>NC_091834.1:17562515-18812515 GCF_037783145.1 Equus przewalskii | reverse complement strand
TTTAATGTTTTCAAATATCCAATCACTGCATATCAAATACTTAAAAAAATACCTTCAAACACTTAGCATGGAAGTTGATCTTGTGTTTAAAAGGTCACTAAGAAAAGTATTGATTTATTCATACAGCAAATGTTTATAATATCCACAAATAAGAATTATAGTTCCATATGAGAACCAGAGGTGATTAGTTACCAATATGTAGTCACAAGGAATCAAGGATAGTAAGAGCCTGCTTACACGAGTTAGGAATGGGAAAGTGGCTGTCACTATGGACTGACAAAAACAACACTGCACCCAAGGGCAAGACAAGGTGAAAACATGTCGTCTGTTTGATAGTTCTGTAGATCAGAGGAATCTCTGAATAACTCTGAAAAGGGGAGCCACATAATCAGGGGAGCCACATAATCAGAGTATCCAGTTAGAAAGATTACTCTGACAACTTTTCATCAGATGAATCTGCAGGAGAGATGAGAGACTAAGACAGACAAAAATTTGTTGGAATCCACAGCAATAGCCATGGACTTGCTTTAAGTCCAAAGTTCTTAGACTCTCCTAGAACATTGCTTATTCCATTAGGCTGAGCATAAATATCTGGTCCTACTGCTTCTATAAGTACAGATCCCTAGGCTTTACCCTCAGATTTCTAATTCAGAAAGTCGATGATATGGCCCTAGGATCTATACTTTGAAGATCAAACTCTCCAAACTATTCTGAAGTTCAGCCATGGGGCACGCGCTGCTGTGGACCAGCATGTTAGTAGTGTCCTCCACTGTGTGAGGAAAGGACCCCACTGTGCTATTAGATTGGTGTCTTTTGATTTGTCATAAATTTAGAACACAGAATTAAGAAGCATTTTTAAAATTCTGCCTTTAGGAGCTAACAAATAGTTGTCCTTAAATTATTGTAATTTCATTAAAATATATGGCTTTCTTTCTTGATATTGAATAGTCTGTGGGAAAATCGTTAATTTTATCATCCAGGCAAGGGACTGAGACATCCACTGTGCAAGATCAAACTTAAATAACCAAATGAAGAGCAAGCTCAGTTGGAGACTGGTGAAGAATGTGAAACTCAGTGACTATGTCTACTCTTCATCTCAGCTACAAAACTAGTTGTTCTCTCTTTTGTTTTTCCATTAACTCTGATAGCAAACCCACTTCTTTTACGGACACCTCTATGAGTGTCCCTCTTCTTCCTTCCACACACTTGACTATGGCAAATTTTTCTATATCTTTCTAGAACTGAACATACTGCCTCATATATTGGGACATTTCAGGCAATCAAAACATGTTAGATGAATGATAAAATTGCAGCAGGTGAGCAAGGTAACAGAACTTAGCATTAATTCTTTACTCCATTCACCACAGTTTTTGACCATTGAGATGCCGTGATTGCACAAGGAAGCTGTTGCTTCTTTTCCCACTCTCAAATGAATATCAATCTGTATTTCGATGGTTTGGGGACTAAGATCACATGTACCTCCCCATCTATAAACTGCAGATCTCGGGGTTACTGTTATGTATCCACTGAAGACTATGGCCTAGTTCCATTCAACTTGCTCTCCTGCAAACAAGTCCCATAGCACTGGCATTACCTCTCTGCTGTCACGATCTCTACACCTTTATAGTTCATTTATATGATGGCTCTGAAACTGTCCCCCAAAGTGCTTGACAAAGTCTCAAATTTATTTTAGAACCTGATTCCTTCACTGACATAATTGCTTAGATTTTCTCATGTCTCATGCCCTCATCCCTCTTAAACATGCTCGTGTTTAATGCTGCAAAGAAGATAGGAGTGCAGATATCTCTTCAAGATAATGGTTTCACTTCTTTTGGCTAGGTACCCAGAAGTAGAAGTGCTGGATCATATGGTAGTTCTATTTTTAATTTTTTGAGGAACTTCCATGCTGCTTTCCATAGTGGCTGCACCAATTTGTGTTCCCACCCACAGTGCACAAGGGTTCCCTTTGCTCCACACGCAGCATTGTCATTATCTCATCTCTCCTCCTCTGGCATGACCTTAGGCTAGCACAGTCCTTCTAAATTCTTGTCCCTGCCCTCCAGATAAATCTTTTAAGATTCACCTGATTCCTCTGTTTATTTTTTCTCTTACCTTCTGCAAAGATATCTTACAAGTTTCCATCTTGATTCAATCCCTTTTCTGCTCTCCTGCTTCCCTCTAAGGAGACTGCCCCTCTTTTGTGAGGCACCATTTTTCATCCTCTAAGAATATTGTTGACTTTGCATATCAAAAAATCATTTGATAAAGTACACCATGATTTTATTACTAGGATAGTTTCTGATTGTGTTCTGTCCACACATCATTAGTTCTGATATTAGGACAACTAGAACCATTCATTTCCAAGATGAATGGATGTCCCTATTGGGGCATTGAAAGATAAAGCATGCATATTCATAAGGGAAACTGACTGCTCCCAAATGCTTAACTGATTTTCTTTATGCTTCTACAGTAAAAATAACCAGGAATTCAGGGAATAAGGTCAATCGCTGGATCACTGTCATTCTTGAGTGTGGAAAACAGATCTTTGCTCTCTCTATGATCTGGAATGGGGCTTAGTTTTATCTATAATTCCAGAATATTAATATATGTGTAATAGTCATTGGGAAGACAAAATAATATCACCTGTATAAAATTCTATTATGCTTAGCACTGTATCTGGCATATGATAGGTGCTCAATAGATAATTCCTTTTCTCATAAGGTAGCTCATCTCAATTGGTGCTTATTTCATGAAGTTGGAGAAATGAATTAGTTATTTTATTTTTACATGTATGACGGGTTTAAGCCTTGCATTCCAAACAAGTTGCTGGTAAGCAATATCCTCTGTGTAAGGAGCCATGAGAGATTCATCTTAAAGGATCTCACTTCAGCACTAAGGATCCGGAGACCAACATTAGCCTCACAGGTCTTTATACCTGCCCACAGCATCCCACCTCAGTCTGAAGTATCAGCTAGAGAAGGTCACCCTCACCCATTTTATTATTTGCTTCACATTCTGGATTCTAAGATCAATCACTTCTTTCTCATTTCAATTGAAATATTATCATCCAAATGAAGCACTATAGTATATCCAATTTCATAATGTGCCAGTATTTTGCAATCATGTGCAACATTTGTATTTGTATTGCCTTTATAAACCTACTTCTACGTGCTTTGTTTACAAATTATAAAAGGTGAGCTTGGAAAAAGGACATCAAATTTTTGTACTGAACATGTGCAATTAAGTCTAATTTAGTTTGTTCATCTTATGAATAAATTACTTCTGGGCAGAAATCCAGATAGTCTTTTGTGAGGGCCTTTTAGAGGTAAATGTAAAACCCCTCCCTGTGTCCCCACACTCTGCTGCCTTCAAGCATGCAGCCTTCAGCCAGTTGTCTGTCACAGAGGTGTACTCCACAAGGGTTGGACTTGGCTTTGGGCATAAAAGAGAGTATAAACAAGCATGCAGCTAGATATATTTGGTCCCCCAAATCAAAGTTTCAGAAAAAGTGTTAGATTTGGAGGCATGTGTCCTGGTTTTCAACCCTAGGCCAAACATGTCCATTTTTAAATATTATAGTTGGAACAAATCAACTCTCTATAACAGTCTCTATAGATTTTTCTAGCTAGTATTTTCTGTGACTCAACTTTATTAAAACAAACAAACAAAAACTCAGCAAGTTATTCTTTATTGCTCCTCAAAACAAGGAGATGCTGGGAACAGTATTTAACTTCCAGACACAAAAAAATCAGCCAGTGCTGTCATCCTTCCTGCTCTCACCCTCTCTTCCCCCACCCATTCCTTTGTATCCTTCTTCCCCACACACCAGAGTCACGTGACTACTAACCCTGTGCAGTTTGAAGTCAGAGATCTTCAAAGGAATGGGACAATTCCACTAGGTGATGCTCCCAGGTTCTTAATGGTCTCATAATACACTCTGTGATCAGCCCTCATGAAAACCGTGAAAATGGGTGAAGACTGAATAAACACATTGTCATGTATTCACACGACGGAATATTACATAGAAATAAAAAGAGTGGAACAAGCAACAACATGGATAAATCTCATAAACATTCTGTTGAGTGAAAGAGGCCAGACACTGAAAAGTACCTAGCATATGAGTTTATTTATATGAAATTCAATAACAGGTAAAACAAATCCTGATAATAGACATGATAATAATTATCTTTGCAGTGAAGATTGAGAAACAGCATCAAGGAACTTTCTGGGGTGATGAGAATAAATCTTTATCTTGTTGGAAGTCACACAGCTAAAAATTCACCAAGATGTACACTTAATATTGTTACATTTTACTATATGTAAATTATACCTCAGTTTTTAAAAGGTAAAGAAAAGAAGGTGATAACCTCTGCAGTGGATGAGTTCTTGAGATTTTCATGACTTTGTGAAATAAAAAATACAGAATTTTTAACATACAAAGCCAAGATAACGTAAACAACATCACTAAAATACTCTTCAAAAACAAAAGCAGATAAAACATTAGCACTAGCTTTTGTATACACAAGTTACTCTCTCTCTCTCTTTTTTTTTTTTTTTGTTAAAGATGGAGGTGAATAAACATTTCCTTTCAATATTAAAAAACTTGCAAAATGCCAGCTATATCCTAGTCATTATGTATTGGTACTACAGCAACGACAAAAACGTGGGCTTTTACATTAACAGTAAAAAAAGTCACCATCTAAAAGGAAAAGGAAAAAAAGGAAAAAAGTCACTACCTCAAAGGAAGTTATACCATCTTTTATAACACTGAGTTACATTTACTGAGTGCTATCTATTTACACTGTATACTTGAGGGTTCTGATTGCTTTGTTTATGTTATCTAATTCAACACACTCGCAGTCAACATTAGGCAGGTAGGATAACTTGCCCTAACTTGCAATATGCCGTAAAATAGATAAAAAGATGTTCCCTCCTGGCTTGGCTTCCATGACCTCTTTTCTCTTCTCCCTTTTTCTTTTTTGTTATCTTTCTCCTTTTCTCCTGTACTTCTTAGTCAGAGCTCCTGGTTCACTTTCATTTCCCTACCCCTTGAATATTAATGTTCCACTGGCTGTTTCTTCTTACTTCTTTTCTTCAGACTCTTTGAGTCCTTCCTGAAGACACCATTTATTCCACTTCAACCACCATGCATCCTGCTCTCTGCTGTACACATCCACCTACAATTTCCAAAGGAACTTGTAACCTCTCTTGTGTATGACTTAATTCAATATCTTTCTCCCAAAGCTTGCTTCTCCTGCTAGGAAAGTTGGGCATTCTACTCAGCTTGAAGTCTTGTAGGCAAGTTTGACCTTTCTTATACCCTCATTCTTTCCAACTAATTCACAATGACTTTCTGTCCCTCATACTCATTCTTTCTCCATTCCACAAATATCACCTCAGCTCAACTCTCATCATCTTTTGCCTGAATTGCTGGAATAGCTCCCAGTTTCAGCTACAAAAATCCATTCCACACCAGGGAGAACACACAGGGAGCTTTCTAAACTTCACATATGGTTATTTTAATTCCCTGCTTAAACACTCACATTTGCTACAGGATAAAGTCCACACTAGTGAGCATGGCATGAAAATCCTTTGACATCAAGCCCAGACCTCCATCTCTGAAAGTACCGCTACAGGGAGCAGAGTGAGGCTGTCCTTGGGGGATGTGCGGATTAGAGGTCGGGGTCAGGAGCAACGTTAGTAATGAGAATGGCAGCCACAGGTAAAATCTGGATGGAGATCTTTGGAAAGTCTTAATGATCAAGTCTATGGGAGGCGGCTTAGTACTGATATCTTTGAAATGTTCACTTACTACCTTCCTTTACCCTGGAGGAAGCAGCAAGCTTGCCAGCTTGGTTCCAAACCAGATTCCCAGTCCATTCCAGATGCACCTACATGCTCTCTTCCCTGAGGGAAGAATGAGAGAGAAGGAAGATCTAGCTCATTGATTACTTTCCATGTTCCAGTCTTCTTGGGGATTCTCTGTTTTCCTGGTAGTTCTTGTTTTATATCATTCCCTTCACTTTGTGTCCTTTCTGGCACTAGAATTGGCTCACTAAATTCCATTTTCCCTTCCTTGTTCTACAGTAGAGGCAGGAAAAGCTAAATGCCCATGTTCCCAGCCTTCAATGCCACTCCTGATGGTCATGTGACAGAGGTCCGGTCCATGTGTTCAGCACCAGAACTCTGTTACTCCCTCCTCATCCTCCTAGTCCTTCTTCTTGCCTTGGATGCAGATGTGATGTTGGAACTGAAGTAGGAAAACTGTGGCCATGAGGCTATGAACCAACTCACATATCACAGAGTGGGATGTAGAAAGTCAAAATGTTATACTGGTCCTGGACCAACTGCCTCTGGGCTTCTTGGGATGCAAAGCAAATAAAGGCATATTTCTTTATGATACACTTAGAGTCTCTGCTCTACATAGCTGAAAGCATTATTAACTGATATAGTCTTTCTCACCAATAAAATATGAGATAGGAATAATTATTCTCACTCCACAGACACCTCACAGACAAAGAAGCTGAGTAACTTGCCTTTCCTAATATATTGTGGTACAATATTTGAGCCTTCTACCTGAAACCAAAGAGGTCATGTTCAATTCTAGGATCAACCATAACGTGAAATCTAGCAGCTGTTTCTGTTCTTTCTTTTGGACATAAGGAAACTGAGGTGCACAGTGGCTTTGACACTTGCAAGAACCACAAGCCTGCTTTCACTGCCTCTTTCCTCAACCTATTAAGATGCTATATTGCTCTACTCAATACAGTCAAATAGTAGAAAGCCTACCTCACTCTTTTAAGGCAAGGCAGTTATCTGAGATATCAGTGGGAAGTTTTACATCTAAATATAGTGCTAACAGTTATAGATTTTCTCTATCTTCAGAGTTTCTTTTTTATACTATTTCTGAGGTATCACAGCCTAATGGTGTATGCCTCTAAACAGTATTTATCTTACTCTAAAATTTGCTAATCTTGTATTAAAGATATAAGAAAATGTGGCCCTGTTTGACAATTATCTTTGAGTTATGACATTAGAATCATTCATTTTTTTCCAGTGTTCAACATTATGTAATCTGTTTACCCAAGCATGATAAAGCAATTAAAGTGAATGAGACTGAGAAAATGCAGAGCAATGGATGCCAATACCAATTGTCAATGGTTGAAAGGGGCTGAGGACCAAGCTGAGGAAATTAAGGAGAATTCTTTAATATGCATTTAGGACAGGACAACTTTATGACCTCAGTTAAAGGGACTGAAGTATTCTACGCAAGCATGTCATTAAGAAAGGATTTGTCGTCTCTGCAAATCTCCCATCTCTCATCCCTCCTGTAGTTCTCACTCATTTGTCTTTTTGGACTCAGCATTCCTATCACTGTGACCCTCCCTTACTGTTCCACTTCAGTATCCATATCGGGCCCTATTACCTGACTTGAGCTCTCATCTCTGCTACTGACCCTCTGGATTCACCCATGGCACTCCTGCAAAAATTAATGCACTTCCCATGGGATCAGAAAAGGCCCCCTCATCTGCTGCTGAGGTCAGAGAGTGGACATCCTGTTAGATATTGGACAGCGGAACAAATAGAGGTCTTTCCCTCTCATGACTGAGAGCACATTCTTTCCATCTTGTGTCTATTTGTTTGTGATTCCATTTTATCTCCTCTTTCTTTTAGGACAAGTCTGCTGGAAATGAATGCCCTCAAGTTTTTTTTTGTCTGAGAAAGTCTTTATTTCTTCTTCACTTTTTCAGGGTATTTTTGCTGCATATATGGCGTATTTTTTAAAATTTGTTTTGTTTCTCTTTCGACACTCTAAGAATGTCATACCACTATGTTCTTGCTTGCATGATTTCTTTTTTTCTTTTCGATGAACACTTGGAATATGTGTATTTTTCTTCCAGCATCTAAAGCTCAAAGCAAGGAAAATGTTTTAGAATTATAGTAAAAAAATAAGTGTGTTATTTACCAAATGTATCCCACTGATTTATTTTTTATTTTATTTATTAATTTATTTTATTTTTTCCACTTATTTGATTATTTTCAGATATACATTATAATATATTTCTAATTCTGTGTAGATTACTTACATCATGTTCACCACCTGAAAACTAATTATAGTCCATCCCCTCACATGTAAGCTTAATCATCCCTTTTGCCCTCTCTCCTCCCCCTCTTCCCCTCTGGTAACCACCAATCCAATCTCTAATACTATGTGTTTGTTTGTGATTGTTTTTATCTTCTACTTATGAGTGAGATCATATGGTATCTGACTTTCTCCCTCTGAGTGATTTCACTCAGCATAACACCCTCAAGGTCCATCCATGTTGTTACAAATGGCCAGATTTAATCATTTCTTATGGCTGAGTAGTAGTCCATCGTGTATAAATAACACATCTTTATCCATTCATCCCTTGATGGGCACCTAGGTTGCTTCCAAGTCTTGGCTATTGTGTATAATGCTGCAATGAACATAGGGGTGCAAGTATCTTTATGCATTTGTGTTTTCAATTTCTTTGGATAAATACCCAGCAGCGGGATAGCTGGATCATATGGTAGATCTATTCTTAATTTTCTGAGGATACTCCGTACTGCTTTCCATAGTGGATGCACCAATTTGCACTCTCACCAGCAGTGAACCAGGGTTCCCTTCTGTCAACATCCTCTCCAACATTTGTTGTTTCCTGTCTTGTTAATTATAGCCAATCTGACCAGAGAGAGGTGATACTTCATTGTAGTTTTGATTTGTGTTTCCCTGATAGCTAATGATGCTGAGCATCTTTTCATATGCCCGTTGGCCATCTGTATATCTTCTTTGGAGAAATCTCTGTTCAGATCCTTTGCCCATTTTTTAATTGGATTGTTGTTTTCTTGTTGTTGAGCTGTATGAGTTCTTTGTATATTTTGGATATTAACCCCTTATCTGATATATGGTTTGCAAATATCTTCTCCCAATTGTTAGGTTGTCTTTCGTTTTGTTGATGGTTTCCTTTGCTGTGCAGAAGATTTTTAGTTTGATGTAGTCCCATTTGATCATTTTTTTCTTTTGTTTCCCTTGCCCGGTCAGACATGGGACTTGAAAATATGCTGCTCAGCCCAATGTCATAGAGCATACTGCCTATGTTTCTTCTAGAAGTTTCATGGTTTCGGATCTTACATTCAAGTCTTTAATCCATTTTGATTTGATTTTTGTGCATGGTGTAAGTGAATGGTCTACTTTCATTCTTTTGCACGTGGCTGTCCAGTTTTCCCAACACCATTGATTGAAGAGAATCTCCTTTCTCCATCTTATGCTCTTGTCTCCCTTGTCGAATATTAGCTGTCCATAAATGTGTGGGTTTACTTCTGGGCTCTCGATTCTGTTCCATTGATCTGTGTGTCTGTTTTTGTGCCAGTACCATGCTGTTTTGGGTACTATGGCTTTGCAGTATATTTTGAAATCAGGGAGTGTGATGCCTCCAGTTTTGTTCTTTTTTCTCAGGTATCCTTTGGCTATTCAGGAGTCTTTTGTTGTCCCATATAAATTTTAGGATTCCTTGTTCTATTTCTGCGAAAAATGTTGTTGGAACTTTGATAGGGATTGCATTGAATCTATAGATTGCTTTAGGAAGTATGGACATTTTAACAATATTAATTCTTCCAATCCAAGAACACAGAATATCTTTCCATTTCTTTGTGTCTTCTTCTATTTCTTTCCACAATGTTTTATAGTTGGTGTACAAATCTTTCACCTCTTTGGTTAAGTTTATTCCTAGGTAGTTTATTCTTTTTGTTGCAATTGTAAATGGGATTGTATTCTTAAATTCTGTTTCTGATACTTCGCTGTTAGTGTAGAGAAACGCAACCTGTTTTTGCACGTTGATTTTGTATCCCACCACTTGACTGTATTCCTTTATTTTTTTCTAAAAGTTTTTTAGTGTAATCTTTAGGGTTTTCTAGATATAAAATCATGTCATCTGCAAACAGTGACAGTTTCACCTCTTCTTTTCCAATGTGGATCCCTTTTATTTCTTTTTCTTACCTGATTGCTCTGGGTAGGACTTCCAATACTATGTTAAATAAGAGTGGTGACAGTGGGCATCCTTGTCTGGTTCCTGTTCTTAGAGGGATAGCTTTCAGTTTTTCTCCATTGAGAATGATATTTGCTGTGGGTTTGTCATATATGGCCTTTATTATGTTGAGGTATTTTCCTTCTATACCCATTTTATTTAGAGTTTTTATCATAAATGGATGGTGTATCTTGTCAAATGCTTTCTCTGCATCTATTGAGATGATCATGGGATTTTTATTCTTCATTTTGTTAATGTGCTGTATCATGTTGATAGATTTGTGGGTGTTGAACCATCCCTGAATCCCTGGGATGAAACCCACTTGATCATGATGTATGATCTTTTAATGTATGATTGTATTTGATTTGCTATTATTTTGTTGAGGATTTTTGCATCGATGTTCATCAGTGATATTGGCCTGTAATTTTCTTTTTTTGTGTTGTCCTTGTCTGGTTTCAGTATCAGGATAATGTTGGCTTCGTAGAATGAGTTGGGAAGCCTCCCCTCCTCTTCAATTTGTTGGAAGAGTTTGCAAGGATAGGTATTAAGTCGTTGAATGTTTGATAGAATTCACCAGGGAAGCCACCTGGTCCTGGAATTTTAATTTTTGGGATGTTTGTGATTGCTGTTTTGATCTCCTTACTGGGGATTGGTCTATTCAAATGTGCTACTTCTTCTTGGTGCAGTTTTGGAAGGTTGTATGATTCTAAGAATTTATACAGTTCTAGATTATCCAATTTGTTGGCGTATAGCTTTTCATAGTGTTCTCTTATTACCTTTTGTATTTCTGAGGTGTCCGTTGTAATCTCTCTTCTTTCGATTCTGATATTATTTATTTGAGCCTTCTCTCTTTTTTTCTTGGTGACTCTAGCTATGGATTTGTCAATTTTGTTTATCTTTTCAAAGAACCAGCTCTTGGTTTCATGAATCTTTTTCCATTGTTTTTTAGTCTCTATTTCATTTATTTCTGCTCTGATTTTTATTATTTCCTTCCTTCTGCTGATTTTCAGTTTTGTTTGTTGTTCTTTTTCCAGTACCTTTAGATGCACTTTTAGATTGTGTATTTGGGATTTTTCTTGTTTGTTGAGGTAGGCCTGAATTGCTATAAACTTCCCTCTTAGAACTGCTTTTGCTGTATCCCACAGATTTTGTCATGTCATATTTTCATTTTCATTTGTCTCCAGGAATTTTTTGATTTCTTCATTGACCCAAATGTTGTTCTGTAGCATTTTTTTTAATCTCCACATTTTTGTGGCTTTTCCAGTTTTCTTCCTGTAGTTGATTTCTAGTTTCAGACCCGTGTGGTCAGAAAAGATGCATGGTATTATTTCAATCTTCTTAAATATGTTGAGACTTGTTTTGTGGCCTAATATGTGATCAATCCTGGAGAATGTTCCATGGGCATTTGAAAAGAATGTGTATTCTGTGGATTTTGGATGGAGTGTTCTGTATATATCTACCAAGTCCATCTGGTCTGATGTGTCCTTTAAGGCCAGTGTTTCCTTATTGATCTTCTGTTTGGATGATCTATCCATTGGTGTAAGTGGAGTGTTAAAGTCCCCTACTATTATTGTGTTACTGTCTATTTCTCCCTTTATGTTTGTTAATAATTCCTTTATATAATTGGGTGCTCCTATGTTGGGTGCATAGATATACACAAGTGTTAAATTTTCTTGTTGGATTGTTCCTTTTATCATTATGTAGTGCCCGTCTTTGTCTTGTGTTACAGTTTTTGTTTTAAAGTCTATTTTGTCTGATATAAGTATGGCTACATCCACTTTCTTTTCTTTGCCATTTGCATGAAATATCTTTTTCCATCTTTTCACTTTCAGTTTGTGAGTGTCTTTAGGTCTGAAGTGTGTCTCTTGTATGCAGCATATACATGGGTCTTGTTTTTTTATCCAATTGGCCACCCTATGGCATTTGATTGGAACATTTAGTCCATTGACATTTAAAGTAGCTATTGATAAATATGTAATTATTGCCGTTTTGCTCCTTTTTTTCCTGGGTGTTTTAGTAGTTCTTCTCTGTTCCTTTCTTTTTCTCTTGCTCACTTTCCATGTGGTTTGATGGCTATCTTTAGTAATATGTTTGTCTTCTTTTGTCTTATTTTTTTTCTTGCTTGTTATAGGTTTCTGATTTGTGATTACCATGAGGATCCTATTTAATATCCTATGCGTATAACAGTCTATATTGAGTTGATAGACTCTTTAGCTTGACCTCTTTCTAAAAGCTCTACTTTTTCACACCCCTCCTCCCACATTGTATGTTTTTCAAATCATATATAGTCTCTTGTTTAGTGTGTGTCTATCCATTACTGTCTTATCATTGAAATAGGTGATTTTAGTACATTTGTCTTTTAACCTTCACATTATCTTCACAGGTAGTTGATCTGCTGCCTTTACTATATTTTTACCTTACAAGTGATTTTATTGCCTGGTTTGTTGTTGTTGTTGTTTCTTTTTTTTCGTAATTTTTTTAATCTCTATTTGTGGTCCTTGCTTTCCAACTTAAATAAGTCCCTTCAGCATTTCTTGCAGAACTGGTTTCTTGGTGATAAAGTCCTCTAATTTTTGCTTTTCTGGGAAGCACGTTACCTCTCCTTCCATTCTGAATGACAACCTTGATGGATAGAGGGTTCTTGGCTGTAGGGTTTTTCCTTTTAGCACTTTAAATACATCATGCCATTCTCTCCTCGCTTGTAGGGTCTCGCCTGAGAAGTCCTCTGATAGCCTGACAGGCTTCCCTTTATATGTCACTTGTGGCCTTTCTTTTGCTGCTTTTAGGATTCTCTCTCTGTCTTTAATTTTTGACATTTTGATTATAATATGTCTTGGTGTGGGCCTCTTTAGGCTTATCTTGTTTGGAGATCTCTGTGCTTCCTGAACTTGGATGTCTGTTTCCTTCTTCAGGTCAGGAAAATTTTCGTGTATTATTTCTACAAATAAATTTTCTGCCCCTTTGTTTCTCTCTTCTCCTTCTGGGACACCTATAATCCAAATGTTAGCACGCTTGATATTGTCCCAGAGTTCCCTTAGACTGTTCTCATTCTGTCTAATTCTTTTGTCTCTTTTCTGTTCTGCTTGGGTGATTTCCTCTAGTCTTTCGTCTAGCTCGCTGATCCGTTCTGCTTCCTCTACTCTGTTATTGAGTCCCTCTAGTGAATGTCTCATTTCCAGTATTGAATTCTTCATTTCTGACTGGTTTTTGTAATATCTTCCAGTTCTTTACTGATGTGCTCACTGTGTTCATCCATTCTTCTCCCCATATCTGTGAGCATCCTCATGATATTTTATTTGAACTCTTTGTTGAGTAGGTTGCTAGTTTCTCTTTCCTTTAGTCCTTTTTCTGGGGTTTTATCCTGTTCCCTTGCTTGGAAAGTATTCCTTTGCCTCCTCATTATGCCTCTTTCTCTGTGCTTATTTCTATGTATTAGGTGAGTTGGCTATATCTCCTGATCTTGAAGAAGTGTCATTATGTATGAGATGCCTTATTAGGCCCAGCAGTGTGCTTCCCTGTTGTCACCAGTCCATCAGAAGCAGGAGTGACCCCTTTGTGAGCTACTTGGGTACTTCTGCTGTGGCAGGGTTGCTCCCACTGCAGGTATTCCAGGGAGTCTAATCTTTCCTTCCTTGGGCAGCTGTTTGTAAATCCAGTTTGGGGAGCCTCAGCACTGTTTGCTACAAAGTCTATCAGCACACTCTTATTGCAGTTTTCCTCGTAATTGGGTTGGTACCCAGTGTAGCTGATTGCTAGGCTCAGGGGCATACAGTTGTGATAGGCCTCAGGCCTACAAGGCTGTTTTCAGTTCTCTTAAGAGTGTGGTTTAGTGGGGCTGGCCCTAGGCACAGGGGCACTCAATTGTTTCAGGACTTGGAAGGTGGAGCTGATCCTTTGTATGGCTATTTGTGAAGCACAGGTCTTCTGCTGCTGATAAGCCTCAACCCCCACAGGACCACATACACGGTCAACACAGTCCTGGTCTGTGCACACTTCTCAACCCCCTGAAGCATATCCCAATGCCGCTCTGCAGGGGTCCCCACTTCTCCAACAATGCTCCCCACAGTTCACCTAGTCCTCACACAGGCCCTGCCCCAGAGAGGCAGACATCCCTGCCTGCCTGTAGAGGATCAAGGCACCCAGTCAATGCAGGCTGAAAAGTAGACTGAGGGCTTGCTGTTAGGTGGGGCCAGTCCCTAGGGCAGGTTGCCCACCCTGGATGAACTGGCTTAAATCTATGCTCCAGTGGGCATGGCAGACCCCTGGGCTAACAGGCCAAGGGATGAACCTCAATGGCACCCAAAGGGGTCCATGTCGCCACACCTGGATTAACTCAGAACAATGGCCCCCATCAATGTCTCAGTCTCTGGAGAGGTCCCTCCTCTCACCAAGATGCCCCCAGAGCCCACTAGGTGACTCTCGTTTCACCAAAGGACTGTCAGCCTTCTCTCTGGTGATTTTAGTTTGCTGTAATGAGTAAGTTTGTGTGTGGGCCCTTTAAGACCTGGGTCTTTTCGGCTTTTGGTCAATAGCTTTTCTGGGGGTATCCTCGCCGCAGTTAATAGCCAGCAAAGCCAGACAGTAAGACCACGGCCTCAGTTGGGCTAAGTGTGAACGAAGCTTATAGCAGTGTCACCCCACTCCAGACCTCACTCCTCCAGGGAGGGCTGCATACCTTAGGGTGGTTCCTGCCTGGATAGCTGAGAGGCTCCACTGCTCCCAAAGGTGGCTTTTTTCCTCCACAGCAGGAATTACTGCCTCTTCTGCCTTCATCAGGGCTGTCCCTTGTTGTGGGGGTTCTTTTTATCCAGTTTTAAGTTTTCAATCTGGGTTAATTTTTCCAAAAATTGTTGTAACTTGGTTGTGTTCATGTGAGGAGGTGAGTTCAACATCTGCTCACACTGCCACCTTGACAAACACCTCGCTTGCATTATTTCTGATGAGAAGTCTGCTGCAATTCTCAATTTTTGTTCCTCTATAGCTAATGTGGTTTCCCCATGTTTATCTTCAAGATTTTTCTTTGTCTTTGGTTTTCATAGTTGGAAAATTATGTCTTAGGTATGTGCATATGTGTATGTGCTTGTGTGTTTGTGTCTAATATTAATCCTAGTTGGTGTTCTCTGAACTTATTACATTTGTGATTTGGTTTAATGGCTTTGGAAGGTTCTCAATCATTACTTCTTCAAATATTTTTTATGTCTCTTTCTTTCTTGTTGCTCTGAGACTCCAATTATGCATATGCTATACCATTTGATATTGTCCCACAGTTCTTGGAGATTCTGTTCTTTTATCTTTTATTTTTTTATCATTCTTTTTTCTCTTTCCACTCCAGTTTGGGAATTTTCTATTGTTTATCTTCAAGTTCACTGATTCTTTCCTCAGCTATGTTGAGTCTACTGATGAGCACATCAAAGGAATTTGTCACTTGTGTTGCTGTATTTTTATTTCTAGTATTTCCATTTGATTATATCTTATAATTTTCATCTCTCTACTGAAATTACCCATTTGGCTTTGCATGTTGTCATATTGTCTACTTTTCACATTGAATCTATTAACATATTAAGCATACTTTTAAAAAGAATTGTATTGTCTCATAGTTCCAAGATCTGTATCATGTCTGAGTTTAGATCTGGTGATTACTACTGTATGCACAGTGTTCCAAGATCCTTAATATCCAAGATCCAATGCCCTTGGCCCAGAGAAAGAGGCCTGCATGTGCCATGTTATAGCCTGTATGGAGGTTCAGCCTCATAAATATTTCTTCATCTCAAAAATGTTCTCATGGCTCTGAGTGTATTTGTAATTCTATGAAAAAACACACCATGGAACATTCAACCATTGCCAATACTACATTTTGTTTTTTTCTTTTTGGAACATAAAGGATGTGTTCATAAATACCAGTTTTCAACACATCTATTGATCCATGAGTGAATTTCTGAGAGGTCATGGAAGACTGTGGATACTATAATTCCTAAAACTTTACAACCGTCTCCTTTGCAAAGAACTAAAACTTAGGTTTCCATTTACATTGGGTACCATCACAGAGTAACCTTAAATAAGGGGAAGTGAAGTGAGAAATAATATTTATTTAGTTAGCTACTGTCATTTAATGTTCAGCATAACTTTATCACATAAGATGCTATTTCTACTTTTAAAATGAGGAGATAATTTTAAGTAGATTCAGTATGTTAAAGTCACGCTGGTAAAGGGTAGAAGATGTGGGATTTAAATGAAGTTATCTTGGCCTTGGAGCTCATTCGTGTGAAGTGCATTATATCCCACTAAAACTTTAAAGAAATTAATCGAGACTGCTAGGAAAAATTGGAGGGGAGCAAATATTCCTAATGTATCCTGTTTTCATAGGCAAAGCATTTGAGTTTCATTGCAAGACCTGCCCATGATCACTGGGCACTTCAGAGGCAGAGAAAGAAAGGTACAGTGTGGCTGCACAACCCTTTCTGAAACAGCCCTCTCTTTTCCACATCTCTCTGCCACCTATTCCATGGCTCACACACCTCACACATCTCCAAACACTTCATCTACTGTCACAGTTTCATGCCCTTAGAAATGCTATTCTTTTCCCAGAAAATTCCTCCACCTTTCTCCTTCTGGCATATTCCCACTCAAGCTTAACACCTTGCCAAAGCCACACCTTTTCCTTGAAGACAGGCCGTTAATGGCTCTTCCCTCTATGTTCTCACAGAGGCATTTTTAAATCTCTTTCTGTCGTCTTCACTAGACCTACCTGAAGTCAGGATTATGACTATCCATTGTACATCTCTGGAACCCCAGCACCCAGCTCAGAGCATAGAACACAAAAGGAGTTTGATAAGAATTTGGAAGACAAAAAAAAAGTCAGATGCTAATCACACAGGCCTTGAAAACAGTATCCAGGTGCCATGACATGTACTTGTCAGTGATTCATTTTGCTATTATTTCCTTTTATAAATTTCTCATGTGTTAACAAGAAACACTTCAGTTAAGTTCCTAATAAACAGGCAATCACTAAATAGGCATTTAAGGGCTGGGTCTACTATTATCTTTAGCATAAAATGATCCAGCCGGAGATGTAAGCAAAACCCCAACATTTATAGATCATGACAAGTTACTGGCAATTTTGTCGTAATAGAGTCATTACCTGTGCAGCAGCTGTGCACTTTGCTAATTGACCTGAGTGAGGGATGAAAGATTAATGTAAAATGCCTCTTCCTAAAGCTAACTAACAATTAAATAGTTAAAGCTAACTGTCAGTGAGGAAGCCACGCACCTCCAGATTGACTAATTTTACAAAGTACCTAGTCTTCCTTGGATCATTCATATATAAGTTTGCTAATTTGTTCAGACTAAACTCATGTCTAGAAAACAGTAACGTTTTGTTGCAAGTGGACCTGAGAGAGGCCTTATCATGATAGTTGGCTCACTTTTCTTCACAGCTGAGTGTCTTTCCTCCTACTCAGATCATCTATTAATCCTGATGGAAGGCCCCGACCCCCTGCAGTTCAGCCTTGCCCCTTGCTGTCAGTGGGACTTGGATTACCTTCCTTGCAGCCAGTTGGAACCTGGTGACTCACCACAGCTATTGGTCTCCAGGGCCCTGGAGGTGAGCTCTGGACACCATCCAAACTCAAGTCACCATTGCCCTCTCCCCTCACCTCTCAAGAGAGTATCACAAAGAGACTGGACCTCTGTGATTTACTAGCTAGAATAGTGTGGTTTCCTCAGCTCCTCCGGGCTTCTGTTTCTCCTCTATAAAATTGGTATAATAGGAGCCTATAATAATATCAAATATTTTAAAAGTTTTCACTTATTCTAAGCTCTAGTAATTGCATTTATTTCTCTTTTAATATTTCATTTTTTATCAAAACAGCACATATATTGTGTTTAAAAATGAAATGAGACTAATAAAGAAAAAAGCTTTTCCCCATTCCACTTTTCCCATTGCTAATTCCTATCACTAGGGACAACCACTTTAATCTGTAGCGTTTTCTTCTGCTCGTGATGTATATCTGTATTTCTAAACAATAGGCATACATCATGATTTCTTGTTTTTCAGTTTTGAGCACTGTCTATTGAAAATGAGGATTTAACTGTTAGATACCACACACACAGCCACATGGACAACACACACAGCTACACACATGCTTCACCTCCTCCCTCTTACCAAGTAGTTTGCTATATTTCTGTCATTAAATGTGTATTACCCACTTCTGAATAATGAGACATATTTTGAGTGAAATTATACTTTATATACATTTTTATGCCTACCGCTATCCTACAGTTTTAGTTTTCTCTCTTCTAACTTCCGCAGTGTTTTCATTATGAGTCATGGTCTAATTTTAGCTTCCTCCAAGATTAACTGGAGACTTTTCTTGGGCTATCAGTGGGCAAGGTCATAAGAGGGTCCTGGGAAGCCAGAGCTCACTGCGCCAAGACCTTGTCTGGGCCACGGGATGTGCCAGGTATAGAATTTCCACCAGAAATATGGTCAGGAGGAGTGGGCCTCTTTATATTTGTAGCTTCTTGTCTCACAATGGTCTACTTTTAGCTTTCAGAAATAGGGGACACAGCATCACATTTCTGAGGAGAGAGATGAGTGTCCTCAGCTGATCCAGGCCATAGGGCATGGAGGGGAGAGAAGGACCACACTTGGCCAGCACAATCCAAATACAGACAAACAGGGAGGGCAGACACATTTGGGCACCTATCTTCTTTAAAATGGTGTCAATGTGCCTATTTACTGGGCCAACCTGCTTGGATGGGTTGTGCGCTGTGACTGGCACACACCTACACCTGGGATCTTTCCTACTGATCTAGATATTCTCTTCTCCTCTCTTCAGTAGTGCGTCTTGTTTTTTCTGGATCCATTGTGTTTTTCTTTGCAACTTCATTCTCTCTTTTTGGTAAAGCACATTCTTCAGTAGTTTATTAAGAAACAGTGAATGGGACATAAATTTTTGAGACCTTGCATGTATGAAAATATTTTTACTCTACTCTCATATTTAAATTATAATTTGGCTGAGTCTAGAGTTATAGATTGGAAATAATTTCCTACATTGCTATAAAACCATTGTACTCAATTATGATGTCTAAAATCATTCAAAATCTTGACTCTTTTGATGTGGTCTCCAAAGTTTGGTGGTTTTAGAAATACGTCATCAAATCTTTCATACTTACCTATTCAAGACATGTAGCTCAATTCTCCTGTACTTGAGTGTGGGCTGGGTATTATCTGCATCAGTCTGAGCTGGTAGTTTCTTCAAATATAATTCTCTGAATAATTCTGAAGTCATTCCGTGAATTTTCTGGAGTTTTCCCATTTAGACAAATGGCATATTCACAAATATCTCCAAGGTAAGCCATTCTCTACATTGAATTTCTTCTGAGAAGGCCAAGAGACCATCTCCTTAAGCTTCCTAGATGCTCTATTATACCATTGAAATGATCTGTGAAGCACACCCACCCTTAATCTCTCCAGAGGGCTCTTTTACTCAACTGAATAGTATTCAGCGATATCTTCTTAGATCTTTCTTAAACCTTAACAAAAAATTTTATATCATATTTTTGGCTTCATCGTTGGACCATTTTTTCCTGGCAGTTTTCAGGATTGTTGTTTGAAAGCCACTTCTTAATTTTGTCATTATTTGCTAAATGTTTGCTGCTTCAAATATAATGTGGGAGGAGAGAGATAAAGATGTCATAGCTTGATGTTTTGAAAATTCTTAGCTTCTCCAAATGGTGTACTAGTTACCCTAAACTTATCTTTTCTTTCTTTCTCTATTCTTATTTGGATGTTGGACCTCTTGGATCAGTCCTCTAATTTGGTTGTCTTTTTCTTCTTCTTTCTGTTTACTCTACTTTCTCAGAAATTTCCTAATTGAATCTTCCCTCCAGCCCTTTGACTGAGTTTTCCACTCTGTCTATTCTATTTTCAATTTCTAAGGATATTTTTGTTCTCTTAGTATAACCCATCCTACAACAGAGGTTGGAAAACTATGGCTCAGGGGTCAAATCTGACCCACCAGCTGATTTGTAAATAAAACCATGTTGGAGTACAGCTATACTCATTCACTTCAGTGTTGCCTGACACCACTTTCACCCCACAACACAGAGCTGAGGGGGACACAGAAGACTGTGGCCCACAAAGCCTAAAATTTACTATCTGGCTCTTTACAGAAAAAGTGTGCTAGCTTCTCTAAGAATATTAGTCATATTTTAACACTTTCTTCTCTCTGCATGGTCTTTGTTTTCTCCAAGTTTCTTTATTTTATTTTTTTTTCCTGTTTGTTATATTCCTTGTAAGAGGAAATGACTTCCTCAGATATCTCTGGGTATTTGTCAGTCACCATGGCCTGTCTTCTCATCCTTGAGAACACTGATTGGAAGCAGTACCAGCATTGATGAGATTACAGCCAAGGGCCACCCCTCTCCCATTCACAGTGTTCTGAGCTGGCACTGGCACTACATTGTGAATTTGCATTTGCTAAGAGAGAGAGACGTCACTTTCAATTGTATCAGTTGAAACTGAAGTTGCTGAAGTATGAATTTTGTTGACTTAATAAATAAATTTGCAGAAAAGTTAGCCAGAAAAGTCTTCTGATCAAGATATCACATTAACAAAGGTTTGCTATTCATGAATTACATAAAATTATCAGATAAAATATATATGTTTAAACTTTTAAAGGTATGTTATTATTTTTGGATCACTATTATCTCTACTATGTTTTATAAGAATAAAATATAATTGAATGAAATAGATTTATATTTGAGTACCTTATATGCAGATTTCCCCCTAGCTTTTGAATAAGAGTCTCCTTTTTTGTTTTTCACAGGGTCCCAAGAATTATGTAGGTAGCCATGGAAGTGCATGTAGAAAATTATTTTGAAAAGTTTTACTTTCTCAATAAAAGGGTGATGGCTTCTTCTTGTCCATTCATCTCACCAAGTATAACTGAAAACCAGGACATTACACATAAAAGAAAACAACCCAAAAAGTAGCGAGTGAGCTCAGAACCTGAGGAAAGATGTGGTGATGAGTCCCCGAGTTTTATTTTTGCCTCAAATTTACCAGACGTGTTGCTGAAGGAGCTGACAACCCAGAAATGCCAACAGGTGCAGACAATAAAAGCTACAACAGAAGCCTACTCTCTCTGGCTGAAGAATTAGAGAAAAGGCAGCCTAGGGAGTCAGCAAATTTTATAAAAATAACCACTCCTCTTCAACCAAACACCACAGATACACTTTCCTAATTAGCTGGAAAATTTCAGACTTTATCAGCAATACAAATCATTTTAGAATGCAAGTTACAGTATTTTTATTACAATTGGACCTCACAAATGTACTCATAAATATATTAGGAAGAGGCGTATATCACTGCTGACCCTATTAGACTATTACATTCCAATAGACCAGAAATGTACAAGCAATGCTAAAGCCAGTGTCAGAAAAAGTAGAATGTTTATTAAATGCTGTGACCCTACTCAATTTTTCATGATTTTTCTAGCAGCTTCTACATTAAAAAAAAATCTAAACTCCAATTTCCACTACCAGATAATTTAAATTGGAGCTGACATTACCTTGTTTTCTTAGTGCCATCTCATAGCTCTTACTCATTACCTGCCTTTGGCAAAAAGGATAAGTATCTTAGTGAAGTTGTTCAGAAATCTTAAAAATCCCATTTTCCATTATTATATGGTGGAAAAAAACCCAAATATTTGAAAATTTGTATTAAAGACTTCTAAGATATTATGCATCTAACTGAGTATTTTAACTGGTTCATAAGCCTGAACCTCTTGAATTGTTTTGATGAAATAGGGGAAAATAGAAGAAACACATGGGTGAAATCTACACATTAAAAATTTTATTTCATGACAACTATCTTGCTTATATTTATCTATTTTCTGCATAAGATATATAATTTTAGTTTAAAAAAATTAGGAACCAGAAAATCATTTAATGTTAAATCATTTTTAAAGTCAATCATTTCATAACTCTTGTATTTATCAGAGTCAATATCCCTTATTCTCTGATTTTAAAGCTATTTATGCTTCATATTCATACAAAAGGAAGTATGAGATAGATCAGATGGTCAATTGAACTTAGTAATAGAAAATCTCTTTTTATGCAGAACTATACAAGGCAATGCTCAAGTGCAGTGACAAAAGAATGAAATAAAATAAAATGCAACTTCATGGGAAGCCATCAGTGTTGGACAAACACTTGTAAACCACCGAAAGAGGAAGGGTGGGAGGAGATTTATCTCAGGCAGAGGGAAGGCACTGAGTTTGGGCCCTGAGGAATATTGATGTCTGGGGACAAGCTTGTGTCTGGAGCTCAGGTGAAAGGGAAAGGAGAAAGCCAGCTGGAAAGGTAACCCCATGACTGATGTCATTGTTCCTCTCTCACCACCCACAGAAAGAAGCAGTGGTGGTGGCGGTGGGGAGCGAGGATGATAGCTTTACCACAAAAATTCAGAGGAGAGAGAATCAAGACTGGAAATATATTTGTGGTAGGGTTACTAAGATAGATAAAAAAAGTAAAGGCTAGGATTTAGGATGCAAGAAAGACTCACAAGAACAGAGACTAAGGGAAGTAAAAGGATTTCAGAAAAGAAATGAGAATGGGCTCACAATGGACCATTGGGCTGCCTAAAGAACATCTATCTGGAGCATCCATAAGTACGGCCAGTGAAGATCTCTACTTTTGTACTATCCAAGCATATGGAAGAGCTTAAATTTCCAGGCGGCCTTGACTCCAGAAACATTTGATAGATTGCTCTTATACATTCTTCTAGTTGTCTGTATGTACTGGCTTCAGCACAAATGGCGGGCAAAGTGGTAACTAGCTTGGAAAGGGGAATAAAACTTTATCCATGCTCAACACCCTCCACACAGATTAAACAGTAAAAGTATCAGGTGTAAAAGGCATTCAACAATGGAAAAGAAGGAACTTGTCTTTCCCGAAGAATAGATCCCAGTGGCTTCCCCTCACTAGAGAGGTAGTCATAAACACTCCTTGGTTGAAGAAGCCAATCCCATGTTACCCGAATAGCAAAGACCCAGCCAGGAATCATTGTTTCACAGGCACAGAACTCTCTCAAATTAGTCAAAACAGTAAAAGGGAGTTTTGGGGAGGGAGGATACAAGAGTATCTCTGGACCTTAAGGACAGGAAGATCTCTTGAGAGGCAGATGCCAATAATTGGAAGGGAATAAAAGGATAAAAATCTTCAGGATAAAAGGATAGATAACTGTCTCCGTCTTCTCTATCTGGTACCATGGGGCCATTCATTGTTGCTTCTCTCTAGGTGTCTGCGTTATTCTTTTCTCTTCCTTGGGAGCTAGAATTTCTCTGGTTTTCTCTGTTCACTTTACAGCCTTCTCAAATATGACTGCCAAGATCAGATTTTACATGAACAATCCGTGCAGGGTCCAACAGACAATAGTGAGGGGCTCTGAGACTGAAGTCCACTTCCTAGGAGAATAATCTGAGTGGCCCAACCTGGACGAGGTGTCCAAAGCATTTCCAATTGCTATGACTAGGAAATATTTTATTACAAACTAGACTTTAAAGGTACTAAGAGCAGTGACTGGGCAGACAACCTCTTAAGGCAGGACCAACTTGCATCCCTTAGCAAGAAGTAAGTATAGAGCAAAGAGCAAATGCTCAGTAAATTGATTCTAATTCAACTAATAAATAATAATGAAAAGAAGGGAAAATCAACCTCCTCAATGTGTATCTTCATAAGCAGTATCTTCCCTACCAGAGATGGGTATTTAAATAGGAACTGAGGAAATAAAACACATGTATTCACTAGAGATTGAAAGGAGGCAAGCATTGGGACAGTGGTGGAAAAGGTAATTTTTAGGGTTCCCATCAATCAACATATTAATGAAACACCAGAAGTTTGAATTCTTTAAAGTCAAACATGAATCTTCACCTATCTCCTTTTTCTCTTCCCTCCCTTCTTCTAATCTAATTTCCATATATGCATTTACTTTTAACAATTTTATGAAGTCTATGTAGTCTGGGAATTTAGGTGTACCTCCTCATGGACACCAGCAAGCTGTAAATGCTTAAGGACAATTCTACCAAACAGGAAAGTCCAGGAGAAGCTCTGTCAATGCTTAGTGCACTCAAGAACAACCCATCACTTCTATTCTCTATTCTTTCCTCCATCATCTAGAACTTAAGGGCACAGTTCTCTTGGATAAGTGAGGGAGGTTGTTCCATTAACAAAGGGAGTAGAGCTGCACTTCAGCCTTGAGGTGACACCAACTAGGTGGAAGACCCCTCACCAACCACTTGTCTATGTGAGACCTTGCACAACACATTGATCAGCCTTTTTAATCCTTTGCTTTGGAAAGCCCACATAGAATACACAAAAGAAACAACATCTATTTATATTCTCATTTGAGTTTCTAAGATGTGGTATTGGGAGAGTTAGCGAAACAGCAATATTTCAACATTGACTTATCCCCCAGCAAGAGTGACTTTCAGTACTAAATGGGCACCATCTCCAACTTCTAAACACAGGCTAAATGTGTTCTTCAAAAAGACTTGAATTTGGTAATAAAGTCACACCCGAAGTGGTGCTTGTTGTTCAGCTGACTTTCTAGACTAAGAGAATTCTAAGATCCAGGTGGCTGCTTTGACAAGAGCATCAAGACGTATTTATCCTCCTCTTGGTGGCTGTCAATATGACACAGCCCTTCAGCACCTGGTTTGAAGAAACAAAGGGAGTAACAGCAAAGCCTTTGAAAATACGTTTGTTATTAACGTCACAGCTAGTTTGGGAGTCATATCCATCACACTTAGTATTTCTGAAATGCTCACAGGAGACACCTGCCTCAACAGCCAGCTTCTCTATGACAAATGAAGTCACTCATAAGGCCTCTTGAATTCAGACTCTTACTTGTGGGACACAATGAAAGGAATGCTGTGTAGATTCAGATGCATCAATATGACAGAGAAAATAAATGTATTTGAATTACTGACAAGGTTAAAAAGATGTGCCTAACACATTGCATGGTAAATAGTATGTGCTTAATAAACATATCTTAAGTGGGTTAAAAAGATAAAAAGAATCAATACATCCTGTTCTGGTTCTACTGAAAGATTTAGACCTGAGAATTCACAACACTTCACAGTGAAGAGTTGGAAGAAAGAAACAACATGGATTTCTATCTCCCAAGCCCAGCAGAAGAGTAAATGGTAGACATTGGACTTAACATCAATTAGAAATGTGTTGGTCACAAATAACAGAAGACTTGACTAAAGTGACATTTTCTGGCCATAGCAAGAAATCTGTGAGGAGGCAGCTGTCTGTGCTTTGGGTTGGCCTTTGAGTGATTTAGGGGCATTTATGTTTCCCAAGTCCTGCTGCAACTCCAGGTTCCATGTCCACAGACATATTTGAAGTCAGGAGACCAGAAACAGCATAGGGCAGGAGAATTCTTCCAGGGGCTTCTCTTTCATTAAAGAGAAACTGTATGTAGAGAGCCTCTACCAGGACAAATTCATCTTAAATCATTTTGTCCTATCTCTCCCACCAATTCTGGGGAGGTTGATGTCTAGCTTTGTGAGTCTCTTGGAGGATGACAGCCACAGGGCAGGGAATATGGATGGCTGTGGCAGACACTGGTTACTGTTTGCTACAGAGACTTCCATTTCAACTCAATATAGAAGTTTCTAGGACTCACGAGGAACTGTGGAACTTCTGGTAAACTTCTCCATCATTGATATTCATAGAAGGTAACTATTCTGTGGCAGATCCTGAATTATGGATATCCTAAAAACATGAAATCAAAAAGATCAATGTGTGTCCTGGAGTAGAGTTTGCAGTCTAGTGAAATAGTCTAAGACACTAATGGCTCTAGGAATGTGACAGCTAGGAACTCGATTGGTGGTGCACTCTACCCTCCCATCCACTCTATCGTGCCGTCCCACAAAGAGCAACCTGTGGAAGCTTTCCTTCATAGGACCTTTTCATTCAGGGGGAACTTAACTCCTCCCTGTCTCAACAAGCCATGTGGAATCAGACACAGTCACTGCTCTAATTTAACTCCTTATCTTCTCTTTCCTGTGCTACTAAAAGCCCTGAAATACCTTTCTGTCTGTCCTTATTCAACCTTAAATCTCTCCTCTATGCTTGGGCTGAAATGACATTTCTAAAGTGCAGAGATGTTGGCTGCAATCAACCTGATATGTATTAACTGTTTATTCCTGACTTTTTTGTTGCTTACAATGAAAGCCAATATGTTTGCGTAGGGTAGTGGTGCATGAAAGAAAGATTTTGGGGGTCAGCCCCATGGCTGAGTGGTTAAGTTTGCACGCTCTGCTGCGGTGGCTCAGGGTTTTGCTTGGTTCAGATCCTGGGTGCATACACGGCACCGCTCATCAGGCCACACTGAGGTGCCATCCCACATAGCACAACCAGAAGGACCTGCAACTAAGACATACAACTATGTACCAGGGGGATTTGGGTAGGTAGAGCAGAAAGAAAATATATTGGCCACAGTTGTTAGCTCAGGTGCTAATCTTTAAAAAAGAAAGAAAAGAAAAGAAAAAAGAAAGATTTTAACTTATTGAAGAAGAGACTTGAAAGGGAAAAAATATCATATTCAATCAAGCATATCTAGATTTACATAAAATTTTTTTATGGAAATAGTGAGAAAACGAGTAATGTAGTGGTTTACAGTAGAGGAAAAATGATTTTATGAAATATACTCATTTACCCAAATATTTTACATTGAAGAGATGAGGTATCAATATCAGAGACAAGTATATATATTTGAGGACAATTCAGACAATGAAGTATGATGGGAAAAATGGAAAAGGTAAAATAAATCTACTGCCTGGATAAGATAAAAATCTAAGTATACCAGATTAGTGGAAAAGCAAACAATGCCAGCAGAGAAGATGCCATTGAAGTCCCCATCCATTCAACCAAAAAGTTTCCAAGCACATCCAGAAAAACAGGAATAGTGAGAGCACAGAATATTTCAGCTTCCCCATACGCTGTATGCGGTGACTCAGTGATTGTCACATCTTACTTCCTATTAATTAAATTTCCCCTTGGATAGCTCAGTGGTAAGAGTTTTGGCAAGAAATTTAACACCGTACCTTCCTCACGTTTTGGCTGTTCCCAAAAGCATTGAGAAGAATTTGCCAATGGAGGCAAATTGCAATCTAGCTCTCTCACTTGAGAAACTTGTACCTGTGTGCAGCTGAGCAAATGACAACAATGAACAAAAGTATTTAGTCATTTCCTAAAATATCAAAGGTATGTCAAAATGCTTTGTTGAAATAATATATTATTTTTTTAGAACGTTTGATAAAATATAGTAATATCCAAAGAGGAAATGACAACCATCTTTACACTCAAACTTATGATTGTGTATCCTTGCTTTTTACTTGACTATAAAACATGAATTTTCCTACGTCATAGTTTTTTTAATAACTGAAAGAATTTGTATAGATGTACCATATTTTAATTAACTATTCCATAACTTTTGAATGCATATAATCTTCACACTTCTTTTAGTGTGCGTGCCATTTATTTCCCCACAAGAAATTCTAAGCAATGAAATGTATGAACAAAAAGCATGAAGATTTTTATTATGCTTAATACATATTAGAATTTACCTCTACAGAATGTTTATCTATTTGACCACATTTTTTCCAAAAGTGGGTATTAATAACTTTTTTAAAATAACATAAAGGTAAAAATGCATGCTGTGTTTGTAATTTTGATTATGTGAATATTAGTGAGTTTGGATTTCAGTATGTTTATCAATCACTGTTATTTTTTATCTTGTGTGTTGTCTTTTGACATGTAAGACTTTGCCTTGGCTATATGTTTTCCCTATAATATCCATCTTGCTATATTTATTAATCTAATATTTTAGGGAGTTTAAGTGATGGGTAACTAAAGATGGTATATATATATATGTATATATATATCTCGCAGTTTGACTATGAACAGAGATGCAGAACTACTGACATAATTTTTTGCAAGACCTGCTGTAAATTCCGGGCTTGGGGTTATTGTTGTCAAGAGTTGTTTTGAGTGAGGTCAGCATCTTGGAGGAGTGACTTGTTCCCTTTGTCTCTCCCCTCTAAGTTACAACCAGGACACCCATTAATCAACAAATTATTCTCTGCATGGCACACGAGTGCCTGAGAGATCCATACATTCGTAGCTCTGAAGGTGCATGGATTGGACTTTGTGGAGACAGTGGAACAAGGGGAGCAGTGGTGGCAGCTCCAGAGACTGGAGGTTCCAGAATCTGTGGTTGTGCTTGCAACCAGAGGCCCCAGAAGCTGAGGTAACACTCACAAATGGAGGCCTCAGGAACCCAGGCATCTCATGCTCCCAGGGGCACTAGGAATCACTGCAGGGTCTGCTACTGGAGGCTCTGGGACCTGCGATGATATCTGTGACTCAGCCTGCTCCTCCTCCCATAGTGGCAGTGCGTTTGACACTGGCCCTCCCAGCAGCAGAGGCTGCATCCAAGACTCTGATACCCCTGGCAACAGTGGCAGTGCCAGTGACCTAAGGTTCTAGGAATCATCCTGGAGCCCAAGACCAGAGGCTGCAGGAACTGCAGCAACACTTGTGATTCAGCCTATTCCCTTCCCCCAGCAGTGGTGGGTGGCACCTGTGACCTGAGGCTTCAGGAACTGCAGTGGTGCCCACAAACTAGCCCCCAGAAGTAGTGCCCCAGATGCTGGCCCTGCTAGCAACAGGGGCTCCATAAAAGGCCTAGGGCCCATTGCAGCAGCAATGGTGCCCATGACCTGAAGTTCTTGGAACCATGCAGTCACCAGAGGCCAGAAACTTTAGGAAGCCCTATGGTACTTTTGACCCATGTACCCCTCTCCCTGTGGTGGTAGCAGTGTCAACCATGACCCAAGCCTACTTGGCAGTGGTGTTGACACCCATGATCCCAGTGACCCACAAAAGCATTGCCAGCATCCTGAAATAACCCGAGACCAGCAGTGCAAATGGTGCATATGTCAGCAGTGCCTGAGACTGTGGAGAGTCCATGGAGACCCAGGTAATGGCAACAATTAAGCCCATGGCCCTGGGCCTCACTATCTGCAAGGGCACCCACAAATTTGACCCCCCACCCACAAAAGCAGGGCTTTCAGATCCAACAAACCCACACATGACAGAGGCACCTATGATCCTGGCTCCTGCCCCAATTTTCCCCTTCTCTCCATCACAGTGGAGGAACATGTGACCCAGGCAACTTATGAAGCAGCAGATGTTCTTGCCAGCTTAGTGATCCCAGTGGCAACACCCATAGCTGCAGTGACATTGTAAGTAGCAAGGCACCAGCAACCTCAGAGACAGAAGCAGTACAAAAAGGGAACTACTGACACCTCTGGCAGAGGCTTTGGAGGGTGGAAATTGCAAACTCTCAAATACAATCACCACAGCTCTGAATCAAAGTAAATAAAGCCTTACTCAGATAAGAAAGATGTTTGCAACCACAAATGTGCCAGCAGAGAAACAACTCATCAAGTGCCATGAAGAAATACAGTAACATGTTATCACAAGAAGAAAATGACAACTCTCCAGAAACCAAACTCAAAGTGACAGAAGATTGTGATCTAACTAACAGAATTTAAAATTGCTTCCATAAAGAAATTCAATGACTTATGAGAAAACTCATAAAGATAGTTCAATGACCTCAGGAATGAAATCGATGAACAGATGGAGTACTTCACCAAAGAGACTGAAACTCTAAAACAGAACCAAACAGAAATTCTGAAGCTGAAGAATACAATACAAGAGATGAAGAATAAAGTAGAAAACATTGGAAATAGGCAGACCTTATGGAAGAGAGAATTAGCAAGCTCAAAGATAGAAATCTAGACATGATTCAGGTGGAAGTGAAGAAGGAACTCAGATTTTTTTAAAAGGTGGAGAAATTCTATGAGAAATATCTGACTCAATTAGGAAAAACAACACAAGAATAGTGGGTATTCCAGAAGTAGAAGAGAGGGAGAAGGGAGCAGATTGCTTACTTAAAGAGATAATAGGTGAGAACTTCCCAAACCTGGGGAAGGAACTGGATATTCAAGTCCATAGCTAAGAGAAGACCTGATAATCTCAATGCAAAAAGGTCTTTTTCCAAGGCACATTATATTAAAACTGTCAAAAATCAATGAAAAGAAAAAATATTAAGGGCAACCAGAGAGAAGAAAATAATAACTTACAAAGGAACTCTGATTAGATTAGCAAATTTCTCAGCAGAAATTCCATAGGATAGGAGAGAGTGGAATGATATATCCAAAATATTGAAAAATAAAAACTTTTCATCCAAGAATAGTCTATCTAGCAAAGTTATCCTTCAGATATGAAAGAGAAATAAAGGCTTTCCAAGACAATCAAAAGCTGAAGGAGTTCATAGCCACTAGATCTGACTTGCAAAAATGTTGAAAGGAGCCCCCATACTTGAAATAAAAAGGCAAAGTTATACAAATCTTTGAGCAAGGTGATAAACAGATGGGCAGAATCAGAAAATTGCAACTCTATATCAGAATGGGTTAGTAAACATTTAATTATAATATAAAGCCCAAAGGGAAAGAAGTATCAAAAATAATTATAAACATTTCAGTTTGGTAACAAACTTTCAATGCAAAGAGGGATAATTTGTGACAACAAAAATGTAGAAGGGGAATGGGAAAATGACAGAGCCTGTATAAAGAAATGGAAATATGACACTATAAGCAGAAAAAGGACTATCTCATCTATGAGATCTTTTTTACAGACCTCACAATAACCACAAAACAAAAATTAAGAGTACAGTCAAAAAACATAAAAAAAGAAGAAACTGAGAGCACATCACAGGAAACCACCAAACTAAAATGACAGTCAGAAACACAAGGGAAAAGAAAGATTGACAATATGGAACAATGATACAAAAAAGGATAAAATGGCAATATTGGCTCTCATATATCAGTAATCACCCTAAATATAAATGGATTGATTTCACCAATCACAAAACACAAAGTGGTTGAAGGGATTTAAGAAAAGGTGCAGCAATATGCTGCCTCCAGGAGACCCATCTCAGCTCTAAAAACAAACAGAGATTCAGAGTGAAGAGATGGAAGATGAACCTCCAAGCAGATAGCAAACAAAAGAAAGTGGGTGTATCCACACTTATATCAGACAAAATATATTTCAAGCCCAAAAGGATAACAATAGATAAATATGAACATTATATAATTAATGATCAAGGAGTCAATCCACCAAAAACAAGTAACACTTATTGATATATATGCACCTAACATAAGTTCACCAAAGTATATAAAGCAACTATTAACGAACTTAATGGGAAAAATTGAAAGCAGTACAATAATAGAGGTGGACATTAATACCCTGCAAACATCAATGGACAGATCATCCAGACAGAAAGTCAACAAAGAAACATTGGCCTTAAATGAAACACTAGACCATATGGACTTAAGAGATATATATAGAACATCATATCCAAAAGCAGTGGACCACTCACTCTTGTCAACTTCTTAGAGATCAATCATATATTGGGAAGCAAAACAAGTCTTAATAAATTTAAGAAAATTGAAATTATATCAAGTATCTTTTCTGACCACAGTGGTATGAAACTAGATATTAGGTACAAGAAGAAAGCTGGAAAAGTCACAAATACATGGAGACTAAACAACATGCCAATAAACAACTATTGGATTAATAAAGAAATCAAAAATACCTGGAGGCAGGGACTGACATAGTGGCATACTGGTTAAATTCATGCATTCCACTTCAGCAGCCTGGGGTTGGCTGGTTCCGATCTCAGACACAGACCTAGCACTGCTCATCAAGCCACACTCTGGGGGCATCCACATAAAATAGATGAAGATTGGCACAAGCATTAGCTCAGTGGCCATCTTCCTCAAGCAAAAAGAGGAATATTGACAACAGATGTTAGCTCAGAGCCAACCTTCCTCATAGGAAAAAAAAAAAAAACCTAGAGATGAATGAAAATGAAAACACAACATGACAAAATCTATGGGATGCAGCAAAAACAGTACTAAGAGGGAAGTTTATAGAGATACAGGCCTATCTGAGGAAATTACAAAAATCTCAAATAAACATTCTAAGAATACACCTAAAAAAACTAGAAAAAGAACAAATGAAGCCCAAAGTCAGTAGAAGGAGGGAAATAATAAAAATCACAGAAGAAAGAAGGGAAATAAGGCCTAAAAAGACAATGAAGATCAATGAAACTAAGGGCTAGTTCCTTGAAAAGATAAACAAAATTGACAAACTCTTCATTAGACTCACTGAAAAGAAAAAGAGAGAGAGAGAAAAGGTTCATATAAATAAAAGCAGAAGTGGAAGAGGAAAAATTACAATGAATACCACAGAAACACAAAAGATTATAGGAGAATACCATGAAAAGATATGCATCAACAAATTAGACAACCTAGAAGAAATGGATAAATTCTTAGAATCATACAGCCTCCCAAAATTGAATCAAGTAGAAATAGATAATCTGAATAGCAAATTACAAGTAAATAGTCAATTACAAGTAAAGAGTTTGAAATAATGATTAAAAACCTCCCTAAAACCAGAAATCTTGGGCCAAAGGTCTTCTCTGGTCAATTCTACTGAACATTCAAGGAAGATTTAATACCTATCCTCTAAAACTCTTCCAAAGGCTGAAGAATATTGTGCACTTTTTAACTCATTTTACAAGGCTAATATTATCCCAATATCAAAAGCAGACAAGGACAACAAAAAGAAGAAACATCACATTCCAATACCACTGATGAACAAAGAAGTAAAAAATCCCCAACAAAATATCAGCAAATTGAATACAGCAACACATTAAAAAGATTACACAACATGATCAAGTGGGATTTATTCCAGGGACACAGGAATGATTCAACATCTGCAAATCAATCAATGTGATACACCACATTAACAAAATGAGCAATAAAATCACATGATCATCTCAATAGATGCAGACAAAGCAACTGACAAAATTCAACATCTATTTATGACAAAAACTCAATAAAATGAATATAGAAGGAAAGTGCCTCAATATAATAAATTAAAAATTATAATAAAAAATGAAAAAAATTAAAATTAAAATTAAAAATTTAAATAATAAAAATAAAAAATAAAATACACTAGGTGATACACCATTGTATAAAAAAGTCTTTTCTTCTCTTATCCATATGTTCCCATAACCAAGAGAATTCTGAGTATGTGTCTCATTTTGTATGGAATGTTTGCAATAAAGAGAGGGAGCTTCCAGCAAAGTGAGGGCACAGGATGGTGTCAAAGGCATTATTTTATCAGTATAAGCCATGGTGCCCTACTTCACAGAGAGATTAATGTTGTTCAACCAATAAGAATAATATTAACTTACAGCAAGTTAAATAAAATTTAAGAAAATACTTTCAGGTACATTTTATTTTCTCTCAAACTGAATGCCAGAGGACACAGGACACCAGATGTTCTTTCTCCTCTCTACTTCCTGCTCTCCTCCACATCCTTAACATTAACATAACCACATACTCCTGTCTAAGAATGTGAAGACTCACCATCTCAGGGCTCAACTATGAAAGGCAAGGAATGTGCATCTTCCCAGCTTGGTTCCAAGGGTCAGCTTGAGTCTGAGGACCATAAAAGGGCTTTCCAGGATGGCCTAGACTCTGGTGGGAAAATCAGATGTAAAAGAAGGCAGATGAGTAGGACAGAAGTTTCCAGATCTATAGCAAATGCTTTATGGACTACTAGATAATTTGATCTGGACTCTAAGGATATCCTGACTAGCTATTAATGAGGGCAGTCTTTTTGGTAATGAACTCTACATGTACTTTCATACAGAATATAAGAGCAAGGGGGCATGGGTTAGACAGTGTGGTGGGCATTCCTTTCACTGACCAATACTCAGTGCCTCACTAATTCTGGCCCACTGGCACTTTCCCATCTGCTCATTTACTTGATATTTAAGTAGACATATGACTTGTTTTGGCCAATGAAACATGAGAAGATGTGATGTGTCTCCTCTCTGTGTGGAAGTATTTAATTTCTGGTACTCATCTCTTTAGCCTGATTCCTCTCTGCAAAAAAAATATATATATTTTGACTAAGAGGTACCATGAGATGGAAAGAGGCTGGACTTCTGAGCTGACCACGAAAGTACAGCTAGCCAGTGTACTTGCCCATATCCAGTGGACTTTGATAGAGCAATAAATCAATGTCTGTGTGTACAGCACTGAGATCTGGGGTTATTTGCTACTGTAACATCACACATATTCCTAGTTACCAATTTTATTCAAAGATATGGAAATATTTATACTAATTTTATACTGTGTGAGGGATAAACAGTCAATTCTGCACTAATGTGTGTTATAAACCAAGAGACTACAAATAGGCTTCAAGCTGGTTTTCATGCTTGGTCCACACACCCTCATGGTTCCCACAGCCCCTTTCATCTGCTTGTGGAGTAGGTGCACAAGTGAAATATGTTGAGAAGCACAGATGTACAAATCTCTATGATGGTTACAGGGTAAGAACTGCTACACCTGATTTACAGATGAGAAGCTAAGTCTTAAGTGTTTAAGGACTTGACACCAAATCATTAAGTCAGTACATGGGGGAGCTGAGATATGACTAAGGCTTGAGACCCCAGTCCATCAAGATGAAAACGTCACATACCCTGAATTTTTGTTAGCTGGTCACTAGCCTCATCATAGTTAAAAAATAGATCAAAAATACAATTTCTTCAAAGGTTTATGTCCCTGTGGTGACCTAAAATATTTTAAGAAAAATTAGGTTACCTTTGAACATAAGAATACATGTCATACTGCACGTTTTTTCTAAATTCTTAGCATTATCCTCATTAAATCCTTTCAAAGCCCTCAATGGATCCTGAGAAAATCTGGCATTTTGTAACTCAAAATCTTGCTCGACCGTGTGGCTTCACACCACCTCCAGACCAGGAATAGACCCTCTATCTCCAAGGCCTTGACCCTAAATTTCAATACCTAGAATCCAATCCAATATTAGGAAGCGACAAATAGAAATGGCAAGCAATAGGATATATTGGAGTATACAAGGACGCCATTTGGTGTAGACCTAATTTGGCCTGACTTTGTTTTTCCAAAAGGGCCTGACAGGGCCATTGATCACACATTGTTTAAGCATTTACTTTGTCTCACAGACAGGAGCAAATGGCCCTAAGATAAGGGTGCAACTTCCCCCCACATTGGCATTTCCTTAAGGTTAAGCATCGTTCCCTAGGCTAGGAACTGACTGCTGTGCTCACCTGTGACCACCCAGATCAAGACAAAAGACCTGCTACCCTGCTGTGTTCACTGAGACAGCAGACCTACTACCTGCTGTGTCCATCAATCACTGTGCCCACAGAGCACTCTCATGACTACTGTAAAAGGGGCATTTCAATCATATCTGAAACATCTTCTTTGAGGGTATATAACCACTCTGTACCCTCCAATTCTTTGATTCCCTTCCTTCTTTAGGGAAGGAAGGCCCTGGGCTATATGGTCCTCACATTTTGGCTCAGAATAGACTCACCCAAATTTTCATTTATAGATTGGTTATGGATTATTTGCATCGACATTTCCCAAATGCATCATGCAGACAACATCCTTGCTCAGAAGATTTAAGAGGGGAAAGAGACCCAATTGGCTCTTTTGCAAGTGGAATCAAGCCAAGAGGAAGGAGGCCAAGTCAGGATGGACTTTCCTGGGAAATCTTTGCAGGCATTTCTCCTTACAGGACTGTTCTCTTCTGCTGTTATGCAGTAAAAAACTCGAGCTGCCCTGCTGCTGTCTCATTCCTCAAGGAGTGCAAAAGCCATTCCAATTTCAGCTGTTTTTGCCCTGTATTATAAAGAACAATTCATCTTGGCATGCCCTCATCTATTATGGCTCTTAGAAATTTTTAAAAATGTATAGATATAGGAAACCACAGAACAGAATGACCTGACACTCTTTTAGAAGGCAGGTTATATGTCTGGAAGGTTGTTACTAATAATATATTTTTCTCTCACACTTGGATTCAAATAGTTTTCATCATAAAAGTATAATTAATAATTAATTGTTCGTTAACTTAACCCAATGCCAAGTCTACATTTCCCATTTTATTACTTTTATTCATTTACAGGTATAATAGTTACTAAAATCAATAGACTTTTTAATCCCATTTTGGCCACAATTTTTTAAAATTATTCTTCTTCAAAGTTCTCATTTTCCTCGAGCCTCAAGAAAAAACATACTTCTAGTTTTTCTTATAACTTTTGGCCATTATTTCTCAGCATCCTTTGTAGACTTCTTTTTCTAACTAAGACATAAATATCAGTGTCCCCAGAGCCACATTTCTTTTTACTATCCTCACTATCCTCTGTTATTTTTATTTACTCCTATATATTTAATTATTATCTTTATGATAATAATTCCCAAATATTCAGCTCTTTACCAGATCTTTCTTCTGAGTTTCATGGCATACACTCAATTTTCTCCTGGGAAGCTCCAGTTGGGTGTTTTAGAGGCAGCTCAAACTCTATGTGTCTAAAGCAGAACATATATCATTTTCCTCAGAAAGCCTTCTCCACCTCTATTGTGAGATTATAGAAAATACATACCTATCCTGGTTTCTGCCCAGTGTTCCTAGCACAGAGCTCTTGGAACCCTTGTAATTTCCAAAGTGATAAGAACACTAGGAGCATCTTTTGTTCTAATGAGGTGACTCTAGGTGGACTTCTGAGTGGCTCCTGGTTGGAAGCTGGTCACTAGAAAGGCCACGCCATGATTAGAAACCTGAAGTTTTCAGGCCAGCCTCTGTGCATTTTTCCAGAGAAGAGAGAGGGGCTGGAAATGGAGCTAATAGCTGATCATGCCTAGGTGAGGAAACCTCCATAAAAATCCCAAAAGCTTGGGTTTTGGGGAGCTTCCAGGTTTGCAAACACATCCACATACCAGGAGGGTAACACATGCCAACTCCAAGGGAACAGAAGGTCCTGTGCTCAAGACCCTCACATCAGTCTATGCATTTCTTCATCTGGCTGCACTTCTGCAACCTTTATCATATCCTTTAATAAACTGATAAGTGTAACTGTTTCCCTGAGTTTTTTGAGTGAGCCACTCTAGAAAATTCATTAAACCTGAGGAGGGGATTATGAGACTCTCCAATGTATAGCCAAATCAGACAGAAGTTATCCATAACCTGAGGACCAACTAGTTGCAATTGGCATCTGAAGTAGGGTTGGGGTGCAGTTGTGTGGAATTGAGTTCTTAACCTGTGGGATCTGACACTATCTCCAAGTATATAGTGTTAGAGTTGAGTTAAATTGTAGGATACCCAGGTAGAGTTGAAAAGAATTGCTTTATGTGAGGAAAAATCCCTACATATTTGGTGACCAGAAGTGTCAGAAGAGAAGTATGCTGTGTGAGTCCTAAAGGAGATGCACAAGAGGGAAACACAGGAGGTAGACTGAACTGAGTTGTCTTGCTACAACCATCTACTCAGGATCCTAAAACAGAAACTTGGAACTCATCCTATTCTTTACTTTTCCCTACTATCATCTCCAAACTAGACACTGATCTTTGTTATTTTTTCCTCCTAAATATCTCTTGATTCTATCATCATTATGAATGTCCATATTCTATAATGTCATCGTTCTAACTATTCTACCATCAAGCCTTTAACCTGTCTCCATGTCTCCATAATTATCCTATCTCCAGAAATTCTACACAGTACATCCATATTATTTTTCTAAAACCAGATCTGAATATGCCATCATTCTGTTTTAAATCCCTCATTAAATTCCCGTTGATTGGAAGAAGTGTCCAAACATTTTATTGTGCCCTGTAAGAATCTTCATGATGTAATGCCAAGTCAAGTTCCCATCCTCATCTCTCATCATTCTCTCATTCACATTATGCCCAGACATACCAAACTCTTCAGTGTCTTCAAGGGAGTCGTCATCTCTCTCTTCTCCAGGTGCTGGTGTAAGATACGCACTGTCACTGTCTAGTAATTCCAGCTCAATCTTCAAGTAGCAGATGAAATATTACCTTATCAAGAAGGTCTTTCTCAATTGCTAAATAGGGTTAGTTCTTGCCATTTGCTTATACTTATCAAACAAATGCACATCACGTGTTATTGTAGTGGCTAGTTTAATTGTTGTCTTTCCTGTTACAATATGAGATCTCTTAGGGCAGGAGCCAGTTCCTTCACTTTCACCTAAATGGGTACATACTCAACATATTTTTCGTTGAATGAATAATTGGATGAATTTCCTAAATCTTCCCATTTATAAGATAAATTTAGTTGTCATGAAGAATGAAGGTGAATTTACTGTAGTAATTATCTATTGCTGCATAATGAGTTACCTCAAACCCTTGTTCCTTAAAACAGTGAATATTTATTATCTCACAGTTTCTAAGGGAGAGGAAGCCAGGAGAGTATTAGCTAGGTGCCTCTGTCTCAAGGTCACACACAGGGCTCCAGTCAAGGTGGTGACAGGGGCTGCAGTCTCATCTGAAGGCTCTCAGAGAAAGATATGCTTCAGAACTCACAGAACTCAGCTGCCATGTGCCTCCCTAAGGCAGCTCACACCATGGCACCTGGCTTCCATCAAGTGAGCGTATGAGAGAGAGAGAGGCCTCTCAAGGCAGAAGATACAGTCTTTTGTAACCTAATCATGAAAGTGAAATCTCGTCACTTCTACTGGTGACTGCTACTAGAGGTGAGTTATTAAATTCAGCCTGGACTCAAGGGGAGGGCAGTTCATAAGGTATTGACACCAAGAGGTGGGGGTCATTTAGAGCCTTGTGGAAGATTGCTCTCCACATGTACAGTTGCATTGTGCTCACCATTTTATTATATAAAATTTTCAAAAATCAATTTTGTGTGAATAATTTATTTTTGTACTATTTTTTCCAGTTTTTGTTATCAAGAATTTTGCCATAATTATTAAATTATTGAGGCTTCTTTAATTTTTCCCCCTCTCTCTATCTTTTAATACCACTTTCTTTTTTAGCTTTCATATTTTTATCATAGGGAATAATTGGTAATTTAAATATTAAAATAAATAGTTGTGTTTTTTCCATTGCTGTAGCCTTTTGGGACTTTGTTACATGAAGCTTTTCCAGACTTCAGAAGTTTATAGATGTGGTGAATGAGGTTTTCCTGCACAACACAGTACAAACGTTACTGATGCTATTACCCTAGTGTGTCTAGCAGAGTCACTTAGATCCACAGGCATTCAAATAGCAAAGAAGAGGGAAGAGGATGTCATAGTCTGCATAAGACTGAGAGTGAGATGGTCGGGTTGGCTCAGTCCCCACGTGTCCATACCAGGGGCTGTGCACTGGAGCTATGCACAGCAGGTATCTTAGCCTTGGTGCTGCAGGCCTCTAGGGGACCCCTTCTCTGGCCACACTCCAATCTGAAATAAAATATCTACCCTGTCAGCACACAGACACAGGAAGCTGCCCATAAACTGGAACTCAGAATTCTCACACTAGAAAATGTACTGTAAACAGCAAGCATTTTGCAGAAGCTATTTGGTATGAGTAAACATCTCCAGATATGAATTGATAAAGAAGATAACTAAAATGAACACTAGACAAGTCCCTTGCAGCAACTGGAGTATGATTTCTAAAATAGACAGACACACAGACACACACACACACCCAGACACACACATACACTCACATGGAAACTCATACTCAGACACACAGGCACGTACTTAGACATATACACAGATACACACACACACACATAGACACTTACACAGACATGCACACACACACACAAACACACGCAGACATCTTGAGCAGACTCATGGACAAGAGAACACTGTGGCCCCTGAGATAAGAAACTGAAGAGAGTCAAACAGCATCAAGGGGAGACCCCAAAGGATGATCCTCTTCCCACAGCCGCCCCTGGAGAGAGCTTCTCAGCAGCTCCTAGATGAAAAAAGATACACAAAGTGACTCTGTGTTCTCTCTAGTTGGAGGCAAATATTATGCTCAAGGTAATAGTTTAATAAAATGAATGTTGTCAACATCCCCATGTGGGATTATTCACTCCTGAGAACTTTACCTGTTAGTTTCTCACGGTTCAAGGGACCCTTGAGGTTTTGTTTTATACAGATCAATGAACAAGTGCATCCACTCTGGCCCCTGTGGTCAGTTTTCTGTTTTGTGAGGGTAAAATAAACTAAGCATCCTTTTTTCCAGAATACTTTCTCTCCTAGGTCCAATCGCACCTAGGCGTGCTACTCATTACACATGCATACTCACAAATCCCATTACTTGCTGACTGAATCTTCAGCACATCTTAAAATTTAACTTCATGCATATCTGTTAGTTAAAATTACTATTTGTATTCTTGGAATTAATAAACTGTCAGAGAAGAACACTTGCATTTTAAATAAATACTATTAAGGTGATGTGGTTACAGATAATTTCATTTTCAATTGCATCTCTGATATGCGACATGACACAGCAAGATACAAAAATGAAACAAAATTGCTTAGAAACTAGTGTGGTCCCCTGGATAGATAAATAAACTGACTACAGTCTGCTGATTTCATTTCAGTTTCCTAGTGTAATTTTGATTAAAATACCATATAATGAAAAATTTTATTTTAATGGAGAAAGTGCTGTGAAAGTACTTTTGTGACGTTTCTACTTCTTACTTCATTAAAGGTTTTCACATCTTTTATTCCCATACTTTAATTTCTGGCTGTATCATCCTTCTAAAAACCATTAGCATAGTTCTAAAAGAATAGTGTTTCATTTTTCTCACTTGTCTTTGCACAGATTTCTTAATTGAAGAAATTTTAGAGTTTTTGGTATGTCATCCTCTCACTTTTGAAGTGAGGAGAGGAACCTGGGAAGGCAGTATGCTAGGGCCTTGCTGGCACAAAAGGGGAGGCCTGGGACAGTATCCTCCAATGCTTATTTATTCTGTGACAGCAGTACAAGATCCCATCTGCCTCAGTTATTTCTCTTGCTGTGTATGTGTCTTTCTGATGAAAAAACGTAGCCCTTTCACTTGTAAACAGAGAAACATGGAATCACTGGCAATGTTGTGCCGAGGTTATGTCTACTCGGGTGGGCTCAGATGGAGGCATGTTGTCAGAAGAGCTGGGAGCAATCCTGACTGGGAAACACTGTACACTGTGATTCTGATAGAAACAGAGTAAGCAGAACATTCTAGAAGCAAGTCTCATGCTGCTGGGCTGATCAGTTTGTGCTGTCACTGGAGTTCAAGAGAAGGATGAGGAAAGTTGTTGATTCACTCTCAGCCTTCATCACTAACTCTCTCTTCTTTATTCTTTTTTCTTCCTTCCTGCCAGGCTTTACCCTTTTGAAGTAGAATCTCCTTAACTCATGTTCTGTTCAGCAAACGGTTCAAATTCATTTGAAATATCCACTCCTATGAAGTCCTGTGGCATAAACAGTCATACTATGTTTCACAGAATCTCAGGATCAGATGGCCAAATCCTGCAGCTTCCTCTTGCATTCCCTCCCCAGCATTTGCTAAGCTTGCATCCAGCAAGTCCTGGAACTCCTCCACTGACAAAGTCACAGGGGCCCATTCTACCATTTCAGCACAGTCTGTCTCCTGTAGCTTCTCCCTGTCACACTGCACCTGCACAGAACAACTCATGGGAGATTGAGAAAACTGTCTTCTCTCCCCCGAGTCTTCTCCAGCCCAGATCTTCCCAGCTCCCAGCTCAAGTCCTGAGATTGTTAAGTAATCTCATCAACTCCACCATAAGCCATTTGTAAGATCTCTATTCATAGCAGCATTGGAGACATCCAGCTTCTCTGTTGTTCTTCTTTCCTCTCTGGTAGAATTCCATGTGATACTATCAAGGTTTCTTTTCTATTCATTTTTAACAGTTTTTTACTTTGAGTTATCTGCACCACTAACAGATCTGAAAGCCTCTGCTTCCAGCAAGCCATGTAGTTCATTTCCCAGGGGCATTCTTCTTTTTCTACTTGGTAACCAGGGGTTTATGCATTATTCATTGATAGGAAGCTGTTCAACAAGAAACACATCAGTATGTCGATAGCCCAACATCAAAGTCTCTGATGTATCTTAAGATTGGGATTCATATTCCTCACTCAGTAATCCCACTTCAAAGAATTTGTCTTAAGTAATCAGTGATGCAACCAAAGATGCACACAGCTACTCAACATAGATTATTTAAACCTATGAGAAATCCCTAACAATATTAATCTTCAAAGGTAATGGTTAGAATCCTTCCACTTAATACAGCCTTTATATTGACAGCAGTGAAGCCCACATTGCAATAAGCAAAATTTCTTGGAATAGGCAGTTACGTACAAATGCAGAAAGGAGCATCATAAATGAATAAAGAGTAGAAACTCCACTAGTAGATTAAAAGACAGCAACTTTAGGGTGATATTTGCAGTCATATATATTTTTTTTTAATTATGGAATTGCTCTATTTCTTGGTTAATGTTCAAATCACTTGAACCTGCAGTTTTCAAGTTTAGGAAGGGACAAGATATTCTACACAAACAACTAAACGTTTTTCCTGAAAACTTGTCAATGTTAAAAATCAGTTAACTGAAAAATCTATCCATCTTTAAAGAATTTGTGGTCCTATAAAGGACTGAGATGAACTCAAAACCCATGTCTGGAACTACACTGGCCCAAAGAATCAGCAGGTAAAATAGATTTTTTTTCAAAGCCAGAACTATATAGTTCTGTGCAAAGACAAAGGAGACACATGTTAGGTTCACATCTTCCAGAATCTGATATTAAGTGAGGAAAGCAAGTATGCATAGTATGACATTTGTGTAAACAAACAAACAACAAATATATAAATTTGTTTATGTATATTTGTGAATATACATTGTATATATGTTGAATTTTATATATATTCAACAAATGCCTATGTAAGTAATTATGGATCTGTCGTTATGAAGGGAATGACAAAAGTCTATTATCAGTGCTTACCTTTAGATTCAGGGCTCGAAGATGTGAGGCGGGCGCAGGAATTTTACTGTCAACTTTGCATGTTTCTCTATTCTTTGCATTTTCTAAATTTAATCATTTATTTGTTTTGCTTTGAATATGCATATTATTGGGAGCCATTTGAAAGCAGGTTTAAGGACTGTATTTTGTTTTAGTGTCTATGTGTCTTCTGTATCAAAAAGACCTACTGAATGATATATTGAAGATATTATATTCCCCTCTGATAAACTGGAAACTAGCTTGATTTTAGTGATTTTTTGTGATTATAGTTTATTTTTATTTATTTATTTATTTTGAGGAAGATTAGTCCTGAGCTAACATCTGCCACTAATCTTCTTCTTTTTGCTGAGGAAGACTGGCCCTGAGCTAACATCCATGCCCATCTTCCTCTACCTTATATGTGGGACGTGCAGACCATACACCATGGCTTGACAAGCAGTACATAGGTCCACACCCAGGATCCGAACCGGTGAACGCTGGGCCACCAAAGTGGAACATGAGAACTTAACTGTGCACCACTGGGCTGGTCTCTGTGATAATTGTTTAATGGCAGCACATTGATGATAAATTACAGAAGGCTGTCTGAACAACATTACAGAGGCATGTGCTAGCTGGTTCACATTTGACAGGCGTAGTTAAGAGACACTTAATAGTATTTTTGGCCTTAACCTGAGAGCATAATGGGCTCTATAGTGTAGTGGGAATGTGGATTTCAGATTTGAATTTCTCTCTGTGCCTCTGTTTCTTCATCTGTAAAATGAGATAACCTCTATGATTATTTTAAGCTCAAACATTCAAAGATTTTAGAAATTACAAGCAAGCCATCAATTCATTTTTCATAGTCTTTCTTAAAAATGAAGGATAAATTGGGGCTGGCCCCGTGGCCGAGTGGTTAGGTTCGCGCGCTCCGCTGCTGGCGGCCCGGTGTTTCGTTGGTTCGGGTCCTGGGCGCGGACATGGCACTGCTCATCACACCACGCTGGGGCGGCATCCCGCGTGCCACGGCTGGAGGGACCCACAGCGAAGAATGTACAACTCTGTACTGGGGGGCTTTGGGGAGAAAAAGGAAAAAAATAAAATCTTTAAAAAAAAAAAAATGAAGGATAAATTAATCAGATATTCAGACCATAGAGTAGATTGGGTAAGGAAGCTTTAAAATGATAAGAATAAAATCAAAATGAATTTTCTTATTGGAAAAATGGTCCCACAAAACAGAAAAAAGTTCAGTAAAGGAAAGAGTGATGTGGAAGAAAGAGCATTAAACCAGAAACTAGATGATACAGTTTCAGTTCTAGTTCTTTTATTGACCCAAAATGTGAACTTGACAGTCTCGCACTCTCGTTGGACCTCATTTTTCTTACACTACAATAATAATTAAAATGTTGCATAGGATGAAAAGATGGCCAGCTAAAAGAAAAGAATAACTTATATCGATATCAGTATAGATATGGGTGATGAAAAATTTTATATGAGCCAAAATTTTGTTATTAAATTAAAATTTTAAAAATCAGGTAATTTCTGGAATGTACAGTTGACCTTTGTATCTGCAGATGTCCACTGACTCAACCAACCGCAGATACATGATCTGCAGAACCTGCAAATATGGAGGGCCAGCTAAGGGACTTGAGGATACACAGCTTTGGGTATCCCTCAGGGAGGGAGGTCTGTCTTGTAACCAATTCCCCACGGATAGTAAGGCACAGCTGTATTCAAAAAAAGATAATTGAGGCGCCAGCCCAGTGGAATAGTGGTTAAGTTCATGGGTTCCTCTTTGGTGGCCCAGGGTTCATGGATTCGGATCCTGGGTGTGGATCCATACACCACTCATCAAGCCATACTGTGGCGGCATCCCACATACAAAACAGAGGAAGACTGGCACAGATGTTAACTCAGCAACAATCTTCCTCAAGCAAAATGAGGAGGATTGGCAACGGATGTTAGATCAGGGTGCATCTTCCTCAGGAAAAAAAGAAAGAAAGATAATTGATATATTATTTCTCTCAGTTGAGTTTTAGAATTGAGTTTGCTGGATATGTCAAATTCTTTTTTTTTTTCCAAGTATCGCAGTTCCAGCTACTCAAAATCAAATCTAATCTCCCTTCTCAAATCTCGTCTTCTGCCTACCTGGCTGTCTTTCATTTGATATTACCAAAGGTCACTCTGGAGAGAAACCTTAAAGTAATTCAGCCATTCTTGAGTTCTTTCTCATTTTTTACCTTGAGTTCATCACTAAACCTTATGAATTCTCCTGCTTAAGCACGTCTCTTGCCTATCTCACTATCAGCAGCCATTTTCCCATCCTCTCCTTTCTGATCTTCATCATTTTCTACTTACGTTGTTGCAATATAATGCTAATTGATTCTCCATTTTCTCTTCTCTATCCCAGCATTTAATCTATCCTCTACCTTGTTAAGGAAGTTGTATATCTCAACCACAGATACAACTACATGACTACCTGCTTAACATCCTCTGTTAAGAGTAAATTCCAAACAAGGTACTGTTCTAAGATCCTCCCAAAGGAAAGCATTTTATTTATCTCTGTAGCTGCAGTATCTAATAAGTGTTAGGTGCTCAATACATATTTTTGGAAGTATGGAACTCAGTAATATGATCCTGCTATATCTCTTTAGTCTCATCTCCCACAATGAGAAAGGGAAAGTTAATTTCTCACTTCCTTCTATATGAGATTTTCACATTACATTGTATCAGGGTCAGAAATATTCAAAGTGGAAGGAAATGCTTTTGTGGTAAAATGAGATTATCTTTCCTGTCTGCCACCAGAGAAGGAACCTGAGGTTTAGGAAAGTGATTTGGCCAATGTCCGTCTCTATAAGAAGGCTTTAAAATGTAACAAGTTGAGGGAAGGAGGAATGTATGTCATTTTCATTGATAGGAGAGAATGACTCTCAGGCAACCTCTTGGGAGGTTGTCATCAAGGCAGTAGGAGTTTTTCAGATGAAGTATTTGAGAAAGAATATAATCATAGTGAAATGTCTCGCTGTCCTTTTTTCTCATCTCCAAGCTGCCTAAGTATACTGTTCTAGCAGAGAGCAGGACAAGGAAGTAACGGATGAAAGACTTTCACAGTCAATGGATGCCAGAGATTGGGGAATTTATGGGGAGGCTTGTACTTGACAAAGATGAGATGGAACTTTCTTGGAAATTAAACATTGGATGGAATAGGGGTTTAAATAGAGAACAGTGTTTGGAGAGTGAGGAGACAGAGGAGAGGCAGGGAGTGAGGAGTATCCATAAAGGTGCATAGAGAATCTGTCAAGAGAGTCATTAATTTATCCTCTGGCTGTATACTGAACACATTTGAATAGTAAGTTCCTTAACAGTAGGAGTCAAGTCTATAGTAGGTGCTTTGGTGCTGTGTGCCTTATCACCAAGTGACCCAGCATCTTGCATCATCTCCAAGTCCTGGGTGCCAACAACTGCCCAGCTGCTGGCCCTTCTCTGGAGAATTTCCTGGGAGATACCTGGTTGGAGAGGTTGTAGTGCTCACCACCAGCCTGCAGATGTCTCTCAGCCAGTGACTCACCGGTATTGGGTAGAAGTGTCTGTCCCCTTGCCTCCAGGCAGGCAGACCTCTATGAGTAATGGTCCAGAGTCTTCTCCTGGATGGATCTACTTAAGGCTGGCTTTTATCTAAGACTACACCCTTGCTAGTATCTCCTCTTTCCTTGTCCTCTCTCACTGCTTCCTCCATGTGTTTCCCAGAGAGTGCTAGCCTCAATAAGTCCCATGCACCTATGCTCTGCTTCCGGGTAACACAAACTTCAACAAGGTCTATTCACACATGTGGCTCCCCACAGATTACCACAGGCCAAGAAAAAGAAGATTGTCCACAGCCCAAAGCTCCCTCATGCTTCTTCCAGGATCTACCCACTCCTGCCTTCCCAAAGGTGCTCTCTAACCCTAATTGCTAGCCACAGATTATTTTGCCCATTTTCAACTGTATCTAAACGGAATTAAATGCATGCAACCCTTTGTGTACATTTGCTTCCAGTCAACATTATGGTGTGATATTCATTTATATTGTTGCATATAGTTATAATGCATTATTTTTCACTGAATATGTAATAATCCATTTTATGAATACTCTAAGGAAATTTATTTATTCATCTTACACTTCATGAGTATTTGAGTTTTTCTAGATTTTGGCCATTAGGAGCACCATTATGAACATTCTAATCCATGAATTGATGCACACATACATACACTTCTGTCTCATGCACATTTTTAATTGCATCATTGTCTTTGTAAGACTGACTTACATCTTTCCAAATACAAGCCTGTTGACTGTTATACATGTTGCAGAAATCTTCTCTCACTCTGTTGGTTGCATTTCACTTTCCCAGGGACGTCTTTCAATGTGCAGAAGTTTCAAGTGTAGACCAATTATAATTTCCTTTAAGGTTAGTGCACCTCGTGTCTCCTTAAGCAAAACTTTCCCTATGCCGAGGTCATAAAGATGTTCTCCCGTAATATCACATAAGCGTTATTGGTTTGCCTTTTGCTTTTACATCTAGAATCCAGCTGGAATGAATATTTATATTTGGTGTGAGGTAAAAGTAAAGGTCTTTTTTTTTGTTTTTTTGATTGTTTCTTTGTTTTTGATAGCTAAGTGACCCGGGACCATAGTAAAAACACATCTCCCCCCACCCCCACTATTCTGCAGCTCCAGCTTTATCATAAACCAATTGTTTATATAAGTACCAATCTGACTTCAGATTCTCTATTCCATTCCATTGGTCTGCCTCACTGTCCTTGTACTATTACCAGACTAAGGTAATTGTATAGCTTTATAACAGGTCCATATCTTTGGTAGAATACGTCTTCCCACTTTATTCTTCTCTTTAAAAGTAGCTTGGCTATACTTGTCCCTTTGAAATTTCATGTAAATTGCAGAGCTGACTTGTTAGTTTACATATCTCCTCTCTCTCACACACATATTTACTTACACATGCACAACTAAAGGCTTAAGTGGTTGGATTATTATTATGATTGTGCTGAATCTATTGATTAATTTGAAAAAGACTGACAACTTTGAAACATTTAGTCTTCCTATTCATGACTATGGTTTCCTTTCCATTTAATTTAAACCTGCTTTTTTTATTATAACATTACTTAATATTCTAATAAAGTTCTTATACCTCTTTTACTACATTTATACATATTTGATGTTTTTCTTGCTAATGTGACTTATAGCTTTCACAAACTTTGTTTTAGAGCTGCTTGATGCTGATATAAGGAAATAAATTTGATTTTCTTATCGGCCTTAAATTTAGAGATTTTTTTTTAATTTTCCTAATTATCTGTAGATTTTTTAAAATTTCTCAATGTGCCATGTGTGAATAATATAACATATTTTCCTTTCCAGCTCTTATGCACAATTATTTTACATGTTGTTTGCATTACTGAAGTCCTCTCGTACAAAGTTGAAAAGAAATAGCAGTAGCCACACTTCTGTTAAATTAAACAAGGAGGCCATTAGACTGAGGTGTCTTTAATGCCTTAGTAGCCAACATAAGCAGGCTATAAATGTAAGCCTATAATACATCAGGATTAAGAAATTGAAACCTAAGGATAACCAACAATAAACAGCCAAATAGACTTTCCCAAATAAGGCAACCACTTAAGCTACAGCCAATCAAATAATTTCCTTGTTTTGCTTCCATGTCTGTTCTATAAAAGTCTTTCCCTTAACTCCTGTCCAAAGAGTACTCTTAACCACTTTTGGTTTGATGCTGCCCAATTTAAATAGATTTTTGCTCAAATCAACTTTAACAATTTTTAATATTGCCTCAGTTTATCTTTTAATGCTCCTAATTCCAGTCATATTGAATTTCAAAGCTTTGCCATTTAGTTTGATGTTTGCAACAGATAAATTAGAGACATCCATAATCAGAATAAGCCTTTTATTTTCTTTGTTTGCAAATAGGTTTTTACAGTAAATAGATGTTAAATTTCATTTAATGCTTTACCTTCATCTAGCGATGTTATTATATATTTTTCTCTGTAACTCTATTAACACAGTGAATTACAATGATTGATTTTTCAGTGTTAAGGTGAGATTAAATTTCTGAGATAAACTCCCAACTTTGCAATATATTTACTTTATAATTATTTTTTATATTTATATTTAAATTTAAAATTAACTAAATTTAAAATTATAGATACAGTCTGAAAATTATTTCTTTAGATTTTTCTGTTTATATTGATGGGTGAGATTGATTTTTGGTTTTCTTTGAATCTCCTTTTCAGAATATTGTCTCAAGTTTATGCTGACTTCTTGAAAGGAATTTGATAAAATTTAGTTTAGCCTTTGGAATAGATTTTTATCTTTGGTAGGTAGTTACTTATGAATTTAATCTCTTTAATATATATTAAATGCTTCAAATTTTCTATGGCTTCCATGTCAATTTTGGGAAACTGCTTTTTTGGGAATCCATTCACGGCATCTAAAATGTCAAATTTACTGGTATAAATATTCTCGATTTATTCTCGTATCTTTTTAATGACTCTCATATCCTAGTGATGCCCCTTTTATCATTCATGGCATTGGTTATCTCCTCTCTATCTTTCTCTGTCTCTCTTTCCGTCTTTCTGCAGCATCTCTATTGTAGGTTCTTTTTCTCTTTCCTTATTTCCTTCGTGTTGTATTATTCTGTTTCTTCTGCTTACTTTGTATTCATTAACTGCTCTTATAAACCCATTATCTGGCTCCCCATGTGTATCTTCTGTTGTCTGTAGTTCTCTTGTTTTCTGCCATATAGTCTTTTCAAATGACTGGTTATTTTTATCAATTGCTCTATATTGTATAGCTTTATCTGATGCTGTCTTCCTCCAGGGTCACTTGTGGTCCCAGGTCAGTTAATCCAAACAGAGATCAAAATAGTTCCAAGGTGATCGTCCTTGTGAGTCAAGGTCTATTTAGTGTTAACCCTCACTCTTAGGTTGTAGCTTTGTGGAGCCCAAAACTGAGGCTGGGGACTAATAAGAGCCCCTTCTCCCTTGTAATCCCTGAGCCTAGTTTTTTTTCTGCTTGTTGTCATGGCTCTTTGAAAGCTCTGCTTTGCCTCTCAGTATCTCTGTCAAGCTTATGAAATCAGCAAACACCTCTAGGTTAAAAAGGTCCTGAATGGCATACTTGACTCTTGGCGTCCCTCTTCTCCCAGATCTTGGTTCACAAGTTCTCGATGCTTTGAAAGCTCTTGAATGCTTCTTTTTGTTTTGTTTTGCATTATGTGGTCTAACTTTTTTAATTTGTTCTCAGTGTTAGTGTTTTGAACATCGATATCCAAAATGGACATTAGTTAGAACTCCCACAATTATATCTTAAACTCTAATTCAGAAATATGACATCGGATATTAGTTCTTCTGAAGTACCTGGAATTCACTTATGTTAAAAGAACTCCTCATATTATTTTACATCATTGTTGTTGATTAAATACTGACAGCAGTAGCAATTAAAATTGTGTAGAGTTAAAATTTCATTTTACAATATCTTATGAAGATCAAAATTGTATTAAAATGCAATTGACAAGAAATGTAAATAGTATATGAAGTGAAGAAATCACAATGAACACATCTAAATATTTGATGTTTCTTCCCTCTAGGATAAATTTTACATCTTTACATCTCTCATAGCCAAGAGAACAGGATTAAAGTATGCTTCCATATACTTTTTTGGAATGATCTCGTAGTAATTTATCTGATGGGAAAAGAATAGAACATTGTACATCATGTCAAATGAGATTGAATGAGAAATTTATTAGATGAGACAATGGATGAGAAAGCATTATTAATTTTAAACATCTTCAATTTTTCATGTCTTTGTGAACTTTTTTTAATGGAAGGACAATAGCATAGAAGTGTTCTAGCACAGGTTTTGGGTCAAGAGGCTGACAATTCTAAGGTTAATGTGGAGGGAACAGAAACTTGCCTTCCTACCTACCATAGTTCAGAGAGTCTGATAGGTGTCAATTTATCTCAGTAATCCTCTAAGGAAGGTGTCATTTTCTGATTTTTTTGATATAAGGACCGCAAGGTTTAGAAAGTTTGTGCAAGTTGCCCAAGGTACCCCAGGTAGATAGTAGAACTGGTAGAATTGAAACCAGCATCTCTTTGCCCCGATACCAAGCACATAGCTTCTGACAATTCCAGTTTTCTTCCGCTATGTTCCCAGGTCTGTGGCTCCCCTGAACATCTTGGGCACTAATGTAGAATGCCAAGTAGCCCATGTGCTCCTGTGCTGATTTTATTGCATCCCCATACCCAACAGCAATGACCCTTCTGTAATCCTCCAAGATTTGAAACTTACCACAAATGATTAATGTCTTTGTATTGCAGCACAGTGCTTTCAAACATGTGATAGCGCTCTCTGAATAAAAGAATCCGATTGCTTATAGAAGAATGTAACTCAATGGGGAAGATCACTTCTCAGTCAGAATTGAGATACATTCCTGAGAAAAAGATGTGTTTCCCCCACAGTCCTCCTAGTTAAATGTATTTATGTTGAGGAATCCCTTTCTTTATATCTTCACACTTTTTCTTATGGCAAAAGAGAATATTCTTTTCAGCTATATCATATTTCTGTAACTTAAATTTTCACATGTAGGTGTTGGATGATTGAAGAAGGCATTACATAATGGGGATTGCATTATTTCAAATGTTAAGGAACTAGATGTATGTAGAAATTTTGCTGCCTAATTAGTAATAATATTTGTTGCTGTTGTTACAGTCCTTAACGCCATCGAGTCTATTCTGATTCCTAGTGACCCTGTGTTCAGCAGAGTGGAACCATGCCTAGTCTTTTTGCACTAACCTCTCCCCTCCTAGTGCTGTCTCAGACAATGCTTTGCTGCTATTCATAGGATTTTCACAGACAATTTTTTCAGAAGTGAGTGGCGATGTCCTACTTCCTGGTCTGTCTTAGTCTGGAAGCTCCACTGAAACTTGTCCACCAGGAGTAACCCTACCTGTTTTTGAAATATCAGTGGCATAGCTTTCAGCATCACAGCAACATGCAGCCGCCACAGTATGACAATGGACAGATAGGTGGTGTGGTTCCCTGTCAGAGGAATAAACCCAGGCCATGGAGTGAGAGTGCCAAATCTTAATTGCTAGACTACCAGTACTGGCTAGTCTAGACATATATCATAAAATTCCAAAAACCCCCCAGAAGGTAAAATAACAAAGTTGAAACATCTGAAAACAAACTTTCAAAATTGAGAACTAAGAACTCATTTTTAGGCCTTTTCATTTTAGTTCTTCTGATAATGCCTCAGCTCCATATTTTGGCATGTGGCTCAATAAGGGATTAGAATCTTTTGAACTAGGCATGTGATTCATGTAGCTCTCCCCTGAATCTACAGTCAAAGTAGCTCTGTTTTATCATTTAACAGCACTTTAATTCAGCAGATAGATATTTATGGAGCACCAACTGTATGCTGAACTCTTTTAGGCACTGAGAATAAAGTGGCGAAGGAGACAGGCAAAATTCTTGACAGTATGGAGATTAAATTTTCATGGGAGAAGAAGACAATAACATGTGGACAAACAAATAAAATGATATATGGGCTTTGAAGAAAATAAAATAGTTCCCTATGACTTAAAGGGTGGTTGGGAGTTTCTGCTTAGTCTGAAAGGTCAGGGATGTGCCCTCTGAGAAGGTGACGTTGTCTATATTATTTGAGGATTCCCAATGCTCATGGCTACCAAAAACGAGAGTTACTACTCACAGTAGTAATGGTGTCAAGTAGTTTTAGACAGTGTTCTGTTGACTGGGAAACAAAAGTTACAAAAGATTATGAATCATTCCTTATAGTGCATCTAAGACATTTGTATTGGGTCTCCATGGCTTTCTAATCTGTTTAATATTTGTGGATTATTGATGGGAGAATGACTTAAATCACAAAAAATTTGGCTGAATATTTAAGACTGTGTTTGGATTTGTTTTGTTAAGAGAGTTGCAGGTTCCATTCTGTAGCTGCGATTGTCCTCTGGATGCTCCTGCAGTTAAAATACGCGATGAGAGCACTATTGCTACCAAAGTTCCAATCCACAATCTCCTCTCAAATAAATCAGTGCCAGACCAATGAGTAATATTCATTATTTGATAAATAAACTCATAATCACAACTCCCTCCAGAATCACTCTGACGTTAAATTGGTATTTGTACTGACATGTGAAAGGGTTCATTCATCGCAAAAGCCTAACATCTCTGCAGAATGTATTCAGCAGGCCAGTAGCATCACTCAGCTGAGGCTGGGAGAAAAGGTCAAAGCAATAAAATAAATTTGAGGAGAATATGGAAGGACCCATCAAGTCACACTTGGGATGTCTTGTTGACCTTTATGTGCAAGGCAACGTTGTTTCTAACATTTCAAAGCAATATCATTTTTTTAAAAAAATTACATTTATAAAGAAACAAGAGTGTGGCCTATTGTGCATAGTGTCTGGTGTGATGTCAATAAATTTGTAATTTAACCTGAGTACTGCCAGTTTCTGTATCCTTCTCTGCTTTTTATGATAGTAAAAATAGTTAGCGATCATTGAGTTATGTGCCAGGTACTCTTTATGACCTGTTATACATACACACATTTACTCCTCTTAACAACCCAATGGAGTAGAGTCTAGTTTTGTTTTGTGTTTTAAATGCTCCATTCTCTTTTTTTTTTTAAATTGACACCTGAGCAAACATCTGTTGCCAATCTTTTTTTTTTTTTTCTCTTTCTTCACCCCAAAGCCCCCCCAAGTACATAGTTGTATATTCTAGTTGTAGGTCCTTCTGGTTCTGCTATTTGGGACACTGCCTCAGCACGGCTTGATGAGTGGTACTATGTCCACACTCAGGATCCAAACTGGCAAAACCCTGGGCCGCTGAAGTGCAGCACACAAACTTAGCCACTTGGCCATGGGGCTGGCCCCAGGATCTAGTTTTTATCATTCTCATTTTACAGATGAGAAAATACAAGAAAGGAAATTCAATTATAGATAAACTTTATGGATCATCAGTAATAATTACAATTATCATAAATTAAGTTATAAATAGTGTTTAAAAATTATGATAGAACTCTATAGAGAGGGGACTGTTTGAGGTTGGCTTATGATTGCTAAATCATTTTCTTCCAAATCGGAAGTATTTGGATAAGAATTAAAAATTGGCATACAACAGATAGTGGTATGCGATGTTTGGTAACTATGCAAATAAACATAGAAAAGACAGCAAAAATTAGGTTTGGTGAGGGAACTCCAGAGCGGGATAACGGGGAACACGAGTTCCAGTTAATATTTACCACAATGCTTATAGTACTATTTGACAATTTATACCATTTAAATGCATTCTTTTTATAAAAATTAAATTAACAAAATACTTCCACTCTTCTGCCCCTACCGCTTGGCTCTTGTCTCTTTAAACCCATGCTCACATCCTTTAAGGCTACTGGAATGGCACAGATGTTTTTTCTGGCCATCCACCCACCTCCTCAGGAGCCATACTCAATGAATCTTATCCTTTCCCTTTGGCCTTTTCAAAACACTCCCTCCCACTGGCCTTTATATTTTAACACATGAATCTGTGTATGTTTCTTCCATGGACAAAACTCTTTCTCTAACTGTACATCCTCATCTGACTAATGCACTGTCTCTTTTCTTTCTTTCTTTCTTTCTTTCTTTCTTTCTTTCTTTCTTTCTTTCTTTCTTTCTTTCTTCTCTCTTTCTTTCTTTCTTTTATTTTGTTTTCTTTTTCAGAGGTACATCATAATATATTTCAAATTCTGTGTAGATTACATCATGTTCACCACCTGTAAACTATTATAGTCCATCACCTCTCATGTGAGCCTAATCCCCCATTTTGCCCTCTCCCCTCCTTCCTTCCCCTATGGTAACCACCAATCCAATCTCCAATGCTATGTGTGTGTTTGTCGTTGTTTTTGTCTTCTACTTATGAGTGAGATCATAAGGCATTTGACTTTCTATCTCTGACTTATTTCACTCAGCATAATACCCTCAAGGTCCATCCACGTTGTCACAAATGGCCAGATTTCATCATTTCTTATGGCTGAGTAGTATTCCATTGTGTATGAATACCATATCTTCTTTATCCATTCGTCCCTTGATGGGCACCTAGGTTGCTTCCAAGTCTTGGCTATTGTGTATAATGCTGCAGTGAACATAGGGGTGCATGTATCTTTAAGCATTTGCGTTTTCAAGTTATTTGGATAAATATCCAGCAGTGGGATAGCTGGATCATATGGGAGATCTATTCTTAATTTTCTGAGGATACTCCATACTGCTCTCCACAGTGGTTGCACAAGTTTGCACTTCCTCCAGCAGTAAACAAGCGTTCCCTTCTCTCCAAATCCTCTCCAAAATTTGTTGTTTCCTGTCTTGTTAATTATAGCCATTCCGACTGGACTGAGGTGATACCTCATTGTAGTTTTGATTTGCATTTCCCTGATAGCTAATGATGTTGAGCATCTTTCCATATGCCTGTTGGCCACCTGTATATCTCCTTTGGAGAAATCTCTGTTCAGATCCTTTGCCAATTTTTTAATTGGATTGTTGTTTTTTTGTTGTTGAGCTGTATTAATTCTTTGTATATTTTGGATATTAACCCCTTATCTGATATATGGTTTACAAATATCTTCTCCCAATTGTTAGGTTGTCTTTTTGTTTTGTTGGTGGTTTCCTTTGCTGTGCAGAAGATTTTTTAGTTTGATGTAGTCCCATTAGTTCATTTTTTCTCTTGTTTCCCTTGCCTGGTCACACATGGTACTTGAAAATATGCTGCTAAGACTGATGTCAAGGATAGTACTGTCCTATGTGTTCTTCTAGAAGTTTCATGGTTTCAGGTCTCACATTCAAGTCTTTAATCCATTTTGAGTTGATTTTTGTGCATGGTGTAAGGGAATGGTCTACTTTCATTCTTTTGCATGTGGCTGTCCAGTTTTTCTAACACCTTTTATTGAAGAGACTCTCCTTTCTCCATTATATTCTCTTGGTTCCCTTGTCGAATATTAGCTGTCCATAAATGTGTGGGTTTACTTCTGGGCTCTCGATTCTGTTCCATTGATCTCTGTGTCTGTTTTTGTGCCAGTGCCACACTGTTTTGGTTACTATGGCTTTGTAGTATATTTTGAAATCAGGGAGTGTGATACCTCCAGCTCTGTTCTTTTTTCTCAGGAATCCTTTGGCTATTTGGGTCTTTTGTTGTTCCATATAAATTTTAGGATTTTTTGTTCTATTTCTGTAAAAAGTGTTCTTGGAACTTTGATAGGGATTGCATTGAATCTGTAGATTGCTTTAGGAAGCATGGACATTTTAACGAGGTTAATTCTTCTGATCAAAGAGCACAGAATATCTTTCCATTTGTTTGTGTCTTTGATTTCTTTCAACAATGCTTTATAGATTTTGGTGTACAAATCTTTTACCTTTTTGGTTTAGTTTATTCCTAGGTATTTTACTCTTTTTGTTGCAATTGTAAATGAGATTGTATTCTTAATTTCTCTTTCTGCTACTTTGTTGTTAGTGTATAGAAACACAACCAAATTTTGTATGTTGATTTTGTATCCTACGACTTGACTGTATTCACTTATTATTTCTAAAAGTGTTTTAGTGAATTCTTTAGGGTTTTCTATATATAAGATCATGTCATCTGCAAAGAGTGACAGTTTCACTTCTTCTTTTCCAATATGGGTCCTTTTTGTTTATTTTTCTTGCCTGATTGGTCTGGCTAGATCTTCCAACACAATGTTAAATAAGAGTGGTGACAGTGTGCATCATCGTCTGGTTCCTGTTCTAAGAGAGATAGCTTTCAGTTTTTCTCCATTGAGAATGATATTTGCTGTGGGTTTGTCATATATGGCCATTATTATGCTGAGGTATTTTCCTTCTATACCCATTTTATTTAGAGCTTTTATCATAAATGGATGCTGTATCTTGTCAAATGCCTTCTCTGCATCTATTGAGATGATCATGTGATTTTTATTTTTCATTTTGTTAATAAGGTGTATCATGTTGATAGATTTGCAGATGTTGAACTGTCCTGCATCCCTGGAATGAAACCCACTTGATCATGATGTATGACCTTTTTAATGTATTGTTGTATTTGATTTGCTATTATTTTGTTGAGGATTTTTGCATCGATGTTCATCAGTGATATTGGCCTGGAATTTTCTTTTTTTATGTTGTCCTTGTCTAGTTTTGGTATCAGGATAATGATAGCTTCAGAGAATGAGTTAGGAACCCTCCCTTTCTCTTTAATTTGTTGGAAGAGTTTGAGAAGGATAGGTGTTGAGTCTTCTTTGAATGTTTGGTAGAATTCACCAGGGAGGCCATCTGGTCCTGCGCTTTTATTTTTGGGGAGGTTTTTGATTGCTGTTTCAATCTCCTTACTGGTGATCGGTATATTGAAATTTTCTACTTCTTCATGGTTTGGTTTTGGAAGATTGTATGTTTCTAAAAATATATCCATTTCTTCTGGATTATCCAATTTGTTGGCGTACAGCTTTTCATAGTATTCTCTCATTATCTTTTGTATTTCTGAGGTGTCTATTGTAATTTCTCCTCTTTCATTTCTGATTTTACTTATTTGAACCTTCTTTCTTTTTTTTCTTGGTGAATCTACCTAAGGGTTTGTCAATTTTGCTTATCTTTTCAAAGAACCAGCTCTTGGTTTCATTAATTTTTTCTATTTTTTTTTAGTCTCTATATCATTTATTTCTGCTCTGATTTTTATTATTTCCTTCCTTCTGCTGATTTGGGGCTTTGTTTGTTCTTTCTTCAGTACCTTTAGATGCACTTTTAGATTGTGTATTTGGGATTTTTCTTCTTTGTTGAGGTAGGCCTGAATTGCTATAAACTTCCCTCTTAGAACCGCTTTTGCTGTATCTCACAGATTTTGCCATGTTGTGTTTTCATTTTCATTTGTCTCCAGGAATTTTTTGATTTCTCCTTTGATTTCTTCATTGACCGAATCATTGTTCAGTAGCATTTTGTTTAATCTTCACATTGTTATGGCTTTTCTGGTTTTCCTCCTGTAGTTGATTTCTAGTTTCATACCGTTGTGGTCAGAAAAGATGCATGGCATTATTTCGATCTTCTTAAATTTATTGAGACTTGTTTCGTGGCCTAATATGTCATCAGTCTTGGAGAATGTTCCATGGGCATTCCAAAAGAATGTGTATTCTGTGGTTTTTGGATGGAATGTTCTGTATATATCTACTAAGTCCATCTGGTCTAATGCGTCCTTTAAGGCCAGTGTTTCCTTATTGATCTTCTGTTTGGATGATCTATCCATTGGCATACATGGAGTGTTAAAGTCCCCTACGATTATTGTGTTACTGTCTATTTCTCCTTTTATGTCTGTTAATAATTGCTTTATATATTTAGATGCTCCTATGTTGCGTGCATAGATATTTACAAGTGTTATATTTTCTTGTTGAATTGTTACCTTTATCATTATCTACTGCCTGTCATTGTCTCTTCTTACAATTTTTGTTTTAAAGTCTATTTTGTCTGATATAAGTATTGCTACCCCTGCTTTCTTTTCTTTGCCATTTGCATGGAATATCTTTTTCCATACTTTCACTTTCAGTTTTTGAGTGTCTTTAGGTCTGAAGTGTGTCTCTTGTATGCAGCATATACATGAGTCTTGTTTTTTTATCCAATAGGACACCCTTTGGCATTTGATTGGAGCATTTAGTCCATTGACATTTAAAGTAGCTATTGATAAATATGCGTTTATTGCCATTTTGTTGCTTTTTTTCCTAGGTGTTTTAGTAGTTCTTCTCTGTTCCTTTCTTTTTCTCTTGCTCTCTTCTCTTGAGGTTTGATGGCTATCTTTGGTTATATGTTTCATTTCTTTTGTCTTATTTTTTTTTTTTGCTTATTATAAGTTTCTGATTTGTGATTACCATGAGGATCCTATTTAATATTATACATATATAGCAGTCTATATCAAGTTGATAGACTCTTTAGCTTGACCTCTTCCTAAAAGCTCTACTTTTTCACTCCCCTCCTCCCACATTTTATGTTTCTCAAATAATATCTAATCTCTTGTTTAGTGTGTATATATCCATTACCCTCTTATCATTGACATAGGTGATTTTAGTACATTTATCTTTTAACCTTCATATTATCTTCACAGGTAGTTCATGTGCTACCTTTACTATATTTTTACCTTTACAAGTGATTTTATTGCCTGGTTTGTTGTTGCTGTTGTTTTTGATAATAATTTTTTTTATCTCTATTTGTGGTCATTGCTTTCCTGCTTAAATAAGCCCCTTCAGCATTTCTTGCAGAACTGGTTTCTTGGTGAAAAACTCCTTTAATTTTTTGCTTGTCTGGGAAGCTCTTTATCTCTCCTTTTATTCTGAATGACAACCTTGATGGACAGAGTATTCTTGGTTGTAGGATTTTTCCTTTTAGAATTTTAAATATGTGGTGCCATTCTCTTCTCACCGGTAGGGTCTCAACTGAGAAGTCCGCTGATAGCCTGATGGGCTTCCCTTTGTATGTCACTTGTGGCCTTTCTCTTGCTGCTTTTAGGATTCTCTCTTTATCCTTAATTTTTGACATTTTAATTAAAATATGTCTTGGTGTGGGCCTCTTTGGGCTTCTCTTGTTTGGAGCTCTCTGTGCTTCCTGAGCTTGGATGTCTGTTTCCTTCCTCAGGTTAGGAAACTTTTCATCTATTATTTCTTCAAATAAATTTTCTGCCCCTTTGTCTGTCTCTTCTCCTTCTAAGACACCTATATTCCAAATGTTAGCACACTTGATATTGTCCAAGATTTCCCTTAGACTGTTCTCATTCTGTCTAATTCTTTTTTCTTTTTTCTGTTCTGCTCGAGTAATGTCTTCTAGTCTATCGTCTAGCTCGCTGATCCGTTCTTCTGCATCCTCTACTCTGCTATTGCATCCCTTTAATGAATTTTTCATTTCCAGCATTGTATTCTTCATTTCTGATTTTTTTTATATCTTCCAGTTCTTTGCTGATGTGCTCACTGTGTTCATCCATTCTTCTCCCAATATCTGTGAGCATCCTCATGATATTTTGTGTGAACTCTTTGTCAAGTAGGTTGCTTGTTTCTGTTTCACTTAATCCTTTTTCTGGGGTTTTGTCCTGTTACCTTGCTTGGAAAGTATTCCTTTGCCTCCTCATTATGCCTCTTTCTCTGTGCTTATTTCTATGTATTAGGCGAGTCGGCTATATCTCCTGAGTTGGAGAAGTGGCCTTATGTATGAGATGCCTTATGAGGCCCAGCAGTGTGCTTCCCTCTCATCACCAGTCCAGATGATCTAGGAGTGACCCCTTTGTGGGCTACTTGTGTCCTTCTGCTGTGGCAGGGTTGCTCTTACTGCAGGTACACAGGGAGTCTAGTCTGTCCCTCCCTGGCCAGCTGTTTGTAAATCCAGTTTGGGGAGCCTCAGCACCATTGACTACAAAGTCTATCAGCACACTCCTTTTGCAGATTTCCTCTTAATTGGGTTAGTACCCAGTGTCCCTGGTTGCTAGGCTCAGAAACTTACAGTTGTGATAGGCCTCAGGCCTACAAGGCTATTGTCAGTTCTCTTAGGAGTGCCACTGAGTGGGGCTGGCCCTTGGCATGGGAGCACTCCATTGTTTCAGGCTTTGGAAGGGGAGTCTGAGCCTTTTTATGGCCATTGGTGAAGCACAGGTCTACTGCTGCTGATAACCCTCACTGCCCACAGGACTACATACCCTGTCAACACAGTCCTGGTCTGTGCAAAGTTATCAACCCCCTGGAGCATACCCCGACGCTGCACTGCAGAGGCCCCCACCTCTCCACCGATGCCTCCCACAGTTCACCTGGTCCTCACACAGGCCCGATCACACAGAGGCACACAGCCTTTCCTGCCTGTAGAGGATCAAGGTACCCAGCCAATGCAGGCTGAAAAGTAGCCTGAGGGCTTGCTGTTAGGTGGGGTCGGTCCCTAGGGCGAGTTGCCTGCCCTGACTGAACTGGATTAAATCTGTGCTCTAGTGGGAATGGCAGGCCCCTGGGCTAACAGGCCAAGGGATGAACCTCAATGGGGCCCACCAGGGTCTATGTCAGCACGCCTGGACCAGCTCAGAACAATGGCCCCCATCAATGTCTCAGTCTCCAGAGAGGTCCCTCCTCTCACCGAGATGCCCCCAGAGCCCACCAGGTGAGTCTCGTTTCACCAAAGGACTGTCAGACTTCTCTCTGGTGATTTTAGATTGCTGCAATGAGTGAGTTTGTGCTTGTGTCCTTTAAGATTCAGGTCTTTTTGGCTTTTGGCCAATAGCTTTTCTCAGTGTATTCTCACTGCAGTTAATAGCCAACAAAGCCAGACAGTGAGACCCCTGTCTCAGTTTGGCTGAGTCTGAAGGATGCTTATAGCAGTATCATCCCCCGCTCACTCTACAGGGAGGGCTGTGTACCTTAGGGTGGCTCCCGCTTGGCCAGCTGAGAAGGCCCTCTGCTACCAGAGGTGGCTTTTTTCCTCTCCAGCAGGAATTTCTGCCTCTTCTGCTTTCGTCAGGACTGTCCCTTGTTGTGGGGTTTTCTTTTTATCCAGTTTTCAGTTTTCAATCCAGGGTAATTTTTCCAAAAATACTTGTAACCTGGTTGTGTTGCTGGGAGGAGATGAGTTCAGAGTCTGCATATGAGCCATCTTGACGAGATCTGCACTGTGTTTCCTTCCATTCATAGCCACACCTCTGGAAAGAGGAGAGCGCACTACCTTTCTCTGCTTCCTTGTCTCCCATTTTCTCCTTAACCCACTCTTAGGTGATTTCCTTTCTTTCTTCTTCCCCACCACACTTGTTGAGTCAGTTAGGTACTGGTTGAGCAACTGCATTCTTATATTAGATGCCTTGGGTCCAGGTCCTGTTTATCCCACTCTCATGAGCAGGGCGTTTAAACCTTCAAGGCATTAGTGTGCACATAAGTCTGTCCCTGACTCCTTTCCCTCAACGTAGTTTGTGAGATTTGTTCTCAGTCATGTTTCTGGCGGAATTCATTTTTACTGCTGTGTAGCATTTTATTGAATAAATATTCCACAACTTATTTATCCATACTCTTGTCAATGTCTCTTTGGTTTGCTTTACTCTTTTTCTGTTGCAGATGCTGGTTCTATTAACTGTCCTGTATATTTATCGAGGTGTAAATATGCAAATGTTCCTGCAGGGTACTGTTCTATTCCTGAAAATTTTGCATCTTTGGCCATTAAACTTGAAGAGTGACCCTGAACTAAAACCTGTGCCAACCTTCCTCTATTTAGTATTTAGGACACTGCCACAGCATGGCTTGCTGAGTGGTATATAATTCCACACCCGGGATCTGAACCCGAAAACCCCAGGCCACCAAAGCAGAACATGCGAACTTATCCGCTATACCACCAGGCTGGCCCCTGGCCATTAAACTTTAATAGACAACTTCAGAAATACTTCTAAAGTAGTTGTAACAGATGTCTCTCCTATGAGCACTGCATACAAGAATTCCTCTTGCTTCACATCTTTGGAGACATCTAAAATGTAAGAATTATTAATTTCTCCCAAACGTGTGTGCAAAATGATGTCCCATGGTGTTAATTTGTAAGTCCAAAAAAATTGTAATACAGACTAAATTTCTAACTAAGGGAGAGAAAAAGTTGTTTCATATTTTATTTATTGTGGCAGCTTTTACCACACCAACTTGTTTCCATTCTCATACAGTGTCCATACAGGGATCGCCGTGGGAGAAGGTTGGAGAGCAAGGGTGGAGCAGCTGTAGACACAGGCCATTCAACCACACTGTTTGTTGGTCATTTGGTGGTCAGGGAAAGTGGAGAGATGCTGTCACAAACATCACACATTGTAAAAAAATTGAGAATGAAAAGTGAAGTATCATTTTTCTCCCCTGAATGAAAATTCTTCAAGAATATAAATCACAGCTGGAGCCAAATGGGAGAGACAACAGTATTTACCACAAATAAAGGAAGGAAAATCTGATGCGTTTTAGATTTCACTTAGCATCCAGATTGATTATTCTGTGACTTTAGTTGTAGCAGTCTACAACTCCATTGGGGTGGATGATAAATGGCATTGTGGCAATAATCAGGAAGATTAACTGGATAAGAAAATGTTCACAGTTATTACTATGTGAAAAACAGTAGGTTACAAACAGGGAGTACTAAATGACCCCAATTCTGTGAAAAGATACACATACAAATAAAAATACATTAATAGATTTTCAGAAGTAAGCATCAAAATTTTTTTGAGAGATAGACGTCATTTCTGAATGATAGAATTACATATGATTTTTCTTTACATATTTATGCTTTTATGTTTTTAAAATTCTCCAGAATGGACACATGTGACTCCTTCATAAGCTAAATTGCCAAGCGATATGAATGTATGAGGCCAACAAAGCATCCATTGCCCTCTGGCCAGCAGATGCAATTCTTGAAGCTCCTCCAGCTCTGAGACTAGCTTTAGGGTGTTGGAGAGAGTTCCAGGGAGGGCTGAAAGCAGATTTAAGGATAACCTGAACAAAACAGAGCACTTGCAAGTATGTAGGACTGTGTGAGTGTGAGTGTGTATACACTAAAGTGGTAATAATAATTATGCAAAGAGGTGAGTTTATGGGTGATTGTTATTTTGTACTATTTTCTTTTTTCTATTTTTTTTGTTTTTGTTTTTGTTTTGCTGAGGAAGATTTTCCCTGAGCTAACATCTGCGCAAATCTTCCTCTGTTTTGTATGTGGGTTGCCACCAGAACATGGCTGTTGATGAGTGGTGTAGGTCCACACTTGGGAACTGAACCCAGGTCACTGAAGCAGTGCTCATCAAACTTAACCACTAGGCCACAGAGCCAGCCCCCTTTTTTCTATTTTAAGAATTCTATTTTAAGATTTTATAATACATTAATGCATATATGCTGGGATTTTTTTGGTGGTGTCCACATAATCTTGGAAATTATTTATGCAGCATGGCATTGGGAACATTTCAAAAAATGCCAGTATCAACCATAGCAAATGCATCTATCACAGGGCAACATAGGCCAATTGTTAAAATTAGCAGAATTATTTAATCAACTATGGAAGAATCTGGTTAGCTTACAGATTAAAAAGGGTAAAGAGCTTTCTGATATTTAAGCAATTAGGTTTCACAGTTGAAGCTTATAATAAAGTAAAAATGTATTAGATGTACATCAGACAAAAATGTCAATATACAAAGATTCTTCTCTATAGCACTTATTCATTTATTTATTAAACAAATAATGAATATTTATTATGTGACAGGCACTGTTGTAGGCTTTGAGGATAGAGCAAAGAACCCAGTAAGCAAAAACCTCACCTTCTGAAAATTGCATTTTAGCAGAGACAGTCACTTAATAAACAAATTAAATAGGTAAATTATGTAGTATGATAGAAGAGGATAAATGCTGTGGATAAATATAAAGCCTGGAAAGAGATACAGAAAAGGGGCTGAGGGTTGTGATTTTAAACAGAGTAATCAGGAAAGGCCTTACAGAGAAAGCTGTATTTGTGCAACAATTTGAAGGAAGAAAAAGAATGAGCCATTCGGATACCTGGAAAAAGAGCATTGACGGTGGAGTGAAGAACATTTGCAAAGGCCCTGAGGCAGGCAGGAACATGGCTGGCATGTTGCTAAAGGGGCAGTGGGAATTGTTGGCAGTGGGCTGGGAAGGTTTCTGAGGTTTATGGAAGCTACTGATAAGACTTTGGATTTTGAATAAGATGGGAAGATATTTTTCATAGATTTTCACACAGTTGAGAAGAAAAGAAAATAAGCTGTGCTATTATGTGCTCCATATTTTGCTAAAAGGATATACAAAATGCCAGAATTATTTTTCTTATCATAGGAAGAATCAGGGGCTTTGAGACCTCACCTTTATGTTGCTCCATCATATTGACTGACTTCAATGTCCACATGACTACTTCGACAAATTTCGATCTTCAAAGATTTTTGGCATTCTCAAATGCAGCAACTTTCACCTCCAAATTATTTCAGCATCCCACTCTTAGGTCACAAGCTGTTTCTTTGTACACACTACCCTAACCAACCCAGTTCTGATCATTTAACCCTCATTGTCACATGTTCATGTGTAAACCACACAGATACAGAGGATAGCAGAAATGGCATGGGAGCCAAGAAATCAAGAGAAGACTGAGACTTGGAAAGACAGCAACAGAAGAATTAGGAAAGATGAAGTGTGAGGAGGTGTCATTAGAGACAAAGGCCAAGATTATCCATACCCTCGTATTCCCAATTACTATGTATGGGTGTGAAAGCTGGACCGTGGAAGAAGGCTGATGGGAAAAACATTGATTCATTTGAAAAGTGGTGTTGGAGAAGAGCCCTATGAATACCCTGGACTGACAGAAAGATGAATAAGTGGGCCCTAGAGCAAATTAAGCCTGAACTATCGCTGGAGACAAAATGATAAAACTGAGGCTGTCCTACTTTGAGCAAATCCGGAGAAGGCAGAATTCTTCGGAAAAGACAATAATGCTGGGGAAAATAGAAGGCAACAGGAAAAGAGGAAGACCAAATATGAGATGGATTGACTCCATTAAGGAAGCCATAGACATGAGTCTACAGAAGTTGAGCAGAGCTGTTGTGGACAGGGCATTGTGGGTATCACTCATTCATAGGGTGGCCAGGAGACAAAGCTAACTTGACAGCATATAACAACAACAACAACTGAAGCAGTGAGAAAAGATGCACAGCATCCAAGAGTGAAGATGAAATCGTCTTCACAGCAACCAGAAGTGAAGGATAACAAACCGTGTGTTTAGAGCATCCTGGTTGAAAACGAATCACTGCTGGGGTGGAGTGAAAGGAAGGCAATGAGCTACCTTTGGTGTTGAGAACTCAGTCACATGTCCTCTAGTGACGAGGATAATATGAATCTGGTGTCTCTAGATGACTAATTTTCCAAAGTCTTGTTTTGAGAAACATCAAGGAAAATTACCGCAGGAACGTCACTGGAGAACCAAGATAATGCTGACCTTCTCACAGGGTGGGGAAAGAGACAAGGAGGACGGAGAGAAGGATGGAAGGAGAGAACCATCCATTTACGATGACTGGAAGAACAGTGGAGCTTAAAGTGTTCAGAGGGAAGAAACACAAATGGCAAAGTTTCAGAAGTTTTCTAAGAGTATCAGCAAGCAGCTTTGACAAAGCAGCACAGCATCTGGTCCAATCTAAGTTAAATCAATGTGAATTTCCCCTGACCAGAAGTTGCCAAGGTGCTAACAGCGAAGCTGTAAAGAACACAGGCTTCCCATTCAGATTTTGTTTTTGTATCAGCTCCACCACCATGTGCTAGATTGTGACCGCTTCAAGATTCTGTCTTCCCATCTGTAAAACTGAGGTGACAATTCTATTCACTCTTTGGGACTGAATGCATTCAATGAGGTAATCCATGTAAAATAATTTTTATAAGTATGGCACATAATAAATGTTTAACAACTGTTAGCCATCAGTATTTGTCTAATAAATATCAGCCAAACACGTGAGGGAAGTCAACTTTCAGATATATTTTTCTTTATTTTATGTCCAGCAACACAAGGCAAGTGAAGACAAGATCTTTGGTGATCTTGAACTAACACATGTGCAATGAAAGCAATGCAGGAGACAGCAAACATAGCCTTGTTTAAATGATGATACTGTTTTAAGGAAAGAGGTTTCTTAACAAATTCAGAACTGATAAAGTGTGTAGCAAGTAAGATGTATCCTGTGCTTTAAACACTTTAATAAAAAAAGTATTATCATGTATTGATGGTGCTTTATTCTTCTCAAAACATGCAAAGCAGATGAAACTGAAAACCAGTTCAGAGCTAAGAAACTAGTGAATTATGCCTCATTGGAATTACATCAGATGTTAAATTAAATGATCTTTCCCTTCCAGTTTGTAATTCTTTTAGGAAGTGGAACCAGAGCGTTACTAGCTTTGTAGAGATGCATAGGTAAAACGTTTGACAAAGGCTGTGGGTGTGAGATTTCTGTCCCAATATGGTCCCCCTACTGCCTAGATCTGCCAGCTGTCGACTAATAGGGCTCATTATTTCTATTCCTGTAAGGAGGAAATGTTATAATAACTCTCTTCCTTACTTTGCTCCTTCAACTCTACTCGTTCATTTATTCTTTCCTTCATTCATTGAACAGGTATTTATTGAGCACCATCTGCTGTAGCAGGCAATTGGCATGTAAAACATGGCTCTAAACTTACAGTTTTGCAGCCATGGTGGAATGATAAAAATGTTATGGTAGAACTGTACAGAAAACCGATACATAAGTTAAAAGAGAGGAAATCATGTTCAGGCTGTAAGAATAATAGGCTTTAGGGTAGGTGATAGCTCTTGAACTAAGTGCTGGCAGCAAGATATTAATGTCAACAGTTGAAAGGGGCATTTCAGGCTAAGATATGGAAGTGCTAATGCAGGCAGCTTATTTAAAGAACAGTCAGTGGTCTTGTTTGGTTTTTCTTCCCTGGTACAATGCAATGTGCAATAGGAGGTAAGGACGCATATCTAAGCTGAAACTGAACAAGTGAGCATCCAAGAAAGCACAATTGTTAGAAATCATGGTTTCTAACAACAGGGTGCTATCTTGATAGTATAATTTCCAGGGGATGTGGAAACACCTAATTCCTTATTCACAATAACTATTCCTTCCTGTGAGTTGCCTAATGGAGAGAACATTCAAAGACAGATGATGTGACTATTTATATGAGGAGTTTTTAGCCTGATTCATAATACGGATGTCTATCGAAGTCAGCCAAAAAATATTGATTTCTCCTTTTTTCTATCTGCTGGTATTAGTTCTGCATCGCATGGGCCCAACCTGCAGGATGCCATAAGAATGCGACTTTATCTCACACTGCCTTTGCACTGTGTGGGACCGGCTTTTTAGATGAAACCTTGTGGAGGTCCCATAGATGTCCATTCTCTGTTAAGGAATACACACAGTTCTCTGGTCACTTCAGATGAATGGCCTGTGTTTCTTATGATAGCCAACACTTAATTCTTGCCTTAAAGGAAATACTTCTCCCGTCCCCTAGTAGAGGCCTGCCCAGGCAAGGAGAGTAGGAGACTGGTCAATGAAGGGGGCACATTACCTTCTTCACTCTTTCTTGTCTAGTGCTTCTATTCCTCCTCCAAAACTGTGCTAACCCTGTTTGCAGCCCTCCTGGAAAGCTCTTACTCTTACTTGCTTGGTCCTGTTGTGCTGATCTAACATCAGAGCTCCCTGGAGTTGGCAGGTATTTATACGTGGCTTTCTCTGTTACAGGTGCCGAGACTATTTTCCTTATATTTCCCTTGCCATGGATGGCGACATCCCTATTCCAGCTGGCTATGTTTTCTTTCAGTGGCCTAAATCCACCCCCATCTTATTATATGGAGAGAGCAGACAATCTGGCCTTTTTCACCACCTTGGGGGTAACATTCAGTCTTTCAGTGTTAAGTATCATAGTGGTTATCACATTTTCATAGATGCTCTTTATGCAGTTGAAAGAGTATTCTCCAATTAGTATTTTGCTAAGAGTTCTCCAAGAATGGATGTTAGATTTTGCCAAATTCTTTCTCCACTCCTAATGTGATGACTATATGGTTTTCTTTTTCTTTTTTTGTTGGGGAAGATTCACCCTGTGCTAACATCTGTGCCAATCTTTCTCTATTTGGTATGTGGGTCGCCACCACAGCATGGCTGACAAGTGGTGTAGGTCCATGCCCAGGATCAGAACCCACAAACCCAGGCCACCAAAGTGGAGCGTGCTGAACTTAACCACTACACCATGGGGCCAGCCATGATTTTTCTTTTTTAAGGTGTTTATACAGTAAATTATGATTACTTTTTTAAATTGAGGTGAAATTCATATTATATACAATTAATGATTTCAAAGTGTAAGGTTCAGTGGCATTTAGTGCATTCACGATGTTGTGAACCACCACCTCTTGTTAGTTTCAATATGTTTTATCACCCTAGAAGAATACCCCATACTCTTTATGTCATTATTTCCCATTCCTACCTCCCCTTATCCTCTGGCAACCACTAATCTGCCTCCTGTCTGTATGTATTTGCCTCTTCTGCACATTTCATATAAAATGAGTCATGTAAGTATGTGACATTTTGTCCTGGATTCTTTCACTTAGCACAATATTTTAAAAGTTCATCCAAGTTGTAGCATTTATCAGTACCTCATCTTATTTTATGGCTGAATGATATTCCATTGTGTGTATGTATTGCAATTTGTTTATTCACGTTTCCATTGAAGAACACTTAGGTTGCTCCCATCTTTTGGCTATTATGAATAATGCTGCTATAAATATTTGTGTACAAATTTCTGTGTGGCCATGGAAACTTGACCTATGTTTTTATTTCTCTTTGGTGTATACATAAGAGCTGAATTGCAATGTCATATGGCAATTCTATGTTTAACTTTTAGAATGACAATCAAACTGTTTTCCATAGCAGTTACATCATTTTACATCCCCACAATTAATGTATGAGGTTGCCTATTTCTCCAGATCCATGCCAATACTTACTCATTTCAGATTTTTTCTATTCTACCATCATAGTCTGTGTGAAGTGGCATGTCTTTGTATTCTCAATTTCCATTTACTTAATGCTCAGGGAATTAAGTGTTTCTCATGTACTTGTTGGCCATTTGCATACCTTCTTTGGAGACATAGCTATTCAATGAGTTGCCAAATTTTTAAATTGGATTCTCTACCTTTTTGCTGTTGAGTTGTAAGAGTTCTTTATATGTTCTAGGTACTAAACTTTTATTTGATATATAATTTGCAAATATTTTCTTCCATTTTGTAGGTCGTCTTTTCACTTTCTTGATAATGTTCTTTGATAGACAAAAGTTTTTAATTTTAATGAAGTCTAATTTATCTACTTTTTCCTCTTTTGTTGATTGTGATTTTGGTGTCAAGTCTGAGAATCGAGGAACAAATCTGAGATCATAAAGAATTATCCCTATATTTTTCTCTAACAGATTTATAGTTTTTTCTCTTATGTGTAGGTCATTTTGAGTTAATTTCGGTTCTTTGGAGGAGTCAACATGATTATCACTGTGGCTCGCACATAGCAAATGCTTAAAAAGCACTAGGTTTTGTGTTATTATTAGGATGCAAAGTTTTAACTTCATACTTTACAAGTTGAGCAAACAGAAGCCCATAAATTTGAACTTATTTCTTCAATGCTACCAAAAAAACCTATTTTCAGTTTTTCATTCCTCCCAGTCCAAGTTGATAGTCCCAGGGTGTCACTATGTGCCCAAGAGCCTACCTTGAAGCCAAATATCTTCTGTTCTTCCAAATATTCTCCCTGTGAGCAAACAGAAACATCTCTTTAAGACTCTGATGGTTCTTCTCAGGATGTGGTCAATGTTGCCCTGAAAATACAGATCCCAGGAGGAAGCCCTGCAACCCAGAGGCCATCAGACCAGGTGGTACATGAGCCCACACGGTACAGGGGGCCCTGATGTTTCTTTCTTGGGACAAGGCTGAACCCAAGTCTATCTTCTAAATGAAATGTCTCTGGATGATCAAGCAAATTGGACATAAAATATGAGGAAAAGATGGGCCTAGATAGCTAAACTATTGGGGATTGTACGAAAGAGAAAGAATTAAAAATATAGCATTGCAAATTTTACAAAAATGCATGTTCATGCAAACAAATTGCTAGAGTCACTCCAAGCCCTTGGAAGGAACCTATAGAGCTGAAGTACAAGCTTCATTAATTTTACAGTGGATTCTATTTTTGTTAAAAAATATCTGTTGATTCTTTGAATCCACTGCACTTATGGAGTATGGCTTCTTGAATATTTTCATTTTCAATTTTTAATCAAATGGTTAAGCAAGTTTTACCTGTTCAGAACAGTGCAACTTCAATATTCCAACTTTAGATTCCAGCACTTTCCTTTTTGATATGCCTTGATGAGTCACACTGCCTTGACCCAAGCAGGGTACTGACTCTGCTCAGGCCTCCTCTCCTGCAATCTAGAAACCCTTCAGTCTTAAACACAGTCAGAGATTTCTCTTTCTCTGATCCCTGGTTGCTATATTCAGGTCTTGTCTAATTCCAATAGGAGGTACCAGCAATCATTCAGGCAGCCAGTTTAAAACTGTGTGCCACTGCTCACGATTTTGATGGGTAAGCTTCTTAAGAATCATAGTCATGGAATTAAGACATGTAAGGGAGCTTAGGGAGGAAATTGATTCACTTAGAAAATACTGAGCATATAATAGGTACGTTAATCTGTGCTAGATACCAGATATACATAAGAAAAATACAGCTTTTGTCCTCTTGAAATGTGCGGAAAAGATAGTGGACCCCTAAAAGAGAAAGATGAAATGAACTCTGTGTGGCCGACTGGGACCTAAAACAAAACAGAGTCAAGCAGCCATGCCAGAACCAAAGTGCACTCACGCACTCTGTTCTCAGAAAAATCACGAGTTGTACCTGAAATTGAGTGTTCCTTCATGACAGCTGGCCAGAAGCCTGATAGAGCTGATTTTAGAACACTAATATCTATAGGGGAAGGAACAAATCAGAGGGTTTTCAGAACAATCCCTGTGGTCTGTGGTTTTTGCCTTTATAAGCTCTGGCCTTCCACGGCCTCCCTGGAGCGTACTTTCTTTCAATTTGTTCCGGAGTTTGCGTCTTGCTGGTTTGTGAACTATATGAGCAATAAAGCTTTTCTAACTAAATTCTTGTATTCCAGATATTTTTGTTGACAAATGTAAAGTCCAACCAAAAAAGTAGAGAATAGATAAGGCAATAATCAACTACACTTATTGGTAAATTCTGTAAAATAAATGAAGGCAGGACCTTCTTTAAATAGGGTGGCAGAGAGAGAGAACTAACCTTGGGGAGCTAAATGCATTTAAATATCACTCTACTCAAAGTGTGAAGTGTTGCTATCTCCATTTTATACGAAGAAACAGGCTTATGCAATTTTCCCAGAGTAAAATATAAAGCTACTGAGTCTTACAGCTCCAAATGGGAAAGAACTTGTTCCAAATCAAAGTACCAGTGCGAACAGAACCAGCCCAGCCTACTGGGCTTTTGATCTAGGGGGTTGTTTGTTTTCTCACAGGCACAGTAAGAATAGTTGAAAATCACTCAATGTGGCAGTCATGGCTATGCTGAAATAACTCTGTGGAGCTTAAAAATTTCCCTTAATAAGTGTTGAAAGATGTGAATAATTAGATGATGGGCTTTCTATTCTCTGTTGCTGAGTCATTTCTCCACAGTGTGGTGACTTGACCTCCTGAGAAATGAAAGGGCATGATCTGGCTTTAATGACTGGCATAGAGGAAAGAGCAATGGCCTTAGGGCACATCAAACACACAAAGGATACACCACAGGGGTCAGGATTTCTCTGGGGACCTAAATGCCATTTATTCCAATAAAAATTTAAATTGAATACATCATTTTTTACCTAAAGAAATTAAGTTGTTACCTTCTAAAAGTTGACATTAAACATCAACTTACTGCTTTATATGGTCCGAATTTGTCATCCCAGAACCTGTGCCAAGTATTATTCCCTAAGTTTTAAATTCTCAGGTCTTGAGTTCCAAAAATCTGGCATTAAAATTCTGAGCCTTGTAACAGATGTGGGCCCAAGATTTGGCTAAAGGAATACAGATCTGAATTAAAGATTCTAGAAGAGAGAGATTCTTTCCTAACTTCTTAATGGTCTAATTTTAGGGTTAAAATTCCAGGATTTAAAATATCACGTGTTTTGGTTATAGAGGGGAAAATACAGCATATCAAAACATAAACTTATTATTGTCTGAATTTTCATCTGTGGATTTGTCTTATACAATGTTTCTTCTGTTTCATAGATATTAAATTTAATAATTGATCACAAAAAGTCTATTTTTTTAACTATGTGGATGTAGGAAGTAGAAAAAGTGCCCTCCCCCAATGTGCATGTCCTGATCCCTGGATCTTGTAAATGTATCGCCACAGAGGCAGAAGGAGATGTGGCTGTGAAAGAATAACCGGAGAAGCAATGTGTCTGGCTCTGAAGATGGAAGAATGGGACCAAGAGTCAAAGAACACTGGCAGCCTCTAGAAGGTAGAAAATGCAAGAAGAAAAATTTTCTCCTAGAACCTTCAGAAAGGATGCCAGCCCTGCTGCCACCTCAAGTTTAGCCCAATGAGACTCATTTTGGACTTCTGGACTACAGAAGTGTAAGATAATAAATTTGTATTGTTTAAGCCGCTAAGATTTGGTAATTGGTTGGAGTAGTAATAGAAAATAAATATAATAATGGAGTTTTCCTTTTGTGACTACCAATAATCTCATTTCTACATGACTTTATTGTGAGTGTAAAATAAATATTGTTTTTTTCAAAATAAATATGTCCTTTAACGAAAACTTTTTATTAACAGCATTTCTTATATGTGAAAGGTTCATTTCTCACTGTAATTTATGGAAGAATATACTATTGTAAGAAGAGAACATAATAGCTTTTAGAACATAGCTGGGAAATTAGAGGATTGAAGAGAAAGAAGCAGACAGTGAAAATGTTTCCAGTGTCTTGTTTGTTTACGAAAAGATAGAAGTCACTAGAAATTCACTGTCACAGGGAAATTTGCAGCCTGGAAATTGAGGTAAGTCACCCATATGTTTTACACTTGGTTAAGATAATTTTATTTTATTTTTCAGTTAGATTATCAAAGAATTCTTAGAGATCATATAACATCTATGCTTAAGAATCAATATATTGTAATGTAAAGTAGTTTATGTCATTTAGAAAGAGTTCTTGTTCATTTTTCCAGAAATTCTGAGCAGTTCTGTATTATGTGGTTGCACAGGAATTAAACATAGTTTTGCATTGTTATATATGCTATAAAGTATCATTTAATAGCATAGGAAAATATGTAACAGATGATATTTGAAAGAGAAAATGAGTTGTAAAATTATCTATATATGTGACACCAATTGTAAAAAAAATATCCAAAAAACATGAATGCCAAAGTGTTAACAATGTCAATTCTTTATAATGGTATTGTGTGTTCCTTTTACTTTTTAAATTTAAATCTCTTTGATTTTTAAATTTAATTTAATTTTAAATCTTTTTAATCTCATGTTTCCCGATTTTCTATAATTATATACAAAAGAACAAGTAGAAGTTGGAAGAAGAAAGGCTAGTAGCATTTTATTCCAGAAAGCCAAGGTCAGCTCAACATTAGAAAATCTATGTAGATCAAGATGTTGAAGGAAGATAACAGTACAATTATACTTGCATAGCTCATTGTATGTCAGGCACTGTTCTAGGAACCTAACATATATTAAACCATTTGATACTCACGGCAATAATATAATGTATGTACTGTTAATATTATCATTTGTAGATAATGGAACTGAAGCACAGCTTAAGTGCCTATAATTGGCCTCACACACAGTAAGTAGTCAAAGTTGGAATTCAAACTCAGGCGAATTGGCTTCAGATGCCTATGCAGGACAGAATCCTGTATACTTTCCGAAAAAGAAAGAAAACAGTTATTGCACTATAAATAAGAAACAGACAGCCTTTAGATAGACTATAACATAATCAATGAAGAAATATTTGAAATCATATACAAAACAATGATGCTCATGTCACCATATCACAAATTCTATTGAACAATATAGGATATCAAAAAAATGCAATGAGGGGCCAGCTGGGTGGTGCAACGGTTAAGTTCCTATATTCTACTACGGTAGTGCAGGGTCCCCCGGTTTGGACCCCGGGTGCAAGCAAGGCACCACTTGTCAAGCCATGCTATGGCAGGCATCCCACATATAAAGTGGAGGAAGATGGGCACGGATGTTAGCTCAGGGCCAGTCTTCCTCAGCAAAAAGAGGGGGATTGGCAGCAGATGTTAGCTCAGGGCTAATGTTCCTCAAAAAAAAAAAAAAGTGCAATGAGCCAAAATTAATTAACGATTTTATTTTTTAAAGATTGGCACCTGAGTTAACAACTGTTGCCAATCTTCTTTTTTTTTCTTTTGCTTTTTCTCTCCAAATCCTCCCAGTACATAGTTGTATATTTTAGTTGTCGGTCCTTCTGGTTGTGGCATGTGGGACACAGCCTCAGCATGGTCCAATGAGCAGTGTCATGTCCGCGCCCAGGATCCAAACCGGTGAAACCCTGGGCCACCGAAGCAGAGTGTGCAAACTTAACCACTTGGCCATAGGCTGGCCCCTAATTAACATATTTTTAAGTAAGATATGAAGATTAAAAGTGAACGATTCTTTCATCCTGGACTTAAAAATCACTAAAGAAATATCAATTGAATTTGTATACCTCAGCAATAAACAGAAAGTAATTTTTAAAAAGATTTTATAGTAGCAAAAAAGTTGAAGGTATCTAAAATTCAATATAACAAAATATAATCTCTTAAAATACATTTTTAAAGAATTTTGCATTCAACAATAAGAAAACAAGCAACCCAATTAAAAAAGGCCAAGAATCTTAGCAGACACACTATAGCAAAGAAGTTATACAGATAGCAAAGAAGCATACGAAAAGATGCTCAACATCATAGGTCATGAGGGAAATGCAAATTAAAACAACAAAAAATGAAAATTACTACTACTACACACCTATTAGGAGGGCCAAAGTCCAGAACAATGACCACACCAAATGATGACAAAGATGTGGAGCAATATGAACTCTCATTCATTGCTGACGAAAATAGAAAATGATGGAGTCACTTTGGGAGACAGTTTGACAATTTCTTACAAAACTAGATGTACTCTTGCGCTATGATCCAGCAATCATGCTCCTTAGTATTTATGCAAAGGAGTTGAAAACTTATGTCCACACTAAAACCTGCACAAGGATGCTTACAACAGCTTTATTCATAATGGCCAAACTTGGAAGTAACCAAGATGTTCTTCAAGTAAGTGAATGGTTAACTTACTGTGGTACATCCAAAAAATTAACTGTGGTACATCCAAAAAATGGAATGTTATTCAGTGCTAAAAAGAAAAAGAAGAGAGAGACTAAGTCATAAAAAGATGTGGAGGAACCCTAAATGTGTATTACCAAGTGAAAAAAAAAATCTAAAAATGCTATACTGTATGTGATTCCACCTATATGACATTCTGTAAAAGGCAATTATGAAGACAATAAAAAGATTGATAGTTGCCAGTGGTCAGGAGGAGGAAGGAATGAACAGCTGGAGCATAGAAAATTTTTAGGGCAGTGAAACTACTCTGTATGATGCTGTAATGGTGGATATATGTCATTATATATTTATTCAAATCTGTAGAATGTCCAACACAAAAAGTGAACCTTAATGTAAACTACAGTCTTTGAGTGATAATGATACGTTAATGTAAGTTCATTAATTGTAACAAATGTACCTCTCCGGTGGAGGGTATTGATAATGGAGAAAGCTATGCATGCATGGAAGCAGGGAGTATATGGCAAATCTCTGCACCTTCCTCTCAATTTTGCTATGAACTTAAAAGTCTATTTAAAATTTTTAAATTTGCTTAAAAGGTACAGAAAATAATGAAGATGTAGATTAAAATACATACATAAGTAGTAGATAGACATACCATATTCTTGGAGAGGAAAATTAGTATGATAAAGTCCAATTCACCTCAAATTGTCTGCAGATCCAATGTAATTTTATTAAATTGTGCGTGTGTGTGTGTGTGTGCGTCTGTATGTGTGTAGAACTTGAAAAGCAGATTCTACTATTTATATGGAAGACCAAGGACTCAGAATAGCCAAGATATTCCTAAATGAACAAAAGATAATAATATAGTGGTGAGTTAGCACACAAATAAACACATAGATCAAAAGAAAGAATACAGTGCCCAAGAACAGATTCACACATAATAAGTAATCTGGGATACTAGATCAGTGGGGAAAGGGATTACAATTCTATAACTTGTATACTGTAATAACTAATTATTCATACAGGATAAATTAGATTCTTACTATACAACATGTCCAAAATTCAATTTAAGATACATTAAGGAATAAAATTTAAGAAACAAAACTTCAAACATTTAAGAAAAAATTTAAAAGCATATCTTAATGATCTCAGGTAAGAAAAAAACCTTAATCAAAACAGAAAATACACAATACATCATAAAGTAAGCGAAAATACATTTTATGAATAGGTGAAAATAATTGCAACAAACATATCCTGCAAGGGATTAGTATCCAGAATATTAAATGGACCTCTAAAGTGATTAAGAATAAAAGCAATAATTCAATAAAAATTAGACAAATTCATGACCAGGCATTTCATAAAAATAATATAATAACCCATAGTTTTATGGAAAGTTCCTCAATATCACTCGCAATTAGGAAGAAACAAAATAAAACCACAATGAGATAGCATTTAATACTTATTAGATTGTCAAAAACCTACAAAAGTCTGTCTATACCAGTATCAACTATCTGTCTGCAAGGAGGTAAAACAATAGGAATTATCACTGTGTTTCTTATAGGAATGCAAACTTATCTAAACCATTTGAATAAAAATTGGCATTGCCTAGTTAACTTGGAAGTATGTATGTCATGCAATCCCTATGGAAAGACCAGTCTTAAATATGAATACTAGGAAACTTTGCAGATGTATACCAAGAAATATGAACTGAATTGTTCAATAGGATTGTTTATAAAAGTCAGAAACAACAATAAAAACCTGGAAACCACTCAAACGGTCCTCAAAAGTGAAATAGAGGAAGAAATTTGGTTGCATTTATAAAATTGAATTTTATACATTATATAAAATTAATGAAATACAGCTAAATATATCAACATAAATGAATTAAAAAAACAGTAAAAAAGCAATTACAGAAGAACATATACAGTATGATGTCATGTGTACAAAAAGTTTAAAACAAAGATAAAAAGGTTTCTGACTCTCAGAGAAAGATGGTCATGTAAACCAGGAGACGTGTTATGATGGGTCCTGTGGTGTTAAGTTAGTCTTTGGTATCAGTACAGATTTGTATTTATTTTAAAACATGATAGGTAGGTAGAGAGATAGATATCTGTAAATATAAAATTTTCATATTCTGTCCCCTGAGAAAGCCTAAAAGTACTGACATGCAATAGCAAGATACTTATACAGTGCCTAGATCTTGGTTTCTAAATATTATTCTTCCTTCCCATCTGTATATCTTTTATTTCCTTTTCTTGTCTTATTGCATTAGTTAGGACTTTCAGCACAACATTGAATAGAAGAGGTGAGAGTGAACATCCTTGCCTTATTACTGGTGTCAGCAAGAAAGCATCCAGTCTCTCATCATTAAGTGTGATATTAGCTGTAGGTTTTATGTAGATGTTCTTTATCAAGTTGTGTAAGTTCTCCTCCATTTCTACTTTGCCGAGAATTCATATCATAGATGTATTGGATTTCGCTATGGCTTTTCTGCATCTATTTCTATGATCATGTGATTTTAAATTTAGCCTGTTGATGTGATGGATTACATTAATTGGTTTTTGAATGTTGAAGTAGCTTTGCATGCCTGGAATAAATCCCAGTTGGTCATGGTATATAATTCTTTTTATACAACATTAAACTCAGTTTGCTCCTTCTTCAGTAAAAGGAACCAAGGATCCTGGAAGAACGATTGACTGATTCTGGGGCTGAGGCCAGGAAACACAATATGAGCTTGGAGCACCTGTTAGTTCCAGAAAGTAAAGAATAACTAAAAACTTAAGTGTCAAAATGATGCAAGAGCCAAACTGAAGGACAGCGTACAGTGGACAAACCTAGAACAATTTGAGTCAACAATTTAAATAACAGTAATATTGAATTGTAATCCAAAAACTAAAATAAATATTCATGAGTTTATACTGATATTGATAAATGATTGAATATGTAAATAAATAGGAAATAAAGGCTATATCTTCCTTAAAGAAGAATTTTAAACAATGAATGTAGAAGAAATGAGGGGAATAGAAAACCACTGTTAGAATATCAAAGTAATAATTGCTTCAGGCAAGTTCCTCCAGTAAATGATAAAATCTGTAGGAAAAACTTTTTTATAGCATCAAAGTATATATTCCTCCAAAGTATGTATTAATTACTACGGTGGTTGTAGCTTATGTTCACAAATATAAGATACTTCTCCCTTTGGAAGGTGAAACTGAGTTCCCTGCCCTTGAGGATAGGCTGAACTTAGTGAATTGCATCTAACAAAAATAGACTTGGGGGGCTGGCCTGGTTGCGCAGCGGTTAAGTTTGCACATTCCGCTCTGGTGGCCCAGGGTTCTCTGGTTCGGATCCTGGGTATGGACACGGCACCACTTGTCAAGCCATCCTGTGGCAGGCATCCCACATATAAAGTACAGGAAGGTGGGCACAGATGTTAGCTCAGGGTCAGTCTTCCTCAGCAAAAAGAGTAGGATTGGCAGCAGATGTTAGCTCAGGGCTAATCTTTCTCAAAAAAGAGATTTGAATGAGAAAAATAGCAACTTTTACTTGAAAAAATAACTTAATCAAATGATCCAGCTAATATCACCAGTGATAAATCTGTTGACATCATGTGTACTTTGATATGATGTAATGAGAAAGTCCACTTGCCTCAGAATTTTTCCATCCAAATCTATAACCTCTGTCTAATTAGGGAAAAATAGACAAATCCAAATTGGAGAACATTTTACAAATTTCCTGACTAGCACTTCTAAAATGTGTCACAAGCATGAAAAGCAAGAAAAACTGAGAAACTGTAACAGATGGGTGGAGATGAAGGAAACACGACGACTAAATGAAGTGTGGTATCCTAGATTGGACATTAATGTAAAACCTGGTGAAATTCAAATAAAGTCTCCATTTTAGTTAATAGCATTGCACCAATGTTAGTTTCTGAGCTTTGATAAATGTACCGTGTTAACATAAGCTAGAACTTGAGGGAGATCATGGCAGATAGCTCTGGTTTTCTCAGAAGGATCCAGAGTCTTCAGAAGAGAGGCAGAGTACAAGAGCCTGGGGTGGGGTGAGGGTGACACTCGAACATGGGAGTGGACTCTGGGGCTGGTGCCCACCATGAGGTGGGTTCTGGAGAGATTAGTAGGCAAAGCTGTGTGAGAAGTGGTGACAGGAAGATGCAAGGACAACTTCAGGGCTGAAAAGAACAAATTTGTGACTGTTGGAGGTTTAGGGGACTGGGTTTGGAAATTAGTATATTAGCACATAACTTTTCAGGAGTAGTGTCAAATAATAACATAAAAAGATGTTCAGCCACATTAACAAGATTTTAGTGAAATATTTTTGTTCAGAAAGGTTGCTTTAAAAATAATGATAGCTAGGATTTGCCATCCTGGTGATCTAATACACTCTTGCAGTGAGTATAAATTGATAAAATGTCTCTGGAAAACAATCAAGCCGTATTTTAAAATCACATCCAAACCAATAAGAGGTAAATATTTACACAAAGAAATCTCACCTCTAGGGATGTATCTCAAAGAAACAAACAAAATTCACAAAGATATACACATAAAGACACTCACTGTAGCCATTTTTAATAGACTTTATTTTCTAGAACAGTTAGATTTGCAGAAAACAGAGAAGATAGTACAGAGTTCCCATATATCACACATTGTTTCCTTTATTACTATTCCCATTTTAAATTAGTACTTCTTTTACAATTAACAAACTAATATTGATATATTGTTAATAGCGAAAGTCCATAGTTTATCAGATTTTTTTTGTTTTTAGCTAACGTCCACTTTCCGTTCCAGGATCCCATCTCAAATACCATCTTACATTTAGTTGTCATGTCTCTCTAGGCTCCTGTTAGCTGTGGCATTTTCTCAGGCTTGCTTTGTTTTTGTTTTTATTCCCCGTTTTGATGACCTTGACCAATTCTGAGCAGAATATGTCTGATAACCTTCTCACGAGAAGACTGGGGTTATGGGTTATTAGGAAGAGGACCAAAGAGGTAGAGTGCCATTTGCATCACATCGTTATGTATGACTGTTCGTGTTGACCTGGATCACCTAGCGCGGTTTTTGTTTTCAGGTTTCTCCAGTGTAAAGTTCCTCTTTTCCCCGCTGTCTATGCTGTGCACTTTGGAAGGAAGTCCCTCTGGGCAGTCTGCACCCAAGGAGCAAGGAAGGATACTCCCCTCCTAGAGGATGGAGTATCTACAGAATAATTTGGAATTCTTCCTCATGGAGAGATTTGTCTGTACTCCCCCATTTATTAATTTATTCAATCACTTATTTATATCAGTATGGACTCAAGGATGTTTATTTTATACTTTGATTTATAATCAAAAACTACTTTATATATTTTGCTGTTAAACTCTTCCAGTTTTGGACACTGAGAGTACTATCAGCTGGCTTCTGTGTTCTTTCGACATACCCCAACAGTTTGTGCGCACACATGCATGTGTGCAAGTGTGTGCATGTGTCTACAGTGCGGTGTATGTGAGTACATGTGGGTGTGTGAGAGTGTGTGTGCATACATGCAGGCGTGTGTGTGTATGTGTGTGTGTGAGGTATGTGTAAGTGCATGTGTGTGTATTCAAGTGATTGTGTGTGTGTTTGAGAGCTTCCTTACATTCTAGCACTACAAGGCTCATCTTGTATATTTCTTTCACAAATCAGTCACTTCTCCAAAGAACCCTGATTTCTTCAACTGGAGAATGGTACTAGAAACCAAGATCTGGGTACTAATGTTACCGAACCCAGGTTCATTTTTGCCCATCACCCAGAAAGCCAAACACCAAGACAATGAGATTGCAGCAGAGAGGGCTTAATCATAAGGCAACCAAGCGAGGAAATGGGAGAATGAATCTCAAATCTGGCTCCCCAAAAATAAGGATTATGGGGTAGGTGGGCAAGGTAGTCTCAAACGTGGAGACAGATGATTGGAGGTGAGAAGAGGTTAGGTAATTGACGATCTGCGTAAGGGTAGTGAGACCTTGTGCCTCTTCATAGGATGCCTGTTCACAAAATGATGGCATTAGCATGATCTGAAGGTGGAATTTTTAGTCTCTTGACATCAAAATGTCGCTTGTTGGACATCTGCGCAGGCCCAGTTGATGGGTTGGTGGTCTCAACCGGCCTGAAGTGGACAAGGGGTTCTAATTCCTGAACAACAGCTCAAACATCCATTACATGATGTCCCAGGCTCCAGGGAGATGTTATTTTTGGAACCTAGTGGGAGTCAGATAGCATATTGCCTAAACAGCACAGTTAACAATGGGCAGGGGAACAACTAAAAGCTATAACCAGTAATTACAAAAATCGAAAAATCCTTTAGTTACTGGTTACTTAATCATCAAGGGCTAAGTGTTGGCCAGTTTCACTAGATGTCCTTGTCATTACTGGAATATTTTTTCTTTTACACCACTTCAACTGACAGAGCAAAAACTACATGTGTTTATTCTAGCTCTTGTATACACATACATAATACATATAAATATTCGTATATGTAACCATCTATTACTGTATTAAGGTAAACATGACTTACACTGACATCTCTAACTACAACTTTACCATATGGATCACTCTAGCTTGCACGACTTCCTTATCTGTAAAACCCCACTCAGAACTGAGAACCCTGGCTCCCACCCTCTGCCATCCATTTACTGAATGATTCCATTTCAGAGTGTGTGTACAGCAATAGTAGAATTGTTGAGTCATACTCTCAGGGAGATGATGCTGTCAGCTAGAGTACTGTGCTTAAATGCAGTTCCTTTTGCCTTGACTCCATTCATTTCCAAAGCTACTTACATCAGCACGTTTTCTTCCCATCCTCTTCACAGAGATTGTTTCATCAATTGTAATACAATTGGATTCACTTCCTACAGCCTGTGTTCCTTCTTGGGCCCCTAACTTCCTAAATGACTTTTTAAAAGTTTTCATAATTAAGGTTCATTCCTATGAACATAAAAACATAAAGTCCTATGTTTTTTGTCAAGTACTTAATGTCTTATACTTACCTTTACAGTTTCATACAGAAAAATTTTGCATCACTAGAATTCCCCTGTGTTCCACTTATTCATTCTTTCCTCCTCCTCCTGGACCCCTAGAAATACTAATCATTTTACTGTATCTATAGTTTGCCTTCCCTATAACATCATATAATTGGAATCATACAATATGTAGCCTTCTTCTACTGGTATCTTCCTACTTAGCAATGTGAATTTAGTTTCCTCCATGCCTTTTCATGGCTTGATAGCTCATTCTTTTTATTGATGAACAATATTTCACTGTATGAATGTACAACATTTATCCACTAATCTACTGAAAGCGTCTTGAGTGCTTCTAGTCTTTGGTAATTATGGATGGCTAAAAGCTGCTATAAATATTTGTACAGGTTTCTGTGTGAACATAAGTTTTTAAACTGATTGGTTAGGATTGATTAACTAATAAATCAACTGCTGAATCATAGTAAGACTATGTTTAGCTTTGTATGCAACTACCAAATTGTCTTCTAAAGTGGCCCTAACATTCTGCCTTCCCACCAGCAATGAATGAGAGTTCTTGTTGCTCAGCATCCTCATAAGCATTTCATGGCGTCAGTGTTTTGGATATTAGTCATTCTTATAGATATGTAGGGGTATTATAACAAATGATGATGAGGATATTTACATGTGCTTATTTGCCATATGTATTTCTGCTTTGGTGAGGTGATTATTTTTTATCCATTATTTAATTGGGTATTTTTTTCTTTATTGTAGAGTTTTCATAGTTCTCTGTATATTTTGGAAATATGGCCTTTGCAGATACATATGTTGCAAATATTTTCTCCAAGTCTGTAGACTGCCTTTTAATCTCTTAACAGTGTCTTGCAAAGAGCAGGTTTTTAATTTTAGTAGTCTAATTTATTACTTTTTTCTTTCACATAGCATGCTTTTGGATTATGCATAAAAACTCATTGCCAAAATCAAGCTCATATCGAATTTCTACTATGTTTTTATCTTAGAAGTTTTACAGTATTGCATTTTATATTTAGGCATATAATCCATTTTGAGTTAACTTCAGTGAGATATAAAGTCTGAATATAGATTTTATTTTTTCATATGGACATCCAATTGTGCCAGCACCATCTGTTTAAAAAGATTGTCTTTTCACCATTGAATTGCCTTTGTTCCTTTATCAAAGATCAGTTAGCAATATTTTTGTGGGTCTATTTTTGGGTTCTCTCTTTGGTTTCATTGATTTATATATCTATACTTTCACCAATACTAAGTTGTCTTGATTACTGTAGCTTTATACTAACCCTTGAAGTGGGAAAGTGTCTGTGCTCCAACTGTGTTCTATTTCAGTGTTATATTGGCTCTTCTGGGAAATTTGCAATATAAACCTTAAAGTCAATTTTTCAATATCTACAAAATAGCTTGCTGAGACTTTGATTTGGATTGTGCCAAATCTATAGATAAAGTTGGGAAGAATTCGCATCTTAACAATATTGAATTTTCTAATCTGTGAACATAGAATGTCTCTTCATTTGTTTAGATCTTCTTTGATTTCTTTCATCAGTTTTATACCTTTCCTCATATAAATTCTATACATATTAATCATAGCTATTTAAATTACCTCTCCGATTATTTTAAATTCTGCACCATATCTGAATCTGGTTACTTTTTCTCTTCTGACTGGGTTTGTCTTGTCTTTTAGTATGCCTTGCAATTTTTTGTTGAAAGTCAGATGTGATGTATCAGGTAATAGGAAGTGAGGTAAATAGATCTTTAGTGTGAAGTTTACGTTAACCTTGATACCGGCTCAACACAAGGATGACAGAAGGGAAGCCATATTGTAGAAAAGAAACCATATTGTAACTTTGAATGACCTCTAATTAATTAACCCAGACATGCTCTGTGGATTTTATGGCCCCTCCCAGCTGCTATAAGTTGATAACTTTGTTCTTTTGAGTTCCTTAGGAATGTGATGACCCCCAGGCAGAGAGTCTGTGCTGATGGCCATCATCAAAGACAACTGAAAGATCAGGGTATAGGGCCTGGCTCCAGTCTCTGCATATCCGGTAAAACAAAAGACTATCAGAACTGAGATCAGATGTCTGTACCTGCCTGGAGATGAGATGGAGGCCCTGCTGGGATTAGGTATATTTTTCAAAGACTGTTAAAATTTGGGTTGCCTATATTCTTATCCTTCTGATCGGATGCTTTATTATAAAATGTGCTTTTAGATGTTCCAAAACTGTTGAGCAAGATACAAAATTCTGATAATACAAAAATGTCAACATGAAGCTGGAAACAAGAGAATATTTCCAAATGAATGTTAAACGGTTTCATTCCTCTAAACCAGATCTACACTCCAATTCAGCAGGAAGTAGCTAGATTGGTCGTCAAGAATGAGGAATACCAAAGAATAGGAAAGATTGAAACCAGCAAAGAGTTAGCCAGTGATAATTAAGTAACTAGGAACTAAAAGTAGTCTTCTTCCTTTTTGCAATTACTGATTATAGCTTTTAGCTGTTTAACCCACCCACTGTTAGCTGTGCTGTTCAGGCAATACGCTATGTGACTCCCACTCGGCTCCTATAGATGACATCTCCCTGGAGCCTGGGTCACCACGGCAATGGGTGTGTGAGCTGTTTCTCAGGAATTTGAACCCCTTTGTCCACTCCAGGCCAGTTGTGATCACCAACTCATGAAGTGGGCCTGTGCAGATGTCCGATAGGTAACCTTTTGACATTAAGAGGCTAAAACCTCCACCCTCAGATCATGCTAACACCTCCGTTTTGAACATGCGTCCTGTGAAGAGCCATGGAGTCTGACTACGCTTGCGCACATCATCAGTTACCTCACCTCTCCTCATCTCCTGTCACCTCTCTCCACATTTCAGACCACCTTGCCTCCCATCCCATAAATATCCCTGAGTCCCTATTTTGGGGGCAGCAGATTTGAGACTCATGCTCTCTCTTCCTCATGTGGCTGCCTTCTGATTAAACCCTCTCTCTGCTGAATTCTCATCTCAGTGTTTGGCTTTCTGGGAGGCAGGCAAAAACAAACCTTGCGCGGTAACAATCTGGTTACAAGTTGGGATGAGTTCAGTGTTTGTGGTAGCTACAGGTGACAGAGGCATCAGTTTCTTCTAGTGTTCTTCTTTGTACCTCCTGTGTGATCTGCAGGTTTTACTCAAAACTCCTGAAATAGGATTGGAACGTTGCAGTCCTTTCAGCTGTAACCCACTGATACTTTACTGGAATCTGCTGTTGGGGCACTAAGTAATGGGAGGGGAGCAGTCTATGTTCTGATGATTAAATCTCAGTCTTTTAGTTGGCCTCTGTCCCTCAATGGGGATCTCCAAAAATATTTCTCACCTGTTTTGCCCACCTGAGGTGAGACAGGTAGGCTAAAGGGGGTAGGAGTTGGGAAATTTCCCTTCCCCCGGGTCAGGTAAGGCCCTGGTGAAGTCCTTTCCCTGAGAGTGTGGGTTTGCTTATGGAGAACACTCTGGGAGTATTCCAAAATGGTTACATTTCCCCTTACCATGCCCTCATCAAAAATAGGGGGTTGTTCTTGGCTCTTCACTGGAAGAACTTGCGAGGTTCCTAGGGGTAAAAACAAGGAAAGGAACTTCATAAGACCACAGGCCTCAGAAATTTCTCTCTCACATTGGTCTATATCTTGCCTTTATCAGCTGGAAAAAGTTATGAAGTATTTCTACCAAGTTACCACTTCAGCATCTTCTGCTACCAAAGATCGTCTCAGAGGTGATTCTCTGTATTTGTCTTTCTTTCCAGGATTGGTCGGCGGGGGGAAGGAGGGGGGGGTGTGATGGTTTGCTCTGTGACCTCACCTCTCCAATGGGTCCAAAAAAGAAGTTGTTAATTTTTAGTTTGTTCATTTTTTCTTGTTGTAAAGAACAGAGTGATAACTTCTAAGCTATTTGCATGTAGGAACTAAAATAGGAAGTTCCCACAGTCATATTTTAACAGCAAAAATTAAAAATAATACTAACGTCTAAAATAGAATTCACTGAAACACTGTGCAGCCTTTAAATGATGACATAGAGTTATCATTATTAACTTAATATGTCTAAAATACATGGTTAAATACATCATATCACATAAAATTCCAGAATATGTGTATATATAAGCAAAGGAATAAGAGGAGAAACAGAACTGGTAGTTGGTGGTCAGAAAATAAAAGGTTCTCACTTATTCATTCATTCAACTAATATTTTTGTTTGGGGGCAAAAAAAATAAAAAGGAATTTGTTCATTCCTAGAATCCTCAAATTGTGAATGTATTACTTGTACTCTCACGGTGATTTTGAGGCCCAAGTATTCACCTGAAACTTCAGAGAATGTATATGGTAATAAGGCGTATACTTGGCCTGGTGTCCACTACTCAATTCAATATGTTTCCACTCTCATGTCTAAAGTCTTCAGCTCAGTCCATAAAGAAAAGCAACAAGAGGGGACAATAGGCAGAGTGCCAGATAGGAAATAAAAATGTGTTTATCTAGTATGTGCCCTGTTGAATATCTCTTCTGAGATTCAAACAAGGGTGTAGAGTTGATCCAAGATAAGATAAATTTAAAAATCTGAAAGAGACCCAGATACACAGTGATTTTCCACTACTACTGGTGAGTAACATCAAATCCTTTGTGGTACAAAGAAAGGTAGAAAGGTAGAAACAGGCAAATTGCATATCCATCTCTCTTGCTCTCTCTCTCCTTGTAGAATGAAGGGAAGTACATGTGCCATGTATTTTTTTTTTTTTTTTAGGAGTCCAACCTCTTCCAATACTTGTTACTGCAGATATTAAATTGTTCCTCTCAGCTCCAAACACCCCCTTTATACCCTGCCTTGTCGGGCTTGGGCTGGGATGCTGCAAGTCACCTTCCTGCTTTCCAGCTCCCTGTCGAGCTGCGCCAAGAGAGGGGACTGCCAGGCTGGAGGAGAAGTGAAAGGCTCCTTCCTGATTTGTCCTGTTGTATCGCCACAGAAATACATCTTCACTCCAGCAGCTGCAGTTCCTTTGGAAGCTCAGAGTCACAGGTTCAGGGGCACCTCCTCTGGGCTATGAGATAGAAGCTCCAGTTGACCAGCTTCCCTCCTCAGAGGACTGAGTTTCTGTCTGTGGTACCCCCTATGCCCCCACATATGGTCCTGTGGATGCCACCACCCTCATAACTTAGAGTTCACCTTTTGTTCAGTTTGTTGTTAGTGTCGTGCAGCATCCCTGGGTACAGCAGAGCAGAACCCTGCTCTGTCTTTGTGTGCCGTCCTCTCCCCTTCGTGAGCTCTGTCAGACAGTGCTCCGCTGCTGTTCACAGGGTTTCCATGGCCAATTTTTTCAGGAGTGCGTGGCCACATCCATCTTCCTAGCCTCTCTGAGTTTGGAAACTCTGATGAACCCTGTCCACCATAGGTGACCCTGCTGCTCTGCCATTTGAAATACCAGTGGCAGAGCTTTCAGCATGACAGTAACACGTAACCACCACAGTATGATAACCAACAGATGGGTAGTGTGGTTCCCTGACCAGGAAACAAACCTGCATCGTGGTGCACTGCAGGATCTTAACCATTAGGCAATCAAAGCTGGCTATACCCATTCATTTATTTATTCATGTGTTTAACATTTTTATATCCAGTTAGAAATTTTTAATATTAAATTCTGTCTGTTCAAATAACTAGGAAGGTTTCTGTCTTTCAACTGACAGATCAATAAATTGATAAATAAATTTGATTTTATAAACTTAAAAGAAAGAGTATCTGTAACAGGACAAAAGGTAGCTGGAGCAGCTTATATGTAATTGAATGTCATAGAACCCAAGAAATAAAGGTCATAAGGAGACATGTCACCTATATATTTTACACTACTGCTAATAACAATAATAAAAATAACTTGAAGACTAGAAAAACTGTTTAAACTCAAAAGCGTTAAAATTAAGTAACAAAATTGTTGATGATTACAATTGATGATGGTTTAATAACACATATTCTAATACATATCTTGGGTCTGTCTTAAAAAAGCAATTTGTCATATATTTCAAGAGCTGAAAAAGTGTTCAAATCTAGTAATGTCATTGCTGGGAATTAATGTAAGAGTATTTTCCAAAAAAAAACTTATAAAAATAATTATTTTATTTAGTATTGTGCATTAATGAAAAATTCGAATAAGGTAAACCTCCAAAAGTAGGATACTGTTTAATTATACAAGGTGAATTGTGGCTTATCGGCCTGACAAAATATGATGTAGCTGTTGGCGATTTTAAAGACTACGTATTAGCATGAGAAAAAAGGTTATGTCAGTATAAAGTAACCAAACAAGAATGCAAAATGGTAACTATGCTATAGTTATGAATATGTAAGACTTACATATGCACATGGAAAAAGACAGAGGTGAGAATGTGAAAACAAATACAGAGAGATAAGAGGATGGTGAAGTGATTTTTTTCTTAAAAGCTGGAATTATATTGTTTTTAATATTGACATAATAAATAAAACATTTAAAAAATGTATTATAATTGTTAAAGCTTTATTCCATCCAGAGACTTTTCAAATGCTAATTTTAATGAACAATACAATTTGAATTTGAAAGATTCTGAAAAACATTGAAAGTTAGCCTCGACATTATAGAAAATAATCACCAAAGATAGGATATCTGTTTGTTGGAAAAAGGAAGAGAAATACTTTAATAAAGTTCAGGAAATAAATGGTGGCTTTTGGTACATGTAGTTATTGAGAAATTTAGCCCTGGCTATTCATCAAGTACATAAAATTCTGAAGAGTGCCAATGCAGCCCAGAAAATATTAGTTCACAGTCAATTTTATGTAATTTCTTGTGCATCGTTTGTTCCATTGTCTAAAGACGAATTTAGAAATGATTGATATTTTTTAAAGATTGCCTAAACCTAAGAGTTAAGTCATCAAATAATGAATGTTACTTTTTGTTGGTGAGTGGGAAAGCAAGGACCGAATTGTAAAGGGAAACATGGCATCACTACGTAAAAGAATCGCAGAAATTGTACTTTCTGGATTCTATTTAAACCTTGACTCCTCCATGCTGTAGAGGTGCTTATACATGTGTTTGTATCTTTAGCTTTGAAATTAGCAGCTCTCTAATCCAGTTCTCACAACAGCAAGTATTTTTCTGAGTTGTGTCTGGTCCCAGAGTAGTTCACACATTATTAACTAGTGGCAATATCTGGCCCAATTCACTGGAGACATTTAATATGAATGACTAAATGATGCTATAGCTTATCCAAACTTTGTAGCTAAGGAAGCTGGTAAGTGGGAAAAGAAAGAAGACAGATTATAAAAGATTTTACCAAAAAAAAAAAAAATGTAGTTGGGCGTTGAATACTGCCTTCAAATGCAATAGGTTGTGTCTCAGGGCCGCAGGGGCGCATAGTGGTTGCAATAGAGTGTGTCGTTATTAAATGACTTGCTTCTCCATGGGGATAGATTTTATTTTCTGTCTTAGTGACTTCAGACTTGGCCATCTCAATTGCTCTGCTCACTGAAATGGTACGGGTAGTTACATGAGCCACTTCTGAGCAGAGCCTCTCAGAGACACTGAGAGGTTCTGCCATATGTTTTATTTGCTCTTCTGTGAGATCAAGCCTGCTTGTTCAGTTAGTCCCAGGGCAGAAATGACCCGGGGTGGGCTGCTGTTGACCAGAGCTTCGTACTCAACATGAAAGGGAAAACTGGAGACAATCTTACCACTCGAAGAACACTTAAGCTGATCATGGTATATTGCACCACTAAAATGATTTTAAGAAAGACACATGAAAACATATTCATAGAGTATTACCAAACAAAAATGAAACACGAAATCAAATAATCTAAAACTACTGTCATGTAAAATAATGTGGGGACCTGGAATTGGCCACCCCAAGATATGTCTCTTTGGCATCAGGATTATTTAAGGCTGATTGCTTTTGATAAACTGGGACAGGGAAGGAGGAATGGAACTTGCCCTTTGTTAGGACACATTTACGTTTGTAAGGTAAATCTCTATCTGTAAAAGGTGCCTCCCTCTCTGTACCAGGAAGAAGAAAGGAGATGACCTTCTCTCTAAAAACTCTTAATCAATACCAAAGGCAAGGACTTAAATCTGCATTTTATTGTGCTTCTCTGGTAACCTCCTGTAACTGACTTCCCTCCCCCTCCCAACTTTGGCATTTCTGTAAAGATTAAGCATCTTTCTTTAGGCTGGGAACCGATTGCAGCGCTCATCTGTGACCCCCCCCCCCCCAGCCCGAGGCAACACACCTGCCACCCTGCGGCGTTCACTGAGACAGCAAACCTATCTGCCTCCATTAAGCGCTGTGCTGACAGAGCAGCCTCATGACTGTTGTAAAAGGGACATTTCAATCACATGTGAAACACCCCGTTTGGGGGTATATAACCACTGTGTGCACCCCACTTCTTCGGTGCCCTTTCTTCCTTCGGGAAGAAAGGCCCCAGGCCATGGTTCCTCATAAAGCTTTGTTTAATTTTCTCTTGCTATTCTGTCTCATGTGAATTTAATTCGTTCTCCAGCCAGACGAACCCACATTTGGGGAGAGGAAATGTCCTCCTCCCCTACAATAATTATGTTTGGAAATGGCTTGGAAAGAAACCTAAAACAAGAGGAACTTGGCATATTTTAATTTTGTTTTTACAAATTATTTTTTAAAGGAATAAAAAGATATCTTAAAGATTATAGTATAAGCAATGTGATGTTTTCTAGTGAGGGTTGATTCTAGCTATTTATACTCACACATCATATTTCCAGAGAATTTTTTATAATATATTTCTGGAGATTTAGCTAGTTAAGAATAAATTTCTATTGATTTCCACACCTACTTTGTTAAAAAGGCCACATGGGCAGCGACTGTACTAAAATTCATCCCGAAGTGTTAGAAAAGCAGCAGTGAACACAATGGATTACTAGAATTATAAATCAAAGTGATGCATCATCTTTGCTTCCCACTCAGATGTGTTAGGAGAATGAAACCGCCCTGTGCATCAGAAAGCGAGGAAAATACATCCGGGGAGTCCTACTAATGCTAAGGCAACAGCCAAAGAAAAAGCCCTGGCCGCTGCTGTTTTTTAAGCGTCCCTTCAAAGAGCCCACCGTTCTGTTCCACCACCTCCACATGTTGGACCCCTCGATTGTTTTCAGAAGATCGTTGTCTTGTCATCATAATATTTTATTTATGTGAAAGAGACTCTATTATAACCATTTGGAATAAAGCCAGAGTTAATTAAAGAGTCTGTCTAAATGATTTGCATTTCTAAACACCATGCATGCATTTTAATGCACTTAAATAAGAGAATAATCTCTGCACGACGTTCTGAGTTGGCTATAAGGCATGGCACACACTTACTGCGTTTAAAGGAGTACATGATAAGGCGTGCAGCTAAATGAAAACATTGTTATGCACTGTGAGATCAGTTCACTTGAAAACAGCTTTTGTTTAATATTTAAAAGAACAGAAAGCCAAACATCTCTATATCACGCCATATCCCCTTTATGAGGCTGCACGGAACAAACTCCTCATGTCTCCATTTCAGGAAAGTAACGCTTCTAGAAGACTAGTTAGCTTGTTCATGTAGACGCATGACTGCAAACTACACATGTTTTCCCTCTGCTGATGGGTATAAGGTGAATAGGCATCCATTTATAGCCAACCTATGGATATACTATGCTTTTTATGTACCCTTTTACATAGCTTTTTATATAAACCTGTCACTCATTTTTATTTTATTTTCATCTGGATTTCTTCCACTTTTGCCTTGATTCCATTATTGTCTATATATTTCTTTCAATTGCCTCAAATGGAAGTAAATGAACAAATGATACCCGAATTTTTTATCTCTAAAGAAATAAACAGTAGCTTAAGCAAGTTTTCTGCACTTCGTGACCTGACCTGGCTTCTGGCATTTGACCCAGATCAGATCCCAACTCCTCCCCTTTGTGAGCTCTGAAGAACAGCCTGGCACAGGCTGGGAGTTCCACCTGGCTTGTGGGAGGCAAAAGGAAACTGCGGCTCCTTATTGGCTTCCTGCCCAGCAGGTCGGGGTAAAAGCAACCTTTCCTGGTCCTACTCCCAGGTTAACCAGATTGGCTACCTATTTTTCTTCTCAAATCTATTCCTGTGTGGAGGGCTCCAACAGCTAACCTTTTTCCTTCTCAGTGAGCAAAATCCTCCTTCAGAAAAAGTGATATTATTTGTTGGCATCTTAAAAGGGGACTCTTGTCCTTAGATTTTAATTAGGCAACAATGTAGTTCCCTAGAACCAGCAAAGTCAACCATGAAATAGGAGCAGTAAAGTGCCTGTCCCCAGAGCCTCCCTCCTCACCTTTGTGCACCGCCCCCCCCCCACCCGGCCCTGTGCTGGCTCCCCTGGGCTGGGCTGAGGGCAGACCACAGGCCACCACCTGCCTCCGCAAGATCCTCACACGTGTCTTGGATCAGGAATCTTGGCTCTTTGTGACATACAGCTGGGTCCCCAATGTGTAGAATTAAGTGCCTTTAATCAAGTCCTTAAAGAGAGAGCAAAGCCGGAAGGCCCTGCCAGGTTGGCCTGTGGCCAGTTCATCTTTGCTTTCCTCCCATTCTTGGCCAAGCTCCCACATAAAAGCAACAGGCTACCATGCTAACAGGAGTGACATGTGGCCACAGGGCTGCCCCTGCTGCCCCACTTCTCAGGAGAATGCCTTGATACCTAGCAAGACTAGTAAGCCCTGAGTTCCCCGGACTTCATCCCTCAGCCAAAAACTAAGGTCACCTGCCCCGAATACTCAAACTACATCTTGTAGCCCTCACTAACACACTACCGTAAATTCTATCTGTTCCCTGGGGTCTGCACCTCAAATATTTCTGAGAATTGTTCCCCGGCGATGCTGCTCAAATGAAGGTCCAGAGCTCACAGTGGGTGGATTACACACTCTGGGTCCACGTTCAAGACAGGTGCAAAAATGGAGATGAAGCACTTGGTCACTTTTATAGCCATTTCACACATTACTATTACGTGTATTGAACATAATTATAAATAATTGGGGCTTGTAGTATGGGGATTTTTGTTGTATTCAAAATTATGTTTCTAGCATTTTTTTAATTCTATCTTTTTAAGTGTTGATCCACCTATAGGTTAAGGAATAAAAGAAAAGGGTCTTTTAACACATTCCATCTGAGAAGCACTGTGCCAGGCTGATGGCCTGCTCTTGTGAAGTCGATCCTCGCTGTCACCTGTGCCCTGCAAGAAAGCTGCAATCCACTTGACACCTTGAGGCCAGTCATGAAGCAGCATCCTCCTGACAGCCCTGCTCTAATTTAAATTAATAAATGTGAAAAAACCCATATTAAGCTGTAGCATCTAATGAATGAAGAATAACACAACCAACAACGCTGTCCCACACACTTACCTTTAGCAAATCAAACATTTCTATGCATGCATAATTGGTATTTATATGGTGTTTGTATCCTTTTATACTAAAATACGAATTTTTGAAATGTTATCTCAAAAATACTCTGTGACGTACATGCTACTTTTATCTCAAATATACGAAAAGGAATCAGGATCAACAGGCCTAAGCAATCTGCTCAGATTCTGTAAACGGCAAAGCCAAGATTTGAACCCGTGATATTGGATGTCAAATTCCATACTCTCTCCGAAGCCTCAGGATGCCTTTCTATATACGCATTTGTTCACACGGTATCTCTGTTTTGAACTGGTATTTCAAACTCACACATCCATAACAATTCTTCAATACTTCCTCTGATTCCCTCTGACTCCACTGACCCCCACTGACCCCCACTCACCCTCACTCCCTCCTCACCAACCTCCACTCACCCTCACTAACCTCCACTCACCCTCGCTTACCCCCACTGCCACAACTGCTATCCTCACCCTCTTTCTCATCTCAGGAAATGGCGTCACTGACTTTGTATCTGTTCTTGCCCAAACGTAGGAGCCAAGCTTGCTTTCTCTTTTTCTCTGACCCCCACAAGCAAATCTCAGCAAATACTTGTTGTTCTAATCCCCAAATCTGTTGACTATGTTGCTTTTCTCTGCATGTCTCTGTTGCCATGTGTTTGTGTGTGCGTGTGTGTGTAGAAAGAGAGAGAGATTGATTTTAAAGAATTGGCTCATGTGATTATGGGGGCTGACAAGTCCAAAATCTGCAGAGCAGACCAAAGGGCTGGAGACTCAAGGAAAAATTGATGTTGCAGCTTGAGTCTGAAGGCCTTCTGGAGGCAGAATTCCCTCTTTCTTGGGGGGACTTAATCTTTTCTCTTAAGGCCTTCAACTGATGGGATGAGGCCCACCCACATCGTGGAGGATAATATACTTTACTCAAAATCAACTGATTTAAACGTTAACCTCATTCAAAAACCACCCTCACAGAAGCGTCTAGAATAATATTTGACCAAATATCTGGGTACTGTGGCCCAGAAAAGCTGACATACAAAATATACCATCACATCATTCTAGCCCAGGCCACCATGACCACTCACCTAGCCACTGCTGCATCCCTCACTCATATTCTCCTACAAAATCTTCTCACAGCAGAGGGACCTTTTCAAAATGTAAGCAGTCATGATTGTCTACTTACATTTTTAAAAGGTCCCTCTGCCTTAACTCCTATGTAGAAGATAAACTAACCCTTAGATAAGGAGAACAGATTGGTGGTTCCCAGAGGGAAAGGGGGTGGAGGAGGGTGGAAAGGGTAAAAGGGCATATGTTTATGGTGATGGATGATAATTAGACTTTTGGTGGTGAACATGGCGCAGCCCATATAGAAGCTGAAATGTAATGATGTGCATCTGAAATTTACATAATGTTATAAACCAATGTGACCGCAATAAAATAACTGGAAAATAATTTAAAAAGTAAATAAAAATTTAAAAGACTATAATAAAATAAAAATATAAGCAGGATCTCAAATTTTAAAATTTCCTCAGCTTTCCATGGCTCTTAGAATAAAATTGGAAATTCTTTTCCCCGGTCTACACGGCCACCGAGCTTGGCCCCATCTGGCCTTGCTGGCCTTGTCTACCATCCCTTCCTCACAACCTTCTAGCTATGTTGTGTTCCTTCCTCTTCCTCTAATGACCAGCCTCACTGCTGAAACCTAGTCTTTGCTTCCATCTCCCAGGTCTTCCGGTGGCTACCTCTAATTTATCATTTGGCCTGAGCTCAACTGTTACCATCTCAGGGAAGTGCTTATCTTTTCCACGAGCACAGAGAAGATACTCAACACACTTGTTAAACAAATGAATGATTGTATGTGTTCCCGTATTTGTCATAACGTTATCAGGTCTGAGTCTTGATTCTCACTTAGTAATGATTGTGGTAGGAAATAGTTAAATCCTTCCACCCTCTGCCTGAAACATTCTGACATAGTAGTTTTTCCTGAAGACTTGGTTGAGTTATGGCAGGGAGTCTGATGGCCAGGAGTGAGTTAGGTACCAAATGGGTACTTGAAATGTAGAAACCTATCAGTCAAAGCATGCTGGAGGCTCCTCTTGACTCCAGAAAATGAAAAGTTTATGAGCTTCATGTCTTAGAATCTTTAAAGACCTTAGGGTGTTTTTGAATTATGGCTCTAAAAGAGCAGAAGCATTTGAACTCACTGATTAAATCAGGAATGTTGCAAACATAATCATGTTACCTGTACCCTCTGTATTGATTAAAGCGCAAACTCAAAACTGATTTCAGCGGCTCAAACTGGAGACTTTTAACTGCTGTTACTTATGGAGTGAACTTTCCTTTGCCAGAGGGTATTATGAACACTCCTGAGTTTTGAAGGGGAAATGACACCACAAAATAGAAGAGGTAAATCAAAGAAGACTTATTATGGGAAAGAACTTTAACAGCTGCTAAACAAATAGCAGGAAAATTATGACACTTTAATGGAAAAAAGAGTCAGATACTTTTTCCTTTCACCTATGAAGTGAAATCTATTAAAGGACAGCTATTTAATTTTCACACCTGTGCCACAAAAGCAGGATGATTTTGTCAATGATTTTGACTTGTTTCACTCTATTCTTAAAGGTTTATAGAAATATTATTAACATCTTCCAAGCATAGAATTAGTTGAAAATGAAAGGGATTCTCAGATTTTACACACTTGCTTTCTTTACAGAACTAATTATAGATGTGCCATAAATCTCAAATCTTAGGCTCTTAATTGACAAGTTAATAAACTGCGAAAACCAGAGACGTTTCTAAAATTGGACACATAGATAGTGATAGGTCTGCATCTAATTTCCTCCTAGAAAAATTCTAACGACTTTTATCTCCTTTTTTCCTTGTTTGTTTCCATCACTCCTTCTGAACACATTTGTGCAGTGCCCACAAAGTTCCAATAGTTGTGCTCGACACTGGAAGTAAAAGTGAACAGGACATATTGTCTGTGTGACAGAGAATGAACTCCTTGGGTCAGGTGGAGGAGTAAACATATCACTTAAACTTGTACATGCTTCAGGTAATGGTAGACTGGATAATTTTGGATCAATCATTTTGATGAGGACTTCCAAAACTGCTGGCAAAAATATGTCTCAGCAATTTTATTGAAGGCACTGGAGTGCTAATAAGTTACTTAGGACTAAGCCATGCTGATGCAAGAGAAGGGAACAGCCCAGGATTCAAAGCCCCATATTTGGAAGTGGTTTTCCTTGTGCCATTGGGGAGTCTGAGAAGAAAAGAAGTTGCATGATGATTTCACAACCCTGAAAGTTCAGAGGGAAAACTGGGAGTTGTTCAGGATCCCCAGTGGAAAGGGCGTGGGGGATCATCTACTGTCTGAGATGGAACAGAAGTGACAGGCCCTCACTTAGCTTCCAATGTTCTCACTTCCTGAGAGTGAACTGTAGTGACACCAGATTGACATTTTGTCAGCTACCCGGCCAAAGTAAAGCAAACTCTCTTCAAAAGAAGATAATGTTATCCTAGGCTTGAAATTCTTTCTTTCAAACATATTTCAAATACACAATTTATGGAACATAATTAAAAATGGCCAGACAACTAGAGTTAAATTCAAAGGAAACAAGCTGTGGAAAGGCATATATAGGAATTCATAAATAAGAGTTATTAGATCAAGACCTTAAATTAACCATTCTTATGATTTCTAATGAGGTCAAAGAAAATATTGAGAATTTTGGTAGAGAACTGGAAATGATATAAAAGAACAAAATAAAATTTAGGGAAATAATAACAAAAATTAGTGACTACTTGAATGGGTTTAACAATAGATTAAACAACACACACAAAGAGAAAATCAACAAACTATATGATATATCAAAAAAATAATATTCACAATAAACCCTGGAGAGAGAAAAGTAGGGAAAGTACAGAAAAGTAAGTGGTAGAGAATTCCATGAGCAAGACTAATGTATATGTCTTATGAGTTCCAGAATTAGAAGAAAGGATTGAATGAAAGCAATATCTGAAGAGATAAAGGCTAAGAACTTTCTAGAACTTATGAAATATGTCAAGCCAAAGTATCAAGCAACCTTAAGAAACTATGATGAGGAGGAGACTAACCTAGGTTGATCATATTAAAAACACTGAAAAACAAAGAAAACAGTAAATTATGTAAGTCACCACAAAAAAAAGAAAAGCAAAAGTTGGGCTGACAAATGATTCACTCAGAAATAATGTAATTCTGAAGAAAAAAGAATGGAATGGTATTTTTAACCAAACATCTTTTCTGACCACAAGGCTATAAAACTAGAAATCAACTACAAGAAGAAAATCAGAAAAGCCACAAAAATGTGGAGAGTAAACAAAATGCTACTGAACAACGATTGGGTCAATGAAGAAATCAAAGGAGAAATAAAGATACCTGGGGACAAATGAAAATGAAAATATGACATGCCAAAATCTATAGGATACAGCAAAAGTGGTTCTATGAGGGAAGTTTATAGCAATTCAGGCCTATCTCAACAAACAAGAAAAATCCCAAATAAACAATCTAACACTGAAGAAGACACAAAGAAATGGAAAGATATTTCATGCTCTTGGACTGGAAGAATTAACATAGTTAAAATGTCCATACTTCCTAAATCAATCTATAGATTCAATGTAATCCCTATCAAAATCCCAACAACATTTTTCACAGAAATAGAACAAAGAATTGCAAAATTTATATAGAACAAAAGACCCTGAATAGCCAAAGTAATCCTGAGGGAAAAGAACAAAGCTGGAGGTGTCACACTCCCTGATTTCAAAATATACTACAAAGCTATAGTAACAAAAACAGCATGGTGCTAGCACAAAAATAGACACAGAGATCAAGAGAACAGAATCAGGAGCCCAGAAATAAACCCACACATCTATGGTCAGGTGACTTTTGAGAAGGGAGCCAAGAGCATATGATGAAGAAAGGAGAGTCTCTTCAATAAAATGGTGTTGAGAAAACTGGACAGCCACATGCGAAAGAATGGCTGTAGATCATTGTCTTACACTATGCACAAAAATCAACTGAAAATGGACTAAAGACTTGAATGTAAGACCTGAAACCATGAAACTTTTAGCAGAAAACACAGGCAGTGCTCTCTTTGACATTGGTCTTAGCAGTATTTTTTTCAAATACCATGTCTGATTGGATAAGGGAAACAATAGAAAAGATAAACAAATAGGACTACATCAAACTAAAAAGCTTCTTCACAACAAAGGAAACTATCAACAAATGAAAAGACAATCTAACAATTGGGAGAAGTTATTTGCAAACCATTTATCAAATAAAGGGTTAATATCCAAAATACACAAAGAACTCATACATCTCAACAACAAAAAAAACAACAACCCAGTTAAAAAATGGGCAAAGGATCTGAACAGAGATTTCTCCAAAGAAAATATATGGATGGCCAACAGGCACATAAAAAGATGTTCAATATCATTAACTATCAGGGAAATACAAATTAAAACTACAATGAGATATCATCTTACTCCAGTCAGAATGGCTATGGTTAACAAGACAGGAAACAGCACGTGTTGGAGAGAAGGGAACCCTCACACACTGCTGGTGGGAGTGTAAACTGGTGCAGCCACTACGGGAAACAGCGTGCAGTTTTCTTAGAATATTAAGAATTGATCTACCATATGATCCAGCTATTCCACTGCTGGGTGTTTGTCAAAGAACTTGAAAACACAAATGCATAAAGATACATGCACCCCTATGTTCATCACAGCATTATTCACAAGAGCCAAGACTTGGAAGCAACCTAGATGTCCATCAAGGGACGAATGGATAAAGAAGACACGGTGTATATACACAACGGGCTACTACTCAGCCATAAGAAACAATGAAATGCAGCCATTTGTGACAACATGGATGGACCTTGAGGGTATTATGCTAAGTGAAATAAGTCAGAGGGAGAAAGTCAAATACTGTATGATCTCACTCATAAGTAGGAGATAAAAACAACAACAAACACATAGCAATGGAGATTGGATTGATGGTTACCAGAGGGGAAGAAGTAAGGGAGGAGGGTGAAAGGAATGATTAGGCATGCGTGTGTGGTGATGGATTGCAATTAACCTTTAGGTGGTGAACACGATGTAGTTTACACAGAATTAGTAAGATATTATGATGTACACCTGAATGTTACATAATGCTATAATCCAATATTGCTGCAATAAAAATAATAATAATAACAAAAACAATGGAATGGTGTTTTTAAAGAGCTTAAAAAATATATAACTTACATCTTAGAATTCTATACCAAGTAAAAATAACTTTTAAAAAAGAAGATGAAATAAAAATTTTCAAACAGCCACAAATTGAGAAAACTTGTCAACAGCATATCTACAATAAAGGAATTAATAAAGAGTAGATTATTCTAAAGGCAAAGGGAAATGATGACTGGTCAAAGTTCAGATGCAGGAGAAGTGAGGGTAGTGAAATGCTAGATATGTAAATAAATATGAACAGACATTTATTTATAAAACGAGAATAATAATTTCTTGCTCTATTTATTATTAAGTAACATAACAATATGTAATTATATTTAATATGTTATATAATACATATAATTAAAATAAACTATAAGTAAGAGAGGAGTAAAATGAATTATTCCAGGAAAAGGATTAAAATATCAAATAAAGTAGATGCTGATGAGCAGATGGTACATATTCTATCGCTGAGTAACAAAGACCAACAACAGAGTATCGAAGAGCCAAGGTAATGCAGAGAAAAATACAAATTTAAAGCAATCCAAAAGAGAATAAGAAAGAAGGGAAAAGGAAGGCAGAAGAGGCAGGGTGAAAAGAAAGCTAAATTATCTATTTAAATCACCAAATCTCAATGATTCCGATTAATACATACACTAACTACTCTAATTAAAGACAAAGGTTTTCAAATTGGATTTTAAAACATCAAACTTTACATTGTTTTAAGAGTCACAGGTAAAACATGAGAACACAGGAAGAGTGAAAGAAACAGTGTAGAAATAATGTATCAGGCAAACACTGGCCCAGGGGGAGCTGGTGTAACTACAGAGAAAGTGGACTTGAAGACCCAAGCATTGAGAGAGTTAAAGAATCACAGCTTTTCTATCCATGAAACTACGAAGTTATCAGAAATATAAAATAATGCTAAATTAGTGTAAACTTAAAACATAGCCTAAAAATATACAAGGCAAAACTGGCAGAACTAAAACAAGCACTACACAAATCCACGATCATATCGGGAGATTTTAACACACTTCTCTCGTTAACTTCACAAAGAAAAAAAAATTATAAACATTATACTTTTTGTATACACATGTATATATCCAAACACTAAAGTTTTTCTTTAAATATCGACAATGAGAAGGGATATCGCTATAAGTAGTTCTAGTCAACATTGCTCAGGATATCTCATCCAGGGCAGAAAGGCAAGAAAATAAGATGGTATAAGGATTGTACAGGGCAAAACAAAAGTGTATTATTCACAGATAATATGATAGCTTAAGGAGAAAGGGTCAAGAGAAATGACTGGTAATTAATAGAAGTGAGTTTAGCAAGATTGCTAGATCTTATGCGATATACAACAATCATCACACTTTGCAACGTATATAATCAAAAAAGGATTTGCAGTGAGTGAGATTGTGTAGAGGAGTTCTCTACATAATTAAGAAAAGAAATCTACACAATCTAAGAAAAAGATGAAAATATATTAGAAAACTGAGCAAGAGTTTTGTTCAGGAACTTCCCAAAAGGTAATATCCAAGTAATATATAATATCCTCTGCTTCTTTAATAAGTAGGTGAATGCAAATTGAAACCACAGTATGATGAGCATGTGGAACACTACTATTTTCATACACTACTGGAAAGGGTGTAATTGCTACAACACTTTGAAAAACTGTTTAACAGTGTCACCTAAACTGGACAATATGCATACCTTATAACCTACAAGCTCCAGTCTTAGCTGTAAACCTAGCAAAAATGTCTGTGCACCAAGGAGCACGCATGAGAATGTTCATAATAGCTTTATTCCAACTCTAATAGCAAACTCCAATAGAAACAGTCTGAATGCCCACCAACAATAGAGTTAGCAAACTGTGCTTTATTCAAACAATGTAATATCATATAGCAACGGAAATTAAAGAACTCCAGCTATACATAACAACACAGACAACTCCCAGAATGTAATGCTGAGACAATCAGCAACATCGGGAAGCTGTTATATCCTCTGAGACTGAAACAGCAGATGGAGGAAATGGCTTTTCTGGCGATTGGTGAACTGAACTGCTGAAAGGAGGAGAGTGGTCAGTGCTAGAACCACCTGGTAAAGCCATGAAGAGTGCCTTCCCTTGGCTGAGCCAATCAGGAGGCAGAAGGCCAGGATGAGTCCCCAGATCAGGATGCAGGGTGGGCAGGCACAGAGAGTGGAAGTGGGAGAGGGACAACGGCAGAACAACCACCCCATGGTATCCTTCTGCCCACTCAGTCACCGTTCTTGTCCCACGCTCTGGTGAGGAAATCTTCAGGTCCAACAAAGAGCAGACTCAAATCTCCATCATGTGCCATATTCATTTCTTAGAATAGGAAGAGGGAGCAGAGAAACTGTCGACTGATATAAAATATGGTTGCTACATCCCTTGCATTTGCAAGAGATCGCAAGGCTGAGGATGCCAATCAGAGCTTCCCTGGTCCACCAGCTACCCAGCTCTCTCTTTTGTTATGTGAGCACCTTGGATATTTTTTCCTAGAGAAGACATCCAAACCTTCCTTTGCCCACAATCCCAGTCTTTAGAGGTAATGACTTTATTGTGTTGCCTTAGTTTCCCATTGAACATTATTGATGGATTGGAAGGACCATGAGGGACAGTGAATCCCTTGAGTTCCAGGCTCAGTCTTCCTTGCTGTCATTATGTAAGCAGCTGCTCAATTTCCTCTAGAGATTTGGAATCAATGATCCTGGAATAGTAATCCCTGTCCATTTAGTGGAATGAGAATTCCAAAAGGAAAGGCTCGGTGTCTCAGACTTCATGTTAATGGAACTGACTATGACCCCTGATAGAAGAATTCTTTTCTTAGGAACTATGACTTCCAAACAGCCAAGGTCAAGGATATGAGAATGGGAAGTAGGAGCTGAATAAGTGGGTGATTAAGCGTGATACTGAGTGAGGCCACTCCTGCTTCCACCACTGGTTCCCAGACCTGTCTTTCTAGTTATAGGGGAAGAAGGGTTCCTGCCTGTTATTCTCCTAGCCTAAACTCAACAGAAATACAGAGGGTGATGTAGTTCATAGGGGTCAGCATTCTGGGGTAAAGGCGAAGTGAGATGAGGGCAAGCAGAACACCCAACCCTCAGGAAAGTCAGGGGGAGGCTTTCTGGAAGAGGAGACACTTGACCTGGTTTTTGAATGGCATAACCCATCGTAATTTCTGCCTGCCTTTGGTCTCATGACAAATTCCACACAGCACACCTGTTTACCCGAAGTTTCTTCATTCCACTTGACTTCGACCCTAGGTTAGATCACTTACCAACCTGGCCAGGAATGTCTGACTGTGGCATCAGGGTCTCACTTGGCAATCCATGACCCTGTGAAAATGCTGTTTTGGACTCCACTGTCTTCCTCACTGTTAGAGTAGAGTTTCTAGAGTATGTAAATTGGCTCTATCGGGTTGGGCCCAGTTCAGAGTCGTGAAGTGAATAAGAAGAATAAAAGAATAAAAGCAGGCTCAATGTCAAACTCCCGAGCAGAATCCATACCATCCCCTCACTGTTCTACCCTGTTATGTAACACAGCTAGAGATGTTTTCTTTTGACAACTGCCAACAACTGAATTATCCTAGGAAATATCCCTCTACTCAGAGTAAAGAGGAATAGAACATGCAGATAGTGTCAGGAATTTGTTTTCCTTTCTTGAACAGGAAATATTGACTGAATTCCTGTGATAATGATAAATGAAAAATTATCAGTTATATTAATTAGGAATGAAATAACATAAAAAAGATAGACAGGAAATGTTGTCTGAGAAGTGAACTTTTTCTCTTAACTCTGAAAACCAGCAGAATGTTACCATATATCCCTGAAGACATAAACGTTCCCTACAATAATTCTTTCTGGCTTGGAACATGAGATCTCAGTATTCAGAAGTAACCCAAAGATTCAAGGAGGCATGATTGTGTTCTTTTCCTCTAACACATGCAGATTATTTTTACTTCCTCAACTCTCTCAGCCTTCAAAGAATTTTAGAATTAGAGCCTTGTTCTGGATTAGGCTTTGGCTTAAGGGAATGATGATTTGGCTGCATTCATCTTCTACTGAGACCACTCAAATTCATTGTATTAGCAATAAGGCTGTTTTGCTTTCTTAGCATTCATGTGTTCCCTGGAGTAGCTCTTTTAATTTCCTTCAAGAACTTTTCCTTTGTATTCGCAACTTGGCTAACTCTTTGGTGCAAGAGGCCTAGCTCTCGGCCTATCTTGGCTTTCAACATGCCTTCCTCACTAAGCTTAATCATTTCCAGCTTTCGATTTAAGTGAGAGACTTCAACCCTTCCTTTCACTTGAACACTTAGAGGCCATTGTAGGGTTATTAAGTGGCCTAATCTCAATATTGTTGTGTCTCAGGGAATAGGGGGCCCTGAGGAGTGGAAGAAGATGGGAGAACAGCCGGTTGGTGGAGCAGTCAGAACTCACACAGCGTTTATTAAGTTTACCATTTTACATAGTAGAAAAAAATACTGTGTTTTACAACATGGATTTCACCTCATTAATGTACATTTGTCAGTTTATCTTTTCCTTGTGTATTGGATATTTTGATTATAATTTATCTGCTTCTATGTTACAAAATTTTTTTCTCTTTTCTTTTAGATCATTTGATATACATGTCTACTCATTACAAAACTTTTTCTAGATATTTAGTGCTATCAGTAGCATATATATCTATATTTCAAGTCCACTTATTTTTAAATAGGATAAATTGATTATAATGAATTTGATGAATTCGACCTTATTTTGTAGAAAATTGCAAATGTCTCTGAAATTGTTTGCAAATATAGCAGGTGATGAATATTTAAATTCAGAATGAAAGTTAATTCGATGTGTACCTAAAACATAGAAATGAATAATGTGACAAAAATTATTTGCAGCTGAGTACCAAATCCAAAATTTACTCTTTCATATGTTTTGAAAATCAGAAGAGGGAAAGAAAACTTCATGTAATCTAATAATAAAGATTAAAAGAAATCTATTATTGTTTCATCTGCTGGCCAAAATTAAAAAAAAAGAATTGTTTAACAGAAAAAAAAGTTTTCCGTCTTAGATAGATGCAATTCATGGCAACCCAAAACAATCACAATAGTAACATCTAAGAACACATATCGTAGATCACCGTAACAAGTATAATATTAATGAAAATTTTGAAATATTTTGAGAATTACCAAAATCTGACACAGAGACTCAAAGTGAGAAGATACTGTCAGAAAAATAGTGTCGACAGACATGCTCCACACAGTGTTGTCACAAATCTTCAATTTGTAAAAAAAGCAGTATCTATAAAGTGCAATAAAGTGAAGTGCAACAAAATGGGGTACATTCATATGATATATAAACATACAGATCTCCTATTGGTTCTGTTTCTCTAGAGAACCCTGACTAATACAGGCTAGATAACTAGATGAATTCTAAGTGTCTTTTTATCTGCAAAACTATATTTTGCTTTGAAGAAAAAGAAAAAAATAATAATGTTTGATGTAACATAGTATGCTTTTAATTTTGGAAATAAACTTTGGGAAAATGGAATTAATTGCAGGTATATATTTGATTACAGTGAGAACAATTGAGTATCTTAGACAAGCAGTCATGGGATCAGGGAGCTGGCCTGGCTCTATCATCTAGGCTTTGGGGTTCATAGGAGCTGGCCTGGCTTGATCATCTAGAACTTGGTATTTTCCTGCTGAGCACAAACAACACTGCAGAACATAAACACTGTAGAATGTCACTTTGTGAATGTGATAGAACAAGAAAAAGAAAAGACAATGTTGTCAGAACATAGACAAAGTCATTGTCCAAACCACAAAATTGACCAAATAGCCCCTCTTCTGGCTATTATGAGTGACACGACTGTCACTTCTTTATCTATTGCAGCTTTGGTCTCAACCCTCCTTTTAACTTACAGATAAGATGTATTAAAATACTAACCATCGAAATTTCACTACTTCAAGGCAGCATCCTTTCCAGAACAGAATTCCATTTTCTTTGATCCTACCAAAAATTACCTAACTTGACCATAAATCCTAGAAGTTCTTCCTAGCATCATTTTGAGATACCCCATAAATCCCCATGGTGTATGTTCTCCCTCCTTGTTTCAAACAGTAAACCCAGATTGTTCAACTACAGGTGTTTTTGGTGGTCTATGGCTAGAGGACATTGACACATAGAAGGAAGCCCTATAACTTGCTCACTTAACGTGGCTGTGCTTTCTGCAGCTCTTAGTTCAAAGGAAGGATGAGAAAGAGAGAGAAAACCTGACAGGGCTTCTCTACCCTGCTTAGCTCTTTAAAGTATGAAGTTGGCTGTCCATTGTGTCAATTTAATTGCATTTTTCATGGCCTTAAAGATGATCAGAGGATGGAAGGCCCTGCCATGTTCTACTGTCTTGGGAAACTAAATCGATTTGGCCTGTTGGAAGTACATTTTTTGCTTTTCTTCCGTTCTTGGCCAGGTTCCCAGACAAAAATGACATGATGACATGCTAACATGCTAGCAGGAATGAAGTGCAGCCACAGGACGCCTGCTGCTTCCTACCCTGCTCTGCTTCTCAGGCAAAGGCCTTGACTACCTAGCAAGATTAATAAGACCAAGATTAATAAGTTCCCCAGACTTTTTACCCCCTGGCCAGAAAATTCGAGTCTCACCCTCTTAATACCCAAATCACGACGTCTCTGGGCCTTCATCTGACAAATTACCAAAACTTCTATCTGTTCCTTGGGGTTTCTACCTCAAATATTCCTGAGATTATTTCCCAGATGCTGCTGCTCAAATTATGGTCCAGAGCTTATAGTCCATAGACTACTTGTTATGGGTAGACACCTAGAAAAATGCAAAAAATGAGACAAGTTCTACTCATCTTAGAATTCTTTAGAAACAACTAAGTCACCCTTGTCTAGTGACAAAAGATTCTGTTCAAAATCAAGGCTAAAATTGTTGTACTTTGCCTTTGGAATACAATGCAGATTTTCCCAAAAGTCATCTTTGGGAGTCAACCTGCAACCTAATACATGAAAATAGCTCTTCATCTCCCTCTCTTATATCAATATTGACAGGAATGTCACTGGTTCAATAGAAATCTCTAGATTTTATTTATTCAATAAAAATGTGTCACTTGTAGATAAACGTATAACACCAGAGCAGTGTAAGTCATTATTAAGTGCAGCAATTACCTTTTAAATGGTGGGAAAATGAGATTCAGACAATGAAGTGATTCCACCTGAACCAAGAGGAGCAAAGTCAGTTCTGGCCTAGACATCTAGGACCATGGTTGTCAAATTATGCTCCCTGGACCCACAGCATTGGCACCACCTGGGGACTTATAGAAATTCAAATTCTTGAGCCCTATCTCAGATCTACTAAATCAGAAATTCTAGGGTTTTAATCAGCTTTCCAGGTGCTCATGAGGCATGACAAAATTTGAGAGCCACTCGTCTAAAGATTGGAATACTCTCCAGCACAGGAAGCAAAACCCATTCTTTCTTGCCCTTCATTCATGGCACAGAGAAAGGATAAAAATTAAAAAGCAAAACAAAACTGTGGCCTCTGACTTTCAGGAATGAATGCAAAGACCTAAGTACTAATAACTAAGATGAAGCCCTTATAATAGCAACTGCCTCAGAGGCAGAGAAGAGGATACACTGATTCATTTCTGGACAGTTTCTTGGAAGAGGGCAGTTTGTTTAGGACCTGACAGACGTCTGAGGATGGATATAGAGTGGGGCAGGAAGGAGGGCATTTCAGAGAAGTGGAACTGGATTGGGCGAACGTGGATTAGAATGGCAGAGGTGAGGGCAGGAAGTTTTTCAGGGCACGTAGAGTAGCCTCTCCTGGTCAAAGCTCAGGAATGGTGTCAGGGAGAACATTTTGAAATTAAAATCTAGGAAGTATAGTTTATATCAAATAATGGGATATGGAGTCTGGCATTTATTTCTAGCCTAGGAGAAGTTTCCGTAGTTTCTGTACAGAGGAGCAATAGGATGAAAGCTACAATCTGGAAGATAATTCTAGTTAACATGTGAAGGATATGCAGAGGCTGAAAATGGGGAAAATAATTTAGACATTATTACTAAAGATAAGACAAGCAATAATGAGATAATGAGCCAGAAAATGATAGAAAGAAGTAAGGCTATGAAAAAGATGTTCCAGAAGGTGAAGCCAAAGAAGGAATTTGGTGGCTGAATCACACGGGGATTGAAGGTGGTTGAGGCATTGAAGCTGCAGTAGTGTTTGTTCCCAGTGTCTAGAAAACACAGAGCAGTTTGGGAAGTGGGTGCTGAGGTTAGATTTGTGTGTGGTGAATATAAAGAGTCCTACAGAGACCTCAAGGTGAATCCTCACAAGAACATTTTGAAGTAGGAATTAGTAATCCCATTGTACAGATGAGGAAAACTGAGCTTTATAAAGCCTAAATAAACTGTCTCTGTCTAAGCTCATACAGCTAGAAAGTAGGGGAGCCAAAACGTCAAACCCAGACTCAAGAGATAATGCCTTAACCACTACCCACAACAATACTTCAGGAGAAACATCTTCACAGATGCAGACAGAGGGAATAGAGAAGAAGCCCATTAAATGTGAAACCATGGCGTTCTTGGTAACCATTAGGTGTATGGTTTCAGTAGACAGGAAGCTGATAACTATAAAACAAGGTGTGAATGTGTGGTCAGGATATAGCATGAGAAACATAGAATCCTTTGAAATGATTTTGGTGAGTGGGAGCATAAGAAAGAAAGGCAGCTGGAGGACTTACAGCATTTCTTGGATGGAGAAGCTGTGAGTGTGTTATAGGCTGAAGGAAAGAACCTATGAAGTAAGAATATAAGAGAAAGAAATCTTGATAAAGGTCTTGATTTAGAAGAAGATTGAAAGATTTTGCCTTTTATAGGAAGATGGACATCTTCAATTCTGTGACAGGAGAAAGATGACAGATGCACTATTTCTGCCAAGCTCCCTGCATTGCAAAAGGAAATCAGTGATGGTTCATACAGACAAAAATGTTCAAGTGTAGGTAGGGCATTTTTCTCTACTTATCGACTAAAGTAAGCCTGATGTATCCAAGAGCAGCAAGCAAGAAAGCCCAAGTTCAAGTTTTTTTGTCAGCAGAAGCAAGCAAGGGACAGCCACAGGGTTTGGGATTGTACAGAAAGAGGCTGTTCTTTACAATAGCATCCAGACCCGCCTTGACCCGTATCAAGTTATGTTGCTTGATTGATTAGCGGTAGAATTGAAATTGTTGCCCTATGTTGAGTCTGAGAGAATAAAACTGAAGAAGCCCAGTCACAAGGTCTAAGCCTTCCCTGCAAAGTTGGAGATGGGGAGGGTGGAAGTCAATCTTCAGATTAAGGAGACATGTGCTGAAACAAGCACTGTGGCACCTTCCATTCCCTCCTTCGAAATTGCTATTATGTTGGCTAGTTACCAATTTTAGGGAACTTTAGTGAAACTTGACAAGCTCTCTGTGACATTTCCTGTAACCACCTAGTAGTGTTTCTAATAAAGCCTTTGAGAAAATTCAATCTGATACCAGAGACTTGAAGGCTCTCATTTTGTCAAATTGTTCAACGTTTCTGGCTCACAGACAGGAAATCAGGCAGGAGACTGCATACACAAAGAGTCAGGTGGCAGTGTCCTTGGAAGTAAGTACATTCTAGGTAACTTTATTTCATTCCCCCCACAGCTTTGTAATCCTCACTCTCGACGTTTTCCCCAGTTCTTCACTGTTGTTCCAATTTCTTCCTTCACCAGGATCTCCTTTGCTGACATGAGAAATGCAACATGTGAGTCTGTAACTAAAGTTCTACTTAAAAACTTCTTTACTCCTTACATTATTTTCTTCCTTCATCCAGCATTTCCTGTAACTTTCAACCTTTGTTTTATCTTCTAAATTAAAACCATTCTGCTTAGGAAAAGCCAACAGACTTATTACAGAAAATCGAGTTTAACCATATTATATCATATGATATTATATGACATAAGATTAATCATAAAAATGCTTATCCATATATTTTCTTGTAATGAATATGAACTTGGGAAAGACACTTAACCTCCATGAACCCCAATTATCTAGTTAACCAAGTAGTAGAATAATACTTACTCATACATATGTTGTGAGAATTGTGTGAGAACATATAAATCACTGTCAGTACATAGTAACAGAGAAGAAGTGTTGAGTGTCATCTTCCTCCATTTTCTTTCCTATGATGTGCTCTCAACATAAGAGAAAATAGTTTTATGCTGTCATATCCAACATTTATAGCAAACTCAGGGGGACTTAGAGTCTAGAAAACAAAGAAATGATGAATAATAGTTGGATCCAAATTCCAAGCATCCTTTACAGGGGCCCCTGGGCACTGACACACGAGTTTTTGCTTATGTATGTCTTCCACTCCGAATTGCATCTTTATGTCACAGTACAAGATGCAGCACCTAAAATTATTGTACTTATTCAATGTCTATTAAATGAGTGAAAAAGTGAGTGAATGAAGAAGTGGACAAATGAGTAAAAGCCAGGTAATCTACATGACTAATGTGCTGTGCACTTTTTCTCTGTATAATTTACCAAGAAACAGTAGACCCCATCCCAATACCACTTATTCCACTCCAAAATGTTTCCCTAGCCAACTGAAGTTTTTGCAGATGTAGATTCTAAATTTTAGCCCAAGGCTTTGAACTCCAAATAAATGGCAACACTTCTAAGAGGACTTAGTCCCTTCTTAGCTGTGTTATGTTGAGAAAAGCCCACACACTCCACAGCATCAGTTTCTTCATGGATAAAATGTGTATCTCTCAGCAGGAATGGAAAGAGTAAATGAGATAATGGTTACGAAAACATTTTTCTGAATTTCAAAGTACTTTCACACATGTATGCACTTCCCTCTCAGATTTCTTCATCAGAAAACCTCCAACATCACATATTTGATCTAAACTCATAAATATTTTCTTCACCTCAGCGCCCCCACAATGACGAGAAGCGGTACCTGTGGGGTCTCCCATGAGACCCACACTGAGGACAGACGCCTCCCTCTCTCTGGGGTTCTGCATCAGGCCAGTCAGCAAAACCTATTGATTCTACTTCTTTGAGCCCTACCCTTATACTCTTCCTGCCTTTTTTTTTTTTTCATGTCTGTACCTCCATTCCCAAGCACAGAGCTTGTCACATGTACATATGGATATATTTAATATCTATTATTTGTTGGTTTGATTATGCCTCCACTTGTTTAGAAAAAAATAATTTAGAATTTAGAAAAAGGAATACAATAGAATAGAATGAATAGCTGAGAATATTGCATCAAAGAGAAACATAAAACACAGGGGAGGCATTACAAAAATTTAATGCATACCTATCCGTGATTTACCATTCTTCTTTGCTAACAGAACTCTCTCTGTTTCATTTACCTCATCTACCAAGTCATGTGCAAAGGGAACAGACTCCTAGTTCTAGGGGAGCATCATCCCTGGTAAATCCAGTCCAGGCTTGGTAATCTCATTTCTTTCTGCTGGTTATTGGATTAGGAAAAGGCATGTGATACAATCTTCCCAGACATGAGGAGAACTCTTAGGTAGGCCCCTCTTCTTCCCTTCAACATGGTCATGTCTTCATGTGATGGATACACCTGCCAAAGCTGCCCCACAACCATGAGGAGAAACCAATGACAAAATCCAATGACATGCAGAGAAAGAAACAGCAGATGGAAAGGGGATAGTCTTACAGAGCTATTGAATTAACCAGCACCAGAACCATCCCAACTGTGCACTCCTTGGGTAAGATAACACCTTCTTCTTATTTTCTTTATCAGTTGAGTAAGAGTTTTCCAGTATCCATATTCTAAGTGTTACCAAAAGTTAATATATAAAAGTGCATATGATAATATATTAAAATATTGCTTAATGTAAGCCACAATCTTGGCTAAACCAAAGATGTAAATATAATTGTAATTCAATGTTCATAATCTCAAAACCAACCATTTGTACAGAAAAAAAAGGCAGCTTCCTATAGTAAAACAAAGAAACCAAGAACCAAAAAGAGAAGTTCCTCCTGTAGGCTGTTGCAAAGGGAGTAGAGGTTTATATGTTTGTGTTTCTCAAACCCCTAATGTAAGCCAGTGATGCCGCTAGGGAAAACCACTTCCATAAGGGATTAGAATGATGATGTAGGGGTAGTCGTAGCTATCTGGTGATTTTAGATGGCTCCAGGAGTCATGTTTCAGACACTTAGATACTAGCAGATGGAATAGGGGTTGTATCGTCTAGTCCATGAATAAGATAATTAACAGACCTGCATTTGATAACAAATGGATAGCTATGAGTTTAAAGCAAAATGTTCTGGCCAGAATATATGTATCGTTCAGTTATTCTGTGCTGTCCTCAGGATCTGGCACATAATAGGTGCTCAATATATAAGTTGGAATTTTAGTGGTAAAGAGTCTATTAATGTGTTAGTCACTCATTTGAATAATTAACTCTTTGTCATCCTTCAGAGTTCTACACAAATTTATTTCCTTTGTTTAATTCTCTAAACAGGTCAGTTGAAAACTACCGAGGCCAGTTGAAAACACGCTTCCACTGTTGAAAGCCTCTAAAGGACATTTCTAGAACCCACCTTCACTGAACTTTCTCAGTGTGAAATTCTTAATTGAATAACATCTGTCTATCCTGCCAGACCAACCGCCTTCCACAGGTAAGACATACCAACCAAGGTCTGCTCAGTGCCTCCAGGTCCAGCCCAATGCCCGGCTCTGATGATCAATAAACGTTTGTTGAGACAATTAATAACACATATGAGAAAACTTGTATTTTTTATTTTTTAAAAGAACAGTAGTAGATAATAAAGATACTAAATGAGTAAAAGTACAAGCAAGGGTGGAGACAGAGATTCTGAAAAGAACTAACACAAGATTTGCCAGTTTCTCAGCTTTCCCTGCAACAAGGCATGGACTGGGTCAAAGGTCTACAGAGGTTTTAGAGAGGCAGGCCCTGGTAAATTTATTTCTGTTACATTTATTCTAGTCTATAAAATCGAAAACAATCTCCATTTTCCCCAAAGTCAATATTCAAGATATTAGTTTTGTTTCCAGTTTAAGGACCTAATTGGAGACAAAGGCTCATTATAATTCCAGCTTTTACCATCATATTTCTTAGTAACATCAGTGAAAGTAGTAATAGCTGCCAGGGTTTGCACATGTGCCTGGCATAGGCACTTCATGCTCCTGTACCCCATCCTTCCACCTACACTGTGAGTCAGAGGTCATGATCCTCATTACTCAGATAAGAAACACTGGTCAAGATTCCATAAGTAACAATGGGCATCTGGGATTTCAGTCCAAATGGGTTTGACTCCAAAGCAGCGTTCATCTACTATCATTGCATTCTTGATAATGTCTTTGTCCTGTTTTCAAGTAAGCGGTTTTAAATGCATATCTTTTAAAATAATTTCTATTTTTTCCTGCTCTTCCTAATACTTATTACCATAACAAATATGGCTTACATTAGCAGAATTATTTTAGGTTTTGCCAATCTTAGGTGCCTCTCCAGTATTTGTACTTCTCCTTTCTGGTGTGGTGTTGTCTCCAATGCCAACATATACTTACACGAGCCAGCCTGACCTGGGAGCCATTTGATGCCCTACAGCCACATCCACGCCCAGCCTGAAGCATTTGCTCAAAAAGGAGCTAAAACTACAAAGGGCAAAACTTTCAGTTCCTCCCAGGAGAAAATTGCTCGTTGTTTAAGAACAGTAGTCGCCAGGTCAACAAGTTCATGTTTTCTTTCTATCTATTTTAAAAAGAAGAAGAAAAAACAAAAAAATGAATCCTGCTGCAATCTACAATCAGTGGTCCAAGCATTGCAGCTTATTAGGTGACTGTGGCCATGTGACATTCTGCAATTTGAAGCTGAGAGAGGGATAATAACTGCAATTAGGTAAACTCTCTCATACCGATTTTAGCGAAAACATCTCAGAGATAGCTATAAATTTTCTGTTTAATATATGTAACTGTTCCAGTAAAATCACCTGTGTTCATTGGGGAACAACTGATGCACAGACAACGCTCATTAGATGAATTTAACACTCACCTTAATTGGGCAATCCAGGGTTTTATTAATTCCAAAGTAGCACTAATTTCCAATATGGCTAATTAGGAAACACAAATTTTGCTTTATTTATCATTGCTACGTAACTTTTGCGAAACTCAGACTCTTAGAAATTCTTGTGAAAATAGGGAATTAAAATGATACTAATAGTACCTTAAATTATAATAATAATGAGATATTTATATGTAATGTATCTTATAAAATAAAACAGTTCTACATACTTTTTCTCAAATGTCACAGCATCCTTGTGCTAAATTTATAGGGCAATTATATTGTCATCACTTTATAATGAGGAAACAGAATTAGAATCCAAGATTTAAAAAATGTCGGGTGAATGACCCTAACTTGAATTGTTTTTTTCACTTGTTACTTTTGTATCACATCCTGCTTTATCTAGTTGAGAAAGCTCTTTTTTTATAACCTGATAAAATGTTCAAATTCTTCCTTTGCAGCACAGAAATGCATTCTGAGACTCCTAGTACAGGAAAAGAAACTCTGAGAGGTTCTTTCCAGTGCTTCTCTTCAGACTACAATGTGGCCTCACAATGGGGGGTGATTCACTGATTTTCCTGAATCTTAGCTTCCTCTTATTTAAAATGAGGGTCATTATTCTGGCTCAGATTTGTAGTGAAAATTAAATGAAACAATCTTATTAAGATGCCCGGCTGAGAACTGATGCACAGTAAGGTCCCCCAGACAGCAGGCGGCAGAGGTGGAGGGACCTGCGTCAACAAAATCAGATTATGGGGGAGTGAAATTTTTCCAAATAGAATGTGTAAGTTTCCTATTGCTACTGTCACAAATTATCAGAAACCTAATGACTTCAAACAACAGAAATTTATTGTCTTACAGACCTGGAAGCCAGAATTCCAACATATACTTCACTGGACCAAAATGTTGGTGTCAGCAGGGCTGTGTTCCTTCTGGAGGTTCTAGGGGAGGATCCATGTCCTCGTCTTTTCCCACTTGTAGAAGCCATCTGCATTCCTTACCTCACTGCACTTTCTTCCATCTTCAAAGAGATCAGTGCAGCATCTTCAAATCCTTAAGTCTCTACTGCCCTCTTTCACTCTCTTTCACTTATAAGAATCCTTGACCCACCCGAATACTCCAAAATAATCTCTACATTTCGAGCTCCTCAACTCAATCACATTGGGAATGTTCCTTTTACCATGTAAGGAAACATATTCACAGGTTCTAGAGATTAGGATGTGGACATCTTTGAGGGGCCAAGCACTAAATTTACTATCATTTATCATTAGAAAAAGATATCTTTGTGAAGATTACAAATTTCTTGGATGTGGATTGATACATGTGTAAATCAGAATATAAAATATATAAAAATGACAGCAAGCGTTGAGCTGGGTGGGATGGACAGGGTCTAGTTGCAAAGGCCCAGGGGTCATCTGTCTCTTTGACCTTGTTCAACATTCACATCATGATTTTGGACCTAGCAATCGAAGACCCTCATCAAATTGTTAGTTATTGTGAAGTTTGGCAGGAACGTGAAGTGCTGCTGCTGTGTGGATGTGGACAGTTCTTCCCAGGCTTCAATAACAGGCTGAATCCAGTGGGATAGAATTCAATATGCACTAGTGTAAAATCTCATGCCTGGATCCAAACAGGAAGTGGTATAACCCCCGGATGGGGGCGATACACTTCTGCAGCAGTGACGCACAAAAACAGCATCCAGACAAACAGAGCACCTCAGAGTTTTCTCTTTGTTTCTTTTGTTTTAACAAGAATCTCAACATGGGGGCCAGCCCAGTAGCATAGTGGTTGGGTTCACAAGCTCTGCTTCAGCGGCCCAGGGTTCACAGGTTCAGATCCCGGTTGTGGACTTACACGCCATTCATCCAGCCATGCTGTGGTGGTGTCCCATATACAAAATGGAGGAAGATTGGCACAGATGTTAGCTCAGTGACAGTCTTCCTCAGCAAAAAGAGGAAGGTTGGCAACAGGCATTAGCTCAGGGTCAATATTCCTCATTAGAAAGAAAAGTAAAAAAGAATCTCAGCATGATTTAATGTGGGAAGCAATAAGTTTTTAATAGCTAGGGATATAATTCTCTTAGTTGTTTTTACACATTTATTTTATTTAATGCTCATGGTAACTTTGTGAAACTTTGCTCTCTCTATTTTACAGGTAATAAATTTGGGACTCATAAAGCTACACATCTATAAATTACTAAACATAATTTGAACTCAGATCTTTCTGACTCCAAATTCTTCAACCTTCCAAGTACATTTCATCTGTGCAGCAACTGCTAAAATATCTATTGCAAATTTATACTACAGAAATAGAAGTATTAAAGTTAGAAATATGAAAGTATTCATTATAGGTAAGAAAGCTACCTTCTGGTAATTCAATAAAAGAAGTTCTAAAGTATAGATATCCAGTAGAATTTTCCACAATGATGGAAATATTCTCTATCACTGCTAGTCAATACAATATTAGCTAGCTGAATACAGCTACTGAGCACTTGAAATGTATCTACTATATTAAACAGTGGTATTCTAGAATGAGATATAAATTTTAAGTAAATATAAGGTTGATTGTGAGGATTCCATTCACCTACTCTGTAGTTCTATAATTTCAAGAAACTCAGTGGTGATGGTTGCCAGCAGAAGAACTTGATGAGGCTTCCTTTAACAACAAGAATAGCCAACAAAAAATTAAAGCTGTTGAAGCTTGATTATTCTTTTAACTTATGATAGCAGATGATTTGCTCCTCCACCTCTGAGTGAAAAAGATGCAACAGAAAGAGATGATAGGTCCAGAAAATGCAGTTTGTGAGCTAACAGAGAGTTACACATTTTTTTCACAGTTATTCGCTCACATCCGTTTTTCAGGTGAAATAACTCTTATGCAGATTAACTATTAAAATAAATTGGTTCTAAACTATTACAAATCCCAGGCAATTGCAACTATCTATATGATCGTTTCTAAAGATACAAATATACCGGCCTCATATCTGATTTATTACTGTCGTTTAAATTGAAAGTAAAACTAGATGCTTCTCGATTTGGCCAAGATGCAATAAGCACATATTACCTTCTCTCTCTCATTGATTATAACTAAGAACCCTGAGCAAAACACACGAAGTAACTATGAGAAGACTATGAAAGGTGGAAAAGGACTCATAGGGACCGCAGGGTTCAAAGAACAACCCGGCAGTGAGTTCCCTAAGGTTCTTTGACTTCGTGTGTGTGTATCTTTTTCATTTGCTTGTTTGTTTTTTGCTACCCATATATCCCAGCCTCGGTGCTGGAGCAGTTGACAATCCTGAACTTCCAAAAAACCTAGAAAATAAGAAAAGCCCATTCTTTTCAGAGTATTAGAAAGAGGGTGGTCCTGAAGGATGCAACCCTTTGACTATGACCACCATATTCCAGGTTAATGACATGCAAGAGGAGCTGCTCCCCTCACTGACTCAGCAGTTAATGACAAGTGGAGCCCTGTTAACTATCTGCACCCTGCACTTAGCAAAAATAAACAGAAACGGTGCCCTTAGGGCTCCCCAATTACTGTAACCAAAGAGACTGTGGGGTGGAATGTTGTCTAATATTACTGCTCTACACTAGAAAAATCCTGGCAAAGAGGAAGTGAGCCTTTCTCAGCTGGGTAAAGAGTAAGGGGAAGAGGAAGTCAGAGAAAGATATTCCTTAAATTTGTATATGAAGTCCCTCTTGAACACACCAAATCAACACTTTCAAAGCTTAAAGAACTGAACCACAGTGTGGAACATTGCTCAGGCTTCAGATTTGCTTTTGAGTAGCACATAAGTGGCCATGAAAGAGTAAACAACACTGCAGAAAATTAAACTGACATTTAAAACACAGCCGAGAATAGTGAACCCAGAGATATGTGCTAAACCTACATGAGTAGTCTTTGATAAAACAAGAAGAGTTAAATAGGAACCAGCATCCTATAACATAACATTAAAAATGTCCAGGAAACAATCCAAAGCTACTTAGCATATCAAGAATGATTAAAACATCAACTCCAATAAGAAAATCAATCAATAGATGCCTTCAATATGATAATGCAGATGTTAGAATTATCTAGCAAGGACTTTAAAGTAGCTTTAATATAAATGCTCCAAAAAGCAATTGTGAACACTCTTGAAACAAATGGAAATATAAAAAGTTTTAACAAAGAAATAGAAGACAATAAGAAGAACCAACCGGAAATTGTAAAAGTGGAGAATTTGATAACAGAAGATAAAGATTCACTGGATTGACTGAGTATGTAAATAGAGTTGAAAGAACAAAATGTGGCAACAGATCGGTAAAAATAACCCAATCTAAACAGAGAGAAATAGATTGAAAAATAAATTAAGAAAGCCTCAAGGACTCATGGGACAATAACACAAAAGACCTAAAAATCATGTCATTGTAATCCTGTAAGGAAAGAAGATGAAAACAATGTTGAAAAGAAATATTTAAAGATATAATAGCTGAAAACTTCTTAAATGTGGCAAAAGGCATAAATTTACAAATTCAAGAAGTGAATCCCAAATAGAATAAACCCAAGGACTTCCATGCTCGGACACATCAAAACAAAATTTCTGAAAACTAAAGACAAAGAAACATCTTAAAGTTCAATTTAAACTTGAAGCTTTATCTAAAAATTAACTCAAAATGAATCATAGATCTAGACATACAATGTAAACTATAAAACTTTTGGAACAAAACATGGAAGAAAATCTTTATGACCTGAGAGTAAATGAAGAGTACTTAGAGGTGACAGCAAAGTAATGTACACAATAGAAAAAAATGATAAATTAGTCTTCATCAAAACTAGAAATGTTTACTCTATAAAAGACATTTGCTAAGAAAGTGAAAAGCAAAACAAGGCAAAAACTGGGAGAAAATATTTATAAAACATAGACAAAGGATTTGTATCTAGAATATATAAAGAACTCTCTGAACTCAGCAATAAGAAAACAAGTAATCCAATTAGAAAATGGACAAAAGCCGTGTACAGACACCTCAATAAAAAGAATATATGGATAGCAAATAAGCACATGAAAAGTTATTAAATATCATTAGCCATTAAGAAAATGCAAAGTAAAACCACCATGAGGTAATCCTACATGGCTCCCAGAAAGGCTAAAACAAAAAATTCTGACATAATCAAGTGCTGTCAAGAATACGGCACAACTGGATCTCTCATAAAATGATCATAAGCATATAAAATTGTACAACTACTCCCCACAACAGTTTGGCAATTTCTTATGAAGTTAAATATATACTTCCTATGTGATGCTTGAACCACTCCTGGATATTTGCCCTGAAGAAAAGAAAACATGTTCACACAAAAATCTGTACATGAATGTTCATTGTAGCTTTATTTGTAACGGTCCAAACTGGAAATAAGCCAAATGTCCTTTAATGGGTGAAGCATAAACAAACTGCTGTACATCAAACAATGGAATAAATAAGATGAACAATGTTATAAAAACAAAATGAAAAACAAAGAACTGTCAATAGCCACACAAAATCTGATGGATCTCAAGGACAATATACTGAATGAAAACAAAACCAATCCCAAAATGTTACATGCTGCATGAATCTATGTTTATAAAATTCTCAAAATACGAAAATTATAATTACTGGTTACCAGGGCTTAGAGGTGAGCAGAGGATGGTTGTCCCATTTTTACATTCTCACTAACATTTATGAGGAATGGCATGAGGGTTAGTTTTAGGGGTGATGGAACTTTCTGTGCCCTGATTGTATTAGTGGTTACATAGGTCAATACATGTGACAGAATTCATAGAGCTATACATCAAATGGAAAAGAATGATGGAATTTAAAAACTGGTGAAATCAAAATAAGATTTATAGTTTAATTGACAGTATTGATATAATATCAATGTCTTGGTTTTAATTATTATTCTATAGTTATATAAAATACTAACTTTGGAGGAAGCTGAGTGAAAGATGTGTGGGAACTCACTGTACTACTTTGGCTACATTTTTTGAGTCTAAAAATATTTCAAAATACAAGGAAAAATTTTTAAATTATACTAGTCATTTGATGGTTAGGAAAAAAGTTGAGCGAATATATATATATATATATAATAACCAAAGAACTGAAAAATGCCTTACGGCAATGAAAACATTCAAATAGGATTTGAAAAAATCTCCCTGTTTAGTTATTATCACTTGGCATCTATGGAAAGAACTGTCATCAAAATAAACTATCACCTGTGAATTTATTTCTGCATAACCTATTCTGAGTTAGATACACTACTGAGTGCAAATGGATTATTTTCAAACATCATGTCATGAAAATCTTAAAACGTACAAAAAGTTGAAACATTTAAATAGTGAAAACTCAGATATTCACCACCCAGTTTCTGTCATTAATGGCTGATTTGCTTTATGGCCACCCATCTATCCACCTCTGTATCCACCTATTGTTCCTTTTCATTTGAAATGCATTTCAAAGTAGCTGTCATTTATCACTATACTTTGCCCCTACAAACTTCAAAATGCATATCATTAATTAGAGTTCAATATTTGTTTATGAACTTTTTTTGCAGGTTTTGAAGTAAAACTTAGGTAAAGTGGAATGCAAAAGCTTAAGTATGCCATCCAGTGAGTTTTAATAAAATGTACTTTCTGTGTAGCTCATATCTCTGTTAAGGTGTAGAACATCAGCCTCTCCCTAGACAGGTTACCATGAATATTTTGGACAAATGTTTTGTGGACACATGCTTTCGTTTCTTATAAATACCTAGAAGTAGAATTGCTGGGTCATAATTTAGGTATAGATTTAGTAAGAATCTGCCAGAACTTTTAAGTGGCTTTACCATCTTTATACTACAATCAACATTTACAAGATTTCCAGTGACTGCTCATCCTTGACAACATTTGGTATTTTCATCTTTTTAATTTAATTTAGTTTAGTTGTTATTTCATTTCATTTCATTTCATTGTTATAAGAACACAAGATGAGATCTACCGTGTTAACAAATTTTTTAATGAACAATATATTACTGTTAACTATAGGGACAATATTGTTCAGCAGATCTCGGGAGCTTATTTCTCTTACTTAATTGAAACTTTATGCCTTTTGATTAATAACTCATCATTTCCCCCTCCCCCTAGCCCTGACAACAACCATGCCACCCTTTGATTCTATGAATTTGACTATTTTTGATACTTTATAAGTAGAATCATGCAGTATTTGTCCTTCTATGACTATCTTATTTCACTTAGCATAATGTCCTCAATGTTCATTCACATTGTCACACTTCACAGAATCTTATTCTTTTTTTGGTGAGGAAGATGAGCCCTCTTTTTGCTTGAGGAAGATTGTCTCTGAGCTAACATCCATGCCAATCGTCCTCTATTTTGTATGTGGGACACTGCCACAGCCTGGCTTGATGAGCGCTGTGTAGGTCCGTGCCCAGGATCCAAACCCACAAATCCCAGGCTGTCGAAGTGAAGCATGCAACTTAGCCACTACACCACCAGACCTGCCCAGAATCTACTTCTTTTTTAGTCTGCATAGTATTCCATTATATGTGGAATATACATTTTTTTTTCCTTTCATCTGTAGATGGACATTTAGATTATTTACATGTCTCTGCTGTTGTGAATAGTGCTACAATGAATAAAGGAGTGCTAAAATCTCTTAGAGATTCTGATTTCAATTCTTTTAGATAAGTATGCAGAAGAAGGATTGCTGGATCATAGGGAAGTTTTATTTTTAATTTCTTGAGGAACTTCCATCCTGTTTTCCATGGTGGCTGCACCATTTTACATTCCTATCAACAGTGTTCAAGGGTTCTAATTTCCATACCCTCACCAATACTCATTGCTTTTTGTTTTTTTGGTCATAGCCATCCTGACAGATGTGAGGTGAGTTTTGATTTGCATTTACCTGATGATTAGTAACATTGAACACTTTTTCGTGTATTTCTTAGCCATTTGTCTCTTCATTGGAGAAATGGCTTTAATTTTGGATATTCTAGTAGCTATATAATAGAATATCATTGAGTTTTAATTTGCATTTCACTGGTAACTAGTGATAGCATTTTCATGTCCGTATTGGCTATTTGTGAACTGTCTGTTCAAATATTTTCCCCATTTTTTTTTAAATTAGAGTTATTTGCTGTTTTATTTTTGTGTTTAGGACAGTGTTTTCCACATTAAAAATGATAAATGGCCATATTTTCTCTTTTTTAAGAGAATAATTAAAAAATATAGCTATTTCAGCCAAGTCATGGAACCAACCTAAGTGCCCAGCAACTGATGATTGGATAAAGAAGTTGTGGTATATATATACAATGGAATACTACTCAGCCATAAAAAAGGACAAAGTTGTCCCATTCACAACAACATGGATAGACCTTGAGAGTATTATGTTGAGTGAAATAAGCCAGACAGAGATAGACGAACTCTGTATGACTCCACTCATAGGTGGTAGTTAACATATGGACAAAGAGAACTGATCGGTGGTTGCCAGGGAAAAGGGGGGTGGGGGGAGGGCACTAGGGGTGAAGTGGTGTACCCACAACATGACTAATAATAATGTACAACTGTAATTTCACAAGGATGTTAACTTTTATAACCTTAATAAAAAAATATGAAAAAAAATTATATAGCTATTTCTTTGAAACACTATAAGGGTATTCCAAAACTGGAGAGTGTATTTTGTCAAAACTCTTGAAGAATCTTCTGAGACTTAGTGGAATGTTAGTAGTGTTCACAATAGATTGCTTGAAATTCATAATTTTTTCATTGCAGAAATTAAAGAAAATAAAGACCTATGACACACACACACACACACACACACAGTCACACATACAACAAAGATGTAATTTGGGAGAAAACAGTAGGGAGACCTCAGAGCTTTCTATTCAAACAAAATAAAAGACAGTAAATCAATGTATATGACACAAGAAGGAAGTGGGAATGAGGCAACAGAGTTTGTATTCCCAAGTTAGCAAACACGTATGCAATGTTCCACACATTCAAACAGTGAATGCTATTCACTGTGGTCACCCCATTTTATGAAAGAAAAGTCTGAGACATTGAGAGGTCAAGTAACTTACACAGAGTTAAATCATTAGGAAGTCACAGAATCAGGATTTGGTCCTGGCTGGGTGTAAGTTCCATGCCCTCACCCCTAAACTTGAGCATTATCCTTGTTTTTCCCTAGTAGCTGTTTTCTTTTTCTGACAATAACATTGAGATTGTTCTCTAGAGAATGATCCCTGTCTCTATTTTCAAAGAAAGTGTTTTCTGCTGTGGTGGCCCAGGATGGGCCTGTGATCCAAACTTGACCGCTGGGAACACTTAGTCTCCCTGACCACAATGACTTGATCAGTAATGACTACATGTCATCACTTAGTAATCAGGGGCCAGTAACCCACTCTATGGGTGTTTGTCGTATCACTGGGGAGGAAGCTTGCTCCTTTCACTGGAGTTATATTTGTGATGATGCAAGCTAGGAGCTGTTGGGGCCCCATAAAGGAAGAGCCTGAACTTAAAATGAAGCCAACACAAAGAAAGCAGAAATATAGAGTGAAGAAATTTCAAAGTATCTTGATCCATGTGTACCTGGAGCCATTCCAGCTGGACTTTTCAGTATTGTCAGCTAGTAAGTTCTCTTTTCTGTTTAAACTAGTTTCAGTTGGATTTCTCTCACTTTCAGCAATAGTATTGCCTATTCCAAACCTATGACACCAAGACACTTTGCCAGTTTTAGTCGCAAACTGATAATATCATTCTTTCTCTTCACAAGTGAAGACATGCCTATTGCCTTAGTCCCATGGGAGTATGGTCTCAGGTAAAGGTTTGCTTGTGTACATGATATTTTCTTTTTATTCATAATTTCATTTAAGCTTCTCAACAACACTTCATTTTTTATTTATGTATTTTTTGGTGAGGAAGTTTGGCCCTGAGTTAACATCTATTGCAAACCTTCCTCTTTTTGCTTGAGGAAGATTGTCACTGAGCTAATATCCATGCCCGTCTTCCTCTATTTTGTATGTGGGACACTGCCACAGCACAGCTTGATGAACAGCATGTAGGTCTGCACCTGGAATACGAACCTGCAAACTCCAGGCCGCTGAAACGGAGTGCATGAACTTAACCCCTATGCCACCAGGCCAGACTCAACAACACTTTGACCTAGCTGCTGCATGTTTCAAGTGACCTAATCAAAGCTTGTATAATTTTCCAGTACTGTACAGTTCCTAAGTCACTCCCAATTCTTGAATCTTGATGCTACTCTTTCTACTCTCTTTATACTTGTTCACTATGACCTCACACACTGGTCATAGTAAAAACCTGCAATATATTCCTCATCCTTGAAATATCTGCTTGATCAGCCTGTTAAGGATGTGTTTCCCAGAAGCACATGGAGAGACAATAATGTGTGTATAAGTAATCTTAAGAAAATAATGTAAGGGAATGAGGAATGAGACAACAGAATGAAAGAGGCCCACAAAGGATGCAAACTTGAGCTGTAAGCCACTGGAGTTTAGCATACTGGAGAACTCTGGAAAACATTGCACAATATACCTGAGAGTCATCCCAACCAATGGTGTGGAGTGGGGCAATGGTCATGTGGAGCACAGACAGATGATATGGGACCTCAAAAGGCTAAAGCCATTGGACACAGGGTTTAAACTCACAAGAGGGAAGGTTTCAGAAATCAAGGTTGCCTCTACCCCCAGCACTCTGTCTAAGGCCGTTATTCAACCAGGTATAATTGGGGCTTTTATCCCCGTGGGTAATTTTCCTGGCAAGATGGATTATCCATTTGGTTGGAAGTGGGTGATGCTAGTACTAATCAATTTTTAAATTGTTCATTTCTAGGACAAGTTGTGTGTTTGACATGTGGGGAAAAATCTCTAAAACAGGCTGATTGAAAAAAAAAAGTTTCAGAATAGTGCACACAGTATGATTCCTATGGATATAGCCCAAACCTCTGCAAAACCGAACACTACGTTATTTAGAGAAGCATATAATGGTGGTAGGGGAAGGAGAACAAAGAAGAACAGGGGCACAATTAAGATAAAATGTATGAGAGTGGTTTTCTCTGTGGGGGAGACAGACAGATGTGAACAGGGAGAGCAGGCAGGAGCTTCAGCAGCTGGGTAATGTCCTGTTTGTGTCTGAGTCTCATTTTAGTGTCATGCTTTAAAGTGTATGTGTGTGTGTGTATCTGTATGTGTGTGTGTGTACATGATATATATATATATATATATATATATATATATATATATATTTTCATCCAAATTTTGTGCATGCAACAAAAAGGAAAACGAATACATAATAAGAAATTTACTTTGTGATTCCTGATCTAAAACAATTCCGAGACAGAACAAATCTGATACACAAATCCAGGAATAAAAAATAATAAACAGGTACTCTTGTTCTAACAATGCATTCTAGCTGTCACTTCCTGCATGCATTAATGTAATGTTTAATTTGTTAAAGGCAATATCCAGCCTTTTTCTGAGAATATAATGTAATCAAATTCAGTCTTTTGCCAACAAATCATGAATAAATGGTGAGCAATGGGTAGAAAGCAGGTGAGAAAAAAAGGCACATTTTAGGATGAAACTTAGTCTAATGCAATACATCTTTAAAAGACTATTCTTTAATAGGGAATTTCAAACTATTAAATTTGAAACGATCTTTTAAAATCAGAAACCTCACAATGTTCAAAAAGAGAAAGGTCCAGCAACCGTAGCGTTATCACAATCCAGCTGAGTACATTTGCATTGACCAAAAATTGCCAAATTGCAGGGGGCTCTCTTCTAAAGAGCCTGGTCTAGAATTGGGAAAGTCAGGCCTCTATCCCTGCTCAGCCACACACCATCCCTTGACATGACCTAGGATGTACTTCTTTTAGCCATGACTTCCTCCCCATCGGTCAATCAAAGTGATAATAAATGCTTTGTTTACGAGAGGTTTTAAGAGATTTGAATGTGAAAATGTACTTCAAAAATATGACAGAAAGTAAAAGAAGCCAGGCAAATTTTAACTATTATTGTCATGAGGTATGTTCTAAGGCTCAACAATTAGTGTGTGGAAGTTAAAGAAGGAATACAGGAGAAAGTCACCCAGTAGATGTAGTTGCCTGGGTTCTCTAGAGAAACAGAATAAACATAATTCATGTTATTATATATACAGTATGGAATAATGGAATTGGCTCACAGAATATGGAGGCTGAGAAGTCCAACATCTGCAGTCAGCAAACTGGAGACACGGGAGAGCTGATGGTATAGTTCCATTCTGGGTCGGAGTCTGAAGACAGGAGAAGACCAATGTCTCAGTTCAAAGAGAGTCAGGCAGAGAGAAAGAATTCTTTCCTGCTCTGCTTTTTATTTTATACAGGCCTTTAATGGACTGGATGAGGTCCACTCGCATTACGGAGGGCCATCTGCTTCACTCAGCCTACTGATTCAAATGTTGATCTCACCCAGAAACACCCTCCCCCACACACCCAGAATCATCTTTAACCAAATGTCTAGGTGCCCTGGGGCCCAGTAAATTGACACCTAAAATCAACCATCACAGCAGCTTGGTGTCTGAGACATACGGACTAGCAGGGATATCATGAAGGCAACATATCTGAAGAAATAGCAAAGCTTTGTCTATTTTGACCTTTACTAGGTGCCCTGCATATCTCCTTTCCTCAGCCCTCACACTCTCTGCCTCACTGGTAAATGGACAACACTCAACCCTTCTAAGTACCCAGGTCCTGGTCTAGGGTCTGCCATGTGTTGGCTGTAGAAACTCAGACCAGTCCCTGAATCTCGCTTTTTTCCTTGGAGACATATTTATAAGCAGAAAGGTCATTTTGAGAGCCAAGGTAGATCTGTAAAAGAGAGAGTATTCTGAAAATCATAAGATACAATAAAAGTAATGATAGTAAAGCAGACGATAAAAATAACTAAAATTTTGGAGGGCCAGCCCAATGGCATAGTGGTTAAGTTCGCATGCTCTGCTTTGGCTGCCTGGAGTTTGCTGGTTCAGATCCTGGGCATGGACCTATGCACCACTCATCAAGCCGTGCTGTGGTGGCATCCCATATAGAAGAACTAGAAGGACTTAGAACTATGATATACCACTACATACTGGGGCTTTGGAGGGGGGGAAAAAGAAAACGGGCAACAGATGTTAGCTTAGGGCCAATCTTCCCCCCAAAATAAATAAATAACTAAAATTTTAACATGCTAAAAAACCGAAAGCTCCAATACCAATGAAAATCCCAACAAATTATTTTGTGGATATTGACAAACTGACTCTAAAGTTTATATGGAGAGGCAACACACCCGGGATATCTAATACAATACTGATGGAGAAGAAGAAAGTTGGAGGACTGATGCTGCCTTACTTCAAGACTTACTATAAAACTGCAATAATCAGGACAGTGTGGTATTGGTGAAAGAATAGACAAATACATCAATGGAACAGAATAGAGAGCCAAGAAATAGACCTATGTATTATCGTCAACTGATCTGTGACAGAAGAGGAAAGACAATACGATGGAGCAAAGATAGTCTTTTCATCAAATAGTGCTGGAAGAACTGGATGTCCGCATGAAAAATGTGAATCTAGACATAGACCTTACACCCTTCACAAGAATTAACTCACAATGGATCACAGACCTAAGCGTAAAACACAAAACTATAAAACTCCTAGAAGATAATATAACAGAAAATCTAGATACCCCTGGATATGGCAATGATCTTTTAGATACGAGATCAAAGATATGATCCATTAAGAAAATACTTGATAACCCTGAGTTTATTAAATGAAAAATGTCTGCTCTATGAAAGACAGTATCAAGAGAGTTAGAAGATATGCCACGGGCTAGGAGAAAATATTTGCAAGGATTGTTATCCAAAATATAGGAAGTCCTCTTAAAACTCAAGAAGAAGACAAACAATCCAATTTAAAAAAAAAAAGAGGTGGGCCCACAACCTTACCAAAGAAGATACGCAGGTTGCAAATACACCTATAACATATGACATCATTTGCCATGAGGGAAATGCAAATTAAAATAACAAAAATGAGATACGACTACACATCTAGTAGAATGGCCAAAGTCCAAAACCCTGACCACATCAAATGCTGACAAGGATGTGAAACAACAGGAACTCTTGTTCACTGATGATGGGGATGCAAAACGGTACAGCCACTTGGGAAGACACTTTGGCAGTTTCTTACAAAACTAAACATATTCTTACCACATGTTCCAGCAGTCATGCTTCTTGATATTTACCCCAAGGAAGTAAAAAGCTACGTCCACACCAAACCTTGCACATGGATGTTTATAGCAGCCTTTTTCATAATTGTCAAAACTTGGAAATAACTGAGATGTCCCTCAGTAGTTTAGTGGATAAATAAACTGTGGTCCATCCAGACAACGAAATATTATTCAGTGATAAAAAGACATGATCTATTAAGACATGAAAAGGCAAGAAGGAAATTTAAATTTTTATAAATGAAAGAAGCCAATCTGAAAAGGTTCTATACTGTATAGTTTCAACTACACGGCATTCTGGGAAAGGCAAAGCTATGGAAACTGAAAAGATCCGGGGTTTCCAGGGGTTGGGGGCACTGGGAAGGATGAGTGGGTGAAGCACAGAGGATTTTAACACAGTGAAAACATTCTGTTTAAGATACTATAATGATAACTATAGGCCATTATACATTTATCTGAACTCATAGAATATACAACACTGAGAGTGAACCCTAAAATAAACTATGGATTGTGGGTGATATAATGTGTTAATATAGGTGTGTCAGTTGTAACAAATTCACCACTTCGGTGAGGCATGTTCAGAGGGAGGGGAAATGTGCATGTGTGGGAGCAAGGAGTATATGGGAAATCTCTGTACCTTTCCCTCATTTTTGCTGTGAACCTAAAACTGCTCTAAGAAAAATAAAATATTTTTTAAAACCCTGAAATCTCATTCAAAACATGTCAGTAAAATTTAATCCATACTTGAAATTAAACTTTTGAAATTGACTATCATCCCCATGATGAATGATCTTAATGAATAAACACAATGAGGTTACCAGAATGAGTAAACTATAGCTATACATGCAAACAACTAACAGATTTGTCAACGTGCTAACCAATCCAGTCAATGGAGTAAATTATCATTTTGCTTCATGTCACTAATTCTCATAATGTAGCCCTGACTTAATCCATGATACAGATAGTAAAGAGAAAACTTTGCCTTGAACTTTATTACATCTGGAAGAATCTATTTTGGCTTACTGAAGAAGAGTCTCAATCCTAAACAAGTTATTTAAATATTTACAGCAATTATGGCAGGGACAACAGGAAATCAGCACACACCAGAGCCACTGCACCATACCCATACACATTTGTTGAGCACATCCCCAAGGGCATTTTGGAATAATCTAGTTATCTAGATTCTCAAACCACTTCTTCTTCCTTCAAATCAGAAACTGTTCTGATTAAAGATGCTCTATCAGACCTGGTGCTCCTTCCTTACCTTCTCCAAGCATTCAGCCCTCCCAGTATCCCCTAAGTCACCTTGAAGACATCTAAGGTTCAACAACCTCAGTGTGAAGGCCCTTCTCAAGGCCAGTAAAGGTGCCTGAAGAGACACTGATGGAAAGATGCAAGAATAGGGAGACAGAGGAATTGAAGAATAGGAAGATGGAAGGATGGAAGAATGGGAGTAAGGAAGGATGGAGAGATAAAAAGATGGGAGGAAAAGAGAATAGAAAGATGGGTGATGGAAGAATGAGAAGACGGAAGGATGGCTGAGATGAAGCTATTATTTATGAGGCTGTGGTTTTGGCAGCCATGGTAGCTGCTGCAGACATAGTGTTGACTAGTAGTTAATAAGGGCAAATTTACATAATGGGTAACTATACTAAGCAGCTTATATCTATTATCTTAAGAAATCTCCACAAGTACCTCTGGAAAAGTTACAGTTATTTTCTTGAAGCCTGAATAAGCACAGGCTTTTGGTTCTTATGTAGGGGATCTGGAACTTGTATCCTTGTATATCTAACCACAAAGCCTGTGCTCTTAACCTCACCCTTCTGCAGCAATACAGGAGGGATAGAACCTATTGGTTACAAGGCAATAATGGCTTCTGTCTAAGGGTGTAAAGTTTGGCTCCCATCTCTGACTAGGTCTATTATTACTGCCTCACAAGAGGTGGTTTTGTTTTCTTCCCACATTTCTACTGCAGAATCTTTCTTTAGACAATATCTGCACTGAATCTCTTGCTGGAGCTACTTCCTAAAGCTCTGCTGCTAGAGGCCCAGTGATTTGTAAATGCAGTCACGCATCACTTAACTACAGGGCTACATTAGGAAAAATGTGGTTTTGGGCATTTTTGTCATTATGCAAACATCATAGAGTGCACTTACACAAACCTAGATGGTATAGCCTACTACACACCTGGGCTATAAGATACAGCCTATTGCTCCCGGGCTACAAACCTGTACAGTATGTTACTGTACTGAATACTGTAGGCAGCTGTAACACAATGGTAAGCATTTGTGTATCTAAACATATCTAAACATAGAAAAGGTACAGTAAATATTCAATGTAAAGATAGAAAATGGTGCACTTGCATAGGGAGGTTACCATGAATGGAGCCTGCAGGACTGGAAGTTGCTCTGAGTGAGTTAGCAAGTGAGGGCTGAGTGCATGTGAAGATGTAGGACAGTACTGTCACTACTGTAGACGTTATAAACACTGTACACTTAGGCTACACTTAATTTATTAAAAAAGTATTTACTTCTTCAATAAGAAATTAAATTTAGCTTATTGGAACATTTTTACTTTATAAAATTTTAAATTATTTTTTAACTTTTTGACTGTTTGGTAATAACAGTTAGCTTAAGATACAAACACATTTTATAGCTGTACAAAAATATCTTCTTTCTCTATATCCTTATCCTAAAAGCTTGTTTCTATTTTCTTTAGTTTTTAACTTTTTTGTTAAGAACTAAGACACAAGCACACACATTAGCCTAGGCCTACACAGGGTCAGGATCATCAATATCACTGTCTTCCACCTCCACATCTTGTCCCACTAAAAGTCTTCAGGGACAATAAAATGCATGGAGCGTTCATCTCCTTTGATAACAATGCCTTCTTCTGGAATACCTCCTGAAGGACTGTCAGGCTCTGCTTGAGGAGATTTCACTTTTTTAGAAATATTTTCAAGATGCTTTGCTCAGTTTATTTCTTTTTTTATCATAGGTTTGCCTGTAAGCAGATAATGCACCATGAACATTCCTCTCTATTAGTGAAAATCTTTGGTGTTGGGACCCATATTTTCAAACTTTATAAGGAGCTTGCTGAGGTCTGAAAAAACCTCTGATAAACCCTTCACTGTGAATTTTCTTGCAGATTCTTCTCTTTCTTTTCCTGTAGTTTCCTTTTCTCTTGCCTCTTTTTTGGCTATGTGTTCTTGTTTCAGTTTCAACAACTCCTCATTAGTCAATCCCCCAGGAACCACCTCTTGGAGCTCCTCAATGTCATCCTCATCTACACCCAGGTTAAAATTGTTTGCCATTTAAATCCCAGGCTTGTTGATTTTTGCAACCTCTTCATTCTTGGTAAATGCTCTGAAGTCAGGATGAACCTCTTGATTGTCTTCTTCCAGGTGCAAATTTATTTGCTTCTTGGTGACGTCACTCCAAGCTCACACAAGGCTCTTGATGTAGTCGTAGATGTAATTCTTTCAGAATTGCACCAGTGTCTTCTCAGTTTTTTCTTCAGTTGCAGCAAAAACCTGGGCAAAGGTCATCCTTAAGTCATAGGCCTTAAAAGTTGCTATAACTCCTTGAACCATCGGTTGGTTTAAAGAAGTAGGGCTTGGAGGGAGAAACACTGCTTTGATACTGGGATGAAGATCACCAAAAAAAGAGAATGTCCAGGAGCATTATCAAAAGTTAGCAAAGTCTTGAAAGGTATGTTATTCTCCAAGTAGTATTCCTTCATTTTGCTGGCATAGCAATTCAGGACGGCATCTTGGAAGAGGAGGTGGGTCATCCGTGACTTCTTATTGTTCCTACAGCACACTGGCAGTGTACGATTATTGATATGCTTGAAAGTCCTGAAGTTCTTACTGTGACAGATCACAAGTGTTCCAATTTGTAGCCTGCAACATTGCCCCCAAGCAAGACCGTTACCCTGTCCTTAAAAGCCTTGAAACCCTGCATTGACTTGGCCTCTTTACGGATGAAAGTCCTTTAAGGCATCCATTTCCAGAATAGGGAGGTTTCATCTGTATTAAATATTTGATCTGGCAAGGAGTTTTCCTCAACAGTCAGCTTATCTAGAATTTCCAAATGCTCTTTGGCCACCTTCACATCAGCACTGGCAGACTCACCACTCACTTTCACATCATGTAATGAACAATGATTCTTGAATCGTTTAAACCACACAGAGCTAGTAGTAAATTTAACAGTGTAATCAGGTCCAGCCTTTTCTTTCAACATTGAAAATGAAAATGTGTTTTGCTTTGGCCGTGATTGTGGTGCTGAGGTCGTGGTGCTGAGAGGGGTACACTTCTCTGTCTTCAACCCAGGTCATTACAAGTTTCTCCAAGTCTGATATAGGTCCTTCTTGAATTTTCGTTAGTCATGTTGCCTTCATTAAAGCAGATATTTTAACAGCTTCTCTCACTTTGTTCTTGTTCTTCAAGATCATAGCCATGGTGGAATGGGACATGCCTGACTGGCGAGCAACAGCTATCGCTGATTTTCCACAATTATATCCTTAATCACTTTTAATTTTGTTTCCAGGTCAATCACTCAATATGGCCTCTTAGTGACAACATTAGCAGTGCATTTTGTTTGCTTAGAGGTCATGATAAAGAAAACAACGTGAGATTAAATCAAGCACAAGATAAAATGATGCCATCAAGAGATATGGTAAACATGAGATGTACGAGGCTGCTGCTGGCGTAATATAGCACAATTTTACAATAAACTTTTTTTTTACAATAGAAAAAGTACACTCTAAAAAAACAATAAGAAGTATAGTATAGCAAATACATAAACCAGTAACATAGTCATTTATTATCATTATCGAGTATTATGTACTGTACATAATTGTATGTGCTATACTTTTATATGACTGGCAGCACAGTAGGTTTGTTTACACCAGTATCACCACACACACACGAGTAATCTGTTGTACTAGAACATTACAATGGCTACAATGTCACTAGGTGATAAGAATTTTTCAGTTCCATTATAATCTAATGGGACCACCATCATTTATGCAGTCCATTGTTAACTAAAACTTTGCTATGTGGAGCATGAGTGTCATTCTCATTTATTGTGAGCCAGATACTAGGCTTTACAAGTATTAGACTCATTTGACCCTTGTACCACCATGAGTATATAGGTGTTATCATCTCCACTTCTCAGGTAAACAAATTGAGGCTCATATGAGGCTAGGTCCAAAGTATGCACAACTAGTAAGTAGCACATCTAGGATTCAATCTCAAGTCTTATATTATCTAGAGTTTATGTCCTTAACTCCTGTGCCTGGAGAGAGAATGAGGTACTAGAAGAGGAGTAAATAAGTCGTAAAAGGGGACTGCTCCATCCACACCAAGATCTTATCAGTTTGTCTCCAGCACTTTCACATGAAGATAATTCATCCTTTGGTGCATCTATGGTGGGCGGTCAAAATTACTAACATGAGCCATTAGGATCATCTATTGCACTGTCTTTGCCTTCAGTCCAGGCTCATGAGGCCATCTTTGTTTCTAGTTGGAATATCATTTAGATGTGCCCAGAGGAGATGTGGCCCAGAGAGAGTTGGACACCTGGAAGTTCTACATTTATATACCTGTTAATCCAGTCACACTGCTGAGCACCAGTCCCCTGTAGTTTGCCTAATGAGCATCAGTTTCAATATTCTAATAAGTTCTAGTTGCCCTGGCACAAACTGGTTTCTGAACCATGGTGACCTCTTGGAATGCCTGCCCTCTTTCTGCTGTATCCTGCTCTTCCTAATCTAACTTCAAGCAGACATTGGCTCACAACACTGGAAACACTTGCTTTTCCTTCAGGTTCAGAATCAGAGACACAAACCAGTATCACATGGGAATAAAAATGTCAGCACTTGATAGCTGCCCTAGAAAGTGAGACTTGGAATGAGTCTCCCATAAATTTGGTCTTGGAAGCAGTATCCAGTCTTAGAGGGATATACACATAGACACTAATCTGATCAGCTGCCTTGAGGATCATGACCACCTTGGCTTTTACCACACAGACTAGAGAGAATCAGAGAAATGTTCTTTAGAATCATATTGGTTCTCATCGGCAGTTTGGAGAGAGAAAGTAAACAGGAGAGGGTTTCCCACATACAAAGTGTCTTTGCCTCCAGCCTCTTCCAACTGGTTAAGTCACTCCTTGTCTCATGTGAAGGAAGAAGTAAGAGGCTGGAGGAAATGGCAGACCCTTTGTCCTGGCACTTTCTTGTGAGGACAAAAGTGTTGGCAAATGTCACCAGAACTTTCCAAGAGGATATAAATGTTTGAGAAAGTTTTTATACTAAGGACTGACATAGAAACATGGAAGAAAAAAATCAGTTTCCCCCATGGGCTCTGACATTCCACTCTACACTTTTGTAAATAATCCTTCATAAATAGCCCAATATGAATTTTTCTTTTTCCTAAATACCCATAGAACTGTCAGAGGTGCAGACTTGCTGTGGCTAATAGGACCTCACAGATCTTTCAACTCTGCTTTATCTTGCTAATTTTTTGAAGATGTTGCTTCAAATATCCTTCTATCTTCTCTGTATGGAGAACTTGTTGAATAAAGGTCATGAGAATTTCTAAATTTTACATTTTCTTTTCTTACTATCCTGTGATTTTTCTGTCAGAGAGTTACAATGGCATTTGATGATGAAACATCAGAAGCGAAGGATAAAGAACATATGCTTTTAATTTGCATTTTTGAAGATCGCATATAACACACTCAGAGTCTGTGCATCATGCAAAGTCAACATTGATGGTCTGAATGTGCTAATAATTTGTTACCTGCATGGTTCCACTGCAAAATCCATACGGGAAATAGAAAATGTATTTTTCTACTCTAGTAGCAAGAAAATCAATCTGTGGCTGCTTGATAGATTCTGATCTTGTGAGCTAGGTGTCCCTAATCAGAGAAGTCTCATGAAAGGAGAACAGTGTATTGAAATAAGAAATAAGAAACTTGGAGACTTAGAAAAGTTTCCACAAGCAAAGAGCTGCCCACCAGCAAGTCTAACAGTCATGATAGAGGACAAAGAACATGTGATTTTCAACCCAGAGAGTCCCGGGGTCCAGTTCTCACTTGGCCCCTTACTCGGTGGGCAACTGTGGGTGCATTAACTGCACAGAGCTTCAATTTTCTCATCTATAAACTCTTGCTATTGATTCCTACCTCATAGGGCTTTCTAATGATGACTAAGACTCCATAAATGATTCAACAAGATAACATGCATAAGATTGTGAACGCATTGCAGTCAGTGTGTGGTAACCATTAGGTTCCTTCTGCACTTTAAGGCTTCTTCAGAAATGATGTCTTTCAAAGAAAGTTATTTCCCTTTGCTTAAGAACTCATTTATGATAACTTGGAAACATTGAAGCTGGTCACCTGCTCTGAGAATATTTGCCCTATTAATCCTCTATATACGATCCAGTTGCCCCATTTCTCCCTAAGCTTCACAGAGTGGTTAAACCATAAACATGGGGAGACAGTGAGAAAGTCCATTTCTACACCTCCCTTCATGGCCCATACAAGCACTTTATGGTGGGAATAGAAACACGGAGTGATGTTGTCATGGCTAAAACCAGGACTCAAGATCACACAATGCGGCTGGAAAACCAGCCCGGGCTGCCCCAAACACACACCTACTCACGTTCACCTCGTGTCTTACCTTTCTGAGGAAGTTTGAGCCTGACAGGGTAGTAATTCATCATTCATCAAGGTATTTAAAAATAAGAACAGCATACTAGAACTGAGCATAATTTACAAACTGCACAGTACTATGCAAATGTTAGCAACTGTAATCTTTCTGAAGCAAATTTGACTCAAAAATTATTATCCTCATTCTTCACCAAGAGAGGTTTCTACTACCCTTTCCCCCACAACGTATGGGGAAATCACCACATACAGAAGATGTTGGCATAATCTGTCTACAATGAAAGATACCCATGACTCCTGGAATTGCAGTATTACTCAGGTCTTTGCAATCAGGAATGGACAACAGATAAAAACAAAGAAGCATTTGTTCTACTTTACAGAGAAAACTTTCTTAGGCAGCTGAATACATTGACAGGAAGGACTCTTTTCAATCTGTTTGTTACTTCCAATGAAAGGTATCAGCAGCCTGCAGGAATGAATTGAAGAAGATACAAACCAGGACTCTTTCTGCCTTCAGGAACCAGGCAGAAAGCTGAAATTCATGAAGGAGGAAGATAGAAATGCCACTGCTACATTGTTTGATGACTGAGATCTGTGGCAGATGGCAGAGGTACATGCTCATCTAATGGACCACTGCTGATGTGAGGCCAAGAGTGGCCAGAGCTGCCTTCTCTTTCTCAGAAAAGCCAGAAACTTTGATTAGTAATACCTCAATACATGTTTGAACTTAAACACACAAACAATATACTCAAATGTCAGTGTAAACTTTAAAAAATAAAACATGAGAGCAAAACCAATGGATCCTAGGGCTAAATTTATTTTCTGTCTAAACTATAATAAGAGCACAATCAAGGACTCTTTATTGAGAGTCCCACCATTACACTAGCAAGAGAACAGTAATTGTTCTACCAAACAAGAATCAGGTAATGTTGGGGCCGGCCTGGTGGCGCAGCATTTAAGTGCACACATTCCGCTTCCGCAACTGGGGCTTCGCTGGTTCGGATCCCAGGTGCGGACATGGCACCACTTGACAAGCCATGCTGTGGTAGGCATCCCACGAATAAAGTAGAAGAAGATGGGCACGGATGTTAGCTCAGGACCAGTCTTCCCCAGCAAAAAGAGGAGGATAGGTGGCAGATGTTAGCTCAGGGCTGATCTTCCTCAAAAAGAAAAAAAAGAGTCAGGTAATGCAACTGCTATGTATCTATAGAGGCACACCCTGGAGATATCACTGGTTTGCTTCCAGACCACTGCAACAAAAAGAATATCTCAATATAACAAGTCACATCAATTTTTTCCTGAATATGTTTCCCAGTACATATCAAAGTTATGTTTACACTATAGTGTAGTCTATTAAGTGTTCATTAGCATTATGTCTAAAAAATGTAAATACCTTAACTAAAAAACACTTTATTGCTAAAAACTGCCAACCAAGGGCCAGCCCGATGGCGTAGTGGTTAAGTTCACACGCTTTGCTTCGGTGGCCCGCTGTTGGCAGGTTTGGGTCCCAGGCGCAGACCTACACACCACTCATCAAGTTAACCTGTGGCAGCATCCCGCCTACAAAATAGAGGAAGATTGGCACAGATGTTATGAGATAACACACACATACACAAAATGCCAAGCAACATCTGAGCCTTCAGTGAACAATCTTTTTTCTGGTGGACAGTCTTGCCTTGATGTTGACGGCTGATCAGGGTGGTAGTTGTTGATGTTGGGGTGGTTGTGGCAGTTTCTTAAAATAGGACAAAGAAGTTTGCTGCATTGGTTGACCCTTTCTTTCATGAATGATTTCTCCGTAGCATTCGAAGCTGTTTGACAGCTTTTTACCACAGTAGAACTTCTTTCCAATTTGCAGTCGATCCTCTCAAACCCTGCTGCTGCCTAATTAACTAAGTTTATGTCATATTCTAAGACTTCTGTTGTCATTTCAACAGTCTTCACAGCATCTTCACCAGGAGTAGATTCCATCTCAAGAAAGTACTTTCTTTGCTCATTCATAACGAGCAACTCCTCAACTGTTAAAATTTGATGGTGAGATTGCAGCAACTCAGTCACAACTTCAGGTTCTGCTTCTAACTCTGTTTCTCTTCCTATCTCCACTACAGCTACAGTTACTTCCTCCACTGAAGTCTTGAACCCCCCAAAGTCATCCATGAGGGTTGGAATCAACATTTTCCAAACTCCTGTTAATGTTGATATTTTGACCTCTTCCCATGAATCACAAATGTTCCTAATGGCATCTAGAATGGTGACTCTTTTCCAGAAAGTTTTCAGTTTAATCAGAGAAATCACTATCTATGGCAACTATAGCCTTACGAAATGTATTTCTTAAATAACAACACTTGAAAGCTGAGATCACTCCTTGATCCATGAACTGAAGATTGAATGTTGTGTTAGCTGGCATGAGAAAAACATTAATCTCATTGTACACCTCCATCAGAGCTGTTGGATGACCAGACACATTGTCAATTAGGAATAATACTTTGAAGGGAATCTTTTTCTCAACAGTGGGCTTAAAATATTCAGTAAACCAAGTTGTAAACAGATGTGCTGTCATCCAGGCTTTTTTGTTCCTTTGTAGAGCACAGATGGAGTAGATTTAGCATAATTCTTAAGGACCCTAGGATTTTCAGAACAGTAAATAAGCACTGGCTTCAATTTAAAGTCACCCACTTCATTAACCCCTAACAAGAGAGTCAGCCTTTGAAGCCAGGCATTGAATTCTCCTTTTTAGCTATGAAAGTGCTAGATGGCATCTTCTTCCAAAGTAAGTTTATTTCATCTGTGTTGAAAATCTGTTGTTTAGTGTAGCCACCTTCATTAATGAGCTTAGCTAGATCTTTTGGATAACTTGCTGCAGCTTCTACGTGAGTACTTGATGCTTCACCTTGCACTTCTGTGTTATGGAGATGACTCCTTTCCTCAAACCTCATGAAGCAACCTCTGATGGCTTCAACGTTTTCTTCTGCAGCTTCATGACCTCTCTCAGCCTTCAGAGAATTGAAGAAAGTGTGGGCCTTGCTCTGGATTAGACTTTGGCTTAAGGGAGTGCTGTGTCTGCTTTGATCTTCTATCCAAACCACTAAAACTTTCTCTGTATCAGCAAGAAGGCTGTTTCACTTTCTTATCATTCCTGTGTTCACTGGAATAGCACTTTTAACTTCCTTCAAGAACTTTTCCTTTGCCTTCGTTCACAACTTGGCTAACTATTTGACATAGGAGACCTAGCTTTCAACCTGTCTCGGCTTTTGACATGCATCCCTCGCTAAGCTTAATCATTTTTAGCATTTGTTTTAAAGTGAGAGATGTGCAACTCTTACTTTTACTTGAATACTTGGAAGCCATTCTAAGAATATTATTTGCTCTAATTTGGCCTAATTTCAATATTACTGTGTTTCAGGGAATAAAGGAGAGGGAGAGACAGGTGGATGGCCAGTCATGACGCAGTCAGAATACACATAACGTTTATCAGTTAAGTTTGCCATGGTTCATGGCACCCCAGACAATTAACAATAATAGCATCAAAGATCATCGAATACAGATCACCATAACCAATATAATAATAATGAAAAAGTGTGAAATATTGCAATTGCCAAAATGTGACACAGAGATATGAAGTGAGTAAATGCTGTTTGAAAAATGGTGCTGATAGATTTGCTCGATGCAAGGTTGCCACAAACCCTCAATGTGTAAAAAATACAGACATACTCTAACAGCTAGTTTCTACATTGCGTAGATATTGCAGGTATGATAGTGTAGATCTGTGCTTTTCCATATGGTAGATACCAGCCACAGATAGCTACTCAGCACTTGAAACATGGATAGTCCAATTGTAGTGTAAACGCACACCACATCTCAAAGTCTTAATATGAAAAAAGAATGTAAAATATCTCATTAATACTTTTTCTATTGATTACATAGTAAAATGATATTTTGTTTATATTGAGTTATAAAATTTATTATTAAAATTAATTTGCTTTTATTTTTTTTAATGTGGTTTCTAGAGGATTTTAAATTCTCTATGGTACTCCTTATATTTATGTTGGACCACCCTGGTTTAGACTAAAGGCTAGAAACACAATGAAACTGTGATATTGACAATTACAGTGGCAAGCTGCAATGGCAATTATTAACAATTCTTAAAGTTGAATATACACTAATGTAACCATCAAAAAGAAATGGATATGTAGTATAATTTGAAATCGGGGAGTGTGATACCTCCAGCTTTGTTCTTTTTTCTCAGGAATCCTTTGGCTATTTGGGGTCTTTTGTTGTTTCATATAAATTTTAGCATTCTTTGTTCTATTTCTGTAAAAACTGTTGTTGGAACTTTGATAGGGATTGCGTTGAATCTATAGATTGCTTTAGGAAGTATGGACATTTTAACAATGTTTATTCTTCCAATCCAAGAGCACGGAATATCTTTCCATTTCTTTGTGTTTTCTTCGATTTCTTTCAACAATGTTTTATAGTTTTCGGTGTACAGATCTTTCACCTCTTTCATTAAGTTTATTCCTAGATATTTTATTTTTTTTGTTGCAATTGTAAATGGGATTGTATTCTTAATTTCTCTTTCTGCTACTTTGTTGTTAGTGTATAGAAATACAACCGATTTTTGTACATTGATTTTGTATCCCGCAACTTGACTGTATTCCTTTATTATTTCTAAAAGTTTTTTAGTGGATTCTTTAGGGTTTTCTAGATATAAAATGATGTCATCTGCAAAGAGTGATAGTTTCACTTCTTCTTTTCCAATGTGGAACCCTTTTATTTCTTTTTCTTGCCTGATTGGTCTGGCTATGACTTCCAATACAATGTTAAATAAGAGTGGTGACAGAGGGCATCCTTGTCTGGTTCCTGTTTTTAGAGGGATAGCTTTCAGTTTTTCTCCATTGAGAATGATATTTGATGTAGGTTTGTCATATATGGCCTTTATTATGTTGAGGCATTTTCCTTCTATACCCATTTTATTTAGAGCTTTTATCATAAATGGATGCTGTATCTTGTCAAATGCTTTCTCTGCATCTATTGAGATGATCATGTGATTTTTATTCTTCATTTTGTTAATGTGGTGTATCACGTTGATAGATTTGTGGATGTTGAACCATCCCTGCATCCCTGGAATGAAACCCACTTGATCATGATGTATGATCTTTTTAATGTATTGTTGTATTTGATTTGCTATTATTTTGTTGAGGATTTTTGCATCGATGTTCATCAGTGATATTGGCCTGTAATTTTCTTTTTTTGTGTTGTGCTTGTCTGGCTTTGATATCAGGATAATGTTTGCTTCATAGAAGGAGTTAGGAAGCCTCCCCTCCTCTTCAAATTTTTGGAAGAGTTTGAGAAGGATAGGTATTAAGTCTTCTTGAATGTTTGGTAGAATTCACCAGAGAAGCCATCTGGTCCTGGACTTTTATTTTTTGGGAGGTTTTTAATTGCTGTTTCGATCTCCTTCCTGGTGATCGGTCTATTCAAATTTTCTACATCTTCTTGGTCCAGTTTTGAAAGGTTGTATGTTTCCAAGAATTTATCCATTTCTTCTAGATTATCCAAAGCCATGGTAACAGAAACAGCGTGGTACTGGCACAAAAACAGACAAACAGATCAAGGGAACAAAATTGAGAGCCCAGAAATAAACCCACACGTTTATGGACAGGTAATATTCGCCACGGGAGCCAAGAGTATATGATGGGGAAAGGAGAGTCTCTTCAATAAATGGTGTTGGGAAAACTGGATAACCACATGCAAAAGAATGAAAGTAGACCATTCCCTTACACCTTGCACAAAAATCAACTCAAAATGGATTAAAGACTTGAATGTAAGACCCAAAACTGTGAGACTTCTAGAAGAAAACATAGGCAGTACGCTCTATGATGTTGGTCTGAGCAGCATATTTTCAAGTCCCATGTCTGACCAGGCAAGGGAAACAAAAGAAAAAAAAATGATCAAATGGGACTACATCAAGCTAAAAATCTTCTGCACAGCAAAGGAAACCATCAACAAAACAAAAAGACAGCCTAACAATTGGGAGAAGATATTTACTAACCATATATCAGACAAGGGGTTAATATCCAAAATATACAAAGAACTCATACAGCTCAACAACAAAAAAACCAACAATCCAATTAGAAAATGGGCAAAAGATCTGAACAGAGATTTCTCCAAAGAAGATATACAGATGGCCAACAGGCGTATGAAAAGATGCTCAACATCATTAGCTATCAAGGAAATGCAAATCAAAACTACAATGAAGTATCACCTCACTCCAGTCAGAATGGCTATAATTAACAAGACAGGAAACAACAAATGTTGGAGAGGGTGTGGAGAGAAGGGAACACTTGTTCACTGCTGGTGGGAGTGCAAACTGGTGCAGCCACTATGGAAAGCAGTTTGGAGTATCCTCAGAAAATTAAGCATAGATCTATCATATGATCCAGCTATTCCACTGCTGGGTATTTATCCAAAGAACTTGAAAACACAAAGGCATAAAGATACTTGCACCCCTATGTTCATTGCGGCATTATACACTGTAGCCAAGACTTGGAGGCAACCTAGGTGCCCATCAAGGGACGAATGGATGAAGAAGATGTGGTATTTATACACGATGGACTACTACTCAGCCATAAGAAATGACAATATCTGGCCATTTGTGACAACATGGATGGACCTTGAGGGTATTATGATGAGTGAAATAAGTCAGAGGGAGAAAGTCAAACATCATATGATCTCACTCATAAGTAGAAGATAAAAATGACAAAAAGAAAAACGACATAGCATTGGAGATTGAAGAATAACATTTCATGTAACAATCTGACTGCGTGTGTGTATGCATCAAGGCATTAAAGATAAATAAATCTCAGTAAGAGTAACACAATCAACTTACTCCATCAAATTTTACTAAATTTGTTAGGACACATTTGACTGTTGTTAAAAAAAAAAATCTCAATTCAATTGGGTTTGCATGATAAAGACATAGATTTTCTAAGAAGTCTAGGAGAATTATGTCAGCATTCCAGCATAGTCCTCTAAGATTCCTTAGCTCTGTTTGATTCAGGCTGATAGCACATTGGCTGCTTCACCTCCCACAGTCACATCCAGTTATAAAAGAAAGCCTCCAGTTCATACTCATTGACCAAGGTTGACTTCATGCCTATTCCCAAACCAGATGTTTAGACTGGCTCAGAATGGGGTTATCATGACTGGCCTATACCAGTCATTCTACATGTAATAGATTTTGGAGAATCAAAAACCACTGCTACCACTGAGAGACTGAGAATATGGGCCACCTGGGAAATGACCACTACGTTCTATTAAGAACAGATGTGCCGTAGAGAGGTAAGATGCAGAACAGATTACGAAACAGCAACACTAAGTGAGCACAGGCATTTATGTAAACTTCTTGGATTTTGTATGAGAGTACAAAAGTGCAGCTTGTCATTGAAATGAAATCTAGAGCTCCTAGAAAACCTCACCCACCCCAGGGCTGATCACTCTGAGCGAGCTATGAAAGAGTTTGTAAATAAAGTGAGTGTGTATGTGACTATAGATGTCTGTGGAAGAAATGTTTATCATACATATTCTGAAATTGGTGGTTTATCTTAACCAACCTTCCCCAGGGGTCATTTTTTAAGATTTGTTTTTATTTCTCAAAACGTAAGTTTTATGTTGACAATTTGGTTAGGTCTTACCTTGATGCAGTATGTTGGAATCACAAACACTCATAAAAATACATATATAATTCATTATATATTGAATTATTTATATGTGTGGTACATGTAATATATATTACATATTTACACAAATATATAATATATAAATATATATGTATTATATATTATGTATTACATATCAGTATTACCGTAGAAGAAGCAATTAGAAATGGGCAAGAGTAAAATCAGTTTCAAACACAAGCATATATATATGTTTGTATATATTTATATATTTATATAAATATTTATTTATATATATTTATTTGTATATATACAAATTTGTTTGTATATATTTTTATATATACATAAATATATACATAAGAAAAACACACAGTATAAATATATTATTATAATATATAATATAATTTATGTATATAAATATATGAATATATAATATATAAATATAATATATAAGTAGATAAATTATGTATATAAGTATATACATAATATATAATATACATAAAATATACCGCATACATAGAAATATATATAGTAATAACAGAAGTGATTAGAAATGGAAAAGAGTATTCTTCCATTTCTAATAACTCCTGTTACAGTAATACTATTTAATCCGTAAATGTGAAGATCTGTGATTCGAAACTATTTTTTCTTATGTAATTTACTTATATGGTGAAAATATGAACCAAGATATTCTATATTTTATAACAGTTAATGTTTTGTGCCTATGAATTTCTGGTTTTAGATTAAAAAGTGATAAATGAAACATTAAAACTAGAATTTCAATAAATTGATGTAAATAAATTTTTAAAAACTAAACTCATGTTAACAAAAATGTTTGAATGATAAACTTTCTGTAAATAGAGAATGCAGCCAAAGTCCACTACAACTTTTCATTCTTCAACGGCCATGCTAATTGACCTCCATCACCCAGACCTGTCAGGAACAAAATCTAATCATATCTTACAAAAAGTTCCAAATTAATCAGCTTCCCATATATTTATCCTTCCAAGGGTGGAATTCCCTGCAAGCATTCCTGGCAAGGTTAAGTCTCTGACAGACCGTCAGTTTCCTAATTTGAGACTTGATCCCATCTCAACACATACACACCAATCTTTTTGGACTGGAGGCCATAAGCCTTCAATCAACACATATTTAGATTAGAAAGAGTCCAATGAAATAGCACATACATGATAAATACATAACAATTGATACTGTCATGATGAATCCAAAATAACCAGTTAGAACATATGAGATTTCCTTCACAATAGCAACTAAAACTTAAAATACTTCAGAATAAACTGTGAAAGAAGTGCACAAATGACAAGAGAACATTATAAAACTTTACAGATGGACATAAAAGACTGAAGAACTGGAGAGAAGTACCATTTTCCTGAATGAGGGGAACAAACAGCAATGTTTCCAAGCCAATTTATCTATTTTAATAAACTACTAGTCAAAATTTAAAGGGAAAACTTAGGCAACCCAGTGAATTTCTTTTAAAATGCACCTGGAAGAATAGATAGTGACGTTACCAAGATTGCATTAACATTAAGAAAAACTGAAGTAACTAATTATATATTTAGCTGTATATACAGTGTGTAAACCATATCATATCATCATAACATTACTAATGAAATGTTAAGTATTTTGGACATTCGCATATTTCTTTGTGAACATGATTAATAATCTATGCAACAGAGATGTATTAACAAATGAATCCAATAGTGAAATTTTGAGAAATCAATCAATGTTTGGCTGCAATTAATTAGAGGCAGTGACTTGGACTCAGATGGAAAGAACCCTAATTCTTGTATATGGTCTGAGTAGTTTTTGCTTCGTGTGGATCTCCTATAATTAGCTGTAATAATGGTGATGTCTTAAACATTGAGTTGAGTTAAATCCTTTCATTCTGACATTTAGAATGTTCATTCACTATGTCTGACTCTGTTTCTATAATTATATGCTGAAGTGCTTACAATTGTACTCCCTCTGCCCTGTCTTTTGCTCTTTCCCATGATGATAATTGCCGTGTCACTTTCTTTCACACATGGTAAGTCTTTCTAAGGACACATAAGTGTTAAATATTTTCTGTGCATTTCTCTCTTCTAGTCTCCAATTCCTTCCTCATTCATGTGTGATTCATTCCCGCCTCACTTTCTCCTCAGCGTCACAGCATCTTCATTCTCCTCTGGTGGTTATTAACTAGTCTATGGCAGAATTCTAAGAATGTAGACTTGTGAATGCTTTAACCACTTAGTAAGAAAAAAATGTCCAATTTGAAACAAAGGCAATTCCATAAATACTTTTAATTTCTGCATGAATTTAAAATACAGAAGAGCACATATTGAAGAAAGTCTGCATATTTAAAAATTGGATAAATAATTGCCTAAGAACACATGATACAATTAATAACTAACGGTTTCTTTCTTCTCAATAGAATCTCTATAAATTAACAGATGTGATGTACATGTCGTCACGGTACGCTTGCATGATCACTGACAAAACAAATCTCGTGTAAATCCACATCACCTGATTGTTGGGAAAACTTGCCTAAGCTTGATCAGTTGACTGAAAGACAAAAATAATAATTCAAAGTCTAGTAATTGCTTAATACTGAGATATTTAAACAAATGGAATAGAGTTTAAAGAATAAGAATTGATACTTTATACATCAAACACTAAACATGCTTCAAAATATTAATACAGAAAGTTTACACAATTTAAAGTCAACTAAAAAGTTTATGATGCACAATTATATGGAAAATACAATTTCCCAAATATAAAAGAAAATGCGAGCACAGAATGTAAAACCTAACATCACTTAAATATTAAAGAGTTCTGTCCAATAAAAGTCCAACTTTAAAATTAAAAAAGACAAAATATTTATTTAGTAACAGAGGTATTTCAGCTTTATGTAAAGAGATCATAGAAATTAGTAAAATAAACATTAATTTCCAATAAATAAGGGAAGCTGAATTGATAAAAGACTGAAGACTATGATATGATACAAATAATTCCTGCAATTTTTCCCTTCTAAATAACATTCCAACGTATCTTATTCTCTTTGCCTTTATTATTACTGCTTAATTCCAGGATATTTTCTCTTCTAAGCTCCATGAAGGCAGAAATTCTGTCCGTTATAATCACTGTGTCACAAATGTTTGAAAGAATGCTGGCACATAATGATCCTTTGTCAATAATTGTTGAATAAACAAATGAACGAACTTTTCAAACATCCTGTTAAGTGTTCTCACTGAATCTTCTTACTTACATGATCCATTTTTATGAGGTCGACCAAAATATCTTTCTGAAAAATAACAACAACCAAATCTTTTGAGGGCAAATGTCGTGACACTAGAAGATCATTCACTCGTCAGACTACTGTTATCACACAAGAGTCATGATACAATATTCTCAGACATGCAAAGAGTCAGAAACCATGTTATCTATGCACTCTTCCTAAAAGAATGTTCTCAAGGAAACACTTCATCTCATTGCTCCAAACAGTGGTCTGCAAATCCAACCATGTGATGATATGTGCCACCTTGGAGCTTGTTAGAGATGTGTAATCTCAGGCCCATTCTAGATTTGTTGAATCAGTATCTGCTTTTCACAAGATCCCAAAGTGATTTGTGTGCATTTTAAAATTGGAGAAGTTCTGCTTTACGTGGCCGAGATGTGGCTCAAGGTTAGGAGATACGTATTATTTTTTAAGTAATAAATACAAACCGGAGAGTTAATAAAAAGTTTACATTTAATTTACATGATTAGGGAATAAAGTAACTATAAGAATACAAAAATTTAATAGTAATCATCTCTTCAAAAATCCCAAATTATTAAAAATTTAACAAAGTGAAGCAATTATCTTTAGAGAGGAAGAGGATAGGAAGAAGAGTACTAAAATTAAATTTTCACTTTACTTTGGGAAGTATTGTGTTATCTGAGATGTCTTTATTCTTGCCACAGCTAAAGACAAAAAGTATCAATTATGTTTTGAAACCATAAGAGGATAAATATTGGAATTATGATTTTCAAACCAATGAGGAGAGTCATGACACTTTGAGCAGCACAACATAAAACAGGAAATGAAAGCAGTAAGGAAACACAAAAGAATGTGGGAGAAGACAGAGTGTATCACCACCCGTTTTGTGCTGTTTAAAAGAGACATGTCTCATGAGAGCAAATTACTCAAAATGGTCAAAAATTCAAGGATGGTCAAACACATTAAAATAAAAAGCAAGCAAGAGAACAAAGAAAGTCATTATTAGCTAGGATAAAATTGAAGACATAAAATATGAATGAAGCAAATGAACAGGAGTATTCTTTATTTATTAAGTGATACAATCCAGCAAGCTCTGACTCTTCATTCTTTCATGCCAAATTCTCAATCTATTACATCCAGCTCCCTGCTGCTCCACCCCTGCAGTCCTGCAGCTAATTGTAGCTTCCACAACTCCTGCATGCTGCCTGGCCATCATACAACATTCCCCTGGTCAATTCATCCATCCTCTCCAGGGCAACTCTTTCATTAACGTATTCTCTCTCTTCAAATCTTCAATCATTCCAGATCCCAGACTCACTCTCAGCTCTTGCCTGTGCTTTTTATTCCGTTGCAAAAATAGAAGCATTCAGCAGAAAACCTCCACCACCTTCTACTTCAGCATCTCTAGCCATCCATTCTTCCTTCACTCTGCAACTGCGGGGAGAGCTCCAATTTAACTGTTAGTGATTCCAGCTCAGGCCCAAACTCACATGTTATTTCTCTTCTCCTCATTCAGTGGCATCTCTGACAATTTTACCCTCTATTTTAAGAATTCATGGTTTTCCAACTCTACTAGATCATTCATATCAGGATACAATTATGTTTTTATTTACCCATTCTTTAAAAAATACAAAATGCAAAATCTTCTCAATTTCACTCTCCAGTTATTGTCACATTGCTTTACTCTCCTCATAGGGAAACTCCTCAAGAGAAATTTCTCTTCTTGTCTGCAATCCCTGACACCAATCTCTCTTACACTCACCATTCCTCAGACACTGCAATTTTCAAGGTCCCAACTTGCCTCTAACTCCTGAGTTAAGTCTTAGTCTGACCACATTTGCATATGACACAGGTGATTTTTCCTTTTCTTGCTGGTGCATCATTTTCACTTGGCTTCTGGAACACCATACTTGCTTGCTTTTCTGCTTTTCTCGCTTGTTGCTGTCTCTCCTTTGCTGGCTCATTGTCTTTTCCCTCAACCCTTTCACGTTGGAATATCTTGATGCTCAATCTTCAGACTTATCATTTTCTATTTCTACTTTATTCCTTTTATGATTGCATGTGGTCTTATGCTTATAAATGCAATCCTTCTACATGCTAATGACTTCCACACGTTTATCTCTAGTTTAGACTCTCCTCTCACCTCCAGAATCAAATGCCCAATGTCAGAGTCAATATTTTATGTGAATATGTAATAGATACCTCAAATTTCATGAGTCCAAAGCTGAGATCCTCATCTCAGTTAATGATAACTTGATCTTTCTTGCTGTTCAAGCCAAAAACTTTGGGGCCATAAGTTTTTCTCTATTTGTTTATATCACAAAATATCCAATATCAAAAACTATATAGAAACCAATTACTTTTAAGCACCTCCACAACTATTGCCCTGTTTCTGAGCCAGCATGATATCACATCCAGAGCAGTACACTGGTCTCCTGGTTCTTTTACCTAATTCCACACATGCTCAATGCCTCCTGCTCCACCACCACACTCTCTGTTGATGAGACTGTGGCAAAAAATATGAAAAGAGATGTCACCTTATATTGAAATTCTATGCAGAGGTGACATCATGGCAGAGCAAGGTCTCTCAGAATATTTTCTCTCCAATATACAGCAAAAAAATACATCCATCATCCAACAGAGGACATCCAAACACAACAACAAAGAAAATAAGAGAGACCCACACAGCCATACAATAGACGGCTGAGAGACTGGAGCCCCCTTCAGAGGAGGTGGAACAGGGTAAGAGAAATCATTGCTCTCTCCCCTTAAAGACTGTGATCCAGGACCACAGGAGGCCTCCAAGAGGGAAGGAACAGAGGAGGGGACAATCATTCACAGGAACATCAAGGACTACCAAAGGCCCTTGCAGCCTAGAGGGAAGTCTACCAGGGCAAAAACCTTCATGGTGGGTGACCTTATCATGCCAACAAAACAGGAGAACAGAGGGAGAAAACCCCGAGAACATGCAGGAGAAAGCTCCCCTCCCTCCACCCACTCAGGGGAGGTCTAGCCTGTGGGATTTCAGCTAAAAGCAGAGGACTCAGAATATATAGCTCTTGACCCCCATCCAGTGGATATAGGCAGTAACTGTGACCAAATAACGCCAGGATGTGAAAGAACAGAGCAACTTCTTCTAGTGGCATCAAACATTAGACTAGATCTTCTGAACAGAGAGAAAATGACAAGCACCTAGAAATCAGGCCTCAGGATGCAGAAATATGTAATCTAAATGACAAAGAATTAAAAACAGCTAACATCAAAAAATTCAAGGAGTTAAAAAAGAATGCAGAGAAACAATTCAATGAATTCAGGAGCTACTTCACAAAAGAGATTGAAACTATAAAGAAGAATCAATCAGAAATATTAGAGATGAAAGACTCAATGGAAGAAAGAAAACAAAATATTGATTCCCTGAATGCTCGAGCAGACACCATAGAGGAGTGTATCAGCATAACTGAAGATAGACATGTTGAAATGCTCCAGATAAAGGAGGAGAGAGAACTAAAACTAAAAAGAATTGAAGAAAGTCTCTGAGAAATATCCGACTCAATTAGGAAATGAAAATAAGAATTATAGGTATTCAAGAAGGAGAAGAGAAGGAGAATGGAGTAGAAAGCTTGTTCAAAGAAATAATAGCAGAGAAATTCCCAAGCCTAGGGAAGGAAATTTATGTGGAAGAAGCTGCCAGATCCCTTAAATATGTCAATGAAAAAAGATGTACTGCAAGGCATGTAGTAGTGAAACTGGCAAAAGTGAATGACAAAGAAAGAATACTAAGGGAAGCAAGGCAGAAGAAAATAGCTACAAAGGAACCTCCATCAGGCTTTCAGTGAATTTCTCTGCAGAAACTTTACAGGCTAGGAGAGACTGGAATGACATATTCAAATCATTGAAGGACAAAAACTTTCAGCCAAGAATACTCTATTCAGTGAAAATATCCATCAAATATAATGGAGAAATGAAAACTTTTCCAGACAAACATAAGCTGAGTTTGTAGCCACAAGAACCCCCTAGAAGAAACCCTCAAGAAGGCCCTCATATATGAAAAAAAAGAGAGAAAGGAGTTACAAAGCACCTTACAAAGAGTAAGGAGTTAAATAGGTAGATAGAATCAGAGCAGGATAGCAAATACTCAAGTATAGCATTAAACACAAAGGGAAGGCAAACACCAAAAACGAAGACAATCTTGCCATTTTAAAGACAATCTCATAAAGCAGGATAGAATAAGATGTGAGAAAAACAACTTAGGAGGGGAAGAGGAAAAGGAATAAAACGGTTTAGTCTAAGGAAATTAGAGGCCATCAGAAAAGGGACTATCTTATCCACGAGATCTTGAATACAAACCTCAAGGTGACCACTAAACAAAAAAGCAGAATAGAGCCAAAAACAATACATAAGGAGAAAACAAAGGAACACAACATAAAAAAAACTCATAACTGAATTGGTAGACCAAAAGACACAGGACAAGAAACAAAGGAAATGCAGGAGAATTGGAGAATGAGTGATAAAATGGCAGCATTAAGCCCTCATATATCGATAATCGCCCTAAACATAAATGGATTGAATTCTCCAATAAAAAGACACAGCGTGGTGAGATCGATTAAAGAACAAGACCCAACAATATGCTGTCTCCAGGAAACACATCTCAGCTCCAATGACAAACACAGGCACAGAGTGAAGGGGTGGAAGATGATACTCCAAGCTAATGGCAAACAAAAGAAACCAGGTGTCACAATACATATATCAGACAAAGTAGACTTCAAGATGAGACAGGTAAAGAGGGACAAAGAGGGGCAGTATATAATGATCCAAGGGACACTCCATCAAGAAGAAATGACACTTATAAATATCTATGCACCCAACACAGGAGCACCAAAGTACATAAAGCAACTATTAACAAACCTAAAAGAAGATATTAATAATAACAATAATAGTAGGGGACCTCAACACTCCACTCACATCAATGCATAGATCTTCCAGGCAGAAAATCAACAAGGAAACAGTGGAATTAAATGAAAAGCTAAACCAGTTGTACTTAATAGACAAGTATAGAACACTCCATCCAAAAACATCAGAATACACATTCTTTTCAAGTGTGCAGGGAACATTCTCAAGGATAGACCATATGTTGGGAAACAAGGCAAGCCTGAATAAATTTAAGAAAACTGAAGTTATAACAAGCATCTTTTCCGATCATAATGCTGTAAAGCTAGAAATTAATTACAAGGAAAAAGCTGAGAAAGGGACAAAGATGTGGAGACTAAAAAACATGCTATTGAATAAGCAATGGATCATTGAAGAAATTAAAGGAGAAGTCAAAAAATATCTAGAGACAAATGAAAAGGATAACATACCATACCAATTCATATGGGATGCAGCAAAAGCCATATTAAGAGGGAAATTCATTGCAATACATGCACAGCTTAACAAACAAGAAAAATGCGAAACAATCAATCTCAAAATACACCTAACTGAATTAGAATAAGAAGAACAAACAAAGCCCAAAGTCAGTAGAAGGAGAGAAATAACAAAAATCAGAGTGGAAATAAATGCTATTGGACAAAAAAACAGTAGAAAGGATCGAGGAAACAAAGAGCTGGTTTTTTGAGAAGATAAATAAAATTGGCAAACCCATAGCTAGACTTACAAAGGAAAAAAGAGAGAAAGCTCGGATAAAGAAAATTACAAATGAAAGAGGAGAAAAACAACAGACTCCACAGAAATACAACAGAGTATAAGAGAATACTACAAAAAACTATATGCCACCAAAATGGGCAACCTAGAGGAAATGGATAAATTCTTAGACTCTTACAATCTCCCAAAGCTGAATCAAGAAGAAACAGACAATCTGAATAGGTCAGTCACAAAGAAAGAGATTGAAACAGTAATCAAAAGCATCCCAAAGAATAAAACCACAGGACCAGATGGCTTCCCTGGGAAATTCTGCCAGTCGTTCAGAGAGGATTTAATACCTATCCTTCTCAAGCTATTCCAAAAAATTAGTGAAGATGGAACACTTCCAAACACATTCTACAAGGCCAACATCACTCTGATACCAAAGCCTGACAAGGACAACACAAAAATGGAAAACTACAGGCCAATATTGCTGAAGAAGATAGATGCAAAAATCCTCCAAAAAAATTTGGCAATCTGAACTCAGCAATACATCAAAATGATCACACATCATGATCAAGTGGGATTCATACCAGGGATACAGGAATGGTTCAACATCCACAAATCAATCAACGTGTTTCACCATATTAACAAAATGAGGAATAAAAATCACATGATCATCTCAATAGATACAGAGAAAGCATTTGACAAGATCCAACAGCAATTTATGATAAAAACTCTTAACAAAATGGGGATAGAAAGAAATTACATCAACACAGTAAAGGCCATATATGACAAACCAACAGCCAAAATCATATTCAATGGGCAAAAACTGAACACCATCCCCCTGAGAACAGGAATAAGACAAGGATGCCCACTATCACCGCTCTTATTCAAAGTAGTACTGGAGGTTTGGGCCTAGCAATTAGGCAAGAAAAAGGAATAAAAGGAATCCAAATAGGGAGAGAAAAAGTGAAACTCTTGCTGTTTGCAGATGACAAGATCTTATATATAAGATATATATATATGTATATATATATATATGTGTGTGTGTGTATATATATATATATATATATATACAAGAATCCATCAGAAAACTAATAGAAATAATTAATAACTACAGTAAAGTTGCAGGGTACAAAATCAACTTACAAAAATCAGTTGCTTTTCTATACTCCAATAACAAACTTACAGAAAGAGAACTCAAGAATACAATTCCATTTACAATTGCAACTAAGAGAATAAAGCACCTAGGAATAAACTTAACCAAGGAGGTGAAGGACTTATCCAATGAAAACCATAAGACAATACTGACAGAAATGAATAATGACATAAAGAGATGGAAAGAGATTCCATGCACATAGATTGGAAGAATAAACATAGTTAAAATGTCCGTACTACCCAAAGCAATCTACAGATTCACTGCAATCCCAATCAGAATCCCAATGACATTCTTCACGGAAATAGAACAAAGAATCCTAAAATTCATATGGGGCATCCAAAGACCCCAAATTTCCAAGGCAATCCTGAGGAAAAAGAGCAAAGCTGGAGGTATCACAATCCCTAAATTCAAAGTGTGTTACAAAGCCACAGTGATCAAACGGCATGGTGCTGTTACAAAAACCGGCACACGAATCAATGGAACCGAATGGAAAGCCCAGAAATAAAACTAAACATCTACGGACAGCTAATCTTTGACAAAGGTGTCAAGAACATACAATGGAGGAAAGATAGTCTCTTCAATAAATAATGTAGGCAAAAATGGACAGCCACATGCAAAATAATGAATGTAGAATATTATCTTATGCTATACATGAAAATAAACTCAAAATAGATCAAAGACTTGAAAATAAGTCCTGACACCATGAAACTCCTGGAAGATAATATAGGTACTACACTCTTTGACATCAAACTAAAAAGGATATTTTCAAATACCATGTCTTCTCAGACAAGGGAAACAAAATCAAAAATAAACAAGTAGGAGTTCATCAGACTAAAGACTTTCTGCGAGGCAAAAGAAACTAGAAACGAAACAAAGAGACAGCTCACCAACTGGGAGAAAATATTTGCAAATCATATATCTGACAAGGGGTTACTCTCCATAATATATAAAGAACTAATGCAACTGAACAATAAAAATATAAACAACTGAATCAAAATATGGGCAGAGGATATGAACAGACATTTTTCCAAAGAAGATATACAGATGGCCAATAAACATGTGAAAAGGTGTTCAACATCACTAATCATTGGGGAAATGCAAATGAAAACTACACTAAGGTACAACCTTATACCTGTTAAAATGGCTATAATCACTAAGACTAAAATTAACAAATGTTGGAGAGGGTGTGGAGAAAAGGGAACCCTCATACACTGTTGGTGGAAATGCCAACTGGGGCAGCCACTATGGCAAACAGATGGAGATTCCTCAAAAAACTAGAAATAGAAATACCATATGACCCAGCTATCCCACTACTCGGTATCTACCCAAACAATCAACAATCCAAAGCAACATATTTACCCGCATGTTTGTGGCAACGCTAGTCGCAATAGCCAAAACATGGAAACTATCTGAGTGCCCACAGACTGATGTTTGGATAAAGAAGATGTGGTGTATATGTATACAATGGAACACTACTAAGCCAGAAAAAAAGACAAATTCATCCATTTGCAACAAGATGGAAGGACCTGGGGAGAATTATGCTAAGGGAAATAAGCCAGCCTGAGAAAGACAAACACCAAATGATTTCACTCATATGTGGAATATAAGCAAACACATGGACAAAGCAAATAGCTCAGTGGTTACCAGGGAGAGGGGGGTGGGGGGTGGGCACAGGGGGTGAAGGGGAGCACTTATGCAGTGACAGACAAGAAATAATGTACAACTGAAATCTCACATTGATATAAACTATTATGAACTCAGTTAAAAGAAACATTCAAACATTAAAGAATTGTAATGTTAGAATGTACCATGTCCAACATACAAGGGAAAATAATTAGCCATGCAAAGCAGGTTCATGTAACCTATAAATAGGAGAAAAAGAACTCAACAGAATGGACTTAGCAGATGAGAGCATTAAGCAGCTATTAAAATTATGTTTAAAGATGTAAAGAGAACCATGAACATAAATAGGAAAGCTGGAAGACATAAAAAAAACAGGCAAATGCTAATTCTAGAGCTAAAGGAATATTGAAAATGAACATTTCTCAGATCAGTGAATTTGAAGACAGTTTCTTCAAATAGAAACACAAAGAAACAGAAAAGGAGGACAGTGAATGATCAAAGCCTATGTGAAATGTGAGGTAGTGTTAAGTATAACACACATAAATAGAATATGAGTGGGGAAAGGCAGAGGGAGATTGGGGCAGAAAAATCATTTGAAAAATATTGGCCACAGATTTTCCAAACCAGATGATCCAAGAAGCTCAGTGAACCCCAGGCACAACAAGATAAAACCACAGGATATCATAAACAAATTCCTGAAATCCAGTAATAAAAAGAAAATTATAAAGGAAGCCAGAAAGAGGAAAACATTATATACAGAGGAACAAAGATAAGAAAATCATGATCAGATTTTTGTCTAAAATAATGCAAACCAGAAGACAACGAAAAAAAAAACAAGGTACTAAAAGAAAAAAAAAATCTGTCAATCCAGAGTTCAATGTCCACTGAAAATACCCCTCAAAAGTAATGATTAGCCTTCCAGGTTCACCTCGGGGATGTAGATAGAAAGGATGTCAATCCCATGCTTACAACAAAAAATATCCTGGAAAACCTCAAGTCAGTGACTTTTCTTGAACCAATCAGAGAACTGAGGTCTTAGGGCAAACAGCTAACTGGAAATCTAGGGAAGCATCCACATTTGCAGAGAGGAACAGGACCTGAGCATTTGTGTCCTGGAGTGAGTGCCACCAAACACTGGACAGCCCAGGAGAACCCTCAGCTACAGTTTTTCAAGGACTGTGAACTAGAGTGAGAGTGTGCAGGGCCTGGAGGTCTCATACATAGCGAACTTGCACACTCTCGAGGATTCCTCCAGGAACCTCTCCAAAACCCACAAAAAAGATTGAGGAGGATTGTAAGAAAGCTCCTTCATGGTGTGGGCTGTGGGAGGAAACAACAGTCACTCCAAAACTGGAGTGATAGAGTGGGTGACAGAGATCAATTAGCATTGCCATTGAGGAATGAAAAGTTGTAGCAGACTTTGGCTGCATCCTCTATCTACAGGAAGTTTATCATTTAAAAATTTTGTTAATGTAAGCTAAGTTTTTTAAAATTTATTTAAATTAATTTGTTAAAATTCTAGTTTTATCACTTTTTAATCTAAAATCAGAAATTCATAGGCACAAAAGATTAACTGTCTATTATAAAATATAGAATATCCTGGTTCATATTTTCACCATGTAAGTAAATTACAAAAGAAAAAAATAGTTTTGAATCACAGATCTTCACACTTGCAGATTAAGTAGTATTACTATAACAGAAGTGATTAGAAATGAAAGAATACTTTTTTATTTCTAATCATTTCTATTATAGCATTACTGTGTATATTTATATGTATGCAGTATATATTTATGTATATTAAATATTACGAATACACTTATATACATAATTTATCTACTTAATATATATTATATATTTATATATTATTTATGCATGTATTTATGTACATAAATTATATTATATATTATAATAATATGATATATTTATACAGTGTATTTTGTATTATGTATATGTAAAAGCATATATATATATAGCTTGTGTTTGAAACCAGTTCTACTCTTTCCCATTTCTAATCACTTCTTCTACAGTAATGCTGATAGATAATACATGTGTATTTATATATATTATATATTTGTATAAATATGTAACATATATGTATAATACATATATATAATTCATTATATATACGTATTTTTATGATTGTTTGGGATTCCAATTTACAGCATCAAGGTAAAGACTTAACTAAATTGACAATATAAAACGTATGTGTTAAGAAATAAAAACAAATCTTAAAATATGGCCCCTGGGGAAGGTTGATTAAGATCAATCACCAGTTTCAGAATGTGTATGATTAGCAACAGTTCTTCTACAAATGTCTATAGGCTCACATATGCACCCCCATGTTCATCGCAGCACTATTCACAATAACCAAGACGTGGAAACTGTCCGAGTGCTCATCGACTGATGATTGGATAAAGAAGATGTGGTATATACATACAATGGAACACTACTCAGCGAGAAAAAAAAGACAAATTCATCCTATTTGCAACAACATGGAAAGACTAGAAGGGAATTATGTGTAGTGAAATAAGCCAGACTAAGAAAGACAAACATCAGGTAATTTCACTCATATGTGGAATACAAACAAGCACATGGGCAAAGAAAACAGTTCCGTGGTTACCAAACGAAGGGTGGTAAGGGGTGGGCACAGGGGATGAAGGGGAGCACCTATGTGGTGACAGACAAGAAATAATGTACAACTGAAATTTCACGATGATGTAAACTATTATGAACTCAAATAAAACAAAAATTCTATTCAAAACTATCGGTAGCTACCCATTTCAACCTAAGTAAAAGACAAACTATTTGTTTTATTGAGACATATTTGACAGGTAACATTTTATTGGTTTCAGGTGTATAGCATAATGATTCGATATTTGCATACATTGTGAAACAATCACCACAAATGTCTAGTTAATATCCATCGCCACACAAAGTTAAATTTTTTTTCTTGTGATGAGTACTCTTAAGATCTACTCTCTTAGCAATTCATTTTTTTTATGAAAACCAAATTATTTACCAAAATTCTCCAAAGCCTTTGATGGCAGCCCCTCTCTGCTTCTCTTCAGCTGCAGGTTTACGTCTTTACCCTCTCACTCTGTTCCAGCCTTGCTGTTCCTGGAACATGCCAGTCATGCTCCTAACCTGGGATCTTGTATTTGCTGTTCACCTAGATATCTTCATATCTCACCCTCTAAATGCCTTTGAACATATGATAAAACATTATTTTCTCAGTGAGGCCCTATGACAGTAGAGTTAAATGGCAAGCTCACACCCCACGCAATCTCTATTCGCTTTCTCTGATTCTGTTGTTGCTCCATAACCCTCATCATCTTTTAACCAACCAAGCATTTAGTTATCTGTTCTGCTAATCCTCTCTTTCTCCATGTGAGAATGTAAGCCCCATTAGGACGGACATATTTGTCTTTTTTATTCACTTTTGTAGCCCCAGCATTTTCAAATAAAAACAGAGATTTTGCCACCAGCACATTCCCATGACAGCAGAGCATGTCTAGACACAATCATCCCATTTTCCATTTCCTACATTATGAAGGAAATTTGTGTTTCCAGCCTTCCTTGCATGTAGCTGGGGTCACATAAGTGAGTTCGGATCCATGAAATATGGACACATGTGGTCTATGTGGCTTCCAGACAATCTTGGCCACAGCACTTGACAGAGAATAACCCATATTCTCTACTCCCCTACACAGGGGAATGTTCATGTCCTGTGATGAAGATGGCAGTGGAGCTCAGATCCCTGGGACACAATATAAAGACACCAGCCCAGGTGAGTCACATGACTAGCATCAGACAGCTCATGATGGAGAAAATATCAATGATGTGATGTCACTATGTACATTTGCTTTATAACTAAAGCTTGGTTTAGTATAGCCTGGCTAAATCACTCCCTCCAGGTAATCCTAAACCTGAAGGACACACTTAGGCAGAAAGGAAGTGATCACAGGTGAATTATCTTGGAGGTAAAAATTATGAGCAGCAAAGAAAGTGAAAAATATGTGAGTAAATCCAAATGAATAAGGATGTATAAAGTAGGAAAAAAGTAAAACTGCTTTGGGGGATGAAATAAATACTTAAATACACGTAAAATATAATCAAGATAACTTATAATTGGAGGCTCTTCTATTGTAAGAGCATACAGATATAATCTGAGGCTATAACTAAGTGTGAATATTTAATTTCTAGGGTAACCACCAAAAGAATAGTAATAAAGTATACAACTTTCATTTTAGAGGAGAAATAAAATAGTTAAAAATATTCGATCTAACAGAAGGCAGCAAAGGAGAGGAAAACATAGCTTAAGAAGAAGAATAAAAAGCAAAAAGACAGCTTAATGACTATAAATCCAACTATATCAATAATTACAGTAAATATAATTGGACTAGATGCTCCAGTTAAAAGATGAAGATTGTCAGATTGGAGTTAAAATAAAATACAGCTATATACTGTTATCAAGAGATATATCTAAAACATGGGGATATTAAATAAAATAAAATGAGACAAAAGAAATTGATGAATATACTTTTGATTATTTATTTTCATTGGTGATATAAAGAGTTGATTTAAAAAAGATGATACAGTATTTTTCTCAAGACAATCCAATTATTGTCAATCTCAAATAATATGTAAGATTAAATTGAAAATAAACTGATAGAAGAAAATATGATGTACTATCCAATGATATATATTTTAATGCCAAACAATTATGACTAGGGTAAAAATGACCATATTCTATTGATACAACATTAAATTTGCTAGAAAAATATAATGATAGTTTTTAAAACACCTTTCTGAGGAAGTGTTATAACAATTTGACAGAACTAAAAGATTTTGAAGATTTGAATAAACTTGACCAAGCATCATTGAGTAAATTTAATAATTGCAAAATACATAATTTTTTCAAGTACACATAGAATATATGACCTAGAAAAAAGATGACTACACATTTTATAATTAATTTTTACAGAATTAAGTCCTACAGAATATATCTCTGTACCAAAATGCAATTAGAAATCAATAAAAAAGAAATAATTTGAAATTCTTGTATATATTTAAAAGAGTAAAGCCAAATTTCTAAGTAACACAGTCAAAGAAGAAATTGCAATGAAAATTATAAATTGCTGTAAATTAAAGAATAACGAAAATAATGCACGTCAGAAATGAGTTTGCAACTAAATCCTCAATTATAATGAAATTTAGTCTTTTCTTTAGCCAACTAGAAATTGAAGAGTTCCTTCTGAAATTTAAGAAAAGCTGAGTCGAGTAACTAGCCAGACAAAGGAGTACAGAGGAGTAAAGAATTTTACTGAGCAGTTTAACAAGGCGGAAAGTCAAAAGATATTCATTGCTAGATGGAGAGTAAGGAGAGCATGTTACGATGGTACAACCAATTAAAGATTGAAAACTAGCCCTATGGCAACAACAGAATGAGTTTATTCACTTGTACACTATTGGTTTAAAAGAATTCCCATTATTCATTTATCAGGAGGTCCATAGTGTCTGGCATACTTGGGTCACTCAAAGTTCATGGTTTTTATATAGCTGCAGCTAGTAAGAAGAGCAATGATACAAATTCAAGTTTGCATCCCCCAGAAAAGTGGCGAATGAATTTTTCTTTTACATTTCTAAGACCTTGATGATGAAACATTGAAAGCTTTGTCTCTGAGATCTTTAATAAGACAAGGAAGCCAACAGTTGTCAATTTCAATAGGCACTGTGCAAGAAAGGCATGAAAAATAGAGAAAGAGCACAAGGTCTGTAAAAGAAAGATTATTTACAGACAAAGGACCATAGAATTAGGAAATGCAAATAATCTACATAAGAATTGTTAGAGTTACTAAGAGTTTACCGGGTAAAAAGGAAATGTAGAAAAATCAAAGGTATTTATTTTTTTAAACCACTTTATTGAACTATGAGTGAGATACAAAAAGCTGTACGTACTTAGTACATACAACTTGATGGATTCAGACATAAGTATACACCCGTGAGACCATCACCACAATCCAAAGATATTTCTATATACCTATGAAAATACTTTGAAAATTTAAACAATAGCATCAAAAAAGATAGTATATATAAGAATAACTCTAACAAGTCCTCTATATAAAAATCATAAAGAAATTACTGGCAGATATTTGAAAAGACATAAGTAAATGTGCAGCAAACCACACTCATGAATTGGAGAGCCAGTATTGTGAACATGTCGAGTTTTATCCAGATTGGTACGTAGGTTCCATGCCTTCCCAGTCAGAACTAGAATACACACAAATGAGCAGAAGGGCAAGCACAGTCTAGACAGGCAGCAGACAAGTGAGTGGGATGCCTGCCACTGCAGGACCTGCTGGAAGCTACTTGGGAAAGCGACTTACTTCACAGCTCAGCGTCCTCATCTGGAAACTGGGAAAGAATGGTATCTAACTCACAGTGACTGTTTTGAAGATCAAATATTTAACATACGTAAAACATTTAGTGAACAGAAATAGAATAAAATGTAAAAGTAAGTCTAATTGGACACTAGAAGTAAGCAGACAAAATCAAATTAAAAATGACTTCTCCCAAAACAGACTAAACTGTAAAAAGAGTTCAAAATTTCTATGTCAGTTAACACCAATTGGAGTCCATGAAGTGGGATGGAAAGAGAGTTGCTTGTTCTTTGTAAAACATGAATCGTAGAATCATGCCCAGATCAGAACAGCCCTGGACGTGAACTAACTGGTGCTCTTGAGGTTTGTTATGAAGGAGGGATTCCATCTAGTTGGCGATATCTGCCAATTTTAGGCAAGAAGCAAGGAAGACCATGGCACCTTTGATGGCCCTGCCCTAGTCGGAAACCTTTAGGAAAATAAAAAAAAGGAAGCTAAAAAGAATGATTGTGCTTTTTGTATAATATGTGACTCTCAGCCTGTGTCCTGAGATCTGCTGGGCCTGTTTCCTCTTGTTTCTCAGAGTTCGATGTGATTGAATTAGTGTCAGCATATCAACATTTTGCTTCACCTCCTCCACTAATTGGGCTCACCTCAGGAGAGGCTTTTAAACTGGGGAGGAACCTTGCACCTCCCCGTGTCTGTGCATTTCAGTTCAGCTGGGGTTGCAGAGACCTCAGCAGCCTCCTGAATCCAACTGTGACAGAAAGGGGAGCATCTGCCCAGAATGGGGACAAGTGGGGCAGAGTGAGGCCTCAAGAAGATGTCAGTTATTGTTCTTATCGCTGTTGTGACAATCAAGTGCGGTTAAGAAGGGAGATCTTATCTGGATGAACTCAATCATAACATTCAGTTAATAGTCATGTCCCCGTGACTGGTCCAGATAAGTGATTAACAGGTAGTCTGTCCTGTCCAAACATCAACAAAGACATTTGGCCTACACCTAAAAGGCTTTGAAATTTGGTCTTATTCAAAACGTCCATGATGACATTTGGTCCTCACCAACAGGTCCTTGAAATTTGGTCCTATCAAAAATGTTCATGAACATATTTAGTCCATGCCAAATGGTCTTTGATATTTTGTGCTGTCAAAGATGTCCATGTGTAAAAAACATCTCTGGGTTCAAATAGCCCATAACACTTATTTATACTTTTGGTTTACAAGATCAACACATAAAAAATACTATCATGTTTTATTGGTCCAGTAATTGTGTTGTTGCCGTATTGCCAATAACATCCCTCTTGCCTTGGTAGCCTAGCCGGTAATGGTATATGGGGTTAGGTAGATGGATGAGGGTTTAAAACTTGCAGAAGAGCAGGATTTATATTAACTATGAGCACCAAGGAAGAATCGTACAGTTAGAGAGCTTGATGGTAAGTCAAGAATCTCGAGATGCATAGCGCATTAATACATCACTGAATATTTGGTTGGATGTGGCTGAGTCATTCAATACAGAGTTTGAAAGGAGGGTCTTGGTCAATTTAGGTGAAATGTAGATGACCTAATGGATTATGCTGAGAGAGTGTGTATGTCCATGGAAGGTCATTGGTCATTTCCTAGGTCATTGGTCATTTTGGAGATTTATTGAAGTGTTAAAAAATGAACAGCAAAGCAATGAACAAGTTATCACTCAGGTTCTTGGCAGTCACACTCAAATACAGCCACCAACTCAGGACAATACCAACAAAATCAAATTTGTATAACTGAAATTGTCAACAGATCTTAAGCCAATAATCAGGTTGATATGTACCTGAAAGCAATTGCTCACTGACTTAAGGGTAAGCCTGCTGATCTTCACTACAAGGAAGAACAAGAATACACGTGAAATTCAAAATTATCGTGAATTACAATAAAAATGGCATAAGTAAAATTTTAACAAAGTTAAATATTTGTATGATTTAACAAATCATGGGTCAAATGCCTCAATGAACGTTTTGGACAGGACCGAATATCAAGGAACTTTGTGCCATGGACCAAATGTCTCCATGGCCATTTTGGACAGGACTAAATGCGCTACAAGGAAATAAAAAGCAGCATCCCTAAAATGGAGCCTGGTCAGGTGCTTGCTTTTCTTGGAGGCAACTCATTTTCACCAGTAATATTTCATCTGAACTTCAAAACAGCCCATTAAAGAAAGGTTACTGCTATTATTTCCAATACATAGACTAGATTTCCTAGGTCATTGGTCAGCATACACATCATTATTAAATGGCAGAGAGGCTACCTGTCTGTTCTGATTCCAAGTTCATGCTGCCCCCATTTAATACAATCTGGCATACAGAGAGACTCCCAGAATTACACACACATACACACACGCACAGAGTCCTCAGAGCCCTAGTAAATACATCAAACACTAGTTCTGGTATATTTGTTGACTTAGAGATTAGGCCCAGTTTTTGAAAATAGATCTTCTGTTTGTAGTCATGTCTAAAGCTCTTGGAAATGGAACTTCACTGCTTATCTTACACTCATTTTCGGCTGTTATTTCTCACCGCAGCCTTGTCAGTAAGATTATAATTTTCCTGTGCTGTGTCAAGACCTCAATACAAGTGCTGAATGGGGGAAAAGAAAAAAACACAATTAATCCAGGCCCTAAAGACTTTTGCCTCAATTATTAGCATGTTTTCATAGAATAAAGTGATTTGGATACATATTTTTATACTAACGCCTAGAATTCTCCATTTTGTATTTTGTCCACTGTCCTTCTCAAGTAGCTCCTCTGATCTTACCTTGAATTGTAATGATCTGAGTCCTTGTCTTTGACTCTTTTAAGAGCAAGAAAGTACGTTTTGTACCCACAGGACCTGCACAGTCTCTGGCACATAGTAGATGCTCACTTAATGTTATTTGAAAGACCAAGTAACAAGACTGAGATGAACTAAAATTTCGGAGAGGGGGACATTGTTCTGAGAGGAGCTGATAATTGTGAGCTAGACTTTCCCTGGGGTGTCTGCTGGTTCTAGACAGATGAGGGTCATCCCGGGCTCTGGCAGAGATCCCCTGGTGGGAAAGTGGAGACCAGCAAAGATTTAGTTGTCACATGAGACTGGAGTGGGACATTGGGAATCTGCAGGGCCTCAACACTAGTTTTCCCCAAAGAACATTTGCTGAGTTCTGGGTTGCACTAGAGGTGGGGAGCTGATCAGAAAATCTTAAACTGGAAAGTAAAATCTGTGGTAGCTTCTCTGTGTTTAGGAAAAGGGAAGGAGATGCCTCAACACCCAAACTGCCTAGCCCTCAAGACATGTGCCACGTTCCTCTAAGGAAATTGAAATAAAGCATAGGGAAGTCTATATACATTTGTTTATCACAGTATTTTTTCTGGTATAGAAAACTTAGATAATATATAAATGTCCAATAATAAAGGCTTGGTTACATTGTGATATATCTATAAAATCCTGCAGCTATTACAAAAAATACTGAGTATGTAGAATACTGTTAAATGAAAAGAAATGCTAAAGAGCAGCATGAAACTAATGATTTCATCTTCAGAAAATAAAACAAATCTTCATCTAATACAAAATATAAACTAAACTTTCAATTCTAGAAAACAGAAAATGAAAAGCCTAATATGATACATTCAAGATATTCAAACGAAAAAAATACATAAATCAGAAAACAGAATAACTACAACAATAAATCTAAGAGCTAGTACTTTTAAACGTATATTAACAAGTAAGCTTTTACACGTAGAATATGATCAAGAAGAAAGAGAGAGAAGGCAATGTTAGAAAACACAGGTCAGGAGGACATTTGAAAAAACTAAACCAGGTAGCACCCCCATACAATCTAACACTCTCTACAACAACACGCCTTCTACAATGACAACATCCTGTACAACGATAGCATCTTCTACGGGACAACACTCTGTACAATGACGACACCCTCTACAATAACAAACCCTGTACCACAGCACACCCTCTATAATGACAACACCCTGTACAGTGACAACACACTCTACAGTGACAGCATCTGGTACCACAAAAGCACTCTGTAAATTACAACACCCTGTACAATGACAGCACCCTCTAGAACAACGTCCTGTACAATGACAACACCTTACACAGTGAAAACATCCTGTACAGTGACAGCACCCTGTACAATGACAACACCCTATACAAGGGCAACACTCTCTATAATGACACACTCTGGTTCAATGATGCACTCTTTCCAATAACACCCTGTACAATGATACAACCTGTACACTGCTATGCAAACAAATTTGAAAATCATTATGTAAACATCTAGTAAAAACGTATTTCCAGAACTGATACAAGGAGAAAGAAAAACTCTAATAGGAAAAGATCATTGTAAATAATTGGAAAACTATATATTTTTTAAATTTTAAGAAGCAAATTTCAATAGTAGTCCATCTGTTTTGCTTTTATGGGAATTTTTTTCATATTTTTCAGGAATATTTTTTTTTGCTATGTAAAAAATTTTAGACCAAAGGGAAAAAAAAGTAGTTTTCTCAGTAAATGCTATTGTCCTAACACCAATGTCGGACAAAGTACTCACCAAAAAGAAACTTTTATAGGCCTGTCTTACTTGTGATTATAGCTGCTGTGGTAGAAAGAATAATATCCTCCTCCAAAATTTCCAGGTCTTAATCCCAGGACCTGTGACTATTACCTTACATGACAAAAGGAGCTTGCAAGTGTGGTTAAACTAGGGATCTTAAATTGAGGAGATTAAATTGGATCCCCCTGGTGGCCCAATGTCATCACTGGTTCCTCATGAGGGAAATGGGGAGGCAAGAGAGATGTGATGAGAGAAGCAGGGATTGGAGTGACTCACTTTGAAGGCGGAGGAAGGGGCCCAGCCTGAGAACGCAGTTGAAGACGAGGAAACAAATGATCGCCTAGAGCCTCCAGAAGGAACGCTGTCATATGGACCCACGTTAGAATGGGACTTTCAGGACTGTAAGAGAACAAATCGGTGCTGCTTTAATCCACTATGTTCATGCTAATTTGTTACAGCAGCAATGGAAAATTAATACACAGGCTAAAAATCAAAATTTAACATTAGCAAGTCAAATCTCACAGTGTACTTATTTAAGGTCAGCTCCTCAGAAGCAAACAGTAGGAGAAAGATTCAGAGGCAATGATTTATTCAGGAAATGCTCCCAGGGAGAACAGTGAAAGGAGGGAAAGGATTAAAGGGAGGAAGGAAGCCCCCAAGGGTGCGATTCTGACAGAGTCCCAGGACAGTGGCTTCAACCAAATCCTAAAGAGAGACTGGAGTACTATTGACATCTTGGGATTGTCCCAACTCAAGGAAGGGAGCTGGATTTTCCTGCTCCTCAGGCGCTGGCTGCAGGCTGCTCAGGGAGTGTAAAACAGCAGGCACTCTGCTCTCTGTGGGTATGCAAAGTGGCTCCAGGAGGTTCAATAGCCCAAGGGCAGGGCTCCAAAAGAAGTGGCCATTTTGTGCTATTCAGCACTTGGAGGAGGCGTAAACAGAACCCATAAATGGAAGCCCAAGGGATCTGGAGAGCATGGCCAGTGTCCTTAATGCACATTTGGAATATACTATGCTATGATCATTTAGGGCATAACTCTGGAATTCACCAATAGTTTTCAATTAAGAAATCTATTAACATAATCCAATAAAATCAATAGGAAAAGGGGAAGAGATAGCATGATTATTTCATTGATGCACTAAAGGCATGCATTTATTCCTGTTGAAATTTCTTAATAAAGCACATTTATTTCAAAACTCATATTCAAGTTTAATGCTTGTGGTTTTCTCCCACAGTCCTTTCTGCCCTTCACCTGGACTGCATTCACACGCATCTTTGCAGTCATGTGTATGTGGGAGAACAGCGGGGTAGGTCCACCAAAGGAATTTTGAAATAATAACAATAATAATACACTGAAATAAGTGCCGGAAATTCCTTTAGGAAAATTTAAAATAAGCTGATTTAGACTCCACTATTAGGGCATTGCACATTACTTTTAAAATCAAAATGAATATCCACATTGTATGAAAATGATGATCATGGTGGACAGGAAAGAATGCATTATACAAAATCAAAAGGCCCGGATGCAACGCTTCTCTGCTATCTCACAGCTTTGTGACACTAAATTTGTTTCATTTCCCTGGGTCTTAGTTTTTTCACTGGCAAAATCATTTTGTAAGTTTACTTATTGAACAAATGCGCTATTGAATGCCTACCATAAGCCTGGCCCTAAAATAAGCAAGTGAGTCCACAGAGAGATTACCTGCAGATGATCTCGAATCTTTTGCAGGTCCAACACCATCACTTTCATGAGACACACTGTTACTGAGCGTTTATTTATTATTTTTTCAGCATGTCATCTATTTTAATTCACGTTCCCAGTGCTGAATCTTTTCTAGTTCTATGTCATAAGAGAAGTGTTCTGCAGTTGTGTACAGAAAACACCATTGTGATGATCACTAATACAGCTGGATTTCAAAACAGACATGTGTGTGTGTGCGAATGCATGTATGTGTGTACATGTGTGTGCATGTGTGTCAGTGTGTGTGTGTTTATGTGTACGTGTGAGTGTCTGATCAGAAGCACCAGTTGGAGAAGATCTTGGAAAAAGTCCTGGGCACTTTGCCACTTATTAAACGCAAATAAAACAAAACTTGAAAAGCGCACTTTCTGTCCTCCATCGTGGATTGTGATTTAGGTTAACAATATTTCCTTCAAAGTAGAATTGAGGAAAGACTTTCTATTTTACTGGAAATATTGGAGAAAAGACCTCGAAAAGTAACTGCCCATTCCCATGTCATGTTGTCTCAGAAGAGCCTCTTCGTTTTGTTCTCTAAGTAACTCGTTTTGAATTTAAGAGCTCTCTTTCCGTGTGCAAGCTGGAGAGAGCCAACATCATGGGGCTGTCCCAGGGGTTTCTTTGAGCACTCTCTTCTAGTCTACAATATTTCTAAACTTTGAAACTGGAAGCTCCTAATTGATTTAAAAACAGCTACTTTCAGTTGGACATGCAATAGAAAAAATATTTTGTTGCTGTCTTTTAAAATTGTTTTACTACACAGACCATTTAAAAAAGGGAAAACAACACACTCTTTTTGACTATAAGACATGTGAGACTGCCTAGAAAGGTAGCTAAGCTCAATGTGCCTCAGTTTCCTCTTTTGTAAAATGGAAATAATAGTAATGACATCATAGCATTGTTGTAAGGATTAAATTAGGTAGTATGTGTAAAGTACTTAGAACAATGTTAGCACATAGTAAGTGCTATAGACCTGTGTGTTAAATTTAAAATGTAATACATATCCTAATAAACAAATTACATAATAATTAATTAATAATTAATCAACTAATTAATTAAAAATAATAAATGTCCTATTTTTTAAAGTTGTCTCTATTATTGGAAGCATATGCTTTACAAGACAGAGGCGAAATGACTTTATTTTGCCTTTGGCTTACTTAAATGCAAGGTAAACTGGGGCCAGCCCGCTAGCGCAGCAGTTAATTTCGCACGTTCTGCTTTGGTGGCCCAGGGTTCACCGGTTCTGATCCCGGGTGCAGACCTATGCACTGCTTGTCAAGCCACGCTGTGGCAGGCGTCCCACATGTAAAGAAGAGTAAGATGGCCACGGATGTTAGCTCAGGGCCAATCTTCCTCAGCAAAAAGAGGAGAATTGGTGGCTGATGTTAGCTCAGGGCTAACCTTCCTCAAAAAAAATGAACTCGAATGTATTCATTCAATTAGTAATTTAAGCTAACATCAATACAATAGGGTCCCTACCTCAAGGGAACTGTAGTCCTCCAGGAAGATCACGTCACAGAACTGGCAATCATCCTGGGTTGTGCATGTTACAATAAATGCAGAGCAGAGCTTGGAGCTCAGAGGAGGGAGAAGGAGGGAATATTTTTGCAGGTGCAAATTCTCCAGCCTTCAGTGTTAGAGGAGAAAGAGCTTGTCAGATTACGAAGCTGAGAACTGATTTGAGAACTGGTTGTTTCAGTCAGAAACAGAAAGGAGGTGACAGATCTGAGAATCATATGGTAAGGCGGGGAGGAGGCAGGATTAGCAAACTCTTGCAAACTATACTCAGGAGTTTCTACTTTGTCACATGACAGCAGACAGAGCCATTGATGTTACAATCCAGTCAGCGGAGCTCTTTGGTTTTGTGCTTTTTGAGTTTTCTTCTTATTCCCAGCTGACAATCCCCCATCCACTTGAAGCTCCCCTTTTAAAATAAAAACCAAGAACTCTGAACTCTGTCACTAAAGTAACACTTTTATGACACTCTTTTAGAGACATAGGATGTTAAAGCTTCCGCTTTTGGAATTAATCAGTTCACTTACTGATGAAGAGATTGACTTAAGGAGAAAAAGGAAGTTGCTCAAATTCACCCAGCCATGCATCGCAGAGCCAGGGCCAGAAACATCACCTTTTACAATACCCATCATACTACATGGCCCCCTGAAACAGAGATCTTCACAATCTCTTCCCCTAGGCTTGTATATGGATTATTCAAGTGATGAATGTCTATCCACCATCAATTCTGTAAAGACATTCCATATTCCTTAGAAGGTGTGCCTACCATATACTGGGTCCCTGATCATTAGCTCTGAGATGGTGGGCTAGAAGTTGCCTTTTAAATAAGGTAACAGGGGCCAGCCCAGTGGCATAGTGATTAAGTTCACACACTCTGCTTCGGTGACCCGGGGTTCACCAGTTTGGATCCTGGGTGCAGACAAACATATCACTCATCAAGCCATGCTGTGGTGATGTCCCACATACAAAATAAAGGAAGACTGACACAGATGTTAGCTCAGTGACAATCTTCCTCACACACACAAATAAAGGCAAGAGTATGAACTGATAGAACTGGAAAGAAATTCTGTGGCAACATTTCTAAGGGATTGCTTATGTATGTGAAAAATGATAAAGATATACAAAGAATATCTATGGTAGGCAGAATTCCAAAATGACCCCTAAGATTCCAGCTCCCTGTTATATACATTCCATATAATCCTTTCCTCTTGCTTGTGGACAAGATCTTTGAATACGATGGAAATGGCTCCTAGAAATTAGGTTATGTTATTGAACAAACATGAAAGGATATTGCAGATGTCATTAAGGTCCCAAATCAGTTGATTTTTAGTTAATCAAGTGGGAGATTTTCCTGGAATGGTCTGACTTCATCAGATGAACGTCTCTAAAAGAGGGACAGGGCTCTTCCTGAAGACAGACACTTTCTCCTGGCCTTGAAGAAGCAAGCCATCATGAGTTCTACAGCTGCAAGAAAACGAATTCTGTCAACAACCTGAGGAAGCTTGGAAGGAGATCCAAGATATGAGAATGCAACCCAGCTAACCCTGACTGCAGCCTCGTTTGATGCTGAACAGAGGATCCAGCTCAGTGAAGCCCAATTCCTACCCCAACGAAACTGAGATAATGAATATGTGTTCTTTCACACCATTAATTTGCTGCACAGCAATAGAAAATGAATACAGTGTCTATGAAGGTACTTGCTTGGAGAGGATAATGACCTGGTGTAGAAAACGTCCATGCCCAACCTTGATTCCTCCTCTATACTGTGTGAGTTTTATGAAACAAAATGAAACAGCCTGGTCATTTGCCTGTTTACTTTCAGATCCAGCCTCTCCATTTTTCCATTCTATTCTGTAATTTAGGGTGTTGACCCCTAAAAATCACATTTCCTAGGCTCCATTTTTCACTGGCTTTCAGGCAGGTTTGGTCAGTGGAGACTAAGATGAAAGATGGAACGGCAAGAGGAAGAACGAATCTAGGCTACTTCCACCCCTCTCTCTGCTTTGGATGGCACCCTCAGGTGCAGCTGTGTCCCCTCTGTGGTTTAGTCCCTTACTGGGATATCTCTCTTTACATTATATCACCTGCCTCTGTGTTTTCCATAGCCCCAGCTGCCACAAAGTGTCCTTTCCTCCAAGCTTCTCTACTCCACCAGTCAGCTCCAGCTTCCTGGGGTCTAACAAAACCATCTCTTCCATATGTTTCTCCATCTTTAGGAGTGGTCAAAGTTTTATGTTGTTGTTTTTTAAATTGTCAATCTCTGTGCTGCCTCACTTTCTCATTTTCATCTTTTCCAACAACTTGGTGAGCAGTTTCTCATATTAACTTCCTTCTGATGGACCCCGAGGCATAGGTTTTGATCTCCTTGCTATACTTTGGCTGATATAATCTGGATACTAGAACTTATCTCAGAGTATAGATCTGTAAGATAAGATTTAAGGATTTGGTGGCCTAACAATTTGGTTTTAATGAGTGATGACTTCATTGTTATTGGAAAATTGGGTGCTGAAAATCAGTGACATCACAATTATTTAAATTATCAACCATGCATGATTTGAGACAAAGTGCCAGTTGGTGACAAGGATTTATGGATTGAGTAGCTAGTTCATTTTACTAAAAAGGTAGCCATAATGACACCACAGGATTGAGAGTAGATTGATTTCTTCTAACTGTGCTGGAGAGGTTACATTAAAAAAAAGTTCAAGAATTTAAACTCTTAGTTCCAGTCACAGTCAGAAACACAGAGATCTCCCATGGTGGATTTAAAAGAATCCCAATATTTTCCAAGTCTCAGAATAAACTGAAGCATTGATTGGTAACAACTGGTAACCTGAGGAATGGATGGGCAATTTGGATGACATTGAGTAAATCTGAGGGCCTTCAATCCCAAAGTATCCCTGGGCCACCTCACCAATGGAAGCAGTCTTACCTCCTTTGTCTGAAGACTGGCTTTCTTTTGTTTATGAAGTTCAAGTGGCAACATCACCTGAGGAAATTGTCTCATAAGTGGATCCCTAGTTTCCTCTGTACTTACCCTCACCATCTTGCATAGCCTTCAACTCACAATGAGAATTAGACATCAGTATGCTTCGGGGGAACATGTACACAATCTGATAAGGAAAGATATTGGCAAGATCATGCAGAACATGTGTGAGAATAGACTCTGAGGGTATTAGACAGAGAATGATGTAAATGCTAGATCTGACTGAAGTGGTCAATACAGGTACCTTTTCTCAAGATTCAATATTTAGTATGTTTGTTGAAGTTTTTCTAAATTTATGCTAGGTTGGTTGACTGAAAATTTGACTCAATGATGGGCTATATTCAATAAAGTTAAGACATCAGAAATTCTATGGGAAAATGTATAGGAAGGAATCTAAAAGGTTTATGGATATTAGAATGCTGGGATGCATCAACTACAAACATTTCACACCTCCTCGAGGAGCCCAGAAGATATGCCCTTTACAAAGGCATTGTGAAATCCATCAGTGACGGTAGATCGCATCCTTAAAGCGCCCTGCAAAGGATGTACTCTGTATGAATGACAGTAGGAGAGTGTATTAACCATATCTTTTACTTTCTATATTCTGAGGCTTTGACTTCTGGAGGCTTGCTGACCCTGGAGGACTTCCCCTGCCAGGGTTAGCCAATTCCCAGAGATAGCGAATAACTAGCCCCTGAATATTCTTTTCAAACACAAACCGACTAATCCAGAGCCCATACCCCAACCACCATTTTTAACAGACTCTTACACTCCAGGCCACTATCCTCCCACCCTAATCACCCCAGGGCCAGGAGCCAGACATCCAATCAGGGACAGTCCGTAGGTCTGAGAGCCCACGGGATTATTTAACCTAGACAATATTAAGCCTGCTTACCCTGCCTCACCTGTTCCGTCTGTCAGAAACCACAATAAAGGCTTTTGCCGAAAACCCCCTCACCACACCCTCCCGCCCTTGTCCTCCTGACCGATGCTGATGTTTCCTGGTGTGCGTCCCCAGTGTGACATATCATAACTCCCCTCTTGGGAACTGTGCGTAGTAAACTATGTTTTCAATAGCAACTGCCTCCTGGTCTGTTGGCCTTACTATACCTCAAATGTTTTTCTTATACACCATATGAAAACAGAGAGGCTGTCATTGTATTGTGCTCTTTGACTTAAAGATAATGATAAAATGCTAGAATGGCAAGGCCAGGCAGCTATATTAGCCACCCAAGACAAGGTGGACACAAGTTCACAAGTTCCATAATAAGCAGCAGGAATGCAGAAGCAATCAAGATGGCTCAACTAGCAGGGATCTAGGCTGGTACCTAGTTGTTCACTGTGGTCCTCATAATAAAATGTGTGGGCAACCTTCTACAGCTTCACTTGATCTCTATACGAGGAAAAAACAAACCTCTAGACTTAATGAGCAATGAACATTCTTAAGTCACCACAGTGGGAACTGAGTTTCTTTCCCAACTCACAGACCTAAGTCAGCTGACAAACCTGGAGCTCCTTGATTGGAGTGGAGGCCAGTTGTTCTGGAGGAATGTCCCTGCAACATTGTCATAAATATAACATGTAAATATTCCTCTACGCTTTTCCCAAGGTGACCTGCAACCACTTAACAGGGTAACAGTGCTTGAGGGAAAGAGCAGTACTAGGACTTTTGGAGGATCTTGAGATAGCAGCCCTTGGTAAACGCTAACAACCAGGGTCTAAAAGTATCCCCATCCACCATTGGTATGAATGGGGGCAAAAAGAGGTCCAAAGATGAATGGATTTCTCACCAGGTGTCTCCTAAATGGACCCAATGTCAATGGATATACACACACAACTGTACACATACATGCACATATATATACACACGTATACATACACACATACATGCACACACACACCTATACACAAATATACACTCATATACATATAGACATACATGCATACACACACACATACACATGCACACACATATACATACACTTATAAAAGAAATTGGATCCCAGACCCAACTGGAAAACAGAGCATCATCTTCAACTCCTCCTTATTCAAACCCCCACGTCCACCCTCGGTATCATGTTTTTTGATCTGTCTCCTCCTCGCCATCCTCTATGATACCATAGTATGAATCACATATGATTCAGAGATCAGTAGCCACTCATCTAAACAACAATTTTCTCCATCTTCAAATACATATAATACGTCTCTGTACACTCAGTTCAATTCCTTGAATCATCTGTTAAATTCAAACCTTATTATCACAGTCACACTCTATTTCAAAGTGGCCCCTTTGGCACAAATAGTCTTTCAGTATATTTTTTTCTCTTACTCTTTTTCCTAATCTCCAAATCTAAGTCCCAGGGTGCTTACTGTGACAGATTGCATTATTTCACAAATTCTTCACTCCTCCGTTCATTCATACCTTTTGACATATAATGTTGCAGTTTCTCCCACAAAAGGAGAGAAGGATGAGAGGCGTGAAGCAGAGCCATGCCTGCTGATGCACAGTTGCAGAAAACGGAGATGGATATCTGTGCAATAAGTGATTAACATTGCCCAAGGAAAGGTCTGGCCCTTGCTCAGTTCCAAGAGGTAAGCTCTAAGCCCTTGGAATGTCCTGCTAGGAGCTCTCAGAATCTTGTTTCACCCTACAACGAAGTATGTTGGACCCTGCAAACCTTCATCAGGCTGACCTACCTAGGCACGTTCCTCAATCCTCACTGCTACTAATGTGATGAAAAGCCTGACTCTACTGAAAATGGGACCTCTGAGAGCTGGCAGCTTCTCCAGGCTATCCTCCAGGAGGCAGGGCGAGAGTCTGACTTTCAAAAAATCTGTCTGATATCACCTAAACTTAACTAACTTCTGCCAAAACGATTTGCTTTCTGTCATATAGGTTGAAGTAATGAATGGATGGAGATCTACAGGGGCAACTAGAAACAAAACAAAATATTAGTGATAAAAATACATTGTATTTTCATTTTCACATTAGCAATATCTGTCCCCATAATTGTCACTGGCTTTGCCAGTTAATCTCCGTGTGACCTTTAGTAACATGCTGAACCTCTCTGGCCTTGGGTACCTCATTTATGAGATATGACAAATAATGGTGAGTAACTTAAAGAATTTTTATGAGTTCAATGAGTAAACACATAATATGTACTTCGAATAGCGCTGGGAACATTATTATAATATTGTAAGTATTCAATAAAACTTATCGTGATAATTATTATTACACTCATAATTAATATTAACTTTCTAGGATGAGAGCTAGGCTCCTTGAGATTTCATACATGACTCTTTTTCTACAGTGCTTCTATGCTCCAGTCACAGTGCTTAGAAAGTTTCAAATAGGAATCATTTCATAGTATTAAATCTGTGGCTGAGACTCTAAAGCTGAACATAAAAGGTACTAATTGGTCACAAATTTTAAGGAGATTAGAAACTAACTATATAGAACACACTACATTGCTCCACCCACCTTAAACCAAACTTCAGAGACAAGAGTTTAGGGCTGACTTCTGTTACCATCAGTAACAAAATAACTGCTATTTGACTAACTTGACCATCTACAATAACAAGAAAGCATGAATAATTGCAGAAATCGTTGCTTAAAAGCATCAGAAGAAACTAAGACAGACATAAATTGGGAAACCAAAGTCTAAAAGAAAAGACCAAGGCATGAAGATAATCCTGACATTAACCCCAGTTTTTCCCCTCAGGGCATTTATAGACTTGCAGATCAAGATAGAGAGGCTGCACAATACGCAGTGGTCTAGGGCTTGTGGCAATCTCCTAGGGCTCGAGACACTTAAATTGGGATTCAGGACTAACGAGGCATTCAGGACTCAAGGGCCTGGGATCTTAAAGAAAAGGAAATTACATGAAATCAATGTCAACATTTTGTGCAGAAGTCCCCTCGATGCTGACTCTTAGACCACACATGTATGGGCAGAATCTGCAAAACCAAGCAAACCAGAGATTTTAGCAATTTGGTGGTTCTTGGAAGACAAAAACATGAAATTCAATGCTTGCCAAGAAGGAGAGGCCTGGAAAACATTTCAGGCTTTCCACGGGGATTCAAAAAAGGCTAAGATAGACTGAAAGTAAGCTGGCCTGGACTTAATTGAGTTGTCTGATTATGCTGTGTATGACTGTCTCAAGAAATTTAAATTCTATTCTATAGAACAAATAAATTCATCCAGAATTTCTATAAATTGTCATGCACTATATCTAGCTCTCAATAAAAACCTACCAAAGCATTCCAGGAAACAAGAACAAACAACAAAAAATCAAGAGAGCATGAAGACCCCAAAGGTAGACCACACAATGATTAGTTATTGGAGTTTTCATACATGGGTATTTAAAAGACTATGACTAACATCTTCAAGTAAAGAGAAGAAAGGAATGCAAATTTTACCAGAGAATTACAGTCTATAAAATAATAAAACAGAAACCCTGTATATTAAAAATAATATAACCAATAGTAAAAATTTAATGCCAATGAAGTTTCAACATAAATTCATACACATTAATAAAAGAAGAAAGAGGATTAGTGAACGAGAAAATAAGGAAAAATATGAAATATACCTATTGAACCAGAGGCAAAGAGATGGAAAATAGAGAAAAGAGAGTAAGAAGTAAACGAAGTATAGTCAAAGAGTCTCACATATATGTAACTAGAGTCTAAAATGAGGGAAGAAAGAGAATGATGAAGAAGCAATATTTGAAGAGATATTCAGTAAGGAATTCAGTAAAGCCCCTTTGACCTCACAAGACCGAGACAGCCTCTCTTATTAAGCCAGACCAAACTAGAAAGGGGGTGTCCCCCACAAGTGCCCTGTCTTGGAAGACTCTCCATCCCCAGGAGCTGGCGAACCCCTTCCCCAACTTAACAGCACCACATGGTCTGGCCTGAGAGAACCCCTTTTCCCCTCAGGCAGTGCCAGCAGGGAACAGTGGGAGCCCTAGCCATACCAGATAACCCAAGCAGACCAAAATGACACCATAAAAGCTTTGGTTATTAACTTGTCATTGGAAAAACTGCCCACAAAATCAGGCCAAGATCTGCGTGCTAAATCTAGCAGGGAGAATGCCTGCTAAAAGAGGAAATTTAAATAGGATCAGACTCTCATAACATGATAGAATACATGTCCAGGATACAATTGAAAATCACCAGTCATACCAAGAACCAAGAAAATCACAACCTGAAAAAATGAGAAAAGATAATCAGCTGATGCCAACACCAAAATGACACAGATATTGGAAATGTCTGATGAGAATTTTAAAGCAGACATCACAGAAATACTTCAATAAACTATTACAAACTCTTTTGAAACAAATGAGATCTTAGAAAATCTCAGCAAAGAAATAAAAGCTATAAAAATGGAAATTACAAAACTAAAAATATAATAACAGAAATTTTAAAATTTTCTGGATGGGCTCCCTAGTAGAGTAGAGATGACAGAGGATAGAGTCAGGGAACTTGCGGATATATCTGAACAACAGAGAGAAAATAGAATCCCCCCACCACCACAAAAAGAAAAGTGACCAGATCCTTAGGGACATGTGGGACAAAAATAGAAGAGTCAGCATTCCTAATTAAAGAGAGAGTGGCTGAAAAATTCCCAAATTTCCCGAAAGATATAAACTGTACAGATTTAGATATCTGAGTTAACCCCAAACAGGATAAACCCAAAGAAATCTACACCAAGACATACCATAATTAATCTTCTGAAATCCAAAGACAATTGAAAGTAGCCAGAGAGAAATGCCATATTACCTATAAGAGAACATCAATTAATATGACAGTAGACTTCCTAGCTGAAAACATAGAAACAAGAAGAAAGTGACACAACATTTTCAAATGTTATAAGAAAAGCACTGTAAACCATGAACTCTATATGCAGTGAAACCATCCCTAAGGAAAGGAAAGGAAATAGGAAACCTTCTCACACAAAGGAAAACTTCAAGAATTTGTCACTAGCAGACCCACCCTTAGAGACTGGCTAGAGGAATTTCTTCAAACAGAAAGGAAGCAATAAAAGAAAGAATATTGGAGATAAGAAAGGAAGAAAGAACCAAAAAAGCAGAAATATGGGTACATACCTTCTCCTCATGAGTTTTATGGACCATATTTGATGTTTGAAACAAAAATCACAACATTATCTCATACTTCAGAAGATGATATTTAAAAGTCAAGAAAATAAAGGGACCTAAATGCAAGGAAGGTTCTCAGCCATTCAAAGTGGTGCAATATTGATTCCAATAGACTGTGACAAGTCACATATGGTTTGTGCAATACTTAGAACAACACTAGAAAACTATAAAAGAGACACACTCCAAAAAACTATAAATAAATCAAGATGGGATACAAAAAAACCTTTAAGCAATCAACAGGAAGTCAGGAAAAGGGAAACAGAGGAAAACAAAAGGAATCAACAAAAAAGCAAATAATAAAATGGCAGACTTCAGCTCTCATATAACAATAATTACCTTGAAGGCAAACAATCTAAGTACACCAATTAAGACAGAGATTTTCAGAGTGGGTAAACAAACTGAATCCACCTTTATGCTATTTACAAGAAATTCACTTCAAATTCAACAACATAGATAGATTGAAAATAAAAGAAAAGAAAAAGATATACCATGCAAACATAACTGAAAACATATCAGTTGCCTTCAGTTAAATTTAAATGTTTTAACATTGAAATCCTTCTATGGCATTTATAACCTAAAATATATTCTAAGAGGTTGATATAACACAGACGCTAGTAACTGCAGTTATCGACTTAAAAATTCAAATGTGTCTGCCTTTCCCGATGCTATTTAGAGATCGAGAAAAATTATATACCTACTAACTCAGTTAACTTTGTTAAGTTTAAAAGTGTCAAAAATTATGTCAAGGGAAGTCCTAGAGAGTATATCGATGGTTATCTGGGCTCCAGGTACCAATTAATAATTATCAATACTGTGTGCTATAGAAAGACATGGATGGAGATTATCAACTTTTAAAGATGAATACTGAGATATTTTTTCTTTAGAAAGAAAAAGTAATAACTTGTAATAGTATATTTGCCTCTCTAATTATATAATTTTTGAGCCTGTCGACCTTAGAAAAGGTCTACGTTAGAAAATGACTAGTAAAACTACTAGTAAAATTGAGAAAATGCTCACAAAAATAAAGGAAGAGTAAACAAATCCATAATCATAATTGCTGACTTAAACAACATTCACAGTAAGTGAAAGAACAAGCAAAGAAAATCAGAAATAATATAAAATATTGGAACAATAAGATTACTAAGTTGATATAATTAATATACCTAAAACTGGTACACAAACCAAGAGAAGACAGATTTTTTTCCGTGTACACTTACTAAAATTGATCAGATGCTGAGCTGCAAATGAAATAACAAAAAGTTCAGAGACTTGCCTGGTCACTGGGAAATTAAGCTAAAACATGGTTTCAAACAATTAACACTTTTAAAATGTTAATAATAATTAAGATAAAAATGATTAATATAATAACTACAAAAATCCCAAATGTTTGGAACTTAAGCAGTACATTACTAAATATGCCATGAGTCAAAAAACAAGTCATAATAAAAGAATTTGTTTTAAACAGAAAATGAGAATCTGACATATCAAAATTTGGAGAATGGATCTAGACTCCAGTGAATACGTTAAGAAAAGAAGAAAAAGTGAAAATCAAAGATCTAAAATTCAACAAAAGGATCTATGTGATCAACTGATTTATGAAGAAAGGTGATGTTGCAACGCCTTGAGACATGGGTAATCTTCGTCAATAACAATGCTGGGGCAGCTGGATACCCCATGGAAGAAAAAATTAATCCCTCACACCTACCTCACCATACACATGCCATACACTTCACGCCACACACACACAAAATCTATTTTAGATGCATCATTTACTTAGTGAAAATTAAACCAATAAAGCTCCTGGATGATGACATAAGAGAATAGCTCCATTGCCTTGGAGTAGGTGAGGATTTCTTAAACAGCACACAAAAAGCACTATCTATAAGGCAAATGATTGATACATCGGACTTTACTAAATCAAGAATTACTCTTCATTAGAAGATACCACTCTAAACATGAATATGCAAATCACACAGTAGGAAAAAGATATGGGAAATGCATGTAATCTATGAAGGATTCACGTCCAAAATATATAAAATACTCCCACAAATCAATAAGGAAAAGAGAGACAGGACGATAAAATATGGAGGCAGAGTGAGATGAGACATAGTCATTTTGGAAAAGAGAATACAAAATGGCTGTTTTAACCATATTACCCTGGATGAGGCATGGTGAGACCAGATGCAGGTCAAGAGACAGAAACCAAAAAGAGTTTTACAATTTTGTTAAGCTTACAACTCCCAGGGGAGAACAAAGCATGCCACACTACACATAGAGTTACACAGCGGAACAACGGATTCGGTCAGGAAGCAGAAGGAGAAAGGGGAGCTGTGGACAATCACCTTTAAGGGGTTGTCTGTAGGAATGAGAGGGTTAGGCAAGGTAAACAGGCTTAGGACTGGCTGGTTGAATAATTTCATCAGGCTCCAGGGCAAAGGGGCTGTCTCTGGTTGTCTGTTACCTGGCTCTGAGGCTAATAGGGTAGATGCATAATGGGTTAGAGTTTGAGGGACAAATAGAGGTGATGGGGGGGTTTGGGCCTAATCAGCTGCTCAGGAAGGAGAACTGACCAGCCTCTAGCCAAGGCCTCAAAACTGGGTCAAGATCGAATTTTTTCAAATCTGTATTACAATGGCCGATACTCATTTGTAAGTGAAGTCAACATCACTACTTGTCAGGAAAATCTTATTCAACCACAATTGATAACATTACACAGCCACCATAAGGCCTAACAATTATAAAACCTGACCATATCAAGTGCAGAGAGAATGTGGGACAATGAAATTTTCAGATACGGCTGGTAGGGGAATAAATTGGCACAGTATGCAAAACTGTCTAACTATCTACTAGCACCAAATTTATGTGTGCACTGTGACACAACTGTTCCACCAACGTAAATGCATTCATATATTGACCAAAAGTCATTACAAAATATTAATAGAAGACCATTTACAATAGTAAAAATATCAAAATTACCCAAATGCCCATGAACAGTTGAACAGATAAATAAATCCTGGTGCATTTATACAATGCAATGTCATATAGCAAAGAACCAGATTGAACTACCACTCTGTGCGGCAACATGAAAAATGTCACAAACATAGTGTTGAGATAAAAGGTTAAAAACAAGAAAAGGAAAGAAAATCCACACAATAAAAAGTACTAACTACATAATTCAATTTATAGTAAATTCAAGAATAGGCAAAAAAATACAATTTATGATGATTGACCTCAAAATGGTAATTATCTTTGGGGATATAATGAATGAGAGTGGTCATGAGAGAGTTTCTGGGGTGCTGACTGTGTTCTATATTTTGCTCTGGATGATAGTTACACGGGTATGTTCAATTTGTAAAAAAAATAATAGTGAAGTGTATAACCAATATTTGCTAACTTGACCATATGTATGTTTTACTTCCACAAATGTTGAAAAGAAAAGATTCAACCCACTCTTGGGTTCTTCAGTACAGCAAGCTGCCATAATCCTACTGATTATATCAGAGGGAAGAATTATCTTGATAAAAATCTGAGCTTAAAGAGAAATTTAAGATACCACTGAGGAAAAGGGTAAATTAATAATAAAATTATAATTATCTTTCATGAATACCAGTCATTTTGCACATTACTTTATTTGCTTCTCGCAATAATCCTATGAGATCTTCGTAACTATTCCCATAACACATATGAGGTAACTGAAGTTGAAAGGAATTAAATAACCGCTCTAAGATTATACAGCTGGTCATACATAGGGTTTGAATTGAGACATGCTTCATTCCAAAGCCTGTGCTATTACACAGTAATGCCTTATCTATAATAATTGCCCCCAAACAAAGTTCGTTCCATGCTGTCAGAGAAAAGCTCGAAATTCATCGCACTAGACACACTCCTATACAAGGGATAGGGAGCTGGGGTTGCCAAATGAAATGCAAGATGGCCAGTTATGTCTGTATTTCAGATAAACATGGAATGATTTTTAGTATAAGTATGTCCTGTGCAATATTTGGGACATATTAAGCACATAATTGTCCCATGCAATTGGACATATATGTACTAAAAAATTATTTGCTGGTTATCTGAAATTTAAACTTAACTGGGCATCCTGTATTTTTATTTGGAGGCCCTACTTAGAGCAGAGTTTCTCCACAGTAACGCTGTTGACATTATGGAATTGATGATTCTTTGCTGTGGGGGGTTGTCCTGTGCATTATAGGATGTTTAGCAGCATCCCTTCTCTCTACCCACTAGACGCCACGAGCATCCTCCCTCCACAGTTGTGACAACAAAAATGTCTGTAGACATTGCCAAATGACCCCTTGGTTGGGGGGAGGCCAAAGCCACCAACTTGAGAACCACTGGATTAGGAAAAGCTAGAATAGTGTTCTCTCTCCTGACATCATTGGTTAAAGAATCACACCAAAAGTGGTGCAGCAGAAGCAAAATTGATATTAAAACCCAGCGTATAGCATTGAGTCTGTTATAAATAAGCATACATATTCATCCTACTTAAAAATATCATCTTCATTTCAGAGTGCACATTCAGGCTTTCTAAACTTTTGATTTCTCTTTTTTACTGGCCAAGTGTAATAAAATTATTCATATAATGATGGATACTCAAATCGAGTCTGAGTGGAACATTGACGATTACTGCATTCAATAGACTAGTTCCAAAAGCAAGAAAAATAACGAACAGCAGCATCTCCTACAGCTGTTGCCCTAGCTGGCAGCTGCAAGTTCCCTATGGATCAGGCTGATCAGGGACTCCGCCTGGTAGACCGGGTGATGGAAGGTTGCCTTTTGTTTACCAGCTCACCTGCATGAAACACAAGGGTGCCTCCCACCTGCTGTCTCCAGCGTTGCAGCCCACAGGCTGAACCTCAAGTTTCACAGCTGTCTTAACCAGGCTCACAGTGTTTTTGGATTATAAGAGGTGCTGCTCTATCCTTGGTATCCAGATCGCCTGGTCTGAGGGCCTCACACCCTCATATTGAAGACCTACCCCATGACTTCACCTCGGTTTGGCCATATGTTATAGCATAAATATGGAGGTTCTGTGGGAATACATCCCTGAAACTCCATTCTACCCTACTATTTTCTTGGGTGTGACTTTGGACAAGTTACTGCACCACTGCAAACTTCCATTTCCCCCTATATAATCTAGCATAGTAACAGTTAACTCTCAGGCAGTTTTAGGAACTGAATGCAGTAATCTAACGAAGGCTCTATCATAGTGCCCCACAAATGTCTGTTTCTGACAACTTCCCTCCTCTAGATCTTATTTTTCCCCTTCACTAGATCCTGTTGTGCCTGGGCCTGGGCAACTGTACGGAAGTCCACTTTGATGGGTCTCTGGCTACCTGTCCCATCGGCATAGGGGCTGAACTTGCTGTCGGAACCCACAACTGATGGCTGAAGTCTTTCTTTACAACTGATAGATAATAACACATTGAGGATCAAAACAAAAACATACCTGAGACTAGAAGAGTCTCAGTGCCATAAACCCAGCCACTGGTGACTCTCCTACTGGCCAGGATCCCTTGGCCTACTGAATCCATGACCACGATCCTGTTCTGACATCCTCATCTGGACAGGCAGAGCCCAAACAGGGAGCTTCTCTAGACTTGGAGTCCAGCCCTGTGACTGGGTTAGTACGCCTCATCACAACTGGCATTCCAAGCTTCATTTTCAAACACTATTCTCTTCCTTGAGTCACTTTGACTAAAGTTTAAGACTCAGGGAGTGTCTTCCTGGAAAGATCAGCCTCCAGAGGCACTCTGCAGGAGGATTTGCCTTGGAAGACAAGGCTTTGGGGACCCTGTGGAGCACTGAGCACCATTTCGGCACAGGGACTCTTTGCCTGTATAACAGTGTCCAAGCAGGCAGCATTCTCAGCAGCAGCAGGAACTTATGCTTCAGCCGGGAAGATGTACACAGATGGACAACAGTCAAATGATCAAGGATGGAAGAGACACCTGCAACCATATTTGTTGTTTATATATCCCCCCCTTTGAAAACAAACACTGGGACTTGTGAATTTGAAGGTATATAATGTACCAGGAGGCTTCGAAGCAAAGGGGGCAACTTGGAAAAGCAAGTAAATGGCAAATGCATAGAGTAATTTTAAAGGAAATGCATAAATAACAGAATTTGAAAAGTTCAATAAATAGCTCTTTCCCCTTCTAATTTTAAGAGTTGAGTTATTCATTTTCCCCAAGTCTTTCATTAGCCTTAGCAAACACATGCTGTTCAAACCTCAATTCTTGTCATAAGTGCTATTCAGAGAACATCTGTGTGGAGAAGTTCCTCCTCCGGTTCCAAGCGGAGCTGCGGCACTTGCTGAAAGGAAACTGCCATGCCGTGTGCCATTCTCTAGGCCCAATCAGGCTGCCTCTTTCAGATGTTGAAATCGCATGTTTTCTGTACAAAACAGATGCTTCCATCATTTAAGACTGAATTATCCGAAGAGGTTGAGGAAAGGGTCTTAGGATGAGCCAAAACAGGAAGCTTTGCTGTAGGTTTCAAATGATGCTAAAATCCAGCATTTGTTTATGTTGAAAAGAACACAATGAGAGAATGGGACAGATGATAAATGGCATAAATCCCAAACCAAAGCTGAGGAAAAAATTAGCTTATAGCTAGGTTTTCTGTTGAATGGCACTGTGTGATTGAACGGGCACGGGTGCGAGATCTTGGCCACTTTCAAGTGTCTAACTAAAGGAGAAAAGCCTTGGGACAGAATCTGTGGGACGAGGCTCAATACAGTCTACTTGACTCAGCTGCAATAGGCTGGGATGGCCAGTGAGGTCTGTCCATGCCTCGGGATGAAATTAAACATAGCTCTCCACACCAGCAGCCCAGCTTGATGTGGTACACAGATTCAGTGCTCTTATTTATTATTACTAAATTCATTACTATTATTATTATTATTATTATTTTACAGCTAGCTAGGCATTAGAGTGTGTCCTTGGAGGAGCTTGATAAATAGAACAAATCTGGTTCCTGCCCACAAAGAGATTACAGCTCTTAACAAAATGAAATTAGGACATTATTATTGAAAATATTTTGTAAAGTACCCGATTTCAGTTGGGTGCTCAGAAATAGTACCTGTTGTGATTATTGTTGTTTTTATTATTTTTCATAAATTTGGATATGGTTACATTTATCCACAACCCATACCCAGCAATACTTCCTTTCTTTTAGACCCCTTTCAATTGTTCCTTTACCTGTCTGTTTCCCCCACTAACTGAAAGCATTAACGTCAGAGATATTCTCTATGCCAAATTTGCTTATCATCCCTCAAGGCCTAAAACTGTGCATTCATTAAAAAAAAAATTAGATAGATAAATAGATGGTAGGTTGATTGATAGATTATACGTATATGTATAGATGTAGATGATACAGATGTAGACCATATCTTTTAAAAGGGTGTTAAGCCAAAGGTTCCAGGAATACCACTAAGTTCCTCTGCTCATAGTTTCTGGCCTTAAGTTCTTGCTTCCTCTAGTGTTTGGTGTCCAGGAGCACCCCATCGTCAACCTCTCTCCCTCATGTTCTCAGTGTAGAGTTCATCAAACCTGATGCCTGCCATCCTCTAGGCCTTGACAGGTCTTTTTCTTCACAGCATGGGCTGCTGTCAGAGTGTGCATATAAGTGAGCTCCTTCAAGAATCCTCTTATCTCAGTTAAAATATTTGCATTTCAATAGCCCTAAGCTTGGTGAACTCCCTCTCTGTAGACAGAAAGTGTGTCGTCATAATACATATTACGTGTTGCCTATGAGAGAAAAAGTTCCTCCAACAACTGATCTGGTCAACACAAGGCTGTTCCTACCAATCTGCATGTACCCCAAATTGCCTCAGCCTGGAGAAAAAAAAATGGAAATTACATCATCTGATGTGGATCGTTGATTATTTAATCCCCAGTACTTGCCAGGCTTCCCTCAAAGAATGTAACCTATAACCTCCTAAACATTTATGTACTCTAACCCCAGCCTGACCCTCAGTCAATCTTTTTTCATGCCCAGGTGACTTTCATTCTCCTTCTCCCCTGCAGCTATTTCACACTCATTGTGTCTGTTCTCCAGATTGATTCTAGCCTCTGACTCTCACTCACCCTCACGGTTTAGGAGGTCATGGGTGAAAAGAAAAATGCCATCTAAAACTGAAAGCCTTCAGGACTTTCTTCCTTCCTTCCTCTCAGATGCAGAAATTTCCAGCTAAGATTTGGAGATCAGACTTCTGTCGTGTCATCTTCTCTGATAGTGATCAATTAAATGACCATGATATCCCTTCCCTTCTAATGACTCCTTTCTTTGCCTTACAAACATGGTCAAAGACCACTGTGCCTGTCTACGCTCATTCAAGTCTCTGTTCTCTCCCTTCACCTCTCACCTACTCAATGGACAATGATCACCGTGTCATTTTCCAGCCATCCATTCATGGACACCTTCTCCTGCAGTGGTCCTTCAGAGATAAACAATGGCCTCCTAATTTCTATACTCAGTGAACTGAATTTATGTTTCACATATGTGAATTAGGAACAAATTTAAAATGAAAACTTGTGAACCCACTGCCCATCTAAGAACTAAAACGTTAAAAATGTTTTAATTGTAACTTCTTATAACTACATATCTCCTCCCCATGTCATCATTAGTGATGAGTATTTTAGGGGGATGATTTTAAAAACTGCAGATGAGAAGGAGGCTCTGAGGAGTGGAATTTGCTTGCCCTTTGATAAGAGACATTTGTACTTGTGAAGGAAGTCTCCATCTGTGGGGGCTGTCTCCCTCTCTGCACCAGGAGGAAGGTGGGATGGGCTCATCTCTGGAAACTTAATGGGGAAGGCAAGGAGTTAAGTTGTTTACCCTCTGGCAACCCCATGTAACAGACCCCCCCCCCCAAACATCCTCCTTTGTCTTTAGCTGAAGATAATATTTAAGCTGTGGCTTCTGCCATTTACTTAATCTGGTTTGATTCTTATCTAAAAGTTATAGGACCACCCAATAACCAGACCCTACCGGGACTGATACCATTTTAACGACTCTTTTTACATATTCTTTCCTTTGTCTTGTAAAGAGATAACTTACATACCTATGCCTTAAATTTAGCCCTATTCTCAACCCATGTTGGCAGCAGCAGCTCTTTACCGCCCATGGGTCCTGTCCGCATGCTATTACACACTATTCTCTAAATAAAAGAGCACTACTGCCAGACCTTGAGAGTCCAAGAAATCTTTCTTTTGACTCCTTGGCTCACCGACCCCACATCATTTCCTATGTTCCTTTTTATATATAGTTTAATAGCATGCAAAGTACCTCTAAAAAGCATATAGTTTAATTTTACTTATTTTGAGCTTTATAAAAATTATTTTACTCTGTAAAACTGCACATACACGTAAGAGACTTTGTAAAAACAGGAAAATTGAACAAAGTCTCTAATCTACCTAACAGTAGAGCACCAACGTTGACTTTCTGGTTTGATATTTATTAGAGTCATGTCATCAGTGTCTCCAGAGCAGATTTAATCTCAATGGCAGTGTTTTCTTTAATTATGTAGATAAAACTATGGCCAAAAACTAGTTTATGAATTGAAGAAAAGTTCAATCCTTCAATTGAAAGAAACTCAATTATTTAAAATGTTTTAAAATGTATTTAATAACATATACATAATTATGTTTCTTTTTGTCCCTAATATTGTGTATTTGTGATTTATTTTCCTGTATGATTCGTCAATCCTCCCAGGTATTTATTTATTTCATTGGTTTTAGTTTTTCAAACAGTAAAAATTTAGTTCTCTTGATCCTTTCTGTAATATTATTTTCTATTTCATAAATTTCTACTCTCTTCTTGATTATTATTTCCTTTCCTTTATTTTCTTTGACGTTATTTTGCTATACTTTTACTATTTTATAACCTGATTGCTTAGCTCATTAATTTTCAACCTTTTTGTGGTAAATGTTCCTCTAAATCTTCCTTTAACTGAATCTCCTAACTTTCTAAATATAAGATTTCATTATCTCTTAGCTTTGAGTATCTCTTTCAATTTTCATTGTGACTTCATCTTTGATGCAGTTATTTAGAATTATTTTTTTAAATTTCTAATGTATGTGGATTTTTAAAAATATCTTTGTTATTATACTTTATTTCATTGTATTGTTATTACAATTATAACTGCAATTGCAACTCCATTATAAACAGTATGGCACAGATTCCTTAACTGTGCTGAGATGTGTTTCATTGGTTAGAGTGTGGTTGTAATAAATGCCGTTGCTGGTCCATCCTTACTCCCTCCTCCTTACCACATCAAGGCCTGTTTTCCAATTGCTAGCACCTGTGTTTCTTTGCCTTTGGCTTTCTTCTATGGTGATGGCCTGTTCTGAAACCCACCTGTGCTGTGACCCACCTGGGTCAACAGGTTGATGAAATTAACAACCCTGAGGAGCAGCACTCAACCACTGACTGATGGGAGTTGGCCTGTGGATATTCCATCTCCCTTGCTGTGTCTGCAGGAGGACTCTGATGTTTGCGTTTTATGCTGGTTCTCACAGTTCCTCAGCACGAATAAGCTCCATTCACCCCACTGATAACTAACTTGAAACCGCGCCCTTTGGTTTTGCCCTTCTCTGTCTCACTCCCCATTTCTCAATCAGTGTTTCCTTCCCCTATAAAGAAACTACTCACGTGGAAAAGTTTGTCTAAAGTTCTGTTTCTGAAGAAATGCAACATAAAGGCCATGGCAAGATGGAAGTAGCAGATGTTCTTGAGAGGAACCTGAGTTCTCCATTTGTTGGGTGTGAAAAAAGAATGTGTAATTTATGTTATATAAACTATTTATTTCAATGTTCTGTTATTTAAATATATGCTTGGCATTTGAATTGTATTATAATCCCATATTTGATTGTACATTTTATGTTTCTCTTTGTAATTATATCAATTTTTCCTTGATATATATTGATACAAATTATTGCATGCATTAAAAATTACTACTGCTATATTTTCCTGTTGAGTTGAACTTTTTCTCATATATTTTACCCTCTTTATGCCTAAACAGGCTTTTATTGGGGCCGGGCCCCGTGGCCGAGTTGTTAAGCTGGTGTGCTCCACTTCGGTGGCCCCAGGTTTCCTGGTTCAGATCCTGGGCGCTGACCTACATACCCCTAACCAAGCCATGCTGTGTGGTCCCACATAGAAGAACAACTAGGATATACAACTATGCGCTGGGGCTTTGGGAGGAAAAAGAAAAAGAGGAAGATTGGCAACAGATGTTAGCTCAGGGCTAATCTTCCTCGCACACACACACAAAAGGCTTTTATTATTGAAATCCATTTTGTCTAGTAATATCATATCTCACAACTTTCTTTTGATTAGCATTTTCCAGGTATAACCCCTATTTCCAACTACCCCTAAGTTGTAGGTGTGTTACTTTTGTATACATTGTAAGTGGGAATTTCTGAGGGAGGATAGGAGGAAGGATTGTACTAATTTTCTTTTATTTGATGATTTTAGGCTATTAATATTGATTGATTGATTGATTGATATCACTTTCTTTCCATTATGATATATCTTACTTCTATAGTTCTTTTCTTCCTGCTCTTGCCTTATTTTGAGGGAAGACATCTGAATATGAATGTATGTTTCTACCTTTTTTCCTAATATTTTGGAATATGAATATTGCAATTTGATTCTATTTAGATTACTCCTGTCCTTGTGGCATACCTACTTAAGATCTAAAATTAGCATCCACCCCTTCCTGAACCCCAGAAGGGCCCATCCCTGTAGCCTGTGACACTCTGCTGCTTCTCTTAGTTTCTTTTGATTTATCCTCTTTTTTTGTAAGCCACACTATGGAAAGAAGACTGAAAATTTCACATCTGAAAAGAGATTTTGGAGGAAAAACCAATTTGGTGGAAACCATAATAAATTTAAACTTTTTGCGTTTGTTTGAGGGCATGTAGGAAGAGTTAAGACAAAATGCTAGCAAAGAGATTGAAATGAGAGGTACGGTGCTGGGTGGCTGTGACATATCAGTGACATCTGAAGCTAAGAAATGAGTGGTGTGGCCCAGGAGAGAAGAAAAATATTATAAAGACAGAACTCTGGAAAATTCTAATGTTTATTTGAGTCACATGGTACAAAGAGGAGAAGAATCCAGTTTGTGAGCTTGATTGATGTTCCCATCCTAATCTTGAATTTTCAGTCTGCCTCTCTATTTATTGTAGAGCCTCAGCTGTGGAGATGAAAAACCAAAATTCTCTGAGCGTTCAGAAGAAGTTTATGCTGGAGCTGGTGAATATGTTGATGTGGAAGACTGAGTCTTATATGTCTGAAAAAGGTAACCAGGAAGCGTGTGAGCAGAGTTATAAAGCCAGAATTTACACCACACCAATGGATAAACTTTCTGAAGGCTGACGACAGCTATGGAGTCTGGTGAAAAATAAATGTGGCCAAAGGTGGAGACAGATTGGAGAGAGTGCTGAGTCCGGAAAAGGGCATTGGACATTAAGTGGTAGAAGTCAGCAAGGTGACTTAACTTAAAAATATTTTAAATATAGTCCAAAAGTATAAATAAAAGGACAGTTGGAGACTAGTTCCAAAGTTAATTTAGCATACGACACCTAATATGATAAGGCTACAGATGAAGATTATATTAAATGGGATAGAGTCTAGAAAGAATTGCTGTATAATGCATTTCTCAGGAAGAATCCAGAGTCCTTAATGGGTTTTCTTTTTCAAAATAAAATAGGAAATCAATAAAGTGAAAATAAAAGATGATTACTGTGGCCCAGCTCTCAGAGACCAGAACCGAGTGCTGCAAGGCTGACAAACAGCCAATGTCTTCAGAACGGGCCGTGTGGAGCAAGTCCTCTCACCCTGTTTGAATGGGTCTCAGAATCCCAGAGTTTTATCTGTGATGAAACTTGGAGCTATATCATCACAATTTCAAAATCAATAATTCTGAAGTAAAATATTTACCAAAGCCTTATTTGACAGTTTCTACGAGGGAAAAAAAACACTAGCGGTTTGTCTGAAAACCAACATTTTCTGAACTGAATGTAACCTCTCTTATTTATGCCTAAATACAAGAAAGGGTTACTAAATAAAGAAGCATATTAAAAGAAAAGAAGACCCCTATATTCTTGATATCTTATCTTTGTTGTAAATAAAAAGAGTTGAAAATAACACAATGTTTCTATGATATAGTTCATGTTCTAGTTTGCCTTATCAGCCTGATATTTTCATTAAAATGCAATAGACAGATTGATTTATATCCTAAATAAATCTATGAATGAATTTTCCTGTGTAAATCTATGAAGGATCTTAGACAAGAAGTACCTACAATGTCAAAAAAATTTTTTTAATGAGGAACGAAAGTAGGAAATTATGTTTCATTCAAGGGAAAGATGAGTCATAAAATGTACAACATAAGATCTTATACATTTGCTAATTTGGAACACAGATACAAGTCTGGGCTTCTTAGAAGCCAGAGAGAGGACAGGAGATCTTCTCAGAAAATATTCATAAAGTCTCACTGCCCAGATCAACCAAGGGTATAGGTTTTGTTGTTACCAAAATGTTCTAAACAAATATACTCCCAGTGTCTTCATTGTAATTTATCCAGTCCTGCCCCTTCAGTATCCAATGCTGCTATTCCAGTCCATAAAAAAGACAAGTCTCCTTTTCCCCCACCTTTAATAACAGGATACACCAGTTTCTCAAGCTGTGATCATGCATTATTAACATCTGGGGTCAAAATTTCCTTTCCCCAAGCTCTCACCTTTCTGTCACCAATTCCCCACTCAACATCTCAATTACTGTGGCTTTAAATTACAAGCAATAAAAAGTCCTGGTGGAAAGAGATATTACCCCTCTAAGATGTACTTTTATAACAACTGCTAGGAAAAGGCAAAGTGGCCATTTATTAAGAGAAAGCCTTTCTCTCCATCATGGCTGCATGGCTGAGGTTTGCTTCTGAGTTCTGGGCATCAATATTGTTCAATAGCTGCGCCTTGGCATTTGCTAACATCTCCATATTGCAGGGGGTGCAATAACTTAATCAGGAAAAATTAAATCACTTAAGAAAGACAGCTGTTTGGATGGATTACCACAGTGACAAGGAGATATAACAGGGATTCACAAGGGAAGGAAAGATCCCTTTACTAACTACCATCAAATTTCAAATAATTATTTGGGAAAGATCACAGAGCATGCCTCTTTTAAGGAGACCTGAATTTCTTGAAAAATAAGCAAAGAAAAATGACGAAGATATTTTCAACGCATATAATGAATTAACATACGCATTTTCAAAAATCACTTTTTATATAAACTCAAAATCTTCTAGTTAATTTTCCCACATTTGTTTTCCTTTCAAAAGCTCTGTTAATAGCTAAATCAAATTCCTCTTCTCATAAATCTCATGAGTGAAATTATTAATAGTAAAGACATCAGTTGTTGTGTTTAGGCACCATCATTGTGCTATGATAATGGAATATAACATTCCTTCTATGTGTCAGGCTTTGGGTAAGCATTTTTTATGTAGTTGTGCTTTGATAAAGGATTATGTCATTCCCTCTCTTTAATCTCTCTATATTAGATACAGTACAATGGGAAGCCAAGTCCTGATTTCTGCATAGTTGGGTTTGAACTTTTGCTCTATCAGTCATTATATTGATGGACCTGGACAAGTTACTGACTCTCCCTGACTTTTTCTCAATTATAATAATGGAGCAATATGACCTCCCTCACAAGATCATTATCAGAATTAATTGAGATAAGACATAAGCAGCTGTTGCTGTTGGTCTGAGGCATGCTCCACAGAGTCCCTCAGCGGCTCCCGTGGAGGGGAGCTGCAGATTCCCACAGAAAGAAGGTGCACCCCACTGTGCTCCACTTCCCTCCCTCGCTGGTCTCCCTCCTCCACTCTTGTCACAACTTCCTAGGATCACAGGCCAAATAAGATACTTTCACCCAACTCCTTGTCTCAGGGTCTACTTTTGGGAGAGTACAACCCAAAGTACCCTGTGAGTTCCTGACACAGAGTGAGTGCTCCATGGCATCACTTCCTTTATTATATCTCCTCCTCCTCAAGCTGCATTTCTTTATTTTGGCGAGGAAATTGGAACTGAGCTAATATCTATTGCCAATCTTCCTCCTCTGTTTGCTTGAGAAGGATTCGCCCTGAGCTAACACCTGTGCCAATCTTCCTCTATTTCATATGTGGGCCACCACCTCAGCACAGCTTGATGAGCCCCGTGTAGGTGCGCAACCCGTTTCCAAACCAGCAAACCCTGGGCTGCCGAAGCAGAGCTCTCAAACTTAACCACTACACCACCAAGCCTATGGTTGCAAGAATTCCTACATTTCCTTAAGTAAGTTTATAGATGCGAGCTATGTGAATTTTATCACTCTTCTCCTTAGGATTTGCTAAAACATAAACAGAGAATTCTACGGTAATTTTACCAACAATTTTCTTCATTGTTAGTTGTCCAAATATGGCAAGATCTCAGTTATCTTAATATGTTTAAAAAAGATCCCCACTACTGACTTCTTGAGCTTTGTTTATCTGTGAAAGAAATTTCTAATCTGTGGCCATTGACACATAAACCAGTGTTAGGCTACAGCTTTCTCTACGTAATTACAGAAGACACTGCTATTGAGATTAAAAACCATTCTGGAGAAAGGTGAAAGAGAATCTGAGCTAAATTGCTTATCCAACCTCACCCACTAGCTCATGGGACACTTGATTTTCAAGTCTGTGGTATAATCTACAGTTAACTTCTGTTCAGGAAAATATGTTGACCACCCACCACATGTCAGACACTCTGCTAAAAACAAGATGAATAAACACCTAATTCTCTTGTCACTCACAACAAAGGTATAAATAAACAATTAAATTGCAAGCCTGTGCTTTGGTTAAGTAGACCCAGAGCTCTGTGGGAACGGGCATGTCACCACCCAAGGTTAGGCTGTGGATTCATGTACTCAAGTTCTCTTGATGCAAATCCCTGCTGTCTTAATCACTGCTCTGACTGGAAACTGGTAGGACTCCAGTGTATTATTTGTTGAATGAATGGATGCCATTTTTGCAGAACATTCTTGACCTAGGAAACATTTGGAGTTGACTCAAGACAGATGCTCAATAGATCACAGTAGATCTAGATTGGTTCCAAAACAGACTAGAAATGTGTTAAATCAGCCTTTTTTATCACACCATCACTGGGTATAAATTTTATTTTAAAAATTGAAAGTTAGGTGTTTTGAATGGCTTTTTGCTCCTGTGCAATTTATAGAGATGCACAAATCCATATTCTCTTTTATGAATTAAATACATTCAGGGTGGACAACTGAACAATAGATTAAAGTGCATTATTATAACACACGTGTAATGATGTTTACAGACCACAGCAAAATATACTCATGTGCGACAACTTCCCATTAAATTTAATTAGTAACCTCTAGAAATTCTAGTTAGATAAGCATCTTTGTGGAGCTGTGTGACATCTAGAATATATGAGACCATAGAGACAGTAATCAATAGTGATGTTTGCTTCCAAATGTATATCTGTATATCTGTTCTTGTGATTTTCAAGATGGGACAAAGAACCAAAGAGTCATTGCACGATGCTAGTGTAATTGTCTCTGATGATACATGTTGACATTCATCAAATGCCATTATAGTTTTAGAATAGGAGATAACACATTATGCTTTTTTCCACAAAATGTTGTGATCTGTTCTTTTTAATGTTTTCATGATTGTTCTGGATAATTTTTTTACCTGACTTAGAAGTGTTGTATGAATATGATGTTCAAAGTTCTTTTATGAATTAGTAGAAAAGAAATATAAGCGAGCCACAGGCAAAATAAGAAACTGGACTGATAACTTTGTACTATGTATAAATATGGTACATCTCCTTGATTATGAAAATCTCTTTATCTGAGAATATTATGTTTTGCCATTTTCTCTACTTTATCAGATTGCAGAATCATCAACAAGGATCATTTCATTTGATATTTGTTACATATCAGTTGAACTTCCTCAAGGAAAATGTGTATCGTGGAATGTCAATCTTCCTTAAAAGTCATCCAGCAGCTGATGTCTCATGAGTTGCTCTTGTTCTAAAGAAGTTATTGGGAGCAGGAGAGGGCACTTGAGATCAGAGAGCTTAATTAATTTACTGAAGGTCCCAAGGAAGGGAAGTTACTGTTCAAAAATGTCAAAACTTCATTGCACCTGACTCCTGTTCTCCCTCCCTTAAAAACAGCACCTAAAGTTTCGCTTATTAAAGGATCTTAAGAAAAAAAAAAAAAGAAAAAGGAAAGTAGGCAGTGACACTGATAATCTTCACATAAGTCCAGTATTTCTAAACTATGAAAAACTTCATTTTGTTCCAAACCAGGCTGTCTTGGAAACATGATATACTGGGCGAGGTTGTGATCAGAGAGAACTCAGGTCAAATTCTATCTTTCCCAGTTGGCTGCATGACCTTCAGCAATTTACTAACCTCTCTGCAGCTCAGTTTTCCTGTCACAGTTTACAGGCTTTTGTCTATTATTATATTGGACCATGAAAGAGAAAAACAAAATTTAAGAATAAATGTTAAACATAAAAAAGACACCTAAATGTATGTTTAAATGTAAAGTGAAATAACATAAAGGTTAAGAGAATGAAATTAGGAAACCCAGCGAGGTTCAAATTTAGGCTGTGGGCTCCCCAGGTGTGTGAGTTTGAAACTCTTCCTCTCCAAGCCTAGTTTTCTCATGAGTAAAATGGAAATATTCATGTCTGTCCAGCAGAGCCATTGTAATATGGAAATAAAATAAATGGTATGTGAATAGCACAATACACGGCTGGCTCATGGCAAGTGTTCAGGAGATGATTGCAACTCTGATAAAATATTGTTTTACATTATTTTGTAATAATTTATGCTCCCAGAGAAAAAATGTCTTTCTAATGCAGACATCCATATCTCAACTTTTGCACACTGTTTTATACATGTTTTTATAAAAATCTTATATACCCAGTAAGAGGCCACATACCTCTTAGGTTTAGGAGGCTCACTCTACTGTCCATGCTGCCCATACCGACCACTGTTTGAATGCTTGCCCCCATGTTACTGGTTGTATCCTGTTAGACCAGTCAACTGCCCCTCCAGCAGCATCCCTTTTCTCATCTCATAACCGGAGTCCAGCCTGCCTCTGGACCACGAAGTCCATGGGAGCAGAAAGAAGGGATGCAGAGGCCCCCATGCCAGTGAGTGTTAGTTTAGAATTTAGGAAGAGGGTACAATGTAAGCATTTTCTTATGTTCAGCCTCAATCCTTTCCTCAGTCAAAACACTAGATAAAAATGTTTTTTTCTTTATGAACAGATGGGATTCTTTAAATCAGAAAGTACCACATCCCAGCAGGATGATTTTACCTGCTAGAGGCGGCCACAACACTTACCACATCAAACATTCAGGCAGAACTAAGCTGATCAAAACACAGCATAAACACGCAAACAAACAGACAAATCCCAAGAAGGTCTTTCCTGCTGCCTTCACGTAGAAGGAGGAAGAAGATTGATGAAAAGAAATATAACTTTCAGTGGAACTCATTATGCAGAAATCATTTTTATGGAGAAACTATGCAAAAAGTCTTTTTTAGACAAACTCCAAGGTATGTAAACATTGACAACCTGTTCATTGCAATAAGAGACAAATGTATTAAATGTCTGTTCCAAACAATTCTTACTCAATGAGTGTAATTTCAAGGCCCTCCGTTGAAAAGCAGCCTGGGAAGAACAATTCCAGTGAAGCTGAGCCTCAGCAATGCTTTCCCACACTAAACCCTCTCTAAGAACAATGTGCCTGCAGCCCGGGCCTCCCCGGAGTGGGTCACGTGACTTTTTTGAGTTCTCATCTTTTTGGAAAGTCTGGACTCCTCTCTTTCTTCCATGAGTCAACTTTTTTCCCTAAGAAAAATATCTTGGAAATTAATGTGCATTTTCTTTAACATTTTTTTTTTTTTTTAGTGTAGCCCTTTGACAGAGCTGATTTATGGTTTTGTTAATAAAGAAAGCAGTGGGGCAGTCTCATGGTATATTGGTTGAGTTTGGCACCCTCTGCTTTGGCTGCCCAGGTTTGTGGGTTAGGACCCCAGGCATGCATCTATACCACCTGTCAGCTATGCTGTGGAGGTGACCCACATATAAAGTAGGAGAAGATTGGCATGGATGTCAGCTCAGGGCTAATCTTCCTCAAGAAAAAGAAAAAAAGAGAGAGAGGTAACAATTGGCAACAGATGTTAGCTCAGGGCTCATCTTCCTCAGCAAGAAAGAAAGAAAGAAGAAAGAAAGCAAGAAAGAAACAAAGAAAAGAAGGAAGAAAGGAAGAAAGAAAGAATCAATTGAGAATTAAATAGTATTCAAGTTTCAATAAAGCATATTGGCTTTGTCTCTAAAAAAAATCCCAGAAAAAGTACTAAACCTCTAAAAATTCATTTCAGCAAAATTTGCACTAGCTCGAAAGACCTTGTTAACTTGATTCATTTTGCTAACTTTATTAATTATGTTAGATTTTTGCAGACACAGTTTTTATCTGCTAGGATTTTATTGTCTCTTAGGGAAATTTACCACCTAAGGCTATATTGAAAATTCTATGTGAAGAAATTTGAGTTATATTTTCTATTCATTGTATAATGTGATTTCTATAAAAAATAATTATATTTGAGATTATTGGAAGAGGTTCACAGAACCCTTCTTTCCATAACTGGATGAGTACACATATATACACAGTTACATGTCGTCTGACGACAGCAGTGTAAATTTTCTCTTTTGTGTATGACAATGCCTTTGGCAAGAAAGTGAATGCAATTCAAAATTATTTAAAGTGAATGAATCTCAAAATGGTAATTCCATGAAAATGTCCAATCTTAGAAATCATGGGCAATGCACTTAAGAATCAGGATAATTAAAATTTAGATTGGTCATGTACCTTTAATTAGGCATCTCTATTTGGAAGTCTTCAGTAAAATTAAAAGATCGTTATCTCTAAATCAGTAGGATGTAGATATATAGACTTTAGATATAGACATAGGCATGGATATATGTGTGTATATGTATATATTCTTAATAAAGTAGAATAATCATTCAAGTTCCACGTGGTTGCTCACCCTCCAGAAGACATGCTCATATGAGGACAACAAATTAGTCTTTTCTTTTTTAAGATTGGCCCTAAGCTAGCATCGGTTGCCAATCTTTGTCTTTTTCTTTTCTCCCCAAAGCCCCAGTACATAGTTGTATATCCTAGTTATAGGTCATTCTAGTTCTTCCATGTGGGATGCTGCCTCAGCTTGGCTTGATGAGTGGTGCATAGATACTCGCCCAGTGTCCAAACTGGAGAACCCCAGGCTGCTAAAGCAGAATGTGCAAACTTAACCACTTGGCCACGGGGCCAGCCCCCATAGTCTTAATGCACAAGCATTTCCAAGTCTCCGAATCATGTTTGGAGATGTCTCATTGGCTAAAGCAACCTAAATAGACAAGACCAGATTCAAAGGGCAGACACAGCAAAGTCTGAACAAACTGGACTCATTTCTTCAATCAAATGGCCACAGTCAGAGTTCCATGGACCGTAATACCTTTGGATGAAGAGTCCAGGACATGCAGATTGCAGAGCACTCGTTCAGTCTCTCACTGAACAAGTGCTCATTATACTTGTTTATTACACTGCAGTGGTTTGCTTAGGTGACCCCCCAGAATTTATGTCCACCTGAGACCTCAAAATGTACCTTATTTGGAAGTAGAGCCCGTGCAGATGTAATTAGTTAAGATGAGGTCATACTGGATTGGTGTAGGCCCTAAATCAAAAGATTGGTGTCCCTATAGGAAGAAGGGAGGACACAGACACACAAGGGGAAAACCCCATGTGACTGTGGAGGCTGAGATTGGAGTGATGCAGCTGCAAGCTCAGGAACACCAAGGATTTCCAGGAGCCACCAGAAGATAGGAAGAGACAAGAAAGAAACCTGCCCAAGAGCCTTCAGAGAGAGCATGGAATTGCCAAAACCCTCATTTTAGACTTGGGTAAGAGAATAAGTATCTGCTGTTTTAAGCCATTCAGTTTGTAGCAACTTGTCACAGCAGCCCTAGGAAACAAATATACCTACTAAGGTCCATGCACTGTTTTGTTTTTTTTTTTCAAGATTGACACCTGAGCTAACATCTGTTGCCAATCTTCCTTTTTATTTTTTTATTTTTTCTTCTTCTCCCCAAAGCCCCCCAGTACATAGTTGTATATTCTAGTTGTGACTGCCTCTGGTTGTGCTATGTGGGACGCCATCTCAGCATGGCCTGATGAGCAGTACCATGTCCCCACCCATGATCCAAACTGGTGAAACCTGGGCGGCCAAAGCCTAGTGTGCAACCTTAACCACTGGGCCACAGACTGGACCCATGCACTGTTTTTTGAAGAGCAGACATTACATCAATAAGCAAAATACTTGTCCTCATGCAGTGAATTTTCTAACTGGGTAATCCACAATAAACAAAATAAGAAAGACACATATATAACATATTAAAAGCTGATAAGTGCAATGGAAAAATAAAGCTCGGAAGGATGATGCAGAATGCTGAAGTGAAGTGGTTATAATTTTGAGTAGTGTGGTCATGGAAGAGTTTATCGAGGAGGTGGTGTTTAAAGGAAGACTTGTGTCAGGGAAGGGCAGTGGCCAGGAGGATGCCTAAGGAAAGAGCTTCTCAGGCAAGGAAGACAACAAATGTAGAAGTTCCAAGATGAGAATGTGGCTGGAGTAGTCAAGGAGGCCCATGTGATCAGATGAGCAGGTGATCAGGTGAACAGAGAGATGAAAACATGCCTGGAGTAGTCAGGTGATCAGGTGAGCAGAGAGATGAAAATATGCCTGGAATAGTGGAGGAGACCTGTTGACCAGGCGAAGTGACCAGGTGAGCAGAGAGATGAGAACGTGCCTGGAGCAGTCAGGGAAGCCCATTGACCAGGTGAGCAGGTAACTAGGTGAGCAGAGAGATCCACGTTGTTGATTGGTTGGGGAAGCTGGTGGTGGCAGCGCAGTGTCTGGCACAGGCACATTGGAGTGGAACCCTGCATAGTGACCCTATGCAAACAGAGGCTGAGGACAGCAGATGTGGTGAATTTTACTGCTTTCCATTTGCCCTTTGCTTTCTTTCTCATTAATATTTAAGATATTAATTTAGGAGAGAAATCTTGAGAAAAAGGAAATTATACCTCATAGTGGAAAAAAAATCATTTTAGAGTCAAATAGATCTTGGTTTGAGCTGTAAGTCCACTATCTTCGTGGCAATTTAGTGAACATCATTTTTTTTCTATTATACTTCATCTGTAAAATGCGCATTATAACACCTCCTGGAGGGAGTTGTAGGGAAGACTGGATTAGCTAAGGCATTTAAAAGTGCCCACCATAGAGTAAGCGTGTAGCAAAAGATAACTTTTTCATGACTGGTTAATTATGCTGAGTTCCAGCTTCCTAGGTAGACTCCTTACAATTCGAATTTGTGTCTGACATACCTTCATATACTCGCCCCTAGAGTCCTCAGCTCCTTACCTGCTACACGTCATCGTAGAACAAATGTTTGTGAATTATTAAAGGAATGAGTGCATAAATGAACAAATGAATGAATAAACATATCTCTGGCTGTGTCTCCTGGTCTCTGGCCTGATTAGGATGCCCTGTCTCTATATCTTCCAGAAACTTCCACTTACTTCTCCAACTAATTTTCTCTCTTATTTACCAGAGTGTGAAAATCTTGAAACATTCCTTATAATCCCTAGCAGATAGTGCCAATAATTGAATTTAATCCCAGAGACAAGACAGGAAGCCCAAGCTACAATGCTTGAGTTCTGTTGGATTTATTTTATTTCAAAGCCTCATGAACTCTTCCTTCCTCCGTTCACGAGATGCTGTAATATTGCTACACGATTTCTTACAATTGGTTAAGGGTTAAAAACAAAAAGAAGAAGGAGCTGGTGTTAGCACAGTACAAATTGGAAGTTTCTTAAAAGCAGCCAGGTACATAATTGAAAACTAATTGAATGTTCTAATCCATATGCATGAAAAACAATTTGCATTGCTTCATTATTTAAAAGCAGTGTAAAAATGAGGCTGTCGTGGGAATCTGCTTGAGGAATATTCTTCTGAGAATATTCACAAAAAATGAACTTTAACTCTTTACATCTTAGAAATATATTTTAGAAATACCTAAACACTGCAAATAACCTGTGTTTTGATATTGATTTCAGATTAATGAAAATTGTATTGGATCTATTTATCTCCACATTCTATTTCCTAACAGAATTCCAATCTTAAGAATGCTTCCCCTAAAGAAAAATAGACAATTCAGTGTTCAAATGAATTGTGACTGCATAATTAATGGTTCCAGAACCACTATTGGTTCAGAAAAACAAATGGAATCCGATGGAAGGGAATAAATAGAATTGTAGAACATCACTAATGCCTCCACCTTCCTCATATTAGAGTCCTTTATCTGGGTCAAACCTTGTGCTAGGCATTTTGGCATAAGTTCTGTTACTTCATTTAGATGTAGTTCAAATAGTTGTGTACTCTCTTCAGATGGTCTTGCTTACCCTGTTTCTAAGATATCCCGTTGGTACCACAAAGTGGGATTCATCACATCTTACTGTTTGGAAAGCTCTGAAGTTCTTCCTATCTGGTTTTTATTGTCCCCAGTCAAAATGATATTTATAGAGAGACTTTTGGTCCTCATAAGGTGGAGTAACTAAGAACTAGGTTTGCCCTTTCACTTTAAAAAACTTTAAAAAAAGGAAAAAAATATGTGAAACAATGTTTTTCAGACATTAGAGATCCCTGAGAGAGGGAAAGGAAATGGTAAAAGCCCTACACATGCCCCTGCTTACCGCCTGGAGACGGATTCTGATCACAGCACTGGGAGGAGGAATGCAGATGGAGCTCCATGATCCCCCTGATACCAGGAGATGGAATTGGGAGTTTGTGGAGAACAAGAGTTAGAGACTGCAGGGCAGAGTACCATGGAGAAGTGAGCAACATGGGGCATGACCTCCAGAATTTGCAGAGGAAACCCTCAAGTAGTTAGCAGAGTACTGATTAGTGCATACATATGAGCAAATGCCTGAAGTTTGGGAGACACCCACTCGAAAGAAGCAGGTGGATCCATCTTCAGAGCTCACACAGGCCAGGATGGTCTGTGTTTCCACTGTACAAAGTGGAAAAAATTCACAATACAAAGAGAATTGGGAAGAGTAAAGCCAGTGGAGGGATTTGCTTCAATAGTAGGGAAAATGCATCTTGCACTAAATGCTGATCAAGTTCAGTGTAACGAAGCTTAAAAACAACTCTGAAAAATATTATGTTGTTTCAAAATAATTTGACTGAACAAAAATGAAGAATTGTTCAAAATAAAAGGAGATATAGAACCTAAAAAGGTAAAAGTCACAATGTCATCAGGCATCTAATTAAAAGTTTCCAGATATGAAAAGAAGCAGAAGAAAAAAATCAACTGAAGCTGATCCAGAAAGTGACATTAATGACAGAATTATTATACAAGGGACATTCATACACCTATTATAAATTAATTTGACATATTCAAGAAATTAGAGCACAGTATAAGACACAGAAGATATAAAAAGTAAAACCCAAATTGAATTTCTAGAAATGAAAACTACAGTGTTTGAGATGAGAAACTGGATGAGAGTAACAGAAGATTTCATACAGTGGGGAATAGATCAGTAAATGTGAAGACACAGCAATCAAAACATCCAAAATGGAACAAAGAAAGATTGAAAACAGAAGAGTGTCAGTGAGCAGACACAGGTTATCTCCAATGTTTAGATATTTCCAGTTACGTGATTGATATCAGGGATATCAAGATACAAATTACTTAAACCTTTATGGTGAAAAACACAACACGTGTATATGCATAATTAACATAATAATCTGGGAATACGAGGAAGCCTTTCCCGGAAGTTGGGAAAGGCTTGAAAAATAGCATGAAATCTATGTTAGACCCTAAATAACAATAACAGTAATAATAACAGTGTTTCAGACTGAGTGTTTGTCTCCTCCGAAATTCATTTGTTGAAACCCTAACCCCCAATGTGGCTGTATTTGAAGACAAGGCCCTTACAGACACAATTAAGGTTAACTGAGATCGAAGCATGGGGCTGGGTCTGATGGGATTACTGCCCTTAGAAGAAGAGGCACCAGTGAGCTTGCTCTCTCTCTCTCCAAGTGTGCACACAAAGGGAAGGCCATGTAAGCACACAGTGAGACGAGAGGGCGGCCCTTGCACGCCTGGAGGAAAGGCCTCAGAATCAAACCTAACTCACTGGCACCTTGATCTCAGACTTCCCACCTCCAGAACTGTGAGAAATAACTGTTGTTTAAGGCACCCAGTCCATGGCATTTTGTTATGGCAGCCCAAGAAGACCAATAAAAAACATCATAAAAAATAGTTAATATTTACTAAATGTTCACCACATGCCAGTTTTATTATGTTATCTCATCTAATTCCCATAACAACACTTATTGTCCTGGTGCCCCAGGTCAGAATTGAATCACAGAGAGTTTAACAAACTCTTCGAGGTTGAACCACTTGTACATACAGCCAAAGCCCAGACTGTCGATGACAGTGTGATCCAGCCTTAGTATCGATCATTGCAATAACATCGCAGCTACTGTTGCTAAACATCTACTCCATGCTGGGCACTTGTGATAAGAGCTTCACATTGATTACCTAACTTGATCCTCAGAACAACACTCTGAGTTAAAGACACTCTTCGTATCCATCATAAAGATGCGGAACCAAGGCTGAAGAGAGGTGAAGTAACACCACCAGTGGTCCCACTACTCTGAAGGGAAAGAGGCAAGATTGGAAAACAGGTCTTTCTGATTTCAGAACCCATCTTGTTCCCATTGCCCTAAATTCTATAGCATTTCACTCAGCAAGAAGAGAGGGAAACAGCTTTTCAAACAGGAAATTTAGGGAAAATATTTGGATGTATGAAAGGGTTAGGAGTAACTACTTGGGCACGCTCGGTGAGTGAGTATGAGAAAAGCCATCCCTGAAGGTGGGCAGGCCCTAAGCCACAGATAGTCTTCAGTGTTGGGTCAAGTCGTTTGCACCTGTTCTGTGGACACCATAAAATCTTACGTATAGTGAAGAGGGTGTGTAGGGATTTTGAAAACATCTTGACTAGAATAAAGTCAAGTACAAAGCCCTGTTGCTCCTCCAGAGACTTTGTTTCTGAACCACTTGGATTCAGTGAACTATGGTCAGTAATTCAGTGCATTATGGTCCCTGTTATAAATTATAAGCCTACAAATTTGTGGTGTCAAGCAGTTCACATTTGTCTATTTGTCCAGCTCATCCACAAACCAGTGGTAGGGCTTATTCGTAACATGCTGTGGAGGGCTTTCTTGGAATCCGGGAACTTACAGAACGATGAGTAACCCATGACCCACTAGTCCTTTATGTGTATCGTAGAAAGAAAGGAATCTGATGTGATTTGTTTTCAGTCTCAGATCCCTGTTCCTCCTGGCTTGTTTTCATATACCCTCGCAAACCTCCTCTCTAGTGAGCCAAAGTAGAATTTCTCAGCTCATACTCCCCTTCCTCGCTAAGAATCTGCACAGCATCCACCAGTCATGTGAATCTGCAGTCACTCTGATGCAGCATTTCCTGAGGCCTTCTACCGAAACTGAGTTTTACCAGCACCAGCTTCTCAAGACCCTATTTGTGCCCCAAGAATGACCCACATAAGCCAGTTTTTTTTTTTTCAAGGAAGATTAGCACTGAGCTAACATCTGCTGCAATCTTCCTCTCTTTACTAGGGAAAAGTGGCCCTGAGCTAACATCCATGCCCATCTGCCTCTACTTTGTATGTGGGGTGCCTGCTGCAACATGGATTGCCAAGTGGTGCCATGTCCGCACCCAGGATCCAAACTGGCAGACCCCAGGCTGCTGAAGGCCAACATGCGAACTTAACTGCTGCAACACCTGGCTGGCCTCCCACATAAGCCAGTTTTAAGAGCCCATATTCACATCTTTGCTTTTACAAATATTTATTCTGTCTCCTGACAATTCACCTACTCCTGCTGACTCATGTTTGAGCTATCTCTTCCAGTCTGAAGAAGATTTGTTCTCTTTTTCACCAAAGTTGGAAAAAATCTAGGAGTGCACTGGCTCTCCTTGTTGTACATCACAAGTGATCGTTGCTCAGCCTTTCCCAAGAATGGTGCCCATTAAAACATGAGCTCACCAAGAGCCTTCTAGGCAGCCTAACTGCCTCCTTAGAACTTCACCTGCCCATCCCAGCTCCCTTACCCTTCACAGGAGAGCGCTGTGAGGACCCTTTCCCAGGCGGCATGTCTTCCTAGCTAGGGCACACAACCACGCCTGCCTTTCCTCTGAACTCTGTGAAGTCAAAAATAATTAAAATTATCTTTGTCTCATGGTGCCCCAACTATATTGATTTTATTCTCCAATATGGTAATTATATTTCCAATCTTTTGAGGTAAAAGTTTAGTGTTTATTTCCTTATCTTTGGCGTTTATTTTATTCTCTTTGAACAGAGAAAACTTTTAGAATATTCAAAAATTTAAATCAGAGGTCTAAACTGATTGTTTTTAATTCAACTTTTTATTTTGAAACAATCTCAAAATTCACAAAAATTACCAGAACAGTATAAATAATTTTTTTCTGAGCCATTTGGTAATGATCCTTCATTATGTTAGTGTGGATGTCCTACAAAGACATTTTCCTACATAACCACAGTACAGGCTTCAAAATTAGGAAATTACATTGACAAATTACTATCATCTAAACCTCAGACCCCATTCAAATTTCGCCAATTGTCCCAACATAGAACAAGCAAAAGATCCAGTACAGAATTATCCATTGCATCTCTTTAGTCTGCTTCAATTACTTCTGGTTCCTCAGACTTTTCTTGTTTTTTGAACTGTTGACCCTTCTGAAAGATAAAGGCTGGTTTTGTGGAATATCCTTCAATTTGTGTTTTTCTGACATTTCCTAAGGATTAGATTCAGGGTATGCATCTTTGGCAGGCATATCACAAAAGCAATGCTATATTCTTGTCATCTTACATCCTCTCAAGTAACATATAACATTAATTTGTACCTTCACTGATGACATTCACTGTGATTGCCCGATTAAGGTGGTGTCTGTCAGGCCTCTCCACTATAAAGTTACTATTTTTCTCTAATTAGTAACTATTTTATTGAGAAGTTCTTTGAAACTACTTGAATATCCCTTTCCTCATCAAATTTTTAATTTACTCATTTTTATTTCTATCAATATGGACTTATCAATTTTTATTTTATGTAATAGATTATAATCCATTAACTATCACTATAATTATGCTTAAATTACCTCATATTTGGCCAGAAGCAGCCCCTTTGACTAGTCATCACCATTCTTTGTGCTTTTCCTTCCTTTATGGTGAAATAAAGATGTTTCAGGCTTATCTTGTAGCTTTTCTGTTCCTGCTATAAAATCAGCCATTTCCTCAAGGAGCAATTCCTTTTAGAAATGTTAAGCGATTTTTAAGATTTGTATGTTGCTGTTCCACAGGCTCTTTCAGTGGGCTGCATTAGGGGACATATATATTTATATAGACACACGTATCTATATTTATTTTTATATTCGTTTATAGATGCTAAAAAATTAGTTTATACAGGTATCTCCAATTCCAACCTAATGCAATAAGGTTCATTCTAATGCTGCCTTTTCAAGACAACTAACTCTCCTTTTCCTCAGTGAGAAGTCTGGCTGTCAATAGTTTCACATAATCATCTATTTGAACAACCCCCTTGTGCATAGCCAAATTCTAGTCATCACTATATGCCCCCCACTCTCCTCCGACCTTTTTCTTGCCAGTTAGAGCTCCAATGTGCCAAGCTGTTCTGTCGTCTCCCCCCACCAGTGCTGCTAGGTCTCTGACGTCTTAAGCCTAGCCTCTGCAGCCCATCTCCCACCTCATGCAGAATCCAACCTTGCTCAGACCCACTCAATGACTTTTGACCTGAATTGTTCAGGAACAAAGAGAAAGAAAGGGAAGGAGGAAGGGCTCTAACATAATTTCAAATCTACAATTGCACCAAGAATGCTGACAATGTTATTGTCTTGAGCATATATGGAGCTAAATGCAGAGTGTACATTGGATTCTATTGCTTTATTTCCTCCAAGGGATCAGTTACTGATGACAAGATGAAATTGGCAGTATCACAGACTGTAGTAAGTGCCATCTTCCATGGCTAGCTCAACTCAAAGTGCATTTCTGAATGGGATTCCCATAACATCCCAGCTAGAAACTGGCGTGTGCTCAGAGAGCACATGGTCATTCATCATTCACATCTTATCAGCCATCCATCCATCTGTGATCTCTGCACATAGAGGGATTATTTGGGGATTAGCACTGGAAACTCTGCATTACCTTTTCATATTTTTATGATGGGAAAGTTTATTTCTGTGCTTCTTAGCAACTACTGAAGGATCTAGAATTCAAAGACCTCCTAAACCTTAATGACATTTGTTCATACAGTTGAGAAGGGACAGAATCTTACCTCCTAAAGACTTCTCCAACATCGTCTTTGACTGGTCCAGTCTATCTTTCTGGGAAAATATCAAAATCTACTAAACTACTAAAAAACTCAAGAACCAAACATTTACTTCTGGTACATTTAGTCCTTCTCTTTGATGCAAGTTCCAAAGAGATTCCAATACTTAGGGAAACACTCGGTAACCTTTCCTATGGTCTTCCCGGAGTTAATACAGTCAGAAATGATGAGCTTGAGGATATTCCTCCAGCTACTTATGCAGATATCCTAATTCCTCCTTCTTGAAATCTGACTCTTGTCTAAACAATCAATGATATATATGTACTTGATTAATATTCTTATATCTTATTATAAACACAATTTTGAGCACAAAGGAGTCTAGTAAAGTTTTGAAAGATTCTGTCCCATTGTTTTTGTTTTGTTTTGGTTTCATTTAAATGTTTTCTTTGAATCTAATGTGAGTTCCTAGCTGCCAAGCAAGTTGAAATTTCAGTCCTTGCCCTTCACTTTGTAAATCTATTTATTCTTCACAAGTGGCTAGAATGGGCTTTCTCAGATTCCTCAGTGGCCACCTCTCCCTTAGGATATTGTACTTTCCTGGGTGAGGTATTATCATCGATATAGAGTCTTCTCTGCTTTCCCAGTACACTATGGGCACCTTGAGAGCTATAACTTGATCAACGCTGTTCCGACCACAAGGCCTGGGACATGGCAAGCATCTTCAATAAATACCTGTTGAAATATAAGGGAAGCCTGGATGACAGTATCAGCCCAGTCACCTAGATTAGGAGCCAATGCCTCACTGCTCTTGGTGTGTGTTAGACTTACTTAGCTGGACTGCGCCTGCTTTGCTAGCTCCCCCAGCAGCTTCAAATCCAAGACACAGTGATATTTATTACCCTTGAACGTATAACATTTTCACGTTGGCAGTCAGGATAGGAACACCAGAAATAACAGCCTCAACAAAATAATGATAGTGCTTCATTCACCTGCTAGCTGCTGTATATCTCTCGTACCACTAGGTTCTAGGTTTGTGCCAACCAACTTGGCACTGCCAAGAACCTTCTTCTCCAATTTCAGTGTGCTTCAGACCATGTTCAAGATCAGATCCTGCACAGGGCGACCACAGCGTTCTCTCTCACAGGTATTGCTTTAAACATAATGATTTTCCTTAAGCTTCCTAAATGAACCCTACCCTCTCACCATCCCCTATGTGAAACAGGCCCCTCTCCACTGATACTCTCACCCCCACCACTCTCTTCCATGGCTGAATCCTCAGCTTTAAGTCTCAGGTTTCACTCGCCCTTCCTCCAGGCAGCCTCATCTCATCACCTATACTAGGTTAAGTCGCACTTTCTTCGAACCACCTGCCACTTGGCCTTCAAAAAAGTCATGTGCTTACACCTTAAACTTATACAACATTATATATTAATTATATCTCAATAAAACTGGAAGAAAAAATAGTCTATTTATTATTTATATTCTCTTCTTTAAAATGCATCTCTTTTCAATAAATTATTGCTTTGGATAAAATCAAAAGAAAGTGATCACAATGTATTTCTCAATCTCAGATTAATTTCTATTGGTTGTGTACAGTAAACTATGACAAAAAGCCATGTGCTCATACTTAACTTTTTAAATTATCAGTGGTTCTTTCTGGACTATAAATCCAGTGAGATTAGGGCTCTGTCTTTTTTCACTGCTCTATTTCAGTTCCTAGAACTTGTGTCTGTCTCATGCCAACAATTGAAAGGTAAAGTCAGACTTTATGTCATATATCACAGTGCCTGACATACAGTAGAATTTAGGAAATGCTTACTGAATTCTTCAAATAACTTCCTCAAAACAGGCCAAAGAGACACTGATCAAAAAGTCACTCACAAAGTTTCAGATTCAATTTCTATTTCCTGAGAAGAGAATTTAAAGGTTCTATTAACTTGCTTTGACAGAGTCCCAGGTCCAATTTGTAAGAGACCCTCTAAGGTGTATGTGAGTGAAGATTGATGCTGACTGTAGGTCCAGTGAATGTGGTTACAGTGAGGTTTTCACACACCATTAACTACGAATGCATTGAGAAAGACTCCCAACACAATTACCATTATTCTAACTATATACTTATAACTATAGTATAAGAACCAATGATAGTAATTAGTGTTGACTGATCACTTTTTATAATCTGAGCATTGTGTCTAAGTCTACATGTCTTTACATATAACATCTAATTGTCTTCCCAAGAGCCCTAGAGAAGAGATTTTAAACATCTCCCTTTATGGGAGGGAACTGTTGCTCAGAAAGAGTTAAATAGCTTACCTGAGGAGAGTCACAAGTAGGTTAATACTTGATGAGTGATCTAAGCCGAGACTCGCCTGATGCCAAAGCTCAGATTATTAACATCAGTGCTCCTTTTCTTCGCCTGCTCTGAGGAAATCACATGGCAGCGCCAGCAGAGTACTTCCTGAGCAATTCCAAGGACTTTCTGGCTCTTTTCGTTTTTCTAGACATTATTGATTTTGACGTAGAATCTTGAAAAAAATACATCATGCATCAAAATCCAAATTATAGTTGGCTGATGCCACACCCCCACATAAAGTCCTTTCGTGGCTCCCGTTACTAACAGATGCAAACAGATCACCTTAGCTTGGTGCACGAGGTCTTAGGTCCCTCTAACTGTTCCTCTGGAAACTTGGCTTTCCTCCCTCTGTGCGTCTCCAGTGCACTGCACAGGACAGCTCTCTGGAGCATTTTCCAGGCTCACAGTCATTTCCTTCTCTCCTCACCTTCCTGCAGTCATCTTCCTGAATGGAGTGCCTTTTTCTACTGTTGTAGAATTTTACCCAGGCTAACAAATTACAGATCACCTATTTCATATATATGTTGACAAGATGTAGTATACTTGAATATTGCCACAAAATTTCCACCAAATTAATTACTCTCTAATTTCAGGCACTAAAAATGGACTATATGCTGAGTGAGTGCACAAAATGGAAACAGTATGCATGTATGCATGGTATGCATGCATTTGTGCTTCCAACACTTGGCCCCAGGGCAGGAAGTTCTCCTGGTCAGCTTGTTCTTTCTCAGCATGGATACAGTAGGCAATAGAAATTATATTGATGGCCACTGACCCTCACAGTCAGCACGCACATTTTCAGTTGTTTTTCTTGAACTTAGGGAAAAATTAAAAAGGGATAAGTCTGCAGGAGTGGACGGGGAGAACTTCCTGAAGCTCTTCTTTTCCTGTAAGACTTGTGTCTTAATGCTGGATACACGTGGTGCTTCTCCAGAACAAGCAGGGGCAGGGCTCTTCACTGGCTTAGGCATTGCTTCTAAGTCTCAACCAAAGAAACGGAAATCTAATCATTATGTCACAACTATTTTGTCCCAGGCCATCTAGGAAGGTAATACTTGGTAAACCAGTGTTAGTCTTCATTTGCCCCTCCTAATCCATTCTCCACCCTCCTCCATTTTGCCTCTGTCCAGCTCTTTGCCCTGAGAGGCTGGCCTATGCAAACTGCACCATCCTAATTCCCTTGCCAGCTGACTTCTGGTGGGTTCAGCTAAGGGCAAGCCCTGACAGAGAGCAGAGGATGGGACACGAGAGGGCAGGAAATTTCTTTGCTTCTGTCTGGTCTGGAGCCACACTTCTATAAACACATTTTCTCTTGCCCCCGCCATCCCAACCACTGCTCTCAAAAGGCAGCTCCATTGTCCCCCATCATTTAGGCACTAGGGATCCTAATAGTTTTCTGCTACTGCTCATCTTTGAGTGTCTTTATTGTTAACCACAACTTCACCTCTACAAGTGTTCTCTTTTTAAAGCCCTTCTATTTGAACCCTATGGGATGAATTCTCTTTTCTGTAGGGAACTGAATGATACAAGTAGAAACAGAACATTGTTCTCATCTGGTTGTACTAACTAGAACAAAATTTTCTCTAATCCACTGTATATTTCATGACAAAATATTTTGACCATCTGAAGCAAAAACATGTCAATGTAGGCTGTACTTTTATTTGTCAGGGAAAAGGAAGTATATCTTCCTTAGGAGAAAAGTCCCTAATACATTTTTTAATGACAGCTTCATCTCAACCAAGATACAACATTGATCGACGACTCAAGTCTCAGAATTCAATTCATCCTCTGGTGTTTCCCTAGACGGAGTTAGACAAGCCCTTTATTGTTCCCTCATGATTCCTCACGTATTAACCAACTTGCTTTTGCAATTGCCCTTCTAACTGCCCCCAGCCCACGTAAAGGGAAGTTTGCACAGCAGAGGAAAAGATGCTATGAGCACCTGAATTCTTCCTGCTGCATTGTCACCCAGGCTGTATTGTATCATTTCAATGTCAGTTCATACTGGATCCAATTTGCCTGATCACACACCTTACACCCACCTTTCATTGGCTGTGCTTGCATTTGGCTGCCTATTTCCAGCCATCTGGGTGCTGCTTTAGCAATTGACCCTTCTGCGGCAAGCATGGTGATCCTAAGCTGGTAGACATGGAGAGCTTCCAGCTGATGGAAACATCCAGGCACATATCTTTATCTGGCACATTGTCAAACGCATTTGCCTAAATCCTGCTATTCCACAATAATCTGCAAAATCCTCAAAGCGAGAGACTCCTTTACTCATGTCTGTGTCTTGGATACTAAACACACTGTAGACACTGAGATAACAGTCATTAAATATTTATCAAAGAATGCTGCAATAGAAAACTAGGTGCATGACCAAAGTTATTCAGGAAAGAAGGGCTTCTAAGCAACATAAAAATTGTCAGCTTTATGGTTCAATCCCTTTTACTTCCATACATTATGTTTAAATACTTGCACTGAATTCTGTAGTCTCCTGTTTTCTGCTCGCTATCTTTTACTCTTCTTTTGATTGCAGAGCCAATCCTTTCAGCACTCCTTGGAAGTTTTTGACAAAATGGAAGGATAACTGCTAAATACTTGTAGTTGAAATAAAGCTTATTTAAATACTTCTGGAGGCAGCTTCTGAAAAGTTCAAAACTAATGAGAAAAACAGATTAAGAAACCCTCCCAAATAGGTAGATGTCCTTGAATGATGGATTTTTGAATGATGCAATGTTTTGATGTGATGATGGACAGCGACTTCTCAGAGAATCAAGGATACTCTGTGACAAATAAATAGGAGGACATATTCTTTAAGGATGCTGAACAGCAGAGAGACTCCAGAGGACACTGATTTCTTGAATTATTTACTGGATTTCTGCCTAAGAAACACGGAATAATGAAAACAAATATGAAAGGGTGAGTTTCTATGGCTCAGTGATCATAAAATCATTAATTCTCTGATGCTTCCAAAGGTAAAGGCAAATAGCAAGCGAAGGGGACTGCTGAACTTTGAAGAAGTCCCCTGGAGACAATTTCAAAGTCATCCAGGAGAAATAGAAAAGAGTATGCTGCTGCCCCGATAAATGTACTGGAGAAACCACAAGATGAGTTTGTTAAGAGAGTCAAGGGGGTGGGATGATAAAATGCATGTGTCCCCACCATAACGCTGAGCTTTAACAGAAGGAATTGACAATGCAGTTTACAAAAGAGAGAAACATTGCCAAAGTGAAAAAAAGAGAGCAGGAATTAGATGCACACTTTTTAGAAAAGTACAGTTTGATAATTCGGCACTTGGCAGCACATACAGTGTGTTGTTTCCAAACTGAATTCTCACCCTTCCTCATGACACCTCTCAGTGAAGCACTTCTGGACCTTCCATGGTTGTTGCCATAGTCTGTTACAATGTCTTCCTAGTCCCACATGTGAGCTATTGTCAAGGACCCAAACAGATGGCTCTTCTTCCACAAGTATTCCCCTGACCTCCACCTGGAAACAATTTCTTCTACTTTCTGAGTCTCAGAGGATACCATTTCTACTTCTCTTGTTATCAAAATGCCTTCCCCCACACACATACACACACACAGACAAACACACACATACACAAACCTCTGAATATAGAAGAACCAAGTAGCCAGGCATGACAACAGAGTTGATAGCACTGAGCAAACAATCACGTGAGGAATCCAGGGGTTGGTGAAATTTAAGGGGATGGTGATGGAAATGCCAAAGCCTGGGGGAAGAGTCAATGGTCTAGAAATCAACGGTCTGGGAGCAAGCCAGTGAAGGGTACTGGAAGTAGAAGAGATAGAGGAAAGGTCTGAAACAGTCACCTTGACATCACCTCTTGTCGCATTATGGTTTGCTTCACTGCGTTGTGAGCCAAGTGCTGCATGACCTGCCAAGTGGAGGGCCATAATTAGAAAGGACACCAGAACCCAAGAGAGTCCCTCATGGAGACTGCGTGTCTTCATCTACTGGAAGGCCTTGATTCATTCTGGAGCATTCTTATAGTGGGTGGGGGCAGACTGTCATGACTCTATTTTCATTGGTCCATGCTATGGTCTGAATATTTGTGTCCCCTCCCCAAATTCATGTGTTGAAATCCCAGTGCCCAAAGTGACAGTATTAGAAGTTGGGACCTTTAGAAGGTGATTAGATCATGAAAGTGGAGTCGTCAAGAATGAGATTAATGATCTCACAAAAGATGCCCAAGAGAAACCCTTTCCCCCTTCCACCATGTGAGGATACAATGAGAAGTCTTCGATCCAAAAGAGGGCCCTCACTTGACCATATTGGTCCCCTGATCTTGGCCTTTCAGCTTTCAGAACTATGAGAAATAAGTGTTTGTTGTTTATAAGCCACCCAGACTCTGGTATTTTGTTATAGCAGCCCCAAGAGACTGAGGCAGTCCATCATTCTTATTATAGCAACAACTACTGGAGCTGTCCTGGCCTTTACTGGAGCCAAGTCATGGTCATCAAAAGCTTGCTGAGCCTATTGACATAGCCAAAAATATATTACAGATCCTTTTGGGAAACTCACTACCCTAAAAGTATTGTACATATAGTGGCAGGTATATCTAGTTATGAATAGCTTTGTACAACTGCAAACCTAGAAAATATCCTTGCAATTGATTATTGTTGAGAGCCAGGGAAGAAGTGTACCATCTTTGTGAACATATCTTTCACTATCCAAGTGATGCTGTGCCCAAGAAAAGAAAGTAGGTCAGTGATGAAGGTTCCCATGGCTATATTTCATGGGCAAATGAAGAGCGAAAGCAGGAGATTAGTCTATCTGTGGACTAAGAGCGGATGTTACCAGTGCAGCGTATTGGAGAATGACATGTCAGATCTAGGGCCACTGGAAAGCTCCCTGATGCCGCAGTCAGTATTTTGCACAAGCATTAGAACGCTTGGAGAGGAAATAAGCTCCTCTATAGTCAACAGAATTTCAAGTCACATACACAAATACGTTATAAACCTCAACTAAAAAAAATAGATCTTTCATGATTTACTACCCTAAACAAATGCTATGACACCTTTATAGATCCTAAATTTTTAATTGAGCAAATGGCATGACCTCTTTCAAAAGTATTTTGTCAGTATCCTTTTCCTAAAGTCGTTGCTGGGGAGGCAATCTACCATGTACCCTGAGCACAACTGCATGTCCTTGCTGGGTGTGCCAAGAATCCTGGCCCTTTTCACAGGATTATATTTGTAGTGAGAAGTGATGAGGGATGAAGTAGGAGCTCCCCCACACCTCACCTCCCAGGCAAAGAGAAGACCTGCTGACTGCTCACTACAAATGTCAGAATTGCATCCCTGCCACTTCATGAACAGACATCATCTGGGACAGCCCTGTTGGCCCTGGGGAACAGAGAGGGAATGAGTAACCAATGAAAACAAGCAGGAAGCTCATGCTACTGCTTTGTCCTGGAAAATAAAGTCCTTCATCTCTGACACAAGAGCCTCATGTCTTCTGTCAGCATCCACAAAGTACTAATAGGCTAACTTATTAGGTTTCAATTCAGATAAAATCCCAGACCCTTCACAGATCCCGTAAGCCATTAGAAAATTTGAAAACCTGGGCCACAAATTCCACTTTACTCTTCCCATTGAGTGTTCTGAAATCATTATTAACAACAAAACCTTGCTTTCAACTCTGAGACGGTGATTTTCTCCTTCACACTCCCCCTGGGTATAACCATGACTCATAGTTATTTGGTGCTAGCTGAGGAAGATAGTCTGCCATCTTGAGAGAAAAGTCTACTGTCCTTTGCGTCACACACATTTGGAGACCATTCCAGAGCTTAGCTAAGGTAGATAAGAGGTTAAGATGCTCTTCTGACACTCACCTCATCTTGCCACAATATGGAACTAGCTTCCCTGTTTGGCAATAGCACTGCTCTGTGCGCAACAGCTAGATCAAGTGCTGGTAGCAAGGAGCATGGTCTCCATACTCTGTCCTGCCTTCAAAGGGACCATCGGTGAATCGGAGAATGCAGCACAGACTCACAAAAGAGGTGGTTCGAAGAGGGTGAGAGTTTGGACACGTAGACTCCCTAACCATTCTCTGAACCAGGCTTGCAAAAATTGCTTGTTCCTCTCCGGGCATCGAAAGTTCTCAGTGGACCCTATTCTCTGGAGAAGCGAGAAAGCTACTACGTAGGCCACACCTGACAGGGAGGGCTCACTGGAAGAATTTCTTTGTAAGAAGGGTATAGCTGCTGAAATCTGATTGGAAAGCCAGGTTTAAGATTTTATTTGATGCCATATACCCATAGAAAACACTACTTTTACTCATTTTTATGAGTTTCATTATCCCTCAAAAATTTGTATGTTGAAGTCCTAACTTATTTGGAAATAAGGTCATTCCAGATGTAATTAGTTAAGAAGACTTCATTAAGATGTGGTCTAATCTAATATGACTGATGCCCCTATGAAAAGGGGAAATCTATACATAGAGATGTACACAGGGAGAACACCATGTGAAGATGAGGGCACAGCCTGGGGTGATGCTTCTACAAGCCAAGGAAAACCAAAGGTTTCCGGAAAACCACCAGAAGCTAGGAAAGAGGCATAAAGCAGATTCTCTATCATCTTGGTCTTGAACTTTTGGCCTCCAGACCAGTGAGACAGTAAATTTCTGTTGTTTAAGCTGCCCAGTATGTAGCACTTTGTTATGGCAGTCCTGGGAAACTAGGACAGTCATGTTTAGGCATATTTTCTGTGTCATTTGGCTTTTGATAGAGATTATGGGGGAGTGCTACAGTTGCCCAGAGCCATTTCTTGGTGCTACATGGTAGGGCTAATAAAACAAGATATATTCGATAACCAGGACTCTCATGTTACATCCAAGACAAGGAAATCTAGATAAACGGGGGACTTTCCCACCATCATTCTATTGCTCACAGGCAAGAACATGAAAAGTGACCCATTTGGACTTTCTTGGAAAGCTCAGTAGGGACTGTGCCCCCGGCCCCTGTGAAACTGCCCTGGGCAGTCCATCCAGCAGTTAGCACAGTCATCTCCTGGCAGGTGTGGCTGCATTTCCTTCTTAGCAACACATATTTTAGACACAGAGAGTCTAAGACAAGACACACTGAGCAAATAATAGGTGTTCTCAAAATGACGGGCTTTATCTATCCTAGATATTGGCTGCAAAGTGAGAGGGGGTAGGATGCCAGCTACACCTAGGAACTGAAGAAAAGATGTTAACCCAAAACAAGCACTGAGAGGAGCAGGCATTGCCAATGCCATTGAAAAAGATCGAGGTGATAAAGGCCGGGAGGCAGAATATCCAATGAAAGAAATCCACAGCAAGAAACAAGATCCCCAACTTAAGATCTTGGAGAGGGAGGTGATAGGAGGAGAACTTGGGTGATAAAGAACTGGGCCTGGAAGAGGGGCTTGCTCGCCACCACTAGGGCTGGGCACAGGGGCATTTGCCATCACCCTTAATAAAACACTGTCTTGTTGCCATCACCCTTAATAAAACACTGGTACTGCATCGCTTCTAATTCTTTAGTGTTCTCTGGTCTTATACCCCTCTCCCTAGTCCTCACTTTTCAACAAGGGCCCCATTTTTTTTGTTGTTCTTCTCTCAAATTTTGGTCTCCTAAAGGTTTGTGTCTGCTTTCTTCTCTCTGCAGTTCTCCTTAGTCAATGTCAACCACTCAATGGTTTGGATGTTACAACTATCTACAGTTTCCAAGTCTTTTCTCCTGTCCAGACCTCTCTGCTGAGGGCAAGGTACATCTGCATTTCTCCTCTGGACCTCTTTCAATTTTGCTTTCTAAACGTCTCTCAACTTGCCAACTGCTGGCTAAGGCCTTCCAGCACTGTCACTCAGACTATGGCAGCAACTAGATGATGTTGGGGCTTTGGATTCACCTCTATTTCCAAATGAATCCTGGTGGACACCAGAGCTGTCATTCTAAACGATCATTGTTTTACTCCATTTTTAACCCTCCTTAATGGTTCCTCACATCCAGCGGTGACTCTTAAACAACAGAGTGTCCCAGATTGTCCTGAGAGAGATGGTACAAAATGCATTTGCTAGGGGACTATTGAAGGAAACCTCTTGAGAGAGGGTCCCCATCTAATTCACTGTTGGAGTGAAGTTTAAACTCTGACATCTGGCCCTGACGGCCCTTCATAATCATTCTCACCCAACCCATCCAGCTCATAATCTCATCATTCCCGGTATCCACCTGTGCCCCAGCAACACACACGCTAAATTTCTGGTGCTCCCAAGATCTGCCTGGCAGAGCACATCTCCATCTTTCTACACTCTTTCTGCTTCCTGGAGGTGCCCCCCTGGTCTGGCTGGGAGACTCTAATCTTCCCAGGAGTAGGAGAAAAGATTCTCCTCTTCTGTGAAGGCTCCATGATTTTCTCGGAAAGAGCTATCTTCTCCCATCACGAATGGCCTCTTTCTACCTTTTTCTTGTCACAGCTGTAGCCACTGTTGCAATTTAGTCCTCAGGTTTGTCTTCTCCACCAGATGGCAAGTTCTCGTGGAGTCTTGTATTTATGATCCCAGTACCTAGCATGTGATTTACAGTAAGGTTATGGATGAATGAATGAATGAATGAATAGCAGATACAAGTTTTGGTTGTATGGAACATAAATTATATGGGACATAAAATAGAAAGAGAAACAATAAGAAAATGATTGTTCACATTTAGGTAACAGTTTACAATTCATATTCCACTTAACTTGTGACTTGTTATATGCCAGCAGTAAATGTCTAGAACAAATTTAAGATCACTTGTTTTTAACTGCTGGCAGAATTATGGCTCTTAGCAGTATGGGCAGTCTGGGCCAAACCTAAAACACCCACAGTGGTAATCATCGTCTCCTTCTTCCACTTTCCAAGTCCCTGTCCCCACTCCCCTGGCCCCTTGGGATGTAGAAGGCGGAGCAGGAGCCTCTCACAGACCCACCTGCCAAGTGTGGTCACACTGGTTCTCAGAGTGACAGTCTAGGCATTTGAACCTAGGATCGTAAGGAGATGCTGGCTTTCTTGATTGCTCACAAATTCCGCCTTGTGCTATCTGAGAACACTGGAAACACTCCCCATTGACCAAACCAGCATACGAAGCCTGCTGCCTGCATTGCTGATCCTTCCTCAGTCAGCTCCACAGACTCACAAAGCCAGGGCCGTAAGCCTCAGCGAGAAAGCATGCCCCACTCTCCACCATGCAGGTCCAACCAAAGCCCAGGGCTGGGCAGTGAGGAGGGGAATGAGCACAAACTTTCTGGATAGTAATTTGGCAGTGTGGAGAAAGAGACTCGAGAATGTTCATGCTTTTTTTCCCTAAAAATCCACATAGATCTTTTTCTAAGGAGATAATTTGATATGCACACAAAGATTTAGGCGTAGGGATATTAGCCACAATAATATTTATAACGAAACAAATACAATGCAGATGCATGTGTATGTATATATATGTCTACCTATATGTGTGTGCTCTTGGGTTCAAATTCTGGCATTGTCATTCACTTATCTAAATGGAAATTATAAAAGTTCCTTCCTTTCACAGGGTGGCTGTGAGGACTATATACATGTATGTATGCATGAATAGAAACCCACAGACACAGACACACACACACACATCAAGTCTTTAGAACACTGCCTGATAAGTACCTAATATATATTAGTTATCCTCATTGTAATTTGATTTTTTACCAAATAAAATTGTATTGTGAACATCATTTTCTAACTTATTTTATTCAATTTGGGAACATTTTTTCACATCATCAGTTTTTGACAGTTTATGATACTTCATACATTATTGTTTGGATATAAGTTTTTATTACTAAGCCACTCAGATTAATTTAACTAACTCACTCCCTGTTGTTTTTAATGCTTTTCAGTATAAATAATAAGACAATAAAGATCTTTTTAGGGGCCTGCCCGGTGGTGCAAGCGGTTAACCTCGCACGTTCCGCTTCGGTGGCCTGGGGTTTGTCGGTTCAGATCCCAGGTATGGACATGGCGCCGCTTGGCAAGCCATCCTGTGGTAGGTGGCCCACATATAAAGTAGAGGAAGACGGGCACAGATGTTAGCTCAGGGCCAGGCTTTCTCAGCAAAAAGAGGAGGATTGGCAGTGGATGTTGGCCCAGGGCTAATCTTCCTCAAAAAAAAAAAAAGATCTTTTTAACTACATTTTAATTTGCATTATTAATTTTTGACTAAATTATTTTAATTTATTTATTGAGACAAATTGAACAAAAGAATAAACAATTTTTTAAACTTTCTAAGCCAACCGCCTTCAATAAGCTTCAAGAAATTATATCTGCCTAGAATCATGTAAGGGTGTAGCCTCCTGCTTTTCAATGGCAGAGATCCACTCGGAGTGTGACCTCTGAAAGTTGGCTACAAACAGTTGATGATAATGAGCTATAATCCCACTTACTTATGACAATTTTTACTTTCGTTTCAGCGATGGATTATTTCCACTCTAACCTACACCTAATGAAAATGGCTTTGGTCAGAGGTGAAAAGGGAAAGAACAATCATCATAACAACAATACAGTGATTCCAAGCTGGTCTGAGTCAATCTCTGGGAAAACAAAGCCACATCAGACTGTTTGGTCCCATTCCGTGGGTCTCAAAGGAACTCAATCAGAAACCAGTGACTCGCTTGATTGCTGCAAGTCCCACCAAGGAGGAGAAAAACCCTAACTGCATTACACCTTGATATCAAAGAAAGGCTTCTACCCTTTTCTATCCGTAAGTGTACCAGGACCGAATCAAGGCTCCTCCACAGTAGATGCCAAGTCTAGACATGCCCAGGCTTGAGCCATCCTACGGATGTTTGTGAAGTCGTCTCACTCTTGCCTCTGCACCCACATCTGTGCATTGAGCGTAGCTTCTGCTTAGACAGCATCCTTCATCCCATTGGAGGGTCCTTCCCAACTAACTCTTTTGCTACTATAACAAAATACTGAATTCCAAGAACCCCTGCAGGTACTGGTGGGACCACAGCCTGGTTGAATGGATGATTGCAGCAATTGCCCCCTGTATGAAGTTGAGGACATGACACAGCAAACGATGCCACACCAGTGACACACCTCCTCCTTCTCCTCATAACACAGGCTCCTGCCCCTGCTCCTGCTCCTATGTCGGGTGTCCAGAACTGCCTCTCCTCTCAGACTTCCTTCATCTTCATCATGATGGCCTCTCTCTTCGGTCCCCTTTAAGTTGAAGGCAGATCTGACACTACACGGGTTTTTGAGCACCCCTTTCTTCTAATACCCCTCCCTACCTAACCAGCCCACTGACACAGCCTGAGTCCCAGTAAAACGTTCCTCCCGAGGGAGCCAGAGTTTCTGCAATGTATGCCTGCAGCAGTGGGAAAGCCACCTCCCACACACCTGTGACATATACAGGGACGGATACTGCTCAGGAATTCCCAGTGTCATAAGCATTTTAAATAATCGCTTATTTTTGAACAAAAAATGTGCTTTGAACCTTTTCTTTAATCTTCCCTCATTGTCGATACTCCATTTGTCTTCTGACTGAATGAGGTGAAGAATTAAAGATTACACTTTATTCACATCTGATTAGAAACTCATTTTATTCTCTTTGATTGTTCTTCTTTTATTTGCCTGTATTAATTTGTCTTCTTGAGTTATAAGGGTTTAGAACACAGCATTGAGAACATACTGATACAGATAAAAAGTGAAATACTATTAATGCTTCCTATATTGCGCCATCAATGACTTCAACTCCTCAAGATGTTCTGACCAAAAAAATGGTGGTAACTCCATAAGAGATACCTAACCTTAACTTATGAAATGATGATGCGAGTTAGTGCAAGTTAGTCTTTTATTCCAGGTGGATGGAAACATTATCAATCTAGAGTAATTTTCAGAGTCAAATATGCCACAAAACTGGGGATGCTGTGAAAGTGTAGCAGCAATGCCAACAGGCTTGGGCTGGGCGTTGCTAGAATTCTTCCATGCGGTCGTCAATTCAGATCATAATGCCTGGTCCTAGTCTGCTACCTGTGCTGGGAGCACAATGGTATAGAGGAAGAAGGAGGGGGAAAAAAGGCCCCATCCCTGACCTTATGGAGGAAGAAAGTAAAAGTCCAGTGGGAAAAGAGCCCTAAGTCAAAGAATCATAAAGAGGAACGTAAAATAACAGTGATGACAAGTGCTAAAAGGGGAGGTATGTGGTCTTATAAAGAAATGGTGATAGGAACTGTGAGATGTAATTTTTTGTGTCAACTTGATTTGGTGAGTGGGTGCCCAGATAGCTGGTAAAACATTATTTCTGGATGTGCTTGCAACGGTGTTTCTGGAAGAGATTAGTATTTGAATTGGTAGACTGAGTAAAGCAGATGGCTCTCCCCAATGCGACTGGGCCTCATCCAACACACGGAGGACCCAAATAGAGCTAAAAGGTGGGGGAAGGGAGAATTCACTCTCTCTCTCTCTCTCTCTCTCCTTGAGCTGGGACATCTATCTTCTCCTGATCTGGGACGTCGCCACTCCTTGTTCTCAGGCTTTCAGACTCAGATCAGGACTTCCATCATCAACCCCCAATTCTCAGGCCTTCAGACTCAACCAAACTACACCACTGGTTTTCCTGGGTCTCCAGCTTGTAGATGGCAAATCATGGGACTCCTTGCTTTCCATAACCCCGGGAACTAATTCCTATAATAAATCTCCTCCTCCTAACTCCTACTGGTTATGTTTCCCTGGCTAATGCAGGAACAAGACAGATGTTCTGAGGACAGAATATGACATGAGCAGTGTCCTTCGGTGGGAAGAAGCATGGTAGAACCAAGATCAGGGTGAGGAGAGTATGGAGCATGAGGAGGACTGGGTGCTAGATAAGGATGTAAGGCAAGAGTTGGCTGGGTGTGTAAGGACACGGTGGGAATATTTATCTAAGTCTTAGTTTCAAGGAGAATTAAAAATCACTAGAATCATCTAGAGGTGCTCTAGGGATGGGAGACGTGGCATAATCATATTCGAGTCTCAGAAATATCATTATTATGCCTGTATCAAGAATGTATAGGAAAAGGGCAAAACAATGTTGCATTAGTTTCTATTTCTGCTGCAACAAATTACCTGGCTTAAAACTGCATGAATTTATTATCTTACAGTTCTGGAGGTCAAAAGTCCAAAGTGGGTTTCAATGGCTTCAAATCAAGATGTTGACGGGGCTGTGATCCCTCAGGAGGCTCCAGGGGAGAATCCATTTCCTATCCCTTCCAGCTTCTAAAGACTATCAGCATTCCTTGGTTCATGGCCTTTCCCTCCATCCTCAAAGTGCATGCCTCCAACCTCTGTTTCCATCATCACATCTCTTCTCTGTCCCTGCTGCTTCCCTCTTTTCCTTATACAGGCAAGTGTGACTCCACCGAGCCCACCTGGACAATCCTGGATGATCTCTCCATCTCAAGGTCCTTAAATTTAATCACACCTGCAAAGTTTCTTTTGCCATGTAAGGTGACATATTCACAGGTTCCAGAGAACAGGGCCTGGATATCTTTTTGGGAGATGGGGGGGTGGGGAGTGTGCTTCTTCTATCTACCATACATATACAGGTAGAAAATTAAGGAGAAGAAGCTAGGTGAGAAACGAAGGCTACTTGGACCAGAATGTTTGCAGTGGAGATGGACATAAAGGGGAATGTAGGAGAGAGATTTAGGAGGCAACATTGACAGGATTTCGCAATGTGCTGTATGTAAAGAGTGAGAGGAATGGAAGTATCAAAGATAACTCTCATATTGCTTTCTTGCATTGCAATCTGAGTCCTAACATCATGATACTTATGTTTGGAAGGGAATAAAGTTTGGAAAACAAATTCATTAATTACATTTTGGTTATATTGAGTTTAAAGACCTTGGGGCTATTCAAAGGGAGACTCCAAATGGGTACTTGAATAAATGAACAAGAACTCAAAAGAAGTTTGTACACAATACAAATTGGAGCTATGGATTATTCAACTGCCATCTATGCTCCATGTAGCAGCACAGAGAGGTGAAGAAAGGAGACAATGGGCACAGCACTAACGCACCTTTTGTGGAGGGGAGAGAGAACACTAATAGAACAGATGTAATCAATTAAGATGAGGTCATTAGGGGGAATGACTGATGTCTTTATAGAAGAGGGGAATGCCATGTGCAGACAGATATGCACAGGGAGAATGCCGTGTGACAACCAAGGCAGAGACTGGCGTGATGAAGCTGTAAGCCAAGGAAGGCAAAGGATCAATAGCCACTACCAAAAGCTACAAAGAGAGAAGGAAGTGTTCTACCCACTCTTAGAGCGAGCCTCGCTCTGCCAAAACCTTGAGTTTGGTCCTCTAGCCTCTCTATTTTCTACTATACCTTTCCACTTCTGAACAAGGTATTCTGCTGGTATTTTTCTGTATATTAGTTTGTATAGCTACTACCAGTAAAGGCATTTTGCCCTCACCGAAGGCCTTTCCACCAAGAACAACTGGGAAACTAACCAGAGGCAGCTTCTGGTTCCTGTTGGGAAAACGAAGGCTCCAGAAACCACTCTGAGTATTATCTCATTATTTCAGATCATTGTGTTTCAATATTAACAGGGTAGAATAATATAGGAACTAGAGGAAAAGTTGTTGTTTATGTTTTCTATGTTAAAGACTGGAGGGCAGATAAAGGGTAAATTGGAAAATTAAAAGAGAAACCTATAAGAATCTGAAGGGCAATAACAGGGTGGAGAAAAAAATAGAAGTTGAAATTTAAGAAGAAAGTTTCAGAAATAAAACTTGTCTTCGGAAGACTTGTCAGGTCCCTAGTCTCTGCCTCTCTCTTCTTCCATTGCCATAAATTCCATGCTCTTGTATGTTCCCTTATGAATCCTGGCTCCTGCCCCCTCTACCCTAGACCTGACCTGGGTGCCAGGTGGGTAGGGGCAGAGGATTTCTGCTGGAGTTATTCTGCCCGTGGCTGTGCCTCCTCTGGCTCCAGGACACCTCTGTTTCTTTCTGTTTTCTCCTGTGCTGACCTCTTCCCTTAGAGACTTCATCTGTCTCACAGCTTCAGTAGTCACACTCTAAGTCCTGGAAGGACATCTCTTCCAGAACTCATTTATTCCCAGTCCCAGCTCCTCCATGTCTTGGGTGGCACTATGATAATCACCCTTAAAATGCCAGTACTAAGTGTCTCTTTTCCAGAGTCAAACATAGGACCTATCATCATCATCATCGTAATAATGGCATTTTCTGCTTATATCTGACAGACAATGCACTCCTTACCCTAGAGGAACCAAGTTTCATTAAGATCTCTGTTACCAACTTGCTTGAGGGAAATTAAATTAAGTTGCTGCCTGGTGAATGTGTCCTAATGACCCCATTAATAACCCCTGTGCATCTGGGACCTGGCATCTGGGCATTTTCTTCTCTTTGCAGGCATCACAGTTACATGGGGGATAGCTCTACAGTTTTCACTTTGAACAAACTGAAGGAAAATGGCTACCATTTTTCATGCCTCTAACAATCTGTGTGTGCTTCACTAGAAAGCAGTAAGTGAATGAGAGTTTCCAAAGAAAATGTAAGAATATTTTGGGATGGCCTTTTTAACTGTAAAGGATCAGAATTTCTGGAGGACTGGGTGTCTGATATTTGGACGACCATGGGGTTTGTGCTGAGATATTTACAACCAGTGTGTGCACCTTCCCCGTAGCCCAAGGCAGCAGAGCAATGCACTCTGCCTGTAACAATGAGCATTAGCTGACAGTGTTGTGTGGGTACTGTGTTGAGAACTGGCACAGCCTACCAAGAAATTAAGGAGTCTCTTATTTTGAATTAATTATTCACTACTATTGCTCAGTTTCACGTAGTACTCATTAACAGCGATTATGCAATTTTTAAGGTTAATGCAGTTCCCACCTCCATCCTTCACCTCCTTCTATTTGTTCATTCAAATATTTATAAGAACACTCATCCTGGATCCAATCATCTGGGAATGCAAATATACATCTGATTATGAAATTATCTTTGAAAAATTCACTGCGTGCAAGGAAAATGATATAAAAATATTTTTTGAATAATAAAGTCATGTATAGGAATCCAACACTCAGAGGTGGGCACAATCGACTTTGTCTAGACAGGAGGAGGCACAAAGAAGAATTAAGAGAGGAAATAGTAATGCATTTTGAAAAGCCATTTCTGGGAGGTGGGAAAACAGCACTGGCAAGCAGAGCAAACAACTTGTACCATGCACAGTTGTATAAGAGCAGGGTTCAGGGTCATGGCTGGAGGGTAGCAGGGTGGTGGGGCCAAAGCTTCACTGGAAGGAGGAGGAGGAGATGGACTGACAGTCAGCAAAGGATGGATGAGGAGAGCTTTTTCAAGATCCAGTTGGATTCTGGAAAGCCAAAATGGCAGCAGCAGGGATGGCCATGTAGGTGACAAGACTGATGTCACAGAGTCCAATCAGGCTACTTCCATGAAGCAACAGTTGATGAATGCTGAGATGGTGACAGCAGTGTAGGATCTCTTCCTAAATGGCAGACCTGACAGATCATTCCCCCACTCTAAGCCTTCAGTTTCTGTCCCAGAAGGTCTGGAGACTGTGTGCCCAGGTCTCAGCAGCGCAGATAGGGCTGCCCAGGACCCGCCTGCATCAGCCTTCCCCTCTGGTTCCATCCACTTCTTCACATGCACAGAGGCCAAGCTTCAACCAGAGAGAATTATCTGCAGATCCTCAAATGCTTTCAGTTCTTCTACACTTCTGTGCCTTTCTTATCAGGAGTAAGTCCCCTGCTGAGAATGTGGTTGTTTGCAATAATCAGCTCCCACATCAGCTCAAATGTCTGTTGAGCTTTCCTTGACTTTCTCTGTGCTTTTTTAGCTACTGGCTTTGCCTCCCACTAGACATAGCCCTGGAAATCCAGAGCAGCCTGTGTTATTCTAAGAGGAAAGTTGATAGCCATTCATTCATTCATTGATTTATTTGGTCAACAAATATCTATTGATCACAAGTTTGGTGCCAGGCATTGGAGTAAAATAGAGAAAGGAAACATACACACACACAACACTGTCATTGGCCTGATGGAAATCACAATTTAGTGGGGTGATAAACTTAGTCAAATAATTGCTCACAAGTAATAACATACCATAGTACTTGTTATTAAGGAGATGGATAGGGTGAGATGAGAGGGAAGGAAGCTGAGGAGAGTTCAGGGAAGTGCCCATAAAGACTGACCTTCATGCTGACACATGAAATGTGAGAAGTTAGCTTGGTAATAAGAGGGTACTTAGAGAGGAAACAGCCGAGGAAATCAAATATACAAATTCCCTATAGTAAGAAGCAGTCACGATTGATTTCAAGATGGCAGTGAAGGCTAATGCAGCTCAAGTAGCTGAGGAGGTGTGTGGAAGGCAGGCCAGTTAGGGGCTTGTGGGTATCATTACAAATGGTTTCCTTTATCCTGAGAGCATTGAGTTTTAATCAAAGGAATGACATTCTTGGCTTTACATTTGAAAAAAATCACCCTATCATAACTGTAGAAAGCAGATGGTTGGAAGGCAAGGCAAGAGGAAGGGAAACCTGGTAAAACACAAGTGCTATAGTGTAACTGTGGTCCCAGTGGTAGTAATGGAGGCTTTCCTTAGGATGGGGAAAGTAGAGGTGGGAAAAGTTGGCAAGTGATGCTAAGGAAGGAAACCACCAGGACTTCACAAAGGATTGATTGTGAGAGATGAAGGAGCAGCAGGCCCTGAGGAATACCTTGGAGTCCAGCTCATGTCACTGCAACGTTGGTGGTGATGCTCCCTGGCATGGCAAATGCAGGTGGCCTAGAGAAAAAAATGTGTCCATCTGTTCCCTAGGTCAGTTTGTTGAGCCAAAGAGACATGAGGAGACACCAAGAAGGCACTGACACGAGTCTGTAGTTCAGCAGAAAGGGCCACTGAGAAGAGGCTGATCTGCAAGTCATCAGCTCATTGGTAGAACTGGTGAGGAAGAATTGTCTAGCAGAGAGGACACGGTGGGAATAATGAAGGGTCAAGAGCTAGTCTTTCAACCCTCAGCAACTCACTGCAGAGCAAAGGAACGTGTGCCTAAAAAAAGAAATGGAGGAGAGGGAAAGAAAATCAGGAAAGTGCCGAATCATGGAATCCAAGCATTCAACATTTCAACAGAGAGGTCAGTTGACGTGGACTTTAGAGCGTCCATTGGACTTAGGAAAGTGGAGATCCTTGTTGGCCTGGGCCAGAGCTGTTTGGTGGCATAAAGGGGCCAAATCCAGAGTGGAACAGGCAGAGAAGGCAGTGGGAGGAGAGGAACTCAAGTCCGTGAGAAAGAAAAGACTCTTGAGACTCTGGCTCTCAGGGCAGGGGAAGGTGGAGCCTGTGCTGGATGGATAATTGGGTGGATACGGGTGTAGCACTGACAGGATATTTCATAAAATGAGTGGGACAAAGCTGCTTAAATGTTGATAGAAAGGTCCCAGTTCTAAGAGAGATTAAAGAATATATGAGAGAAAAGAATTGATCGGCAGAGAAAGTTCTTGAGAAAGAAATATCATGTTCCTACAGAATAACAAAATTCAGCATTTAAAATTTCATATACATTATTAGATGTATTTTCCAAGATTGTTGACCTTCACTTGTAATCTTAATTTTCTAATATATTTTATCATATATTTTATGAAATATTTTTTCTGCATTTGAGACAATGTATGTTTTTACCTTTGAATGCAATGTTACATTAATAATTTCTCAGTTTGAACCACCATTGCATTCCCTGTATAAGCCATATTTGATTTTAAGACATGTTATATAGACCACTGAATTTCACTTACCAATATTTTGCGTCTGTGTTCAAACATGAAATTGTTCTATATTTATCTTTTCTTCTATTCTTGGACAACTTTTAGTGCCAAGTTTATACTGGCATCATAAAATGAGATGGATAGCAATTCTTTCCATATTTTCTAAAATAGTTTTAATAATAAAGCATTTATCTCCTTTGGTATGACTGATTTGTGATGCCATCTGGGTCCACTGCCTTGGGTAAGTTCACGCAGGGCACACTAGTGATGACACATAACTACCAATTCATTTCCTAGTGTGGGTATTGTTTTCTTGAGGAAATCTTGATTATTACCAGTTTACTAAAAATATCATCCATTTCATCTATTTTCAAATATTTTGCATGAAGTTTTTCATATTATTCTCAGAACTTTTTGTTTCCATTGTATATTCATGTACTCTCTGTGGAGATTTTCTTATTTATTTTGGCTTCTTAAAGATCTTGTCATGATCATAAAAGTGAGGAAAATGACAGCCTAAGAAAACAAAGTGGCTTGGAGAAGATCCCACTCTACTTGGAAGTAGAGCCAGGTCTGCTGACAACCAACCAATGAATTCCTCTGGACCTGCTGCCTTGCTCTAGTGTATAACCCTAATTCAGCTTAAGTCATGCAAAGACAAATGCAGTTTTCATGTGATGACATCTGGGCAGAACAAGCCTCAAGATGACACTGAGGTGAATAGGTGGGAAGCGATGACTCATCAACCAACATGACACCCCACAAAGAGCTTATCTGAAGCCAGGTCCCAGTAGTTACTGAACAAAACCACAAACCAAATATATTGCTACAATTTGGTAACAGACAAAATTCAGTATTTCAAAGCCACCTCCATGGGACAAAAATGCCATGACAAATATGATATTCATAATGTTGCCTTCTATTTGAAAGAGAGACATGCTCATGAAATTTCTAGTTGTGCTTTTTAATCAGTGAATTGCTAAGTTTGAGATGTGCATTTAACTTGGTGGACCCCATTTTTTCTTGAAACACTTCAATGTAAAGAAAAATGTGACGGATTCACTGATGAGACAGTGAAATGTTTCCTTTGCAATGGCAAGCAATAGTAAATGGTTAAGAAAAATGTTTTTGACTTCTTTCAGTAATTTGAGACTCTTTCCAGCAGGAAAATATTACGCATTAGAGCTCTCACTAGAAATTCTCACTGTGAGAAAATGACAATGCTATTTATTTAGTCTGAATGGAAAATATCCATAAAATTCTTTCTTTTCCTTATCTACTGTTTTCAATTTGACAAAAATGTTTATAAATACAAATGGTGTCTAATCTACAGATGTTAATATACTACTTTAATCTTGAAAATAGTAATACTCTTGGAAATGAGATTGTCTGAAGATAGTTGTGTGACATTACTTGGTTTACTCAACATATCTGATTTCAAGCTGTTCCCACACAAAATGGCCACAAGACTTGCAATGTGTTTCTGTTGTGGAGATTGCTGGCTGTCAATCCAATATCTATTTTGTTCTTCTTACACAGAGTTGGAACCCCCATGTCATTTTGGGGGCACAGTTAAAAATGCATTTCCCAAACATATTCACAGCTAAGTTACAGCCATGTGATGATTTCTGGCCAATGTCATATAAGAGTAAGTATATACATCAGACTGCCAGGAAATCTCTTTAAATGGTGTGTTTTTTCCTCCCTTAATCCAATTTCTCTGTTTTTGCTTCTTTGAATGTTATGATTGTTAGAGCTCCAGCAGCCATTTTGGAATACAGTAATCATTTCTTCACGACAGAGATGTATTCTGAGAAATGAGTGACTAGACAATTTTGTCATCGTGTGAACATCACAAACCTAGATAGATAGTATAGCCTCCTACAAACTAGGCAGTACGGTACTCTCTTATGGGTCCACTGTCATATATGTGGTCTGTCATTAGCAAAACGTTGTTATGCATGGCATGACTGTATAAGGGAAATTCTAAAGATGGCAGAGCTGGGTTCTTGATGGAACCAGTATATAAGCTTCCCCAAGAGTAATAGGCACATAAACATTGCTCACTGAATATTTTTAGTTTGCTCTGATATTCTTTTACCCTCAAATGTTCTTTTCCCAGTTCTCCATCTGTAAAGGCCCAGCCAGGTGGTGAACTATGTTATGAAGTTGGTTCCCACACCCATGGTCAGAGGGAAGCGCTCTGTGGCCCCAGAGCAGGGAGCATTTGTTACCCGTAGATCTCACCTTGCCTTCTCCACCTGACTGCATGCTTCTGAAGGACACAGACTGGGGCTTTGTCACCTATTAGCCTGCCACCCCCAGGGTTGCAGCACCCACCATCTATTTATGTATGTTAAAACAGCTTAATAATATTAATTGAAAGAATGAATGTGTGTGTGTGAGAGTGTGTGACTGAAAGAGCTTTGAATTATTTAAGCATGTGAAAGTGAGCTGTAACATAGCATAAATATACCATTCCATCACTGAGTCGAAATAATGCAACAGACTAAAGCAAAAGGCAAAGATGAAAACATAGTCAGACAAGTTTGAAAATTCAAAATGTCTATATCCCCCACTTGGGTAGGAAAATTAGTGAGTAAGCTAAAGTATTCATGTCATACTCATGAACACCAAGTAGAAGGAAGAGGGTGTGTGTGGTGTGTGGATTTGGTAAGATGTTTTGGAGTGGTCATGTTGAGCTATTTTTTGGTTCAAAATCCACTAAATCAAGCTAACTATAACCTTAAGTCCCCTACTCTTTACTAGTCTAAAAATGTACTTCGTGTTTGCTTTTTATAATCTTGATCTTGCACGAGGGCTTTAATATATCATCTGGGTAAATATGAACTGTGTAATAAAAGCTACATTACTGGAAGTGGAATAGTCACCATTATCTCTGTCTTATAAAGTACTCTGCTCAGAATGCTTTCCAAACAAGGTAGTTTGTTTAAGTCTCAGTTGCGTGACCTTAAGCCCAAAGGTCTTAAGACAAATATTTAACTCCAAAGGCATGAAATCTGTGCATGATTTATAAATGCAATGACATTTTCAACATTAACATAAGATTTGACCTTTTGTGTCCAATCTTCTGGGATATGGCGTTTTGGCATGTTGGGTTTCTTTGCTCCTTCTGTTTATTGTTCAAAGGCATACCTGAAGCACAAACTTCAAGAATTCAGCAGCTCAAAGACAGAAAAGAATCCCTAAGAGCAGAACAGAGGAGAGTAAAACACAACTAAATTTTAACATTCCCAAGCTTTTAAAAGATCTAGAGTAGCTGCATTTCCTTCTTCTCTAAATTAAATTGAGTCCCTAAAGATGCAAGGAAATATACTGGCAAAAACACAATTACATTCCAAGAATCAGGTTAAATTAAAGCACATCTCATTTATTCACTGCAGTACAAACATGTTCATGTTTCACAAATTTTGTTTACTGATTCAACAACAACAATAACAAAAGATTACATCTTCCATTTTGACAATGAGACTATGCTGGAATTGGGGGGAGATCATAAAATCCTAAACCGCGACTTCTCTAAGAAAGCCTAATTTTTGTGATTCATGTGAATCAAAATCATTCAACCAAAACTATCCATGATTGGCTAATCCTTAACATTTAAAAACATCTCTGGTATAGAATGATATTCAGGAAAGACAGATTTTAGTGAAATCTTGCTTTAGTAAAGAAATTTCATGAGAAAGTGTTTTAGAGCCACATTTCACTACCTTATATCTGAAAACATACTTTGAGGAGACTGATTATGGGAATGTCATAATTTTTAGAAATCTAAAAATGTTTGAAAATTCACATTTATTTATTGTGCTAATGTGGCTTCTATAACTAGAAGGTAACTAGGTAGCTCCTTACGTCAGTGGTTCTCAAACTGTAATGTGCATCAGAACACCAGGAGGGCTTGTTTGAAGTACATTTCAGGGCTGCCGTCCCAGAGTTTCAGATTCACTAGGCCTAGGGTTCAGCCTGAGAATCTGCATTTCTCACAAGCTCCCAGAAGATGCTAATGCAGCTAATATGGGGACCACCACACTTTGAATACCACTGGCTGAGAATAATTTTTAAAAAATAGTGATTATCAATCCAAATTAAGGAAGAGACAATATATCCACATTATATTTCTTTCTATATCCCCCTAAATTTATAATCTGTGAAATTTTGGTAAAACTTTTATAAATGATCCAGAGGATCCAGGTCAATTTAGTCAATTTGGCTAAAGGGCTGCCTAAACACTCCTTAATTCCAATTTTTTTATACAAGCATCTTCTGTATAAAAAATGGCAATTTTTTCATGGCATACCATACAATGTCATCCAGAATAAGGGAAAGTTTCCATTTACATCATTGAATTTTTATTTAGACACGTGTAAACCTATCTAGTAAAAAGATGACATAAAAGGGACTCTCCACCAAGAAGACATAACACTTATAAATATATATGCACCCAACACAGGAGCACCAAAATTTGTAAAGCAACTCTTAATAGAACTAAAAGAAGACATCAACAACAATACAATAATAGTAGGGGACCTCAACACACCATTAACACCAATGGACAGAACATCCAGACAGAAAATCAACAAGGAAATAATAGAATTAAATGAAAAATTAGACCAGATGGACTTAATAGATATATATAGAACACTTCATCCAAAAACAGCAGGTTACACATTCTTCTCAAGTGCACATGGAACATTCTCAAGGATTGACCATATTTTGGGAACCAAAGCAAACATCAATAAATACAAGAGAGTTGAAATAATATCAAGCATCTTTTCTGATCATAATGCTATGAAACTAGAAATCAACTACAAGAAAAAAGCAGAGAAAGGTGCAAAAATGTGGAGACTAAACAACACACTTCTGAACAAACAATGGATCATTGAAGAAATTAAAGAAGAAATCAAATTTTATCTGGAGACAAATGAAAATGAGAACACGACATACCAAATCATTTGGGACGCAGCAAAAGCAGTCCTAAGAGGGAAATTCATCGCAATACAGGCTCACCTCACTAAACAAGAAAAAGCTCACATAAGCAACCTCAAACGACACCTAACAGAACTAGAAAAAGAAGAACAAACAAAGCCCAGAGTCAGTAGAAGGAGGGAAATAATAAAAATAAGAGCAGAAATAAAGTAAACAAAAAAGACAATAGAAAGGATCAATGAAACAAAGAGTTGGTTCTTCGAAAGAATTAGCAAAATTGACAAACCCCTAGCCAGACTCACCAAGAAAAGAAGAGAGAAATCGCAAATTAATAAAATTAGGAATGACAGAGGAGAAATCACAACAGATACCAATGAAATACAAAAGATCATAAGAGAATACTATGAAAAACTATATGCCAACAAATTGAACAACCTGGAAGAAATGGACAAATTCCTAGACTCCTACAATCTCCCCAAACTGAATCAGGAAGAAATGGAGAATCGGAATAGGCCAATCACAAGTAAGGAAATAGAAACGGTAATCAAAAACCTCCCCAAAAATAAGAGTCCAGGACCAGACGGCTTCTCTGGAGAATTCTACCAAACATTCAAAGAAGACTTAATACCTATTCTCCTCAAACTGTTCCAGAAAATTGAGAAAGATGGAGTACTCCCTAACACATTCTATGAAGCCAACATCACTCTGATCCCCAAACCTGACAAGGACAACACAAGGAAGGAGAACTACAGGCTGATATCACTGATGAACATAGATGCAAAAATCCTCAACAAAATTTTGGCAAACCGAATACAGCAATACATCAAAAAGATTATACACCATGATCAAGTGGGATTTATACCAGGGACACAGGGATGGTTCAACATCCACAAGTCAATCAACGTGATACACTACATCAACAAAATGAGAAACAAAAACCACATGATCATCTCAATAGATGCAGAGAAAGCATTAGACAAGATCCAACACCCACTTATGATAAAAAACCTCAATAAAATGGGTATAGAAGGAAAGTACCTCAACATAATAAAGGCCATATATGACACACCCACAGCCAACATCATACTCAATGGACAAAAACTGAAAGCCATCCCTTTGAGGACAGGAACAAGACAAGGGTGCCCACTTTCACCACTCCTATTCAACATAGTACTGGAGGTGCTGGCCAGAGCAATTCAGCAGGAAAAAGAAATAAAAGGAATCCAAATAGGTAACGAAGAAGTAAAACTCTCGCTGTTTGCAGACGACATGATCTTATATATAGAAAACCCCAAAGAATCCATAGAAAAACTATTAGAAATAATCAACAACTACAGCAAAGTAGCAGGGTATAAAATTAACGTGCATAAATCAGTAGCATTTCTATACACTAACAATGAACTAACAGAAAAAGAACTCAAGAACTCAATCCCATTCACAATCGCAATGAAAAGAATAAAATACCTTGGGATAAACTTAACCAAGGAAGTGAAGGATCTATACAATAAAAACTACAAGACTTTCTTGAAAGAAATTGACGATGACATAAAGAGATGGAAAGACATTCCATGCACATGGATTAGAAGAATAAACATAGTTAAAATGTCCATACTACCTAAAGCAATATACAGATTCAATGCTATCCCAATCAGAATCCCAAGAACATTCTTCACAGAAATTGAACAAACAATCCTAAAATTCATATGGGGCAACAAAAGACCGCGAATTATTAAAGCAATCCTGAGCAAGAAAAACAAAGCCGGCAGAATCACAATCCCCAATTTCAAAACATACTACAAAGCTACAGTGATCAAAACAGCATGGTACTGGTACAAAAACAGGTCCACAGATCAATGGAACAGAATTGAAAGCCCAGAGATAAAACCACACATCTATGGACAGCTAATCTTCGACAAAGGAGCAGAGGGCCTACAATGGAGAAAAGAAAGTCTCTTCAACAAATGGTGCTGGGAAAACTGGACAGCCACATGCAAAAGATTGAAAATTGACCATTCTTTTTCACCACACACCAAAATAAACTCAAAATGGATCAAAGACCTAAAGATTAGGCCTGAGACAATAAGTCTTTTGCAAGAGAATATAGGCAGTACACTCTTTGACATCAGTTTCAAAAGAATCTTTTCGGACACTATAACTCCTCAGTTGAGGGAAACAATAGAAAGAATAAACAAATGGGACTTCATCAGACTAAAGAGCTTCTTCAAGGCAAGGGAAAACAGGATTGAAACAAAAAAACAGCTCACTAAGTGGGAAAAAATATTTACAAGCCACTTATCCGACAAAGGGTTAATCTCCATAATATACAAAGAACTCACACTGCTTAACAATAAAAAAACAAACAACCCGATCAAAAAATGGGCAGAGGACATGAACAGACATTTCTCAAAAGAAGATATGAATATGGCCAATAGACACATGAAAAGATGTTCATCATCGCTAATCATCAGGGAAATGCAAATCAAAACTACACTAAGATATCACCTTACACCCGTTAGATTGGCAAAAACATCAAAAACCAAGAGCGACAAATGTTGGAGAGGTTGTGGAGAAAAAGGAACCCTCATACACTGTTGGTGGAAATGCAAACTGGTACAGCCACTATGGAAAACAGTATGGAGATTTCTCAAAAAGTTAAAAATAGAAATACCCTATGACCCAGCCATCCCATTACTGGGTATCTATCCTAAGAACCTGATATCAGAAATCTCAAATGTCCGTTGCACCCCTATGTTCATTGCAGCATTATTTACAATGGCCAAGATGTGGAACTAGCCTACATGCCCAGAAACTGATGATTGGATAAAGAAGATGTGGTATATCTACACAATGGAATACTACTCAGCTATAAAAAAAGACAAAATTGGCCCATTCACAACAACGTGGATGGACCTCGAGGGTATTATGTTAAGCGAAATAAGCCAGTCAGAGAAAGACGAACTCTATATGACTCCACTCATAGGTGGAAGTTAGTATATTGATAAGGAGATCAGATCGGTGGTTACCAGGGAAAAGGGGGGGTTGGGGGAGGGCACAAAGGGGGAAGTGGTGGTGTACCCACAACATGACTAACAAAAATGTACAACTGATATCTCACAAGGTTGTAATCTATCATAACATTAATTAAAAAAAAAAATGACAAACATAGACAACAGTTCTAGGAACTATTTCCTAAACAAATAAATTAGGAAAGTTTTTAGCTTTGGGAACCTCAGCTTCATTAAAAGTAAAATGAAATGTTTGGAGTGGACAATCTCTGACAGCCTTTCCAGCTCCAAAATGTCTCGGTCTGCGCTCTGTGGATTCATTCACGCCTGTGTCACAAAGAAGCTGGCCTCATCTTGGCTTGGCAAAGAGAGTAACCCTCGGGCAGGAACTCCTCAAAAGTCTGCAGAAAGAATGACCTTTCAGTTGGCTGGTTATTAATTAACAAAGAGTTTCAAAACAGAAAATGTAGGAGAGAATGAAATTTGACTGCCTGGAGCATGTCTTCCTGCTCTTGTGCTGCGCACTCACTCCTGGGATCTTTGAGTATTAATTTTAACGAAAGACAAGGTTTAGGCCTCTTCAAAACATCTTTCTCAGTGCTTAGCTTGGCAGGTGATGTGGTTGGTGACAGTCAGTGGACGCATCGGGAGCCGATGGTGGAGTTTGCTGTTGCTCAGTGGCAAAGTTAATAAATACCTGAAAGAAATGATGAAAACAATTGTCAACCTATAAGAACACTTGACTTCTTGTTCTCCACTATTATAAGGAAGAACATACTCTTAAAGCTTTGCCTAACTTTTCCTAAAATCCACAAAGCCTTCATTCATATCACCCCCTCTGAAATCACCATAAATAGGTAAGTCCATTGAGACCAAACTCCAGGATTGAGAAACATTTCTGGACAATTAATAAATAACCTGGAAATTCTCCAAGGCTTAAGCATAGCTTTAGAATGAAGTGTTGATTTAATTTTACATTCTGGCACCCTCAGCAAACCAAGCACTTTTCTTCCCAAAGTTAGCTATCAGTCAGTTACAGGCGAGGCCCCTTAGTCATCTGGGGCATGGGTAAAGTAGAGAAGAGAAGGTTAATGGGACATGATTTTCCTACTGAATGCCCAATGTGGTTATGAACAAAGGGAAACCCTACTGAATACACACCTTGAGTGGAGAGCAGACAATAAACAAACCTCCTAACACTCACCATCCTTATTAGAATTTTATAAAATCAAACAGTGATTAATTAAAAGAAATGATGACCTCAAAAAGTAATCTGGCTGATTTTTAAATCAGCTGGGCTAGGCCTCAAACATACCAAAATGCAACATGGTGAGTCCTTCCAGATACTATACCTGTTCCAGAGTAGTTTGGTTAATGGAGTAATGTCTGATATTCAAGAAGTTCTTATTATTCTCTAGAACTTTGAACAGGTCAGCTAAGCATTCCCATCTTTTTGGCACATGATATTCCAATAAATTCAGGCGCTGCCCCTAAAAGCCAAAAAGAAAAATTGTATCACATGATTAGAAATCATTAAACAAAATTGATCATACTATATTTAATTGTCAACTAAATTATCTTTTTTCAAATCACACATTGAAATACCAGCTAGGTATGTGGGTCAGTTTTGTGAGTCTCCAATGAATGCTCATTAACAACAATTACCGAGAGGCATATTTGGTAAGTGGTAGTCCCCTGGGTAGAGTTGCTATTCTGCCCCTTATTTGCCCCAACCTTCCCACAGGCATAGGGAAGGCCTCTCTAAGGGGTAAAAAGATGCTTAGCAATAGTTGAGAAGTAGGAAGTTAATGTGGCGTAACAGAGACATCCAGAGGCACCCTGCACTTCACTGGGACTTGGGTTTAATTCCCAATTGTCCTCACCATTGTCTGAGCACTCTCGGTAAAATATTTAACCTTTCTGAGCCTTGTTTTCAGATGTGCAAATGGAGATATCAGCGACTGTTTTATAGGGTCGTTTAGAGTGGTATTTGAGCATGAACGCCTGTGTCCTGCACAGCATGCTTCTTACCTGGTAGGATTTTACACAATGGTTCTTGTTGAATTATATAGGTAATAGCTACTTTATAGACCACAATCTATTAGACGTTATGATAAATTAGAATCACATAGTTCTCCAAGAGATTTGTAGATGGTGCTCTCAAACGTTACTGTGCATAGATTATCACCCGGTCACCCTCTTAAAATGCAGATTTAGATTCAGTAGGCTGAGGCCTGAGATTCTGCAGGTTAACCAGCTCCCAGGTGATGAAGATGCTGCTCGTTCAGGGATCACACTTTGCATCAAGGTTGTAGAGGATTATGATCCAAGCACAGGGCACTTTTGAAATAATGCCCCACAGCAAATAACATGGAAGAAATTAACTTTCACAATCTTCCATTCTGAACAAAAATGAGCTGTGCAATGGAGTTGTGCCCACAGACGTGGGTGGATGAGTAACTGCAGTCCACTCTGGGTGACCCAACAACTGGACAAGCAGACTTGTCCTTCACAATGGTCAAGCAATATCCACTGTCCACGCTAATTTTGGTGGGGAGGTGTGACCTATACTTTGCAATGAGGACAAGACAACAGGCAGTATCTTATGACAACAGAGAATTAAAACAAGAAAAAAGACAAGTGCATTTATGAGATTGTTTTTAGCTGAAAATAAAGAAGTAATATAGAATATGAGCACTACCTTAAACTGGATTCCTGGAAAGTAGAGCTTCAAGCACTCAGAAATAGCGTTGTGTTGATTTGCTTCCTTATGGAGCCAAACCTTGACTGTATAACCATCACCAAACCTGAGAGTTGAATGAAATAAAACTATGGTTACTATTATATGGACCTCCATTGGATAAATTCTAAACTCACGAACACAGGGAGGCAGTAAAAGAAAGTAACTTTTCCAAATTGTTGGGAGATTTTGGATTCTTGAACATATAATAATACTCAGAAATTAATTACAGCTCAGTTATGCAGTTTGCTCTAATTCATAGCACAGACACACTGATCTTAAAAAGAAATCATCAAGTCCTGGAATCAACATCTATTTAACAAAAAGAGGGCAGGCGAAAATGCAAACTATGGAAGCAAAGTGCTGAGTTACAGAAGTCAGAACTGGGCTGGGAACTAAGGATGAGAAGCATTACTGCTTCAAGGTCTGTAATGATTAAAGTGTGGCTGGGAAGGATGAAAGGGAATGCATAAGTACTTTAGCTAGGCATTCATTTGTTTATCACATACAACAATTCTCTCAACTGTACTTCAAGCCAGCATGTGCAGTGACTGCAAGGGAAGCTGCTGGCCCAAGAGGCACTGTTCCTAACATTGCAGGGTTGTAGACGGTTGCTCGGCCAGTGTATGAGCAATCACGTGTGAGGTTACATTCACACCATAGAGCAATCTCAAATAGTAACCTTCAAGAATTTATGAGGCTTCCAAACACTTTTTATGTTTGTTATTCAACTGCATATCCCAGGTGCCTAGCATGCTGTTGGGCACATGATAGCTTCTCAACAAAGATCTGTTGAATAAAAACAAGTACATGAATGTATCATAATGATAGCAATTTTTGTCAGTTTTGTTCAGTGATGTATCTACGCCAAGTACCTAGAACTACTACCTGTTAGTTGAATGATTGACTGAATGGCATGCCCAGAGCCTTACAAGCACCTTCATTAAAAAAATATTATGGGGAAAAAATGTGTTACATTTAAGTAAATTTTCCCTAAGTGAGGTTGACCCTAACAAGTTTATGGTCAAATTATTTTTCAGGTGAATCTACCTGGTGAAGAAGAGGGCCAAGAGAATGTGACCTTGTTTCAGCAACATGGATCAGCCTGGCGTGCACTCCCTGAAATTTTAACCTGGGTTCCATGTTCGTGCCTTTAGCCCTGATTTCAAATTTTGCTTGAGATCTGTGTGTGGCCTCAAGTGCCTCCCATAGTTTAGAGTTGATGGTTTTCAACTGACTCATGGCTGACAGCTGGTGGAGACACTGACAAAATATAAACGAAAGCAGACAGAGAAGCACCTCCCTAGCACTTCTTCTCAGCTATCTTTAAGAATTTCTTGAGGCCAATGAGTGGGTCAGTCCAGGAGGGGTGTGTTTCAGCTGCTCCTCTTCTGCTTAGGAGGACATGTCAGATGCTGAGCTGCTGATTAACAAGGGTCACTAATCCATCTTCACCAAATCCTCCCAAGTGGGCGTGTGCTTTGTGTTTCACATGGGGAAGAGACTGAGGACCAGAGAGTTGAAGGTGCTTCCCATGGTGAGGTGTGTGTTGTATGAGCTGCTACTCTTCAGCGAGCTCTTAGCTGTGTCTGGCATAAAGTTGAGTCCTACGTGGATGTTTGGGGATGGAGATACGTTTCTGGTCTGGTGGTTATTACCATTCTGAGGGTGTGGCATGAAGCAGTGTTTGTGCTATTGATGCTGGATCCACGTGGATGGCTCGGGTTTGAATCCACCTCCTCCCTCCCTCCCACTAGATGTGTGATCCTGGGGACTCAACTTTTCTCACCTCCGTTGCTTCATCTAGAAAATAGGCTAATAATACCAGCTACTTGATAAGAGTGTTAGAGAACTGAATGAATTAATCCTTGCAAATCACTTGGAACAGCATCTGGCATGAGTAAGTAAATAAATATATAATGAAATTTAGAATATGTACAGGATATGACCAAAATGGAAGAATGCTTTCTTTGGTGTGAAGAGCTCACAATTTATTCGGGGAACTTAGATAATAGCAGAGGAAACAATTAGAACACAAATCTGAAGTTCTTACCACATAAAAACACAATGGTATGAGGGGACAGTAAGCAGAGAGATGACCTCACTCTTTTATAGACATTAGGATCCAATTTCACCATTAGCAAAATTGCAGCCGTATGGGCATATTTTGTTCACCTATTTGAAAAACTCATGCTAAATTCTAGCAATTGTCTAATAAATTCTCACTGTAAGTATGTCTACATATTGATATTTAAAATGATTTCAGAATGAAGTTGTATTTGGACTAAGTCACTTCCAGCTTTACCCTAGAGAATCTAAATTATATACTTCTTTAAAAAAAGTAACTCAAGAGACAATGTTCCTGAAATAGGTTAGCAAATTACTCAACAGCTCTCTAGAATAGTCAATAAGACTTCCAGACAGAAAATTCTAAAAGCATGGTGTCATCAATAACTAAGAGAGTCATTGTCAATTATCAACTTCATTTATGATGCAAGCATCTAATATAAATTTACTTTCTTGTTTCTGCCTATAACCTACACATTTATGCCAATGATTTAAATTCCACAATGGATTTATTTGATTCGTATATTTTCCACAGTCTGAAAGCTTTCAAAGTAGCCTAAAAGTCATTCATTTATATAGTCACTCATTGGTCCAACATTTCTAGATAATTCATTATGTCTACATCATTTGCATAGTCAATGCTCACATAAAGACAAATAAACAGCATTGTCTGCCGGTAAAGGTGCCTCTAAGAAATATTCAACCACTGTTTGTGATACATTTTGGTACCATGAACATTAAATTTAATATATGTAATAAATGCTAAAATAGATGAACAAGCAATGTACTAGTGGAATAATAAACACACATATATTTTAAAAGCCAGACATTTCCAGAGTACAGTGAGAGAGGGATGAGGGGCCAGCTAAATGAGGGATAGAAAAGCAAACACTTATGGTAACACTTGACTGATGTACAGCTGGCAGCCCTGTATTAGAAACTTCCTCTTGTCATCTCAGTCCTCACAGTGACCCTGCTGACAGAGGAGAAAACCAAGAGAGAGCACTAAGCACGATAGTACTGTTGTGGAGTACTGTGAGCACACAGTACCCCATTTTATCCCCACAGATTTCAGTGCTGCTACTTCTGTCTCTATTTTACAGAAAAGAAATAGAATCACATGGAGGTCAGGTAACTTGCTCAATGTCACGCACCTCAAAGGGAACGGAGGAAGGCACAGCCCCCACACTGGTCTGTGGAGTTCAGACTCCAGCGTGTAGTGGGGTCTTGTCTAATTGTTCATGCTCATGGCATTCTTTACACCAAAGCTTGCATATCCAGTAGTTCATTTTACTTGTACAAACACCTTGTGCACAGAATAGAACAGACGGCATTTCCTCTTTATAAAATTGTGCTGTCCAAAGAGGTCTAGAGATGTTTCACTGTCACTTAGCTTATTATTGGCAGAGATGGGACAGAGCTGGCCTTCTTACTCCAACACCATGTTTCTTCATCTCAAGTGCCTTTACCATTTCAACTTCAGTTAAGTTTGGTTCAAAAAACTTTCTAATCGTTGCATATGCAAATCAGAATGGCTGCGAGGATTAAGGATCAAAGGTATTAACATAAAGAGAGCCCCTGACAAGCAACAAATAAGAGCAGCCTCCAGCAGCTGGCATCAGCATTCCTCCGGAGGAAGAAACCGTCTTGGAGAAAAACTTCCATAAGCTTCAAAGTTTAAAGGCAAGATCTCAGTGGGTCGATGACACAGCCTCACAATAAAGATAAGCTTGATCCATATTAACATACCTCTCTCCATGAAGAGACTACTGCCAGGGTGTCTCTTTCTTCCTTCTTTGTTTTTTTTTTAGGAAGATTAGCCCTGAGCTAACATCTGCCGCCAATCCTCCTCTTTTTGCTGAGGAAGACTGGCCCCAAGCTAACATCCATGCCCATCTTCCCCTCCTTTATATGTGGGATGTCTGCCACACATCACTTGACAAGCTGTGCAAAGGTCCACACCTGGGATCCGACCCAGTGAACCCCAGCCTGCCAAAGTGGAACATGTGAACTTAACTGCTGCGCCACTGGACCGGCTCCTAGAATGTCACTTTCTTAACTGACTCCATCAGCCATAGATCCAGAATTCACAGTGTGGGTCAAAGTTGCCACTGGGAAAGGCCCACAGCACTGTCTCAGAACTCAGGGGACTGTGATAGCTTCAAAGGGGCACGTATATCTGGTGATGGATAAAATCCAGACTATTGGTGGTGAGCATGATGCAATCTACACAGAAACTGATATATTATAATGTACATCTGAAATTACATAATGTTATAAACCAATATGACCTCAATAAAATAATTAAAAAAAAAAAAAAAACTAGAAGTCTTCCATTCAAAGCCAAACTCCTTAGCTCCGTGACCAGGCTCTCCGTGAGCTGACGGATGCCTTCCTCTATGACCTCTCTTCAGTCGGCCCCCACCAGATCTCCTTCCCTCCACTCATTCAACACTTTTACCTAGTGCTCCGTGTGCAAGGCCCTATTCTGGGCTTGGAGGCCTTTGTTTCAGAAGCTCCCTTGAGCTCTTGGGGAATTGGGATACTCTTTCCTTATGCATCTGGGGGTGTGGAGCATTCTTCCACCACATCAGCTGTGAAAGTAGTGCTACTTGAGGTCAGGACTCCTAGGCTCTTTTGCCTGGAGCCCATTCATATTTGATAAATTAGTGAAAGAATTAAATCCCTTGTTAGAGTTTGATGTAATGAGAAAAATATTTCTTTCTTAACAGCAGTGTGTGTTGAATATTTCTACAATTTTCCTTTCTTTTTGGAATAATTGAAAAGGACCACTTTAAAGCATGGCACAATAGCCAGGTCAGCAGGATGGAAAGACACGTGCCCTCATCTCCATCACTATACCATTTTCACCCACCTAACAAGCACCAGAGACCATTTTGTCTTCTGGGTGGTGAGATTATAGCTATAAGACATGATCCCTTATTCAACCTCCTGTATTTTTTATGATCTCTGAGCGTTTTCCTTCATTTCAGAAATACCCTAGAATTTAGATAAATAAAACATACCTTTCAAAGCTGACAATATTACAAGAGATTTTCCATATTTCTCAATCTTGACAAATTGGTATTTATTTTTTTTCCTTTTCATTCTTAAAGAGAATGTTGAGGTATAAATGTAACTATTATCCATGAAGTTGAAATTCTGACACCGTGATTTCTACACTGAGTAACAGAAGACAACTTTTGCTTAGAGCATGGAGGAATGCCCAAAGGTTCTTTATTGCTGAAATAAACTATTTATGTGATTTTTTTGATCAATAGAAGAATAAGAAAAGCTCCTAAATGTGGAATAATCCTCCTTCATAAAAGTAAAGGACAATAAGACACTACAAAAATCAATGAGTAGGCTGGTTCAATTTAGTAGAAAGCTATATAAGCCATCTGAAAACAAGCAAAGAAACACGTAAGCAGGAGTTCATGTGGTCTTATCATTCTGTAGGACCCCATGAGCAGCCTCCATTGAATCTCAGTAAGAGAACATAGGCCCTAAAATGGAAATGCTACAAAGTGGCACATTTTCCTATAGCAAATAAAATCCAAAGACTGATAATCAAAGAGAATAGCATTTCTGTAGTGTGAGTGTCCGTCCATGCTGGTGACACAAGTACCAGAAGGAAACAGTCTTAGGAAAAGAAAAACTTTATAGCAGGTCAATCCATCTCCTATCACATAAGATATCCTAATATGACCAACACTGGGGTCTCCCTGCTGTTTGAGTCAGCCACCAAGCTGTTCTTACACCACAATCACGACGAGAGGCAATGGAACTAAGTAGTCATTCCTGTCCTCATTTTTCTCTCTGAGACAACCAACATCATTAAGCAAACACACCATGGAAGAAGATCATGGCAATCTAATCTCTGGTTTTATGAGTGCTTCCCAGAGAGAAGTCCAGGGTAGTTACTAAGGGAGACCTGAAGAGGAAAATACCATCATTAAGACGGTAACCTTCAAAACCAGCACACCTGCTTAGCTGCCATCTGTGCAAAGATCACAGCCTTGGCAAGTATGTCAGCGGGGGGGATGGGGGAGGTGGGGGGGGTATAGGCACACAAGCAAATGCACATTATTCTGTTTGGTTGTGGTTTCAAGGCTTTTGGGGGGAGGATGGTCATTTTGGAACGTGTGATTAAATCTCTTTTGCAGTTTCAGAGGGTTCTCAAATAATCTTCTATGGACTGAAGTCAGATCACATGTAATACAGCATTTATAAAATAATGGAACAATAAGTAAAATGAATGATTTTCTCAGCAGAGAGGAATTGCTTTAAGGAGAAGCCTCCTTCTCCTTGTTGAGAAAATGCTTCAATAAGCCAGATTCAGGGTGAAAGTCTCTGGGGCCTAAATGTGGCTGGAATTTACCTGCTGGATACCAGGGTGAGGATTGGTTGGCAGCCAGGTGGGCCAAGAGAAGAAGCAATAGGTAGGATGGGGCCAGGTGGATGGAAGCCCACAGCTCAGTGATGACCTCCCCTTCAGGGTCATAGTCAAAAAACATCAGGAAGGTGATAAGTTCAGAGAATACTTGAGAGAAATGTGCTTGTATGTGTGTGTGTGTGGGGGGGGTGGTTAGTAAAAATGAGAGGGGCCACACAGCTGGAATTACCTCGCTCCCAGACCAGGCAGCAAACACTCAGGTGGGACCTTGCAGATGGAAAGATAGGACAGCGCATATAGACAACATAACATCCCAGGAATTCACAAAACCCTTGGGGTGAGGGTCTCTGAACCCTCAATGCGTGAAACTGGTAAGGCTGTCCTATGTCTCCCATGAGGAAAGTAGACCCCAGTGATTTATGGGTTATGAAAATAAATCAAGACAGTGAATATTTTCAAAATACTACCCTGGATCCCTCCAAACGTGAATTAAAAACTAGATGATCTGTAACAAAGAAAATGCAAACTGGGATAAGCTTTTCTACAATACAACACTTGGATATATATATTTAAGATAATTCCCTGGTTCTTCTGGAAACAATTGCATTAGACTGATTTTCTAGATAGAGTCTGATCAAAGGACTAGTACTTTCCCTTATGTAATGTCATTTAATTACTCAAATAAGCTTTTATAAATAATAACATAAAAACTATAAATGCTTACAATAATGAGACAAGAGCAGGGGCATTAGGAAACCAGATTTCTAAAAAGTCCTCAGAAACAGTGGACTTAGACTCCCCATTTTAAGGTCACAGTCACTTCAGGTGTAGGTATAAAATCAGCACAAACTGCATGTAAATATATGTTTTTGAAAGAAGATGGCCAGACTTACGACATGGCAGTGTGAGCAGCTCTGCAGATCCATTCACCAGCAAAAATGAAAAAATATACCACTCAAAGTCTCCAGAAATGGTCTTTAGGGCATACAGCAAGTGAAAGAAACATTTATTCAAAAAGTCTATTAAAACGGAGTAAGAACAGTAAGATTCTGTGGTATTAGCTCCCTGCCTACCATCCCTAGCCCAGCAAGATGGACACTCCAGACAGGTCCTCACAAGAATACAGGGCACCCTCTCGCCCAGCTCCCAGTCAGAGGGCTATTTTCCTGGGAGGAGCAGAATGTCGGCATCCTCCATCTTTCCCCAGCTACCTACTGCTGAGGCTAAACTCCAGAAAAATGCAACAAAGAGGTGGTAGCTTCCTTCTTCTGCCCAGCCCTCATTCAGGTTATAGAAGCTCTACTTTGGGTGTGACCCCAGGGAGAATACTGGGGCCCAGGACACCCCTTCCTCTGGCTTGTGAAACAGTGGTTCCACAGGAGAGGCACACTAGAGAAAACCTCAAGCTACTCTCCATCCTGCTCCAACCAGCGCTCAGCTCCTAAAGCAGTGTCATAACAAAAGCTATAAATATATACTTGATTCCCTTTCTTCTAACAGCTTCTTTAAAAGACACAAAAATAATATGAAGTAATAAGTATAGCAACCTACTACTGGGTTTGTAACATTTATAAATGTAATATACATAACCAAAATAACAAGGAGGGGAAAAGCTATAAGATAACATATCTATATCTCCTTGAAATTAAGATAGCTTAACTTTGAAGCTAATTCTGATGAGTTAAGATGCATATAGTAAGCTCTACAGCAATCACTAAGGATATAATTAAATATATATATAGTATAAAAATATTAAGAAATTAGGTTAAAAATATTCATTTAATGTAAAAAAAAGCAGTAAAGCTGGAATAGCAAAGCAAAAGAAACATGAAGACATATAGAAAATAAAAAGTGAAATGGTAGATGTAAATCTACCTATATCAATAATAACATTAAATGTGAATGGGTTAAACAATTCAACCAAAAGTCAGGGATTGTCAGAGTAGACAAGATCCAAAATCATGACATCGAAAGGAGACACACTGTAGATTCAAAAATACAAATAGATTGAAAGTAAAATGATAGAAAAAGATATGTATGCAAACAGCAAAAACAAAGAAGCTGGCATCACTATACGAAAATGACACAAAGTTGACTTTAAAACAAAAATATTACTGAAGAAAAAAAGGGAATTTTTATAATGATAAAAGGGTTAATTCCCCATTAAGAAAATATAACACTTATACACATGTATGTACCTAACAATAGAGCACCAGAATACATGAAGAAAAGACTGAAAGAATTGAAAGAAGAAATAGACAATTCAACAATAATAGTGGAAAGAACAACCTGGCAGAATATCAACAAGAAAATAGCAGATTTTAACAATGCTATAAACCAACAAGACCTAAAAGGCATCCACAGAACCTCCACCAAACAATAGCAGAATACACATTACTCTCAAGTGCACATGGAACTTTCCCCCGGACAGACCATATAGAAGGTCATCAAACAACCTTCAATGAATTTGCAAGGATAGACATAATATCAAGTATATTTTTTGATGATGATAGAATGAAATTAGAAATAAATTACAGAAAAACTTTGGAAACCTCACAAATATGTGGAAATTAAACAAAATCCCCTAAGTAATCAATGAGCTAAAGAATACATCACAAGGAAAATCAGAAAATACTTTGAGATAAATGGAAATAAAAATCAAAATACCAAATTTTTGGGGTGCTGCTGAAGTATTGCTTAGAAGAAAGTTTATAGTTTTAAATGCCTATATTAAAAAATTAAAAAGATCACAAAACCATCTAATCTACCACCAAAGACACTGGTAAAAAAAAAGCCAACTAAACCTAAAGCAAGAAGAAGGAAGGAAATAATGAAGATTAGAGTGGAAATTAGTGAGATAGAGAATAGAAAAGCAATAGAGAAAATCAATGAAACAAAAAGCTGGTTCCTTGAGATGATCAGTAAAACGGGCAAACTTTTAGCTAGATTGGCCAAGCAAAACAGACAGAAGACTCAAATTACTAGACTCAGAATTAAAGATTAGACATTACTAGCAACAGTAGTCATTACTACCAACATCATTAGTCATCAGAGCAATGCAAATTAAAATCTCAGTGAGATTCTACTTCATACTCACTGCGATGGCTAAAATAAAATTCAGATAATAAAGGGTAATGATGAGGATGTGGAGAAACTGGAATCTTCCTTCACTGCTGATGGGAATGTAAAATGGTGTGGCCAATTTGGAAAATAGTCTGACAGTTCCTTAAATGGTTAAGCATAGAGTTACTATGTAAACCAGCAATTTTGCTTCAAGATTTATACCCAAAGAAACGAAATGTCCACACAAAAAATTATGTGATTGTTTATAGCAATATAATGCATAATAGCCAAAAAGTGGAAACAGCTCAAATGCCCATTAACAATAGAAAAACAAAATGTATATATTATTTGAAATGATATGTACTGAAGTAATGATAACATGGCTTGACCTTAAAATATTCTGCTAAGTGCAAGCTACCAGTCACAAAAAAACACATATTATATAATTCCATTTACATGTTAATATAGACAAATTTATAGAGACAGAAAATAGATTAGTGGGGACTGAGGACAGAGGTGAATAGAAAGGTGATAGCTAAAATGTTGAGATTTCCTTTTGAGATGATGAAAATGTTCTAAAAATAACTGTAGATAGGATTGCATGTAATGGTGAATACACTAAAAAGTACTGAATTATACACTTTAAATGGATGTATGGTATGTGAAGTACATATCAACAAAGCTATTAAAAAGCAAAGAGAGAGGATGGCCATGGTTTAAAAAAAATAGTTACACAATATTTGGGGATGGTAGTAGATGGTAAATCTGGCTTGAATTCTTTGCATCTTCCTCTATCCACACTCTTGCCATGTAACCTTGCCATGCTCTTCCACTAATAGGAGGGACTACCTTCTGACACTTTTTCTTTAGTCATATGACTTAGTTTGGCTAAAGGGCCATTGGCAGGTGTGATGTGACCCCAGGCTTGAATCATACTTGTGCACTTTGGCCTTCTCTTCTCGTATCCCCACCACTCAAGCACTCATCCCAGGAGGACAAGAGACAGCTGGAGCAGAGCCACCCCAGGGAAGCCCCACCCGGGCCAGCCTATCTCCAGACAATCTGCAGATTCATGAGGATGAATGGTAATCGTCTAAGCCACTTGGTTTTTATGAATTTTGTTTTGCTGCTTTTTGTAACAAAATCTAACTGATGCACAGGGCTCTTTCATGCTTTTGATAAAATGGAGCCAAAAATCAAATTTGTAAAAAGCTTCTAAACTATGAAACAAAGAAATGTTGAGTGCTCATGCATTTTCTTTGAATACACACGCACATACACACAAACACATACACCACACACATACGCGACACATACACACACATATATAACATACACATACAACACACACACACACATATACACACACATAAATTTTAGGCTAACTGGACATAGAGCAAATAAACCTTCCCCCAAATCCCAATCTTCAATCACTTTAAACCTGAAATACACTTTTGACATAACAGAACTCCATTTCCTTTCTTGGGCCGTGTTTTCTTGTGCTTAGGCTGTCTTTACAATCAGAATTCATAACCCCGCTGTGTACAGCTGATTTTTCAAACAGCGCATTTTCGCTGTGTGCACTGCACATTAATTCCTGGCGGGCTGGTGTGCACCAGTGCTGACTCTGGCTCACTGCAGAGGAGGCGACAGGAAATTACTGCTGAGGCCGTGGCAGCAATTAGGCCTCAGTCACACACCTGATAGTCTCTGCTAATGGAGACGCTGAGCACAGACAGAGCCCTGTTTCTAAATGCAGCAAACTAACAGTGAATAATGCAGACTGTCTTGAGAGAAAGTGCCTAGGGATCAATGAGATCTGAACAGAAGTCTTTATTAAAGGGGTCGATTAGTGTTCTTAGTAGTAGTTGTTCATTAAGCAGGACAGAGTCTGGATGCTTCCACCGACTCGTCTGATTTCTCTTTTAAAGTCCAGTCGTAGCAACCTGGAAGGAGCTATTATTTAGCAAAGGCTGCCATGTGCCAGGGACTTTACATATGTTCCTTTGTTCATTTATTTATTTGTTCAACAAGTACCTTGAGCACATGTCATTACCTGGCACCGTCCCAAATGTTAGGGATACAGAAGTAAACAAAATGCAGGTCTACCCTCAGAGAGTTTACATTCCTCTGTGAAGAGATGGAAAATAATCAGGTAAACAAATTAATGTGTGTTTAATATGTCACAGGGTGTATTAGTCTGTTTAGATTCATGTATCAGTAACAGAAAACTAAAGTAGTAGAGATATCAGCAAGTTTAAAGTCTAAAGTCAGGCAGCTCAGAGCAGAGAAGGCAGTCCTGTGGCTCATTCTTTCTTATTGCTCTGCTCACGGGCCTTTGTTGCTGTGGCTGCCTCATGGTCCAAGATGGCTGCTTCGTCTCTAACTATTGCATCTGAATTCAAGTCAAAAAGAAAGGAGGAATGGGGAGAAAAAGTGCATGCCACTTTCTAGAAATCCATGTCCTTGATGTTGAAGACATCTCTTCTATTATATTTCTTTGGCCACATGTAGCAGTCGTGAAAGCTGGGAAATGCATTCTTATTTCCCAGCGGCCATGTTGCCAGCTGCCATCCAGAGGTTCTTATGCTTCTATGAATGGGGAGACTAGATACTGGAGACCTCTCTGAAGAGGTGACAGTTGAGGAAAGAACTGAGGGAATGAGCCACGCATTTATCTTGGGGAAAGAGGAAGTCACAGCCCTCAGGTGGGAACATAATTGGTATATTCCTCCATTGCTTTCCATAATACTATAAAATATATATGATTGTCCTCATTTAAGAGAAAAACTTTCAGAAATGTTAAATAACTTTTTCAAAGTCCTGTGGGTAGTGATACGGGTCTGACGTTAAAACTTCTGTCTCATCAAACCATACTGGCTTTCAAAGAGGAGTTGGCACACGTTTTAAGAAGAAGAGAGCCTGTTTTCTGAGTAGATACAACAGAAAGTCAATTCAGCAGAGGAATCTTGCAGCTGTCATCATAGAAGTCCCCAGGACATCCACTTGAGGCAGGACTCTGTTCTTTAGTCAGTTGCAGGTAAAGCAAGTTGAGACATCAGCAGTGATATAAAAAGAATAAGGAACTTAGGAGTCAAGAAATTGAGTTTGGAAACTCCTTCTTTCAAAATTAATTCTGTGCTTGTGGCCAACTGCCTAACTTCTTTAGGTGTGAGGTTTTCATGGTGAAGTAGGTAAAACAATACCTATTTATGTTGCAAGGATTAAATGAGAGAATGCAAATAAGGCATTTGGCAGATGACCCATGTCGAATAATGTTTAAACAGATGCAACAGCGTGGATGCGAGCCCTGACCTCGGAGTTAATAAACATTGAGGCAGAGCTGTGATGAGCTCAGGTTACTCCATCCCTCTGTCTCAACCAAAGACAATAATCACTCCAAACTTGAGGTTTCCTCTCCTGCCTCCCGCCCTGGAGAAAAGCACCAGAGGCAGCACACCATCATCCCCTCATGATGAAATACCCAGACGGCCACCAGCAGCTCACAGAGAACACGCCCCACACTCAGATCTTCCTACCCTCAGAGCCCTTCCTGACCTCTCGATTTCTCTAAGGGCATCACTATCTTTCCATCCCCCACATCCAAAGGCTAATGGTCACAGTGGCTCCTCCTTTCCCTAAGTCCCAGACTAGTCACTTGTAAAATTCTATTACTTTTTTCTGCAATGCTTTCTTCTCCATATGTTCTGTCACCAGCCAACTTCAGTTTATTTTATTTAACTTCCAGCTAGAAAACAAAAATAGTAGTTTAATAGACCTCTCCTCCTCTTCCAATCTTGTTCCTTCCCTTGCTTCTCCCATTTTTTTTACCCTAGAATTATAAGCTCCCATAATTTGACTCCAAAGATTGTCTTCAAGTGTATGCCCCACTTTTCAACCTGCACTCCATATTACAGGCAAGCTGTTCTCAAACGTGACTTGCATCATTCATGTCCACCTCTCTTCCCATCACCACGAATGCACACACAGTTGGTTAGCTGCCCAGGAGCAGATGCAGTTTAAATGTCTCCTCTTTCATGAAGTGTGCCCTCTGCCTCCTTCCAGCCCCTGCTGTGCGTACGCAGAAACCTTCTCAGGGCACTTCCGGTCTCTCTTATCTAATTTTTGATACATGTGTCTAGTCTACTCCTGGTAGGGGTCATGCCTTATTCATCACTCAATCCCAAGACCCTGGCACTAAATAAACATTCTATAATGTTTGCTGACTTAACTTGAGCTGCATCACACAACGTTTTGTCCACCTATCTCTTAGGACAATTATCACACTGTGCTGCATTTACCTTTATGTGTGTGTGTGTGTCTGCCTGACACCAGACTATGAGTTGTGAGAGGAGGAACCACACATTTGTGGTCTCTTGTCAGACAGGTGCTCAAAAAACACGTGTGAATGGACAGGAATCACAATGAGAGTCTGAATCCATCCATGTAAAACTATCTCCACCATTTCCATTTCCCATCTTCATCGTGGGTGAGAAGAAGTCTGTTTACTCTTAAGGGAAAATAGGAGAAAATGAAAGCAGGGTGATCTCCTCTGGGAAGGTGACAGCTCTGGGTGACATTGTTCATGAAATGAATTTCCAAGACCAGAGGCATCCACCTGAAATGCCCAACACAAGAAGGAGCTGAAGGTCAGAAACTTTCCCAGGTTATTACATTAGAGCAACACTGATTGATTGTGTCCATGCAACGTGACATTGTGAAAGTAAATGAGATGACACGTTGCAGATACCAGTGCCGGCAGACACATGCTGAGGAGATGAAAGCGAGCCACATTTGTTCTTTTAAAAGAACCATTTCTAGTGCAGAGAATTACTTCAGCGGTAAGTAGAAGCAGTTGAATTATATGATGCTTTAAAACAAAGCAAAATGTAGAAAAATAGTACTCAGTAGCCCATAATCCCACAGTTCCACATCGTAGCAGAAGTCATTATACGTGCTCATGTACAAACTGCCTCCTCCATTTGTGAAAATGGCATAAGCATATAAAATTATCTATTTCATGTTTAAATGAGCCAGTTTATTATTTGGTGATGTAATCTCAATCTAAGATTTTATGTTTATAGCAATGTTTAATAGAAGTATTAAATCAAAGTTGCCACCCTGAAGCATGCAGTGTCACATAAGGTACTATATTAATTTGCAACTACCCAGATAGTCATAGCTTGAGAGCTCAGACATCATCATTCATCCTCTCACTTAGACGAAAATCCACGAACAAATCCTACAGGTTCTTCCTCACTTTCTAAGTAAAATGGCTATATAACACATCAATGACGGCATCTTTTGAAGTTTATTCCAGATTCCTAAAGTTTTCATGATGGAAAAGGTGAGGAAATGAAATATTTTCTTAAATTATTTAAAGCTTTGTTTTGTTTACTTACATCTCCCCGCAGAAGTTGGCCTGGTGTCCTTTGGATTGTAAATTCTGTGCTTCAGAAGCATGATATATTTTCCCTCCCTGGGAGAATTGCTTTCAACATTCTTAACTCTCCTGCTTAAGTCAGGCCCAAAGGAAGGGAAAGCAAACAGGTGCAATGAGCAGCTGTTACGGCTTCCCTCCAGGTGAGCCATGAATGTGCCCACAGCCTGCAGGTGGAAAGGCAGCTCATCAGGCTCTCAGGATGTGCTCCGGTTATGATGTGCAGAGGATCTGGGAATGCATCCCAAATTACCTGGGACAAAATCCCAGTCCCCACAGAGTTTGGTGTTAACCATTCCTGGCTATCAGTTAGCTGCCACTCCACTCCAGCTCTCCTTTGATAACTCAGCTTCACACACTCACACACACAGACACACACAGTATGTGCTCACACATAAACTTATCAATATTTATTCTATATCAAATGACACTCTTGAAACAAAAGCCCTAGAGCACAGCTTGTTCAACCTAATACCTAGCCTCAACTGAGGAAAGAATCCAATCAGAAGAAGGAGAGACTGCAGATAGTGACCCAACATCCATTTTCCCTCTCTTCCTCCATAACAGAAAACTAACTTTATCTAAATGGCGAAGCATCTGGCTAAACTCTACATTTCTTAGACTGCCTGGTAGCCAGGGTGACCAATGAAACACAAGTACAGTTTGCTGGGTAAGACTTTCAGAAAGGTACTTTAAGAATGCTTCTTTCCAGAAATAGACCATGCAGATCAATGGAACAGAATCAAGAGCCCATAAATAAACCCACACGTATATGGACAGCTAATTTTTGAGAAGGGATCTGAGAGCATACAATGGAGAAAGGAGAGTCTCTTCAATAAATGGTGTTGGGAAAAACTAGACAGCCACATGCGAAAGAATGAAAGCAGACCATCATCTTACACTGTGCACAAAAATCAACTCAAAATAGATTAAAGACTTGAATGTAAGACCCGAAATCATGAAACTTCTAGAAGAAAACATAAGCAGCATGTGCTTTGACATCGATCTTAGCAGCATATTTTCAAGTACCATGTCTGACCGGGCAAGGGAAACAAAAGAAAAAATAAAAAACTGGGATTATATCAAACTAAAAAGCTTCTGCACTGCAAAGGAAACCATCAACAAAATGAAAAGACAATCTAACAATTGGGAGAAGATATTTGCAAACCAGATATTTGGATAAGGAGTTAATATCCAAAATATATAGAGAACTCATACATCTCAACAACAAAAAAACCAACAACCAGTGAAAAAATGGGGAAAAGATCTGAACAGAGATTTCCCCAAAGAAGATATATGGATGGCCAATAGGTAAATGAAAACATGTTCAAAATCATTAGCTCTCAGGGAAATGCAAATCAAAACTACAATGAGATATCACCTCACTCCCATTAGAATGGCTATAATTAACAAGACAGAAAACAACAAGTGTTGGAGAGGATGTGGGGAGAAGGGAATCCTTCTACACTGCTGGTGGGAGTGCAAACTGGTACAGCCACTATGGAAAGCAGTATGGTGTATCCTCAGAAAATTAAGAATAGATCTACCATATGATCCAGCTATTCCACTGCTGGGTATTTATCCAAAGAACTTGAAAATACAAATGCATAAAGATACATGCACCTCTACGTTCATCACAACATTATTCACAATAGCCAAGACTTGGAAGCAACCTAGGTGCCCATCAAGGGATGACTAGATAAAGAAGACGTGGTATATATACACAAGGGAATACTACTCAGCCATAAGAAAGGATGAAATCCAGCCACTTGTGTCAACATGGATAGACCTTGAGGGCATTATGCTAAGTGAAATAAGTCAGAGGGAGAAAGTCAAACATCATATGATCTCACTCATAAGAAGAAGATAAAAACAATGACAAACAAACACATAGCAACAGAGATTGGATTGATGGCTACCAGAGGAGGGAGGAGAGGGAGGAGGGTGAAAAGGGTAACTAGGCACACATGTGTAGTGATGGATTATAATTAGTCTTTGGGTGGTGAACACGATATAATCTACACAGAATTCAAAATATATTATGATGTACATGTGAAAGTTATATAATGTTATAATCCAATGTTACTGCCATAAAAACAAAAATTTTTAAAAAAAGAGTGCTCCTTTTGTCTTTCTCTGCTTTCTGCTGTTTGTTATCTAAAATATGGATATACTGGGTGGAGCTACAGCAGTTGCTTTGGGACCAAGTAAATTGTAAAGATGTGAGCCACAGAACCAGTGCCAATAACCAGGTACTTCTGGATTTTTATTACACATAAAAATGAATATGCTTAAGTCAGTGGATATGCTTAAATAAATGTGTTTGTTGTTCTGTTACTAATAGAACAATACATCTCACAACTGATACAAAGAAAAGATCAAAGATATAGAAGAGGAAGAAGAAAACTATTGGAGGACGTTCTCAGAAGGGAAGGAGATCATTTTGTTAGCAAACGGGTAAAAGAAAGACATTTGATAAAGAGATAAACTTCTTTCCAAGAAATAAGAACAAAGAAGGAGAGGATGATGAATAAATAGAAATTTTGTGAGACCTTTTTGAGCAGCCAGCTGATAGAAGGCCTCTCTCATCTCAGAAAAGTAGAAATTATGTGTTAACGAATGGGGTGTCAGAGTCTCAAGAGAATGGAGAACATGTAGAAGCACTGGTGAGAGGAAGGTCAATAAGAGAGAGCTGTTGGTGCAGACACAGTCGAAGCCACAGAAAGAGTCTGCATGAGCACACATTTGTAGGTCTGCGGGATATGCTCCAGCAGGAAGGAGGCAGAAGGCATGGTGATGAAGCCCGTGGGCTCGAGAGTCAGATGGCCCACATTTGAATCCCAGCTCCACCACAGCTCACTTTCTTCATCCATTAAATGGAGATAGTCACAAGAATGTACATCACAGGGGCCAGCCCAGTGGCGCTGTGGTTAAGTGTGCATGTTCAGCTTTGGCAGCCCGGGGTTCACCATTTCAGATCCCAGGTGCAGACATGGCACCTCTTGGGAAACGATGCTGGTGACCCTGAAAACATACTCAACCTTTTTATGACTCATTTTCTCTACTTGTAAAAGGGGGGTGATAATAATGGCCACTTCATAGGGTTGTCATGAGGAATAAACTAGTTAATATGTATAAAGCACTTAGAGGTGGTATATAGTAAGGACTATACAGGTGTTATATCCTAATATTACTATGTGGCATGCTAAATAATCTATATACAGTGCTTAGTCCAGTATGGACGAGAATATGTATGTAATAAATGGCCACCAGATAAATGGTAAGGACCAGGATGTATAAGAGAAAGGGGATATTCCATAGGTTGGGAAAACAGGAGTGATTCAGGAGAAGTGGCCAGACTGTTGTGGAAAGGTGATCTGGGATTGCAGGCTATGGAGCGACTACACCAATTTCATAAAGTGCAAATTTCCTTAGGCAGAGAGTGAAAGGAAAAGGCTGAAAGGAGAGAAGGGCATCTCCACAAATTTCTTGAGCCTGATGGGAGGTCTTCAGTGGTGTTGCAACCTCTCCTGCTCTGAGAGGAAAGGGGCACAAAGGAAAGCCTTGGCATTGTCCAGGCTCTGGGGCCACCTCAGAGATTGAAGCAGCCTGAGCACAAGCCAGGGCCAACCTGGAAAGACTGGGAAGGAGAGGATGATTAAGGAGGAAGAGATTCCCCAGGAAGAGTAAAAACATTCGTGGGGGTGTGTTTTGGCAATGGCGGGGAAGGAGAGGAGTTGAGACTGCATATGAGGAGAGTTTTGTGAAGACCTAACAGCCTGGTAAGAGGCATGCCACTGGGATGGAGCAGATGTGTGACTTCCCAAGGTTGAAACAGAGGCCAGAAGTCACAGGGGTGGGAGAGAGGCGGGCACAGGGGTGAGGTCAACATGTGTGAGGGGAAGGAGAGAAGGCCACCTCCCCCAATAAAGCCTAGCCTCCGAAATCCTGTACTCTAGATCTTGTGTGTCCTTCTGGCCAATCAGCTCCCAGTTTGGGATAAATCTTGCCATCTGTGCAGAGGAAGGATTGGGATGCTGGCTACAGCTAGGAAGAGCAGGATGCAGGCCCAAGCTAGAGTCAGGAAAACCCCTTTAGGTAAGTCCAAGTAACAGAAATCTACTGTTGGCCTCTTTATTGAAATAACAAAATATGACCATGATTATTAAACTTGAACTTGGTTGGGTCTTAGCTACGAACACAAACAGCACTTTAAAAATATATTGGAATACTGACTCTGAGGTTAAACTCAGTGCTTAGCTATTTAGAAGTACAACATAAGATGCTTTAAGAAGTTGTAACAAGAAGATCTAGAACCTGAGAAGAAAATAGGACATCAAGTTAATAAATGAGTGAATTTAGAGTCTGGCAATATTAGCCCTCCTAGGGAATCAAAACCGAAACACTTCACGATGTATGGCCTCCTCAGCACAGTTCTCCTGGGTTTTCCCAGGCCAAGATATCCGGGACTGGCTGTCACTGCCCTCAGATTGTATCTCTGAGTGTGGATGCATGAGCATAAGTCAATACAGGGATTGAAAGAAGACAAAGGCTGTGCCCTCCAGGAGCGTAAGGTCAATTGCAGGTTTGGGGAAATCAAACACTGCATGCACAGATCTTTTGGCAGAGAGCATGCAATACACACTGAAGAAGAGAAATAGGTCATCACTATGAATAGAAAATGCAGGCAACGAGAAGAAAACTCTGAGTCCTGGAAAGGCCAGGGGTCTCAAGGACGAAGGAAGACTTGTGCTGGCAGCAGCAGTGGGGAGATGGGAGATCATGAAGTCAGGGCTGGGGGGGGTCCCCAGTAAGGGGTGCAAGTGGAAGAAGACCTGAGGTGGGAGGGGGACGATGTGAGCATGAGAAGAGCCTCCCAGTGACCACCACCTGCAAGGGTCCCGAGTCCTGCCCAGGCCTACTGGTTCACAGACATGACTTCTGAAATCCCAGGCTGGAACCAGACTGGGACTGAAAGAAGAGCAAGGTGCTCTTCTCATATGAACCCTGGAGATTCTGCAAAGCAGAGTCCCTCCAGGGCTCAGAGGACCAGCCTGCAGGGAGAAAACACCAGTGTACAGATCCCTGACCCGATCCACTGCCTGTTTCCTGGTATGCTTCATGGACCCTCCTCCTGTCAGGCTGGGAGCAAGCCACAGTTCTGAAGATCCCATCAATGAAAAGGGCAGGGACCATGGCCTAATCTGCTTTTGAGAATCTGTCTGAATTCCTATTCTTGTAACGAGGTGTCACCATCTATCTCTAAGCTCCTTGAGGACGTGCAGAAAAGTACTGGTTAGGACAGTGGTTCTCAACCAGGGCAATTTGCTCTCTAGGAGACATTTGGCAATGTCTGGAGATGTTTTGGTTGTCACAGTCAGGGTGGGGACTGCTGCGCTGGCCAGGGCTGCTGCTCAACCTCCTACAGTACACAGGACAGTCTCTCATGACAAAGAATTATTCAACCCAAAATGAAAATGGCGCAAGTTTGAGAAACCCGAGTGAAGAACAGAAAGCCTACAGTTGCTCAGGAATATTTTAAATCCGCCATTGCTCATGCTGATTTCGCTGAGCCTGGTGACTCCCTCCCATTTCAATGCTGACATATGACCTTTCCTCTGACTGTTCCTGTTTGTCCCTCTTGTTCTCAAATTCTGATTCTGTAGAGATGTATTTACTACTAAATGCAATCAAGAATTAAATCCCCTTTTAACCAAATTTTGCCTTTACTCCAAGGTCTCAAAGATTTCCCTAATTCCTCAAACCAAAGAAATCTCCTCCTCTCAGGACACCATAGTTTGCACCTTTTCAATGATGCACACCCTATGATGTCAGGCCTTGTGATGTCACATGTGTGTGCAAGCCTCACTGTATGCACTTACAAGCACCAAGTGGGGAGAGGCTGCGTCAGACCAAGCTCTGTACCTCCTTGCTGGGCCTCAATCAAAGTCTGCTAAAGAAACAATTAAACATCAGAAGCAATGCCTCAATTTTACCGCTGGAAGTTCTAATGTTGATTGACATCTTCTAAATCATAACTCAGGTAAGAAGCAACATTAAAGGGAAAGTAATGACGTGAATGGACACTCTCAAACCAGAGATAACCTGTTGCATTAGTTTTTCTCTGAGGCCCCTCACCATGGACAGCTGGTACAACTGGACACACAGAGCATCTGGTTATGTGTAGATCAGGGTGCCAGAAACTTACTTTTTAATACAACAGTTCCATAACCCCAAAATGTTTGCCAATTCACAGAGCAGATAATAGCACTGAAACAAGCAATTGAAGAGGTTGCCAGAAAGAGCAAAAGTCTATACAGGAACAGGAAGGGGATGTCAGGAGCCTCGGCAAAGCCAGGCCCCCGGCCTTCCTAGGCACAATGGACAAGTCTGGCTCCACCAGGCAGGGCGAATGTGATGGCCCCACACTCATGGCCCCGCTGGCCTTGGAGAGTCCTGGGGAGGGCTGTGTTATCCAGGTCTTTTATTCTCTGTATTCTGAGGCTTTGACGTCAGGGCCTTGCTGACCCTGGAGGGACAGCCCCTCCTAGGACTAGCCAGTTCCTAGAGATACGGAACAACCTGCCACCAACATGGTTTTCAATGACACAGCAGTAAATCCAGAGCCCACACCCCACCACCTCCTCTATGAGGCTCTCACACCCTGGCACTATCCCTCTGCCTCCACCACCCAGGGCCAGGTACCAGACAATGAGGGAAGCCCCATCCTCCAGAGCCTGGTGACATTATTCACACTAGCCAGTTCTGTCTGTTCACCCTGTCTTGACTGTTCCTTCCATAGAAACCACAACAAAGGCTCTTGCCCACATTTTCCCCTTGCTCCGTCTGCATCCTGACCCATGGGGTGCTTCCCCATGTGGCCCCTCTGTGGCGTGGTGTGCCCCCTCTCCTTAGGAACTGAATGATGAACTTTTCAAAGGCAATCCTATCATGATCTGTTGGTCTTAGTATACCTCACACTTTCTATTAACACACACATTTTAAAACAGGGTGAGGGTGGAGGCAGTCTGGGCAGCAGGACATCATTATTGCTCTGATAGGCACAGGGGAACGGGGCTTGGAGTCCTTTGGAGGAAGCTTCTTTGATGCGGGAGGATGTGTGGACTGTGCTTAGGGCCCAGGAAAGGAATTCAAAAGCACAGGAGGAGAGAATAGATTCAGGGCAGCAATGTCTGGGCACCATGTGTAGGGGAGCGGACAGAAACCACCAGAGAGGGTGGGAAGGAGAGGGAGTGCCACCCACACATCAAGGCAGAGGGATGGACCTGGACCTGGTCTTGCTCCCCAGACTCAGGGGTGATGTGTCTGAGGTCCAAGGGAGGTGCTGTTTGTCACCTGAGTATCTCTCCAGGGCTGTGCCTGTCCCAGAGGATGGGGACACAGAGGACATGATCTAGGCAGAGTTTCACTGTGCTCTCCTTCCACCTCTTTTTTTCCTTTTATTTCTCTCTCCTTACATCCCACCCACACTCTCTCCTTCTCCTTATCTTTGCACAGCTCTGGATTTTTCTCATCCTTATGTCCCTCCCCACACACCCTGGATGATGGCTGCCGTGCACAGCGAGCTGTCTTACCAGGTTTGGGCTCTGGTGCCTGATGAGACTCTAGGCCACTGTCATAGTGGAATTTGCTGGAATTACACTGATCTGTGTGGGTTTCTAATTTCCAATAAGGTCAAGATAAACACTGGGATTCAGAAGGTAAACCGTGGCTAAATCCTCACTCTCCACTAGCTTTTGCTCTCCTCCATCTCTCTGTGGGCTCTTGTTGCACCCGACCCTTGTAGGGGCAGACTGTCCTGAGGACCCATCCCTACCCTCCACTTGACTATCCGAGTCTCCCCTCTGTAGGGTTTCTGCAGCTCCTGGCATCAGCTTCCCTCTTTAGGCAGCCATCTCCCAAGCCGAGCCTGGACCCTGCCCGCCGGCCCCCTGCGTCTCCTCAGGGAAACCCTTACACTCAAGTCTTAACCCAAACTCAGGACCATCTCTTCCGAATCCTAGCTTTCTCCTGAGTTATGTCCTCAGACCCTCTCCCCACATCGCTGCCTCACCCCCTGCTCTCTGTTCCTCCTTCTCTCCTCACTCTTTTCAAATCTTCTCAGTACCAAACCACAAGAGCATTTTTGACGCCTCTTATTCTCCATTGCACACCTCTCCTCAGGTGCTGCCTTTCCTGGCGCTCTCAGCAGAATATGCTTCAGATTCACTGCTTATTAAAACTTACCTTCACTGGTTTAGGTCTGACTTTCATTATCTCTCATGAAAACTATTGCAGAATCTCCTCACTGACCTGCCTTTCTCCTTGCCCTCCTTGCTGCTGAAAAGTGCCAGTGATACACTGGGACAAAGAGTCACTTTTACTCAAATTTCTTGCAATAATAATGGCAGCAAACACCAAATGTGGCAGGAGCCAGGCTCTCTTCTAAGTACTCTCACACTCATTTAGTCCCCACAATACTCTCCTACAGTTGGGGAGACTGAGGCAGAGCAGTTGCCTGATGGGCTGGCAGGAGCAGCCAGACCAGGCCTCCATCTCTGCCGAGTGTTCCCACATGCAGGAGCCCAGCAAGTGCCCAGCACACGGCACTCAGGGCCCACCAAGAAATGGGTCCAAATCAAACTTCTAGAGTCACCACTCAAGGTCAAGTTATATGGTGATGCCATCAGACACCTGGGAGGAAATCTCCTTCTGTCCTGGTACCAAGATCTCTAAGTTAGAGATAACAAGGTTTGAAGCCAAAGAGTATGCCTCATGTGTGCTTCAAACAAGAGTGCCTACAGACCGTCGGCATGCGGGGAGTGTTCACTGAAAGAAGAGCATGGAGAGGAGGAGGAAGGAGCCCTTTCTCTCTCATGTCAACGCCGCCACATCACAGGGAGGGAAACGGGCACCAATGTTGATGACTCCTGCCTGTTTGTATGCCCATGATTCCATTTCATGATGAATCTTTTATTCTTTATCTTAATATTATAGAAACATATGCAGTCAGTTTATTTGTTATAGGAAAATACCAACTTTACAAATTATTTTTTTAAATGTATTAAGTTCAGTTTTCAGCGAATAACCTATAAGCCATTTCTGGCTCACTATAATTCTATGGTTCCTATTTACCAACAATCCATCCTCACGTTGTTACACATTATTGGAACTAAAACTCAGAAGGAGGTGAGACTGTTGAGCACATGGACCATACCAGTTAGAGGCTAACTCTTGCTATGTGCTTCGTCCTGCTGGTTCTTCCAGCCTCGGTTAGTAAACCTCATGAAAGGCTCAGACGTAAATCATCCAACAATCAGGCATGGGCTATAAAGCTTCATGTAAGCATTCATAAAGGTTAGGGAGTGTGAAGTATTATTTTTGTTTTGATGATACTTATTAAAGGTGAGCAGAGTACATATTGAGAACAGTTTCCAGTAGGTTTATCTGACAAGTGATCGACCCTGAGCAGCAAGCGGCAGTGAGGTGACTGCCCCCGCAGACCCGACTCTGAAGCCCTGCAGGACTGATGTTTACTCCCCAATATGGTATCTTAATCCAAGCGTTCAATAGTTATTTTCTGCATAAAATAAAAATATTTCAACCTAACATATATGTCTAACAAATCTCTGCTTGTGAATTCTCACTTTAAAAAATATTGAATAAATAAAAATGGAAAGAGACTTACCAACATGTTAATAAATTAATCTATATCAAAAATAACAGATCAAACAACAAATTGAATGGAAATTACAAACTTTACAAATAGCTTAGGCAACACTGAATTAGAAAAAAGTACATGGGGACATAAAAATGCTCATAGAAATTGATAGCAAAATCATTAAGATTCTATAAGGTAAATGGCAGAAAGATCTGAAACAACAATTAACCAGGAAGACATCAAAGGGATTAATGTGCTCAGGAAAAGTCTTTAGACTTCATTAGTCAACATGAAAAGCAGCCCCAAATCCCTCTTTTACCCTCTTAATTAATGGAGATCTTTTTAAAAGTATAGCATTTTGTCCAGTGACCCAGGCACCCTGATTCCCTCTGGATGAGAGATATATTGGTACAGCCTTTTTATAAGGTACTTTGCATTAACAAGGTCATTTTTGGTCCTTTCTTCGTCTTGACCCTGTAACGTATTCCCAACCCTCCCACGTCCCTGCAGTGGGAGTACGTGTCCTGCTGGGAAGAAGACAGCAAACCATTGTCGAGAAAATGCTGGGTTCTGTGTGGGAGTTGCAGTGTCTCAACTCATGAGCTATGATATTGCACACACACCCCTTACCTACTCAGGGCTTCGTCTCCTTCCCTATGTCATGAGGCAACTGGACCATGCTGTTTCCAAAGCATTTCCACTTATGGCATCATGCCATTGATCTACAGCAAACAGTTAAATGAAAAGAGAAGGCGACATACCTATTTTTAATGTGCTGAGGAGAACCAAGGCACCGGAAGCTGCCGTTGACCATTATAGCAAGTCTCGTGCAAAGAGCCTCACACTCCTCCATGCTGCGAGAGGAAGACAAGAAACCCATGAGAAGCCGTGTCCTAAAGATGCCAGGCTTGACTCGAACAGCAAAATCAACAAGTAGACAAAAAGATCACTCTGCAAATTAGCTCATTTTCTACACAGAAACCTCATGAAACCCAAAAAAGCACTTTGAAAATGGGTAAGATTTTACGCAGGTAGCCAATTACACAATTAACAAAAAAATTAGTAGCATTTCAATATACATATCAGGAATAACAGTTATAAAATTTATCTGGAGAGAACATTTTAGTAATAGTACAAAAATGCAAAATAGAAAAGAATGACCTTCACAAAAAATGTTCAAGTTTTATGAAAAGAAGCAAGATTTACTAACGGATCTAAGAGAAGTCTTGAAAGATGTGCTAAAAAAATGAAAAGAATGGATAGTTAAAAAATGAGAAATTATAATATGGAAATTATTGTAATATAAAATTATTGTGATATAAAATAATATTAGTATATGTAAGTGTAAATTTAAATATAATAATAATATAACAAGTATAAATATGAAATGTAATAAGTAAATGAATTATATAGACTATAAATGTTATATTTTAATATAGTATATAATTTAATATAAAGTAAACTATAATAAATAACATTGTAATTTGTAATTTACAACTTTGTTTGTAATATAATTTATTTTTATATAAAATATGTTATAAAGATTTGCAATTTATAACTGCATTGTTATAATTACATGAAAAGATAATATAAATTATAATGAAGATAAAGCATAATGCCAATCAATTTTTAAGTTTGTCACTCCCCACGAGAAAAATTGAAAATAATTATAAAGCAAATCTTTAAAATTATTGAATGAGAGGTAGAAAAACATTGAACAAGATGAGTAATGAGAGAACACTTGTCTCAGAAAATATTAACATTCTTTGTACAGCTCAAATATTTAAAATGAGGCAATATGCTAAGGAATTACAAGGCAGACCATTGGAACGAGATAAGACAATGCAGAAGGAGACATTAATATGTTAAATCATAAGTGATCAGAGGAGGGAAACATTCTTTCTAAGCTTAACAGCGATGAAGGAAACTATGTAAGGAACATTAGATATACTTGAAAGTGCAAAACTACAAACTCCTAATAAGCGTCAAAACACAGCAGACTAACATTAAAAAAATTGCAACAAACAGTGGGAGAGTGTTGATATACTTACTACAAAGAAGCCATATATGTTAGTGTAAAAGCAAAACAATGAAAATCCAATAGAGGAAGTAAGACAAATAACATACAGAGACTATTCAAAGAATGGTTCGTGCGTAATAAACATCCCAACACATTGTAAACTTAACCACCAAATAAGTGATCTTAAAACTGTTTTCTAGCTGTAGGGGAATTTGTCATGTGTGCTTTTGCATGTTGCAAAGAAAGATAATTTTTTTCCATCTCCAGCGCAAGTAAAAACAATGAATTCTCAGATCAAAACAGTACCCAAAAAGTTAAAGAAATTCTGTCAATAATTCTAAATAAGTCATTTCATATACTGCTGGTGAGAGTAGAAAACTGGCATAACTTTCTGAAAACCAATTTGGCAATAATTCCTTTTGTAGGAACTTACCTTAGGAAACATAGAAAATGGAAGTGTATATAAAAACTTATTTATAATAGTAAAAACCAAGAAACAGGTTTCACAGTAGAATAACATAATACTCATATAAATGAGAGTGCATCCATGTGTTATCCACTAAAATGAGATTTTCCAAAGTCAATTAATTGCATGGGGCAAAGGTAATAACATAGTCATGGTAAAATGATGATACATGTTAGGAAAATTGCACATATATGAGAAAAAACTAGGAAGGAAAAACACACAAAAAAGTATGACTATCAATATCTGAAAAGTGAAATTAATGGTGGAATTTCTTTCCTTCTTTTATTGTTTTGTATTATCCAAACCATAGGAAGTAGGTGTTATTTTAATATTGTGGAATGGACACAAAGCAGTCTGCTTGTTGGGTCATTGTATGTTCAGACCAAAATTAGATTTGTTAGTCTTGTATGCAGCTAGAGATGGACCCGCAACAAATCAGGTTGACGTGAAATACAATTTCTCCGTCATGTTGAAATAAGGCAAGTCACTTGCCCTGGAGTTTGGTTCTTTCTGCTTTCCATTAGCTTGGATGGGGACACAGTGCTAATGAGTCAACTTCAATCACAAAGATGAGGACAAACTCACAATGAGTTAGAGACATGTTGGAAAGGACCTGAGTTCTTGGAAGACCTTGGGCTCCAGCAGCCCACCCATATGAATTGTTAATGCGGGAGAGAAGAACACATCTGTTCTGAGCCACTGTAATTTGGGATCTTTGTTACAGAAGCTTAACATGAAGTCTAAGGAACACATGCTATAAATGTCCCAAATGTGCTTTATATATTTTTCTGTGAAAACATATCTTTCTCTATGTTTCTTTAATTAATCTTCATTTAAAACAATCTTATTATCATTTTTATGAGTGCCTAGTAGGTATTCTAACTAAATTGGTAGAATATGCAGTCACTTCTATATTACAACCTTAAACATAGTTCACATGAGTACAGATCTAAATAATAACTGATATTAATTTAGGCCTCACAGTAATGACTTGGTAGTTCCAATTGAATTGTTATTAGCTATCTAACAAATATGTTCCAAACATGGGATATCACAAAAATCTCAGTCTAGAGGGCAGAGGCTGCAAGACTCTGATGATCTTCAGCACCAAGAAGAATATACAAAGCCAGGAGCTCTGCAAAAATGAAAGCAATCCCTGACCATTTACTCAAAATATGGACACCATATTTCCTTTGGGTGGTTTAGCTAAGAAAAACAGAACTATGGCCAGGTGATGCAGAAATTTAAGGACTTATGTTGGAGTTCATGGATCAGTGTTTGATGGGGTGAGGAACAAGCCATCATGGTCCTTCCTGGTTGGACTAATTTTAATTCCTCCCAATGAGTACAGTGGGATATAGTGTTCTTACCCTCAATTTCCTGCCCCATCCTTTCACCACAGTCCTCTAGGGTAAGAAATATGGAGAGAAAGGGAGAGATGAGCTTGAAGTTAAGAGAGAACAGTACAATCTGGAGACTTCTTCTCAGCTGAAGGCTGCTGTTTTAGAATCACAGAATCAATCACAGGCTGCCCTAGTCATCACTAATAGTGAATCATTTAGCTCTTTGTGTTGCATGAATACGGACAGATTTATGGAAATGAAGATACATCATTAATGTGAAACCAAGTGAATAGGAGGATATAAAGGAGAAATTACAGTGATATGTGGTATTTCTGAGAACTGTCTGCAATAATTATGTGTTATATGAAAATTAAAAGGAATTTCTAGTGTGACACCAGTTTATCCACTCTTAGAACCTACACATGAACAAGAGGACCTAACAAGTGCTAGCATAATGAACACAGGAATGTAGAGAGTTTCTGGAACAGGCAGAGCAAAAGGATCAGTTTAAGCCAGAACATATACATATATATATATATATATATATATATATATATATATATATACATAAAATAAAGTAGAAGATTTTAATATATAATATAATTATATAATATATAATATATATTATAATGTATAATATATAATATAAAATATAATAATATAAATATAATAATATAATATAAAGTAGAAGATTTGTCAAATTTAATTCATTTCAATGTAAACTTTTATTTTCTGAAGAGAAACAGGACAAAGACAAAAAAAGGCAAGGGCAAGACTCCTGGCTATGTCCAAGCAAAGAACTCGCAAAACCTTTCCCCAAAAGACAACTGGACAAAATGAATAAAAATAATCATTTTAGAATTCTGGAAATTGGTCAAATGCACACAATAATCTGAGAAACACTTAGAGTTGGCGAACTGCTAAATTTTCAGTAAGAGGGGTGGTAATCTGTGGCATTCTAGCTTCAGCAACATGCAGATACTAACAGGGTAGTGCAGACCATGACGATCAGCAGCTCCTTTGCCACTGTTGAAGGGGGTGCATCGATTTGGACCATTGAGCAATGCCCATACCCAGCAACATTGCCGGTATATATGACTCTCTTAGAGTCAGACAAACAGGAAGATCCAACAGCTCCAGCTTTGGCCCTGAGGTTGGGTTCCCCCTGATTGACATTGTTTGACTGTGGCGTACAGACAGCCCAGCGATGGTGCAAGTACATGCAGTAGAGGCCAGAGAGGCCCAAACCAGCTACACAATCTCTGTCAACCCAGAGGCTATCTACATGCACATCTCAGAGACCAGAAGAACCCAGGAGAAAGCAAACTGTGCCAAGGAGAACATGGCCTAAACTTGGAATGTTCTTCCCCATCCACACACAGATCCATTGGCAGAGGACAAAAATATTGTTGGTTTAAGGTGGTTGAGCACAGCTTCCGCCCAGGCACTGGCTGGCAATTAGCCTGAACAAAATAGGGGTGACTCCTAGGAATCCAGGCTTAATAAAATGAAAATAAAATTTAAAAAACAAACTGAACAGAGGCAACAGGAGCTATTCACTGGAGGGGAAGGAGTTTTCACAGATTTATCACAGACAAAGAGACACCAACAAACAGACACACAAAAGGGACAAACAAAAAAACTGGCAACAACAATAACCACTGTGGAGGTGGAGGAATCAGAACTCAGAGATGCTGCAGCCTATTATCTAAAATGTCCAGTTTCCAACAAAAATTATAAGACAGGCAAAAAAAGAGAAACCAAACCAAGAAAGTGTGAACCATATTCAGGGGAAAAAGCAGTTAACAGAATCTGTTTCTAAGTGTCCCTAGATGCTAGATTTAGAAGAAAAAAATCTCCAATAAAGCTACTACAAATACGTTCAAAGAACTAAAGGAAACTAGGTTTAAAGAATTAAAGAAAAGTATGGCAATAATATTCAACAAATAGAGATTCTGAAAGGAGATGGAAATGATTAAATAAAAGGAAATCTTTTAGTTGAATTATATAATAAATGAAATGAAAAATTCACTGCAGAGCCATCAGCAGATTGAGATGGTAGAACAAAGAGTCAATGAACTTGAAGATACATCAATAATTATCCAATCTGAGACCAGAAAAAAATAAGATTGAAAAGAAATGGATGGAAATTCACAGATGTGTGGGACACCATCAAAAGTTTCAACATAGACACACAAAGTACCAGTGTAATGAAAAAGGAGAGGAGAGATAGAAAGAGCCAGAAAAAATATTGGAATAAATAATAGCCAAAATTTCCCCACATTTATTCAAAAACATTAATCTACACATTATTATACACAATGAGCCCCAGGTAGGATAAGTAAAAAGAGACATATATCTAGACACACCAAAGTTACTGTTGAAAGCCAGAGAAATCTTGACAGAAGCAAGAAAAAATAACTCATCATGTACAAGGGAGCATCGGAATTATTAATGGCTAACTTCTTACGAGAAATAAAGTAGGTGAGAAGACACAGAGATGACACATTCACTAGGAAAATGTGAATTAAAACCACATTTCACTAGGAGGGCTACAATAATAAAAACGGACAGTGTTGACAAGGGTGTGGAGAAACTAGAAACTTCAGCAGTGTTCCTGAGAATTTAAAATGATAAAGCCACTTCAGAAAACAATTCTGAAGTTTCTTAAAGTGTTGAACACAAACTTACCATACAACCAGCAATTTGACCCTTAAGAATCTAGCCAAGAGAAATAAAATCATCTATCCATACAAAGACATTTATATGACTATTCATAGCACCTGATATATAACAGCCTCACACTGGAAACAACCCAAACGGCCATCAACAGGTAAATGGATAAACAAAATGTGGTCTGGTTACATAATAGAATATTGTTCCACAATGAAAACAAGCACACTAATATATATGCTACAACACGGATGAACCTCAAAATAATATAAATGAAAGAAGTCAGATATAAAAGACTACATATTACATGATATCATTCATATGAAATAGCCAGAAAACGCAAGTTTATATAGACAAAGTCTGGGGTTTTGAATAAGGATTAATTTAAAATAGGCATGAGGAAATTTTGAAGGTGATAGAAATGTCCTACACTGGATTAGGGTGACAGTTGCTCAGGTCTACAATTTTACTAAAAAAAAATCATAGACGGGTACACTTGAAGTGAGTTAGTTATATGGTGTGTAAATTATACCCCCAAAAAACTGTTTTAAAAAATGGAAGTGTTTAATTTGGCAGTGAAAATTCAGGAATGTTGGGCTACAGGCAATGCATCAGTGAATAAGAGTTCAAAAAAAGAGTATAGAGAGCAAAGATGACCAAGAAAAGTCCACTTTGGCATGAAGCAATGTGTGTGAATAATATCACTCCTTCCTTACAGGTTGGCTTTGCGTGGACCTTCAGGGTGGCCACCAACACTTATAGGAACTGGCTCTAAGATTTGTGTGTGACAAGATTGTGTATTCACAGCACCCAATAATATTTATACATACACTGATAATGCTGTAGTCATCAGGAAAGCCTCCTGAGATCCTTCAGATATCTCCCATTTCAAATGATAGGGCAGCTTTGTCATTTAATGCCTAGCAACAAGGAGTGGGCAACTCAATCTAGCACAGGCTCAATAATTTACTCAACACTGGAAGACGCTCCTCCAGGGGTCCCATGGGCTCTTATATGTCTCCCTAGGAATGCCCAGACTGCAAGAGCCTGGCTGTTCTTTACCGGGGCTGTTTCTCAAAGTTGTGTTTGCCGTGAGCATCCCTGAAGGATGAGGTGACAAATCCCCCCAAACACAGAGCTGGCTTGCTTGTCAGTTGCTATAAAGAGGTGGAACCTCAGGTTTGGTGTTCCTTTCCTGTGTATCCATCTGTGCCTGCCTGCATCACCCCTGTAGGAACTGGGTCTCAGGGAACCAATGCAACCTTGCTGACACCTGGCTACAGCTCTTGCTGTGAATAATAAAATCTTCCATCTCTGAGCCAGGAGTCTCCTGTCTTCTGTCAGTGCCCATGAAACTAGCATTCCAAGTCACATTTGTTAGCTTGCAAGTAAGGTAGACCCTCAGATGCTTCACAGTTCGTGACATTTAACTCACAGCATATTTTACTTACATGGAGGAAAAAAACAAGTCTAAACTTTAAAGCCTGATCTCCATTATATCTCAGAATTTTTATTAGTCAAATCACATTGTTCACTTTCTATGTGGGTGTTGTATGAAATCTAAGATTCCTATTGCTGTGTGGCCTAGAATGGCATAGCATAAAGTTAAAAACAGGCCAATGATTTTACATTACTAATTACAAGATTACTTCTGTGAGGAAGAAAATATGAGACCAAATTCAGAAACCTGTTAAAGTTTTCATTTCAGCTAACTCTCCTGGTAGCATAACAGGCCTTGGAAAGAAAGGAGCTGAAATACGGCTTCAGGAAGACCTGAGGAGGGATATAGCTCTCCAGTAACAATGGAGAGGCAAGGGTGTGGTCTGTGACAGACCACCAGGTTTGGATTTGAGCTCTGCCACCTCCTGGCTGTGTGGCTTTGGTTACCTCACATAATCTCTCTCTGCTTTGGTGTAATGGGGATGACCAATTACATCACCATGATAGTCTGGCTGCAGAGATGAAGGACAATGTGGGTGGCACAATCCCTGGACCTGGAGGCTCCGGGGATGGCCATGAGAGGGGCGTAGCTCACCTGTGGGAGGTCAGCACTACAGCACAACCTTCCCGAACCTCCTTCATTATTGTTTTCCACAGGTACCGCTTAGAGCAGGGATCCATCCCAGAGCTGGGCTCGTCCTGAATGAAAGAAACACACAGTGATGGGCATCAGGAGAACGCACACTGGAATGTATGTATTGCCATATGAGGCCAGGTCCCAGCCAAGAGGAAGTCTCTGCTCTGGCTCTGGCAGGCACCTCTCTGCAGCTACCATACACTGCGCTCAGCAAAGTCGGGGTACATCTTCATATCAACTGAGCTCCCCTTGGTGATCCGGTTAGGCAGGCCGACATTTTCAAAATGCATCCTCAGTCTCTATAAAATTTCAAAATGATATACCCTAGGAAGACATGTGAGAGCAGAAAAAGGCCGCATTTATATGGCAACATCAAGCAAAGTGAACTTTCTTGGAACCTGAAGCTTTCTCCTTCAATAAACACTTAAGCACCTCTTATTTAAGCCACTTCTGAGAGAAATGTTTCTAGACTGTATGATGCATCTCTGTGCTTTTCATAGTCAGGGAGAACTAAACACATTTTTCTTAAAAGCTTAGGGTCATCTACTTCCCTAAAGAAAGAAACAGAAGGGAAATGGATAAAAAATGACACTGAATAGAAAACACCTGGTGTTTCCTGCAAATCAAGTGATGTATGTGTACAGGGAAAAAAATAAATAAGCAGAAGGTGTGATCATGCACTGTTCGATGAGAGAGCTGGATGCATAATTCTAAGTTTTCCTGATCCCCACGTTGATGTCTTGTGTGAGAGCCACTAGTCTTCCCTCAGGAGAGAACTCTAAAGTTCCCCAACGAATGTCTTTAACCAGATGCTCTGAACACTCACCATCATCACAGCCACTAAAGCTTATTGGAGGCAACATACTTAATGTGGATTATTTCATGGACTGCTTTCAACAGCTCCAACAGACAGACACTATAATCAGGAGCATTTTCAGGCAAAGAGGAAACATGCATAGAACATGCAAGGCTGCACATGGGGAGTCACAGAAGTGGAATCTGAACCCTGGTAGTTGACTTGAGTCCCCGCCTTGAGTGTTATGCCCGAGTCCTGAGCAACCAAAAAGTCAAGGGCAAGGATGCATCAAAGAAGGAGAGAGGGTCTGTGGTGGGCCAGGGACATGCTCCAGGGCAGAGGACCACATCCCAACTTAGGAGATGCGCCAGGTGAGGCCTAGCACAGGGAAATTCTGCTGAAGGTTACAAACAGTTATATCTTGTGAACTCTTTAACACAACCCCGTCTCCTCATGTAAGGAAAAAGTCATTTACAAACTGCAGAATTAAGCACGTGTTTGCTTTTGTTATAAGATTTCAGAATATGGAATTGTGCAATAGTCCTTGATTTTGGAACTTGCCAAAAAGCAAACAGATCAAGTAAAAGGGAAATTCAAGTCAGGTTCCAGAAGACAACCAGTAAATGATGGGGCCATCTTCCAATGCAGGTCTTCTGAATCCCCTCTAACTCCCCCAGTGAAATTCTGTTTCCACTTAATGAACAAGAACAGAAAAAAGAAGAAAAAATTTATTCTGATTCCCACACTTTTCGATGCCCTTCAGAGTCTCCACAAGTGTGAAGGCCTGGATGCACTCCAGCGATTAGAATCCAGTCTATGGCATGCAAACAGCGACTTTTATTTATTGTTTGAATGATATTACTTTTAGCTATTTTCGATATGCAAGACGATTGGCTCTATTGTCAATATATTGGCTCTATTGACAATCAACACCTCCAATTAATGCTTTCATCCAGACAAACGGAATTAACTGTAGTTCCCAGGTAGACTGCAGATGGCTTGGTCTCAAGGCCATTGAATGTGCTCCACTCTCTTGCTGAACACCCTCCCCTCTCCATTATATCCATCCTGCACCCCAACACCCACCCTCAAGATTCACTGTGGACAGTGTCACCACGGCTATGACAATCATATATCTGCAGGTAGAAAAGGACTTAAAAGCAACATGCTAATGGAAGAATATATTGGTTTTCAGATTACGGGTGAATTCTGATATTCCTTTAATGCTAGAATTTTATCGAATCTTCAGTTTGATAAATAAAAGTGACTATCAAAAGATAAAATTTTATTTCTGTAGAATTTCATTGGTATTTTAAATTCTGTTTGGAAATGTTGACTTAGGGCACAAGAAGTTAGTTCAGAGAACTAACGCTGCAAATTTTGAATTTCCTCCCCAGAGGAACTCTGATGGGTTAAAGCATTCTATTTGAAGACAACAGCACATCACTGAGATCTCTGTAACTCACCAGTAAAAGCAGGTCAGGCTTCCCCAGCAGGGCCAGGGCTGTAGAGAGCTTCCGCTTGGTCCCCCCACTGTATGTGGCCACGAGTTTGTCCACATGGGCTTCCAGGTGTAAGCGCCTCACCAGGTCCCCGGCAACCTGGAAGAGAGTTCTCCATGAACGCACCCCCATTCACCAAGAGGCCCCCCAGACACCTGGCTCTTCCTTCCATGGCCTGTGCTCCCACCTCACACATGCAGTCCAGGGTGGCTCCTGACATACCTCCCTTCACTTCACAACACAGGGACAATTGAGAATGCACAGATGGGGGCTCCGCCTGGACGAAGCTGGGTTTTCTGTGCCTGTGTGTCATCCAAGTGCTGGCCAGAATACTTGGGTCTGGAGCTCAGAAGAGCAGCATGGGCCACCAATAGAGTCAAGCGTGGGCCCAGAGGAATACCCACACTGAGGTGAGCAGGGACAGGTGAGTTAGGATGAGGACTGAGGAGGAACAGAACAGGAACAAAAACCCTTGCACAGAGAGAGAGAGTGAGAGAGAACTTCAAGGGAGCAGAGAATTCAGGAGGGAGTTTCCGTATTCACACAGGAAAGAGGGATCCCCTTTCCAGTGAGAAGCCACTAGAGACTGCACACTCAGAGTTTGGTTTATAAAACAACCGGGGGTGGGGAAAGAAGAGGAAAGTGTTTCTTATGTGTGGCTGTTGGGAACGGTTTTACCAAGTCATGAGGATGATGACTGCACGGCACCAAACACAACGCCCTCGGCCCCAGGGACATTCTGACTCTCCCCAAGTACCCGGGGCATGTTCACACCTTCTTTTTCCTCCTCCACCTTTCAACGCGCCATTTTTTCATGCATCCTCAGAGGCACAGCTCATTTCTTTATCTCTCTTCTGCAGAAATAACTGTCCCCTTCAGTGTATGATCTGTATCTATACACACTTCCACTCAGCACGCCTCTCTGTAATTTGCACCATGCTATATTTTATCTGTTTCCTGTTCTGTCTACTGTGTGGGCTGGTTCCTCTGGGGGCCAAGATTGGGTGACTTCTTTGTTCCCAACTCTGCATAATTTAAAAGTTTTGTAAACAGTTTTATTTAACTCTTGTGACTAGAAAGGTAATAATATAGATTTGGTTTTTAGATTTCATCATATAATCCAACTGGTCCAGATCATATCTTAATTTAAATATACGAGAAGTAGGAAAGACTCTGTAGGATCATGGAGATGGACTAATGATTCTGCATACTAAATAACTCAATAAAACATAGTTTAAAATAACGTATATACTTTTTCAGATAAATGCATAAAAGTTGGGATAAAATAATAGTGATAATTACAATGATGAAATATTAAGAAGCTTTGAAAATATTAGGATAATACTTATGCCTCCTAATAAAAACCCTCATCATAAACTGGTCTGTTGCTTTATTTGTGCAGCCTCAAAATAACAAAGAAAGAATTAAGAATTACAAGGACTGGTCTAGTTGTCAAGTAATATAAGGCAGGGAAATGCAGATTTTAAGGCCCAAAAGAGTAATGAAGGTAATCCTGAATCTCCTGGGATCTGCCAAAGAACATCATCTTGAGGGGTCGGTAGTTTGTTCTTATTGAAAATAATAACATTGTTTTTCCCAGATTGGCTTATACAAACCACCCATTTCCACGGCTCCATTTAGTCCAATTATTTCAGTTGACATAAAGTAAGCAAAAACGTATTAAAATAAATAAACAATTGTTCAAACAAAACAATTGATTCAAAACAAGCAAACAAACAAAAGTACTAATGGCAGCGCTAGAGGATGGGTAAAGAGACACAATGGCTGCCTTTCAAGAATTAGGCAGATGATAGACTGTGGCCATTGTTCTTGTCAGAGAGGGTCTTTCAGAAGAATAAGATAAGTCGACTGGTGACTGGTGAACGTTCACAAGAAAGATGAAGGGAGAGGGCAAACGAGGATTCCTGGAAGAGGAGGAACCCACGAAAATGGCAGACTCTGCTAGGAAGTTCACACTTTCTGCAAGGTAATCACTAACAGCTGTGGGGCCAGCAAAAGTGACACTTTGAGAAAATGACATTTTGGGTTATTTTTAGGTCCATAAAAATGACTATAAAAGGTTGAAAATATAGCATGTGTGTATCAGAAAGAAATTTTCATTTCACACCCATCCACCTTATTCAAAGACTAGCAATATGTAAATAAAAGCCGAGAAAAAGAAAAATGAAATAAAAATAATAATAAAAGCACCAATTCTGTAGAAAGGCACTTCAGAAGGATAAGAGAACTTTTGCATAAACTTGCTGAACCATGATTGCTTGTTTTTTATGAAAGAGGAATCATATGTCATGTTTTCCCAGTTTCACAAAAGGCTAAATGTTGCAGCCTGCAAATCCTCCCCTGGACCATAGGAAGGAGTCCAGAAAATACAGGAACAAATGTTTTGGTTTGGTCTAATCCTTTCTGAATGTCATGTTTTCAGAAAACAACTGAAAACGGTCAAATAAGTATTTTGTTGCCGTCTTTCCTACACTCAGGCCTCTTGTCAAAATAATGGCAAACCTAATGCCTTAGCAATTGCCGTTGGCAAAATACTGTCTAAACCCCAAATGTCACAAGTTAATGAAATCTCTCTCTGCTATTACGTATTTTTCTCCCATAAAGTTCTAAAACTTGTACTGCACTTAAGGCAAGAGTTTGGGATTCATTCATGTTTATACGCCCAGTGCCTCATCATATTCAACACATTGGAGGATTTTTGTAAATATCCTGAACCAAAACAAATTGCCTAGAGATTCACATACACATCCACTTGGTTCCAAAGCCAAAGTTTTCTCACTAATACACATGACGGCCACGTCAACATTTTATGTAAGATTAAAGATGAAACTGAAGAGTTAGTAGGAAAAAGGAGCCAAGGATATAAGGCAGAAATGTCTTTCTTCTGACCCTCCATCTATTTCCTCCTGGAAATTCTTTCTTGTCGTAACTTCTAGCTCCTTCCAGAAAAACTGACTGTGAACAGATGAAAACTTAGGATAAAAATCATGTCTGTAGGGAAGATCAGAAGAAATAAGACATGGTATGGATCTCCCTGGTATTTATTTGCAAGTCTTCAAAACAATAAGATGGATAAGGGCCCTACATCTTCTATGCTGGGGAGAACTGAAACACAGAAATCCTAGGCTCACACTCATTGGCAGTGGGGTTTGCTGGTTTGGGGATGGTGCTAACCCTTAACCTATCTTACACATTTCTCTAACATCCCAGAACATGTCACCCCTGTCTCCGGAAAAGTTTTACTATAACTTGATATGATTTTTTGGCCAAGTTAGTTGAATTCAGGCTCAAATACAGTCATTGTACAATACTATGTTGTGTGGATAATGCAGAAAAATTGAAAATCATTGCATTAACCTGCCGAACCTAAATTCAAGCCAAATGAAGAAAGGCATCTTTTTCTCACTTGTTTGGAATTTTGGAAGGTTTGGAGAGGAAGCAATGTGCCTACACATAGAAACGACTGGCTGGCTGGGACCCTGGAGTGCAGATGGGGCATAGTGCAGGGCAGGGTGCTGAGAGGGGAGGGAGGCAGGGGGCTGTGAGGCTGTTGGGAAGGACCTGCCCCTCAAGCACAAGCGGATCTCCTTCTAGAATCATAGAGGGGACAACTGTGGCTGCCCATGTCACAATGAAAACAGATGGCAGCCTAGAGAAGAGAACTGGTATGAGCAGCAGATTCTCCAGAAAAAAATCCCTACCACATCCATGACTTCTGAAGGGTGGGAGGTGAGGCGCACACCCAGGGCCCAACTCCAGTCCTAAGGAGGGTGGACAAGAGGAGCTCCTTGTCAGAGGAGCCTCGTCATAACCCCACACAGTTTCCATTTCTTCAGTCACTAAAGGGGCATAGGAAATAAGACTGAGCTGTTCATGACACTAGAAATCCCATCTTACACAGCGAGAAATCTGAATATTCTAAGCCTCAGGAGAGTGTCCTCAGCAAGAACATCTTAACTGGAGCTGGTTCATCTGATTTCAAACAAAACCCCACCACATTCTAGCCTTGTGACTTGGGTGGGTTTGCTATTCTACCTGTCTCAGCTTCCCCATTTCTAAATAGGGACTAAACATTTTATTTACCTCATATGGTTGCTGTCAAATACTTAGAACAGTGCCTGACTGAGAACAAATACTGAAATAGCAAAAACCATTGCTTTCTGTTATTTTATAATAATCCCTTCTGGTCACCTTGCGATAAGCATGTTAGAATAGACACTCCTGGTTTATATTTCAAACATTTCTAACACTTACAGCAAAGGGAAATTTGCTGTAAAGAGGGCTCACCCCTCTGAGAACACATGAGAAAGTGTGCTGACATCTTAGAAACCTCTGAGCAAGTAGCAATCCTGTCTGCAAAATCAGTTGCAGCTTCATGAACGCAATGAAGCCAGTTCCTAATCGGCAACCATTAAAATAACTTTTCTTAGTGGAGGAGCTCAGGGAAAAGAGTCTTCAAGACAGCTGAGAGTCAGAAGGCAATTGTCCTGGATGACAGGAAGCATCAAGCCTTCCTATATTAACAAGAACTTTTTCAAAGGGCACATTTCCCCCAGGGCCAAGAAAGGGGCCAGCTTATGCTATTTGCCAAGCATCTGCCTCTTTAATCAAAAACTAACGAGGGGGAGCTGACAGAGATAAACACCTATTAAAGACTGAGCCAGCGATTAGTCCTGGATTTCAATAGCTGTTTAACTGCAATAAGCAGCGCTCCTGTTATCTTTGCTTTATTAAGACGGGAGGTGGGTGAGCGGTGAAAGGACTGAGATCCCTCCAAGGATGTGCAGAGATTCTGTTCTAGTTTCACTTAAAGTTACAGAGCATAAATAAGAAATGAGGGCTGAAGCATTACATGACAACACAGAGAATGAATTTTCGTGTTCTAGGGAAGGCAATGGCTGTTGGTTTTGTCTCCTGTGAATCCTAGGATTCTCCATCTCCTGCAGAATCTCATTGAAAATACATCACATAAGCTCCTATTTCAGAATCCAGAAATGCAAGGAGCACCCCAGACTCTCTTCAATGAAGTGCAGAAAAGGTAAAATTGTGCCTTAAGCACCCGCCATTCCAATGGCTTTCCATGTGGAATGTCCTCTGAGCTGTCGGTCAAGGCTGTCGCAACAGGGAGAATGGCAGCTGCCTCTTGCATCCACCTCTCCCTCCTCTCACAGACAGTGATGGGAGTGGAAGGCACCAGGGTGGTCTGCAGCTTCCGCCACTTTTCTATCCTCCTAAGCCCACCCAGGAAGGAGCCCAGGCAGGCAGCTGTCCAACCACTCACCAGGAAGTCATCCTTTCCGATAAAAAGCAACCAAATTCCACCCATAGTTTGAATCCTTCCCTGCAGGTCCTGGGGATACAAAGTCTATGATGTCTGTTCCTGAATACAAAGGACCAACCTGGTAAATGTGAGCAGCACTTGGAGAGGAGACAAAGTGAGGAGAAACAAAGCTGCAAATGATGCTATGCTTTCCCTCCTACCACATGACTTCCTCGCACAGATCTATTTCAAACATGTCGTACAAATAGAACACAAACATGTTTTATTGTGTTTCCTTCAGGATAATAACATTGGAAATATCTTTCAGGTATGTCTATCTATTACTGTGGGTCCTTCTCCTCATGTGGTGACAGAGCTGAGCTGGGACCGCAGGAGTTGGTCAAGCATTCCTCAGTGGGTCTCTTTTTCTGGAAAACCCCAGGGGGCCTTACCTCAGAGATGCATGACTTTGGAATCCCGCGTAGGCTGCAGTAATAATCGAGGTGTTCCCAACCAGTCAGGAGCTCGTCCAGGGCATCCTGCTGGGGACAGTAGCCAATGCGAATGCCTGCTGCGCCAGCAAAAGACAGTTCCACGTCCTCTCTGCGAAGAGAAGAGCAGTAAGGTCCTGAACATTTGACTTCCCAGACAAATATCACCCACTTCTTAAATCTGGCTCATCAATAGGAAGTTCATTGCAGTTTGTCTAACGGAATTAATTAATTCAGGCTGCAGGGATTTCTACCATTAACATTCTGGTGTTTATCCTTCAAGTGTGGCTGTGCTATGTGAGCGCAGGGGGAGGAGTATACAAAATTGTGTCTACTTAAATTTAAAAATACTGTTGTTTTATTTCTAATTTTAACGTTAATACACACTCATCATGGAAAACTGTAAACTACCCAAATGTGACCACATTTAACATTTTGATTTTTTTTCCATTTTCTCATCTCTACCCATTTTTATGTAAATAAAATTGTGTTGACTATAAAGATTCTTAAGAACACTTCAGAATGGAAAACTGCTATATCGTAAGTGGAAAATAATATAAAGAAAGACTTGCTGAGAAATCATGACTGCTACAGAGGCAATTATCATCTCTCAAAAAAGAAAGCCAGTAAATACAGTCATTTAATGGCCATTAATATTTTTATTATAGTAATATATACACGTGGTAACAAGTAAACAATGTAAGAAAACTTGGCTTTGTGTAAAATTTCCATTTCCCCACTTCATTTTGTTTTCTCTATCTAAACCTTGTAAATATTACTCCCTCAAATTTTTTTTCTAAATTTTGTTTAGCAAGATATTTACTTCAGCCTGATCCTTGCTACTTTACAGAAAATATTTTTTTCCATTCAGTCACTGTTAGGAATTTTCTTTATCAGTGTATTTTTAGAGGTTTTACAAGGCATATATCAGTGTGGATCTTTTTCAACAATCTTGCCTGGAATACTAGAATTTTATGAATTATTCCAATATATAACATCAGGCTTTGTTTTGAACCACTGCTTCTGGAAAAATTTCACTCAGTAACTTTTTTTTGTATTCCCCTTTTTGTTTTTTCATGGTGACAAAATACACATAATACAAAATTTGTCATTTTAGCCATCTTAAGGTATAAAACAGTGTTAAATGCATTTGCAACGTTGTGCGACTATCATTGCTATATAGTTCCAGGACATTTTCAATACCCCAAAAGGAAATCCCACATCTATTAATTAGTCACTCTTTCTTTCTCTGTCCCTATTCCCCTCCCCACCCTGCCCGCAACCACTAATCTGCTTTCTGTCTCTAAGGGTTTGCCTACTCTGGATAGTTCGCATAAATCAAATGGTATAATATGTGGCCTTTTGTATCTGTTTCTTTCACTTAGCATGTTTCACTTTTCACTTAGCGAGCTCACCCGTGTTATAGCATGCATCAGGACTTCATTCTGTTTTCTTTTAATGGCAGAAATGCACAGCAGTTATTTAAAAAAAATTCACCACTTCCATTTCATAGATGATAAAACTGAATCCCACAAGATACAGCTGGCCCTGAATTAACTACAGAACCACTTCTAACACCTCCACCCTGCACTGATATGTCTACCGCTTTTAATTCTATGACGCTTATGTAGAAAAGATAAAAGAACAATATTAAAAAGGAAGAGAGGAGACAATTATGTTTGAATCGATAGACTTTAATATTCAGAACAGTTTAGATTTATGGGAAGTTGAACAGAAAGTATACAGAGTTTTAGTAAGTACACTGCCTCATCCAGAGTCACCCGTTATCAACATCTTGCATTAGTGCGGTACTATTGAAAAAATATTGATACTTTTATTAACTAAATTCTGTACTTTACATAATGCTTCACATCTTGTGTTGAACATTGTACAAGTTTTGTCAAATTCATAACGTCATATATCCACAGTATCATACAGAATAGTTTCACTGTCTTCAAAATCCTCTGTGTTCTGCTTATTCATCTCTCCCCTGCTCCTCCCCGGCAGCGCTACCTTTTCCAGAATGTCGCAGAGTTGGAATCAGACAGTATGTAGTCTTTTCAGATTGGCCTCTGTCACTGAGTGGTATGCATTTAGGTTCCTCAATGTCTTTAAATAGCTTAATAGCTCATTTCTTTTTATCTCTGAATAGTATTACATTGTTTGATGTACTACAGTATATTTATTCATTCAACTATGGAAGGGCATCTTGATTGCTTCCAATTTTGGGCAATTATTAATAAAGCTACTGCAAGCATTAATCTACAGGGTTTTTTTGTGGACATAAGTTTTGAAATCATTTGGATATATACCTAGGAGCACTATTGCTAGATTGTATGGTAAGACGATGTTTCGTTTTGTAAGAAACTGGCAAACTGTCTTCCACAGGGGCCGCACCATTCTGCATTCCTGATGAAGAAGAGTTCGTGCTACTCTACATCCTTACCAGCATTTGGTATTGTCGGGATTTTCGATTTTGTCATTTTAATAGATGTGTAGTTGTATATATTTGTTGTTTAAATTTGCAATTTCCTCATGACGTATGATGTTGCACACCTTTTTATATGTTATCTGAACATCCACTTTGGTGAACTATCTGAACATCCACTTTGGTGAATTGTCTGTCCAGATCTTTTTACCATATTCTAATTGGATTATTTGTTTTCTTATTGTTTTGTTATTTGTATCTTTCGCATACAAGTCTTTTATCAGTTATATGTTTTGCAAATATTTTCTCCCAATCTGTGGCTTATTTTTTCATTCCCTTAAAAGTACCTTTCACAGAGCAGAATTTTTTTCTAATGAAATCCAACTTATTCTTGGACTCATGTGTTAATCAGTATGCCATTTAATATCCAAATATTTTGGGATTTTCCAGCTATCTTTCTTTTATTTCTAGTTTAATTTTGTTGTAACCTGAGACCATACTTTGTATGATTTCCTCATTTTTAAATTTCTAAGGCGTGTTTTATGGCCTAGAATGTGGTCTATCTTTATGAATGTTCCATGCGAGCTTTCTAAGAATATGTATTCTGCTACTGTTAGACAAAGTATTCTATAAATGTCAATCAGATCTAGTTGATTAATGGTGGTGTTTAGTTCAACTAGATCTTTGCTCATTTTCTGCCTGCCAGATCCATCAATTACTTATAGAGGAATGTTGAAGTCTCCAACTATAATAGTGGATCCAAATATTTCTCCTTGCAGTTCTATCAGTTTTTACCTCACATATTTTGACACACTGTTGTTAGGTTTATACACATGAGGGTTATTAAATCTTTTTGGAGAATTGATCCCTTTATCATTATGTAAAGTCTCACTTTATCCCTAAAAATCCTCCTTACTCTAAAGTCTGCTTTGTTTGACATTAATGTGGCTACTCCAGCTTTCTATTAATTAGTGTTATCATGGTGTATCTTTCTCCCCACCTTTACTTTTCATCTCTCTGAGTCTTTATACTTAAACTGGGGTTCTTTAGACAACATGTAGTTGGATCTTGTTTTTTCATCCACTCTGATAATCTGCCTTTTAATTGGTATATTTAGACTATTACATTTAAAGTGATTCTTGATATAATTGGATTAATATCAGCTATATTTGTAACAGTTTTCTATTCATTGCCCTCGTATTTTTCTCCCTTTCATCTTCTACTCTATTTCTACCATCTCTGGTTTTAGTTGAGCATTTTTTTAATTCCATTTTCTCTCCTATCTTAACATATCAGTTATACTTGTTTTTAAAAATTTTTAGTAATTATTCTAGAGTACACAATATACATTTACAACTATTCCAAGTTGACTTTCAAATAAAAATAAACAAGAAATACCTTAAAACAGAGTATCCCCAATTCTTCCTTCCTATCGCTTATAATATTGCTGCTACTCATTTCATTTAGCCATAAGCTTTAATAGCTGACTGCATTGTCGCTATTTTAAACAAACTGTCGCTTAAGAGATCAACTAAGAATAAGAAATATAAAAGATTTTCTTTTATCTTCATGTATTCCTTCTCTAAGTTCTTTTGTTTATGTAGATCTGTGTTTCTGACCTATACCTTTCCCTTCCTTCTGAAGAATTTCTTTAAAGATTTCTTGCAAGACTGGTCTATGGGCAATAAATCCCCTCCATTTTTCTTTGTCTAAGAAAGTTTTTATCTCTCCTTCATTTTTGAGGGATAATTTCACTGGATCCAGAATTCTACATAAGTGGTTATCTTTATTTGAACACTTTAGGTATTTTACTCCCTCTCTTCTTTCTTACTTGATTTCTGATGAGAAGTCCAATGTAATTCTTTTTCTTCTTTTTTTGAGGAAGATTAGCCCTGAGCTAACATCTGCCATCAATCCTCCTCTTTTTGCTGAGGAAGACTGGCCCTGAGCTAACATCCTTGCCCATCTTCCTCTTCTTTATATGTGGGACGCCAACCACAGCATGGCTTGCCAAGCAGTGCCGTGTCCACACCCAGGATCTGAACCGGCGAACCCCAGGCCGCCAAAGCAGAATGTATGCACTTAACCACTGAGCCACAGGCCGGCCCCCAATGTAATTCTTATCCTTGTTGCTCTGCAGCAAAGTTACCTGCCACCTATCCTGGCTTCTTTGAAGATTTTCTCTTTGTCTTTGATTTTCTGCAATTTGAAGATCATATGACTAGGTGTAGACTTTTTTGGTACTTATCATATTTGGTATTCTCTAAGCTTCTTGAATCCGTGCTTTCTTATTTGTCATAAATTTCAAAAAAAATCTGTAATTATTACTTCAAATATTTCTTCTATTCTTTCTCAGTTTCTTTCTTCTCTGGTATGACTGTTATGCATATGCTACATGTTTTGAACTATCCCACAGCAATTTGATATTCCATTCTATTCTCTTCATTCTTTTCTGTCTTTACATTTTAGTTTTGAAAGTTTCTATCAACGTACTGGCAAGTTCACTGATTCTTTCCTCATCAACTATCCAGTCAACTGATGAGCTCATCAAAGGCATTCTTCACTTGTATTACAGTGTTCTTTATTTTGAACATTTTCTCATTCTTATAGTTTCCATTTCTCTGCTCACATTACCCTTCTATTCTTGCATATTGTCCACTTTTCTCAGTAGAGTCCTTAGCATATCAATCATAATTATTTTAAATCCTCAATCTAATATTTATGAGTTCTTTGCCATATCTAAGTATAGTTTTGAAGTTTGTTTTGTCTCTAGAGAATGTGTTTTATTGTCTTTTAATGTGCCTTATAACCTTTTGTTGAAAGCTGGACATGATATATCAGATTAAAAGAATTCAATAGATGTGTGTTTAGTGTGAGGTTTTATGTTTATCTGGCTAGGAGTTAGGTTGCATTTACTGTTTTCTGTAGCTCTGGTGTCAGAGGCTAAATTTCCTTAAGTGTCTGTTTTTATATCCCCTGTTGTCTTTTAGTTTCCTTAGAGAGTACTTTATAAATAGGATCTGAGGCTTGAGTTCTTTTAGCTGTGATTCTCTGTTATTATACAAGAGCCCTACTGATGTGCGGTAAGTAGTCGGGGAGGGGAAGTGTTCTATAATCTTATAATTAGGGCTCAGTCGTACAGTGATTCTGAGTTAGGTACTTCCCTTCCCCACATTGAAGGCTAGAGGGGACTGGAGTCAGGTGTTTCCCTTCTCCCAGGTTTGTTAGGTATTGGTAAAACTTCAGTCGATTAGAGTCTGGTAAAATATTTTCCCATTTATGAGAACAGAGACCTCTGGACATATTTCAAAAATGATTACTCTTATCCTCCCCATTGAAAGCACAGAGATTTTTCTCCAAAACAGTGAGAACTTCATGAGTTTCCCAGAGGTAAAACTCACACAAGGTACAGGGCCCCTGAAATTGGGTCTGCTTGATATTTTTAACTCTCAAGCTAGCTCACACTGAATTTCCAGCAATTCATCAATTACAGTTTAAGTATTCCTCCTTATACTTGCTCCAGCTGGGGCTTTGTTCCTAGGCTCCTGCTCCTGGTGAATGGTGATGCTCTGTATCCACCTGACTGTCTCTCTGGTTGCACGGGCAGAAGTTTTCCTGTGACCTCAGTTATCTGACAGATCTAAGGAGAGATGTTTATTTTTAGTTTGTTCATCTAGTTTTTTGTTGTGAGGATGTGAGTGATGACTTCTAAACTCTCACAAGTTGGACCACAACCTGGGATCAAAGTTTCTCTTTCTTACTCTTAGAGTTTTGTTTCATTTTTTTGATGTTCCCCATCCCTCCCCCTTCGGAAGAACTTTGAATTTTTAATCTGCCTCTCATTCTCTGTATTATCTACCATTCTCATACTCATAAATTAAATGGTCTTTTCATTTACACTCTGGAAGAATTTCTCCAGTGCATTCCTAACATCATAATTTAATATTCTGTACATTTAACTTTGCTCTTGTAAGTTACAAATACATCAGAAAACTGTGTACTTTGTTTCTTTTATAATAGTTCATATCACATTCATGTTCTTTTGTCTTTTAAATTCAGTGATAGCATTTGTCATAAATATTTTTAAATTTATGCCATACAATTTTACCTTTTCAAATCCTAAGTGTACCAATTTATATGTTTTAGAATTTTGTTAAAATTTTGTAAGTCATAATTTCAATGTACAATTTTCACAGTTCTACTCTTTCTTTTGTGTTTCAATCTGTTTTTGTACAATAATGTTCATGATGTGCACATCTTGGAGTTTACACACTCTTGCATAGGGCAAGAATTGGCTGTTGTAAAAAAATAAAATAAAAAATGTTGGCAAGGACATGGAAAAATTGGAATCCCTGTGCACTGTTGTTCAGAATATCAAAAGGTGTAGGCACTACGGAAAACAATATAGCATTCCCTCAAAAAATTAAAAATAGAATTACCATATGACCCAGCAATTCTACTTCTAAATACATACTCCAAATAATTGAAAGCAGGAACACACACAGACATTCACACATCCATGTTCATAGCAGGATTATTCACAATAGCTAAAAGGTAGAAGCAACCCAAGTCCATTGGAATAAATTTATAAACAAAATGTGGCATGTCATACAATGGAATATCTTTTAGCCTTATAAGTAAAGAAATTATCACACTTGCTACAACATAGATGAAACTTAAGGAAATTATGCTAAGTGAAATAAGCCTGTCACAGATAGACAAATACTGTAGGGTTCTTGTTATATGATGTACGTAAAGGAGTCAAATTCATAGAGATGGAAAGTAGAACTGTGTTTGCTACGGGCTAGGGGGAGGAGGATATAGAGAGTTTTACACAGGTTAGAGTTTCAGTTTTGCAAGATCAAAAAGTTTTAGTAAATGGTTGCACAACAATGTGAATATACTTAATACTGAGCTGTACTCCTAAAAATGTTTAAGATGGTAAATTTTATGCTATACGTGCTTTACAACAATTAAAAAAAGACATACGATGCAAACAATATCCAAAATAATGTTGGAGTAGCTATATTAATATCAGACAAAGTAGACTGTAATATAAAACTTGATAGTAGAAACACAGAAAAACTTTTTATAATAATAAAGGTATCAATTCCTTAGGAAGACATAACAATCATTACCATGTTTTCACCTAAGAACAGAGTCTCATAATACATGAAGAAAAATTGACAGAATTAAAGGATAAATAAACAATTCAACAATAACAGTTGGAATCTTCAATACATCAGAATTCAATAATGGATAGAAAAACCAGGCAGAGAACCAAGAAGGATACAGAATACTTGAACAACACTGTAAATGAACTAGACCTAAGAAACATTTATGGAACTTTCCACCCAACAATAGTATAATGAACATTCTTCTCTACTGCACATGGAACAATCCATAAAACAAATCTCAATACATTTTAAAAGATTGAAACATACAAAACAGTTTCTCTGACTACAATGGAATGAAATTAGAAATCAGTAACACAAGGAAGTTTGCGGGAACCACAAATATGTGGAAATAACATGTTCTCAAATAACCAATAGGTGAAAAGATAAATTGAAGGAAAATTAGAAAATACTTGCAGATGAACAAAACAAATACACAACATACAAACACTTATGGGGTTCAGCTAAACGAGTACGTACAGGGAAAGATATAGCTGTAATATCTGTATTAAAGAAAACCTGTTTCAAAACAACCACCTAACTATTTCCTTTAAGAAATTAGAGAAAATATGGCAAACTAAAACAAAAGCAATCAAAAGGAAGGAAATAAAACTGGAACAGAAATTAATGAAAAAGAACATAGAAAATAACAATACAGAACTTCAACAAAACTAAAGGTTGATTCTTTGTAAAAAATCAACAAAATCTACAATTCTTTGGCAAGACAGACTAAGAAAAAAGAGAGAAGAGATTCAAATTATTAAAGTCAAGAATAAAAGAGGACACATTACTTCCACCCTTTCAGAAACACAAAAGTTTATAAGGGAATGCTAGAAATAATTGTATGCCAAAAAATTAGAACCCACCTCATCCTATATATAAAAATCAACTCAAAATGGATCAAAGGTCTAAATGTAAGAGCCAAAACTTTAAAAGTCCTAGAAGAAAACATGTATATAAATCTTCTTGACCTTAGATTAGGCAATAGCTTCTAGATATGACACAAAAAGCATAAACCACAAAAGAAAAGATAGAATCTATCTAGACTCCACCAAAAAACTCTTAGAACTAATAAATAAATTAAGTAAAGCTGCAAGATACAAAGTCAATATTAAAAAATCAGTTATGTTTCTATACACTAACAACAAATTATAAGAAAGAGAAATTAAGAAAATCCCATTTACGATTGCATCAATAAAATAAAATACTTAGGAATAAATTTACCCAAGCAGGTGAAAGATCTGTACACTGAAAGCTATAAGACATCAAGGAAAGAAATTGAAGAAGACACAAATAAATGGAAGTATATTCCATGTTCCTGAATTGGTAGAATTAATATGGTTAAAACGTCCATACTACTGTAAGAAACTTACAGATTCAATGCAATCCCTAATATTGGACAGCCAGGTGCAAAAGAGTGAAACTGGACTCCTATCTTACACCGTATACAAAATTAGACTCAAATGGATTAAAGACTTGAATGTAAGACCTGAAACCTTAAAACTTCTCAAAGAAAACATAGAGGTAAGCTCCTTGACATTGTTCTCGGCAAGGATTTTTTTGAACTTGACAGCAAAAGCAAAAGCAATGAAAACAAAAACAGACAAGTGTAACTTCAGCAAACTAAATAGCTTCTGCACAGCAAAGGAAACCATCAACAAAATGAAAAGGCAACCTACAGAATGGGAGGAAATATTTGCAATCATATACCTGATAAGAGTTTATTATCCAAAATATGTAAAGAATTCACACAACTCAATAGCAAAAAGCGAAGAATCTGACTAAAAAATGGGCAGAGGACCTGAACAGACATTTTTCTAAAGAAGGCATACAAATGCTGAACAGGTACATGAAAAGGTGCTCAACATCACTACTCCTCAGGGAAATGTAAATCAAAACCACAATGAGATATCACCTCACACCTGTTGGAATCGCTGTCATCAAAAAGACAAGAGACAACAACCGTTGGTGAGGCTGTGGAGAAAAGTGACCCTTGTGCACTGTTGCTGGATGTGTAATTTGGCACAGCCACTATGGGAAACAGTATGGAGGTTCCTCAAGAAATTAAAAATAGAACTACGATATCTTCCAGCAATGGCACTTTTGAGTATGTAGCCAAAGGAAATGACAACAGGATCTCAAAGAGGTATCTGCTTTCCCATGTTCATTGCAGCATTATTCCCAATAGCCAAGACATGGAAACAAATCTAAGTGTCCATCAATGGATGAGTGGATAAAGAAGATGTGGTCTATATATACAATAGCATATTATTTAACCATGAGAAAGAAGGAAATCCTAGAAGGACCTGCAACTAAGATATACAACTATGTACCAGGGGGATTTGGGGAGATAAAGCAGGAAAAAAAAAAAAAAAGATTGGAAGCAGTTGTTAGCTCAGGTGCCGACCGATCTTTAAAAAATAAATAAATAAAAGAAGAAAAAATCCAGACTCATGGAAACAGAGAGTGGAAAAGTGGTTTCCAAGGGTTAGGGAGTAGGGGAAATAAGGAGAGTTTGGTAAAAGGGTACAAACTTTCATCTGTAAGATGAATGAGGTTTGAGGATCTAATGTATTACATGGTGACCATAGCTAATAACTATAGTTGAAATCTGCTAAGAGTAGAACTTAAATGCTCCCACACACAAAAGGAGATGAATATGTGAGGTGACAGATATTTTAATTAATTGAATGGGAGGAATTCTTTCACAATGTATATGTATGTCATATCATCATTTATACTTTAAATATTTTACAATTTTGTCAATTATACCTCAAAAAAGCTGAAAAAATACAAAAAAAGATAAATTGCACATCAGCAAAATTTAAAATTTTTGTACTCCAAAGGACACTATCAAGAAAATAAAAAGACAACCTATACAAATGGAGAACATTTTTATAAATTATATATCTAATAAATGACTTATTACAGACTATATAAACAACTCTGACAAGACAGTAATAAAAACACAAATAACCCAATTTTAAAAATGGTCAAAGGATCTGAATATATATTTCTCCAGAGAAGATGTACAAATAGCTAATAAGTGTAGGAAAAAAAATGGTCAGCATCATTAGTCATTAGAGAAATGCAAATCAAAACTACAATGAGGTACCACTTTACACACACTAGGATGGCTATAATCAAAAAGATGGACAATAATAAGTGTTGGTGAGGATGTGGAGAATTGGAACCCTCATAAATTACTGTTGGGAATATAAAATGGTGCAGCTGTTTTGGAAAGCAGCTTGACAGGTCCTCAAATGCTGTACTTAGTTATGCAATCCAGTATTTCCACTCCTGTTATAAATTTAAAAGATCTGAAAACATATATCCATGAGAAAATGAGTACATTACTGTTCATAGAAGCATTTCTCACAACAGTAAAAAAGTAGAAACAACCTAAATGTCCATCAATTGATAAATGGACAAACAAAATTTGGTATAGTCATACAATTGAGTATTTATTCAGTCATAAAAGGGAATAAAGTATGGATACATGCTAAAACACAGATGAACTTTGAAAACATTACGCTAAATGAAAAAAACGAAACACAAAAGGTCACATATTGTTTGATTCCATTTATAAGAAATATTCAAAATAGGCAGATCCATAGAGACAGAAAGCAGATTAATGGTTGTCAAAGGCTAGGGGGAGGGGGACAATACTGAATGACTGCTAATTGGTACAGGATTTCTTTTGAAAGTGATGGAACTGTTATGGAATTAGACAGTGGAAATACCTGCATAACTTTGTGAATATACTAAAAATTACTGAATTTTTACACTTGAAAGTGTAAATTTGATGTTATGTGAATTATATCTCATCAAAACAGTTTAATATCTACAAAAGCTGAAAAGGCACATGCTCTATGGATGCAATTTTATTTCGTAATATGTATACAACCTAAATGCCTTCATATGCTCACCAACAAAAAGAACATTCATAGCTCGTATCTGCCAATACTAACCAGAGAACAAACTACTGAAACATGTAACATGTAACAATAAGGATGCATCTCACAAACATGATACTGCCAGAAAGAAGCCACTCACCAAAGAGGAGACACTGTATGATTCCATTTAACTAAAGTTTACAAACAGGCAGAATTAATTTATGGTGATAAAAGTCAAAAGAGTGTTTATCTTTAGTGTGGATGGGGTCTTGACTGAGACAGTTCATGATGGGGGCTTCTGGGTCCCAGCAATTATCTGTTTCCTAGGGATGGTTTTGTGGGTGGGCTAATGATGACAATTCATCAAGCCTTACACTCGTGATTTTTAGGTATTATATACCTCAATTTAAAATTTATATTTTAAAAATTGCTGTTAATCTGTACACATTAATTTATAAAATTCCTAACACAGTTTTTAATGTTTATAAATGTTTTATCTAGATCCTGCTGGAATGCGTTTTCATGGTCTCCTAACAAATTTCCCCATCTCAACTAGCTCTGACAATTCAAAGATATGACACTTACATTTAAACGTTCTAAACCATTTAAAGATATGAAATATCACTTTAAATTATCTTCTCATTGTTCAGAGGCCCCAGGACACTTTCTGCCTCTGTGTTGCATTGCGCACGCATGTGTTTGTTCCTTTCCAGTTGTTATCTTTGAACTTCAGAAGAGATGAATAATTCAGAACAGGCGAATAAGGGCAGACTGGGGATGTGGGGATTCAACGACAGAAAGAGTCCGATGTCTTCCCATCTTCAGAACTGCTCATCAACCCAATGCAGCGATGGCTGCCTAATTTCTAGTTACACAGGAGTTATATTTTTTCTCAATTTTATTGACATATAATTGGTATACAGCACTATGTAAGTTTAAGGTGTACAGCATAATGATTTGACTTACATATATTGTGAAATTATTACTACAAGTTTAGTTAATATCCATCATCTCATATAGATACCAAAAAAAAGGAAAATGAACGTTATTTTTTTCCTCCCAATGAGAACTCTCAGAATTTACTCTCTTAACAGCTTTCCTACATACCATACAGTAGTGTCAATTATAGTCATCATGTTGTACATTACATCCCTAGTACTTATTTATCTTATAACTAGAAGTTCGTACCTTTTGACCACTTTCCTCCAATTCCCCAGCCCCTCACACTCTGTCTCTGGTAACCACAAATCTGATCTCTTTTTCTATGAGTTTGGTTTTTGTCTTTCTGTTGTTTTGTTTTGTTTTTTTAAATTGTTGTTTGCTTTCTTTTAATTCCACATATAAGTGAGATAATACAATATTTGTCTGACTTATTTCACTTAGCATGGTGCCCTCAAAGTCCACTCACATTGTCACAAGTGGCAAGATTTCTTTCATTTTATGGCTGAATAATATTCCATTGTGTGTGTGTATATATATATGCACAGGAGTTATATTTTGTAACTAAGGACAGGATTTCACAATGGAGTGAAATGAAGAGCCTTCTCCTCTACTTTCAGAGCAGGGCATCTTTTGCTTGCTGTGCAATTAAAATGTTTGCATTTGCTTTGTAGTTAGTAGAAACCAGCTCCTCACTCAAATCTTGCACATAGAATATGAGTTATATAGTTTTTGTCATGAATCAACATCTATCACTGTAGATGGTTTAGTAGAATGTTTGCAGAGAGGAGCCAGGGGCTCCTGAAGCACAGTGGAGCCAGGTACTCAAATAGCATCAAAGACATATCAAGTCGAAGCAGATTGTGGTTTCCTAGCTCTTTTTGATTAGTTGCTCTATTCTACAGGTAAAAATATTTATCAACATTTGGGGGAAAATAAGGCCCTAGAGAGATCAACCTGAGACACTGAAGTTTATGTGAACAAGACCCATTGTCAGTGGTGTCGTGTTATAATCCAATGGAGACACTAAGTGTGCATGGCCTTGTGGAAATCTGCACACCAAAGGAGGTCATATGATAATGAGGCTTTGGAATAAGGCAAGAGTGGAATATCTGAACCAGACCTCACTCTAACTGACCTAGAAGAAGATGAGCCCGTGGATATTTATCTTCTAACAAGTCTCTGAGTGATGCTGCCAAACATTTTCTAAATCAAAGTCACTGTCAATCACATTTATGTGTTATTAGAAACTGTTCACACCTATTTTATAGTTTCCACACATTTGCGTCTCAGTTATCCCAACCTAATAAAGACGGTCATAACATTCTGTATGCGTCATGCTTCAGCACCTCTTGGAAAAGCAAGACATTTTTCAGCCCAGGATCTGACATAAAAATGAACTTCAAGTGGCTTTTACCATGATGCATGCTGACTAGGTTTTTTTTCCTCTTTATTTAATGATATAACAGATCAAGAAATTCTGGAAATTAAATAAAATACTTGGAGCACTCTGAGAGGTCTTTGGCAAGCCAATGTTCTAACGTTTGAAAAGGTTTTAACTAGGCCCCACTTTTCACTGCTGGCATTTAATTTCCTTTGTATTATCAGCAGTCTGTAAGCTGACAAAACAGGTCAAAGAAAGAACTATTCAGTGGCCATAGTTTGATTTGCCTTCCAGTCAGTATCTTAAAGCTGTTTGTCTTCAAACTGCTTTGTGCTTTGCTGCCACTGTCCACACTTCATTGCAGAGGTCACCTGCTAAGTCACTCACGTCCTATCATCAGGTGAGAGCAGGGCTGCTTCCACAACTGGCTCCCAAATAAATGAATGGTTTATAAGGGGGTCTCATCAGCTCTTGGACATGAGCCATGTATCAGGAGAAGCCCCTGAACCCATGAATAAATCCAATAGCTGGATTTCGGGGAGCTGCACCCTCCATAACAAGTTGACATAGTTTTTGAAAGAATATGATGCTGCCATGTTTGTTTGTTTGTTAAAGATGTATCCATAAGATGTTTTTACTTCCCTCTCTGAAGGGTAGAATAAGCTCATTCCCAGGTTTAAACCCACATACAGACACATGCCACGTATGCTCCCATCTAACACAGGCGCAATTCTCGCAGGAACTTCAGATTGGTATTTAAACAGAAGGACACTCACAGCAGAAGAGAACATGGTCATTCTTGTAGGGGCTACTGAAACCATGATTTTTATTTATTTTTATTTCCCTCTTTGTGCTTGACTAAGGGAGAAGCCGCAAACCAGATTAAATAATGTCCTTTCAAAACAGTAAAATTATACATCACCATATTTTCATACTACTGAGATTTTGCCTTCTTGCCCATCAAGAAAATGTTACAAATTTCTGGGAAAAAAATGGTTCATTAAACTACATGTATTCCTTGTGCATAGCAGCTGCTGACGTTCTAGTCTAATAATTTATTCAAGGAAGAGATGAGTGAATATATCAAAGGCTTGTTTCTAAAGAACAAATGGTGGCTTCTGCTTATCACCTGTTCTACTGTCACTCAGACATCTCTTGATATTTCTTTAGTTTGGTATGCAATCATTTATGATGCCTACAGGTCCATTTTTGGAAACTATCCAGAAATGATTAGCACCTTTACCAAATGCAACTTTTTTCCAGGTCAATGTTAAAGGTTAAGTGAAGCCATTAGCAAGTTCACAAAATCAGGATAATAAATATGAGTGTCACTGATTCATATGACAATTATCTGTAATATATCTTGCAAATATTTGTATGTATGTGGGCTCAAATTCTTTAAATACATAAATAATGCCATAATAGATATTGTCAGGAAGAGTTTGATAACTTTAATCATTTCAAATTACTCTAATGTTGAGTATCTTTGATTTTATACAATGTAAGGAATCTTAATATAAAAAAGATAAAAACTATCCATTTACAAGAAGTTGACAGATTGAGAATGTTAGTACAAATATTCTCTACCTACTTGATATTTTGAATATTTAATCAGAGGCAGGCAAATTCACTAGAGTTCTTATTTTCTCAGTGAGATTAAAAAAAAAAAAATCCCTATGTTAGAAGTGTAGGTTATTTTACTTGTCATATCTCAAAATCTACTAAGAATCACTATCATAAAAATAACAAATTGCAAATAAAACTATCAGCAAGATAGCTTCAGTTTTCTATTGTTAATAAGCTGTTGATAAACAGTAGCCATGGGATGATAATGCCTCAATTTTATAGCAGTTTTCAAAGTTTTCAGAGCCTTTCAGAAATTCTAACGTATTTTTCCTCAAAAGTAAAAAACTATGAAGAATTCGAGGTTGTCATTATTTTATAAATTTAGAGGACAGAATTAAGGTCCATACAGAAGAATTCCTCTGCCCTACATGGAGATACCAGTAAAGGACTGACAGTTCACCCCAGAACCTGTGCCCAGAATCCAGCTCTCACTACTAGATCAATGTCGCCATATTGTCTTTCTCAAAAATGCTTGGGGTAAAAAGAGGGAAAAAGAAGATCAGTTTAAAAAGAAAAGAGGGGAATGATATGCGGAATTGGGAATATACAAATTTTGCTATCATTTGCACTGAGGAGTTAATATAGTCCCTATAAAGAAGTAAGAAGTTAGGCATTATATGGAGTTTTAGTTGTAGAGGAAGACAGAGAACGTAAAAACAGTCTAAAAATCGTCCAAATTATCAGAAGAAACATGGGGCCATGAAGAAAACAAGAACAAGCTGTCACCAAGAACAACAATGAAAAACTAGACCATATAGAGAAATAATTAAACAAAGGGAGTAGCATTAAATTAGAAAGCATAGTATAAAATGAGATGACAGAACTAAGGATAAAATAATTTCTCCAGCAATAAATAAATATGGATAAACTCAACTATTCAAGCAAAAGACTCTTACATAAAACCACAGGCAAAAACCTAACTCAGTGCTGTCTGAGAGTCACGTCCCAGGGCGAATTGGAAAAGTAGACAATACGAGGGTAAACAGAGACAAGGAACAGGCAGACACCAAGAAAGAAGGTGTCACCACGTCATCAGCACTGTCACATTAGGACGTGAGCATTCACAGGATCCACGTGTTGAAACTGGCTATACCTTAGCAGAGAAACATCCAAAAAAGAAGAAATATGACATATGAAAATTTCCTGTTGCCATGAAATAAAACCAGTAGAAAACAAAACACCATACCATTTTGGAATTTCAAGATAGAAGTTCTTTGTGAAAAGAAAAGTCAAACAATCTCACAAAATATCTGGAAAATAAAAATGAAGCCATGTGGAATGTTATCCATAACAATGGTCAGAAGAAAATGCATGGATTTAAATTTTTTCAGTAACAGAGAAGAAATAATTAGAATGCGTTAATTCCGTGTCATAGTAAAATAGAAGAAAACTAAAAGGACATCTAGGGATAATAGAGGAAAGGATGAAGATAAAGTAGAAATTAAATAATTAAAAAACAAAAAAAAACATTGTAGAACAAATAAATAGCTGGTTCCATGAAAAAACATAGACAAATGAGCAGTTCCTCTTAAAAAAGGTAAAAATCACAAAGCTAAAAGTGCAAAATAAAAATGGAGGCATTACATATATAGAAGAAATTAAAACAGTAAGAAGACATTACTGTGCCCAAATCAAAGCAAGTAAATTTACACTTGGATGAAATTCTTTTCCAGGAAATGTAAATGACCCAGCCCGATCCACAGACTGGCAATCTACACAAAGACCAATTACCCTTTCAGAAGATGAAAAGAAAATGCTGAAGAATGAGCCCTGTGCCTCCCCTCGCCCAGGCACACAGATCTACACACAGAAGGCGGCAAAGCTGAACAAGAAGCCTCTGGAGGGAAGAACTGGACCACTGGGAGAAATGGGGTCTCTGAATACATTTACCATGTGCATGCATTGCATATTTAATAATATTTAAAATGATAATGCCAAATGTTGAAGCAACATCAAAAAAAATATTTGTCTGATAAAGAACTGAAAAAAGGAAACTGATATTTTAGACAAAAGTAGTATTCATACAAAGCCCACAGCCTTTAAAATCCACTCTTTTATGATGCATGTAACAGCTCAAAGAGAAAAAGAATCATTACCCCTGTGGAAATGACAGTAGACAAGGGTCATCACAGATGATGACACCAAATGTTTACTATTTATGCTAAACAATTTTGGTAATCATCCACCATACTCAAAGGTAACAAATTATATCAAAGTCACAACTTTAGCCCTGTTAGTCTCAGGATGTATATGTGTCTTCTACAGTGTGTCTAGGAAGAAAAAGGAAAAAGAGCATGAATCATGGTGCATTAGACCCTTTAAAAGAAAAGAACATACTTCAGGGAAAATAGATTCAATATGTAACCAAAAAGAAAAATAAGACAGCATCTTCTCCCTCCAGTAGTTCCTTTTTCATATTCCCTACTATTAACACTTCATTCTTCAGAAAATGCTGAATCAAACTTCTCAACATCAAAATCATATTGACTCCACTTTTTTCAATGACCTTGTTTAAATTTTATGGCGCTACACTACCAAAAATAATCTAGTGTATTTCCTTTCCTCTTACTTAACTCCTCATTTCTTCTCTCCTGGTTTAGTTACCCACTGAACCTTTCCTAGATCTCTGAGAAAAAAACAACAAAAAAGTTCTCTGCCCACTCTATTAATTCACACTCTACCTTGTTGTCAGAGTTATTAACCAAAACCAGAGCTCTCTAACTTGCAGCTCAAAATTACATCTCTAATCTTTCTCTAAATGTCCATAGAATTAAACAAAAACTTATCACATAGAAATATAATCTAATAATCTTAGAAAGCATCTTCAGGGGCTGGCCCCGTGGCCGAGTGGTTAAGTTCGCACGCTCTGCTGCAGGTGGCCCAGTGTTTCGTTGGTTCGAATCCTGGGCACGGACATGGCACTGCTCATCAAACCACGCTGAGGCAGCGTCCCACATACCACAACTAGAAGGACCCACAACGAAGAATATACAACTATGTACTGGGGGGCTTTGGGGAGAAAAAGGAAAAAATAAAATCTTTAAAAAAAAAAAAAAAAGAAAGCATCTTCATATTTATAAGATAGAAGGAATTGGATTTAAAAAAAAACTATGAAAAGACTTTAGTTCAGATCATATAAAGATTTGAGTCATAAAAGAGAATATGTGTGAAAAAAGGTAGGTGAAGCTTATATCCACCCCTCTCCCCATATACGTAAATTACCAACAGGAAGACAGGGCTGCTTTTGTGTTCTACACTGGATCAGAAAGCTGTAGGAAAAGCCAGTGAAGGCGAGAAACAGTGCCACCTCAATAGAAAGGATGGACAAAAGGTAAAATCCTGCTGGAAACCAATATGGAACTGGGAGCTGCGCATCTCCACCTGACCTCTGATTGTATTTCTGAATTCAGTATACATCCAGCACCAACGTGAGCAGAAAATTCTGCTCATCATTGCTCTTGATAAACATCAACTTAATAAAGAGTTCACCTTTTCTAAGATAAGTAGAACAATATCCTGCAAAATTAATGTTGAATAGCAGAAAAGTGACAATATGCAGAAAATTCAACAAGAGTATGTGTCTGAAAAATTCAGGAAACACGCAGACCTTCCTAGTAGAATGTGAGATGAAGCAGCCTCAGTGAAGGAGAAACACAAAGCCCATGGAGAGAACTGGCTGAGATAAAACAGCATCAGAATGAAATAAAACATCTCCCAGAATGAGAACAACAGGTAATAGGTTAAAATATGGAAGGGCTGCCAGGAAACCAAAATTCTTTTCTTGAATTTAATAAAAAATGAATGAATGCAGGCTGAAAATACCAAAAATAAATAAATAAAAATACTACGAAGCATTGACAATTCTGAAAAACACTTAATGGGTTTTGTTTTCTTGCTTTTTTAGTTAATTGCCGAGGAAAGAAAATGTAACATATGAATATCTGAACAAAAAGCAAAGGGAGGCTGACTGCCAGAAGACAATAGAGCAAGACCCAGAAGCTGTGGAGAAAAATGTCTGACCTAAGAATGACTTGTACACCCAAGTTGTCTTTCACAGGTGAAAGCAACTGAAAGCAACTCTCTGATATTTGAGAAATCAGAACATACATCTCCCCACTGCTTCAGTAAAAAAGAAAAAGAAAAAAAATCTAAATAGAAGATGAATTTTGCCAAATTGAGAATTAAGCATTTATTAAAATGAATGAAAAAGCTGGTAGTACTGAAACAAATTAAAAGAGACATATAGCTAAATAAATGATACCTGCCACACACATGCATCTCTTTCTTTAAAAAGAGAGAAAGAACAATGCAAAAATTTAACGACAACAATTTGAATCTAAAATCCCGGAATGTATGATCAAGGCTGAAGAGGGAAAAGACAGATCTGGTGATCCTTAGACTTAAGCGTCTGGAATTGAAAAGTTGTGTCACTATTGATTCTGGTAATTCAAGCTTTTGAAAAGTTCAGAGAAATACAACATGATCTAATGGGATTACAGTGGCATTGAAAAGGCGGTTTATTGTCAATAAATCTAAACATGCAATTAAAGATGGAGATTAAACATGCATTTTACTTTTGCTGCTTCCCCAACTACATGAAAATAATATCTCACCCTACAGTGAAGCCCAGTTAATGTAGAGTTTATAGAAGTCCTGGCCATATAGATATTTCCTACATCTTTCCAGAACTTTTTAAACACACACTCTTGCTGAATTTTCTGGATATTGCCCTCTTTCCAGTGTTCAATGTTATTTTTAGAGGATGTTGTTTTACTTATCTTAAAAAAGGTGATCTCTTCATTAAGTTGATGTTTATCAACAGCAATGATGAGCAGAATTCTCACCATGTAGAGTTTCCATTAATGTTTTTAAGTTCAAATATAAAGTATGAGAGAATAGCCAAGGACCATTTGTTATTTGAAGGAAATATGTGTAACGAACAACATAAACCACAACCAAGAGAAAAAAAGGAAACAGGGACTTGGAAGTATCAGAGACAATGCAGAGAGACAATTTTAAAAGAAAAGAATTTCAATATTTTTGGAGATAGATATTACATTTATGAAAAAAGTAGGATGCTATGTTTTATAAAAAAGATAACTAGAGAAAACAAAGAACTCTTAAAAATGTAAAAAAAAAAAAAATGACTAAAATAAAACACCCAGTAAGGTTGAAAGGTAAAGTTGAGAAAATCTCCTAGAAAGTGGAAGCAGAAGAAAAACATATTGAAAACAGAAGAAAAAAATGCTGGATTCTAGGTGGCACAGCAACTGAATAATAGGAAACCAAGAAAGAGATAATAGAGAGAACACTTGTGAGAAAATTATTTAAAAAAAAAAAATCAAGACAATTTCTTAGTATAAAGGAAGCATGCTTACAGATTAAAAGGATTCATAGGACTCTAAGCAGAATCATAATTTTTTAAAAAAGAGAAGGTTCATGCCAAAGCACAAATCATCGTGAAATTTCAAACTAAAGGAAGAAAGAGAACCCAAAAACTTCAATAAAAAAAAAAGATCACTCCAAAAATAAAGTTATAATGGCACTGGATTCCTCAAAATCATCCATAAATTCCAGAAAATATTGTGGAGAAATGGATCCAAAATTCTGAGGGAATATAATTTCCAACCTAGAGTTCTCTACCCAGCCAAACTATCAAACAAAAGTGAAGACAGAACAAGCAAAATTTCTGGAGGATGTTCTCAAAAAATAGCTAAATAAAAAAAACAATATAAACCAAGACAAGGGATGCCATGGAAACAGGAAGCAAGAGTCCAATAAAAGAGAGGAGAAAACAAATTGCAGAGTGACAATGAAAGTGACACAAGGTACAAGACAACAGCTGAGTAGCATGTCTGAAGAGAGACTGCTGCAGGTTGGAATAGAAGGTTCTAGAGAGACATGACATCTTCAAGAAGATGAAATTGAAAGACTGATAGGCTTGAATAGATTGTAAGAAATGGATAATTCACAGAAAACAAATCAAATGAACAAAGCTAATAAACTGTACAAGAAAGAAAATGTCATGGCATTTCAGGGCTCAGCTGTGAATAATATTTATATAATCATAATAGTATAATACTGAATAATGAGTTAACCACTGTGTATGTATTCCTTTAAAAAATATATGAAAATAAGATTGCTTGAAAGATGAAAGAAAAATCACCGATATTCATGATTTAGAATATCAGATAAAAGCAGCATTCACTCCTGACCAAAATATTCATAGAAAGAGAGTGCTTAGTGAAAGCTAAATATCACCACTGCAGGTTTAAGCATAATTCTAGAAGTTCAAGTAAATGCAATCAAATAAAATAAGGAAAAATATATAGAGACATAAATATTAGAAATTAGGAAATAATATTTTTGTCTAACAAGAAAAGTGGAGATATTTAACTAAGAAAGTATTAGATCAAATAAAATAATTCAACAATATGGTTGGTCACAACTTTAAAAACAGTATTAAATAGTTTCCTTATACATCAAGGTTAGTCAACTAAAAATGTAGGAGAAGGTAAATTCGATTCACTATAAAATTACGTAAAATATGAAGGAGTAGCCATAACAAGAAATGTGTAGAATATATTAAAACTTAATGAAGAACATTATAGAAAACTGCAATAAGTGGAAAGGCGACAATAGCCCTGAATGAAGAGGCTCAACATTATAATCTTTTCAATGTTTTACAATTATTTGTATCTATATACATATTTCACAATAGGAAAATTCTGATAGTCAATGATGAAGGGACTTGCTTTGGTAGTAAAATATATTATAAAACCATAGTTTAAAAAAATAGGGTAGAAGTTGTGCCAGAAAATGCAAACAAATGCAAAATTAAAAGCATACAAACATATCAAGTATATATAAACATATTTAATAATTTATTAAATGGTAAATGGGTCATTTCAAATCAATAGACTATCCAATAAATACTATTGGGGTAAGTGGATAACCTTTTCTTTAATTCGAATTTAAATTCTCTCTCACTTATCTCTGAATAAGATACAGATCTATAAGGACTTAGGTATAAACAAAACAGCGAAGAAGTGGAATTTTTGTCTTAGGTGAACATCCCTCTTTAGGTGAGGAAGGCTTTCCTGTCATGACCCTAGAGTCATAAATTAATCATACTTGGTAGAGATTAAAACATTTGAATAACTAGAAAAGAAGAACTCTCTGAAGTCATCTCATCCCTAATCATATAGGGTTATCTTGGAATTTAGCTTGTTGATAATGTTAATTGCTCCTATATGGTTGTTAAACAAAAAAGAGTGTATGTTTAGTGTGCTTGTTTTTGTAGTTCTTTGGAAGTATTTATAATTACATTATTTGTTTTCTTTCAGATGCATTTTTGCCTAGCTAGTTCAGTGTTCCTGCTGCAGAGCATGGCTGTGAAGAACGATATACGTGGGCACAGTATCCTAGAAGGGTGCCCAGCTCTGCTGTTGCAGCTTCTGCACTTTGATCAGAACAGCCCACAGACTGGGGCTCTGTCCTTCACGGCCGCATTGCAGTAGGTTTATGAGTTTCTGCGTTCATTCAGCCAGGTTTGACACAGAGGAAAGCTGAAATGCTCATGAAAATTACCCACCCTGAAGTGACAACGTGAAATGTAGCGTGAGTATGTCGAAGCATAAAAAGAGGGAAAGGGCAGCACGTTTTACTTCCCAGTGGACATGGATTTCTGTGTGGTACACACTCGATCAGCTTCTTAACTATTTTAGAAAAGAGGAGGAAGGAAGGAAAGAAGGAAGGAAGGAATGGTGGAATGGATGGAGAAGGACAGGGAGAGAAGAGGAAGAAGGAAGAATCTTTTTCATTTGACAGCCTTTATTATTCCCATCTGTGATTGAATAAAACCCCATAGGATGCCAGGTAGTGAACACTGATACAGCAGAGAGGCCACACAGCATTGATGATTCATCCCAAGATACAAAGCGTGAAATCCTAACCCCCAGTGCCTCACAATGTGACTGTAGACTGTATTCAAAGAGGGCACTTTTAAGGAGGTACTGTAGGTTAAATGTGGTCATAAGGGTGGAACCCTAATCCAACAGGACTGGTGCCCTTCTAAGAAGAGAGAGAGGGCAGCCATCCGCAGCCAAGGACAGAGGCCCCAGGAGAAACCAACCCTGCTGACACCTTCATCTTGGACTTCTCATCTCCAGAACTGGGAGAAAATTAATTCCTATTGCTTAAGCCACTCAGTCTGTGGTATTTTGTTATGGCCAACCTACCAAACTAGTACATATGTATACACACACACACACACATGCACACACACACACACAGAGTTATTGAACCTGTGGTGTCATCCACTGCAAAAGGAAAAACAAATAACCACAAAAAAATCTACGTCAAAGGATTTGTTGTTGAAAGATAAAAAGAAAAAATCTACAAAGTGTTTGAAACAAAAGAAAGTACATGAAAAGCTGGATTTTCTACGAAAATTAATACTCAGACATTTTGTGTCAGGCATGGTACAGAAGTGTCAGCTACACTCCATCTAATTGTGAACTTGAGGGGCAGAGGAGACAGAATAAATGTTCTCTTAACCAAGTTAACCAGCACCTACCAGGTGACAATATTCTCCTTTTTTCCTAGACATCTCAAGGTCAAAATTTCAATGTGAACAATAAAAAGGATGGCAAAAATTTATTCAGTGCTCATTACATGTCAGACACGGGTTATCTCATTTAACTTTCACATAGACCCCTGAGGTAGGTTATCTCAATCTGCTTTGTTTTCATTTTAAAGATTAGCAAACTGATGTCTAACAAAGATAAACAACTTAGCCCAGTTTACATAGCCAGACAGCGGTGAAACCATGATTTAGACCAAGAGAGTTTGGTCCCCAGCTCAAGCTCTCAAACCACCATGCCATAGATCTCTGACCCATGAATGATCCGCCACGCTCGAGATCGAGGTTTATACATGCAATATACATAACAAATAGACTAAATGTCTATTTTATGCAGTAAAGATACAAGGGCGATACTTTGGAGATTCAAAGCACTTTATAATAACTTTAGTAACTATTTTAATAAATCTCAAAAGTTATAATTTTATTTCACCTACATGACTAGTTAGATACTCAATTAATCCAGAAGTCATATGAGTGGTGTCCATTCACATAGTTGTGTCTGTATGGACTGTATGATCAATTCAGAAATGGAAAATATGATGACTACTTATACTTTTAAGTCGGCAAAAATTTTTTCAATTATTTTTCTCTCAGCAAGTCATATTTAATTATGTTGTTTTGGTTAGAATATTTTGAAAATTAATCTTGTAAATGACATGTGAAATATAAGTTTAGGAAGCAGGCATATTTATAAGTAATAATTCATGTGAGGAGCCAAAAGTCTTTAGAATCAGCATAAGAACTAAATAATGACTTTTAAACAGGTTAGGATTCTTTGGCCACAGGTATACCAGGTAAATGACCACTATTAACCAATCTTAACACGCTCCTCTCAAGGCCAGAACTGAGCAAGCCTGATCATCATCCCCCCATATCTGGATTTTTCTTTTACTTGTTTCCATGAATGTTAAGAAGTGAGGAGGGAACAAGTGGTAGAATTAGAAGACAGTTACCACTAACTTCAAACTATCTGACCAAGACAAGTCCTTTCATCACTCTGGCCTCAGTTTCTTCACCTGTTGAATCATTTATTGAGAAAATACTATGTACATCTTCAGAGAGCTCATAATCCAACAAATTTATCAATGAAAAATGAAACACAGTGTAACAGGATATTTTAATAGAGAGATGGTCAATTTGAAACAAGTCTTAGGATACGATTGAGAATAATCCTATCTTCCCCATGGCGGGCAGTGAACTTGTTTGTGCTTGATATTAATGGACAATTAGAGCTCATAGGCAAAAGGGGCATGCGGGGAATACAGAAGCTCTGCCAAGGGAGGAACAGACCCTGGACAATGTTGGAGATGCTTAGTTACCATGCGGGAAGGGCACCTGCAGTCGAGACCAGCATTCACTGGGGAGCATTTTATGGAAGGCAAATGAGCTTAGGCAATATATTCACTCTGATTTTAACATTAGAAGCTCATATCTGAACTCTTATACAGCTCAATATATAAGCTATAAGTTTGAGATGGCTTTTGAAATTTAAAAATCTTTGGACAAAGAAAATCAAATGTCTCCCGTTGGTGTTCCTACAACTCCCAACCCCCAGCAGCTTATTTTATTTATTAAAGACAGTATAGTTCTATGTTAGCATAGCCTTAGCAAAGACATATTCTAAATTTACAAAGACCTCAGCTTGGCTTTCATATTTAAATGTCTGGGAAAGGAAGCAATTGCTTCCAATATTCCTCTTCAGTGAACATTATCCCTTAATTAACAAAATGCTTAGGGACCCATCTCTGCCAGGGGACGTTCAGAGTTTTTCTAATACCACTTTGTAATGAAACAAATAGATTACCCAAGATGATTTAATTATACTGGCACATCCGTATAGGAGTGTAGAATGAGATTTGTTGGTATAGGATGAAGTCCCAACAAGAAATAATAAATTACACTACACAGTATGTATGAGAGGTCAGCAGTTCTTTACATACTGAAAGTATTTTCCATTAAAAAGAATCACATTCTCAGCTCTTGTTGTGCATTAGCCTTGCTGGTCTAGGGTTAGAAAGATATCCTGAATGACAGACCAGATCTAAGGTAATATGTTAGCAGTCATGACTGGTAGCACATACACAGAACTAAGCATCTTCAGTCTGAGATTAAGAGCATCTCTTCGCATACACATCCTGGTGCTCCCTAGGAAAGCTTGAGGCAGAAGGTACTGTGTAACTCCTGGAAACACCACTAACGTGCAGTGACAATCTGCATTGCGTCCACCAAAGTCAGTGTTGATGGCTAAGTATGGATGCTTTCTGCTGGTGTGCACCTTCGGCCATATCTTAGCCACACCACAGAAGAGGCACCATTTTCTCTTATAGAATAAGACTGCTAGAGCTAGGAAAGGAAAATTCAAGTAAGAATAGTAAGAATATAACTGTGTGATACAGCAATGGCTCAGGACGTGCTGGTGAAGAAAGCCAATGGAAAATAAGGCAGGCATTAATATGAAGTCTGTGCTGCAGTACTGAAAAACTCTTCTGATACAACATAAATCAAAAACTGGGAGGAATGAAGGAAAAATTATACTATTATTGCAACTATGTATTTATGTATGTATTGATATGTATATGTGTAGATAGATAGATAGATAGATTTTTTTCTCAAAACTGGGGACTAAAGAATAAAAATCACTTTGATGTAAGATTATAAAGGATTTCCCTTCATTGTTTCCTAACTCTATATCAGTGTTGTTAATTGCCATTTAATTTAAAATGAGAGAGAAATAAATTTTCAAGTAATTCTTAGTTGGGAAGATGATTTAAATTACTCTAATTTACGATCCATGTTAGTCTAAAGGAACATAGGGATTTTATAAGCAATAAATGAGTTCAATGTCTTTTTTTTATATTGGTACTGCAGTGGTTTAAACGTAGCAGAGTAGTCTGTATATAAGTTTCTAAGTGCTATAGCCAGAACACTTAGCAATTTGATGGTGTTATAGCACTTGATAGTTATTGCTCACATGAATTCTCTGATAGTGATCATTTAAGACAGGAGGAAACTAAACTCCTAAAAAGAAGAAAATAGGTCTATCCCAATTGTGTACATTTAAATGGAGCAGGCTTCAAAAATGCTGGTCTGAAATACAAAGAGAAAGCCTTGTGTCTTAAAAGAGATTTTCTGTTGTTTATTATTTAATCACCTGACAATTTAACACATGATCATGATGCAAGATTTGGAAACCCAGGAAGGAATAAGGAACACATAAAAATCATCTATAATTCCCTTCCTAGATAGAACAGCTGTTGACCTACCAATGTTTCCTTCCAGTTTTTTATTCATGCTATTGTTCCACTATTTCTGTTTATATTCATTCTGCTAAGAAGGAGGCCTTTGGTTTCATTCAGCACTATCCAATTAAACTTCCTGCAATCATGGGAATGTCCTACATCTGTGCTGCCTGCAGCAGCAGACTCGGTTAAGCTCTGGAAATGTCACTACAGTTGTTGAGAAATTAAACTTATAATTTAATTTAATTTATTTAAATTGAAGCTTAATAGCCATTACTGGCTAGTAGCAACTATTTTGAACAGGCACAAGTCTAATTTTACTCCTATAATGACCTGTGTTTTCTCTCTTCTTTTTTTTAAGTTGATCTTTGTATTTGGAATTCTGCAGTTTCACTACAAAATGTCTAGGTATGAATATCTTATTTATTATGCTTGAGGAGCAGAGTGTGTTTCAGTCTAAAGAGTGATCTCTTTTATTAATAGCGGAAAATTCTTAGCTATTGTTTCTTGAAATGGTGTCTCTTTCCACTGTCTCTATTCTGTCATTCAGAAATCGAGGTAAACCTGCATTAGATCTTTTCTTGTAGCCCTCATCTCTCTTAATTTCTCTTTCAAATATTTTTCATAAGCTGTGTATTATTTGTTTTCAACCCAACAATTATGTTTTCTATTTAATTTCAATGCCGTTTTTTCAATCTTAGAAAGTGTTTTTTTTAATCTGTTCTTTTTTTGTAATGTTATATTGCTTCATTCATGTTGTACATTCCCTTTGAGGCTGTACTTCTGTTATATTACATTCTTGCCGTGCCAATTCTCCTTTGTCATATCCATCAATTTATATCCACAGTGGATAATTTTCTCTGTGTTTTTTTAATGTTTCATTGGAAACTCCATTTTAGTGGGACTTTTTTTTAATTGAAAATCCACAAAGTCTCAGTTGTGGGAGCAATCCTTCAAAAACATTTTGTTTTCTTCTTCTAGGTGCCCATGGGTGCCATCAACTTGGAGTTGGTCTTTAGGTGACATTCGTGGGTAGGGAGAGATGCAGTTCTTTGACCACAGATAGTTAAATCTAGAAACTATAGGGAGTAGAAGCCCAGAGATTCAAAATTCCAGGGGAGATGTTTCCTTTAAAACTCTGAGCCGCAACAGAAACCAACAGGTTTTCTTATCCTCTTTCTAGGCCAGTGTAAGGAGTTTACAAGGGCCCACTGCGTCAGTAAGGACGCAGCCCTTCAGTGATGCTAGATTTATGCAGGGTTTCAGTTCAAAGTTTCCTCTTATGCAGAGCTGCAGCCACATCTTTTGCACCTTCGGGGACCTTCAGAACTAAGCCTCCAAGTCACAAACCACAGCCACTCTGTCCACTTCTCAGGCAGCCACGGCAGCAGCCAGACAGTTGCTCTGGTTTGTTAGTTTCTTCTTTTATGGAAACTGGGGAGTCCCTTTCTTCCTGTGGCCTCAGTTAGGCACTTACCAAATAGCTGTGGTTAACTTTATCTAGTAATTAGCACATTTTTAGGACATTCTCGCCTTTGGCCTTAACTGTCTTTAAATATTATTTCAAGTGACTTTGTAAGTACTTTTCATATTATGTCTATCTCCGCTTTGTCTTATTTGATCCTTGTTTTTGCCTTTCAATTTTAATGTCTTCACTTAACTAAAAACTTAAAATTTAAACATATCTGTATTTTGTGTTAATAATTTTATACTAATATCCGGAAATAATTCCCTATTGAATAATGAAGGTTGATATTTACTTGGATTATTTCTAGTTTTCTATGAAAAATATTAAACATTGGTCTCAGGAAGAATTGGTAACTTATTTTTCCTTTATAAATTGATATGAAATTTGTATACTGTCTATTTTGTATTTGACTCTATTCTACCACATTGATTAAGCTATTCAATCAGAAAGGCATTATTTTATTCCAGAATAAATATAGTGCATTGAAATACCTGTTACAGCAATTAGCTATCGTCTATCTACTCTCCTTTTTCAAAAATGTCATGACTTAGGGGCTGGCCCTGTGGCTGAGTGGTTAAAGTTCTGTGTACTCCACATAGGCAGCCTGGGTTCACTGGTTCAGATCCCATGCACAGACCCACTCCACTCATCAGCCATGCTGTGGAGGCATCCCACTTATAAAGGAGAGGAAGATTGGCACAGATGTTAGCTCATGGCTAATCTTCCTCAAGCAAAAAAAAAAAGAGGGAGAGAGAGGAAGATTGCCAACAGATTTTAGCTAGGGGTAAATCTTCCTCATCAAAAAAAAGTAAAAAAGAAAAGTTTTTTAAATGTCATGACTAGACTCACCTACATAAACTTCAGAATTCCTGTATGAAGTCTCCTCCTACTTTCTGCAATATCAGCTAGAATTACATTAAATCTGCGAAACTTGGTAAAGAAGAATAATGTTGACTATCTAGCTTTTCCATCCAGCAACATGGCATGTCTCACTACTTATTCAATTATGCTTTATTATTCTCAAAAAAAGTTATCTATATTTTTTTCTTGAAGATTAGCTCTGAGCTAACATTTAGCACCAATCCTCCTGTTTTTGCTGAGGAAGACTGGCCCTGAGCTAACATCCATGCCCATCTTTCCCTACTTTGTATATGGGATGCCTGCCACAGCATGGCTTGATAAGTAGTACATAGGTCCATGCCTGGGATCCAAACCAGCGAACCTCAGGCTGCCAAAGTGGAACAGGTGAACTTAACCACTATGCCACCAGGCCAGCTCCATAGGCTATCAAGATTTTATCATATAGGTTCAACATATTTTTTTCTAAGGTTATTCACAGGTACTTTACATGCATTTTTGCTATTGTAATTAAGTGTGTTTCCTATTATACACTCTAATTCATTATTGTTGGTTCATAGGAAAGCTCTTGAGTCTTTTATATTTAATTTTTATCCAGCCACCTCTGTTGAATTGTTTCTTAATTGATCTCCATGGATATTTTAAATATATCACATTAAAAATATAAAATTAGTAGTGTTAGTATAAATATTCATATTATTTATTAACTATGTCATATAGCAGAACTTAAATTCAAGAATAATGCCAAATAATGTTAATAGTGTTATTTCTTGTTTCTTGTTTTAATGGGAACTATTCTAATACTTCCCTAATAAATATCAGGTGTTTAATTTAGGATCTTTGCATCATATACAGCCTTATTCCTTGTGTTGATGATGCTGTATGTATTATACTTAATTATCAGATAATGAGGGTAGAGAGTTAAGATTTCTTAATTCAAATATATTTCTGTCATTCTTTCCAGTTTTCCAACAGAGTTTGTTTTACATGTTTTAATGTTTTATATTTCACACTAGAATTTCTTGATCATAATGACTTAATATAGAAGAGTATATTTTATTAATGTGTAATATTTCTGCCTCAAATATGCCTTTTTCATAAATTCTATTTATTGGATGTTAATATATTTATTTTTGTTTTGATTTTATTTGCCTAATTGTCACGCATTTATTTTTAATTTTCACTGTAATTTTGTGCTGTGTGTCATACAAAAGGAATGCTTTTTTAAAAGGCCAGCTTTTGAGCGTTTGATTTTTTAAGGATCGACAAACCCAACAGCATTTACTGCAAAAATACATGCTTGCTCTGGTGTCTGTCAACTGTCTTTATAAATAATATATCTCTTACTGCTCCTTTTTTTCATATTTTATGCTGTATCTCTATAGATTGTTGTATCTTTGTGTTTGTTTTTCTCTCAAATAATTGGAAGAAGGGGCAGAGCATGAGATTTAGAGTTGAAAACTTGGATACAAATCTTCTGCCACTTGCTACAAGTCTGTCTTCCAGCATGCCACTTAACCTCTGTATCTCAGATTCCTCATCAGTGAAGTTAGGATAATATCCTACTCCCAAGGTTGTTTCAATTGTTATATGAGATCAAGAATGCCGTGCCCCTAACATAATGCTTGGGGAAAAGCAGAATCACCATAAATTATGACTATTATTATTAGCATTCATTTTGTCAGGGGCTGCAAACACAAATGTTTTCAAGAGCCAAACAGTCAACCTGAACAACTGATGGTTTCAGTAGTGAGGCTATATGGTGTGGTGGGAAAAGTGACAAACTGAGAAGTACATGTTCTGATGAAGTGCACTCTAATTCCAAAACGTATACACTATACTGGCCCAAGAAACATGCATGCGATTTTTGACTTTCATTTTTTCAATTTGTGACCACTGTCATTATGTCAGGAGCTCATGATACTTTAAACCAAATTATAATGGTCAGTTTTGAACTGAATTCTTTAGACATAGCTTATTCTCAAGTTTGAGAATATGCATTCATAAAAATTAATAAATTAAGAAAAGAGCACTGTTCCTGATAATATAAACTCAAAGGAGAGACAAAAGGAAGCTTAATATAGTGAATGACTGAATCAATATGTTTCAATTAGGTAGCAATAAGTTATGAGCTTCATGGCAGGAAGGTATGTACCAACTCTCTAAGTAGTTAAAAATTCCATTGTGTTCTAATTACCCATTTAATTCCTTGAATACCAATGTGCAATTAACATTACAAATAATCAAGGTTAAAAATATAATTAATGCAAGTGTGATTAAGTTATAATTAAACTAATTACACAGATATGTAGCATAATAAAGGACTTGCAGACCATTATGGGGATGCAAATTTATTCTTCCTTTCAAGAGCAGCTATTTGAATTTCATTTTCCAGTTATTTTAAAATGATGGAATGGAATTATACAAGAGGGAGTCAGTCCTCCCAGGATAAAAAATAAACCATATATTTTTCTTTACTTTGGAAATTCTCATACTTTTGTCTATACGTACTTGTAAATAGAGAAGTTAGAAAAAAGTCACTACCCAATCAACAAAAACACCTTCTTACTTCTATAGCTGCAAGGAAAAATCAACAACACAACACTTGACAGAGCTTCATTTCTCTACAGCAGGATTCCCTTTCAGAATGTTAAATAGGATAGATAACACGTACCTCCAACACTCACTCAACTGATATATTCTCTCTATTTTCTGTTCTTGAACATAATTAGTTCCAAATATTGACTTTTTATCAATTGACATAGACTAACCAAGTATAATTGTATTCTTGGCCCCCAGACAGCAATAGATATAACAGTTAAGAGCCAATATGGACAGCATAACGATTCAACACGTAGCATTTGGAGTAAGGTAGATATTCCTGCAAGTTTCCAACTTTCTTCATTGAAGTTAGGAAAAGGAATATTTCTCAAATGAGAAGTCCACACCTATTACCAGCCAAGGTGACTTTTATATGAGATCTCACTGAATCTTCATTCAAGCATTTAAGTTGCCATTATTGTAGTATATAGATGAGGAAAATGGACTACCGGGAAATGGAGAGAGGAAGGAAAAAGGAGATCTTAAGAAGTAAAAGTGATAAATAAGCACAAAGTAAACTTCATGATACTTTCTAAATCTATCAGAATGATGTAACCAAAACAAACAAATTGTTTACCTCTGAGGATGACTGGTAACTAAATGATCATCTTGAAAACTGGATAAATAAAAACAAGCATTCATCTGTCCTTTTTCACATGAACTATACATCTGGGTAACCACATAAAATGTTGTGAAAGTAACTCCTTATAAAATTATTTCTGCTAGTACACAAAAATAAAATGATGAGTTAGAATATCACCATTTGGCAATCTCCAGTGAATTAATGCATGAACCTAGGTATTAGGCATCAAAACTGCTAACATCAAAAAAAAAAAAAAATGAAGGACAGATAGAGCGCACCCCTTGATGAAAGAAGACATCATGACCTCCTGCTTAGACATGCCAAAATCACGCACTTTAACTATATGATAAAGTGGTTAAAATTGTTAAATTTGAACCTGAGCATGATTAAGCCTCTGGATTCAGCTGCAATTTGTAACAAATAGGGCAGAAAAACATGTTAAATTTGATCATCTGTATGCAATCAGCAAAGTCTACAGGCAGCTCTCTGTCTAAGTCCAATGGCTCAGGATCAACAGATCGACCATAAAGAAAAGAAAGAGATGGAGAGGGAACCTGTACACTGAGACACTTAAAAGCCATATCTAGCTTTTATAAATGAGCAAGATTAAACTGTGGTATCTAGAGACACTCACGGGTGATAAAGCCATATCGAATCTTTTGGATGGAAGGGGTGTGGTTGAGCTGGGGCACATAGAGTGACTTCTGGGTTAGCTGTCAAACTTCTATTTCTTGACCTGAGTCACCCTTTGAGGTCAGATCAAAACAGCTAAGTAGAAAAATCCTTAGCTCTCCTCTTCCTGTGCACATATCAAAACTACAACTACATAAAGAGCAAACATCTTTGAAAATGACCTGAAGACTGGCAAAACAGATTTTCCACAACTAAGAATATAAAGAAAAAGTCACATCAAGATGAGTAGAAGGGGCCAAGATGTAGTCTAGTCAGCACCCCAGGGCAGTGACCCACAGGTGGGAAGGATATCACAACTGTGAGGTCCTCCTGAATCAGCAAAGGGCCTGAGGCCCACATCTGGCTCTCCAGCCTGGGGCGTCTACACCAAGTAAGCAAGTCCCTATAATGTCTGGCTTTGAAAACCAGAAGGGCTTACATCCAGGAGAGCTGGAGTACTGTGGGAAACAAAGACTTTGTTCTTAAAGGATGCATGCACAGACTCACTCTGAGTCCCAGGACAGAGGCAGGAGTTTGGAAAGTGCCTGCGTTACACATGAAGGAGATTCATTAACTGATTTCAGGCTGTGTGCCAGAGGGTCAGGGATCTCTTGAAACTTTCTCTGGGGACAGAAGCGTTGGCGGGAGCCATGTTTTTATACTCTTCTACCTAGCTGACCCGGCCCTTCAGGCACTGTTTCTAACACTTTCCATCTACCTTGCTGGCACCACTTGCCCTGCCCCAGTGTTCTCCTGTAGAATTCATCACCACTAAACTGTCCTTACGGGAAATATTAAAAGCACTTCTTTAAATGGAAAAGAAAAGGTTATAAGTAGAAACTAAAAAGAAATTAGAAAGAATCTCACTGGTAACGGCATACATATTGTAAAGGTAGTGCATCAACCATCTATACAGCTAGTTTGAAGGTTAAAGGACAAAAGTAGTAAACCATCTACATCTATAATAATTAGCTAGGAGATATGCAAAGTAGAAAACATAAAATATGACACCAAAAACATAAAATATGGGGAAGGGAAGTAAAAATGTAGCACTTTTAGAGAGCACTTGAACTTAAGTGACCATCAACTTAAAATAGACTGGCTATATACAAAGATTGATATATAAGAACCTTATGGTAAGCACAACCAAAAACCAATAATAGATAGACAAAAATAAGGAGAAAGAATACAAACATAACACTAAAGAAAGTCATCAAATCACAAGGGAAGAAAGCAAGAGAAGAAAGGAAGAGAGAACTACAAAAACAGTCAGAAAACAATTAACAAATGGGAATAAGTACATACCTGTCAATAATTACTTTAAATGTAAATGGACTAAATGCTCCAAACAAAACAAATGAACAAAGAAAACAAAACAGAAACAGACTCACAGATACAAAGAACCAACTGGTGGTTACTAGAGGGAAGGGGGTTAGGGGGATGGGTGAAATAAGTGAAGGGGATTAAAAAGTACAGACTTCCAGTTATAAGTAAATAAGTCATGGGATGTAATGTACAGTATAAGGGGTATAATTAACAATATTGTAATAACGTTGCATGGTGACACATTATTAATATGGTGGTAATTATTTTGTAATGTATATAAATGTTGAATCGCTATGCTGTACACCTGAAACCACTACAATATTATACGTCAATTGTACTTCGATAAAAAAAGTGTTTGCCTTATAATAATACACTAAGCTACCTATTTTAACAATCAGGATAGCAGTTACCCTTAAGTGGGAGAAGCAGCTAGATAGGGCTTAAGGGGTACTGGTCTTGTGCCGTTTCCTGAGCTAGGTATAGATTATAAACTTGTATTCACTTGCGAAGATTCATTAAGATGTTCTTTTCTATGTGTTACTTATAAACAATTTTTTAAAAGGAATTTAAAAAAATATTAAACCAAGAAACGTAAGATTTTGAGTATCCAGAAATAATCTATGTAAATTTTTGAAAGGCTAAATTAAAATTATATATGTCATTTAAAGAACAATGACACCAATAATATCACTTATTAAAGTTTTATGATCAAGTTAGAGCTGTATAAAAAAGCACATTTAAAGACTCAACTTGATAATTTATTTAAAGAAAAAGACTTTAAAAATCATTCAAATCAAGAAGAGAGAAATAAAACAATAAAAATAGTGTAAGAAAAGCAGGGTGGAGAGATTAGCAAGAATGACAAATTTTAATAAAGTTGGAAATGAAAAACATTTTAATTGCTGGAGAAATTCAATCTTTTATTCTTTTTAAAGTACAAGAGTCAAAGTCTAGAAAGTATAAAGATAATTTTATAGAAAAATAATCACAAGCATACAGATATAGGGATAGAAAGAAAATACAAATTTTAGGATAATAGTTTCAACTATGAAAAAGTAGTTAAAAATTTTAAATTAAGTAAATAGGTTTTTAAGAAAATATAAATTTTCAAATTACAACAAAAATAAAAAATAGTAATAATGTAATAGTAATGATTAAAAATGAAAGTTTTCAACAGCAAAAAAAATTTTCGTATGAATCATAAATTTAAAATGCTATACAAGATTCAGCAAATAAAAAAGATTTAAATTCATGACAAAGTAAATTTTACTGTGGAAAGGTAAAAACAATAACCAGAAATCTTTTATTTATCATATGAATATGTCAAAAGAAAAAGAACTATAAAATATGGTCATCTGCATAAATGTTAAAATGATAAATTTGAGATTTTCCTTAAAGAATTTTAAATAAAATTGCAAAATAATACTAATGAGATAACAATATGTACATAATTTTCAAACCACCACATTTAATAAAATAGAAATACTATCATTTAGGTGGGTAACAAGATGCACTGTCTTTTAACATTGTGTTGATAGTTCTAAGGAAAGCAACAAGGAGTATTGGAATCATTAACATGAAAAAGGGAGACAAATGCTTCATTAATTACCAGGGAAAGCATTGTATTTTGGATAGGAAATGAAGACTGATTAAAATACATTTTAAAATGAATCATATTTATTTCAGTAAGAGAAAAATATACAAGGTTTGCGAAAGAGAAGACGCAGTATTAAAATGTCAGTTCTTTCCAAATTAATCTGTAAGAGCAACATAAAATCAGTTAAAATTCCAGCGGGGATTGTAGGCACAATGCTTTACAGTGCTTCCTCTACATCCAAAAATGTTTAATAGATTTTTATTTGATTCATTTATTGCTATGTAACTGGTGTCTGGAAGAGAAAAACACACTAAACATAAACATCTCTGGGCATCAGAAACAAGAGAATGCAGGAAGCAGGGTCTCAAACCACTGCCTGCTGGGTTCTGGACCTGAATTACCTAAAGCAGCTGGAATTTGGCCCCTGAAAGCTAATGGGGACCAAAAGCACTCATGTATGGCTAGAGAGGGGCTAAAATCAAGTTCAGTGTGTGACACCTGGGTCTGGAGCAGAGCCCCACTCTCCTAAAAGGAGGCTGAGACAAGCTGCCTGGAGCTTTGGCAACTGGAAAGTCGCTCATCTTTCAGGTTGGGTCAGCAGTGCAGGGCCAGGACTAAGCTATCTGGTCACCAGAAATGGGAAATTCTCCATATGGCTGCAGGATGGGAACCCGAAGCTGTCAATATAAGACCTGACTCTGCACCAGAGATCCAGAGGATAAACAGTGGAAGGACTCACAAAACTGATAGATAGATAGACGGTAGGCGACACATAGAAAGAGAGAGCAAAAGCAAACACATAAACAAACTCACAAGGTCAGCCAGTAAAATCTCAAGCCATGGGATAGCCAATCTAAGAAGAAGAAATTTAAAAAACAAGCAGTTTAGAAATGAATTACTTCCTGATGAAGACAAATTCATCTGGATGAATAAATCTACAAAAGATATGCAAGGACTCTATAAAGAAAATTGAAAAATATTATTAAATTACTTTTTTAAATGATCTGACTATTTATATATACCATAGTCAAGGATAAGACAGACAAAACATCATAACTATGTCAAACCTCCTCAAATTATATTATAAATTTGATGCACTTTCATTCAAAATTCAAATACTGTGACACTTTATAGAGGTTGATAAGATGATCCTAAAAATAATATGTAGTAAAGCTCCCCAAATAGTCCAAATAATTCTGAAAATGAAGAACTGGGAAGACAGTCAGGAGCCGCAGCTTACTAGGATGCATCACAAAGCAAGAGAAATTAAGGCTGAGTTCCCAGCATATGTGAGAACGTGGCATATAACTGAAGAAGTGCTTCCAACTGATGGACAAAAGATACTTCGCTGAGAAAACATCATTAGGCAAATTGGAATTCTAGATAGAAAAAATATCAAACTATTTCTCTACTATACAATGTATTCAAATATAAACTCCATATAAATTAAAGACATGAATGTAACAAATAAGCCCTTAACAAGAAAATATGAGGAATAGCTTTACAACCTCAGAAAGCAAAGAATTTAAGAGTCAAAAAGCAAGAAATAACAAAAGAAAAAATGATAAACTGACTTCATCAAAACCAAGAACTTCTATACACACAAACTTTTAAAACAAAGTTAAAATATCAGGTACCATTGAAAGGTAATACTTAAAATGTAAAACGTGCAAAGGATCAGTTTCCAGTCGATTGTACGAAGAACTCTTACACAATGAGTAACAGAAACACAGACAACCTTATAGAAAAAAGGACAATGGATACCACTGGGGACCTACATAACAAATAAATATGAGAAAGTGCTCAAGTTCACGAGCAATTGAGGAAGTGCAAACTAATCTAACAATGAGGTTTCACACCCACCACACTTGTAAAAAGCTAAACCTTTCAGTAACTATTATTGAAGAGGATTATGAAATGTTCATGGAATAAGCGTAAATGAAGTATACAAAGTGATCCTTAAAATCTTGTCTGATTTTAAAATATGCTTCTCCTCACATCAAACCACATATAATCATTCACACTTCGCACACATGCAGATAATAGATAAAATTAGATATATACACACAGATATGTATGTATGTTTAAATTAGACTAGTACGAGACGTAAACTTTAACACTGGCTTTTAGCACTACATCAAAAATGTTTGTCCTCTTGGTTCCTGGCACATCAAAGATGAACAACAAATACTTGTTGATGCAAAGAATTAGCCAGTTAATGGGTGATTATGACAGTTTTGAATAATTTTTTTCAATTACTATATTTGAACCTATATATAAAAGTCACAAGCAAATTATTTCCATGTCTACTTAGGAATGATTTATGATCCCCAGTAGACAGACTATCAGATCGAATATGGTACTGAGAACTTGGTAGCTATTTATATGATGATATAATACAGTATTGAAAATAATAAAAGTGGAGTATCAAGTGGGATATGGAAACATCCAGATTAGGATGCACATGAATGGCGTGTGGAGTAGTAGGTAGAAAATTGCTGTACTACCTGAAAGAGGAGGTCTGGCTGGCAAAAGGAAGGAGACCATCTAGCCCCTTGTGGCTACCCTCATGTTACGTCAGTGAAGGCATTTGAAGCTGTATCTAACGGTGACCCAAGGAGAACCAGCCCCTGGCCATTTTCTCTCAACTGAGTTAACGCTCGGCAGAGAGCAACCAAATACCTTAAACCAAACTAGTGCCTCTGAAAGACGTCAGCCTGTGGCTGCTTTTGGCCAATGTCTCCTTTGGCCAGAAATGAGTTCATTTCATTAGCATTTGGAGGCGCTTCTGAGGAGTGGTAATTGAAAGGTAAATTTGGAGGAAAATGACATCCTCAGACTTTTAGTCCACTGGACTGAGGGGATGCTGGGGATTCTCTGGCCTTGCTTATTATCCCTATGGGCAGCAAAAATTAGTGAATCTGGATTTTACCCCATGGGAGTTCTGATGACAGCATGTCCCGAGGTCGGAGGGATGTCCCCGTTCAGCATTTTGAATGTGGTACTCTTCCCAGCTCCGTTCACCCCTAGAAGCCCAAAGCACTAAAAAGAGAAAACAAGTTAAACAATAAAATCAAAATTATATCAGAAACAGGACTTGCTTTCAGACAACTTTGAGTTGCTATCATTGGTTTGTGATATTTGTGGACTTTTAAAATCATACTAGTGTATAAAGTACTTTATAGATCACAAAGGACTTTCCCAATTACCATGGCATTTGAGTAGTCTCGCAATTTCAGCATTCATTCAGACAAGTAAATTCACGTACGGAAAGCTCAAGAGGATGAGAAGTAAATGCAAACTAACACCAATTATGCTGAGATTTCCTGTCCTATGTGGGGCCATCCCAATAAGCTTCTAATAATGTGCCCTTGATGAGTAGATTTTTTGAAAGTCACACCATCATAATCATTATTATTACCCTGACATCATCGTATAGTTTGAAGTACTTTCTAAAATTATTCTCCACTCTCTCCATCCTCCCCCTCTCTCTCTTTCTTTCTCTAGGCTCAGACTCTAAGCTAGTCCTGATATGAGTTAAAAATATGACCTTTTAGTTCTATATCTTGACACTTAGCATGAACTCAACTTCTTTCTTGATTCAGTCCTATCTTATATTCCATGTGGAAATGACCTTCTTGCTTTCTTTTCTAGACCTCGTGTCTAGGTTGTATATCAGTATATTCTCAGCCAAAGATTCTGCCTTGGAGACCGACTCTATCAGTCAGTAAGTAGGTTCTTACCAATTTCCTTCCAAAACACCTGTCTTCTGATGGCTAGGCACTGATATCAGTGACATAAGCTGGCTTCCTGGCTCCTTGAATCTGGGAAAAATGACTCTGGATTTTGTGTTGCCATGCCTACCTATCAAAATGACTCTGGATTTTGTGCCACCATGCCTACCAAAATGTAGAGAACTACATTTTGTAACTCTGGATGACAGCTGCTTCACTATCCATGCTTTTCCACCTCAACTGGATCTCTCCCACCATCTGATGTATGAGCCCATTTTGTTTTAGGCCTATCCTGTCCCATGTCACTCCTGTCAGACCACACCTGAGTTGGCTATCCAAAGGTACAGCACCATCAACCTACCCAAACTCTATCAACCCTTCCAGGATTAGGTTTAGGCTTAGGATTATACAAACCTATGTTTTGATAAAGTTATTCTCACAGTTCCTGCCCTCCCACCTTTCCAACCCCCCCTGCCCAGCTGCCCCCTTTGGACTTATAGCTCTAAGGCAAACTACCTGTGTGCCTTTTACCCTTTCCCTGCCTCCTGCTATTATGTAACACTGTATATGTTTACAGTCTTCCATTTCCTACCCAGTAATTAATTCCTAGAGGGACGGGGACAAATCTTAACCATCTCTGTCTCTTGCACAGGCTCTTGCATGACACTTTACATCCAGGTAATTAAATGGAGATGCTCATAAAAGCCTAGTAAACAGCACCCAAATGTAAGTGGCATCTTGGATCATTTCATATACCTGGAGCATCTCTTTTATTAAGTTTTCCAAATTTTCCTCTTACCTTGTAGCTTACAACCACCATGGAGAGGTAGTGGCAAAACTAAAGTTGATCTTTAAAACAAAGGTAAAACAATAGCTCAATATGATGATGAAGTTTGCATAGCTAGTCTTAGAGTTGAGTAGCAAACAACGACTACAAGAAAATCCTTCCTTAACATAGTGTCCTGTTCAACCACAACCATGGTGCAGGGTGGAAGGATATTCCTGGATCGATTCATATTGGTCTCTTGGCTTCTCTTTATCTCAGAATACTCATACCTGAAATGCCTGCTCTCTGCTTTCAGTAGAGCACAGATGGCACAGACAATAATACAAGCTAATTTGAATTTCTCAGGAGCTTGGAACAATATGAATGCAAGATGCTCTCTTATTATTAACAGTTAATTAAAGATAATCATTTCCAGAACTGATTTCTCTTTATGCACTAAGCACAAATCAGGAACAACTTATATGGCTTGTGTCAGTTCTGATTAAACATTTCTACTACAATTAATGCTGTATTCATGAAAAAAAAATTCTGAGCTATTGCTATGGTGTGCGAGTGCTTTTTACCTCTCCAGAGCAGCATTTCACTAGATCGGCTTAACTGGCCACTTAAAGAGTACTGAAGTCCACGTAAGAGTTAGAACTGGTTTCCTTAATTAATTGGATCCATAAAATATTTGCGTTCAATAAAATGTCATCCCACACCCCAAAGAATACTTAAAACTCCTCAATCACATGAAATCTTAAAAATAATGACACAGAATAAACCTCATCAATCACTCAGCAAAGTTTTCACTAGGGACGGAGCCAACAGACTCTTTACTCAGGTTTTGTTTCTAGTGATTTGGCAGAAATTCCTGGAATTTAAAGGCTGCTTTAGCTCTGATTTCAGATATTCTGAGAATAACACAAGCAGACCAACAATTAGAGTTACACAGAAACTTTGTAATAGAAAGGGGTACAACTAGAAGCTTCTTTACCTCTCCTCTTCGTATGCCCAAAGTAATATCTTGCACGGCGGTGGTCTCCTTGAAGATGCTTCGATAGCTTTTACTGAGGTTGTATAAGACAAGAACGTCTCCACTGGTTCTTCCTTTCAACACCCTCAGTTGCTCTTTTTCAACATCTATGTCCTTAGAAGATGGGACTGTACCTTGGAGGGCAGAGTGACCCCTGGGAAGACAAAGCCAGAGTTAATTCACACCTGGAAAATGGAAGTGGAAGAGTCTAGAGAAAGGGCAGAGATCTGTCAAAACAGAAGATATAGTCTTCAGACTGCAGTGTCCACTCTGGTCCATGCATCCGAGTTCTGCCATCCTGAATACTGATAACCAGCAAGAGTCAAGGTCCATCCTCTAATGGGAAGGAAATGTACATGTTCCCCAAAGACAGTGAAGTGGACAGACAGCAAACCAGAGCTACTTTTCAATTTTATAAGTAATAAAGTCATGCCCGATTTATGTGCTAGATGGAAAAATAATTTATTACAAAATGATCACAAGGATTGAAATTGTCTAAGCACTTTTAGCAAACAGGTCATTTAGTAAAGTAGATTGCATATAAAGCACCCAAACATTACAGTACATGTTGGATTGTACAGCAAGCACTCTGCATAGTGACTTGCATAGCATATTCAATAAGTATTTCAGGTGAATACAAGTTTAATTTTCAACTCGAATTTACTTACTCTAAATCTGAGCTGCTCACTGTTCGATATTTCTTATGATTTTTATTCTAGTATTCTTTAACTGTCAGGTAAATTTTAATTTTCCCTGTAAACTGTAATATGCCAACATTTTAATAATTAAGTGGGTACAGACTACTGAGTTAGTGTTGGACCAACATCAATTTCCTCGTTTTGTCAAGGTAATATTGTTATCTAATATACTGTCATATTATCAAAGTATCATTAGGAAAAGCTGGGTGAAGCGTACATAGGGACTCTCTGTACTAATTTTGCAATTTCTTCTGAGTCTTAAGCTATTTTAAAATAAAAAGGTAATAAAAATAAAATAAACTACCTAATGCCATCACCAGTGGCCCCAGCTTTTCCTGTATTATTTTTTCTGTACCTAAAATCACCATTGAACAAACATATAATTTATCTGCCACAAAACCTATATGATGAGAAAATATAGTTGGATACTTAGGAGTATATATTATATGGTATCATTTATATAACATTCAACAGCATGAGAAAAGAATCAACAGAGATCGAAACAAGAGCTGCAGTTCCCTATAGAGTGGTTACTGACTGGAAAGGGTTATGAGGGGGCCCTGGGATGCTGATGGTGCTCAGTCTGAGAGAAGGCAACATAGGGGAATTCAATCTGGGGAAATACACTGAATTTTACACTTCGCTTTCTGACTATTATCTTCCCCTTTCCCAGTTGAAGGTGTGTTCCTTGACCCTTCAGTCTGTCCTGGCCTTCCAGAGCTACTTTCTCTACTCTAACAGGAAAGTATACCATCTCTATTCCTTCCTGTTTCCAAGATCCATCCCCAAGTTACGCACATCAGCAGTTCTGACCCTGTCCTCGTTAGAATCACCTGGCGAGCTTTATAAATACCCACTTGGTCTCATCCCCAGAGCTTCTGATCGCAGGGCTCTAGGGGAGCCCAGGAGTGCATATTTGTTTAAATCTCAAGTCATTCTACAGACAGAAGACAACTGATTGAAGTAACTTCTTGTTGGCCAACCTCACAATAGTCCAACATACAATTCATCCAACTACACTCAGAAAAGTGGCACCAAGCCATCTTCCAACTGACAACCAAAAAGAATGGCATCTATATTACAAAGGAAGAATCCGGATTGGCACCAGCTGTAGCAGAACTCTCCAGAGATTCAGATTCAGCATACCTAGTATTGGAAGAGAAATGCTGTCCTGGGTCACAGGACTGTTCCGACCCAGTCAGTGCCTAGGGTACAAAGAGCAAAGTCCAACTCCACACCAGAAAGAGAATAAGCAAGAACTCTCCCAAACCCACCCAACCTGACTGGTATGCAGCCAGGGCATGTTCTAATGGAGACCTGGGTTCCTAGCAGACAACCAAAGGCCAGCAGCAGGACTGCAGGACAGGAGCCAGTGCAGGGTAGGGAAGGACAGCAGTGAAGGAGGCTCACTCGCTTGGCACTCATACCCAGCATCAGGTGCTGGTCATGGACACTGCTTAGTTGGAGAAGGCAGGATCTGTCTGTCCCAGATGCAGAGGGCAGGGTCTTCCTATTCTCATCGAAGATTCAACTATGCCAAGTATAAAATATTTCCCACGTGAAGGAACTTAAGGTCAAGCAGAAGAGAGTAAGATATAAACACTCTAAGTCAACACTACTGGTCCTGATAAAGACAGGCTGTAATAGAAATGCTGAGAAGGCATTATGCCTGCCCTGGGAGGCAGCGAGGGCACCAGAGGAGGGTCCTGGAAGTGAGGGAGGTCAGGAATGGCAGAGGAGCAGACTGGGCAGATGATCAGAGGCAAATGGCATGTATGGGGGTGGAGGGAGAATCATAGAGAGCTTCACGGAGCACGAGGTACCAGACAAGAGGGGACCTGGCTAAGAACATTGGAATTCTATCTTTCAGGCAATGTTCAATCTGGATTTAAAAAAAAAATTTAATTGATCAGATAATCATTATAACAGTCATCCATAAGGGAGTGGCAAGCAATTGTGCCTAAATTAAATAAAATTTCTGTGCTTTGTAAACTTCACACTGACAAAGAACAACAAATACTATGTAGTCTGAATAAAAATGATAATATTCTAAAATATGGTTTAACTTATACTCTACAAAATAAAGGTAATAGAGGAAGTCTTCCCTTTAAAGAAAAATCTTTCGATGCTACAGAACAGGGCACCCTGAAATCCACCCAAGGGAAGTCTACATTATAGGTTTTAAAATAGATTAAACTAGCAAGGGCCAATCACAGAACCATTACGTCTGACAAGTACTCAGTATCAGACTCAGTCAGATAGTAGAAATCTACAGATTCCAGAGTGATTGTGGCCAATTCAAAAGAGCCTTGGAATTTGTATTCAAACTGGTTCTCCACTTTGGCAGATTAAAAGGGGCTATAGAAGAGTGGCGTCAGCATCATGGTGGCATAAGACATCCCTCCTCTATGATCCCCTTTTTAAATAACTAATTAGACATCCTTTCATGAATCCAGATGCCTCTGCGGGAGCTGTGTGATCCAGCACCACACCCCAAGGAGAGATGTCACGAAAGGAATGAAAGGAACAGATTCTAGAAGGAGCTCCCCATAAAATATCGATAGTGTGTCTTTATAATTTTTACTAGGTTCTCCAGTGACGTGGCTGTAGCTAGTAATTTCTCCGTAAAGAATCCCTCACTTGGAAAGAGCAGGTCAGCAGAGTTAGGCGACATGGGTCATGGAGAAAGAGACACACCATTCTAGACCTTACTCAGGAAAGCATGTATTCTTTATCTATTTCAAATGTGCTATACAAAAATATTTAGACATCCTTGTAAAGCCATCTTAAGTCCTATTTAGAATAGTAGGGATCCGTGTGTGTTTGTGCAGGCATGCCTGCGCACAGGCACATACGTACACCAAGACAGACCACTGTATAGCTCCATATATAATGTTTCCCCTGTGCTACTGACTTTCATCCTTGCCTAACAGAGATAGGAATGCAGCATTAATAGCAACAGGAGCTGGCAAAGGGCAAGTGGTTACCAGCTCTGAATTTCCACATATTCCTGCTTCTCAGAGTTAAGAACATTTAGCCATAAAATTAAATCATGTTATGGTATCAACCAAATTCACCTTAGGTGCTACAATCAACGTAAGACGGCAACTGAGCAATTTCAAAGGGGAAAATTCACTGAGATAATTAAATACTTGAAATGATTATCTCACAGGTTGACTGCTTATCTTTTGACATTCTCCTTCCTAGTGTTGGTGACTCACACCAATCAAAAAAAGAAAAATGCAAAGAAACATAAAATCTTAACTCATTGTAACCATGTATAATACTGATTAGGCACATTTCTTATCTTGTTACCTCCAGGATGGAGTTTTCTCTCCCTCTTTATTCAAAAGTTGGTGCCATTCGAGGATGAGCCCTGCAGGACTCACCTTAACCGCTGCAGAAAGTCCCAGTGCAGCAGAATCCTCCAGAGGAGAAGAACCGTGCCTTGTAAGGCCAATTGCACGAAGATCCAGCCCAGGAAGTTCATCTCAAAGGGACTCACATAGGAATCGACGCCAAAGTTGTGGGTCAGGTCATATTTGATCTGATTATAACAGAGTTCTATCAGTCCTTGACCCAGGCAGAATTGAGGAAAAATAGTAAAGACCCACTTGAGGACATCATAGATGATCTGTAAATTCTGTACAGTGGAAGAGAAAGAAAAGACACAAAATTAAAAGCGCTTCGCAACTTCCATTTCTCCTTGTTGGTCTTGTTGGATAGGTCCTCCCTATCCAGCCATTCAGTCACGCTCTCAGATGTCAGCCAACCAAAGAGGCTCATTCTCAGCCTTAAGATCTAATGGTTATGCCTTGCTAGGCTTTGGACTTGCATTGGACCCCTTGCCCCTTTCTTCCTTCCAATTTCTCCCTTTGGGAATGGAAATATCTATCCTACGCCTGTCCCATCAAGTGTTTTTGGAGCACATAGCTTATCTGGTCTCAAACGTTCACAGGTGGAGAGGAATTTACCTCAGGATGAGTCACACCTCAAGCCTCTCCTTTAACTGATTTAGATGACATTTCGATGAGATTTTGGACTTTACAGTTGATGCTAAAGTGAGTTAAGACTTAGGGGCTGTTGAGATAGAATGAATGTATTTTTCACATAAGAAGCACATGGGAGCCAGCCCCCTGGTACACTGGTATAGTTTGGTACATTCTGCTTTGGTGGCCTGGGTTTGAAGGTTCGGATCCCAGGCGCAGAACTACACCACTCATCAGCCATGCTGTGGCATCATCCCACATATAAAGTGGACAAGGATTGGCACAGATGTTAGTGCAGGGTTAATCTTCCTCAGGCAAAAAAAAAGAGGAGGATTGGCAATGGATGTTAGCTCAGGATTAATCTTCCTCACCAAAAAAAAAGAAGAAGAAGAAGGATATGGATTTAGGGGGACTAGAGAATGAAATGTTTTGGAGTGAATGTTTGCATCCCCCAAATTCATATATTGAAGCCCCAACCCCCAGTGTGATACTATTTGGAGCTGGGGCCTTTGGGAGGTAGTTAGGTTTAGATGAGGTCATGAGAGTGGAGCCCCCACATTTGGATTACTGCCCTTACGTGAAGAGAAAAAAATAACAGTTCCTCTCTGTGTAGTGAGGATACATCAAGAAGGCAGCCCTCTGCAAGCCAGGAGGAGAGGCCTCCCCAAGAACTGAACCTATGGGCCCCTTAATCTTGGACTTCCCAGCCTCCAGAAGTGTAAGAAATAAATGTCTGCTGTTTAGGGCACCTAGTCTATGGTATTTTGTTACAGCAGCCAAGGCTGACTAAGACGTATGGGTGACATTAATAGTCATGAGGTGACATTAGTGTTTAAAAGAGTGGATAATACCAGAAGCTGTGACAGTGAGCATGTAAATAACGTGCAAAATGCCTAGTTCATACTTAGCCTATAGTAAATGCTAAATGTATGTAGTTGTCATTATTAAACATATTAGAATAAAGTGATATTACAAGGACAGGATGAATAAGGGAGGAGATGGAAAGAGATTAATTGCAGAGAAAACAAAAAAAAGATAAGCTATATACTTAATATAATTTTTAAATTGAATATAAATAAGAATTCAGTATCTCCTATAAATTTAATTATTGTCTTTACAATCTGGTATTTTTTGAATACTAGTTTTATTTTATAATGAGATTAAAATTACTACAATAATCATTGTCCACTAAGCGTATTCTGTAAGGTACAGTATGCTTCCAGTTTTATTGAACTTTATCACATTTCATCCTTTCAGTAAATGTACAAGGTACTGAGAAGTAAACTCAGTTCCAGTGAAGAAACACAGTTTCAAGAGGCTGATTAACGTGTCCAGGCCACACAGCAGTAGGGCCAGGACTCGACCCCAATCTTTCTGGTCCGAAGAATAAAGTCTTTCCACAAGGGAACGCAGCTTTTGGAGAAAATTCACTGAAACGTGAGTCAGCTGAGCTGTCCTTTAGACTCAGCGTAGCTACTTTACAGTATTTAACCCAGAAAGACTACAGTAATTACCAAGCAAAGCTATGGAAATACAATGGAGAATTAAACTCACATTTTACACTCTTTCTCTCCTTGTATTCAAACTCTGTAATTGATCTAAGCAATAATATTTTATAAGGGAGCAAAATCATCAGAATCTGTACATTATAATACACAACGGTGTATGTATCCTATCATAAAATTAAAGAACTTGCAAAATTGTCAGCTATATATCTCATACTAGATAATGTTCAGTTTTCCCTTATAATGCAAACTTATAAGCTGACTAGTCTAAATGTCATCTTAAATAATGTGATTTGGAAGCAATAGAAAATTCAATAAAGACTTTCAGGGGCATTTATTGTTATATTTTGCTTTATTGTCTTTCGCATGTAGACACTGGAAAAACATGAAAGCTTCATTTAATTTTCCCTTAGTTCTTATCTTCCCCAATCACTCTTTATAGATGTCAACCAGTCCTAAAGAGGCTTATTAATCCCATTTTTCACAAAACTATGTCCCTGGATCAAGTAATATACCACATGAAAGGATTTCCTTTTACTTGATGTAAAATAGAAACAGACTTTTAACTCAGGAACTGATAATTAAGGAAATGACATACTAATAATGATGACTTTCGGTCTGACTTTAAGGGATTCACAATTGTCTCTATTTTAGCATGAACTAGTGAGAAAATCCTCACTAGTGGAAGAGAGAGACGTTCCAGATCTTGAGTTGGAACCCAAAATGCATTTTCTATACAAATCAGCTTATAAATTGTGACTTGGCAAAAATAAAAATGCTCTTATTAACGTTATGGTTTATATACACAATGATTAACACTGGTTACACTGACTTTTAAGTCTGATCTGAGAATCTAGGCACCTTTCTTGGTTTCTTGCATTAATTCTATAAGAACATATTCCTCCCTAAATTACAAATTTATATTTTCAATCATTCATTTATAATATTGAGGTCTTTAAGCAAATATCAAAATAAAGAGTTAAGGAAAAGAAAGACCTTAGCAAAAGCAATAAAATGTCTTTTATTGTTTAAAAATTGAGTTTGACCCATTTTTTGCAAACAACCTATTGCCTGTTGATTTCTCTCCAAGGAAGCAATGCTGTTTATAAGTGGAGGGAACAGCCCACCTCAGTGTTTCAGTCTCAGGGATATGAAGGTTTCTGACTCATTTCCTCTTTGAGTCTGAATGATCTCTCCCCCTTTTCCTTTTCTCTCTGGGATCCTGTCCCCTAGAGCAGACCTCTGCTTCGAGTTTCTCACCCTAGGGATTATGTACATTGAGTCTGTTCCCCTTCTCACCTTAGTTCATGACTCACATCCCTCATGGCCAGTGTCATATTAGAGATCCGATGGAGGAGGAGGGAAACTTATACTGGCTCTAATTTCAACATTCTCCTCAAGCTAAAGCCACTTAATTGTTCTGCAAAAAGGCTAGACACATTAACACAGATCAATGTCTAATAGACCCATAAAAATCACCAAAATAGATTGTTTCCCTCATTGAATGCATAATAAATGTTCACACACTCCACTGCTTCTATACAAACACGAGGCATAACAGCACGAGGCATGACAATAAAAACTATTCTGAGCCCTCAGTGAACAGTCTACTAAGTCTGCTCAGGTCCAGTCATGAGAACATGAGCCTGCCCCAATTAAACAGGCGTCTGTCTCCGCCTCATTTGAGACACGACCAGCAGCACAGCCTCCAGAGCCCAGAAGGCCAGGCCTTTTCCAGGCTATCGTCTTAGCCGACGTGTCAATCAAACCCCCAGGATGACTGAGGAATTGGGAGTCTATGCAGACGGCAGGGAGTCAGGGGAGAACAGTATGGTCAAAGCTGAGAGAAAAAGGCAGGAGAGAAAGGAATTGAAATAAGGGGTCAGATTGAAGTCTAAGCCCAAGGATAGCGCAGGGAAGGCAGAAGGCTGAAGGATGAGTTAAATCTGCAGAGGCCAGGGGCCAGGCCTCATGAGGAGGAGACTTATGTAAGGAGCATGGTGGGGACGAGAGGGTTGTGGCAGCTGAACTTGATGCAGCTTGACCCAGATGCCTGCCTGGGATGATGCTCAAAATGCGACTTAGTGATGCAAATGGCCTGGTGGAGAGAGGCATTTCCTTCATTAGGAGAAATGTTCCTTAACCACGGAGTCCTTTCTCAGGGCAGCCTTTTGCTCCAATACTTTGAAAGTAACAAAACTAAATATGTTCCAGGGAGCCTAGGGGCAAGAATCGTCCCAATAAGCTAGACCTGCTGTCATCTAGATTATTCGTCTAAGAGTGTGGTTAGCCACTGCAGCCAATCCTACCCTGTAGCATCTGACCCCAAAGAGCTATGACCCCATAGCATCTGACCCCAAAGAGAGGAATGCCTGACCCCTACTCCTGCAACACTCCAACAGGACACAGTTCAGGCATGCATTCACTCCTCCAACCATCAATCAGTAATTCGTCAACAAACAGGGATGCAGCAGTGACACGTTTGTGGGTCTGCCCTCACAACGGGAGTAGCAGAAATTGTGCATCTTTTGTCAATTGATGCCAGCGCACGCATGGCTCTTTTAAGGCAGAGATGTTTTCATTAGTTAAAGTCAATTTGTCTTTGTGGAGGTTGAAGATGAATATTTGCAAGTTTCCATTTAATTCCAGTTGGGAAAGCAAGAGAATAGGCCTGAGACAACATTCTCTTCTGACTAGTGCCCTCGAAGAGGCCGCACTGAAGCCCACTGACCTGAGCTTTGGAGATGATAGCCAGTAAGCGGGGCATGATGGTCATCAGCATGGTGCACAGGCCAAAGATGAAGTTCACCGAGACGTAGGAGATGAAAGCTACATCTGAACTGGAGAAGATTCTGGACATCAGATACGTCCATGGGAGAGTCGCATATCTGAAAAGTAAAGCGAAAGATCATGTTTATTTTCCTGTACCATTTATTTGTATAGAGGTTGAATTATATGAGGTTTTGTGGGCCTGGTCAGTTTTCCTCACTTAGTGGACAGAAACACACTTTACTTAATAAATCCCACAGTGTTTTCCAAAGACAAAACACATTTCCTGGGGCTTCAGAGGACACCACAGTATGATGGGAAGAGCATGGGGAGGTCAAACCTGGGTCCCGTGTCAGCCTGGACTTGTAGCTCTGTGACCTGGAGAAGGTCAGCTGATGGCCCCAGGGTCCCCTCCCCCAAAGGGTATGCCTGAGCTCACTCCTAAGCTCCGATTTTCATCAGTAAAGCAGGAACAATACCTATTTGTTAAAGTGAGAATTAAAAGCTCTCAAGAATGGAAAGGTGTAGAGCTCTATATAACAAAGCCTAGAGATAAAAAAGAAAGCTTCCCTTTTGCTCCGTGTGGGCACTGCGTGTGTGCTTCCATGGTGCTCCTGAATACTTCTCCCACTCCAACAACCTGGAAGGTGCGTGCTGTGACCCCATTTCACAGATAGCGCAAAGCGACGAACAAGGTTCAGATACCTTGATTGAGGCTCCGTGGCTGAGAAGAAGAAGAAGCTGGAAATGGGATGCATTTCTGTGTGGCCCCAAAGCTGAGCCGTAAGGGGCCTCACCCTAGAAGCAGCTCCCACAAGTTTTGGATGACATCAAGATCGAAGAAAACCCCCACAATGTTCCTAAAATGAAAACTTCTGTCTTTCTCCATATCCTCAAGCCAAGTTTCATTCTTGGCCAACTTTCCTCAGCCTCTTTAAGTCGCGATACCGCTGTGCCTCATTAAAGGAAACTGGCACTTCAATTATGGCTCCAAATATCAGCAGAGAAGTCACTTACTTTAAATCACAGCCTTTCTCTTAAGTCACCCATATGTCTCCATGTGCTCTCTGTCCACTCAAGGGAAACTTGACCCTGTTTTCTCAGAGGGATTGAGTGGTCTCACCTGAAATACCTCAGTGCCTTCTAAATGCCTGGGTTTTCTTAATATGTTAACCAGCTCTGAAAATATGAGACCTCAAAGTGATGCTAGGCCTTCGAGACAGCTATCATTTTAGTACGGTTCCTTTTCCATACAAGATCTATGAATATTCCCTGGGCCAGCAGATACCTGCTCATATTTCAGAAAATATAATATATACATAATCTTATACATAAAATCCTACAGGGCTTCCAAAAATTCTCTCAGCAACAATCGTCCTCATAATTTGGTCCTGGAGAAAATTATTTTAGAGTGTACAAGATGGAGGTGAGAACTCTAAAGCAATTGTTCTTAAATAGCTGCTGTACCAAATAATTAAATTATCCTTAAATAATTACCAAAGAAGTAGGTTATGACTTTTGGTGCTTTATCCTGTCAACACCTCGGTGTGAGATAAAGTATCGCAGAGAGGAATTAACCCCACAAGCTCACGTACACCACCCACTCTCTTGCCTTTACTGTTTCTTCGGGCCATAAATCAGGTGCTACCCTCCCCCATGCGGCTGCTCTGACAAGCTGATGAAGCAATAGTAGTCAAAGTATTTTTTATAACTGAAATATGAACATTAGTATCAATCTGTGAGTCAAATTTGGGGGCAGCTATAATTGCTGTAAAATTCCTTCTTAGAGTGTAGCAAAAATCTCTTAAAACTACTGATCCAAACTCTATGTTCTGGAACAACACATAAGTTGTTTTTCTTTTCCATGGATAGCCCTATAAACAGCTAAAGACAACCATCTTGGTCCTCATAAGCCTCTGCTACAAAAGGCCAGGTCTTTCTTGGTTCCTTATATGACATGGCATCCAGACAACTCTGTTGAATTTTGCAACGTGGCGGTTAGGGGCGTTTGGGTAGCAGCACCTCACATGGCATCTGATGTGGTCGGCCTGGCATAAGACACAGCGAAATCATCACCTCCTTTGATCAGCACGTCCACACCCAAGAACGGAATCCAGGAATGCGGTAGCTTCAGTGTCCCACAAGGAAGCAGGGACACCCCGATCTGTACATGAGGGACTAATCAACACGCCACCACTAGTCTCCGCTCTATTTGAGACTGTTCAGAATCTGTACCTTGTTACTCGCTACATAAGGTTTCCACACGTAAATCAAAGCATTATTTAAGCAAAGGGAATCACAGACAAAGACACAGACTTAAATGATGTCCCCAGAGAGTTCCTATGGCTACATTAAGGAACAGTCTTTCAGTGCGGTTTTCAGCTGCTAGGCATCCATCACATTTTTTTACTACATGTTCATTAGTTACCTTCCAAATACTTGATTCAAATCAATATATTGGCAGCTTCAGTTTCCCTGTTTTTTTTTTAAATTTTTTAAGAAAACAATTAAATTGCTTTGCAGAGCATAATTTACTTTTTAGTGAAACCTATGGTGGCTTTCAACAGTCTTTATTGTTTTATTAAAATATAATATCATTTCAATGATTTTAGAATTTGCTGGATATTCACATACTGTTCACAATTATTCTAGAATTTTTGAGTTTTCCTTCCTTTGAAATTTGGCCCCTTCCCTACACTGTGGGAATTTTCTAAGACACAGAATAGGATTTGTGACCTCATCTTCACAATCCTTTAGCACTAAATATGTTTTTAAGGTTTCAATTTTTTGTGTAAGTTAGATTCTCTTTTCTCTCTGACCTTTTTAGGTCTTATTTTCCTCTTTTATCTCTTATGAGACTCCATTCAGTTACCTGGTCCCCAAAATCTTCAGATTCCAAACCATTAAATGGCCAGGTTAATTTCTGACCATGTTCTTAGGTTTCAGTTCACTCTGGGACTTGGCCTCCTGAGATTGTTCTTGGGCACCACGCACTTCCGCACTCTTGTGGGTACAAGAGAGTTGAGTGGACGCTCCTGTCCACCAGGGTGCTGGGAGACAGCCAGTGGCACCCCACAGAGCCTCACTCCTCCTGTTGCAGGATCACTGTTCGGGTCGTGTGCATGGTTGGGATCCAGTGAAGAAGGAGCTACCATTTAAACCTGGACTAATCCACAGCCTCTCAGGTGTCAGCCTGTGATTCTAGCCAGCGTCTCTTTGGCTCTTCCTCACTGGAATTAGCCTGACCTCCAGCACGGGGTGCATTCGTTATCTTTTCAGCTCCTCCCAGTCCCTCTAACCTAAGACTTCTTCACTTGAGGTGTGTCACCCCTGGTGGCCTATGAATGAGCTTCAAGAGACCTGCCAATCACCTGAAATTCCTTGAAATGCCGTAGTCATGCACGTGATGAGAATTCTTAGCTTAATTCAGGCTCTTAAAGGGGCTCACAAGCAAAACAAGGCGAATGGAAACTAAAAATGTGCTTCTTACAAGTTTCTAACCACTTGATTTTGTCTAAGTTTTACCTTACTTTAAACTTAATGAAATCTGCTCTCCTGAAGTTCAAAAATAATTTATAGCACAGTCTATTTAATCACACTTCAAGGCACCATGACAACACTTTCTATTTAACTAGACCAATAAACTGAAATCAAACCATGTCCTTAGAACTAGGATTCACATATATAGATCTTTATATCCGAGAACATAAATTTCTGATTGAGTATAGTAAACATGTGTCTGCCACAAGCATTTTTTATAGCTTAAATCATAATATCCTGTAAACACCAAAATAATTCTAATAGTAACGATATGGCTAAAATTAATTTAATGGGAAATTTTGCTAGTCATTATATGTGAGGTTTATATGAACCACCTAATTTAATCTTCAGAGCAACAGAATTGGAGTTCTACAGGGAAGAAACAGAGGCTTAGAGAGAGTTAATTAATATTTCCAAGGCCAGAGTTAGTGAGTGGCAATATCAATATTCCCAAAAAGGTTTGTGTGTCTCTCTGTCTCCTCCATCTATCCATCTATCCATTTATATAGCTACTCCTCTAATAATGACATATACTTGTTTGAGTTAAACTCTATCCTCTAATTGGATGTTTGGGGTCATTGATAAAACTGTGATCTGTGTAAAAGTCATTTTACTTGTAATCTTTGGCTTAAATAAAGCAGAATGCTTTCTTTAAAAAAATTGTTAGCCTTGAATTATAATGAATTAGTATGTTAATTATTTTTCCTACTATTAGCAAGTATCTCTCGTACACTTAGACCGTGTTGGGGGTTGGAATTGGCCACCCCAAGATATGTCTCTTTGGCAAAAGGATTATTTTGGGCTGGTAACTTTTAAAAACTGCAGACATGAGAGAAACTCTGAAAAGTACAAGTTACACTTTGTAAGAGACATTTACATTGTAAAGGAAATCTCCGTCTGTAAAGGTGTCTTCTCTCTGTACCAGGAAGAGGGGGATGACCTTATCTCTAGAAACTCTTATCAAGGTGGAAGGCAAGGACTTCAATCTGCATAATAACCTGACTCTTGTTTACTGTGCTTTTCTGGTAATCACCCATAACTGACCCCTCCTCCAACATTTTCCTTTGTAGCTGAAGATGGTATTTAAGGTAAGAACCTCCGCCATTTTGGGAAGTTACTTAGTTTGCCTGAGTCTCTCCCATGTATACATGTTATAAAACTTTGTTTAATTTTCTCCTGTTATTCTGACTTGTGATTTTAATTCGTTGTCCAGCCAGAAGAACCTAGAATGGGTAGAGGAAATGTCTTCCTCCCCTGCACCTGGATATAGACAGAGGCATAGCAATAAAAAGATATGCTATTATATATTCCTGATACCAAGTAGGTATAATTTGGGGACCACTAGAAACGATCCTGACTCGTGTGTATAAATGAGAAATTTTTCAAATGAATTTTTTGCTTTTGTTATTTTTCCTCTGAGAATGAGTTATATAAGTTAGACAAAACATTTCCAAACTACTAACATCATAGGAGAGGGAAAATATGTGAGACATAGGGCTTCATGAGAGAATCTCCTCAAAGGCAATTTTAGAGCTGACTGGATTATGTGTTTGAGCTCCAGATTAATGTCGAAGTGAGAGTAACAGAGAATCCATTTCCAACTGCACAAGTTTGTCAAACAGCTCAAGGGCCTGTCTGAGACAGGGCCAATGCCATCTCCATTACAGCCATGTCAGCCCGCCCCCTCCACGGGGCAGTCAGCATCTTGCTCCAGCTTGTTTGCTCAGCGTCCCTTGTAGAAGCAACGTAATTGCTTGAAAAGAGAGAAAATCATGAAGCAGACAGCAGGTTCAAAGCCATCCCGGGGGTTTTCTCTTTCAGAAAACAAACCATAATTCTGCAGCAGTGTTTCTCATCACATACCCGAAAAGTACCAGCAGGAGGGCCGTGGCTGCCAAGTTCTCGCGGAAAGTAAAAGCTGTTAACCGGAAGGCGACAATAACGGCGACACACAGGCAGACGGAAACCAAGTAAAAGAGCTGAGAAAATAAAAAGACAAAGGGGGACCTGTTACATCAGACGGGCATATTTATCATTATCTCTTTATCCTGAAGTTTTCATTTCAACTTTTTTTTTTTTTTTGAGGAAGATTAGCCCTGAGCTAACATCCGGTGCCAGTCCTCCTCTTTTTGCTGAGAAAGACTGGCCCTGAGCTAACATCTGTGCCCATCTTCCTCTACTTTATATGTGGGACGCCTACGACAGCATAGCATGCCAAGTGGTACCATGTCCGCACCAGGGATCCAAACCAGTGAACCCAGGGCCAACGAAGTGGAACGTGTAAACTTAACCACTGCACCACGGGGCCGGCCCAATGAATCTTTTTTTTTTTTTTTTTTGAGGAAGATTAGCCCTGAGGTAACATTTGCCGCCAATCCTCTTTTTGCTGAAAAAGACTGGTCCTGAGCTAACATCCGTGCCCATCTTCCTCTACTTTATATGTGGGACACCTGCCACAGCATGGCTTGGCAAGCTGTGCCATGTCCACACCAGAGATCTGAACTGGCGAACCCTGGGCCATTGAAGCGGAACTTCACTGCTGCGCCACCGGGCTGGCCCCTCAACTTCTACTTAAATGTATTTCCTGTTTTGCACATCACAAGTTTTGTAGCAGTGGAGTGAGTCCTGGAAAGCCACAGTTTGGGGCTGAATTGTGTCCCCCTAAATTCATATGCTGACACCCCAGGACCTCAGAATGTGATTGCATTTGGAGATAGGAACTTTAAAGAGGTGATGAAGGTGAAACGAGGCCATTAGGGTGGGTCTGACCGGTGTCTTTATCAAATGAGATGAGGACACAGACCTGCACAGAGGGAATACTGTGTGAGGACAGAGAGAGAACGTGGTCATCTACACCTAGAAGAGAGGCCTCACGAGAAACCAACTCTGTGACACCTTGATCTGAAACTTGCAGCCTCCAGAACTGAGAAAATAAATTTCTGTTGTTGAAGCCACCCAGTTTGTGGAGTTTTTCGACAGTGGCGCAAGTAAACTAATACAGCCACCCATACCCATCTCCTTCTAGAAAGGCCTAGGGATCTAGACACTTTCCACCAAACATGGCTTCTTTTCACACTTAGAACCGAGGACAGACCCCTCACCCTGCCTTATAACCCGCTTTGAGGAGCTCCCTGCCTCCCTACCCATTCGCCTTGCAGTGCTCCCCAGAGGCTGACGACAGCAGGGCCTTCCTCGGGGACTCTCGCACACCAGCTCCCTCTTCTGTTGGAGCCTCTGGCGGCAGAGTTCTTCCTCAGCGCCATCCACATGCTTAGCTCCCTCTTACTTTTCACATCTCAGCTTAAATGTCACTTCCTCAGAGTCCTGCTTTGACCTCCTGATTTAAAATCTTCTTTCGCTCTCTCAATAAATCTAGTCGCGAGGCAATTGTGTCTTGTGTATTGATTTGTTTCTTTATTTGTTTGCTGATTCCTCCTATAAGAACATAAACTCTGTGAGGGGAGAGGTCTTCTCTGCCTTGTTCAGAGCTTTATTCGCAGCACCCTGGATACACCTTGACTCATGCAGGTCCTCAAACATGTCCATTAAATGAGACATTGAAGCGAATAGGCAGGGGATGATTGGATGAAGTGGAAGACAATCAACCAAGACAAACGTAATCCTCCCACCCTTAAACCCCACAGCAAACGTCAAGGGATGAAGAGGAGCCACGTGCAGTGGGAGGGATATGGAGGTAATATCCGAGGACTGCAGAAAAGAGCAGAGACTCGGGGTTTTGGAGACTTTGAATCTTCCTGGTGTCTTGGAAATGTGGCCCTCCCTTCCCCATCTCTGGGAAGGCTGTGGTCACTGCATGTCATTGAAGGGAACGTGTGTTAAGAGTGGAGCGGCCAGCAGGAGTGTGCGGTCCTAGGAATGGAACTGAACCAGGACTCAGAGGCTGGAGCTGCAAAGCTGGCTCTGTGCTAACTGGACAGATGACCTTGGATGAGTCCTTTCCTCTCTCTTGCTTCAAGAATGTCCTCCAGGAAAGACAAAGGGGTTGAAGAAAGACAGAATTTCTCTCGATCTTGGCTGAGATTCATAAACTTCTTCGGGTGCTGACTAAAATGCAGATTCTAAGTCCCACCAGACTTATAGAACAGAATCATGAATGAAGGACAGGCCCAGGGAAATGCCACTTTTCCTCAGTGCCCCAGGTGATTTCTCTCGTCAGGCAGGTTTGGGGGAAACTTTGACTAGGGTGAAGTCATTTAGGTGTGACCCATGTAAACTATAACAAGTAAATTGTTACATGTTCAAAAGGAAATAAATCAGCTAAATTCTAAGCCAAGTCAAAGTAGTCATTACAGGAGCCCAATGTGTTAACACACCATTCTGTGCAGCTAGTGTGGCATCTGGCAGGTTCTTGGTAAATGTCAGGTCTCCCTGCCATCTGTTGACTGAGTAAATAATTCCGTGACATAGGATGAGCCGTCATGAGGACAAGGATATCACTTTCCTAGAAAGGACAACTCTATGTGACAATGAAAGTAGGCATTGACCTGAAGATGTGGTTTTTGATTCCAGTTGAGTGTCTTAAACTCTAGGGAACGAATAACACTGCATTGTTCTTGGCCTCTTAAGGACAGTGAGCTGGAGGGCTTCCACTGGAGAGCTGACCACATGCAGGACATGCCAAGACAGGACACATATTAGGGGCTCTGGTCACTCTGGAGCTGGTGGTGGACAGGCAGGTGACAGATCACTTCTAACAATTTTCCTCTGTCCCTTCCATCCCCTTAAAAGGAACATATTAAAGGCCACTCTTTTCTCATTTTCCAGGTAGGATGCTTTGTATTTCTGTGCAGGTTCCTAATTTCCCAGATCTCTAGCCTGTGGCTTGTCAGTCTTCTCTTTTATGAAGCAATTGTAAATGCCTGATAGTGATAAGTAAAGGTGACTTAACCTGAAATGTGCTTTCCAATAAAATGACCCCTTCTTTTGTGGAGAGTCTGAAGTAGCCAGCCTCCTACAGACACACACACACACACACACACACACACTCTTAAATACATGACCGATGTGGAGGCACATGGAACATCATTCCCAAATCTTACCATGTCGTACAGAAAGTTAGTGAACCAGTACGTTCTGTAGCCCAGGCCACTTATGTGCTGCAACCTCTTGGCTCCGGTCACCCTGTCCTTCACTATGGAGCTCCCAATTGATGCAGACAGGATAGAGAACCCCAGCACGATGCAGAGGGCAACACCACACTGACGGATACTCTCCAGGCTGCAGGCAGAAGAGGCAGCTTGTCAGATGTTAGACAAAGAACACGAGTCTTCTTTCTGTTAGTAACAATCATTGATGAGGACACAGCAGTGAAATCCTGAATTAAGAACTTATGATCAGCAAGGCATATTGGCTGAAGGCCTGGATTCTCTCATTAAGTCCCCTCAATGGCCTTTTGAGGCAGGGATTCCTGTATAGAAGAAAGAACTGAGGAGTGCAAAATTGAGGGACATTTCAGAGTCCGCCTGTCTGAAGCCTCCTCTTGACCACTGAGTTCGACTCCCCATCAAGATGAAAGACATTTGCAGAGCGGCATCTGCGGCGAGCTGTGGCCTTTGCCCATATTGGGACCACCTTGCTGGGCAGCAAGCCCTGTGGGAGGCAGGTGGGTAGGTATTAGCTATAGCTCCACACATCACCAGACCATCTCTGAATTTAGTCTCTCAAATAGCAAAAATAGTCTGCGATAGATGGAGGTGTTTTTGTACTACCATACACTGTACACTTTCTTAGTCATTTTTTAATTGGAGCATTACTACATCTCTCAAGTCAATCACAAGCCCCTCTTTAGGAACCGTCAGTGAACAGGCAGTCTTTCAGGTGGCCGACATGGTGAAAAGGCTCATCACAAACAGTCCACGCCTTCCTATCCATCACATCTTGTTTTATAACAGACGCCAATGCTCCTACACCTAGAATTCTGGGCAGGTGAGGGACACTGCTAATGGTAGAATCCTGAAAATCAGCACATGAACATAAGGACAAACTGTAGTGTGTGCTTCCTGCCATGTCAATGACTTAAGGAGAGAACACCCATTAGGCAGATTTGTGTTCTCTGACTCAGTTTGGTAGGTCATAGGAAATACATAAATACTTATTTTCCATTTTTTACTAAAAGTTTGTCAACTGTGTGATAGGGAAGGGAGATGGCAAAAAGGAGAAGACAGGCAGAAGCATTTCACCTTTTATAAGACAATGAGGACTGACACAATTCTGTACATAAAGAACTCTGGCTTTATCACCACCCATGTCTCGATCTGGACCATGAGGAAAGTCTGGCATGAGAAATTTTCAAGGAGATATTACTCTGTGTGCCTATACGAATGCTATGTTTTAAGATTTTAACCAAAAAAAGTGTCTGGAAGATGTGGGATCCCCTGAGCTTCACAGAAATATCTCCTGAGAACAATTTCTACTTAGAAATACAGTTGCATGACATGCTTATCTGTTTTAAGCTCAGTCAACGCACTTCCTCTTTCAGTAATCCTTTTCCTCATACTTTGCAAAGAAACGCCCAAGCTTCGTGGCACTAATTATACATGCCAATGTCACTCAGGGAAAATGCAGAAGAGGGATCAAAACCCCTAAGTCGCACAAAGATTTTGCTCCATAGTTGGCATCACCCTCCCCCCAGCGTTCCTTAAACTCACATCTTGTCCTCATTCAGCAGGGCCCCTCCATACGGATGGCTATAGAGTGTTATTCCTGTGAAAGACAAATTGAAAAGTGAGCCCTCCAATGCATAGTAAGCACACAGCCCACTGCCAAACCACGCAGACCCTCTGTATCTCCTGCACATAAGCTATCTCCTGTCAGTTTTGCCCGGGCATGGTCCCTTAGCACCTCAGAATGGCAAATCCCATCTGCAATTCAGCCAGTTTGTGCTGGGATTTTTGTAGTTACTGCTGTTGTCAGAAATAACCAGCATGTATTGAACATGTGTTACATGACAGGCACTGTGCTAACATGTTCCTCTCTTTTATTGTCTAATCATTATAAGCATCCCTGGGGCCTAAGTAACGTGTTATCCATATTTTACTGTGGGGAAACAGGCTCAGACAGGCTAAATAACAACACGAAAAGAGGATTATTTTTATGGAAACCAAGTCAATACTCAAAAATTCACCTCCAGATCAAGCCAAATCTAGACAGAAAACTGAACCATTTCATTGGTTCACTTTTGTTTTTGGAGTTTTTTGTTTTTCTTTGTTTGCTTTTTGGGGCTTGCGTATTAGTGTAATACCAGCTGCCAATATGGAGAAATTGCCATCAACTTATCAACTAGAGGGTTTTATCATGCAGGCTGTTCACAACATCACACAGTGTGCTCTCCCACCCCAGCCAAATCCAGTCAATGTTGTATCAAGAACTCCAAACTTCACGCAAATGGTGTTTCATCTTATTGTCAACTGTGAGACTAACCAATCTCCCCTTTTCTGATTGGTTGTTTCAAACGTCTGGAACTAAGCATGTGGCCTGAAAGTGGAGGCCATCACAACAGGCACAATGTCCTGGCTCCATTTCATGTGTTGCTCCCACATTTTTCTTCTTGTTTTGGCTCACTTAATTTAGCCTATTGTCTGTATCTTGCATTCGCTCATGAGGGCACATTAAGTCTTTACAGAAACACCATGGGGTATAAGTAAACTTAAATAAATTAAAAGGCATGGAGTGTGAAAAGACAGTGCTCCAAAATCCCAACAGTTTTGTCACCAGGCATCTTGATTTCTGTCCATTTGCCACCTGCTCCCCTCTCCAGCTCTGCCAGCCTTTTCTTCTTCGATCATGGGCTCAGCCACACACTGAAGCAAGTCGTTTCACAGCAAAGGAATAGTAGGAGCTATTGGTTCAGCAAATTCCCTGTACAGTTTTCCAGAACAATTTCTTTAACTGTAAGTTAATATTGTCCAGATGTTCTGTACCAGGCTTCCACTGGAATGCCTGTGTTGTAGCTTCCTATATCCTGGGCTTGATTTCCACATTTGTCATGAACTGAATTACATGGTCTTGATCCCTTGCCTGTCTGGACCCATAACGTACACCTGTTTTTCCCTTATCTGTATGTCCTCCCCTGAACTTGACTTCTACCCACCTCCTTACAGTATCTGCCAGCTCCCATCAATTCTAGCTAATGTGCTGACTCACAGGTGGCCTTGCATGTGGTGAGCAGCCCAGCATCAGCCAACCTTGTCAGGAGGTTGTCCAGAAGCTAATGGACTTGAAACAGTTCTTGTAAAAGTATGGGATCCTGCCCAAATGCGGCAAGTGTCCCACAGGGTGTTGGAGATGGTGGGAGCAGATTTGCAATGCTACTCCAGGCTGCGCATATGAATGAGAGCACCCTAGATGAGAAAGCATCCAGAGAAATGTGGTTAGCTGAGTGAGGGTTTGGATTATTTTTGGATATTATTTTAGGGACACAGGAGAATATTGGACTTGTTTAACCTGAAAATACACAAACATAGCCCTGGGGCAAGAAGCAGCATGAAAACGTCTTCAGAAAGCTAAAGAATTATCATGGAGCACAGGAAATGGACTCGGTCTGTAATGTTTTGGAGGGAGAAGTTGGTCCAAGGAGGCAGGTTCAAAAAATATAAAAAAGCATATAATTAGAGGGTTGAAATTTGGGCCAGCCTGACCTCTGCAGGGAGAGAGGGCTGGAAACTGAGTTCAATCACTCAGCCAGTGATTTCTTCACCACGTTATGTAGAGTAGTGACAAGAGATTTTCACATATTGAGGTATATGGGGTAACTATTCGAGTTCACAACCAATTTGGCTTGAACTAGAAAGCCTGACTTATGGCCTATCACACATACATTGTACATCTGCTTATCCATTAAAGTCAGGAATCTCTCTTGAGATAAAGAATATATACTTCCCCTCCTACGTCTTATTGGTAACATCACCCACTCTATGGGTAGCGTCCTATTGGTAAGGCCTGGATTAGTCCCTTTCCTGGCATCATGATCACATTGACCTGCTAATTTGGACTGAATACCTCTTTGAAAATGTATCCTAGGTGTGTTTAATGTATCTTCTTTGTTCTAAAATGATATAAGACTGTGCTGAAACTCATGCTTCTCTGGCATGCCTTCTAAGGCCCTCCCGGGTTATAATCCTCACTTTGGCTCATAATAAACTCACTCCAATTTAGCTTTATAGGTTGGTTATGGATTATTTGTGTCAACAGGAGGAAGGCAATTCCTCCAGCCTCTAGGTCTTTCTGGCTGGTCTAAGAATTAAATTGTCATGAGACAGAATAACAGGAGAAAATCAAACAAAGTTTAATAACACACATACTTGGGAGAAACCCAGGAAAGCTGAGTAACTCCCCAAAATGGCTGAGGGTGTCACCTTAAAGACCATCTTCTGCTAAAGACAAAGGAGGACAGTGGGGGTTGGGGAAGTCAGTTATGGGAGATTACCAGAAAAGCACAGTAAACATGAGTAAGGTTATTATGCAGATTTAACTCCTTGCCTTCCCCACCAATAAGAGTTTCTAGAGATAACGTCATCTCTCTCTTCCTGGTACAGAGAGGGAGACACCTTTAGCTGTAAGGGAAATGGAGATTTCCCTTACAAATGTAAATGTCTCTTACAAAGGGTAACTTCTACTTGGTTTTCAGGGCTTGTCCCATGTCTGTGGTTTTTTAAACATAACCAGCCCAGGGGCCCAGCCCAGTGGTGTAGTAGTTAAGCTTGCCTGCTCTGCTTTGGGGGCCCATGGTCCCTGGGTCTGGCTCCCAGCATGGAGATGCACACCACTCATCAAGCCACGTAGGGGTGGTGTCCCACATATAAAGTAGAGGAAGATTGGCACAGATGTTAGCTCAGAGACAATCTTCCTCAAGCAAAAAGAGGAGGATTGGCAACAGATGTTAGCTCAGGGCCAATCTTCCTCAACAGCAACAAAAAAGAACTAGCCCCAAATAATCCCCATGCCAAAGAGACACATCTTGAGGTGGCAAATTCTGCTCCCCTACACCTATGTAACGAAACCCCAAGGAAAACTCTGGAACCTGAGGCTTTGTGGAGGGTAACATGCTCTATTCCACAAGAAGGGAGTATGGAAGTCTGCATCTCTCCCAGAACTCACCTTGTGCATCCCTTCATTTGGCTGGTCCTCTTAATTTGCATCCTTTAAAATAAAGCTGTAATTGTAAGCATAGTGTATTCCGGAGTTCTATAGGCCATTCTAGGGAATTATCAAAACTGACAGGGTCATGGGAACCCTCAAATTTATAGCCAGCTTGTCACAAGTGAGGGTGACCTGGGACCCTGGAAGTACAGCTGGCATCTGAAGTGAACACATTGACTTTTGGGGTCTGCATTTACTCCAGATGGTTAGCACCAGGAATGAACTGCAGTATATCCTGTTGGGGTGAAACAGAATGCCCTTCATAGCTGAATTCTTCTCCTCATCTAGAAGAAATACAGACATGGCCAGGAGTCCCACTCTCGGCTCTCTTCTCCCTGTAGCCTCACATGCTCCTTGCATCTTCTCAAGCCTCCCATGACTGTGATGGATATTTTCTATACATCTGCCCCTACATACCCTTGGGTGTGTTAAACCCAAAGCAAAACCTATCCTCAGCCTGCCAACATGCTGTTCCCTCAACTTATCCACTACCTTATGGATCTACCATCATCCTCCCAGTCACCAGTCTCAAAAATTATGTCACCCTCATCTCCCCTCTTCTTAACCCCATATATCCAAGAAGTTGTCAAGTTCTTTCACTTCCACCTCATCTCCATGCCACGTGGCCAGGCCTCATTCACGACATCACATCCCTTCCTGGACCATCCTGACTATATCGCCACTCAGCTCGCCTCTCCCCAACATCCCTAATCCTCCCTTCAGCAGCCCTAGAGAATGTCCAGAAAGACAAATATAGAGTCTATATTCTTTAGACCTAGATACCCTTTACAATAAAGTCCAAAATGCTCATGTTATCCTATTCTCCCAATATTCCCACTTGAAAAGCTTGACTGTAATCACATTTCCATACTCCCTCAACTGCAGAGCATTCCACCTTTCCCTTAGACTTCCTTGTCCAGCCTCTCCCTTCTCACGTCTGTTCACTCATGATGTTAATTTCTGAACAACTTACTGCAGAAAGACCAAGAGATGTAAAGGGAAGGGAGAGGCAGTTTTCAGGTCCTGATCCTTACATACTTGTGAGTAGAGAGAAGGGGCTGGTATCCAAAAGTACATGAAAATTGACCCCAGGTCATGTGTTACGTGTTGTGCAGAACACGAGGCCATTTGCATAAATTCCTATAAAGGAGCTCCATCACATGGTTATTATTATGCCCATTTACAGAAGCAGCTTCTGAAGTGCAGAATTTGAGAAACGTTCCCAGGTCTGGAAGCCGGTGATGTAGCTGGGATTCCAGCCTTGGGCTGCAGATGCCAAAACCCATTTTCCTATGGGCATATCATGCACCTCACTTCAGCACACACTTCTGATTTTTCAAGGAATGTTTTTGTACAGTGGGAAGAAGACGGGCTGGAGGTCAAATGCCCCACTCTGCTCTTTCTGCAGTGAAAAGCTGCAAATACTTTTATGGCGGGTTCAATAATAAAATTTTAAGCCATCATGGTTGGATCTTTCTTTTGATCAGGTTGCCTAAATATCTTTTTTACTTTAAATTGTTAGAGTCATGGCTGAAAGATCAAAAACAATATTTTTGCTATTTGCAAATCTACTATTTGCTTTATGTACAAGCTTTCCTCTGTCGAGAAATTTACTGCCCTTCATTTTGCACCTCTCCTGGATTGGTGTCAACCTTTTAGGGTTTTAATCTAGAAGGTGAGAGTAGCTCTGGCTCCCTGGCTCACTGATGAAATGATTGACTGCTCCTGTCGTTAGCAATTCCCCTATGTGCCAGACCCTATTCTGGATATTTTCATAATACATTTTCTCATTCAGGAAACTGATGATGAAATTCTGTGTCAAAGAAACTAGTACAACCAGTGCATGCATTTCTTTGCAAGTCAGCTTGCAGCATCCTACCATTGTAGATTTCTCCAAGGAAAAGAGCCCCATGAAGCGGTCCAGCTTGGACGCACTCTTGTTTTCCAGAAGCTGAAACATGAGTAGAGGAATATGGCAAATTTCCTGGAGAGTAACCTGTTCCTGACAAAGGCAGCACCCGTGTATCCAGAGTCCCAAGTCTGTGCCTCTCCTATCAAATCACCTATCGGCACACAGGACATTGAAAAACTTCCCTCTACACTGAGAGACACTGTGGGTGCCATCAACATGCTAACACAAAAATGAAGCCTCAACTATGGCAGCAGGGGAGAGAAGCGGATGCATTTCATGTAATGGGCCTTAGAGGGAGCCCGTCCATGGCACCCATCCTGCCTCCTCTTCCTGTCCTTTTGTTCCTGGAATATAAGTCTCTCCAGGTTCTGCCCCACCCTGGCTCTGGGAAATATGAAGCCACTGGTACAAATACCTGAACCCCACAAAGTGCAGCAGCTGCCCCTTCCTCCCTGGGGCCCTCCCCTCATCAATAATTCAGAGGGGCCACAGCTTGTCATTCGGCACTGGCTTTCCAGGTCTATACTTTACATATTTTATACACAGTAAATATTTAAATATAATCTTTGGAAGAGGCACACATGCTCTGTGCTTCCTCTCCCAGGGCCCACAGGGAATCCTAGCGGCCCTGGAACACAGCCCTCCCGCTCAGTGCTCAGTGCAACAGGAAGACTCCCCCACACTTCTTTCTAAGTCTGCCATTACACTAAATCTCGCTTCACGGCCCTTCCACATCAGCTATGAAATTAAGAAATTCTCTTTAAAAAGCAAAATATGGGGAAAGAAAGGGCTTTAGACCACAGTGTTTAAGAAGAAAGACCATCATATAAGCAGGAAAATCTTCCAACTTGCTTTCAGAGACTAGAGTCCCCCACTGGGTATTTACCGCTAGCTTTTGTAAGACAGCGTGCCACTGTCAGGTCTGAAGTCAAACAACTCCTGATTTTGTTCTGATTTTGGTGGTGGAAATCTGGCCACCAGACATCAATGGAGTTTTACCAAGGGTTAAATAGAAATTTGACACTTCTTCCTTCTAAGGACCAAGAATTCATTCCCTCTATGGCAATGAGGGGCCCACTGTGTAGCAGCATGCTGATGGGTGGGTAATGAGCAGGTCCTCCCTCAGATTTCTCCACACCTGGTGGGATGCAGCCCACAGACAGGACTATACATTAGGCCAAAGGACAAGGACCGCGGTACCAAAGAGGGTTTCAGGATCAGAGTGAGGACGGATGCAGGGAGCTCCCTGGGGAAGGATCCAGTCTGATGATACTCATGGATCTCCAGCACAGTGCTGTTGAGCAGGAGGAAGGCAGATCCAGGGGGTTGCCCACCAACTGCAAGGCAGTGGCCCCCTTTAGGGTGGGGGCGGAAAGCGTGCGCCGGGGAAACGCACGCAGCTTTTTGGTTTACAAAGGGTTGGTGAGCTTTTAATGTTGCTGTTGCAATTTGGCTATCACTACATTAGATGCTTTCAGAATTGCAGTTATTCTGTAGAAGCAACTCTGAAGGATTAGACCTATTTCAAAACCAAGCTAACACTTCTTGACATCGGTGCTGAGATTTTGTTTGTATTTTGCAAAAAGGGGGAGGGCCCTAGAGTCACTTAAATAGGAGACTGTGCCTAGTTTCTCAAAAATGAAAGATAACAAGAGAAAGAACAAAGACGACATAAGCAGAAGCGAGTCCTGTTGTTCCCTGGGCCCCTGAACAAGAGGCAGCAGGGAGGAGCAACTGTGGTGCCCAGGCCCACTCACACACTCTATCCCTCTCTCCACAGCCCTTTGCTCCTTCAGACAGTGGGACTTCAGAAATCAGAGCTCCGGGGGCCGGCTCCGTGGCCGAGTGGTTAAGTTCACGCGCTCCGCTGCAGCAGCCCAGGGTTTGGATCCTGGGCGCGACATGGCACCGCTGGTCAGGCCATGTTGAGGTAGCGTCCCACATCCCACAACTAGAAGGACCTGCAACTAAGATATACAACTATGTACCGGGAGGGTTTGGGGGAGATAAAGCAGAAAAAAAAAAGAAAAAAGATCGGCAACAGTTGTTAGCCCAGGTGCCAATCTTTAAAAAAAAAAAAAAGAAAAGAAATCACAGCTCCTCCCACAGATCCAAAGAGAGAAAGGACGCCCACACAGTCTGTCTCACAGATCAGGAGTCCTGCCAAACGTGACTTTCCTGGGACAGAGCCTAGCATAGAGAAAGCACAGCTGCAGGGCCTGGGGAAGGGATCCTCAGGGAAGGAACCTGAGGCAGAGGAAAGTTCTAGAGGCTTATCTAAGGCCAAACTTCATTGGTAGCATAGTGAGATCTACAAGCCTGATATTCTAGATCCTAATTTCTCCATTTTCTGCACTTAGATTCTTTGATTTCCTCATTGTAAAAACAACATTATTGCAGTGGACAGTCTCTATAATTAGGTTGTTTTCCTATTGCATTGCGTGTGCCAAGAACTGTATTTAGGTAACAACTGTAGCATGACAGAATCTGGGGGCAGACCATGTTAGCAAAAGGTCCAAGGCTCGTCCAAGGACAGGAGCATGGTTTCAGCACCACAAGTGAGTAAAGAAGCTCACTCAGGTCTCTCTAGTGTCACTTCAAAGGTTTTCAGAAATGATGTTTGAAAATGTACATTTTTGAATACATTTGAATGATTTTTGTTTGATTATTCTTATCATTTATATTCTGGCTTTTTTCTAAGAATTGGCCCACAGCAATGTATAACTGTATAGTTTTCTCAATTAGTATTCTCATTATAACTACATCTTCTATGGTTTCCAGACTCTGTATATTTGTCATTTGTAAAAATGCACATCTGTGCTTTTGTCCAGCATCCATTATGATAGCAAGACACTTAACTCGTCTCCAACTCAAGTAGTCACATTAGGGTTCATTCCTCCTATAAAATGTATTTTTGCAAGTATTAATGCCCAGATGTCTGTAAGCATCTATACTGAAAATAAAAAACTTGCCTTGGCATCAATATATATGCGAAAGTTGGTTCTTTTAATTAATTCGCTATGAACCATCAGTGAGATATGGAAGAATAAAAATGTTAATTCAATCTGACAGAATATTAAGAGAAATGAATGAACTTTGATGACTAGAAGACACTTTGATGGCATTCTCTCTCTCTTCTCTCTCTAAATCTCCCCTGGAAAAAACATTTTTTTTCTCAATATCAAGATTTATTACTACTCTTAGGACAAAGATTTTAAATAAAGAATCAGATGAAGAACAAAATTGGAATAAATTATAATTCAATCCAAAACCAGCCAGAGGTAATTAGTGCTCACATTTTGATATTAATTATTGCAAAATTTCCAGGGTTTTCTTTACATACACACATTATTATTATTGAATTATATTTTACATTATGTATTTTCTATTTCATGCATCATTCATGACCTGCAATTAATTTTTTCACTACATGCATGCAAATATTTGCATAATCTATGTGCTTTGCCGGGACCAATGTTCACCAAGGTCTTTTATTCATTCTGGGGATTCAATATTTTTGTGATCTTACTTTTGATTAATCTCTCAAATCACAGTCTTTTGGCATCCTTTTTTGCTAGGAATGTGTTAACAATATGTTTTATGAGCCACAATCTACATATACCTACCTCTGTGGCCTGTTTACTTTATAAGCAACCTCTTTACTAAATACAGAATTTGGGGTATATAGAGAGCTTTTCCTTTCCGTAGTCCATAGGCAGTATTCCATAACCTACTGGGTTTTGAGGTTGTGGTTAAAAAGTCAGAGGCCAAATTCTGGTTCCTCCAAGATGGAGTAGCCTCAACACTGCCAGATCCTCTCCCTTATGACCCAAACTCCCAGGACATCACCCAACAACAAGCACAGGAAGATTCAGATGGGGGGAAGAAGGCAGGGGATGCCAGGGGCCTTTGGACATGAGAAAGGACACTGGTGAGTTCTCTAGTTTCCATACTGCCTCCCAGAGATCCCAGACAAGGCACTGTAGAATCCTCCACATGGGAATTGCCAACAGGCGCAGACAAGAAAAGCCAAAGGCCCCAGAAAAGGGTGGCCTAACAAAAGAAAACCTTTTGGCAATACCCACCGCATTCCAGCCAAACACCAGTGGAAGCACTGCCCTACTCTCTGCAGTTTCAACAGGTTCCAGGGAAAGCTGCTCTTCCACTGCTTCCTGACAGAGACAAGTGTCACTCCGGTTTCCCCACCAGGGGTCCAGAGGTGAGCTGAGCCTCCGCTACCTGGCCACAATGAGACTTAGTGAGGCAGGACTAGTCACCACTCTGCTTTACTGCAGCCCCTGCCCTATCAAGAGGGACCAACAAGAAGCTGAGCTTCTACATCCACCTAACAGCAGCAAGACTAAACATGGCCTATGGAGCAGGGCTATCAGCACTCTGCTTTCACCTCCACACCCTGCCCTGTCAGTGGGCCTGGTGGGGAGCTGAGCCTCCATCCTACCTAGCATCAGTGAGACTGAAGGAGGCTGTGCAGTGTACAGCAGTTGATACTCTACTACCTGTCCGCCAGTGTCAACAGGGCCCAAGGAGGCTGAGCTTATATCCCCTACTTAGGGGCAATGAGATAGTGGGAGTTGGTGCCCTGGTTTGCCATGCACGCGTCAGCATGGCTGAGTGGGAGAGCTGATCCACACCCTCTGCAACAAGGCAGTGTAGGGCAGGGCTCTACTTTTGCCAGGAGGGCATCAGCAGGGCCAAGAGGAAAGCTAAACATATATATCTGTCTGGTTCTCACACTTTACTGCAGCAAAGGGATTGCTTGCTAAAAAAAAAAAAGGAGCGCTAGACGGGATTCAGAGCCTCATAATATGATACCCAAAATGTCTGGCACACGACTGAAAATACCCTTCACACAAGAATCAGGATAATCACAACTTACAAGAGAAAAGACAATAAACAGAGACCAATGATGAAATGAATCAGGAGGTTGGAACTATCTGACAATAGGTATCCAAAGATGTTTCAACAAATAATTGTGAATTCTCTTCAAACATGAAAAAAATTTGAAAATCTCAGCAAAGAAATAGAAGCAGCAAAAAAAAAACAAATAGCCAAGTGGAAATTCTAGAACAGAAAAGTAAAATGACAGAAATTAAAAAAACTCACTAAATGTACTCAATAGTTGAGGGGAGATGAAAAAGAAGAGAATCAATGAACTTGAGGATGGAACAACAGAATTTACCCAATTTAAAAAGCAGAGAAAAGAGAGAGAGTAGGATCAAAAACAGTATTTGAGGTTGGCAAAAAAATGTAAATCTAAAAATTCAAGAACTAAGTGAATCTCAAACAGAATAAACCCAAATAAAGCTATGCCAAAATACAGCATAATTAAACTTCCAAAAACTCAGGACAATGGAAAAATCTTAAAGCAGCTAGAGAGAAAGAGATGGGAATACAAACTCGAATGACAGTAAATTTCTCATTTGGAACTATGGAGTCCAGAAGGAATTGGCACATTTTTCAAGTGCTGAACTTCTCTAACTGGCAACCACGAATTATATATTCAGTGAAACTATCGTTCAGAAAGGAGGGGGAAATAAAATATTCTCAGTTGAAAGAAAACTAAGAAAATTTATCATCAGCAAACCTACCCTTAAAGAATAACAAAAAATCTTCTAAATAAAAAGGAAATCATAACAGAAGAAGGCTTATAACTTCCACAAGGAAAGAACATGAGGATGTGTTAAAAACAGAGGTAAATACAACAGACCAGTTTTATCTCATGAGTGTAAGTCATACTTAGAGATGTAAGTAAAAGTAGAACACCCTCTGATGTGGAGCTCAATATATAAGGAAATACTTGACAATTATATTTTAAAAGTAGAGAGAGTTAAGGGACTTTAAATTCAAGTAAGATTTCTACACATTATTCTATGTGGTAAATGCCAATACCAGTAGACTGTGGTATGTCACATATGTATATAGTAATGCCTAGAACAACCACCAAGAAAACTAGATGAAGGGATATACTCAAAACACTACCAACAATAAAGATGGAATCCTCAGAAACTATTCAAGTAACTCACAGGAAGGCAAGAAAAGAGAAATAGAGGAAACAAAACAATTAGTAAAGTGTCAAATTTAAGCCCTTTGATATGTAAGCCCGTTTGATGTAAATGGTCTCAATACACCAATTAAAAGGCAGAGATTAATGGGGGAAAAGAAAGAGCAAGAGGGACTCTATTAATAGCAAATAAAGTAGACTTCACAGCAACTAAAATTACCATCAACAATGAAAGACATTACATACTGATAAACAAATCAATCCACCAGGAATATGAAACTACCCCAAATGTGTATGCACCAAGCAAGAAAGCCTCAAAACACATAAAGCAAAAACTGATACAGCTGAAAGGAGAAACAGACAAATCCACAGTTTTATTTGGAGACTTCAATACCACCCTCTCAGCAGATGACAGAACAACTAGACAGAAAATCAGCAAGAATGTGGACAAACTGAACCACACAACGAACCAATAAAACCTAATTGACATATACAGAACATTCCTACCACCAATGGCAGAATGCACATTCTTCTTAATCTCCCACGGAAACTTCATCAGGATAGACCATAAGCTGGACAATAAAACAAACCTCAGCCAACTTAAAATAATTAAAACATGCAAAGTATGTTCTCTGCCCATAATGAACCAAACTGAAAATCAGTAATAAAAAGACAACAGGAAAATATCAAAAAACTGGAATTAAACAACACATTTCTAAATCATCCCTGGGTTAAAAAGGAGGTCTCAAAGGAAATGTTTAAAGTCAGAGGCTGCTCTTATTTGTATTCTTTCAAAAGTAACCTGTTTTTGTTATGTATTGCGTAGCTTTGTAAAATAAATTTTTATCCACGAACTTTAGAAATTCACCAGATTTATTTATCAATAATTGCTATTTCTCTTATTCCCAGTTCAGGAATTTTGCCTGAATTATGATAAACTCTTCCATTGGCTCAGAGATATTTTGTTTCATTTTGACTTGTTTTCTTCTTACATCATTCCTTGTAACTTTCATTACTGTCCATCTGCTTGATTTCTCTACCTGGTGCCAACAGCTCTTCTCCTCTGGCCAGTTTTATCATATCTTCTTTTTCCTCTGTGTTCTTAGAGAATATTATGCATTTGTCCTTTAAATTAGTAATTCTGAGTTGGGGAGGGAGGTTTGCAATCAGGCATGTGATCCTCTGCATCCAGTGAAATTTGGCTATCTGCATCTTAGCCACCCCACCCTGCAACTCAGCCTGGCCTTTCCTTCTTACTTGTTATCTTGTTTCACAGAGTTCACACCTTTCCCAGTCTACTAGTGTGGACGTGAACTCACAAGATGTTTCCTGTGACAAGGCCTTTTCAACGTGTGCAATGTTCTCCTCTGAGGTGTGGAACAGTTCCTTGACCCCACACTGCGCTTGATGGGTGGTTCTGTTCTTTTTTTCTGCTCCTTTATATGCGCAAGGGCAAGTCCTGATGCTTCTGCTTCCTTGGAGTCCCCACATCTCAGGGTGTCCTTTCACCTTCGCTTGGGTGCAGCCGGAACCTTTCTCTCAAGTATCTCCAAACCTCTGAGGCATAGACTCAAGGTCACTGAGGACAGCCAGTTCACAATATGCAAAGCTGTTGATTCAGAAGCTCTATTATACAGATCTGAGATGACCTTCTGTTCTCATGCTCAGGCTTTCTTGTTATAAATTGGGGATCTATGCCTGCAGAGTTTATCTTATTTCATCAAAAGTAATGCAAGGAAAACTATAATTCATGCCATTCCTTGCTCCCAGGTTCATTTCATCTCTGCCTGAGCTATAGGCACATTATCACCCCCCACGCAACCTGCACTGACCCACCTCTTTCCTCCCTGGGGCTGATAGCACTCTAGTGAGTTGTAGCCTTCAAGGGGATTCAGAAAGAGAGGTACTTGTGAGGAGGGAAGAGTAGTGGAAAGAAAGAGAAGAGCTCTTTCTGGCTCTAGATGCAGAACCTTCCTCCCCTGCCCAAAGCAGCAGGGTATGCGTCAGGTTCCCGGTAGGGGGTGGTCCTAACATTGTTGAATGCATGAGGAAGTGAGTGAAAACTCTCTATGCTGATTCCTACTTACCCTTTGTCTGTCTCCCTGCCTCAAGGAGGAAAATATAATCAGCTGTGAAGTTTCTTCGATTAGCCCAGTTCTCAAACTTGGCTGTAAATTAGAGTCACCTGGGATATTTAAAAACTCCTGAGGCTCAAGACATACCCTAGACCAATTAAATCAAAATCTCTTTGGATTTGCAACAGAAATCAGTATTTTTTTAAAACTCTCAGGTTTTAGATGTACCAATGTAAACTGTCAGGTTTTAACTGTGTGCCAATAGTGCACACAGTTTGATGACCATAGATCTGGGCTGCCCAGGACATTGCTAAGGTTCATTCCTCTCACATAGTGGCATTTTATTGTTACTATTCTTAGATCTGGATAGGATTTGAATGAAGAGTCAGAGAAATTTAACTCCAGCATTTCCAACTGCTGTCACCAGCCCCTCTCCCAATAAAATGAAATGAGGTGACATGAGATGACATAACATGAAATGAAGTTAAATAAAAATGTTTTATCCTCTTTTATTTTTACTCTCTCTTCCTAGAAGAAGATACCTTCTTATCTACTTAAGGACTATTTTGTTTAATCTTCTGTTTTGATTTATTCCTTTTATTCTATTAAAATAAATTTCCTCATGTTCATTTTAAATATTCTTGTTTAATATTTCAATGCAACAAAATTATGCCAACTTAAAAAAGTCATAATAGTGAAAGCTTTATTTATTTATTTTACTCTGTATTTCTCTTTGTTACAGAACATAATTGTAGTAATGGCATACACTACAGTAACTCCATAATAATGGTGTAAAATCTCCTTTATTTAAGTAACATTGAATACCTCCTTAGAGATAAGGACTTGAGAAAACACCAATATCGATAGCAGAAACATCTTCCATGAAGTGTTTACAATCGTATTGCCAAAGAGAGAGCTGTGAACAATGATAACACAAAGCAGTAACTGTTTTAATGACCTAACACAGTATTTGGCAAAATTGCTATAAAATTGTAAAAGAATTGTTAAAAATGGGCATTTAGATGAATGTTAGAAGCTAATGTCTTCTTTAGAAGCTAGTTTCTGAGAGAAGAGAGAAGAAGCCACAAATTCATCCTGCAAGGATAGCAGAGGCTCCAGTGTAGGTGGTATCTGAGCTGGGTTTGAAAGTTGAGCACAGTGTCTTACAGGTTCATCCATATTGCCTCAAATGGCAGAATTTCTTTCTTTTTTATGGCTAAATAATATTCCACTTTATGTATATAGCACATTTTCTGTATTCATCCATCTGTTGATGGACATTTAGGTTGCTTCAATGTCTTGGTTATTGTGAATAATTCCTCAGTGAACATGGGAGGGCAGATATTTCTTCAAGATCCTGATTTCAATTCCTTTAAATAGCTACCCAGAATTGGGATTGTCTTATCACATGGTAATTCTATTTTTAATTCTTTAAGGAGCCTCTGTACTGTTTTCCATAACAGCTGCACCAATTTATTTGCATCCCCACCGACAGCGCACAAAGGCTCCTTTTTCTCCACATCCTCACCAACACTTGTTATCTCTTGTCATTTTGATAACAGCCATTCAGGTGTGAGGTGACATCTCATTGTGGTTTTGATTTGCATCTCCCAGATGATTAGGAATACTGAACACCTTTTCCTGTACCTGTTGAACATTTGTATGTCTTCTTTAGAGAAGTGTCTATTCAGATCCTTTGCTTATTCTTTATTCATGTTATTTATTTTTTTGCTATTAGTTATAGGAGTTCCTTATGTATTTTGGATATTAACTCGATCACACATAGTTTGAAAATATTTTCTCCCATTCCGTAGATTGCCGATTCACTTTGTTTATTGTTTCCTTGAAAAAAGCCAGACCCAGAAGAACAAATACTACACAATCCCACTTATATGAGTAATCTAAAATAGTCAAACTCATAAAAGCAGAGTACTCTTATCACAAAATATATAGATAGATAGGTAGGTAGGTAGGTAGATAGGTAGGGCAGGGGGAAATTTTTGGAGGCAAAATATATATTTTTGGCATTGAACATAGTGATGGTTTCATGGGTGTATACTTACCTCCAAACTCATCAAGATGCATACATTAAATATTTACAGCTTTTTTATGTCAATCATATCTCAAAAAAGTGGTTTAAAAAAAGAATGTAGAAATTTGAGCAGAAATGCTTAAGGAGAAGAAGTGGAAGAGAGACAGTCTTGACAAAGGCAATGCAGGTACAAGGGCCCACAAGATGAAAGGCCATTGGGTGTAAAGGGCTGGCCAGGCTCAGGGGTATGGCGAGGAGGGCACAGCAAGAAATGAGGCTGGAAGGATAGGTTAGCAGTAGCTGATGCTGCCAATTTGCAAGTGTGGACTTTATCATGGACGCAAACGTGAGCCATTAGAAGTACTGATTATTGGGCGAGAAGGACAATTTTACCATTTTAGAAACACTTCTCCCAGCAAAGTGTCAACATCTTTATTGTATCTTTATTCCAGAATCAAGACAAGTGGAATCTCAACAGAAATGCTTTCCAAAGAGAACAACCAGATGGAAAGGGACCCAGATGTGTGGCATGTGACTCAAGGGTTATGTGAGGTGACCTGTGACGGGCAAACAGGATTGGATTTGTTTTCTCATCATTTCACCCCAGATGGTATAACAAACAGTTGGACCTTGCTGGGAGAACCTAAAAGAAAGTGAGTGAGCAAGCAATGAAAAGATGAGGGACAGAAAATTCACGGGGAAAGGGAAGTATGATTTGAGATGGGAGTGCAGGTGACATGTCCAGGAGACAGCAAGGGGTCCTAGGTGGCCAGAGCTATGCTGTCCAGGGTGAAGTGGTATGACAGGAGGCTGAGGGTGCCGCTGGTCATATCAGGGAGGACCCTGTAGGTTTGAGTAGGAGTTTGGGTTTTATTATAAGAGATATAGGAAGCCAGAGGGATGCGTTGATCTGAGGTACGTATTCCGTGGGTGACCTTGGGCACTTATGGAGACATGAGACTGTTGGGGTAGGGAGAAGGGGTACCAGAGGGACCCATGCAAGAGGGTGATACAGGCATCCAGGCAAGAGCAGACGGTGCCTTGGGCCAAGTGAGTAGAGGTGAAGATACTAAAAACATGCACATTCAGAGTTTCAAGAGCAGAAGGGACAAGATTTGCTGATTGACCATGGGATAAGAAAAGGCAAGTCAAGATTCAAAATTTGCCCTTGACTGACTTTTACTTCCCCTTGGGATCTTGAAAAATAGTATTATATGACATGGAGTGTGACCAAATTGCTGACATGAGAAGAAAAGAAGAAATAAAGCCTCTGACATGAACTATATTCAGTGTTCCTCTCATCCCTTGATGAACTCCTGCATCTACACCAGCCCCCGAGGCTGCAGGCTGCACTTACAAAACCACCTCTCCCACACCCAAGTACATCCTGGCCACCTTGTGCAGTCACTGAGCAGAACTCCCAAAATGCACTCACCTCATGCAGGAGGAAAGAAGCTACCTGGGAGAATTCACTGTGCAAACCTCATCTATTTGGTCTAGACCAGTGCCAGGCTTTCAGTGGTTTATAAAAAGACTCCACCTGAATGGGCTACACAATAAACCTACTCTATATTGAGTTTTGTGCTTAAAATTATGGGCTCTGACAAGCTGCAAATTTGCTGGGGCCCAGCAAGGGGGCCAGCCCGGGTTCTGGAGAACCAGCCTTCTATCGAGTGGCTTGGGTCAGGGTTCAGAAAGTTCCTTCATCTCTAAGACAAGGATGTCCTTTCTACTGAGACCCTGTCACAGGAGCACTGTGACGAGAAGCGCGTTGTGTTGTTTATGCGGCACAGAGATCATGCTGTCAGCTGTCATTGCCTGACTGCCCCTCTGAGCCCGGTTCTGTGAGGCTGTGTGGCCAAAGTAGTAAGGAGGACACAGCCTCTGTTCTCAAAGGGTTTGTCCAAATCCCACATCAGGTCAACTTTTGTTTCATTGTAATGATAAGCTAATAATTCTAGCTCTGCCCATTCCCAGATGAATCGGCAAGCATAAAAGGAAAATATTTTTGTTCAAAGCCCTGCTGATGGAAGTTTCAATCAATACTTTGATAATAACTCTCAACACATTCTCCTGCAGTGTTATGATTTGTGCATTCCCAATTTATTGCACAAACTTTCCTTCCCCATGATGACTGCATAAACAAGTCAAATTAGAATTGAAATTTTGATATAAACAAATAAAATATGGTTGAAGAACTTTCCAATGACTGAGAATATACATATTTTTCAAGTCAACACAACTTTTCAACAAATGAACAAAAAATCTACTCTTTTTCAGTAGATGTTTCTAAGATGAACATCGTCAGGAATATCTGATAACCCAGGAAGAAGTGCATACAAGGCATAATTGACTGACACCTGCAGTCTGGTCAACATTGCTCCCATGTCTCCAGACAGTGACTCACTACACAGTGGTTTGAGCAAATACAAGACTTGGGGTTGTGACTCATAACTGGAGCCAAATTTAAAGCTTATATGTTTAACACAAGCTCACAAGCTCTGAATTAAAATGTATTTTTGTGGAGACACCACTCTGTCATTGGGAGGAGAAATTTTAGTTTCTGTGATATTGGTTTTCATGTCACGGGTCACAGGCTTCTTCTGTCTGATTTGTCTTGTCCTCACATCTGTCTAGAGAGCACACCCAGGCATGCCAGTGTCTCTTTAGAACCCTTCATGATACCAACTTACTTCAACTGCATACAAATCTGTACTCCTTTACAGCTCCATCCCCCACACGTTATGTTATTTATGTCACAAATTGCATCTTTATATATGGCATCCCCATTAACATAGATTTATGTTATTTTTAATTATATTTTATGCTTTTGACTTTAAATCTTGAAGAAGAATAAAAAGTGGAGTTACAATACGATAAAATTGTTTTTATATTTGTCCATGTATTTACCTTTGTCCATGTATTTACCTTTACCAGAGAACTTTATATTTTCATGTGAATTCAAGTTATTGTCTCGTGTCCTTTTATTTCAACCTGAAGGACTCTCTTGAGCATTCCCTGTATAGCAGGCCTAGTGGCGGTAAACACCCCTATCTTTTGTTTATCTGGGAATATCTTACTTTCTCCCTCATTTTGAAGGTCAGTTTTGCCAGATATGGAATTCTCGGTTGACAATTTTTTCTTTCAGTACTTGAAATATATCATCTCACTGCCTCCTGGCCTGTAAGATTTTTGCTAATAAACTTATTGAGGATCCCTTCTATGTAATGAACCACTTTTCTCTTGCTGCTTTCAAGATTTTCTCTTTGTTTTGACTTTTGACAGTTTGATTATAAAGTATCTCTGTGGGGTCTCTTTGGGACCACCCTACTTGGTGTTCAATAAGCCTGTTGTATTTGGACTCCCATGTCTTTCTTCAAATTGGGGAGTTTTCAGCTATTACTTCTTTAAATAATCTTTGTGTCTTTTTCTTTCTTGCTCTCTCACTCTCCCTCTCTCCCTCTCCTCCTGGGACTCCCAAAATGTGTATGTTGGCCACTTGAGAGTATCCCATATATCTGTTCATTTTTCATTGTTAATTTTTCTTTTGCTCCTCAGACTCAATAATTTTAAATGATCTATTTTCTAATCCACCAATTCTTTCTTCTGACTATTCAAGTCTGATATGGAATCGCTTTAGAGAATTTTTCAATTCAGTTCTTATATTTTTCAACTCTAGAATTTCTGTTTGGTTCTCCTTTATGATTTCTATCACGTTGTTGATAAACTAACTTTGATTATACATAATTTTCCTGATTTTCTTTATGTGTTCCTTTAGCTCTTTGAACATATGTAAGAATATTGTTTTAGGTCTTTATTAAGTAAGTTTGATGGTTGTGTTTCTTCAGGAATGGTTTCTGGTTATTTATTTTGCTTCTTTCAATCAGCCATGACTTCATGTTTGTCTTCATTATGTTTTTTTATTCTGTATTTTTGATTCTTTGATAACTTGGGGCCTTGCTGACCTTGAAGGGACTGTCCCTCTCAGGGCTAGCTAACTCCTAAAGTAGGCAAAAACTCACCTGTGAGTGTACCTTTCATGTACAAACTGATCAACCAAAGCTTATACCCCAGCCACTTCCTTTATTGAGCTCTTTGACTCCAGGGCACTATCCCCCTGCCATAATTACCTCAGGACCAGGTGCCAAACAGCCAAGAAGAGCCCCTACACCTCAGAGCCCACTAAATTATTCAAACTACATGATCCTAATCCTACTCAGCTGTTTACCCTGCCTTGTTGATTCTTTCCTGAAGAAACCACAATAAAGGCTCTTATCTGCATTTTCCCTTTATGCCCTCTGTCATCTGACTGAATTTGGTATTTTCCCACGTGGTCCCTAGCAGCATGGCATGCCCTCTCCTCTTGGGATCTGTGAGTAGTATAATAAATTATTTTTTCAGTGGCAATCATCTCCTGATCTGTTGGCATCACTTCATCTGAATAATAATAAATCCTGTATTTTAAATAGCTTTATGACCTTTTGTTGAAAACTGGGCATTTGAAAAAATAGCCAGCTCGCCAAGTCTTGCAGATCGGCAACATGCAGGAAATGATTTTCACTAATTAGTCCAGGGTGAAGGCTTAAGGTCTTCTCAGGCCTTTTTCTGGGTGTACATCTTCCTTGCACCTGTGCATGTGCTTTTTAAAAAATTTCCCCATATATAGGGCTACTTTTAAATATCTCACTTTTCCTAAGGGTCTCACCCCAGCTTCTTCTTGGGGCCTTAACTGTTCTATTGCGTTCCTCTATCAGTAACCTCTTGTCCCAGGCATCTGCAGGTCTGTAGTCTTCTTATGGTTTCCACAAGTTGCTCCTACTGCTTCCTGTGGCTTCCCCTAGCCTAAGATCTGAGCCTCTGTTTGTCATCTGAACCCAGAAGGTAGGCATCATGAAACCAAACCCTCAGGCAGCCCGCAGATAGATTAGAGCATTGCAAATTCTGTCTGTTCTGCTCTCTCCAGTGTGCAGGAGGGAAGTGGTGAGTGCCCCACTCTAAACCACTGCAGGCAATGTTGGGGAGGGGTGGGACAAAAGGGAGTAAAAATACCATGAAATTTCCTATCATCTCAATGTGGCTTTTCTGTTATTGGACATTTTCTTGGTTGCTATAGATATTTGACTGAATTCTGGAGCTCGTATAAAATCATTTTAGTCAGTTTCTAATTGTTTACTTAATCTTTCCATGTGGGGAATGAGGGCCTGGAGCTTCCTAGTCTGCCATCCTGCTGACATCTGTACTTTACTCTCTCCATTTGAAAAATGGATTTGCATCTCTGTGGATGCCTGTGGATGTCTATTCTAGTGTGAGAAAAGCTGTGATAGTATCAATCAGTTCTGAAAAGAAATTTCCACTGTTTCTCTTAAATAAAACCTGGCCTATTGCACCTACTCTGCTCCCTCCACCACACTTTGTAAAGGGAAGAGGAAGTAGGAGGGAGTTAGTCAACACTTTCCACTGCTACCTGAAGTTAATGGGGTAAGATCTGGCAGAAAAGGACTCTGAACGCCACATTGGGATTTTGCTGAGGACTAGCAGACAGAATCTGGACCTCCCAGAAGACTGATGGAAGCAACGCCAGAAGAGGTATAAACAGGAAGAGGAAGAGGTGTGACAGCTAATTCCCATTTCAGGACACATGTCGATGGAAAGTAAATATGAGTCCATCATCCTAATCATCTTATTGGTTCAAGAAGGTGGATAATCTTCTGATTCCTAATAAAATCCTCAGACTATTTCTTACCATTGATGTTCACAGTAATTTTTGTTTCAAATTTCTACTTTTTATAAGATTTAAATTTGATTATTTTTCAATAGCATATATTGATTTGTCTTCTAATATTACTTGAAGAGATGAAGTGTAGGAAGAACAGAGCCTAATTTAAACAATAAAGTTCAATTTTTTCATATTTGATTAGTCATGTATTTATTTTTCCTCATGAAATACTTGTAAAAAATTATTAAATGGCAAGTTTCATTTCTTACATTCTTATAAAACCTGTTTAGCCCCTCTAAATAAGCTTAAGGTGTTTTTTGATTTCACTTCCATTCCATAATTAGGGGGCTTACCAGACTCTTTGTGTCCCCATAGAAGTGGCCATAGTATAAACGCTATGTATTGGGGTGAGGAGTGGGAAAACAGCCCAGAAGCGTGAGGCACTAGTCCCTACTCTTTTCAGCAAATGTTTTAATGGCCTCCATTCTCCATAACTCCATTTCCTGTTGAGATCATCAGTGATTTCTGGGTCCATGTTGATGTTTCCTCAAACCATTTACCTTAGCACCCTTCATTCCCACCTATTTTTAGTCACTAAGAAGAACATTTTGTATTTCATTGATCTCAAACAATGACCTTTCTTTCTCTCACTTCATCTTCATCTTCTCCTCTCTCCTCGTCCAACTATGCTATAGATGCTCATCAACCACATTGTGACATCTATTCCCATGCTCCCTTTATGCTCTCCCCAATGAGAAACTCCTGAAAATTGTATTTGCTCTCTCTCCAGTCTGGATCTGGTGACAAGGCATTCCCATTTTCATCTATCCCATCAAAACTTATTCATTCTCATTCATGCTTATTCCAAAGCACTAGAAAGAAAAATCATGTCTTCCTGTTGGTTGCATGCTGACTACATCCACTAAAATCTTATGGTATGTTTAATTGAGCATCTCTTTGACCTTCAGTCATAATTTTAATATGCCTCTGCTCTCTCTCTAATATATTCTTCATATAAGAGGTACTAAAATTTTTGTGGTTCCTTAATTATCTGAGTCCATCTTTGTCCCGTTAGTCTCATCTTCTGTTTATAGAGGTCAAAGCCAGCTGGCATGAAGTTCCAAAACTACCCTCTATGTTTCCCAAGTTTCTTCCATAGGTTCATCTTCATTCCCCCTGTACCACATGAAGACATGCTCACCTTTTCCAGAGATAACTCCTCCATTTGAGTTCTTTCTCTGCCTCTTTCTAGGTATCAATCCATCAATTTTCCTTTCTCCCTTGAATGTTCAAAATATTCCCTTCCATCCAATCATCCTACCAAAACTTCCAATTACTTCTTATTTTACATACGTACAGCCTCTCTTCTCATTCTTCTTCACAGCCAAACTTCCATAAAGCAGAGTTTATCTGTTTAGTCTCCTAAATTCCTAAAAAAATCTCTTTCTACACCGTTCCTTCCACTCTGATTTCCATCCCTACAACTCCACTGAACTAGCTTTCTAGAAGTCACCAACCAAGTCCCTGCATTCTCTTTCTTCTTAATGATTATGGAATATTTGTTCATTTTTTCCTGTTCTTCTTGAAATTCTGCCCTTCCCTGGCCTCTGTGCCAAGATCTTCCTGCCTTGGGGGCTGCAGCATCACTGTCTCCTTCCCATTGTTCCACCCACAGCCCTCTTGTCTTCAGCATCTTTGTCTGATCCATGCAGGATCTCACTCAATGACCAGCTTAACCTATCATCGTTATTAAGGTTAAAGCTGAATGGGTTTTACTCATGACCACTCTATTGAATTTGTCTTTCTAGCATTCTGAATCCTGCTGCACATTTTCATCAATGTGTCATGCAAACCCAGCATCTCTGAACCTGTAAAAATCACTTTACTCCTTCCTTGAAAATGTATCTTTCTCCTTATTTCTTATAATGTCAGCAGTACCAACCAGTTAGTCATTCATTCTTAAAAGCTCAGATTTATATTTTATATCCTTTAATCTCTTCCTCTGCATTTCTGTAGTTGTCAGCTTCTTTAAATTCTTTCCTTTCCCCATCCCCAATACCTCAACATTTTCTTCCATCTGTCTGAACATTATAGTTTCATTTTTTCCCTCCAGATTCACCCTAGCCTTGCCTGAGTTACCTCTCAGTTGTTAGCAACATCCTTCTAATAAGTCACTTGATTGCAACCAACACTTCTCCCTTTAATACATGGCTTCCAGATTATTCTTTCTAACGTATTATTTGGATCATATCATTCTCATTCTCAAATATTGATAAAGACGTCTATTTTCTATTAAATAAAGGTCATACTCCTCACTCTGTCAGTCAAGCTCAAGCAGAATTTGTCCTCACATAAGCTTTCCACAGAGATCAACCATTGGTCCTCTACACTCACCTTTATGATGAGGTCAAACTGGACTTCTCCAAATTACTTGAACAGACACTACGATTTCTCTTGTTCACTAATACCTATAATAGTTTCCTGGCATCAGTCAAACTTTTGCCCATTGTTCAAGGTCCAATGTTAGTGACGCAATTGCCCTCTGTGAAGCATGCTCTATTCATGCCCATCAGAAGTTTCCTCTCAGTTTGATGTAGTAGAAAAGCCAAGTCTCTATTTACCAGTTAGTCTCTGTTATCAGCTAGAACTAGAATCAAATCTTGGCCCACTGATTAACTTGCTCAGAGCCATAGCTGGTAGGTAATTTCTCTGAACCTCAGTTTTCTAATCGGTGAAGTAGGCAAATTCTGCCTACCTTAGAAAGCTGACAAGAAAATTAAATGAGATAAGGGATGATTAATATCTAATGGAGTGCCTCATACATTTCAGAAAATAAACACCACTTTGCTGCTCCTCATCTGTAGAACTTTTTACTTCTTTTTTTGTTTTTAATATTACCTACTATCATTCCAAAATAATTTCAGTGCCACAAAATAAGTCTATTTTATTAAAAAATTGGTGGAGAAGGGAAAACAAATGTGGAAGAATAAGATGAGGTTAAAATGATAGCACAGTGGGGTAATTGTTTAGCATTTATTTCTATGTGAATTAATGCTGCAAAAAACATATTTTGAGAATAGATTATAATAGATATGGCCTATTGGTATTTACATATCTGTTTTCTTTCTTTCCTTTTTTTTTTTTTTTTAAGAAATTGAATGAATTTGATAAATTACAACTTATCCCACCCAAGTGAAGCACATAATATCCCCTTAAACCAAAAAATTTACCCTGGGTTCCAGAAACGGACCTGTGTGATTTACCAAAATAAGAAAGCATAGGTGGTGATTCCGTGATCAACATAGATAATTGATGAGTTGAAGGTCCAGCATAAAACAAATTATCATGCTCACTTTCCCAATAGCTATGGGGTTGTGTGTATTGTCTCTAACAGTATGCTATATAATAGTGTCCTTAAAAAGAGAAATTATTCTTGCTTCTGTGAGATATTAAAATCATTCAGAGAGAACTCTCAAACCACCTTTTATTCCCTCATCCTACAGATGAGGTCATAATTTCAAGGTTGTAAAGACATTTAGAGACACCAAATAGAGGCAAATAGGGCCCACGACTTCGTATGTATTTACATATGGATTGGCTGCCAAGTAGAAACCTTCTCATCACTCTTCACACCCCTATTCAGAATCTTTTCTGCTTCTTTCACTTTTAAAAACATTGTATTTGGAAAGTAGTAAATTATAATACATGAAAATTAACATTACCGTATTGTCTCCAATCCACATCAGGGGGTAAGAGCCGCCACAAAATAAGGTTGTTTAGATGATTTAAGTAGGAAGGTAGGGAATGAAAACCCTTCTGATTATACCACACCTAAAAAAGAAAGATAACTTAATGGCTCTCTTGAAATTAGTCCTTAAGTCTATTCATCAGCTATTCTTGGACACAAGGAACATGTGTAAATTAGCTTCAATAGCACCTGAAAGCAGCCCTCAAAGTAATGCTCCTGCGTGGCTGAGAATGAGCAGTAAATTCCAGCCCGCTAACTTTATATTTATCTCAAGCATATAATTTATTGCTAAAAATAGATTAATTTTCCCAGAACAAATGTGAATGTTGCTCTGTAATTATATTCTCACAGCAAAAAAGAAACCTAAGCCCATCATTTTTTTCTTTCTCAGTTGGTAAGCTAATGAAAGTTGACCTGCACATTAAAAGCACAGAAAATGATCAGAAAAAATGATTACTTTCAAATTAATAACTGAATGTGGAACATTATTTCTCAAAATAAAGTGAACATTTGTTAAGCATGGAGAACAAACAGCACGCCTGTCAGATAGGAGAAAGAGGAGAGAGAAAATAGACAGACAATGTTATTAAAGTTGAGATAATAAGTAGCATAAGAAAATATTAATTGAACCATCAATATCTATATTTCAAAATATCAATATTTTAATAAAAAACTTAAAAGATACACTCAGTTGGGAAAGCTGATGAGTGTCTTCAAGAAGTATAATGAATCAACTGGCAAATTTTGGTCTTAATTGAATTGGTTGGACAGCTCATTTCTCTAGATAATGCTGTCTTTTGCAACAGACTATCCTTTTTGCAGAAATAGAGCTGCTCCACAGAAAGTTAACGCCTGGATGAACCTATGCAAGTTCTCACAGTTTTTTGCAAAATCAGTACCAGATCTCAAATCACTTGTCTTCCAACCCATTTTTTTTCTACTTCATCACACTATGACCAATCGTTTTTTAACCAGAGTCCCGTGTGGCAGCTATTGTGTTCATGGAAACAGCTAAGTAGTAAACTATTGTTCATGGAGTTAAAAAAAAAAAAAGCCTATCTACACAAGACAATACTCCCCAATTCTTTCTCAGATGGCCCACTTCTCTAAGCAACTCAGAAAACAGACCTCTTATCTCTTTCATACAAGCTATCATTACTCATTCCCTTCTTCAGATATTTTCTTAAGTTCATGGAGAAATCCCTGCCAATCATTTCTTTCTAACTCCAAGGAGAAAGAAATCTGCTGAGACCTACTAAGCACAGAACCCAGGACATTCTGTGACGCCTTAGGCTGCACCTAAACAGATCTGACAGTGGGATTGTACAACAAAAAAATGTTTAAGACACAAATGTGAATTCACAAACGTGTGTAATTTAGACACACAATTCTGAAGAGTCAGGTAAAGCATGGAGAAGTACACTGAACTGAAGTAGCTGATGTCGCATGTCAGAGATGCGTCCACTTCTTGGGCCCAGAACAGGAATTCTCCTCCATACAGATCCATAAAGTTATCCCTGACTCTCACCTTTGCCTTTCCTGCTCTCTGTCTCTCATACGCAGGTACTGGCTACATTTCTGGAAATGAAAAAAACCTGGGATTCTGTTAAAGTCAAGGGAGGGGTTGATATAGCAGGAAAACCCTTGCCAGTGGAAACTGGAACCTCCCACTTCATTGTCCTGACGTTCCTCTCCCTCAAGTCTATACTCACTTCACTGTTTAACTGGAGGAAAAAATATGAGCCACAATGACGATCTTTGCCCTAGATCAGGGGTTTTCAAATGTAGTTTCATTTCTTTTGTTTTAAAAGCAGGGTGATTTGTTTTTCAACTTCACAATGACATAGAACAAGGGTACAGAAGCCAAAATGGAGCTGGAGTGGTGGAGCTGGGAACACAGGAGTCTGCTCTCCCCCCTCTCGCCCCTCTCTCTGCAGGCTCTGTGGCTTCTGTGTTGGATTCCATTTGTGGCCCCATTTCTTCACATTCCCTGGATCTATACCCATTGTCATGTGACTTTTGTGCCCTCCCACTCTGACTCTGGGCTTAGCCACATGATTTGCTTTGGCCAATAGAAAATGACGCAAGCAGAGTTTGAAAAGCACTTGCATGTTCCTGCAGTCCTTCTTGTGCCTCTGCTGTCGCCATGGCAGCGTGCCCAGGCTGGCCTGCTGGAGGATAACATGCTCAAAGCAGGACCGAGTCCTCCACCACCAATGCAGCTGAAGCCATAGGCCAGCTACCCAGCCAGTGATCATGACCAACCACGTCAGTGCCACTCAGCCTACAGGAGCAGCATCCGCAGACTCATGAGCTAAAAGAATGTTCACTGTTGAGGCCACTGAGGTTCATCCTTGCTTGTTATATAGGATTACTGTGACTACAGATAACTGACACAGAAATTGGTGCTGGAATGAAGGGTTACTGTTGCAAAAACTGTAAATATGTGACATTGGTTTTAAGATCAATAAGTGAGTGATAGAGACACAATCTTAGGAACCTTGAAATATATGAGAAAACCCTTAGGAATGCTGGAGAAAAAGGGCAAGAAAATTGCTGTAGATAACTGAAAAAATGGTGATCGATATTACGCAGCATCATAACGTGTGGTAAAATTGTCATCTGTGGTAACTTCAGAAGTAGAAATTGTGTCCAACAACTTCCTGACCTGGGTGTGGAGATCTCCATGCAAAATATTGAAAGAGATGGCCCTAGAATAAAGATCTAGTCAGGGGTGTGGCAGTGAGAAGCTCTGTGAAGATCGCTGAAAGAATTATGGTGCTAAGTGACCCTCTGAGGGGACAAAAGAACTTCTAGGAACCTAAAGAGTGTTGCCTGGTAGTACCTTGACAGTCCCAAAATGATTAATTTTAGAGAGAGTGCATGTTTCAACAAGAAGCCTGAGTGTGCCTTAAGGACCTCAATTAGATAAATAGCCTAGAGGGCCACATGGGGAGCTAAATCAAGAAGGCACTACCCCACTGGACTAAATGTGAAATGGAAATAGGCTCTGGGAATCCAGCTCTCTACTGGCTGAGAAGTTTCTCAAAAGGCATATTTGCAAATGTCCTCTTTACACGTGGCCACTAAAGGTGACAGAAGAAGTATTTGGCAGAAGCCAGACTTAAGAGCCACTGAGAAGGTGGAAGTAAGGGAACATTCCCAGGGAGCAGAACCAGGGCCTAGTTAAGGAGCATTCCCCATGGTAGTGAGGCCTGGCACCCTTTGCTAAACATAGCCCACAGCAGCCCAACCCCCACAGATCCATGCGCTGAAGGGAACTTTTACTATTGTTGGTTTGCGGTGGTTTGCTAGGTAGCATTATTTTGGCAATGGATGATTGATTCAGAGTTTAAAATGTTCTTGAACTTCCTTTCAGTTCTATAAATTGGCCTTTACTTGGGAAACATCTAATAAATTCTTTACGTAAGCAATACATACTTTATGAGGACATTAAAATGAACATTTAAGATTTAGCAGAGTTCAAAGGAAGAGCTTTTCCTTCTTTTTTTTTCTCTACCAAGAATGGTTTTCTAAAGCACTGGACCAAGTTCTGGAGATAAGTTGTGAGATTTCCTTCCCTGCCAGCCCTGAAGTCAGGATACAATAAAATCCAATAACTGAAGGAGGAAGTTAATCTCCTTTTAGGAATATATTATGATACTTCAAAACAGACCTTTCATGTCAGGAATCCTGAGTAACAGTTCCTCAGAAAGGCAACTAAGTAGTTGTTAGAAAAAAAAAAGATCACTTGATGGATATTCTAAAATGCATCAAATTCTGTCTGGAAATAGAATGTGTGCCAAACACGAGGAGGGAGATGTGTTCATCCTTTTTATCCAGAGTGCATACATTCTAGAGGGTATTTTGATTAAACAAACTGAATGCTCAAGATGTGAATGAATATGTTCATAGCAGCATTATTCACAATAGCCAAGACTTGGAAGCAACCTAGGTGCCCATCAAGGGACGAATGGATAAAGATGTGGTATATATACACACAATGGAATACTACTCAGCCATAAGAAAAGATGAAATCCGGCCATTTGTGACAACATGGATGGACCTTGAGGGTATTAGCTGAGTGGAATAAGTCAGAGGGAGAAAGTCAAATACCATATGATCTCACTAACAAGTAGAAGATAAGAACAATGACAAACAAACACATAGCAACAGAGATTGGATTGGTGGTTACCGGAGGGGAAGGGGGGAGGAGGAGGGCAAAGGGGGTAATTAGGCACATGTGTGTGGTGATGGATTATAATTAGTCTTTGGGTGGTGAAGATGATGTAATCTACACAGAATTCAAAATATATTATGATGTACACCTGAAAGTTATATACTAATCCAATATTACTGCAATAAAGAAAAGTTTAAAAATAAAATATAAAAAGCGATTTTATAAATGGTGTCCAAAATAGCTGAAATTCAATAAATGTACATTATTTTATAATGTGAATCTGTTAAATATCATTCAATAAAAATTTTTAAAACTATTAAAAAAAAGATGTGAATGAAATAACTCATAGAGGTTCCATGAGAGACATTCTACTATGCAATGAATTTGTTCATATTAAGCCCATTATACAAATTTTCCATTTTTTCTTCAAACAGGCTCTGAAAACGATACAGTCTATGCATTATGAATGCACCCTCAAGGCCATAGTAAAAGGCTGGTCATTAATGACTGAAAGGTTAATGCAATAATTTGACATGGCATCTACCACCCTTGGTGCTGTAGGAATTTCAGACAACAGATGTCCTCTTCAGCCCACTGCAGTGTGGTGATGACTTGGCTTCCTGAGGAGAAGCTCACTCACCAAAGGGCCAGATACAATTTGTGTGCATGCCTGTGCTTTTAAAGTACACGTCAAACAACACTAAAACTACAGGAGTCACTACTCAAACACGTCAGTGCAGAAGATAATCTAAACTTTGACCAAAAGGAGTAAGTGTCGGGGAAACACCTAGATTGAGTGCATCCTTATCCCAGAATCAGAGATCCCTCTGGGGAAGCCCTGGCTGCTGTACCCTAGACATCAGAAAGTGAAGCCACAATCATCTGCCATAAATAAGAGGGTTTTGATTTGAACGGATTAAAAAGTAAAATATTCTTAGAGGAAATGAACAGATTCTCTTACAAATTAGGCATATTTTAATAATGACTATATCATACATTCAAAAAGCCAGTGAATGTATTTTAGGCTATTTTTCTGTCAAGCTATGGATCTTGATATTTTCATATCAAGCTATAAATCTACTTAAGTGTGTTGCCTGCCAAGGAAGAGAGATTTGAACAAACCTCAGCTGATGGAGGGATTTCAGAACAGTCTGCACAATGACTTAAATTTTTCATCAGGGATTACATTGTGAAATACAATTGTTAAAACTTTCTTCAGGGGTTACATTGTGAAGTATGAACGTTAAAATTTTCATCCAGGATTACATTGTGAAATACCAGTAAAGAGCCTTTATTCCACTGAGTAAACCTCCAACACGCACAAGCCCTTATCCTGATAAGCTTTTCCAGGTTCCCATGAAATTCCCCACCACAAAGTAGGGAGGGTGCCATCCTGGGCTCACATAGACTGACCTTATTTCATTAGTTAGATGACAGGTTTACAAGGAGACACAACACTCCTACAATCTACCCTCTCCTGATTTTTCTCTCTTAACTGAGGCCCACACCAGACTATTTCCCCCGTCGCTGAGACTGAAAGCTTTGAATCTTCCATCTCTCCTCATCTTAAGGTTGTGTTGACTTCTTTCCTTGGGAAAATCTGCTGTGATTCATGGCTTCTGAGCTCCTATTGGCAGCTAAAGGCATCTTTCTTCCATTCCAGCTCTCCTTCCCTCACAGCTGAAGAGCCCTCCCATCTACTCTCAGTGATGCCAAGGGAAACATTACTAGTCACAGGAATAGCCCCGGCAGGGCTTGAAAATCCAGGCCCCTATAAGCGGTCCTGCATAGTTACCACCGTGTCAGTGTCAGCTCTGGGTTCATCCACCCTTGGAGAATAGGAATATAAGCGCATGTATGGAAGAACTCTTTGCCCACCAGGGAAATTAGTGATGTTTCCAGTTATCCTGACACTGGATATCTTTAAAAATAGATTATCATTTGCTTTACACCTATTAGGTGAATCCCAGTCTTAACAAAAAGCAGTAACCTATTTTCTATATTTCTATACATTCTAAAGGGAAGCAATTCATTTTCTCTTTCAAGGGAATGTTTATGTACAACTGTTTTTATTTCACAGTAACAAACATTGGGATTTGATTTGATTCCTCCTGTGCCCACAAATATATTTGGATATCAAGTTTCCCTAAACGCTTTCTGAAACAGGAAGAAAAAACATTATTACCTTTGCCAGAGTTTTTGGGTTTGACATATTTGAATTTGCATCTTGAACTTGATCAGGGATTTGCACTCCAAAAGACCAGCCTCCAAGCCTGTAACAGTAAACATGGTGTCAGTGCCTTACTCAGGGAGTGCCAGGATTTCCAGCCAGAGGGCATTTCACCACCGACTGCAAGAGTTGGAATGGCATTAAAACAGTAGCCAGCTGAGCATCCGTCCTCTATGACACAACCACACAAGTGGATCAGTGTTCAGAATGAAGTGACCTGGCTCACAAGGCAGGCATCTAGGAAAGACTTTGCTTATCTAGAAGATATGCTCAAGGCTTGCCACATTAGCATGTGAGCTGCCCAGAACTTACCATCTTGTTAGGAAACACATGCCACGTAAAGGACATGGTAGTGATCACCAGCACTCTAATTATTTTAATTAATGGTCATTTCTCCTACAAACCAGCTATTCTGAATTACTTAGTGTCATGTTCTTCCAAACGGCCCCATTTTGCATTGTTTTGTCTTCAACAGTCTTGCTTCTTTAATCCTCAATGAAAACATTGCGTCATTCGGGAAGGCATCCCAGAGTACTTCGGTTGGGGTAGAATTCATTCTCTTTTTGGTTCTCAGAGTACCCCACATTTCCATCCACCTTTATCAATTGCCACATTGGGTTTTAATGGTCCATTTGCTAGTTTATCTTTCATGCAGCTTTGTGAGCTTTTCCTGGGTGGGAATTATATCTTTTATCTCCATATCCCACGGGTTGTATAGTATCTGACACCTATTAAGCTTCCAAAAATATTGGACACCAGAAATGAAGGCACATATTAAGCTTTGTTTCCTACTCTCTGGACAAAAGGAGGTTAAAGAACACACGTCCACCATGGCACCCCTACTCTCAGCAAAAACTGAGGCAAAGGAATAAGGATAAGTCCTGCCTGGCTCACTTCAATGAATTAACTAATGAATTAGAGAGACACCGATTGAGTGACCTTTATGTGCCAGATACTGTTCTAAGCCCCAGGCACATATGCTCCCACCTTCAAAAAGCAGAGATTCTGAAACATGTTTAAAGACCTGAAGAGGCAGGCAAATCACACTGGGGGTCAGGGGTGTCCAAGGAAGATGATGCTGCTGGGACCTGAAACGTAAGAGGAGACAGGTAGAAAGGGCAGGGGCTGTCTCAGACACTGTGGACAGATGGACAGCCCATGCATCCCAGGCACCACAGGTTTCTTTTGTATCAAAGCAGCACGATGCGTTTGGGGCAGGACATTTGATGGAGTAGCGAATGTGATTGTGACTTAAAGCCATGAGCAGCACTCATTCCTACAACCTCATCTAGATTCAGCCCCTTGGGCTCAAGGAAATTCAGTGCAAAACAAAAGCTTTCCCCAAAATTGCCCAGGAGTGCAGTGGTTGTGTTCACACGTCCCACTTTGGCAGCCCCGGGTTCTCTGGTTCACATTCTGGGTATGGACCTGCACACCAGTTATCAAGCCACGCTGCGGCAGGCATCCCACATATAAAATAGAGGAAGATCGGCATGGATGTCAGCTCAGGGCCAGTCTTCCTCAGCAAAAAGAGGAGGATTGGTGGCAGATGTTAGCTCAGGGCTAATCTTCCTGAAAAAAAAAAAATTGCCCAAGAGGAACTTTAAGACAGCAGTTGCTCTCAGGCTCCCATTTTGGATGCTGCATAGTAGAAGGAATTCTAAAGAGAGACCATTATTTCATTATGCTGCTAACTTACCTGGCTTATTCTCGAAAGCAGTAAACCTGCCTCTGCTCCCCTGAGTGAGTCTCTATTGCAGGGATTTCCCCCAGGGTCAGAGTGAAAGCCAGCAGCTGGAATCTTAGTAAGGCTTGCAGCATTGCTTTGGAATTTTTATGAGCATCAAGGTTAGTATTAGACTTTTGAGTTTCTAAGAACATTAGCACTTGAAACAGTAAGATTTCCAAAGCAATTCCAGCAAGTTTTGAACTCACCTTGGTTTTTCAGACGGCGCCAGCAAATACTCCTCCAGGGGCAGGGTTGAGAGGTTCAGCAGTGTGTGGCCCAGGCGGTTGGTCAGGTAGGGAGGCCGGGTGCTGCCATTCGGACACTTCTGTAATTGTTTTCAAAGAGATAACACAGAAGCTTATTCATAGCCCACAAGCAGGTTTCCGACACTACTTTAAACTAAATATGACTTTTCCTAGCCTTCACTTTTTAATAAATTGTCTGTGGCCTTTTATATGTTCTGATTTCTCAAATTTGTTTAAAAGTCACCTACATTTGAGAATTATACCAGAATTCTACTGTGACCTTCGTGTCAATTATATTCAGGAAATTCAAATCCTTTTCTGTATGTAAGTTTGAGCAGATTTGTAAGAACTCAGAAAGGAAAGATGTTTTCACTGGGTGATCTTGCATTTGATGAACCTGAAAGAGTCAGAGGCAGTGAGTGGGAGGATGAGCAGCAGGAGGATTCAGAGGCATGTGTTTCTCTCCTAAGTGCCTCCAGTGGAAATCAACAGCTCTTCTCCAGAGACTCACTCGAGCGCTGACACTGGCTCAGAACTAGGAAATAATCCCCCAACAGGGTTTGAGGCTGCGCTCTGCGCCACTAAGGCCCGGGGCCACCAGGGGCTGCACAGTGATGATCCTGCTCAGCCATTGTCAGGATTCAGAGTCCATGTGCTTTCTTTCCATTTCACAGCACAGCTTAGGAAAGATTACATACTGAAACAGCTACGACTCCAGGAAATGATGCTTTCACTGGACCTTTCACTTCAGCTTCTGAAACTTGTTTTCTCAATTGTAAAATGGAAATAAAAAAACCAACCTTACCCAACTCATAGGTTTCTGTTAGGTTCCAACATATATAAAAGAACTATGGCAGAGTAAGAGTGTTATATAAATTTAAGGTATTACTTTCAGATTTTTGAGAGGAAGGCTTAGGAAAAGACACTAAAAGAAATAATCTTATCCACTATAATTCAGCCAAACTCACTGATCTCGCTCACTGGTTAACGTAACAACCTTTACAGTTTCCCTGCCTCCACCCTCTCTCTCCAGTCCACCATATCACAGCATCAGGATACATCTTTCTAAAATGCTGTTTTTATTTAGATGGCTTCCTTGGCTGAAAAATTCAAATTCCTATCAAGAAGTCAAGACCACTAGAAAATGTCCTCAGTCTCTCTTTCTAACCTTATCAGTTTAGTTCTCCCTAAATATACCTTCTGCAGTAAGCTAAATATTGGCCCCCAAAGATGTCAGGTCCGAATCTGTAAAGGTTATCTTATAGGGCAACAACTTGGCAGACGTTATTCAGTTAAGGATGTTGAGAAGGGGAGCTTATCCTGGACTGTCAGGGTGACCCTTAATGCAATCACCTGTATCCTCATAAGAGGGAGGGAGGGGAGATCAGATGAAGGGAGACAAGGAAGCAATGTCACCAGAGAGCCCAAGGCTGGAGTGATGTGGCCACACATCAAGGAATGCTAGAAGCCAAGAGAAGTCGGAAGAGACAGGAACAGATTGCCTCCTACCCCCTTCAGAGGGAGCACCTTGGTTTCATCCTCCTGATGCCAATTTCAGGCTTCTGACCTCCAGAACAGTGTGAGGATGAATGTATGTTGTTTAAGCCACCTGGTTTGTAGCAATTTGTTACAGTAACCATGAGAAGCAAATAGACCCTCTACTCGCTCGGTATACAGTCACACTCATTCCTGATCACAAGTGTTTGATCATACTGCTGTTCTTCAAGGAGAAGTGAGCCCTGAAAGAACCCACTTGTTCCTCAGAGCTGGCTCAGCCACAGTCCCTTGGAGCTCGCTCTTACGGTGTCTCTTCAAAGTAACGTCTCCTCCCTCAGAAGTAGAGCTAACCTTGGAACACTGCTGTAGGTTGGAGAGAGCCATGGTGTATTTGATAAAAACACAGGGAAATCAACATATTCTTGTAGACCAGGACTTCTGGATAACACATATGAATTTAAAGGGAGAGAAATATTTCACCTTCTGACGAAATACAGTAAAGTGGGCTCAACACGATCACTAAAGACCAGAGAACCCACCTTGGGTATGGGCTTTCCTTCCACACACCCGTAAGTTCATCTCCTTCCAGCCAGCCCTGCAGAGTGACAGCTGTTCCCTGGGACATTTACAAATTCCACCTCAACATCCTCTCTCCTGAAGTTCTCTGACTCCTGATGCGTAGACAAGCATTTCTCGAAGTGTGTCCCAAAGAACACAGGTGCCACAAAAAAGAAGGATTCTTTAGTCAAATAATTTGCAGAAAATGCTGCATCTTTTCCACCCTATGTCAATTCAAGTATATATTACCAGATAACAGCATCTTGGAAGAGCTGTAGCAAAGAAACCTGTTAAACACAGCTTTATCCAGCATTTCTGAAACTTATTTGGCTATGGAACTTTCCCATGTGAAGCCTTTCTTTTTTCACATACATATTACTGAAATCTTACATTTCATGTAACTTGGAGTGAATTTAGGAACATCAACATCAAGCATTCTGATATTTATTCCTTCATCCCTTTGCCATTGACACCTAATCTAATTCTAATACATCTAAGATAACTTGCGATAAAAGACACCAGTATAACAGAATGATTCAATCAAGGCCCCAGAATAAGAGCATAGAGTTAAAAATTAGTGGTATTATGAGAAAATGGAATAAATAAGACAGGAAAAAAAAATCATTATGTCCAGAAAATCTTGAGCAAAAGACAGCTAGTCCCTGCAAAGGAGCCACAAACACAGCCCTGAGTGCACTGACAGCCGAGGCCACAGGGGAAGAAAGAAGGTTCTCATCAACAAGTTCAGCTCAGTCAGGGCCTTGAACATCCACCATGGGTGCTGTGCCATTTTTCTCACATTCGGACATTCTGTCTAAGAGAAGAAAGCAGACCAGGTCCATCCAAAAGAAAACTTTCTGAGCTCACTATACTATTAAGAGGAATGTATCCCGTGGGCCATGACAAATAGAAATGGCAAGCAATAGGATATATTGGAGTATGTGAGGAAGCCATTTGGTGTAAACCTAATTTGGCCTGACTTTGTTTTTCCAAAAGGGACTGACGTGGCCATTGAGCATGCATTGTATATCTGCTTTAAACATTTCCTATGGCAAGAACAAATGGCCTTAAGATAAAGGTACAACTTCCCCCAACATTGGCATTTCCTTAGGGATAAGCATCTTTCCTTAGGCTAGGAACTGACTGCTGTGCTCACCTGTGACCACCCAGTTCAAGGTAACAGAACTGCCACCCTGCTGAGTCCACCAAGACAGCAGACCTACCTGCTGTGCCCATCAATCGCTGTGTCGCTAGAACAGTCTCGCGGCTATTGTAAAAGGGACATTTCAATCATATTTGATACATCCTCTTTGAGGGTATATAACCACTCTGTACACCCCACTTCTTTGGTTCCCTTCCCTCCTTCTGGAAGGAAGGCTCCAGGCCATGGCCCTCACATTTCGGCTCAGAATAAACTCACCCAAATTTCCATTTATAGATTGGTCATGGATTATTTTCACTGACAGGTACTAAATAGAAAGGCCCTGTAAACATGCTCTTCATGTGGCCACTTCCTTAATAGATCATCTCTTAAGTTAAATTGAGATTTTTGCTTTTCCTTTTGTTTTGTAAATTAGGATTGCCACAGTAGCTTGTTGATTGTGGCTAAAAGGCCTGTGACTTTTACTATTGAAATTTCCTTTGAGATGAGTTCCAATCCATTTTCCAAATAAATTTCAATTCTTTCTCCTTTTCAGAATAGATAGCTATGGCCCTCACTTTAACAGTGGAATATCTATTGCTATGTTTTTGTCGAATTGATCATAGTTAGAAGAGCTAAGTGGTATCTTAGCTTTGAACTCAGAAGTCAAATAAAAGTACGACACGAGCTTTGAGGTCATCTTGCCTTGAAATCATGGGATATTTTTCCCCAAGGGCAATTCTAGCTTCCTTATCATTAACTGAAGAAGATTCATTTGCTTAATAAATGCCACTGGGGGATGTTAAGGATCATGGACAGCAGGCAGCGAACAGGAGGACCGCTGTGGACTCCGTATAACATCCGCGTTGTAGAAATGTGCACTTTATGTAATGAAACTTTCCCAAAGAACAGCTACTCAAGTAAACCAAAAAGACACAGATGCTCACTGAGTTAACAAAAATGAAGAGTTTTTTGGATGGAGCAAACTCTTTATTGTTATTTGAGATTTAGACTTTTAAAAAGATCATAAACACTGCAGAAACCTACCAGGCAGCCACAGGAATCCTGGGCTTCTGGGTGAGAAAAGGGCTCGGTGCGCCAGCATGAAGAATTCTTCCTAAGGAAACAAAGCAGAGGACCGGAATGATCTGTGAGATTACAGAGCTATTGTATTTCCATGAAAGAGAGTTCCGTCAGAGGAGCACCCAGTCCACAAGATCATCATCTCCCGCTGCAGAAGGCAGAGCTCTTGCATTTGTTTTCACAGCTGGAGCTGTTAATCTGATGACAATGTTTTATTACAATGACAATATTTCCATTCTATTAAATGATGCTCCCTTGGCTGGCTGTATTGAACGTACTACCGAGGCTCCCTGGGACTTTGCTGGGTGGCTGGGGCTTGTCCTGAAGCCTGAGGCTCCTAGTTTCAAAATCAGGTACTTTGAGCACCAATATAGCAATGAATAAACACAGGGGGCTGCTAATTCCTTTTCGTGGCATGACACAGCAATTTAATCATCACTTAAAGAATAACAATTATTAAATTTCCACTATGTAGAAAGCTTGTGCAACAGAAATTATTATAAAAACAAATTGCCCCAGTGGCTCAAAAACCCTTTATATTCCAAAGTTCCCGTATAGCTGTTTCCTTGTGGGCCTTATACTTTGAATTATTTTTTAACTAATGTTTGTAAATCAAAGGTTGCTTTAGTAATGATAATTATTCCTATTTACTCAAAAACTGGGACAGATGGGAGGAAACTAACATTTACTGAACTACAGTCACCCGGCTAGATATTTTTACCAAAACCTCTTGCTAGCCCCACTCTTCAGAAGAGTAGGTGGAAGTTCTGAGAGATTACCTCTTCTCTGCTGCTCCAATGTGAAAACATTGAGAGGAAAAACCTGCAGTCCGATGAAAAGAAACTTTCCGTTTCTATTAATCAGGTCAGCGAAGTACAATTTCCATGTAATTTTTTTAAATGTCAAAAAATGTTTTAAAGACTTCCCCAATGCTATTTTCTTCGTTAATTGGCTTATGGAGACTGCATCTGAGACTAAAAGTTAACATGGAAAGACTACCTAAGGGAGTTATGCATTTGATCAGACTGCTGTAGCTGATAATGAAACCAACAAAGAGTTAGCCATTGATGATTAAGTAGCTAGGAACTAAAGGGTTTTTTCCTTTTTGCAATTGCTGATTATAGCTTTTAGCTGTTTAACCCACCCATTATTAACTGTGCTGTTTAGGCAATATGCTGACTCCCACTAGGCTCCTATAGATAACATCTTCCTAGAGCCTGGGTCACCATGATAATGGGTGTTTGAGCTGCTTTTCAGGAATTAGAACCCCTTGTCCACTTCAGGCTGTTGAGACCACCAACTCATCAACAGGGCTTGTGAAGATGTCTGATAGGTGACCTTTTGATGTCAAGAGGCTAAAAACTCCCCCCTCAGATCATGCTCACACTGTCATGTTGTGAGCGTGCATCCTATGAAGAGGCATGGAGTCTGACCACGCTTGTGCAAATCAATTACCTCACCTGTCCTCACCTCCAGTCGTCTCTCTCCACATTTCAGACCATCTTGCCCGCTATCCCATAAATATCCCTGAGTCCCTATTTTCGTGGAAGCAGATTCGAGTCTCATTCTCTCGCTTCCTCACTTGACTGCTTTGTGATTAAACTCTCTCTCTGCTGCAATCTCGTCATCTCAGTGTTTGGCTTTCTGGGCAGAGGGCAAAAATGAACCTGGCGTGGTAACAATAATTACTTCAAAAAATAATGACTCCATTTACATGTCCTAAACTCAGCAGGCCTTCCTTGCTTCCTCCAGGTCCTCCAGCTGCAAGCCTTCATTGACTGCTGGCAAGCGTTTATAACTTCCTGAATTTCTTCAGTTAGTCATCTTTGTCTCTTCCAAATCCTCTATTCTTCTTTGCCTCGCTCCTTTTTATAGAATAAAATTTGTGACCTTTGGAGTTGCATAAGGACCAGCAACAGTATTTACAGATTTGGGAGCATCTCTCAGTTGCCAAAAATTTTTTTGTTCAAAAATTCACTATGAAGCTGTGTGAGCATTCATAAAAGGGACAAAAGAGGAGATGATATGTGTGGAACTCTAGGTTTCTACTTAAATTTCTTCCCAGATTTCAGGAACCTAAGCACACATCACTCTGCCTTCAATAGCAATCCCTTAGGTGTTCCCTAGGACACAGCTGCACTGTTGGCATCTGGAGCAAATATGTCTTGACAACGGTCCCTTGGTTCTTCCAGTTTGGAAATGCTGGGTTAAGCAGGTCCCTTTAACACAGGGCTGCCTGCAGCTTTTAATAACCTAATGTGCATTTTGAATCTCAGAGAGAGAGGGAGATGCTGTAAGGACCTACTCTCCTGAAGGGAGCCTTGAGACACAAACTTGCCTAAAGGAACAAAGTCTTTCACAGGGGCCACCCTGTCCTTTGAGGTGAGCATTGCTCTTTCTGGACGACTGGGAGCACAATGATGCAAAAAGCAGAGAAAGCTTAAGTAACTTGCCCAAGTCATACAGTGAATGTGGTAGAGCTGAAATGCGGGTTCAGGCAGCCCAGCTGCAGAATCTGGGTTCTCCACCCCTTTACCACGATGCCTGATAAATACACTCTCTATACTTTTGATCCTTGACCTCAACTTCCATCTTTACAGGCCCCTGGGAGGAAATTTGTCACTAGCCGTACCATGCTGCAAGGACTGGACCTCATGAGCCCCGGGAATCTCTGACCACCGAGACGTTGCAGCAATGTAACCATGGAAATAAACCCTTGCACGTCTCCTCACTTGGCTTTTAAAGTTCAATAGAAATAGAAGATTTGCTAACTACTACTTTTGTTCTATATAAAGCATTAAAAAGAATAGGTGGGAAAAGTGACCATTTCACCTCAGAAATAGTAGAAGAAATCATCATTGGAGTGTCACCAGATTATGAGCCTTGTAAAATGAAACTAAATATTTACATTTACCAGTCTGTTTCTAAAAGCTGGCACCTTTAGCACATTTTAAAATTTAAATTATGCATCATCTACTATTATAAGAAAACTTATATTTTAAGTCAGGTTTATACCACAATGGATTTTTCTGGAGCTCTTTATTGCCTTCCATACGAGAGAGAGGTAAAAGTCAGAAATTCAACACCATACCCTGACATAGGACACTCAGAGAATCTCAGACAAAAACAGAATCTGATCTATTCTAATTAGTAATTAAGTGATTGCTGCAATTTCCAGGAAGGGAAAATGTAGATATCATTGAATTCAATCATATTTTACACTTATCGAAGGAAACTTACTTGTCTTAAGTAGAACCTTCTGCTTTGATCTGAGACCTTAGAAAATTAAGCCTTGTTTGTGTAATGTAGACAGAAATCATTATGAATACAAATATTCACAGCACCCTTGTACGAGACAGCCCCCCACACCCTTTTATGCTGATCAGGAAAATGGGTAGAAACAGTTACAAAACAGGAATGAGTTAAGGATAGACTACACGGATTTCACAAAGAAAAAAGGGAAAACTGAGAGATCCAGGAAGGCTGAAGAAAGGCCGAGGAGAACAACATGAGTGGGGTGTGCTGCTGTGCCGAGGGGGCAGCTGTGCAGACGGGGAGGAAGGAGAGCTCAGAGCCACCACTGCACCTGTCGCAGTCACTGAAAATAAAAGAGGCGTCTAAGCAGAATTTTGAATATGTTCTGCTGTCCTTAGCATTAATTCTACATTTTTTTCCCCTTTTGAAAGACTATATAAAGAAATATTCTTTTTTTCTGCCAACTGCCCTTTCTTTGGTGCAAGGTTGAGCCAGGGTTGGCCCACATGGGGCCCTGGGTTACATTTCCTTTTCTCAAAGGTAGACGCATTTTACATCCTGAATGTTTCTTTAGAGAGCACCATCATAGACACTTTTATTTAGTTAAATAAATTACTTTGTTTTTCAAGAGAAGACTAAAATGAAGCAACGTAATTAATTTTCTATTAATTCTTTCTTACTGAGACCATTATTAGTTGCTCAATCTTGAGCTAATTGCCTACATGAATAATGGGCAAAATGTGTCATCACAAATTAGAAAAACATATTGCCAATATTGCATTATCGTCTGGATTTTTATATTTATTACTTAAAAACATACACTTCTGGCACTTACAGCATCATTATGGTTTTTATCACTTTCCCCATTTGCTTTACCCAGAATTGTAAATTCCTTAGACCAGGGCCATATCCTATATCAATCCTGATGCCTACAACAGCACCAGATTTATGGCAGATTCTCAACAAATAACAGTCTAGCAAAATAAGAGAAAGAGAAAACTTTATGAAGAAAGGCATGCCTTATCAAGGTTTCATAAAAAGGTTATCTTTATATTATCATTTTCAAATCCTAGAAAAACAATCTTCAAAGTAATTCACCCCCAAACTGATATTACTGACATTTTAAGTCCCTTTATTTAAAAAAAATTATAGCTAATCTTTCCATATGTGCAAGTTTTCCCTAAAAGTAAATAGTTAATACATATTTCATACTTAATTGAGACTTTATTCTTATTGCTTTAAATTTTTTAAGCAAATTGAAAGCTATTAATTATTAACATTTTTGCAAGAATATAAAACATGGGTTTACCAATGAAAGAAAGGGACAGTTACGTAGCTTATTTCAAGTCATTTTATTTTTGCTTTATTTTGTTTTTTGAGGAAGACTAGCCCTGAGCTAACATCCGCCACCAATCTTCCTCTTTTTGCTGAGGAAGGCTGGCCCTGAGCTAACATCTGTGCCCATCTTCCTCTACTTTATATGTGGGATGCCTACCACAGAATGGCTTATCGAGCGGTGCCATGCCCGCACCCAGGGTCCGAACCTGTGAACCCCAGGCCACCGAAGCAGAAAGTACACACTTAACTGCTGCGCCACCGGGCCGACCCCTCAAGTCATTTTAGATGGCAACACTCATTAGGCCTATTGAGTATAAACCCATTCATTGGGCTAATATTCATTTCATGTCATGTAAACTTGAAATGTGAGTGACCAATCATAAAGGGAGATGGTCCTCTCGTCTACCAGGTGTACTGTTGGAGTCTGCACTTTTTTTGCAAAGAGCATCTGATACTTACAGGTCTGGTTTAAAATCGCCACAGAGAAGATCCTGATCTTCAAACTTCCGCAAAAGCACGTGAGCAAGGTCCATGTCATCACTGTCACTGCTGTTCATTTGAAGACAAAGGAAATGAGGTGAGGTCGCTTTTGCAGCCAGCTGAGATCACAAGGCAGAGTCTGACCTCCCAGCATGCCCTAGGCAAGCTCACCCTGGCAAATGATTCCTAGCAGGTCAGACAAAGCTAATTGTGCACTGTCATACGGCAAAGCCAAACCAGCAATAAGATAAAGAAATTTCTTAAAAGCAGAGTTTTGCCACCACAGATAGGCATTTTTATATATTTGCATTCACAGTGCATTATTTTTCTCATCTTTCATGTAACATTATAATATTACCATCTTTGGCATTTTTGCATGGTTTTGAAAAATGAACTTTAAAGGCTGCATAATATTACATCATGTTACTATGTTACTATGTTAAAATCTTAAAAATATTCTGTTAATGCTGGAGCTCTGGTTTGGTTTGAATAGTTGTTCTATTGCATAGCCCTGCAATAAAACAACTTCTTATATTTATGTTTTTTTGTTTCAATATGTGAACTATAATTGAACAATATTTTCTTGGTAAGAAATCCTCCCAGAGAAGCCTACTTACGTTTTAAGTACACACTGAATTATAGCATTTATTTTACTGGCACAAGTCTCAGAAGTTAGTTAATAGTTCAAGCAGCATTGCTGAGAACCAAGGCCACCAGTACTAAATTTCCTGATTGAAGACATCATCAGCAGTAAGACACACTATTCTAGCTTTGGGGGAGGTATGAAAACAAACTCTATATTAAATTTTATACATCAATTATAAGAAACATCTTGAGAAAATGTAGAGGAAAAAGATATTTTAAACCTATCTAAATTGAACTGATTAGGAGTGGGGCTCATTTCAATTAACTAAAATTCTGAATTACAGTATTTATAAAAGAGTATAGATTTACTGCTTTCAAGAAAACAGTGTCATTTACAAAATACTTTCGAATAGACATCATTGGGAACACTTACCTCCAAAATGAAGAAAAATGATGTATTATTAGCATGATAGATTACTTATTCATAAATAGTGACCTCAAATCTTTTTGGAAAGAAGCAGTATGTAAATTAACAAATGTACATAATGGTAACTTTTAAAGAATGTACACCATTAGTTTCTCTTAGGAAATGTAAAAACCCTCAAAGTAATCTTCAACTACTGGTTCCTCTCGTTGATTTCTTTGTCTATGCACACTGAAATGTTGAGTCCCAAATACCTTTCTTAATTGCTACCAGCAATCAAATACAGAGAGGCCTGAGTTGGTTAGGCTGACTGCACCCCATCATCCTGAAAGTACAAATAAAAACCTAGCATGAGAAGCAACTTCCAGTTTTGCACAGTGCACTCCTCTGTACAGACGGGAACTTTACAAAGAGACTCCTAGTTTCCTTTCAGTGAATCTCTAACATACCAATCTGATGTTTTCTTGCTCAAAATTTATCAATGGCTCCTTGTTACCTATGAGCGTTGAAAGAGTATGTAAGTCCCTCCACATTCTTCAAGCCTTGACATCTTTGGACAAATGTTTCCCAAAATGCTTTTGCAGAAGGCACACCTAGCCTGGCCCAGCCCAGCCCAGCAGAGCCACTGAGGATCTGCCTTGGAGGTGCTGCTCCCTCTGAAGTGCACCCCGTTCCCCTGCTACTTGTTAGACACTATCTCCAGCTGTTAAGTTCTAAGTTCCCTCTCCTATATGCCCTCCTCTGAATGTCTGCTCTCCTGTTTCTGCCCAGTGGCCCTGATGACATCTCCACTGGCTTTTAACTGTGGGCTTTCATGACAGAACAAAGCAATCCATGAGAGAAAGGACACAAGGCTTAGCACAGTAGCTGGAACACAGTCGATTCTCAAAAATAATTTGTTGAACAAATTATAATTTTATTGATGTGTTGAAAGCATAGATCTAACCCTTCATCTCTATCCAAGTATTTGACTTCCCTAAATTTGACCTTCCCTGACCTCTTACCTTTTAGAGAGGAATAATTTTAATGAAAAGGAAACACTAACTCATTACACCAAATTCGTTTTGAATTTCTGCTGAAGACAACTTTGTTTTCAGAGCAGTAACTGTGCATAAAGTTGGAATGCAAACCCTGCTGTAGCATCCAAACCCCCCAAAAATAATTATTTATAAGAAAACAACATCTTCCCCACTGCATAAAATACAACAGAGATTTAAAAATAGGCAGGTGGTTTACAACTGGCCTGATATGATTCCCTACCACTATGGCCAGAAATACACAAAGATGAAACATGCTGAAATTTACAACGGTCATGTCTCATAAGTAGGCAATGTGACCTCTGTATAAACAGGCTTCTAGCTTCTGACAAATGAGAAAACACTTTTACAAGGAAAGGAACATATTTTCCACTGAAATGTTGCCTATAAAAAGAAAATGTTATTTGTGGCATCTTTGGAAATACTCTAGATTTCTCTCTTTCGACCCATTAATCCGAGAACAAATAATGAAAGTTTAAAATATTTTTCTGAAAAACTATCGATCCATAAAGTAGTTTACTTGAAATAATTACTAAGAGCAAGTTTAAAAGTTATGGTTTACTTTTTACTAGTTTTTTGCTTAGGTCTAGAGGTCATCATTTAAAGGAAAAAAAAAAAAGCTAGCTTTAAATTCTCCCTGTTGCCATGAAATTCAAATGCTTGTTCCTACACTGTTGCTCTGTGGTTGCCTTCAAACTCTTGGCTATATTTTAAAGTAATGTTACAAGTATGTGAAGTCTGTCCCTACTAGACTCTAGGAACTCAAAATTAGTGCTTTATTATGATTCCTGAGACAGTTCCTAAATGGGGTCACTGCTTCTCTCTCCAGATCACTTTCTCTCAAAATTTAATGTGCATCACTGACCCAGAGAGCTTGACTGAACAAATGCATATTCCTGAACACCACCCCAAAGAGGCTTTGTGTTGTCACTGAAAGTCCTTCATGATTCTGATGCAGATGGAGATCAAACCAACCTAGAGAAACACGAGGCTTGTGGGAGGAGAGCAACCTGTGTGCTCCTCCTCTCTGCCACGCCTAACTCGAATCTTTCCACGTCTCCTGAGCCAGTCAGCTTCTGGTGTTGATTAGCAGCTGGTTCCAGGGAGGTCTTAGGCTCTATGAGAGTTATTATGACAGAGCTGATTTAGGACCACCTGCCCTGCAGGCCACACAACATATGATGCCATTAGAAGACCAGGTGCAGAGTGCTCAGGGGTGAGGACCAGAAAGGGCCCATCCTGTGAAGGACGGCCCTCAGAGACCTGCAAATCCCCAGGTAAGGTTGACCTCTGCCTCCCCTGGTCTCCATGGTCCAAGGAGTCGAGAAAAGTTGAATTGGACAGTGGATGCTGTCCTACTCCTGAGCCAAGGAGAATGTAGGGAGCAGGGAGGTTTCCTCCCTCCCAGGACCAGAAAGGCATGGGCAGTCCTCCTGCTGCTCTTCAACCGTAGAACAAGCTGGGCCCTGTCATTCTCAGCACTGCCGTGAGCTGATCTGACAAACATGGCCCAGGGGGCCCAGCAACCAGAGAAAACTCACATGCTGCAGACACTTTAATAAAAATAATACTGATACACCTAAAAATAGTTAAAATGGTAAATTTTGTGTTATATAATTTTACCGCAATAAAAATAGAGCTGCTAAATGAATAGATACCTTAAACCAAAAATAAATAAATGAAGCTAAGGGATAGGATTAGTAGTTAGGCTGAGACTTATGCTAGGCTGAGCACCAGGGCCTGCAGAGGGAAGTGGCTGCTTCCTGTCACAACTACTAATACTCTTTTAAGTTGTTTTTCAGATGAAACCACTGTTGAGGAATCGGCTGAAACCAACCTGAGCAGCCCAGCTCCCCTCTGAGTGACCAAGAGTGAACACTGTTAGCTATAATCTCATTATAATGTGAAAATCTTTGCCCAGAGACATTCCTGTCCACTCATTCTTTGAACATGTGACGTATGTAGTAGCTTGTGTACATGCTACACATGCGCCTTAAAAGAACATGGCTGTGGGAGAGGAAGGAAGAGAAAGAGATTCAGAAGAGCACAAAGGTCAGGAGGAGAAACTTTGGGATAAGACATCTGGCTTTAAATCTCAGCAATGTGTTCCTCTCTCAGTGACCTGGAGTAGGTTGCTCAGCTCTCTGAGCCTCAGGTGTCTCATCTGCAGAAAGAGTTCATCATTTACAGTTGAAAAGTGGTGTTTTCAAGATTATGTGTGATAATGCCTATATAAAAGACTAGCATAGCAAGATGGTGCAGTGAGTAGTCCTCTTTGTCTCTCCCCCTTTGAGTCTACAATTATTTGGACACTCATTGCTTAACAAAGGATATCCAGATAGCATCTCAGGATGTCTGAGAGACCCACGCAACTATACATCAGAAGGCGGACGGACTTCCCTCCGGGAGGAGGTGGAGATAGGTGAAAACTCTCCGACCCCGACCGAACAGCCTAGTACCTGCAAGCGGCTTTTTTCCAATGGACGCCCCCAGAAGATCAACACACACGTAGGGCAGGAGCGAGCGCACACCAGAGGAGCGATGGTGGAAACAGGTGACCAGAGCCCTACCTAAACCCCCCGCAATTACTCCTAAAAACAGAGGGAAACTCCAGAGTTACACACCTGAGCCCGCAGGGAGAGTTTCGCCGGCCATTGGTGGGGAGATCCCGCCTGGTGTCCACGGCGCCCGGAGGGTCCCAGAGAGAATCACAGAGGGCGTGGCAGCCCCCTGGCTGCCACTGCCTGCACGGCGGGGCAAGAGATTGCCTTAGATCTCGGAGAGGACTGGGGCTGGGTGGAGCTCCAGAGGCCGGCTCCGCGGCCCGGGGGGCAAGCTCCAGAGTTCTGCCCGGGCAGCAGTCAAAACTCTCTGTCTGCCATTAGCGGAGGGGCCATTCCCAGCATTCACAATGCCGGGAAAGTCCCAGAGAGAATCCCAGAGGGCACGGCGACCCCCAACTGCCGCTGCCGGCCCAGTGGGGCATGGGATTGCCGGAGATCTCGGAGAGGACTGGAGCTGGGTGGAGCTCCAGCGGCCAGCTCCGTGGCCCTGGGGGGGAAGCTCCAGAGTTCCGCCGGGGCAGCAGACAAAAGTCTCTGTCTGCCTTTAGCGGAGGGGCTCCGCCCAGCATCCACAACACCGGGAGGGTCCTGGAGAGGAGAATATCAGGCAGGGCAGCAGCCGACCAGCTACCACTGAAATCAAGATCTCTGGCTATCCCCCAGACAGGGCAAAGGGCTCCCCGAGTTCCTGGGGAACAGGACTGGGGCTGGGTGGAGTTCCAGTGACCTGGCTCCGTAGCCTAGGGGGAATCCCTACAGGCTCACAGCAGCCTCAGGGAAAGCCCCTGCACAGCACTAGTAGAGAACACCCATCTGGCAGCCACAAGGCCAGAAGACCCCGGGACAAAAGTAGCATAGCTAGGTGAGCTAACCAGAGACTGTAGAAGATGCCAATAGCTCTGCAGTGACCCATAGTGGACAAGTGAGATTTTGTGGGTGCCGACAGTGACGGAGTGGCAAATATAAGTGATCCTACCCCTGGCTGCTGGAAAAGCAGCACCAACACCATTGCAGACCCCAAGGAGGGAGCACGTCTAGGTGGGCTGCAACAGTAGGCACCAGCAGCCTGAAGCCCCCCCGTGACAGCCCCCACGGCAGAAGAGGGAATCCAAAGGGCCACTGTGACTATGAGGAGGGGCCCAGGCCCAGTTAGCAACTGCAGATAGGGTTCCTGGTTGGTGCAGTATAAACAGCTGCTCCCCCACCACTCCAGCAGAAACAAGTGGAAGGAGCAACTAAACTCTATCTCTATGCGGAGGCACAAATCTACAACATCAAGCAATATGAAAAAATACATTAAATCTCCAGAACAGAAGGAAAATAACAAATACACAGAAAACAATTCCAAAGAAAATGAAATATATAACCTAAATGACGATGACTTCAAAACAGCCATCATTAAAATACTCAATGAGTTAAGAGAGAATTCAGATAGACAACTCAACGAGTTCAGGAGTTATGTCACAAAAGAGTTTGATACTATAAAGAAGAACCAAACAGAAATACTGGAAATGAAGAAGACAATAGAGGAGATTAAGAAAAATCTAGATGCACTGAAAAGTAGGGCTGATAATATGGAGGAAAGAATTAGCAATTTGGAAGATGGGAATATAGAAATGCTGCAGGCAGAGGAGGAGAGAGAAGACTAAAAAGAAATGAAGAAACTCTCCGAGAAGTATCAGACACAATTAGGAGATGCAACATAAGGATTATAGGTATATCAGAGGGAGAAGAGAATAAGAAAGGGGCAGAAAGCCTATTCAAAGAAATAATGGCTGAGAACTTCCCAAATCTGGTAAGAGAGATGGATCTTCAGGTGACAGAAGCCAATAGATCTCCAAACTTTATCAATGCAAGAAGATCAACCCCACGGCATATAGTAGTGAAGCTAGCAAAAGTCAATGACAAGGAGAAAATACTAAGGACAGCCAGGCAGAAGAAACTAACCTACAAAGGAACCCCCATCAGGCTATCAGCAGATTTCTCAGCAGAAACTTTACAGGCTAGAAGAGAGTGGAATGATATATTCAAAAATCTGAAGGACAAAAACCTACAGCCGAGAATTCTCTACCCAGCAAAAATATCCTTCAAATATGATGGAGAAATAAAAACTTTCCCAGATAAACAAAAATTAAGGGAGTTCATTGCCACAAAACCTCCTCTTCAGGAAATCCTCAGGAAAACCCTCATTCCTGAAAAATCAACAAAAGGAAAGGGGCTACAAAACCAAGAGCAGAGGAGATAAGTAGAAGGACAACAACAGAGAGTAGCAGCTCTTCATCAGAACAGATGAAACCACGGGACGAGAAACAAAGGAAATTGAAGAAAACCGGAAAACAAGACATAAAATGGCAGTGGTAGGCCCCTACATCTCAATAATCACCCTAAATGTAAATGGATTGAACTCCCCAATCAAAAGACACAGAGTGGCAGGATGGATCAAAGAACAAGACCCAACAATATGCTGCCTCCAGGAAACACACGTCAGCCACAAAGACAAACACAGACTCAGAGCGAAGGGATGGAAAACAATACTCCAAGCTAATAATGAACAAAAGAAAGGAGGTGTCGCTATGCTAACATCAGACAAGGTAGACTTCAAAGCAAAACAGATAAAGAAAGACAAAGAGGGACAGTATATAATGATAAAAGGGACTCTCCACCAAGAAGACATATCACTTATAAATATATATGCACCCAACACAGGAGCACCAAAATTTGTAAAGCAACTCTTAACAGAACTAAAAGAAGACATCAACAACAATACAATAATAGTAGGGGAACTCAACACACCATTAACACCAATGGACAGAATATCCAGACAGAAAATCAACAAGGAAATAATAGAATTAAATGAAAAATTAGACCAGATGGACTTAATAGATATATATAGAACACTTCATCCAAAAACAGCAGGTTACACATTCTTCTCAAGTGCACATGGAACATTCTCAAGGATTGACCATATTTTGGGAAACAAAGCAAGCATTAATAAATACAAGAGAGTTGAAATAATATCAAGCATCTTTTCTGATCATAATGCTATGAAACTAGAAATCAACTACAAGAAAAAAGCAGAGAAAGGTGCAAAAATGTGGAGACTAAACAACACGCTTCTGAACAAATGATGGATCATTGAAGAAATTAAAGAAGAAATCAAATATTATCTGGAGACAAATGAAAATGAGAACACGACATACCAAATCATTTGGGTTGCAGCAAAAGCAGTCCTAAGAGGGAAATTCATCGCAATACAGGCTCACCTCACTAAACAAGAAAAAGCTCACATAAGCAACCTCAAACGACACCTAACAGAACTAGAAAAAGAAGAACAAACAAAGCCCAGAGTCAGTAGAAGGAGGGAAATAATAAAAATAAGAGCAGAAATAAACGATATTGAAACAAAAAAGACAATAGAAAGGATCAATGAAACAAAGAGTTGGTTCTTCGAAAAAATTAACAAAATCGACAAACCTTTACCCAGACTCACCAAGAAAAGAAGAGAGAAATCTCAAATAAATAAAATTAGGAATGAGAGAGGAGAAATCACAACAGATACCAATGAAATACAAGGGATCATAAGAGAATGCTGTGAAAAACTATATGCCAACAAATTGAACAACCTAGAAGAAATGGACAACTTCCTAGACTCCTACAACCTCCCCAAACTGAATCAGGAAGAAATGGAGAATCTGAATAGGCCAATCACAAGCAAGGAAATAGAAACGGTAATCAAAAACCTCCCCAAAAATAAGAGTCCAGGACCAGACGGCTTCTCTGGAGAATTCTACCAAACATTCAAAGAAGACTTAATGCCTATTCTTCTCAAACTACTCCAGAAAATTGAGGAAGATGGAGCACTCCCTAACACATTCTATGAAGCCAACATCACTCTGATCCCCAAACCTGACAAGGACAACACAAAGAAGGAGAACTACAGGCTGATATCACTGATGAACATAGATGCAAAAATCCTCAACAAAATTCTGGCAAACAGAATACAGCAATACATCAAAAAGATTATACACCATGACCAAGTGGGATTTATACCAGGGACACAGGGATGGTTCAACATCCGCAAGTCAATCAACGTGATACACTACATCAACAAAATGAAAAACAAAAACCACATGATCATCTCAATAGATGCAGAGAAAGCATTCGACAAGATCCAACACCCACTTATGATAAAAACCCTCAATAAAATGGGTATAGAAGGAAAGTACCTCAACATAATAAAGGCCATATATGACAAACCCACAGCCAACATCATACTCAATGGACAAAAACTGAAAGCCATCCCTCTGAGGACAGGAACAAGACAAGGGTGCCCACTTTCACCACTCCTATTCAACATAGTACTGGAGGTGTTGTCCAGAGCAATTCGGCAGGAAAAAGAAATAAAAGGAATCCAAATAGTTAATGAAGAAGTAAAAGTCTCGCTGTTTGCAGACGACATGATCTTATATATAGAAAATCCCAAAGAATCCATAGAAAAACTATTAGAAATAATCAACAACTACAGCAAAGTAGCAGGGTATAAAATCAACATACATAAATCAGTAGCATTTCTATACACTAACAATGAACTAACAGAAAAAGAACTCAAGAACTCAATCCCATTCACAATCGCAACGAAAAGAATAAAATACCTTGGGATAAACTTAACCAAGGAAGTGAAGGATCTATACAATGAAAACTACAAGACTTTCTTGAAATAAATTGACAACGACATAAAGAGATGGAAAGACATTCCATGCACATGGATTGGAAGAATAAACATAGTTAAAATGTCCATACTACCTAAAGCAATCTACAGATTCAATGCTATCCCAATCAGAATCCCAAGAACATTCTTTACAGAAATTGAACAAAGAATCCTAAAATTCATATGGGGCAACAAAAGACCGCGAATTGCTAAAGCAATCCTGAGCAAGAAAAACAAAGCCGGCAGAATCACAATCCCCGATTTCAAAACATACTACATAGCTACAGTGATCAAAACAGCATGGTACTGATACAAAAACAGGTCCACAGATCAATGGAACAGAATTGAAAGCCCAGAGATAAAACCACACATCTATGGACAGCTAATCTTCGACAAAGGAGCAGAGGGCCTACAATGGAGAAAAGAAAGTCTCTTCAGCAAATGGTGCTGGGAAAACTGGACAGCCACATGCAAAAGATTGAAAATTGACCATTCTTTTTCACCACACACCAAAATAAACTCAAAATTGATCAAAGACCTAAAGATTAGGCCTGAAACAATAAGTCTTCTACAAGAGAATATAGGCAGTACACTCTTTGACATCAGTTTCAAAAGAATCTTTTCGGACACTATAACTCCTCAGTTGAGGGAAACAATAGAAAGAATAAACAAATGGGACTTCATCAGACTAAAGAGCTTCTTCAAGGCAAGGGAAGACAGGATTGAAACAAAAAAACAGCTCACTAATTGGGAAAAAATATTTACAAGCCACTTATCCGACAAAGGGTTAATCTCCATAATATACAAAGAACTCACACGGCTTAACAACGAGAAAACAAACAACTCGATCAAAAAATGGGCAGAGGACATGAACAGACATTTCTCAAAAGAAGATATAAATATGGCCAATAGACACATGAAAAGATGTTCATCATCACTAATCATCAGGGAAATGCAAATCAAAACTACACTAAGATATCACCTTACACCCGTTAGATTGGCAAAAACATCCAAAACCAAGAGCAACAAATGTTGGAGAGGTTGTGGAGAAAAAGGAACCCTCATACACTGTTGGTGGAAATGCAAACTGGTACAGCCACTATGGAAAACAGTATGGAGATTTCTCAAAAAGTTAAAAATTGAAATACCCTATGACCCAGCCATCCCATTACTAGGTATCTATCCTAAGAACCTGAAATTAGAAATCCCAAGAGTCCCTTGCACCCCTATGTTCATCGCAGCATTATTTACAATAGCCAAGACATGGAACCAACCTACATGCCCAGAAACTGATGATTGGATAAAGAAGATATGGTATATATACACAATGGAATACTACTCAGCCATAAAAAAAGACAAAATTGGCCCATTCGCAGCAACGTGGATGGACCTCGAGGGTATTATGTTAAGCGAAATAAGCCAGTCAGAGAAAGACGAACTCTATATGACTCCACTCATAGGTGGAAGTTAGTATATTGATAAGGAGATCTGATCGGTGGTTACCAGGGAAAAAGGGGGGTCGGGGGAGGGCACAAAGGGGGAAGTGGTGTACCCACAACATGACTAATAAAAATGTACAACTGAAATCTCACAAGGTTGTAATCTATCATAACATTAATAAAATAAATAAATAAATAAAAAAGACTAGCATAGTGCCTGTGAAAGAATAAGTGGATAATTAGCAGTTAATAAAATTAGTTTATCTCCATTCCCCAGACACCACTGACTATGAGACGCACTAAATGGCAATGATCTGACCTTTTTTGAACCTTGATTTGAATAAATCAACTATAAAATACATTTTTGAAATAATTGGGGAAATTTGTGTATGACTAGGCATAATAATTTTTACTAGGCATAATAAAGGCATTGTGCTTATATAAAAACAAAAAACAAACAAGCAAACAAACCAAAAGAACATGGCTGTTAGACAATAAACCCCAATTTCCTGCTTTTTGTTTCACTGAATATTAATGAACTGTACCTTGATTTAACAATAAAAGGACCCCTCAAATCCTTGTTTGGGGAGACATGGGTTTGGGAATAATCACAATAGTCTCCTGACTTGCTGCAAGGAATAAACTTTGTTTCACTTTCCTATTCCCCTGGTGTACTTATTGGCTCTGCACGCACCAACGGGTGAACCCACTGCATTCAGTTACAATAGGAATCGAGAGTCACATGCCTACACAGAACTTTCTGAAACCAATAAATACAGTTTCCTTAATGAGAACATTAAGTCTATGAACTGAGTTAGAGGACAGTCGCTGTTTAGATACAAATAGTGACATAGAAGAATTATCACAAACAGAAAGAAAAAAAAGTAAAAGAAAAGATAACCATAAGGAAAAGATAAAGAACTGAAAGATGGATCCAGGAGACCCTAATAAGGGATGTAACAGGAGTTCTCAGAGTAGGTAAAGGATGCATTGATGTGAGGAAACAATTAGACCAATAATAGAAGAAAATTATCCTAGACCGAAAAAAAGACCAAATCTGCAGGTCTGATGAGGAAAAGATGGAAAGAAAACATCCTCCACTCCAAGGACAAAGAAGAAATCTCACAAGATTCCAGAAAGAAAAAGTTACCTAAGGAGAAAGGGAACCATATGGACTGATATGGATCAGACATCTTGCCTGGAGGCTGCAAGACTGCAGGTGGACCACCATATACCAACAACTCTGTGAAAAGGACAGCACCCAGAGAGGCCAATTGCGAACCAGGATACCATGCACAGAGCAGGGCAGAAGGAACCAAATCTGCTGATAGGCAGGATCACAGTGGCTGTCACTCCACACCTGCTAGGAAGACGCTCAACAGAAGGACTCATGACATGCAAATTAACCAGAATAGAAATTGTGAGATAGATGATACAGGAGGACACAGGAAGAGAGGAAATATGTGTTAGGCAAAAGAACTTGCTACATGAGGGCACAGCCATGTAAGCACTTATTATGTATGCCCCAATTTAACTATTTGATGTATATAGTTACAGTCATATTTGGTTAGGCAACAAGCATACATATATACATACACACACATATATACATATATATGTATATCTATACAAAGCTTTATATGGGAATATGTAACATCAGCATCAAATAAGGATTCTTAGACTAAAAGGGAATATCGCATGTGAAGGGGAGTAGAACATGCCATCCCAAAATATCCCTCTTTGGCATAAGGATTATCTTGAGCTGGCTATTTTTAAGAAAAGGCAAACGCAAGAGAAGCTCTGAAAACAGAGTAGAAGGTCCCCTTTTATAAGGAAAATTTATACTGATAAAGAAAACCTCCACTTGTACGGGGGTCTCCCTCTCTGTATCAGGAAGAGAAGGAAGACTAAATCACAAGAGACTCATCAATGGAGAAGGCATTCAAATGTGCATAATGACCTTACCCATGATTACAGGGCTTTGGCAGATAACCTTCCATTTAACTGGCTCCCTCCACCCACTCCCAACATCTTTTCTCTCTAGCACGAGATGATATTTAAGGTGATGGCTTGGGCCATTTCAGAAAGTTACTCAGTTTTCCTGGGTATCTCCCATGTATGCAGGAGGTATACATGTTATTAAACTTCTATTTGTTTTTCTCCCGGTAACCTGTCTTTTCTTACAGGAGGGTCTCAGCCAAAAACCTAGAAGGGTAGAGGAAAAATTACTTTTCCTCCCTACACATGGAAGGGAATATTGCGTAGAAAAGAAGGAATTGTTCAATAAATAAAACTGTAAAATTTAGTGACCATATGGGAAAAAAATGAATTTAAATAACAGACATGAAATTAGAAAAATCAACTACAGATGATTTAAATATGAAAAAGAAAAACTTTAAGAGTAGAAAATATATTTTTAAAAAAGTGAATACCCTTTTGATCTTGGCCAAGGAAAATATTTCCTTAACAAGACAAAAAAAGGACTTAAATAAAAATAACTAATATGTAGTGTATCTATAAAGTCTGGAAACAAGAAAATGTATATAATGATACCTAGGATATTTCAATAAAATAAAATTTAATTAATATTCAATAAAATAAAAATAAAGCTTTATCTATTTTTTCATATCTTATAGGTACCCTGTGTTTGACTATCTTAAAAGTCTTTTAGGAAAGTAAAAAGACAATTATACACTGGTAGAAGATATTAAAAATACACAAAAATAAAAAAGAATTAATATGAACATAGAAAGAAACTATGTATAATATGGAACCTATAAAGAAGAAGCAAAAACATTCATATATTAAAAAAATGGACAGAAACCAAAAGGATATTTCACAAAAGAAGAAAAACGAAAGATCAATAAACATGTGAAAAGACATTTATCATCATTAGTGGTCAAGAAGATGCAAATTAAGACCATGATGAGATACACGGTTTTGGTTTTTGATAAACAACCACTTCATCAGCAAAAATTAAAAATTCTAAAAATATGTATAAGCATTGAAGAGGATGCACATTTGCAGAATCTCTCACTTAGGGCCAGCCAAGAGAAAACTGTTGTAATCACTTTGGAAAAGTTTGGCATTATCTCCTAAAGTAGACTATTAACATACCCTATGCAACTGATCAGCAATTACACTCCTCTGAATACATCCATGAGAAGCTCTTATTTATCTACAGCAAGACACATTTATGAAAATTTCTAGAATGTTCATGAAGCACTGTTCCCAATTACAAAAGAAAAAGGAAGTGTCACCCAGAGAAATCCCTAAAAATGTTTTCCATGTCTAATGCTTTGTTCTCAAGTTGTGCTTGCTTATAGGAACCAAGGCAGAATATTGCCAGATGGCCAAACCGTAGACCTGTCCAAACCAGAAAGGTTCAAGTTGGCAATGGGATGCCATGCGCAAAAGGAAATGTGTGCAAAAGATGCATGCGCAAGAAGGGAAGATCTGCGCTTGCTCAAATGCCCCAGCTCAAGCCATGTCTCAGAGACCCCTCCCCCTTCATATCTCATAAGAACTCTGTTCACCTTCCCTTCAAGGAGAAGGCGTTTTAGAGCCCAAGCTCTGCCTCCTTCATTCATTGATCAATGAATAATGTTTCTGATCTGCTATTCCAAACTAGGTCTTGTTCTATTGGTGCTAGAGGCTCCCAGCAAAAGGATCCATTTGTGGGTCACCATCCCTTGGGGTTCAATAACAGAAGTAACTCCTAATGTCCATCATTAAGAGAGAAGATTAATAAATTGTGGTATGTTTACAGAGTGGAATATTGTACAATATTCAAAACAAATGCTAAACAGTCACATGCAACATTATGGAAAAATCAACCTGATGCAATTTTAAGTGAAAAGGTCATTCTCAAAAGCCTGATATTCTTTTGCAAATTTAACAACAGACAAAGAATTGGAGTGTATTTAGACCAGAGGCATAATGGGGGACAACATATGCTTACTATATAATTAAATCCAAGTCATCAAACAGACGAAAGTGCACTCTGTGTGGTCAATTCAATGTATGAAAAGCTCTGAGAAGTTACAGAAAAGTAAGCAATTCATCTTTGTTTAGTAGCTCAATTAATCCCAGAAGGAACAGGGAATCTTTTTTTTTTTTTTTCTGTGGCACAGGGAATTCATATCCAAAGGAACAGTGCTCTGTGAAACAACCATTTAAGAAATGCCATTGTAAAAGTAAACCTAATTTTATCAATCCCTACATTTTAAAACCTCCTAATGTCTCCCATTCTGTTTGCAGGATAAAGTCTTTCCTACAGGGAATGCCTTACAGCACCTATCAGAAAACAAAGTCTTTTGCTGGGTCATTTCATTACTTTTCACATTGACTCACACTTCTTCTTCTGTCTGGAGAAACATTCTCTCCTACTCGCCTGGAAAACATCCAGTTATCATTAAGGATTCAATTCTGGTGCCATAGTCTTTAAAAAGCCTTCTTCAACACTCCCAGATGTATCCTCCCACCCAGTTTAGGGACAATCTGCATCTTGTACCTACACCTATCACAGTGTCCATAAGACTTCCTTGTCCCATCTGTGTGTAGGGTTATTCTCTCTACTCAACTGTAAACTTTCTGAGGATAGGATTTGTGTCTTTGTATACATTTGTGGAATGAGAATCAGAGGTGGAAATCTACCTGAGGTGTACTTTCAGTCCTGCTCTTATTAGACTGTGCCAACAGAGTAATTCACCTAACCTCCATGAGCTCAGTGTCTTCAGGAGGAGGACTTCATCATCAGTGATTCTGTCTTTTTTTTTTTTTTTTAATCTTATCACATTAAGAGATAGCACAAAGTTCCCTAATGATCAGTAGTTCACAAAGCACTGAATTCAGCTGGGTGGGGCTCAAGGACAGTTCACCCCCAGGGTAGGGGGGCGGTAAAATGTATCTTAAATTCAAGGTCAAGGAGCAAGTGAAGAATATGAATTCATTCATGAGCAAATATTTAAGGAATGCCTGCTTGGTGCTGAGCATTGTCCAGGCGCAGTGTACATATAGTTAAGACAAGCAGTCTCAGCTGTTTCGTTTGTCATCTGTTTTCTCCCACTGGATTGTAAGCTCCAATATGGCTGGAACTACTCTCAGAATGATGGCGGTGCAATGAAGGACATGAAGGGGATGCTATGCAAGAATAGGGAGTCAGGGTGTCCTCTTGGATAAGACTTTATAAAGAGATCATGTGTATGTTGAACTGAGAGGGAAATAGCCATACCAATGAGTGGGACAAAGAATGTCCTTGGGGTTGAAAACTGGATATGCAAAAGTCGGCAGAGTTTGGGTGGTCCATGGCCTGGAGAAAGCCCAGTGTGAGGGTGAACAGAGTAAATAAGGAAGGAGAAGCCAGAACATGAGGTCTGAGCAGCCATAGGCACTTTGTAGATTATTCTGCCCATGAAACGTTTTCAAGAGCCTGTTGGTGATTGTGATGTGTCTTCTCCACTCCATTCAGAAACACAGATGATGTATTCGGTCCACTGCAGGGTAGACTAAGAATAAGTAACAACACTGAACTTTCATTGAGTTGTACTTAATTTCTGCAAGGAAATAGGCCCACTTATTCCTCCTAGGTCTTTTTTGGTTGGGACTGAGTGGAGAAAAGCAGAGAGAACTTGGTAGTGAGAGAAAACCTCAGCAAGCAACAGGTCAGGGTGATGTCCACGTTCAGGTAGGACCCCATGGATTTTCCCAATGGGTTGAACTTAGTAGCACATTGAGAGCATCCTCTCTTGTAAGAACTAAGTGTTCATCTCAGAAGATGGGTGTGGAATCCCCTCTAGACATTTTCAATAACATGTACACAGCTATCTTTCCATGGTCCACATTTTGTTTGCTGCTTTGAAGTAGTGACCTGTCCAAGTAAATTTCTGGAAGACTTTTCCTGCTACATTTTATTTCAGTTGTTGAATTCAATTTAACAAGTAACCATTTCTATACACTGTGGCAAGAACTAAAGCTACAGGGATGACTAAGACTTGACCCTTACCCTCAAGGAAGTCATCCTGTAGAAAGGAAGGCAGGAATCTCCAGCAGCAAGTTAAACCACAGTGAGATCCACATGACATGGCAGACACACAGAGGAGAGGGATGCAGCTGAGGACCCCTGGAGGAGGGGGCATCTGAGCCAGGTTTGAGAGTGTTCTTATTTCTCTGGGAACATCAGGGGAGTGAGGAGAAAAGGTAATTTCTGCATTTCCTTAAACATGGAGAGATGCAGCTACACCATGTATCATTCTGTCCTTCTGAAGCACAGAGCACAAGGCACATGGGGGCAGTCGAGGCTGCAGGGGCACCTGGAAGACCTAGTAAGCTGGACTTAGACATGCAGACATCATCCTATAGGCAACAAGGCGCTACTGAAGGACTTCTAGCAGATTTTACCACCTACAGACGTTATGTAGAGAAGGAAGATGCGTCTGTGTTGAGGCTGCTTAGCTCATAGCTGGATTTCTGTCTCTGGCTTCCCTGTGGCCTGCTCTGTGCTGGCCGGCTCAACCCTAAACATGCTCAGAGGTCCTGCCACCTCTTTGTTTTGCAGTTCTCAGTGGGAAGGGAGAATTTCTAGAGCCCTCTGAAAAAGCAATCAGCTAGCAAGTTGATTCAGAATAAAACTGAGTCAGAAGCAAGGGTCATGAACTACCTGGCCAGAATAAAAACCAGCCTAAACATGCTCCATTTGGCTTTTTTCCCTCACAGTTGTATAAAACACGATGTTTTAAATGGGTAGGGAGGTTTGGTCACAAGCAAGCATCTTCCCGCAGCGTTTTGGCCCTGGGTGTGGCATGCCCGGCACTCGCCTGGCCTCCAAGGCATTTGAGTTGGAGTCCACTGGGCTACAGACTGAGTCATCAAAGCTCCAGGTTTTCTGGGCCCACAGAGCACAAAATCCTCTGTGAGCTACATGGGTGCTGTCTGCTCACATCAATCATAAAACTATGCAGCAAGAAGAGAATCTCTTCAATGCATTTCTTTTGGTTTGTGTTTTTATGGAAATTTGTATTCTGTGAGAAATAAATGCATTTAATGTAGGTACATAATTGCATTTTCTCAAGTCTAAGATTTTAGGAACATGAGACTGTATTGAGAATTGTCAATAAGATAAGATTTGTATGTACTGTCCAGGTCAACACAGAGCTAATGCACCTAATGAATTTTGAAAGCTATGTGCAGGTCTAAATTATACACCTATTTAAAGGGGGTTACTCTAAGGAGAAAGTAAGGAACTATAATGCAAATACAATATATCACCCCATGGGGATTGCTCACAATGTCATGAAATGGGGATTTGCCCGCATCTGAAGCAGCAAGGATGGGAGCCGGGTGACACAGGGGTCGTGTGTGTGTGTGTGTGTGTGTGTGTGTGTGTTGTATGTGTGGAGGGAGTCGGGAGGAACATGAGCAGTGAGGAGCTGTGCTATGTTGAGAATCATTCTTATGCTACAATTCAGTCTGTGATGCTTGGCTTCAGTACAGTTGAAATTGCCACACAATTTATCACCCATCCTAGGACAACTTTGAGAGTAAAAGGGACACGTTCAACACACACGCCAACATGATAAAAGTTGTCTTCTGGGCAAACCGGGACATGTGGTGAACCTAATGGAGAATCTAGTATACAAAAGAAAAGCCATGAATTTCAATGGTGAGTTCCCAGGAGAACAGCTGGGCCAGTCAAAAAAGGGGAGAGTCATCCTCCTCCTCTGCTAATTTTTGTCGATCATAACAAACATGAAAGATAATTAGAAAAGTAAGAAAAATTTCCATCAATATGGATGATCTCTGGCAGCAACTTACCTTTTTCCTCATAACTAACTAAACTACTACTCTACTAAAATAAAAATAAAGAAAATGTAAACTTGTTCTTTTCTATTTAGTCTGAAATTAAAGATTAGAAGAAGGGCATGTGCCGTCTCTGATGGAATGCTCACCAGATCCCATGACAGATGGGACTCCACTGTAAGGATGAGAAAATACAGCACCAGGGATGTGGGTTCCTCGATTTCATACTTTAGGTAACATTGTGAGAAATGAGAACAAACAAATATCTTCCTTTAAAAGATTTACTCTAAGAGATGGAAGAAAATACTAAAATAGCTCTGATCCTCAGACTCAAAATAATTTTGAAATGCATTACTTCTATGAAAAATGAATACTCGAAGAGCAGGAAAAAGTATCTTCAGATAAAAAATATAATTACCAAATTAATAATGCAGTGGAGAAAAGGAATGGTTGCTTTGAATCAACTGAAAATGATAACAGTGAAATTAACATCATGTAGAGAAATTCTCACCTGTTTCAGAAGAAAAGAGTAAAGAGATGAAGATGAGGCAGAGGAGAGGTCCGTCAGAAGCAAGTGACTGTGTGGACATATGTCTATAATATATGTGATGTGTAATATACTCAATATATAAAGTGAAATTTAAAGTAACCAAAAAGTAACCAAGAACATTCAATCTCAAAAGTAATCAAAGAGCCGCCTAATAAAGCAGTGAAATGCCAGGCCTGGATATCAGAAGTCATAGTGAGGATTTGGAGAAATGAGCTTTCCCCCCTCCCAGGAATGCAGAGATTTTAGCCTGTTCTATTCATATATGTGCAACTATCTCCAACAACAGTATCTGGCATATAGTAGGTGCATAATAAATGCCTGTTGAAGAAAAGAACCAATGACTTTATGGAACTGTAAATTGACGCACATTTATAAGGATAATTTGGCAATATCTATCTTGAAAACACTGGTGCTTTTTGCCACAAAAACTTCTGATGGAAAGTATGATAATGAAAAAAACTGGACAGTGGCATAAATCCCAACAAAGATATTCGTACAGCATTGCCTGTAATAGGAAAAATTAAATTAAAAATGAATAAATAAGCCTATATATGCCCCAAAATAGAGATTGTTTAAATAAATTATGGCACCTCCATGCAATATACTACTGCTACTGCACAGCCATGAAAATGACTGATGTAGTTGCACTTATTTATAAAAATAGATATATGAATGTGTTATTGAGTGGAAAAGCAAATAAGGAAGAGCATTATAGTGTGATTTCATTGCCATAAAAAATAGAAATGAGTGTATTTAAAAGTATTATACATAACATGGGGAAGATTACATGGTAGATAACGCTGGTAGGATTATATGTAATTTTTTTAAATTATTATTTTGGCCACCCTGTATTTTCTATTACTTTCTTCAAGCAAGCTAGTTTATAATGGAGAATCCTCAAAATAATTACAGCTCTTTCATACTTGAGGAGTGTGACAGAAATCTGAACATTTGGCCAGAACAGAAGCATCAGTGGACATCCTCACACTTTGGTAGGTTCGTTTTCAACACTTCATAAGAGAAGGATGAGAGTGGGTTAATGAACAGTATGTCCAGAGAGGACAGGAGCCACTTGAAGAAGGAATACTCAGGATATGTATGCACTTGAACAAACCGGGCTGTCCCACGGTCCTCTTGTTTAGTTAAATCCAGACCCATGGAACATAGAGACATGCAGAAGAGGAAAAATATTGGAAAACAAATGGCAGAGTTTATTATCGACTTTTCCTTTTGTACCAATATTTGTTTAAATCTAATTCAAAATTACACATCATTATAAAAGTGACACAAATATTAGCAAGCACTCAGAGTCTAGTTAATTAAGTTCATTAATTTAATAAAGATATATAATTGACAAAACCAGAACTAACACGGTGCTCCTGGTTGCCCACACCATGAAGAGCCTGGTCAACACGCCTGTGCAGTCGTCAACCAGGCATCACTGAGTCCCAATCCACGCCCCCAGGTGTGACTAAGCGTTGCCTCCTAGGAAGAGAACTGTGCCCGTTCAGTGCAATGGTGCCAGCTAGCCCAGCCATGGCAAGGCCCAGTGTGCAGCAGGTGGTCAGTGACACAAGCTAAACTAAATCTGGACGGGAGCCAGCCCACTGAGGGAAAGGATCGGAGGGGTCAGGGTCCCTCTTTCAGGTCTCCACTCCCATGTCAGTGAAATGAAATTCCAGAAGCTCTGAGAACTTCCTGTGCAAATTCATGTGGTGGCAAAACTCAGACTAATCTGAATTTATTGGTAGCACTCCTGGACCTAATGTGGCCTGGAGATGTGTATTGGCTCAACTCCATTTGGAGTGAAAAGCCAGACATTCCTCCACAGAGAGAGGTGCGTGATTATGGGCTGTTGTGCCAGAAGCAACCATGCAGGGTTTTGTGAAATATACAATCTATATACTTTCTAAAATCCTAAAAATTCTGGAACATATCTAGCCCTCCCAGTCCCTGCTCATGGCAAGTGGGCCGGGCCCTTTGCACATCAGCCGGTAGCACTCTGTCCCTTTCACCAAGGAGACTCGGCAGTCCAGGGGTGGGAGTGGGTTGGGGGATGCAGGTGTCCAGGGACCCAGAGGCTGGAGGCCAGGCCTGCCTCATCAGCCCAAAGCATCTACCACAAGACCAGCCTGACAGGAGCAAGAGCTTCTCAGAATGACCCTTGTATATGCAGACCTCCCACATAATGCATATTTGAAATGTTTATTTGAAATTCTTAAAAAAGCAACATTATTGCTATTCATAATCTGTGCTGATGTAGTTTTGAAGTAAATGGAAAGAAAGGTTCTTACCTGAAAAAGTAAGTTTCAGCCCTTTCATAATGTCCAGGTGTTAGTTTGAGCGGAGGGTAGTCAATGGCCACAGGCCTCACCATGAACATGCCCATGGCCAAGGCCACAAAGAGGACAGGCAGCAGCAGGTGGGAGAGGGTGCCTTTCCAGGCCCGGCGCGTGTGGCGAAGCCGCTTCACCAGGAGGGCAGCCACCTGGACGAGAAGCAGCTGGCAGCCCTGAGTGGACGGGGGCCTGGCAGGAGCGGCATCTGCAGGGACAGGAAGATAGAGCAGAACTGAGTCCACTTGGGGGCAACCGGGGGCTTCCCCAATACTGTCCTGGTTCTGCACAGCCCTTCAGGGACTTATAGACCACCCTATGGCAGCTTTTAGCCCAGGAACACCACTGGTCCCGACTTTCCACACCAAATAAGAACACCCCCAATGCTATATACAACAGGGTGTCTTATGACATTAAAAGGCAGGATCAGAGTTCCACTGTGGATCCCCACTCTACTCTTGCTTCTGAAGGGAGACAGACAGATGTGAAAGGACAAAGAGAAGAGGGCTTGTGTTTATTTTTATTGGTTAAAATAAAGCCTGCTACATTATCGTGAATTTTAAGACAAAAAGAACAGCAAGACATTCTGATGTCCCAAGTGCACTGATGGAGGTTGGGGGGAGGGGCGGGGGCCCCATTAGACGTTCTGGCCAGGGCAGTCCTCCCTCTGCCTCCTCCCTCTCCCAGCATTCTTCTCTGTTCTTACCCCCAGGTCCCTCCTGAGGAAGCCCCAGGTTACATCGGGTCAGGATTCCGGAGGCACTGTGCCACGTGTCCCTGCTCAGTTCCATCTTCCCTGAGCCCCTGCACCCTACATCCCCCTGTCACGTCCAGGGCTCCCCAGATGAAGAGGAGCCTGATGGACATGTCTCTGGCTCTCACTCAGACCCCTTAGTCTCTGAGGCTTCAGCAACTCTATCCTCCCTTCCTTACACAGCAAATCTGAAACCGGCCCCCAATGGGCAGAGATTGAAGGTGAAATTGGAAAGCACAGCCTGAGTCCTGCATCACCAATCTCTTGGACATCTTGCCAGACTCCCTCTGAGAGTGATCATCCAGGGACTCCACAAAAATCTCCACAAGCCTGCCCCAGTTCAGGCTTAACCGCTGGGAGGGCACCTTTTATGTCCAGTGTGAGGGTGAGAAGTCACGAGCAAAAAGAGGCAGATCCCCGGCTGCAGCCCTAATCCTCATCTAAAGGAAGGACAAGGCTGGAGCAGTCGGTCATGCTCAGGGTTTTCCGCAGTGATTCCTTCTAAAGTATTCCAGAAAATCCAATATAAAATACTTTACAAAAAAAGTGGCCTTATAAAAGACAGATGTGCTAAGTTTGACTGTAATACTTACAAATATCAAATTGAAATACAGTTAATAAAAGAACAGCAAATAAGTTTAAAGTCCCGAAAGAAAACATTTTTAAAGAAACTGTACCATTTTGAAAGATAAACTATTCGTAACAGCATTGAGAACAGAGCTGTAGAGGCATAGCTGGGGATAAAAAAAGCATTTCTGAAATAACTCCTCCATTTGTCAGATATTCCCTGAATCCCCAGTGTGTAGCAGGTGCTGGGTTATTCAGTTTCCATCCTCAAAAAGGGCACAGCGTAGGGACTGAGATAAAAAGGTAAAGAAATAGCCCAACACATGTAATTAAGCGTAATAATTGATATGGACAGAGCTTAAAGCTTTGGTACCAAGGAGGAAGTCTTGGGATGGCTAGGGGAAAAGTTAGAAAACAGTCACAGCAACGGGAACATTTAGGCAGAATCCTTTAGACCTGTATTAGGAAAACCCAGTTCAGTCCCCGTCTTGTGTGGGGGAAAACCCAGTTCGTCCCTACTCTGTCTTTCTCTCCTGTGTGTCTCATTTACCTTCAGAAAGAACACTTCCTTTCTGGTACTTCTTGTCATTAACTGTGTGGGGGGGCTTCTCCCCACACGGAGCAGTTCTCCGTGGCACCAGCTGGGTGTCCTACAATTCAACTCAATTCTGACACTATCTACCCGGAGATAGTATCAGATTCCACAGGTTAAGTCCTCAGTCCCACAAGATTGCCCCTTCACACACACACTTCAGATGCCAGTCATAAGTTCAGGTTGCCACCTACGCTTCTCGCCTTGGTTTCGGTTAATTTGCTAAAGTGGCTCACAGAACTCAGGGAAACATTTACTCACCTTTACCAGCTTACTAAAGGATAGGATAAAGGATACAGATAAACATCCAGCTGGAAGAGACACATAGGGCAAGGAAGGTGGGAAGGGGCACGGAGCTTCCATGCCCTCTCCAGGTGCCACTCTCCCACCACTTCTGTGTGTTCACCAACCTGGAAGCTCTCTGAATCCCATACTACCAGGATTTTATGGAGGCTTCCTCACATAGGCATGACCGATTATTAACTCTATGTTCAGCCCCTCTCCCCTTCCTGGAAGATGAAGGGTGGAGCTGAAAATCCCAAGCCTCTAGTCATGGCTTGGTCTTTCTGGTGACCAGTTCCCATCCAGGAGCCCATCCAGAGTCACCTCAATAGAACAAAAGATGCTCCCAGTTCTCTCACCACTCAGGAAATTACAGGAGATTTAGGAGCGCTGAGTCAGGAACCAGGGGCAGAGACGGATATATACTTTCTATTATCTCACAAGACCCAATAGGGGTTTGCAGGCAATCAAGAAAATTTGGCTGTTTAAAGACCAGAATATGAGATATTCACAAGCATGACACATTCTGTGAATAACTGCGTGAGGGAGCAGAATGTGTGAGGCGAGCGGCAGGAGACGGAGGTTAAAGGTGTTAGAAACCAATTCATGAAGCCCTTACCAGCCCTTTGAAGGAGTACGGATTACAGGTTTTATAGAACTGAAGACTGCCATGTCCAGTCACGTGTTGAGATGCGTATTATGAACTAAAGTAATCGTTTATTGTACAACACGTAGTGCTCTAAGGGGGTGGGCATTGCATGGTGAAAGTAGTGGTTTATAAACCAGGCTTCAAACCAAATTCACCTGCAGAACTTTTTAAAAATGTGGATTCCCAGATCACACCTTAGACAGAATCAGATGTTCATGGACTCAGAGATAAAAATGTGGATTTTTTTTAAATAACTTCCTAGGAGATTCTGATGCTCAGCTGGGTTAAAGAGTCATAGATTTAATGTACAGCCAATGGTGATTCATATATAACTCTCATACAGCAGTTATTAAATCAGAATAGAGAGAGATTTTAGTGTTAGAAAAGGTATATTATTGAATTAAATTTAATCCTCTCTCATATAAATTTAAACATAAGTATTAATATTAATATATCCCTTTCCTGATGTGATGTGATGTGAGGTTATAATGTTGGACAACACCAATTCATAGCATTACGTATGCAGATATGGTAGGATAATTATGTGAATTATCTAACTCAAGCTAAAATAATCGAGATGCCAGTTGCCCACCCCCTGGATTTCCAAAATAATCATTGAGGTAATTGCTTTAACCAGCCTTTGGCTAAGGAGCTCTTTCTCTGGCAGCATAGAATGCCTCACTCTGTTTAGATTCAAGAGGAACTAAAAGGTCACTGGTAGGCCTGATGGCTTATGCTCCTACCATGCCTGTAGTCATCTTTCACCAGAAGTCACACCCTACAAATTAGCCTTTAAGTAGCATCTTTTGATATTCACATCCAGCTACGCACACTTAGCTGCCTGCCAAACCATACACCTTCTCAAATGTGTGCACAATAGGCAATGGCTATAAATACTTGTTTATGTCGTGGAGCTTTTCATTTATGCAGCCAGGTGAGACAAAATGGAAAGAAGACAGACTGTCTAGGTGTTGGACTCTACCTGTTAAACTTGCCTGGTGATACAGGAGTGGGAGCAGAATTGGAGAAGGGCCATCTCTGTGCCTAATGGCCTTGCAGAGAGGACCATCAGAAGAGTTACTGTGGAGTGGGGAAAGTTCAATCTTTTAATCCACATAGACCTGGATTTGAATCCAGTCTCAGCCACCAACACGCTGTGTGACTTCTGGAAAATTGCCCAACCTTTCTGTAAGTCATTTCCCTCAGTTATAAAATAGAGACTCTAGCTAATGAGGATTACTATTAGCACACATTAAACTATCGGAACAGGTACAGTGTTGACCTCCAGTCATCGTAAATGTTCATCAGACAGGCTCAACGAGTCTGTGGGGAAAGGCATTTCTCATATGATGATAGACAAATTTTCCCCACCTTTCTGTATACATTAATTGGATATAAATGGGGAAAACAAAGGGCTAAGATGGTTTATGGTCAGGAATCCACCACCAATCAAATATTCATGGCTAAACTCATAAAAGTATTCACATCAATAATTTAACAGACAAAATTAAAAAGCTGGATCAAATTGCTATAAATTGTCTTATTTGACTTATGAGTGCAATTATATTCAAGGACTCTAGTTACATCCGTAATTATGCACTCCCATTTACCCTGACTATCAAATTGCTTACGGAAAATGTCCAAATATTTTTGGTCAGGTCCCTTCAGTTGTTCAAAAATTAACACCTAGTGAGGAATAACCTTAAATGTCAAGGACTCAGCATGCACCCCAGAATATGATTTCCACATTGCCACTTCATCCCAATGTTCTTGAAGTTCTTAAAATAAAGCATTACAAATGTAATGCCTTCAAGTCAACCTTTTAAAAAATGAATTTTCCAAAGAAAAATGGCAAGCAGCATACATGAATATGCAATTCATAAAAAAACTGCAAAATAGTCAATATGTGATTACTGTAAAACAAGGCAACAATGAGATTTTCAGCTCTCCAATACGGTAAAGATTAAAAATTATGTTAATATCTCCTATTACTGAGTGTTTAAAGAAATGGACCTTCTTCTGTAGTGCTGGTGGGAGAATAGATCTATACAGTCTTTCTGTAGGAAACAGATAGAGACCGTCTTTGATCAGTTTAATTCCAAACCAACAGTTGTATTATTAAAAATAAATAGAAATTTATCAAATTTATCAAATAAGTAGTTTGTCACATTTTATAGAAAATAGTAGGGTTTGGCCCCATGGTGTAGTGATTAAGTTGGTGCTCTGCCTCAGTGGACTGGGTTTTGCAGGTTCGCATCCTGGGCGTGGACCTACACACCATTCACCAAGCCATGCTGTGGCGGCATCGCAAATAGAAGAAGTAGAAGGACTTACAACTAGGATATACAACTATGTCCTGGTGCTTTGGAGAGGAAAAAAAAAGAGGAAGATTGACAACAGATGTTAGCTCAGGACCAATCTTCCTCGCCAAAAAATCAAAAAAAAAGAAAATAGTAGCAAGAACCTGGAAACAATTTATGCCTGACACGTGGGGATTAATTGAACAATTTATAATAGAACCATACAGCAGACTGTACTGAAGCAATCTACTTCAGGTTAGAGTACAGATAAAGACTCATTGATGTGGAGAATATTTATTATGTGTTGTAAGTAAATAAAGCAATTTAAGATAGAATTATATCACTTTCTGAAAAAAATGTCTATACGCAAACATAGAGTATGGCTCAATAAAGTGGGTGGGAGAGGAAATATGACCCAAAATATTAACAGTATTTGTTAGCCAAAAAAAGGAAGGAGGATTAAAACATTAAGTATGTAACTATAGGAAAATACTCATAATATACCAGATGAAAAAAGTGTGTTACAAAATAACATATAGAATAAATATAATTTACAAAAAATGCTAAAATTAAACTAGAAAAATTAATATTTTGGTGTATATACTTTTAGCTAAAAGTGTCTTTTATCACATAATCTCTTCACTCTACATAATACTTGACAAAGTGAATTTTTTTAATTCAAAAAGTTAAGCTACTACATGCGTTTTTCAACCTACTTAAAGATTTATATTTATTTGTATGGCAAGAACATGGTTACTTTAATTTTCTCCATAATTTTCTGGGTTTTTCCAGCAATGAATAAATATCTTGTAATCAATAACTATTTCATAAAGATAGAATACTCATTCAGGAAATTAAACATGATTTTATGAAATGGAAACAGTATCATTCTCTGTTCCCTGAGTTACAGAATTTTAGAGTCGAAGTGGATCTTAAAAATAATGGAATTCACACTTTTCACATATTTATCAATAAGCTCCGTTCAGGAGAGGTGGTGAAATAAGCTAAATTTGGAGGAAGAAAATACAGTGAGTATTTACTATGTACAAACACAGTCTTCTCTCTGTATCTTCAGGAGTTGGTTCCAGGACCCCCATAGATACCAAGATCCGAGGATGCTCATGTCCCTTATATAAAATGGCATAGTATTTGCATATGACCTATGCACACACTCCCGTACACTTTACACCATCTCTAGATTACTTATAATACCTAACACAATGTAAATGCTGTGTAAATTGTTATATTGTATTGTTTAGGGAATAATGGTCAGAAAAACGTCTGTGCATGTTCAGTATTGACACAAACATCGTAGGCCTTTGGATCCGCGGGTTGGTTGAATGTGTGGATGCAGAATCCACGGATACGGAGGGCTGATTGTACTATGCTAGGTCCTTAGGTTGTCTCTTTGAATAAAGTTCTCAAGGCTCTCAGTCTTGTAACAGGGTCAACCATGTAAATAAAACATGACAACTAAACCTGACCAACACAGCATAATGTATGCAATGGTGGGTCAGAAGCTTCTCCAAGGAGGCTGCCACTGCTAGGAATTGAAAAAGTAAAAAGGTGTTCTCTGACAGGTGGAGAGGGTGACCAGTGTGGGGAGGGCATTCCAGCAAGAGAGGGAATAGTGTGCAGACATGGATTCTGAGACAGAAATAGGGTAAGTTGGTTAGTGAAAGGGTATTAGAGATATTTTCTATTGCACCCCAGTCATGATCTGGGATTTCAAAATCATTAATAGACATGAAAAAGCATAATCATTTCATCTATTCTCATAAACTCAGTGAAACAGAAGCAGATTGGCTCCGTGGGAAACCCTACTGACGCCCTAACGGTTCCTTGGAATGTGTGTTTGATTAAACAGGTGGACCCCTTCAGAAAGGCATTAACGTGGTGAATGCCTCACAGGGGCGACCACAGTCCAGCACCAGGACTCGGGAACTCCAGCCTGCCTCACCATGATACACCGAACATTCTGGAGAGGTGATTACTCCATTTATAAAACAAGAAGCTTAGCCGGGCTGTCTTGGTAAAAACAATAGTTGCATGATATTTATACAAATCATGACTAAATTGCCTTACTCATAGCATTTGTGTTTCCCTAAGAAGAAAACCAACAAAATCAAATATCCTCCTATCAAGAAAGGAAGAAAAAGGGACGGGGAAAGGGAGAGAGGAAAAGAAAGACAAAACAGAAAAGAGAACAGAAAGAAAAACAAAAGGAAATGACAGTACTTGTGCACACGGATGCTTACTAACATGATAAACCCAAAATACAGTTATTTCTCAAATATGACACATGGTGATACAAACACATACAAATTTTAAAACCACGCTAGGTTACTGTAACCTTGGTTAAATATTTTTTCAAGAAGCAAAAATCAATATTAATTATGCTTAATTCTTTTAAAAAGCTAAGTCAAGCCTCTATTTATCTAAATTGTTTTACTGACAATAATTTCACAACTATGTTTAATCTAAATTCACAGTGCTTTTATCTGTTCATTGCTTATAACAACGATATTGCTTTTTTTATACATCATTTTTCTTAAAAAAAAAAAAAGACAGTTAAGTAAAAGAGTAATTCTTTACCTGTCATGCCCTGGAAGTTTCCAGTCGCTGTACGGGTAATGTATCATTGATTTAGATCTTTAGAAAACACTGTGATTGGACTAGGCAAAGCTTAAAAGCATCCAATTAGGATTTCACTTTGGCACAGGTCCTGCCTTTTGCCTAGTCACATTTTTTGAATAATTTAAAGGTTGCTGAAACTCCTTTGATTAAACCTGGCTTGAAAAGACAAGGACTTGATGTTCAAGGAAGCAGGGGTACAGCCCCCAGCTTTGCCATTAACTACTTATACTACCTGGGCAGGTCACTTAAACTCAGAGTTTGGGTTTTCTCTTAAATGCACCAAAGACAGGTCCTCCCGAAGCCTCTAAACAGCCCCACACTTGGGTTTTCAAACCCAAGCTCCCTCTGCTGTTCTAATGGAGGGTTAGGGAAATGGAGTTAGGGATGCATTCCACTACACCCCAATCATGATTTCAGCCGAGGCCCTGTCCTCTGGTTCTGTTCTGATCCCATTTGGGAGGCACATGTTCAGCTGGGGGTGGTGGGGAGGGTGTTTGGGCTCTGTTGTCAGGCAGACCTATGTTTAAAGACTGGGTCACACAGTTCCTTTAGGAGAATTTAGTGATGACATACAAGTAGGAGTCCTTAAGGTGTCATCTGGCACACAGTGAGGGTCTATAAATATGGCTAAACAGAAGAAAACCCTCCTTATTACCAAATCTTCTCTTGGAACGCAGCCTGTGTTCACCTCCCTCACTGTTCTATCATCTTCTGTGTCTGTCTTCTTCACATGCAGTGAAGTCCTTGCAACCACAAGGGTGGAGCTCAATTCATTTTGCTGTCCTTGGATTTAAGCACACTCTCCAGTACAGAGAACATGCTCAATGAAGTCTGATGAGTGAGTGAATGGATGGGTATTGACCAAATATTGTATTTGGCATCCTTATCAATTACTCACCTCACTGTGTGGAGGCTTCCTTCCCCCCTAGGCCCATTCTCCCCTACTCAGAAAACTTAACATCACCTATGCATTTCTTCTAGTGTCTTCCCACTCAGCTTTGGCAATCACGCCTAGTGGGCCTCACTCAACAGAAGTCTTCAGGCCACTGAGAGTGGCTCCAATTCAACTTGATTTTTTTTTTTTTTTTGGTTGAAGAAGATTTGCCCTGAGCTAACATCCGCTACCAATCTTCCTCTTTTTGTATGTGAGCTGCCACCAGAGCATGGCCACTGACAGTGAGTGGTGTAGGTCTGCACCCAGGAACAGAACCCAGGCTGCCGAAGCAGGGCACGTTGAACTTAACAATTAGGCCATCAGGGTTGGCTCAATCTGATGTTCAATCAGAATGCAAACAAGAAAGTTAAAGTAGCTGACAAAGCAAAGTTATGAAGAAGAACATGAAATTTGGGGGTTGGGAGGAAGAGGAAATTGAGATAGCCAGTTCAGAATGCCCTACTCTCCTCTCCTTAGGTCTGGCAAGGAAGTGAGTGTGTAGGACTGATGGAAGAAGCTCTCGAAGGCACATTTGTCTGTAGCTTCCTGAAGATAGATATGTTAATAAAGTTTTCCCAGAGCTACTCCTGTCTGAATTATCCAAGTTGTTCCACCATTGCCTTCGAGGCAATGATGACACTTAAGATGGATGAAGCACATTCTTTGTCAAATATTTCACATGAAGATGAGATTCCAATTCAGGAAATGAGGATGAGAACTATTCATCACCCCCCTTAGGAGCTTTCTTTGGCAGCTCTGACCTGCATGGCTGCAAGAATCACGGCTTCACACACTTCCCCGACCTCCAACAGCCCCTAACGGAAGCTGTTGCTTTCTGGCACCTGCCACAAGCATTTATCCTGCCCAAGTCTATTTAAACTTCATTTTTATTTTGGCAGACTGTTTTCTGCAAAGCACCCTGCCGTTAGCTCTCTGCTGATTTTAGCTAACGTGAAAAGCAAACCTTTTTTGGCATGTATAATTGGCAGCAGTCACGTCTCCTCCCTACCTTGCTCTCAGGGAAGGCAGTTTTTGAGGCTCAAGGAAATGCGGACAAAGAAGAAAAGATAGTCCTCTGGGTTTAACACCGTGGTTAAGCCCAGGAGACACACACCGAATCTGGAACAGCTCTTTGAAGAGGCAGAGTATTATGGCCTCCCCACGTAGGATGGGCTGTACAAACAGGAGTGCCTTCGAAAGCAAACAAGAGGCTGCAGACCCTTCAGATTAATCACTGCTGAAATTGCTTTCCATCATCACAAGAAGCAGCAATTAGGAATGAAATACAGAGTATTAAATTGTGGGAGAAAAAAGAATTTTCAGTAATGTGGTACTGTCAAACCATGGAGTTGAGAATTCCAATGCAATCTCAGATCTCATGGGGGATGGGGGGAGTTAAGGCATCTTAAAAAAAAGGGGGGATAGCAAAACTTTATAAAGAGAAAACAGCTATATTCCCCAGATTCATTCCACATTAAACGAATTCGTGATCTTTCACATGAGCTTTGAGCTTGAAGTGACCCGAATACAGTGTTTTTCATAATAGTAACCACAGACCACCCAAACCAAAGGAAACTGGTGTGCTTCTTTAAAAAATGTAAATATCTAAGTCTTTGGAATCAAAATTTGTGGAAGGTGGGCCTAAGAATCTGCCATTTTAATAAACACTCAGGTGATCTTTTTTTTTTATAATAGCCATTCTAAGAAGTATAAGGTAATATCCCACTGTGGTTTTAATTCGCATTTTCCTGATGATTAGCGATATTGAGCATCTTTTCATACATCTGTCAGCTATTTATATGTCTTCTTTGGAAAAATGTCTATCCAGTTCCTCTGACCATTTTTTAATCAGGTTTGTTGGGTTTTTTTTTTTTTTTTGGCTACTGATTTATAGGGTTCCTTATATATTTTGGATATTAACCTCTTATCAGATACATGCTTTGTAAATATTTTCTCCCATTCCATAGATTGCCTTTTCATTCTATTGTTTCCTTTGCTGTGCAGAAGGTTTTGGCAAGGATGTGGAGAAACTGGAAACCTTGTACAGTGTTGGTGGGAATATAAACTGGTACAGCCCCTGTGGAAAACAGTATGAAATTTCCTCAAAAATTAAAAATAGAACTACCATATGATCTATCAGTCCCACTTCTGGCTAAATATCCAAAAGAAGTAAAATCAGGATCTTGAAAAGATATCTGAACTCCCATGTTCATTGCAGCATTATTCACAATAACCAAGATGTGGAAACAACCTAAATTTCCATTGATTGATGAATGGATAAAGAAAATGCGGTATATACGCACCATGGAATATTATTCAGTGATTAAAAAGAAGGCAATCTTGCCATTTGTAACAACATGGATGAAGCTGGAGCACATTACACAAAGTGAAATAAGCCAGTCACATAAGGACAAATACTACTTGAGTCTATGTATATGAAGAATCTAAAATAGTCAAACTCATAGGAGCAGACGGTGGAATGGTGGTTGGCAGGGGCTGGGGGAGGAGGATAGAGGAGATGTTCAATGGGTATAATGTTTCAGTTAAGCAAGATGATTAAATTCTGAGATCTGCTGTATAACATTGTACCTATAGTCAAAAGTACTGTACTAGGCACTTAAAAAATTTGTGAAGAGGGTAGAGCTCATGTTTTCTTACCACAGGAAAAAAGGAGAGGGCACGAGGAAATTTCTGGGTTTAATAAATATGCTAATTGCCTAGTTTGTAGTGATGCTTTCACAGGTGTGTGCCAAGGTCCAAACTCGTCAAATATATGTTATATATATACGCAGTTTTTTGTATACGTTAAATATATGCAGTTTTTTAAATATATGTTAAACCTCAATAAAGCTGTTTTAAAAAAGCACTCAGGTGATGTTTAAACTTTCTTTTAAAAGGTCTCTTCTCTTAAAACTACGCCATGAGCATAGCAGCGGGGGCCATGGTACATCAGACTGATGGCATTCTGAGGCTGTTCATTTGATAGGTGGGACAGGGCATGTGACCTGCTCCTCCAAAGACCAGGTGTGCACAATGACATACAGAAACCAGAAGCCCTGGGAGTGAAGCCAGGAGAGGCCAAACCATCACCACCCGCCTTACATGCAGGCCTTCAGGTCCATGTTCTCATTCATCTGGTCATTTAGTCAAGCAAGAAACATGTGTTCAACGTCTCCTATGAAATAGTGTTACATTGAGTGCTAGGAATACAGCAAGGAATGAAACATCTCCAGGCCTTGCCTTCTGGGGCTTCACTCTTTTAGTGAGCACAGGTGTTACAATTAACTATTAAATACAATCTGACCAGGTGCTGTGAAGGCTAAGAGGACACAAAAAGCACTCATAAGGGAGCTCCCCTGGCCTGGGCAGTTGGGGAAGACTTCCTTGAAAATGGGACAATTAAACCATGCACTGAAGAATGAATAGGAATTAGCTCAGAGAAGCAAGAAGTGGGAGAGGTCCGTGGGGCAGGAAGAAGGGCTGTTGTGGAGGTTCTGGGGGCAAGATGGAGCCTGATCTGTTCAAGAAACTGAAAGGAACGCAGCTGGACTGCAGCACATAGAGCTGGGGGGCAGGACAAGATCAGGTACTCAGGGGTCCATGGGCAGAATTTGGGTACAGAAAAATGGAAAACCAGTAAAGGATTTTAAGAGAGGATGGTGATCAAAGACTTATTGTTTAAAAGAAGACTCTGGCTACAGTGTGGAGAATGAATTGATAGAACTTAGGGATGACCGTATATGGAGGGTGAGGGGAGAAGGTGTCACGAAGAACTCTGACATTCTTGCTTGTAAGCTAGGTACAGAGTGACGACCTTCTCTGAGACCAGGAACAATGAAAGAGAGATGAGTTTATGGGTGAAAATCATGAGCTGGACTTGAAGATGTTGAAGTTAAGGCACTTGGGAGGTATTAGAATGGAGTTGTTAAGTAGGCAGTCACAACCAAGAGAAGCGATCTGAGCTGACTCAAGACACGTGGGCATTAAGCAGCACAGAGATGAAGAAGCCTCTGTCAGGGACCAAACAGCCTATGAGAGGAGCACACAGTAAGGAGAGAAGAGGGCCTGAGGCTGGCTGAGATCAGTGGAACTCTACCATTTAAAGGTTAGGCTATAGAAAGTAAACTGGTAAGAGGCTGAGAAAAACAGAAAGACAGTGGGAATAATCTATGCGATAGGGAGAAACTGAAAATACAGAGAAAAGAATTCTTGCTTAGAAGCTGGGAAGGGATTCATCATGGGCAGAGGAACTGGTCTCACCTGAGAAGAGGGACTGTTCTCTCGGGTAACAGAAAGAAGGAAAGGGGGGGTGCAGATGGGAGGGTGGGGTAGGTTTGGGGTGGGAGGTAGATGTTGGCTTTCTCCATGATGCAGGAAGGGGGCTCCTCTGATGAGAGTAAGAGAAGGAGGGGCCAGGGCTCTGAGGAGGGGCGCACATTTGAAACTGACTTGATAGTGACTAGGAGAGTGTTAGCTCAGGAGACAGGGTGAGACTTTTGGGCGGTGTACAGAGCTTGTTACTGAGAATCTACTACACAGCCTGTGAACATTAGATGATTCAAATGCTGAATCCACTGGAAGAAATGAAAAGCATGCAAATAAATGACAAGAAATCAGCCTAGTCAAACCTACGAAAGAGGCAGGTATTAAGTGTTGCAGGAATACGGAGGAGAGGATGAATTACTGCTCGGGAGAGCTGAGAGAGGTTTCCAGCAGAGGCAATGGTTGCCTGACACTGGAAGGGTGCTGTGCAGTGGGCCAGTGCCCATGTGGGGCCAGCGTTTATGCTAGTCCAAGTAGCAGGGTGTAAGTACAGAGTGCCACAGCTAAGCTGCTAGGGGCTCAGGAATCTACTAGCCAAACCTCTCACGTTGTGTGTGTGAGCACAGCAAGGAAATGACTTGCTCAGTTGTGTTAATCAGTCTGCTAGGCATGCCATTACAAAGTACCACAGACCAGGCAGATTAAACAATAGAAACTTATTATCTCACAGGTTTGAAGGCTAGAAGTCCAAGACTAAGGGGCCAGCAGAGGTGGTTTCCTCCGAGGCCTCTCTCCTTGACTTGCAGATATCCACCTTCTCCCTATGTCCTCACGTGGTCTTCTCTCTGTGGGCATACATCCCTGGTGTCGCTTTTTATATCCAAATCTCCTCTTCTTATAAGGACACCAGTCAGATTGGGTTAGGGCCCACTCATATGACCTCATTTAACCCTAATCATCTTTTTAAAGACCCTCTCTCCAAATACAGCCACATGCTGAGGTACTGGGGGTTACAACTTCAAGATACAAATTTGGGGGGGAGACACAATTCAGTCCATAACACTAATGCACTGCTAGAAAGCAGTAGGAAGAGAGAACCGAAATAAAATTTGTGATTCTAAGTAGAATTGTCCTTCTACTATTACACCAAAGTAGTGGATTTCAAGGTGCGGTGCTTAGACCAGCAGCATCAACTGGGAGCTTGTTAGAAAAGCAAGTTCTTGGGCTCCATCCTGGAACTACTGGATCAGAACATTTGGGGCTGGAGCTCAGTAATCTGTGTCTTAACAGATTCTCCGGGTGATTATTCTAATGTAAGATCACTAAATTTTTCAGAAAGTCAACTAATTAATCCAGTTATCTGGGTAGATTTCAAATATTATAATAAACACTGCTTTATTGGGCCTTGGAAAAGCCTTTGCAGGGAAAGAAAGGATCTAAACAGACTGCAATGGCAGGCACTGTGCCTGGATAGGAGTCTCATATTGGACCTACTGAAGGTTTGAGCAAATCAGATAACTTCTCTAAACCTCAGTTTCTCCATCCAAATAACAGAGATAGAAAAGACTGTTTCCAAACTGGCCATGAGGATTGAGTGAGAGAATGCACAGACAGTGCCTATTATAGTATCCAATACACTCCAGGCAGCTAATAAATAGTTTCCTGCTCCATGAAGAAGTGACTTCCACACCTTGCATCACAGGTGCAGGACGAATGTGCCATTCCAGGCGTTAGTCTTCATAACTCACTTCTATGGAGCTACTAAGGCTCTCATGATTAAAAAATATATATTTTATTTTTCCTTCATCAATCTCTCAGAGAGGCAAGAAGTAAGTTATTTGAGAGCTGCTCTCTTGGAAGACTGTTTCTGAAGACATATGGCCCGCACAGAGAGCAGGGCTGCCCACAGGCACGTGCAGCCTGGGAGCAGGAATCAATAACAAAAAAGTAATTTTTGAGGGCATCGATAGGAGAAGAAAGGTTTTTGTAAATGGTTATTTTATAAATTACATTTCCTTAGTGTGGATCACACACACACACAAAAAGTGACTAAAGCACTTTACCTGGAAGACATTAATACACGCTCTCTCCAAAGTCCTGATCCAGCACTTTGATAGAGTTATATCTACTAAGTACTATAAATTTCACTTAGGTTGAGGCCTCATGGTGAGCTTTATGGGAGGATTTTGCAGAATATAACAAAATTGGTAAATGTAGGCAATCTCATACCAAATTTGTTTTAATGCATCCTGGAATCACTTCTGTTTTAGTAATGAAATGCTTAAATAGATTTTTAAATGATGTATTTTCCATTTCCATAATTTTTAATTTCGATGATAAATAAAACTACATTTTTACATCATATTTTACAATGGTAATGGAAAACACTATGATTTTTCTTTCCTCGGGGTTCTATCTTAAACTTAAAATACCACTCTTCTGCACATAACATTAGCTTTTTTTGCACATGCTTTATTCCTAATATATTTACATGAGTTTTTATAATGGTTCCCAAATTTGGAACATGAAATTACCATTTTTCAAAACAGATGTATAACCATAATGAAGAGGATATATCTAGGCAATACATTTTCAAGGTAAATTATCCTAAATTCTCAATGATGACAAAATGTTTATGAGAACAAAACAATTATATTTTCTTTAAATTTGCTCTTATTTAAGAAAGTCATTAACTAATGTGTCTTAAAAGAAATGAATGCTCAGAAATAAAACTTTAGGCAAATGCTAATAATGAGAAGAGACTATAATGCATATGTCCGGTTAAAATAAAACTTTTATATAAACAGTAAAACATAGAGAGAAATTATGACATATACAGTGGAAAATGGCTACATGGAAATTATACCAGCAATAATATAGATGGATCTCAGAGACAAAATATATATAGAGAAAAAACAGCCTCTTGTACTACTGCATGACTCCATTTATATCAAGTTTAACAACAGGCAAAATTATTCTAAAGTGATATTACCTTTCAGGGAGAGGGTCTGACTTGGATAGGATATAAGGGGGTCTGCTGAGGTGCTAGAAATGTTTTTTTCTCTATCTGGGTGGTGGTTACACAGGTGTGTGCCACGTAAAAATTCATCTTTGTACAATTAAGAAATATGCCATTTGTAATAAAATGTGGGCAGTTACGTTAATAAAAGTAAATTCACGACACTATTCTTAAAAACATGTACAATTCATAGGCAACGGTGAGCAACAACTGTGTTACAAAACAGGAAATTCAAATGGCTAATAAACATGAAGAGGGGCTCCAACTCATTAGTGACATGGACATCCAATTTAGTGTGTTATAATACTGTCTTGGGTAGGTAGAAGTCTAAAACGCCCCCCAATGACTCACGCTCTTTTACAATCTCCTCTGCTTGAGTATGAGTGAGACCTTGGTCATGATGGCTGTCACTCTTACATCATATGGCAGAGGTAAAGAGATTTTACAGATCTAATTAAGGTCTCTAATTGGTTGCCTTTAAATTAATCAAAATAGAGATTCTCCTGCTCCCTTTGAAGACGACACATGCCGTGTTGTGAGATGGGCACAAGACAAAGACTTGAGGGTGACTTGTAGCACATCCACCTGATATCCAGCCAAAAAATGTGGACCTCAGTCCTATCACCATGAGGAACTGAATTCTGCCAGTAAGCTGAAGGAGCATGGAAGAGAGCCCTGATAAGGGTTCTAGTTAAGAATGCAGTACAGATGCCACCATTATTTCAGCCTTGTGAGATCCTGAGCAGAGAACCTGGTTATGCTGTGCCCAGACTTCTGACCTACAGAAACTCTGAGATAATAAATGGCATCATTTTAATCCGCTAAATTGATAGTAGTTTGTTAACAGCAATGGAAAACTAATATAAATGTTTGTAACTGGAAATGGAGAGACGCTGTAACAAATACTTAAAAATGTAGGAATGGTTTGAAATCAGGGAGTGGACAAAAGATGGAAGAATTTTGAGAAGCACAGTAGAGAAAGCCTAAATTTCCTTGGACACACTGTTAGAAATCTGCAATTTAAAGAGGCCGCCCATGAGAGCTCAGAAGGAAGTGAGGAACATGCGAGTGGAAACTGGAGAAAGGATATCCTTGTTGTAGTGGTGGAAAATTTAGCAAAATTATCTCCTCCAGTTATGTGGAAAGATTTTGTAAGTAAATAAAGTTGGATATTTAGCTAAGAAGATTTCCAAACAAAGAATTAAAGGTGCTGCCTTGTTTCTTCGTGATGCTTATAGTCAAATGAGAAAAGAGGAAGATAAATTGAGGGACGAAATGTTAAATAAACAACAGGAATGGGTCATTCTGAAAATTCTCAGTGTTTCCAGGTTTTTTAAGAAGGTGCTAGAAGTCAGAAAAAGCTATTGATAATAGAACAGAGAGAAAAGCCTGAGTATGTCACTGTAAACCTTTTTTCAAAACCTCAAAAGATCAAAAGGTCAGAGTATTCAGTCTCAAAAATAGCCCTTTACAAATATTAAGGGGACAATATGACATCAGCGAGTGGCAGATTAGGAAGCTCCAGGCCCTGGTTCCCCTACAGAAAAACAAATAAACTACAGACTGACTATGGGCTACTTCCAGGCTACAGGAGCCTGGAAGCCAGTCAAAGATCTGCAGCAACCAAAGAAACTCCTAGTTTTAAAAAAACCCACACTCAAAAGGGTAGGACATTCCATGGCATTTTTAGTCACCCTTGCCCCACTCCTTCCCCACAGCAGTACAGTCATGAAGAAATGACCCAATTCCTAGACCTCTTCTTTGAGGAGGAAAGAGCAGGGTGGAAATTTTTGCAAAATCCTGGCTAGGCTGTGGGTTGCCTGAGGACTGGTATCTGTTTCACCTGACTTGGGACTCAAATGGGGCCAGTGGTATAGTCTGGATCTCAGGCTGGAAGGCAGTGATGGATGCCACAGAACACTGCAGCAGGACCTTAGGGTGCCTGGAGGCAAGAGGCTATGGGTAGGGGACGACATTAGAACAACTAAGATCCCAAGAAGAAGCAGGGTGAGACTCTTTGGGAAATTAAGGCATTTAAAAGAAGCTAGGAGAACTAAACAGAAAACACACACACACAGGCCCAGACAGGACATGATATCCCCGGAAAAAAATTGAGCAGGTCTTTAGCCTTTACTCTGGGCGGATCTCAAGGCTCAGGGGGCCACTAATTAGCAAAAGTCTTCCACATATTAGGCTGCAAAGACAGGGAAAAGAGGCTATTTTACAAAAGCCCAAGTTTCAACAAATAATCCCAACAAGAAAAACGAGGAAAACATGGCCCATTCAAAAGATCACGATAGGGGCCAGCCTGGTGGTGCAGCGGTTAAGTTAGCACATTCCACTTCAGTGGCCCGGGGTTCGCCGGTTCAGATCCCGGGTGCAGACATGGCAAGACTTGGCAAGCCATGCTGTGGCAGGCGTCCCACTTATAAAAGTAGAGGAAGATGGGCACAGGTGTTAGCTCAGGGCCAATCTTCCTCAGCAAAAAGAGAAGTATTGGCAGCAGTTAGTTCAGAGCTAATCTTCCTCAAAGAACAAAAAAATCACAATAATCTCCAGAAACAGTCTGTGAAGAAACACACATTGGACTTACTAAATAAAAATTTTAACACAAATATTTTAAACATGCTCAAAGAGCTAAAGGAAAACATAAAAAATTAAAGTAAATCAGAAAACAATATAGGAACTAAATAAGAACAGCAACAAAGAGATGGAAATTATATTTGTTAAAAAGAACCAAACTGAAATTCTGGACCTGAAAAATACAATCATTGAATTGAAAATCAGTAGAGAAGTTCACTAGCACACTTGAACAGGCAGAAGAATCAATCTCCTTAAAGACAGTCACTTGAAGTTTTGGGGAACAAAATGAAAAAAGAATGAAGAAAAGTGAGCAGAGCCCCTAAGGGGCTTATGAGACACCATCAAGAGAACTAATATCCATGTTATGAGAGTCTCAGAAGGAGAAGAGAGACAGAAAAGATGAGGGACAGATTATTTGAAGAAATATGACAGCAAACTCCAAATTTGAGGAAAGGAATGGATATACAATTACAAGAAGCTCAATGAACTTCATTTCTTGAATATGACACCAAGAGCACAGGCAAAAAAAGAACAAAATAGGTAAGTTGAAGTTCATCAAAAAAAAAAAAAATGATCTGTGCATCTAAAAACATCACCAACAGGAAAAAAAGATAAACCAAGGAATGGGAGACAATATTTCCATATCATACATCTGATAAGAGATTGATATCCAGAAGAACTCTTACAATTCAACAACAAAAAAACAAATGGGCAAAGGCGGTTGGTAGGGGTTGGGGGAAAGGAAGGATAAATAGGCAGAGGTCAGAGGCTTTTTAGAGCAATGAAATTACTCTGTTTGATACGATAATGGTGGATACATGCCATTATACATTTATCCAAACCCATAGAATATACAACACTAAGAGTGAAACCTAATGTAAATTATGGACTCTGGGTGATAATGATGTGTCAGTATAGGTTTGTCAATTATAACAAATGTACCCCTCTAGTTCTGGATGTTGATAGTGGGAAAGGCTGTGCACGTGGGGAGACAGTGAGCATATCGGAAGTTTGTATTTTCTAAGTTTTGCTGTGAACGTAAAAATGCTCTAAAAAAATTAGTCTATTTTAAAACTGAGAAAAAGACTTGAAAAGTCATGTCTCCAAAAAAGGTATAAAAAATGTACAAATGGACATTAAACCCATAAAAAGATGCTCAACATCACCAATTATCAGGGAAATGCAAACCAAAACCACAATGAGATACCGCTTAACATACATTAAAATGGCTACTATAATAGAAACAAAAACAGTAAGTGTTGGAAAGGATATGGAGAAATTGGAACCCTTGTGCATTGCTAGTGGGAATATAAAATACTGCAGTCACTTTAAAAAATGGTATAGTGATGACTCAAAAAATTAAACATATCATATGATCCAGCAATTCCATTTTTTAAATATGTACACAAAAGAAATGAAAGCAGGAACTCAGATAGATATTTGTACACTCATGTTCACATCAGCATCAATCACAATAGTCAAAAGATGGAAGAAACCCAAGCATCCATCCACAACTGAATGGATAAACAAAATGCAGTGTATACATATAAAAGAATATTATTTACTCTTAAAACAAGAATGGAATTCTGATGCTTGCTACAACATGGTTGAAACTTGAAGTCATTATGTTAATTGAAACAAGCTAGTCACAAAAGACAAATATTGTATGATTTCTCTTATATAAGGTACCTAGAATAGTCAAATTCACAGAGACATAAAGTAGAATGGTGGTTGCCAGGGGTTGGCAGGAAGAGAGTGGGGAATTAGTGTTTGTATACAGAGTTTCAGTTGAGAAAGATGAGAAAGTTCTACAGGTGGATGGTGTTGACGGATGCAAACAATATGAATGTACTTAATGCCATAGAAGTACACCCTTAAATATGGTAAAATTTATATGATGTATATTTACCACAATAAATGTATATACATAAAAACACACATGCATATGTATAAACAGATTCTATAATTAATTAATTTCCCCTTTGGTATTCTCTTCCACTATTAAACTACCTAGATTATATATATATAAACATATATATATTTTAAGGATGTGTCTCAGAGATCTACTCAACCAAACCAGAGGATTTCTAGGAAGCTTCGTGCTGTGGTTCCCTTCACCATCTCTGTAGAAGCTGAAACTAGAGAAGGGATTATCTCAAAAAGATCTGGCTTTTGTCTTGGAAGAATACTACTGAAATCCAAGGAAGACCCACAAAGTTCTTGAGAAAATCGTTTCATCAGACACAATGTCAGCACGGACTAAAAGGGTTGGAAAGAACACAAAAAGAAAAGAAGCCCATAAAAGATATGAAACAAGCCTTCCATCAGGAGGATACAAAAATTATGATGATTTATGCATGTAAGATTTATGATTTATGATGTAAGAGAGCCCCAAAATACATAAAACAAAACCTGACAGAACTAAAGGGAGAAATAGACAATTTAACAATAATAGTTAGAATCAATTCTCAAATATCATTAATGGATAAAATAATTTACCAGAATATCAACAAGGAAACAGGAGACTTGAACAACAGTATAGACAAACTAGACGTATCAAACTTCTATAGAAAAACCACCCATCACAACAGATGGACATTCTTTCAAGGGTCCAAGGAGGTTCCTCCAAGATAGACCACATTATAGGCCATAACACAGGCCTTAATAAATTGACAAGCAAGTCATACAAAGTTTTTTCTATGATCACAATAGAATGATATTGGACCTTTATAACAGAAAAGAAATTGGGAAACTCACAAATATATGGAAATTTTAAAACAAAATCTTAAATAACCAATGGACCATAGAAAAAATTCAAAGGAAAGTTAGCAAATACTTTGAGATAAATAAAAGTGAAAATACAACAAACCAAAACTTGGGACACATTAAAGCAGTGTTTAGAGGAAAATTTATAGCTCTAAACACTCATATTACAAAAGAAGAAATCTCAAATCAATCATGTAAACTTCCAACTTAAGACACCAGGAAAAACAGGAAACCAAATCTAAAGCAAGCAGAAGGAGTGAAATAATAAAAACAAGAGCTAAAATTAATGAAATGGAAAAGAGAAAAGATAGAGAAAATCAACAAAACTAAAAGCTGGTTCCAAGAAAACATTAATAAAATTGGCAACACATTAGCTAGATTAGCCAAGAAAAAGAGAGAAGATGCAAATTGTTAGAATCAGAAATAAAAGAGGGGGTGTTACTACTGACCTCATATAAATAAAAAGGATTATAAATGAATGTCACAAACAACCGTATGCTACTAAATTAAATAACTCACATGAATTGGACAAATTCCTAGAAAGAGGCAAAACACAGAAATTTATTCAAGAAGAAATAGACAATCTGAATAGACCGATAACAAGTAAAGAAATTGAATTATTAATTTAAAAAATTACCCACAAAGAAAATTCAGGTCCACATGGCTTCACTGGTGAATTCTACCAAACCTTTAAAGAACCAAGACAAATTCTTCACAAACACTTTCAGAAATAGAAGAGGAAATACATCCCAATCATAACAGTAATACCAAAGACATCACAGGAAAACCAGAGACCAATACTTGTTACAAATATAGACTCAAAAATTCCAAATAAAATCCAGCAATATATAAAAAGAATGATCTACCATGACCAAGTGGAATTTATCCCTGTTGGTAAATAAAAGCAGTTTAACATCCCAAAATCAATTACTGTAATATATCACATCAATAAATAAAAGACAAAGACAACATATTTTCAGTCAATGCAGAAAAAGCATTTGGCAAAATTCAACACCCTTTCACGATAAAAACACTCATCAAACTGGGAATCTATAGCAACTTCCTCAATTTCATAAAAGGCAGCTACCAAAAAAAAAAAAAAAAAAAGGCTAACATCACAGGTCTTGAAAATCTATTAAAAAAAACCTCTAACAACTCCAGAAATAAAATTTGCCCAACTTTAAAAATGGGCAAAGGATCTGAATAGATATCTCACCAAATAAGATACATAAATGGCCATTAAGCTCATGAAAAGATGCTCAACGTGATTATCCATAAGGAAATACAAATCAAAACCACAATGAGATACCACTCCACATCCACAAAGTTGTCTATAATCAAACCAAAGACAATAACAAATGCTGGTGAGCATGTAGGAAATTGGAAGCCCATATACTGCTGGTGGGAATGTAAAATGACAAGTCTGACAGTTCTTCAAATGGTTAAACAGATGATCCAACAATTCCACTCCTAGATATACACCCAAGAGAAAATATATGTCCACAAAAAACTTATACACAAATGTTCATAGCAGCATATTCCTAATAGTTCAAAATTGGAAACAATTCAAATGAACATCAACTGATGAATGGACAAACAAAATGTGGTCTATGCACCCAGTGGAATATTATTTGGCAATAAAAAGAAATGAAGAAATGACTGACACACACTACAACATGGATGACCCTTGAAAACTTTATGCTGAGTGAAAGAAGTGAGTCACAAAGGACCAAATAATGTATGATTCTACTTTCATGAAATGCCCAGAATAGGCAAATTTATAGAGAGAGACAGGAGATTATAGGTTTCCTGGGGCTGAAAGAGATGGGGATAATGGGAGGTGATAGCTAAGTTGATGCAGGGTTTATTTGGAGGGTAATGAAAATTGTTCTAAAACCGATAATGTGATGGATGCACAACTCTGTGAATTTACTAAAAGCTATTGAATTGTACACTTTAAAAGTTGACATTGTGAGGTGTATGAATTATATCTCAATAAAGCTGTTAAAATAAGATATTCCCAACATAAAATTACTTATGAGGGAAATGCAAATTTAAACCAGAATAAGAAACCACTACACGCCAATTACAATGCCCAAAGTCAGTATTTTTTAAACCTTACAATAACAATAGCTGGCGAGGAAATGAACAATTGGAACACTCACATGTTGCTGGTGAGAATGCAGTTTGGCAAAGATCTATTGTAAACTTCATAGCACATTAAATTTTAGTTATTCATTCATGGTCCTGATGGACTGAAGTCTCTGAAGGAAGGCTCTGAGATTTGTGACCCTCCACACCTCTAGAGCCCAGCTCAGTGCTCCAAGGTGAATGGTTACCAATAAATATGGTAGCAATTGGACTGATAGAAACTGCAGTCACACATCTAGTAACCAAATCTGGATTCTGCCCGATCGTTGATGCCTGTGCACGGCGGTGTGAACACGAAACCTATGACCACGTTTTGGTGCTGAATGGACAGAAGCTCTAAGAAGGCAGGCTCACATCTGGATTTTTCTTCATGTAAACCTATTCCCTGCAAAATGCCTGCACATGTTAGACACACCATGAATGTGGGCTGGATTGGTTTGTTTGTGATGCAGATGAAACAAGATGAATTGTCTTCATTATTCTAATTTTATATACTAAGGAATTGCTTGTATAATTAAGTTCTAAAGAAAAGATGAAGCTGTCCCATAAAGACACAGTTGTGTTATTCAATGCAGTATAAAACTCTAAGCTTTTTGCCTCTGACTTGTATCCTTTCTATCCAGTTACATCCCCTCACTGTCTTCAGTCTCTTTCTATTCAGCTTTTGAAACAAGGGTTTTGACATTATCCCCCAGCAGGAATGCAAAGAAATACTCTTTACTTACAGGAGCCCGGAGGCTGCTCCGGAGGCCTGTGGAACTGTGGCTCCGACTCAGTCCCCAAGGCAACGTCAGGTTGCCTTTTGGAATCTTGCAAAAGCATCAGAAAGACCTTTTTGAAAAATGAAAAGAGTTTCATATTATTTTATGTTCCTTTCCACATGGCATTTCTTTTCTTTCACCTCAATCACCCAACTAGGTCATTATGACAATATTCACCAAACATACCATCTTTCACTTAGTCACTCATTTAATTGCCATAACTCTAAGGCTGCCTAGTTCTCAACAAGCTGGGTGTCAGACTGCTCATGGGATACAAAATGAGTGAAACCTGACCATGACACTCAGGGCACTCACACTCTGGCAGAGACTGGCCAAATCCACAGGCAGGAGAGGGCAGAGCAAAGGCGATGCCGATAATAGAGTGTATCCAATCCAACTCGAGTTATGACTCACCGTACCAGCAATGCAGAAATTCAGAGATGATAAATATAAACACATGACGCTCAGCGTTTATATAGCATGGATGGATATCATATGTAACAATCCCCCCGAATGTGTCTTCTTCACAGACTATGGTGTGCCACGTCACCTAAAGCTGTGCATTTAAGAAATTGGCTTGAATTCACTATTTAGTTACCGCCTGGAGCAGAAGTCCAACCTCCATCTGTTCAAATTCCAGGACTAGGTCTCAAATCTGTGAGAGGGAGGTGAAGAAGCCGTGCGAGCCAAGACAGCACGAGACGGGGTGGGCTGGGGACATTGAGGCCTCTGGAGGTTTGGCAGGGCCTTACGGAGACGTGGAGAGGGCATCCCTAACATGAACACTGGGCAGAGTGTGAGAGGAGGGGTGATTTGGCTCACACATAAAAGCGCTCCCTGCAGCAGCCGTCACTGTGGGAAAGGCTGGGGTGCTGGGCTCTGAGAGCAGAGGCTCCACTCTGCACAGCCTGGGCCGGCTCTGTGCCCGCCGGCACAGGACTCACTGCCCGGAGCGTGGGCTTCCTCTTCTGTAGACCAGGGGTGATAACAGCAGTTGATGATGGCTGTGACACGCTTAGCACAGACTTGGGAAGCACGCGGGAACTCTGATTACCCCTCTGGTTATCCAAGCTCGACTGAATGTCCTCTATGGGCCAGGCATCAAGCTAGGCACTGCATGTTGCCACTCTCTCGTTTGGCAGCATCATCATGCGTTCTTCTGTCACTCCCTCCTCTGCTCACAGCCATAAGGATCCAGTGCCTGGCCCGGGTCCCACTCCAGCCTTCCCCTGCTGGGCAGGTCTCATTGCCCATCGCACTTGTATCTCACATTCGACATGTCCAAACTGAGCACCCCAAGTCAGCAACCTCCCTGGGTTTCCGACTTCTGTAAGAAGCGTCATCACTCTGACTCTGATTCTTTATGTAGGGAAATAAGAAAAAAGGTTGTAACTGTCTCCAGGTGTTCCTGAGGAGCCCCCAGCCTACAGGGGAAGACAAGGGGAGGGCCACAGAAAGGAGGAGCAGCAAGCAGGCCTGCTGGAGCAGGGAGGCACAGAGTCTCTCTGCGTGTGGTTAATTAGCTTGGGACAGAATCCTGTAGAGAGAAATCAGAGTCCTCCACACTGGCGAAGGGCCAGGAGGCTTCATTAGACCTGACGTGGTTATTTTTATTGGTAAGATAACCCCTTGCTGATTCCTGGCAAGTCCCCAAGGAAAAGCTGCAACCTCATGACTACTACAAGTCGCAGTAACAACAACAATACTAATAAAATAATAAAACATTGTGCCAGGGCGTCACCTTGGCAAAACTATTTTACCACTCTTAGTTTCCTCGTATGATAAATGGTAATAATAAGACACATATGACAGAATTCCTGCAACAGTGAATGCAGTCACACATGAAGTTGCGAGAACAGTGCCTGCCATGTGGGAAGCTCGCAATATCTGGTCCTGAGAGCAGCCGGAGGAGGAGCAAGTGCAGTGGGTTGCTCAGGATATGTTACGCCAGTTAGTTCCGAAATCAACCCAATGAGATCAGTGCCGCTATTCCCAGTTAAGAGGAGGGCACTGAGGCCTGGCCCAGTACACATTCACCCAGTGCACTTAGAAAGAATGAAATCAGAAATGATAGAGAGAGTACGAGTTAGGAATCATTCACTGACCAGACTTTCCTCTGTACCTTATCCTAAATGAAATTTTTGTTTAATGTTCAAATGCGATTATGAATTATATGAAGCATATCTTGATAGCAAAGGAAGCATTCTTGATAATAATCTTCATCTATTTTTAAATTTTCCTTCTCTTCTTCCTTTCATAACAAGACAGTGCCTGTGGGCATGCACGTGCATGTGCGTGTGTGCACATGTCTGTGTGTGTGCATATGTGTGCACACGTTTGTATGCATGTATATTTGTGTGCACGCATGTGTGTGTATGTTGGAGGAGGTTTTGCTTTCCATAATCTCCCAGATCACTGCAGGATGCCATCAATTACAGCACAACACTGAGTATCAGGGTTCACTGTCAGAATTCTCCAACTTTACAGGTGAAAGGTAAAAGGCAAGGCTAGGACAATCAGCATGTAATGAGCGCCATCTAGTGTCAACATACCTTAACTGCAGGCACACCACCCCAAGGGGCTCTGAGAATATGAGAAAATGCCAACGTGATCCAAGCAACAATGAGGGCCAATAAAGGTTACGTTTGTCTTTTCTTTCTTTCTTTCTTTTTTTTTGCCGGGGAAGATTTGCCCTGAGCTAACATCTGTTGCCAATCCTCCTCTTTTTTCCCCCCTCCCCAAAGCCCCAGTACATAGTTGTATATTCTAGTTGTAAGTCTTTCTAGTTCTTCTTTGTGAGCTACTGCCAAAGTATGGCTACTGACAGATGAGCAGTGTGGTTCCACAGCTGGGAAGAAACCTGGGCTGCTGAAGTGGAACACGCTGAACTTTAACCATTAGGCTGTCAGGACTGGCTCAAGGTCACATTTTTCAAAAGCAATATGACTGTGATTACTGTATTCAAAGGTTTGGGTTCTTGATGGCAGGTATTGCCCTTGTTATTCTGGGCTGTAATTCCCATGCTAAATGGAAAGAGACAACAGCCCTAAAGCTCCCCTCTTCAAGTGTCTCATGAAACCATAATATCCAGAATAGAGTATTATCGTAACCTTAACGAAGGGGAATCTATAAGAAGGTTCATCACACTCCATGGAATTTGGGAAATAGAAGTTCCACATTAGTTTTAACACATTCTTTATTATCTGATACATATTCCCTAGCACAACTTTAGATCAATGTTTGTATGTGAAGGCCAAATCTTCACAAATTCTTTTAGATAATCAAATTAGGAAATCATGTGCTTCGTTCATTTGGACAATGATGAGGAAATGCAAAACATTGATGAGGAAATGCAAAGTATTGCAAAAAATCCTCATTATAGACAATTAAAGAAAGACCTGCTCAACACACAGAAATGCCTAGTCAAAAGAGAGAGAAACACAACATGAGCAGCTGCATGAGAAGTTATTTCAGTGCAGGCTAAGCATCTCACACCAGCCACACAGTGTAAGAAGAATGTCACTTTTGTGCATTTTTTGGATGAAAATATAGAATGACATTGTGCACTTATCTTCCTCCTCCTTTGTGTTTTCTCTGTACTTCTAACTGAATAGAGGCCACAGGCCAATTCATATGGACCAAATAGGACCCACACCTGTCTTCTTTTATATAAAAGAACTAGAAAGTCACTTGCAATCTTATCTGTTTTGAATTTCACTGGAATTAGCTCAGGCTTCTCAAGGCAAAGGACAATCAAATGAGGATTGGTCAAACTATTCATTAACTTTTAAGTAAATTCATCACAAGAAATGAATAAAAGTGAAATAGGAAATGGTGAAGTTAAACTCAATAGCAAAAGAACAAACAATCCAATTAAAACGTGGGCAGAGGAACTGAATAGACATTATTCCAAAGAAGATATACAAATGGCCAACAAGTATATAAGAAGCTGTTCCAGTCACTAATCATCACGGAAATGCAAATAAAAACTGCAAGGAGATATCACCTCAGGCTTGTTGGAAGGACCATTATCAAAAAGACAAACCATAGCAAGTGCTGCCGGGGAGGTGGAGAAAAGGGGTCCCTTGCACACTGTTGGTGGGAATGTAAAATGGGACAGCCACTATGGACAACAGTATGGAGCATCCTCAAAAAATTAAAAATAGAACTACAGTATGATCCAGCTATTCTACTTCTGGCTATTTATCCAAAGAAAATGAAATCACTATCTCAAAGAGATATCTGTACCCCTGTGTTCATTGCAGCATTATTTACAATAGCCAAGACATAGAAACAACTTAAGTGTCCATCCACAGATGAAAGGATAAAGAAAATGTGATATATATAAATACAATGGAATATTATTCAATCATAAAAAGAAGGAAATCCTGCCGTTTGAAATAACGTAGATGAACTTGGAGGTCATTATACTAACTGAAACAAGTCCGACAGAGGAAAAACGAACACTGTATGATCTCACTTATACGTGGAATCTAAAAAGACCAAACTCATAGAAACAGAGAACAGATTGGTGGTTTCCAGAGGTCGGGGGTGAGGGTGGGGGCAATGGGTAAAGGTGGTCAAAAGGTACAAACCTCCAGTTATAAGATGAATAAGTTCTGTACAGCATGGCAAGTACAGTTAACAATACTGCGCCGTATATTTGAAAGTTGCTAAGAGAGTAGATCTTAAAAGTTCTCATCACAAGAGAAAAAATTATAGCTAAGTGAGATGATGGATGTTTAAACTTATTGTGGTAATCGTTTTGCAATGTATACATATACCAAATCATTGTTTTGTATGCCTTAAACTAATACAATGTTATATGTCAATAAAACTGAGAAAAAAGAAACGAAATTCAATCTCACTGACACTAACCAGTGTGGAAACAATTTAAAATTTAACAGCAGAATAGATTGAAGCACAAAGCCTATGGCATTTCTGCTCTTTGTTTCCAAGGCACAGTAAGTCCCACAGTTTGGGGATTCTTTACCTGAGGACTTAATGTTTTCTTAATTTAGAATTGCTGCAGGGTCTAAGCATCTATGACAGCCCGGTGTCACCTCAACACTGATTGCGCCATCAGTCCCTCAGACTGCAGGGCTGCACCCGCCCCATCCTCAAATGGTGGTGGACCCCAAGCTCGACCCGCACTTAAAGTGTCAGTTTGATGGACTACAGCCTGGAGATGGTGAGAGCGAGGTGCCTTTTGCTTAGGGGCTAGAGAAATTCATGAAGCTGACCAAACTCTGTAAGACAAGGACAATGTCATCCCACCAAGGGATGATATTTGCACAGGAAGAATTTCCAAACTTTCGTGAAAATGTAACATATGCTGTAGTTTTTCAGTTTCCCAAAAGTGATTTTTGTTTTAAGAAATAGAAGATAAAACCATGTAGAGAGCTTAGATGGTAAGGAACACGAGAGTTACTGGCCAGTCCTCTCCAGATACAGAACTCTGGGCAGAGCTGTCCCCTGACATGCTACACAGCGCACACAGAAACATTTCATTATCTTCTAGGAACTTGTATGAGTTCCTGATTGCTGTGTACTAAGTCACCACACACATGGGGGCTTATGACAACACTGGTTTATCATCTTCTAATTCTGGAAGTCAGAAGTCTGAAATGGGCCTCCTGGACTAAAGTCAAGGTGTTGGTGGGTCGTGTTCCGTCTGGAGGCTCTAAGGCAGAATACACTCCCTTGCCATTTCCAGCTCCCAGCGGCTGCCTGTATTCTTTGGATCATTGCCCCATCCTCCACCCTCAGAGCTCATCACTCCAACCTCTGCTTCCATCAGGACATCGCCTTCTCCCCTATCTGACTTTGCCATGTCCCGCTTACTAATGTGATTTGATTACGCCAGGCCCACCAAGACAATGTGGGATAATCTTCCCATCACAAGATCTGTACAGGTAACATTTACAGGTTCCAGGAATGAGGACACGGATAGCTTTGGGGGCCCATTATTCAGACAATACAGAACTATTACACTGTCAGTATCTCTTCAAAACAAGTGCTATGGACTTGATGTGGCCCTAGACACTGAAAAGACAGCAAAAGTCAGAAGGTAAAATGGAAAATTTTGGAGTCTACCACAATTAGATTCTAATTCTTGACTTTGGGCTACTCATCACCTCTTTTGATTTAGTCTCAGTCTCCTTAGCTGCACAAGGGGATAATTATACCAACTTCCCAGAGTTTCTGTGAAGATCAAATTAGATAAGGTATAAAAAGCTTAAGTCTAGGTCAAGTGTGGTGTTCACACTACTCGACAATACCTTGACTTAGGCAGAGAACACAAAAGGGCGGGCACAGCCATGAAGTCTGAGGGGTTGATAGCAGCATCAGTACCGAGATGACACCAGGCTGTCATCAATGCTTAGAATCTGAGGCTGTTTTAAATCAAAAAGACATAAGTCCTCAAATGAAGAATCCTCCAACTATTGAATTCACTTTCTTTGAGGAGAAAAAGTAGGGTGCCACAGGACTGAGAGAGCATAGGTTCTCAGCAAAGTTAGGACTGGCTTCCTCCCTCCCTCCGTTCCTTCCTCCTGCATAGGCAGACCCAAGTGGGGCAGGAAGGCCACTCACTCCCTCTCAGTACCCGCATGAGGAACATACCAGCTTAGGGCTTGGGCCAGCACAAAGTGGAGCCTGGAGTGGGCCACGTTCTGACAAGGGGGCATCTGAGCAGAGTGGTGCTCTAGAGGCCTCAGGAGATTAACTGCATACAGGAGGACTGAGCAAACCTATGCTGAAGATATGGAAGCTGTTTCTCACTGCCAGAGAAGGGAGAGACAAACAAGCAAAGAGAGGAAGCCAGATGAACCTGGTGTGGTTGGATTGGCTTTGCAGGTTCCATGTGGAGGTGAACTCCTGGTTTTCAATAGACAGAGAGAAGCAGCAAATACAGACTCTCTAGCTCTAGCCACAAAAGGATGGAGAGCATCAGCACCTCCCTGACCACAAGCGCATCTAGCATCCAGGGTTCCTTGGAGAAATGGCTGATTCCGGGGCAGGGCTGGGAACACACAAGAAGAACCTTGTAATATCAGGAAGCAAGAAAATACTCAAAGATAATGAAGATGCGTTAGAAGATAGAGCAGCCAGCTTGAAGGGGCTCCACTGGCTAAACATGGTATAATTAGAATATCAAAGTAAATAATGATCACAGTGAATTGTGCTGCCTTTCTTTTTAATGCGAACTCAAGAACAGAATGAACGATGGACTTAGAAAAATCACCACTTGGCAAATTTCATAGTCATAATTAATTAAAGCAAAGAACATGAGAGGGTGCTGAAACTACCAGGGGAAAGTGGGATGAGGAATGGGAATTTAAAGAGTCTCAAAGCATGTCCTCTAAAAATAATTGATAATGAAGAAGAAAGGAAAATTAACTTTAGAGTGGAAACACCTGGCAAACATGGCTTTACCTGGATGATCAAAGCTCTGGCCACAAGCAATGGGCTGGATCAGCCTCATGCCTCAGGCAGAAGCAATGAAACACAGCACCAATCCTGTGACTACCACGATTGAATTTTACATCTCAACCTCTCTGGCTTGGGGTCTATTTAGGGACCATGATTTACAAGACGTTTATTGCAGTTCAAAATGAAATCTGCCGTCTAGCTACAGAGTGAGGAGTGTTAATTGGCAGCCCCATTAAACCCACTGTAAAATCGTCGAGTAAACTCGACAAATAGAGAAAGAAACACGCGTGGCTAAATGACAGCCAAGCCCACCGCAGATCGCTAACAGACAGAAGACAGGGCAGTCAATACTTGCCAAGCGTAAAGAGACAAAATTGGTTGAGATAGACATTTTATAGACTACATCAAACAAAAGAAAGATTTTTACAGTGCTTAATCTTTTTCCAATTGAAGATACCTTTCTTAAACAGACCCAAATATATTATATTTTGTTAAATCTGTAAATGTTAAATATATTTTATGTATTTCAGATCCTTTCTTATGGTTGTCCTTACCACAGATAACTTCTTTTTTAGCATCTGTGTGTGAGAGAGAGAGAAAAATATGAGAACCAATCAATCAACATCTCATTTAACACTTATGATGTGCAAAGCAGGTACTAAATGTAGCAGGTGGAATTACTGCAAGGAATTGGAGAAGCACATGTGAAATCTGCAAAGTAATCAAGCAGCTGGTTTGGTTGCTTCTCATTGGGCTTGTTTGGAGGTGATTAATAGCAAGGACATGAGATAGGAGAATCTTGGGAGAAAAAAAACAATTAGCAGAGAGTCAAGTTGCATGGATGAATTATTCTTCTAAGAAGGCAGTGAGGATGGACCCATCTATCGTGATTGTGATGGTGGTTCCATGACCCTACGCATTTGCCAAAATTTAGAAGAGTAAATTTTACTGGATGCAATTTAATAAATTCAAAAAGAAAAAGAGGGCAAAGAGGAGGAAGATTAAGAGATTTCCAAAAGAAACATGAATGGGTAAAGTATAAGCAAAAATATTTTGGAGAAGAAACATGAATACTAAATAGAAATTTAAGGAACATAGCATAAAAAGAATTTTTAGAAATTCTATGATGGAACATCTACCATAACATTAAAAATATAGAGGGACTAAAATACAGAAATGCTTAATTTCAGAATATACCACTACACACGTATTTTGGATGTAAATAGTAGTAAAAGCAATATTGATAAGACCTCACCTTTGTGTGGTTTCTGGCTATTTGTAATCTGTTCTCAGTGTTATCATATTATTTGATCCAAACAAAGACTGTGTGTGAAAGTTAGGGAAAATGTTTCTATTTTAGCAATGAGAAAAAAGAAGTTCCAGCACAAATGATTCCTCCAGCTCCACCCTGACACTAAGCAGGAAACTACGACCCAAACATCAGTTTTCTCATCCTGATTTCCACGCTCCCTCCCATGGCGGTTAGAGACTGAAGAAGAGATTAAGTAGTGAATCAGTTAGGAAATTTAAAAATTTTAAATTTTAAATAACCCCACCAAATTTTTCCCTACTTCATGATAAATATCAAATTACAGAAGATATTGGGTTATTTCAGAATGATGAGGAGATTATGAGGCCTATGTAAAAAGTGTATGGGGTCACAAATGTGTACAATCATTTTGGGAAGCAGTTAGTTGACAATGCTGTAGGTCTTAAGGTTCATATCGTAGACCCAGAAATTGCACTTCTGAGTCTAAGGAGATGAAGGCAGGACCCCCGTTCACAGGTGTGTGTATCATCTTATTGATAATGTTGAAACACTGGAAACAGCTTGAGAGTCCTACAAGGGGGAAGGGAGGAATGTATGGTAGAACCTGTATGATGGAACCTTTCTATAACAAAAATTATGTAGCCATAAAAATGGTTTTGGGAAAAACGGATACTGTGTAAGATAAATATTGTTAATTGGGCAAATCCTGTTTAAAAATGGTATATGCAGTGAGATTTCAAATCTGATTACAAATTCTAGGTATGACAGTCCAGAAAGTTCCTAACAGGCCCCAACTCTCCAGGGATGAGATCGAGGAGGGGGACAGAAGTTAGAGAGAAGCCAGAGGAGGTGAGATCCCAGGGGTTATCAGGCTGGCAAGTGAGGAAGCCCAGCAGAAACCCAGAGGGGCCAAGATGGGCTGAGTCACTGGGCCAAGGGCAGGAAGAAGGAACAGCCCCACACAAAGCCAGCTCCCAGCTCCTGAGCTGTCCACTGGTGTGAAGGCCCCCAGGAGAGTCCCCCATCCAAAAGGAAGGGGACAGGAACCCCAGTGCACAGTCAGGGACCACTCAGCATTGCCCAGCCCTTGGGGGCTCTCCTAGCCCAGCCACTCCCCCAGGGACATTTCATGGGGATCCCTGTCAAAGTGAAGAGCCTCCAGCACTGTGCTCAGAGTCTCTTCCACCAATTCTATCTTGGGCCTCTTCATGATTCCCGGTTTTCAATGGAGGGCCTGATGGTGGGGGACACACACAGCCAATGGTCTGGAGTCAGGATTCCAACCCAGGGTCTGTGTCCAGAGCACATGCTGAGACCTCCCTTAATTCAGTCAAAATCTTCAGCTCAGAGAGTGTTGGAGGGCCATCCTTCAGGAGGCTTCCTGGTCAGCATTCTCGGAGGAGGGTCATCATCCTCCTCAGGATGTTTGAGGAAAAGAAGGAAAATCTCAATTTCCACTTCTAGGTGAAACCTGTCAGAAGTTAAGAATTCCTAGCATTTAAGATGCCATTGCCACCCTCAGTCAGCCAGTGTGGCCACAGTCAAGGGTGACACAGGCCACTTTGCTGTGCCTCCAGGCTCAGCAGGTTGCAGCTTTCTGTGCTAACTTTAAGTGGATTTTCCATTGAATTGTCTAGCTTTTGCTAAAATAACTCTCATAAAGGAGACAAGTAGCTATAAAAGATTCTGGTAGATAACACAAGTGACACAAACATAAATAAACAGTGGGTTGACACCCTTCCTGCTCTGAAGGCTGTTTGTTTTAATCTCGGGTGTGGCTAAAAATTCGATCAGACCTGATCATTTTGAAGAAAGAAGAGTAGAAAGGAAGGGAGAGAGAGGGAGAGGAGAAGGAGGAAGGAAGGAAGCAAGGAAGGAAGGAAGGAAAGAAGGAGAAAGAGAGGAAGGGAATCACTAAGAAGAATATTGAAGTATCTTAATCATACACCACAGTTATTAATAAACCTCTTCCTAAATGTACGTTTGCCTTGAGACATCACTGCATGGTTATATAAAGCATAATAATGAACAAAGCGTTTAAATGCTGAGCATCCACCCAGAACATTAAGATCCTCCTCACCATTTGTTTCCTGTGATGTTTAATCCAAGAAACAGTCAAGCCCAGCACCCCACCAAATTTTTCTCTACTTCATGATAAATATCAGAAGGATTCCTGAGGGTTCTGACTTTATTAGCAACAGATAAAATGCCTATGGGAACAACTGTTCTTCCTGCCACCTATGTTTAATTGTAAATAACTAAACACACAAATACTGAGGGTGAACACTCATATTTTACTGATAAGGGTGTTTGGTCCCAAAGGTGGCCCTGTAGCCCTCAGGCCCTGCAGCTCTGCCCTGAGAAGGAAGTGAGCGCGTGACGTGTTCAGCCCATCTACACAGGACACAGTGCAGCTAGTAAACGAGCTGATGAACATGAATGATTATAGAGACAGACACAACCAGTCTAGGCTTGATTGGCAATACCTCTCCTTACAATCCAAGAGAAATTATTTTCTTTGTCCTTGCCAAGTGACCCAGGCTGGCAAAATAACTCTTAAAGATGCCACCTCCTTGTGTCTGCAGGGGACTGTGATGCGTGCCAGCCCAAGCTTCCCAACCATCCAAATCACTAGCTTTCTGGCATAACATTTGGTCTTATTATCCAGACTTCAGAAGACAGTGGCAACTGTTGTGAGTCTAGCCACATTTGAACCCGGCCCCTCAATTAGCTGTAGGCGCTGTATCCGTACCTCCACAGAGAACTCCAAACCCGCCCTGACTCACATCCTCAGGGGAGGGGGCTTGGGGAACTCCCTGGGCTGTTGTTTGCCAAAACCCCTGGAGAAGAGGTGCCTTTTCCTGGAGCACAGATGCCATTTAATTCCATGTCCCTCCAAAGGCATAGCAATTTCACATACTATGTCACCATAGGCAAGAAGAAGCTTTACCATTTTTGACCAGTTCATTCCAGACATCTAACTGTTATTGTTAATTCCTGGAATAACTGTGTAAACCATTCTAATTAGTTCACTTTAAGGTAAAAAAAGACTGAGGTTTGCAAGAGTGGAGTGATTTATCCAAGGGCCTAGATGTTGTGATTCAGATTTAGAACTGGCTGGGGCAAAGCTCATGCCCCGTCCACTATAACATGCTGCTCCCAGAAGCTAGATGTATCTTTGGAAACATCCTCCACATTGTTCATCCAGAAAATATTTGTTAAGCAACCACTAGCGCCGAGCACTGTGCTGGGTGCTGCTGATGCAGAGGTGAGCAAAGAAGACACACTCGCGCGCAGGTCTCACCATCCGGGGAGTGAGACGACACACACGCAGGACAAGTGGGGAGAGGGGTCATGAAGTAGACTACAGAGTGCAGTGGGAGAAAAGGGGCAGAACTGAACTGATACCGAGGGTGTGGCACTGCCTTTCTGTGGAGATGGCACTCATGTCGAGATTTGAAGAATGACAGCAGGAGATAGCCAGCCATAACACAGCAGCCTCAGTGACTCTGCATTCTTTGGCTTTAGAAAGCAGCTCATATCCATCACGGGTCACATTAGGTTGCTCCTTGTTTGTCTGTGTACCCCAGCTTGCAGTGCTCAAAGCTGACGGGTCACGGAATGCGGAGCATCACCCACAAAGGCATGGGCACATTGCGAGAACTTGACTCGCTATCAGAAAACCTAGATCCAAGGGCTGTGCTATCATTTACGAGCTGTGTGATTTGGCTAAATAAATTAGCCTATCTGAGCCTCAACCTTAATACAGGAATAATAATGTTACAGAGTGTAGGGGGAACCAAATACATTCTACACATAAAAGCAGTTTATAATATTGTAAATTTTCTCTGTTTTACAATCTTTTATGACCATTCATTCTAGATGAAAGTTGTAATGGCCGTGGTCTGGTTGGGACCACACTGAGTTACACACACGCAGTTGCTTCTCCTCTCGCATCGCCAACCCAGTGGTGTGCCTTCAAATCCATTCTGGAACACACCTGAAAGTTCAGGCTTTGACATTCTAAAAGCTGTGGTATTCTAATTCTCGTGGTTATTTAAAGTTTCTAATATTGTTTAGACTCTAAGTGCCAACTACCAATTACAAAGCCGCTCAGGCACTATTACTATTTCTGGGTAAGTTAGAGAAAGTGCTCCAAGATTCTTTCAGATCTTTTCATTTTAATTTGCAGCATTTGATTTTTATTTTCAATCTGCAGCACTTTCTATAGATAATAACAATGCTGAAAGAAAACTCAACACTGGCTCACACACACAGCCAACCTCAAGGGTCCTGAACAGGACTTGACTTTGGTTTGTTTACACAACACAGCGACTTCCTCCTGGATGAAATGTCCAGTGCTGATCCTATTGGCCATATGCCAGGAAGAAACCACGCTGAGTTGTTGATGTCATCCAGCTCAGTCCCAAGCGAGAGCAAAGCAGAATGAGGGGCTTGGGAGGCTGGCCAGGAATCAGCAGGCTTCCCTTGACCTTCTGCACATCTCCTTTGCCCAGCATGGGGCCAGGGGTCCCTGAGCAGAAGGTCCACAGTGAAAAGATGAGGGCACCTCCATGTGAGAAAATACGGCCAGCCAACCATCTACTATTGAAAATTGTTTAGACATCTAATGATTCTGGATTAAAAACACCAAAGTTCTCAAATATAAAAACACTTATTTTTCTTAATAGTCACCTGTCAGTGTATTAAATTTTGTGCTGGTTTACATTGCGCCTGACACCAGTCAGAACTTGAAAATAAAGAAAAATGCACAGTGTTTGCCGTCACCCCCTCCCCTGCTGCTGCACCCACATCACATCGCTGAATGTCGAGCGGCAAAGTATAGATAATAAAAGCATGTTTGAGCATCTCTTGGTACCTCTTCTAATGTGGTGTCTGAAATCCCGTAGCCTGTCAGGTGCAGGTTAGGAAGGTTCTGATCCAGGGCCTGGAAGAGCCCTTTAAAGCAGGCTCTGTCTGCATCCTTGGGGAGGGCGTAGCTCAGCTCGCGGGCACTGCTGTCTTTGAGAAATGCTTGTGGGATGTAGGTCTGTATTAGAGACGTGGCACGAGCTATGTCCTTCGGGTCATCGACCTCCAGAACAGAAGGCTATCCAAAAAAAAAGTGAGGAAAGAGTAAGTTACGTAAGTCCAAACATACAAAATTTACATCAACTGATTTCGCATACATCTGTGAGCAAGTTATTGTGAAATTACAATTCAAAGCAGCAAAACCAAGAAATATCATTTAAGCACCAGCCATTTCAAGGATACATTGTACTTTTTCCTTTTTACATATAAACTTATGGTGATAAACCTGGTGAGGAGAGACCTGCACCCCCATCTGGGTTACTAGGCATGTTAGGCCCACCTCCAGGAGGCCTACACTCACAAGTGGCCCTCTGTGCCCTGGGAGAATCATGAAGGCGGCTCTGGCCCAGAAACTGGTCTATAGGATACAGGGTTGAGTCTGTTTAAAGGGAGACAAGGATTCCCACCCATGGAGGAAAGGCGCCACCTCAGAATGGCAAGATATTCACCCTGAATTAGAGAGGAAGTAAGTGGAAACCTTGACTCCGGGGCCACCAAGGGTCAGACAGAGCCATCAAGAGTGGAGAGGTGACTTAGAACCCACACTCCTTAATCCCAACCCCAGAGCCACCGCTGCCCACTCCTGGGTGACACAGGGCAATCATAGCTACCAATGTAACCTAGATGGGACCTCTGAAGGGAGCTCTCAGGTCCCTCGCTACTCTGCTTCTGCACTATGGAAAAGTTTTGGCCTCCTAAATGGAGTGTCACCATCAGAAAAATACTTCTAGAACATCTGGATTATGATACGGCCTGGCCAGATGCTCAGGGCAGACCCCGTCACCCCCTCCTCTGATTCCTTCTGGCAGTCACAATGCACCTCGGGTTCATGGGGGCCAAGTGCCCCACTCAGCCATGTGGGATGCATTTTGGCATCTGGGCCGTTGTGCACAGAGGCCCCCACTTAGATTACCAACTCCCTTTCCAGTCCCCCCATAACACAGAAGGCCCTTGTCCAGGGCTCGCCACGAAACTCCCTGCCATCTCCACACCCCCTTTCTCTGACCTCCAGAAGCTCCTGCGGTCAGTCCCCTGCCTTGTCAGCTCTCCATCCCGCCTCCACATACACCACCATTACCACATTCTGTTCCTTTCTTTCTCAGGTACATCCTTTCCTCCAGGTGTACGAGACCTAAGGACCTGGGGCAAAAGTCACGTGTCCCTTTTGTATCACTTCCCCTAAGACCTACAGCAGTGTAAGGCCCATGCTAGATTCAGTAAATATTTGTTAAGATTTGAAGCCAATGCGTAAAATGTCGTTATTTTATAAGTCACAATTTGTTCCCCATGTCCGAAATAGGAAAGGCACTCCTCCAACGTACTTAAATCATTGTGTTTCTTACTTGTTTTGTGAGCGTCAGGCAGAGACCCTGGCCATAAGCCTCCTTCAGGCAGAAGGGAGGACCACAGCACCGGAGCCGGCCCTGCTGCAGGACGGCCACGCGGTCACTGAGCGCTTCAGCCTCATCCAGGTGGTGGGTTGTGAAGATGACTGTCCGACCTGTGTCCCAAGAAAGGGGGCATCAGAACTGGCATGGCAAAGAGCACCATCCATCCTGTCCTTCCAATGGGAGAGCCGGGAGACAGTTTAAAGATCATCATCAGGTTTTAAATTGGAAAAAATTGAAATGAGGCCTGGAGAAGTGACCTAGCGAAGGCCACTTCACAAATTAGAGGCCCTGAAATGCTTTCCTCTGTGGTTTCCTCTTAGGTTTATGACGCTTTCTACAAATCCTCCATCCCCTCATGAAACAAAGGGGGCAGTCTGATGTGCACTAAAGGTGAAACTGAGGCACAAAACACAAAGTCCCTGAGTCCAGTCACCTTGTTCTGTAAGACCCAGAGGCAGAACACTGAACAGACATAGAGGAGAAAGTTTGTTTTAAAAAGAGCTGGGTGGGGCGTCTCTGTCGCTCCCCTGGTACTCAAGTCCCCCTCATTCTTCTCCAGAAGACTATCTCGTGTGTACTTGAAGAGAAGGCTACGTTCCATGGAAGTGGATACTGTGCAAGCAAGCCAAACTAGCTCTGTGTTAAGGCAGAGGAAGTGGCCGTGGTACATGCTGATGTCCTTTCGAATCAGGGATGATGTAACCGCACGTACTCATCACAGGTAACAGGAGCGGAGCACCTCCACTTCCCTGGAAAGGCTCACAGCAGCCATGGACCACAGAGAGTGTGTTCTGGGAGCTAGGCAGGGGGCAGTCAGTGGGAGGTGGGCTTGAGCCAGGGTTCTTCCCAGGAAGAGAGCCATCACTGAGCCCGGTGGATACAGCCACTTTTTGCAGAAACAAACAGTAAGCTCGTATATGTCCTCTATGAATTCTACCATCTTGTCAAGTTTTGTTACCTTTACTTAGAGAGAAAAAGCCTCAGATTTACCTTAGGAGAGCAGAGGTCAGAGACTCTAGCAGATATTTTTGTAAAGTTTATTTCACTTATGTAAAGGGAAGGTCTTACGACGTTCAGCTTCTATCCTCCCCACTGGCCTACATGAAGCTTGATTGTACCTATTCTATTTTATTGAACAGAAATAAACACATTGATTGATTCTCATCTCAGGTGTTCAAAGAGAGAAAGCAGCTTGCACAGTCTGATTAGTGCTACCTGGAAGTTCAGATGACACGTTCCCAGACAATGAAGTAGCCTAAAAATAAAAATCAACTGGAATCTAAATTCCCAAAGAGTTTGGATGAGGTTCACAATGTTTGATCCATGATGGCTTCTCAGTGGATGCTAAGGAAACTCAAGACACAGTCCACACCTCAAAGGACAAGTATCACTGTGTAAGACACTGCCTTACTGCTTCTCCCCCAATTCAGATGGCACATTCTAAGCCCCCTCCTCCAAAGTGGGACTTCCCACATTTACCTTTTCTAGTCTATTTTAATGAGAACGATGATAACCTGTCATTGGTTGAGCACCCACTTATCAGATACTCAGCATGCACTGTAATATATGTATATTTACTTCTCAAAAAATCCTGAGATGGTGCAATCGTCTCCATTTGCAAATGGGAAAACTGAAGTCCAGAAGAATGTGGTAATTTCTCCAGGGTCAATACAGGAAGTATTGAGCAGGAGTGTGATATACTGGAGGAATTTGTTACGGAATAATTTGCTCTGGTGTCTTTTGTTTCCTCATTAACCTTCAAAGGGAGGCACGAAAGTACCAGCACCAGGGCCAATCAAGAGCTCAGCGCCGCATGTCACGAAGCAAGAAACAGCTAACATTCCACATAGATGAGCCCCAAATGCACTGGTGCTCTGACAGGGGAATCCTTTCTACTCAGCGGGAACACTTGTTTTGTGCAATCCTTAGATCTGTTTCACAAAGCTATGGCGCAGGTACCTTGAGGTTTGTGGCTGTTTCCAGAAACCGGTTTACATTTTGATTCTTGAAACATATTTTCCTTCTAGTACCGCCTACCTAATCTGCTTTCATCCTGTTGACTTTGCACTTCAATCAGTACCGGGACTATTCCAATGGAGCCCTCCAAAGACAAAAATCACTGCTAAAAGACCACGGATGGCAAGAAAATATTTAATTTATAATAACAGAATTTGAAGAAAGCTGTTTCTGAGACTTTCACTATATATCTGGCTTTCTCTCTCAAGTTATCATTATGCTCATGACTCAAATGTTCTGTCAGCTAATCCTTGAAAACTCCATCTTTAATTGTTGAAATAAGCAAGAGAAGCAGCCTTGCGGGATTTACGTCAAGCTGTAATTCACACATGCAGGGGCGATGGAATCTATTTATTTGTCTGCCTCTCACCTGTCTTCTTCACAGGCTGCACTCAGGATGGCAGGGAAATTATTTAGTCAAGCTTAGTTTTATCCCCAAATTTCATCAGTTCCTTTAAGTGGTGTTCAGGGTCTCTTGCAAAGAAGGTTCATGGTTTCTCATTTCTGCTCCTTCTTACTTAAATCCCCAAAGGGCACTTAGGTAAGTAGAGAAAGGAGGGCTATGGGATCTCGTCAATGGGCAAGGGTTAGGACCTTCCGGCATAGTGCAGCCAGAGTCCTGTGGTCTCTAGGTGATGACTGAGACCACCTGGTGCTATCCCCCTAAACTTTATGGTTTGGGCCATGCCCCAGAAAGGGTCAGGTCAGAGCACGGAGCACTCCCTGCTCACTCAGCCTCACCTCAGTCCAGCTGGCCACCGGCCCCTGAGTCTCTGCCCTGGCTCCCAGCCAGCTGCAAGGGGCTACCTTGTCCCTCGAAAGCAGCATCCCTAATAGGCCTTGTCTCCCTCTCAGTGGCGAAGTGCGTGAATCCGTGAAAGTGTGAGACGCCAGCTGTGGGTGCCTCCCTGGGCCCCAGCGCTCTGCTCGCCTTCATGAATTTTGATATGACTACACCAGGTCAGAGGAGCCCAGGCAACTGACTCGACCTTCCTTTTCTGGTGCAATCACCCACCCCAGGCCAATGCCCAGAAGGGAATAGAAAGCCATATCCACTTACTCCATTTTCCTGCTTCTCCCCCTGTTCTTCTCCTTCCACAATCCCCCTAAATTACTAGGACAAAAAGAACAGGATCATCCTTTCACATCTCCTTTGTGCCATCCTTTTCCTCTCTGTTCCCAGCTGTATAACTAAGCTTTAAGTGACAGGCAGGGGCATCTTTTCTACCCTAAGGCAAGAATTTGATGACTTGAGTCGTCTGGGGATAGCCCTCTGAATGCTGAAGAAAGAGAGGGCTTCTTTCTGGTTCTTTGTCTCTGCCTTTCTTAGATAGCTAAATCTGATCTCTCCCAGGGAGGTGCAGGCTTCGGGTCAAGTCAGAACGAGGTCTTGTACTCAAAAGGCAAAAGAGAAAAGAAAAACAATGTTTTCCAAGATTTTCTGTATTAACTCTGCTACTTAAGCTCTACCCTTGTTTAGCAGTACCAGGATATGTTTCCCTATTCTCCATGTTTCTTTCCAAATAAGGACATTTCTATATGAAATGCCTATAGCAATGCTTCCTAGCTATCAGAACGACAGAAAGAATCAGAAGTTGGAAACTGATAACTGCCCATCCAAGGCCTTCAGTTGGAAACACACAACAATGCAAGTGAGAAATACAGAACCTCTAAACCAGAGCCCCAGGTCCCCGTGGCTCAGGGAACTTCCTGTGGCAATAAGCAAATCACACCGCCATCTATCTCTCTCGGTTTCCTCACCTAAGAAAAGGAGGGCTTGTTCCAGATTATCACTAAAACATCTCTTCTAATAATCTATGACTCCAGAATGGGATACTATATGGATGAATATAATTTCAGTTGAAATCATGTATAACATGCATTGATAACACTATTGTTAAGATCAATTTAAAAGATCAAACATAAAGAGATGTTGTATAGTGGATATATCTCTATAAGATCTTGTGAAATTTCTTTTTCTGAACAGGATAATGGATCCTTCTCGGGACATGATTTGGTTCTCCACGTATGGCAGCATCCCTTTCCTGCACCACAACATTGTGGGAAGACAAAGGAGAATGATGTACAGTTCCTACCTTCTCGGTACTTGAGAAGAATGTCCCAGATGCTCCGACGGGAGCAAGGGTCCACCCCACTGGTAGGCTCATCTAGAACCACGGTCCTTGACTTGCCAATGAAAGCCATGCCAATGGAGAGCTTTCTCTTCATGCCTCCAGAGAGGGCGCGGGTTTGCTTGTGTTGATGCTGCGTTAACTCCACATCCTGAAGAGTTCTGAAATAAGAACAAAGCCCTCACTGTTCCCCCTGAACACCTGAAAGCTTTGCTTCAGCTTTCACTCCATAAATAACGACTTGCAATGACCAAGATCTTCATAATCCATGGGTACATCAAGGTAGCCTAGATGTCACATGTGCACATGAGTCCTGACACAGCTGCATTGACCTTCTTGAGGTTCAGATGGAATCATGCCAAAGGACCAAGTGTGAGGCCTGGTTAGCAGGATCTGGAAGGAATTGTTTTTGGAAAATCCTTATCTCCACCCTGGAGAAGTATTTCTCTTCATATCACTCATACCTCCCTCCAAGGGACCTACATTCTCTCAAGACACTATGGAGGATAGTGGAATGGCTGATGTGCTAGAGTGGTCAGAAGGAGGAAAGGAGAGGCCCAGCCCCCACACACCAGAAGGGTGAGTCAGAGAAGTCCTCTGACTCTGGCCCACATTCACTAAGTTTGTATAAGCCCACCTTCCTGGCTGAGTAATTGGGAGGTCCCATGAAACACCACATGCAAAGTATAAATTATCAGATGTCATTAATGTGAGAATAAGCTGTCCTCTTCTCTATCAATGACTCTCGAAAGTTCCAGATTTCAGACACCCAGCACAAAGAAAGCCTCCCTATGGGAAGCTTCACCTCCTTCTGTGGGTCTGCTCTTTTTTCACAAATCACCTTTTCACTCTCTGCCATGGTGCCCCTATTAACTCCGCACAAATACTTATCCCTCTCATCACCTACTTAAATATTACTCATGGTTAAATACTCACTTTAAGCAATACCTTCCTGAAACCTTTCCCTGAGCATTCAAACCAAAGTGGATTTCCTCCCTGCTGAGCTGCAGGCATGTCTATAACTGCCTAATTGCCAAGAAGCAGTCAGAGAGAAGGAGGCTAGAGAGGAAGAGAGGAATTATAAGAGCTCCACACAGCTGAGCTTCAAAAACTTTTGGGTCCTAGAATGTTCCAGAATCCTAAGCAAAGACTTGAGTGAAATCCCAAGGATTTGCTTGCCTCATCACTAAGTAAGTATTTCGTTATTTATATACTTCCCATCCTGACCCAGAATAAGCTCACACTAGCTTCTCAGTGTCTAGTTTTCAGTCTATCCGCCTTATGTTTAGTCCAAGTGTTACAGTGCAACTTCTGCTGGGTAAACTTCTCAACTTAAATGTATAGCAGTAATTTACACTCTGGCTTCTCAGGTGTTCCCTTTGTTGACAACACCCCAGTTGGGAGGAGAGGACAAATGGTTCATTTACAGGAGGCGATTGTGTTGACCTTCATTCCCAATTAGACGTGGCCACCAATGTCTCCCAACCCAGGTGATTCTGATACAGCAGAGGAGGTGAATCTGGAGCCCAAGTTAGTCACATTAACCAGAGATCAATCGGCTAAGAAAACAAACAGAAAGTCAAATCTGTAAGATGTTAGACGCTCTCAATCATGCCTATCCTAATAACATTTTTATGTTAAACCAAAAACACCTCCATTCTCTGTTTATCTTAACCTCAACCCAATCTGGTCCACTCACGACCAAGCTACACCCTGGGCCTTGTTATTTCCAGTTACCACAGCCCCTCCAGAGGCTCAGTTCCAGGTGCCCTCTTCTGACTACCACATCTTTTTTCCTGGTGAATCCCTGCCTCCAGCAATCACTCAACCGCACAAACTCAATTTCCCACTGTCCCTCACTCACATGAGGTCCTACTTCCCTTGACCTCTGAGTGCAAAGTCCATAGCTCTGCTCTGCCTCCTACTGTCTCAAATGAGCCGGCTGTGCTCTAAGGACAGTCAGTCCCTCCCCTCTCCACAGATCCTTCCCCGCTGCTGAACACAAGACAGCGGTCCAGCAAGGCACCCTTCTCTCTATTTGCCTCAATTGCTTGTTCTCCATCTGAATCACCCTTCTCTTGACATTATTTTTCCATCTTGATACAGTCTCATCTTTTTGCTCCTTTTTGCAGCAAAATTCCTGGAAAGAAGTGCTTTTTCCAATTCCTCTCCTTTCCTTATCTCTTTAACTAACTCCAATAAGACCTTCCTCCCCATCATGCTATTAAAATTGCTCTTATCGAGGTTACCAATGACCTCCACATACTAATCCAAAGACCGTTTCTCAGACATCGTCTTACTTTATGTTCAACAGCATATGATGCACTTGACCACTCTCTCCTCCTTAATGGACTGGTCTTTCTCCTTCCCCTCTCGTCTCTCCTTCTCATCTTTTGGCTGGTCCCTCCACATCTCTCCATCTTCTTCATGTTGCCATGTCTACTGCTCAATTCTTTGTCTTCTCCTCTTGTCTACTTGCACTCACTCCCTCAACGATCTCATCACTGTCATACAAATCTGCCTCCAACTTGAGTCCCATGGAGTATGCCAGAATTCTAAGTGCTAAAGCTAACTACATAACAACATCTCATTGAATTAAAGGCCTGATAAAGCTCCCCTCTTGACTTCTCCTATCTTCTGTAGGCCAAATTAAGGGCAAAACAGTAATGACCTTACTCAACAAATGTTCACTGTAAAGATTCTACCAGGATCCTATCTCTCTTGAACTCACATTTTAATGAAGCTGCGCATGAAGGAAGCCAAGCAGTGCTACTGGAGCCTAAGACGGAGCGTGTGGGCTCTAAATCAGATGTTTTCAGTTTTTGCTCCCTCTAATTAAGAACATCTGTCCTAAAACATGTTCTCATTCCAATTGCCTTTGTGCAAATTGGCTTTGTTGCTAGGTAACATGCAGCGAACTGATAACTATTAAGGTTTCCTACACTCAGATAAGAAGATCAAGCCCATACAGAGTTGTTAGGAACTTGATTTAAGCCCAATTGCAACCATAGTCAGGTTTGCTGTGGTCCAGAGTAGATGCATTTTTTAAATTAAAATAGGTAACCTGTGACTTTTTAAAAAGAATTTAGGTTGTACATAATCAATTTTCTCTTTAGTAATGCACAGCCATTTCTCATTAAGTATCCTCTCAAATTTAAGATAGACCTAAATAGCACAAAGTAAATGTTCTCCCTAAATATTTGTCTCCACAGTCAATAGCATGATTATTACTACCAGCCACTTCTGAAGGTGTGGTGAAAATGTGAGCCAGCCCCCCTTGCAGTAAAGAATACCCTCAGATGCCCAGTTAACCTGCCAACAACGTGAACTTTGAGAGTGGGGGGAAAAAGGAAGAAATCATCATTAAAATAAAATGTGTGGCACTATTCCTGATTTTATGAACTTATGTCCCTGGAGGCTTAGTTTCATCAGTTCAGGCTTAATCTGCATGTGACCCTCAAATTGTGAGCATCTATCTCAAGAGATCTGATTTGTACCCTACCCATTTGTCATATAGCTGGTCCCCCTAAACACAGCCACCTATATCAAGTTGAGATCATCCAAAGAAATACTTATCCTTCCCAGGGGTGGGGGAAGAAAACCACAGTGCAGCAGCTCACCCTGGAGAAGCAGAACATCATTTTCCACTGCCGCTCTCCACTAGGAGATTTCCAAGGTAACCCACCATGGGGATTTTACATTATGTTCTGCTTTCAGATCCTGACCCCTGAGTAATGCGTGCCTTCACCATATTCTGGGTTTGTGCTCTTGTTTTGTTTTGTTTTTATCTCCAACAAGAGAACTTCTGCAATACTGGCTAACTTTGCCCCTCTAGGATCTCGTGCGTGCAACTCTCCCCATCTTCGTCTGAGGATGAACTTATTCAGGCAAGATCCCTTTAGGGACTGATGCTCTGGACCCGGCTCCATAAGGAGCCAGGGCTCCTTCAGTCCACACGCTCCCTGCCCACCAGCCTGCCCACCCATCTCCCTGCCTGACATGGCCCTGAGAGGGTATTTTTAAGCCACTGTCACCTGCATTCACTGCCTTCATTTCTCTTCAGATCCTTGGAGTCCCCTAATGAATATCTGAGCTGTAGCTGGAGCAACAACACTAGAAACATGCCAGAGAACCCCTGTCCTCCTTCCAGCAAGTCTCCCCTTCCCAGAGGCCTGCATCCCCAGATTCTGCAGCCCAGCAACCAGCCCGAGGAGGAGGCCACAAGTGCACCTCACATCAAAGTCTCGTCCCAGGAAATCCTCTCTGATAAGACACTGTCTGAGCAGAGACCTGAGGGCCATGAGGCAAGCTGCACCAAGCAGGGAATGCACAAGAGCAATCCAGGCAGAGGGAGTGGCAAGAGCAAAAGTCCTGAGGCCAACCCACACTGTTTTGTGTGTTCGGGGAGCAGCAGCAAGGCCAATGTGACTGGCAGTGAGATGAAGGACAATAGAAGTGGGGTGAAGCAGGCGAGGATGGCAGGCCTCATAGTGGTCTTATCATGTATCATCCAAAGCAGGAGAATTCTGGGGTGGAAGTGGATACTAATAATCTGGGACAACAGCCATAAAGCTGGACAGTCATGGGCACACATGGCCATCAGTTATGCTTTCATAGGCCGCTGAAGACTTGGAGTTTTCCTCTAAGTGAGATGGGACGTCTGTGAAGGCTGGTTGGCAGAGAAGTGACAGGATCTGAATACATTTCTAAAGAAGCCCTGGTCACCACATGGAGACTAGCCTGGTGGGTACCTGGGAAAGCCACAGGAGCACAGGCTGAAAGCAGCTACCGCAACAATCCAGGGGAAAGCCGGCGGTGGGCTGGATACGAACGTCAGCTTTGCAGAGCAGGAATGGGGCAGAAGGGCCAGCTGGATCCCTGGCATCTCTGCAGAAGGAGGTGGGGAAGGTGTGACCTGGCTGGTGGCCACGGAAGTACAAAGCAAAGTGGACAGAGAGGCAGCGCAAAAGGCAGGATTACATGGCTGGTCATTGTTTCAAATGCTTCACTTGGTTTCCAATAACATCACTGAGGTACAGAAAATATGTAACAATTTTAACACTCATTCCTCTTCTGCTCATTGTCACAGGGCTGGATGCATCAAGGTCGAATTCCATCAAGGTGGAAGCACATACTTTTATATTTCACGTGGAAGAAACAGGGTCATGCAGAACCAACACCACCCAAGCCCTGCAAGTCTTGCCCTGCACGTCTTCACCGTCACTCCATGCAAACGAGAAATCCTTACATTAAAAAATAAGGCTTGCAAAAATATTTTAAGACGATAACAAGCAGTAAAGTGTAAGAGTTCATTAGATTCCCATTTTCTTCTGAGATATGTGCAGTTAATTAGCATTTACGCTTAGGAAGTGGCCTGAGAACAGCTCCTTCCTCCTCCATGTCAGGCCCTGGCTGATGTTCTGCTTTGTCAAATCGAGAATGCCAAGGATACCATGCTGACCTCGCGGGCCCAGAGCCACACACCCTCTGGAGGGAGCAGAGCTCAGCACAGGCAGACAGCCTCCAACTGCCATTATTTTCAGGATCGATGGCTCTGCCACTGGATTAACGATTCCACATGGGCTACTGTCCTTCTCCCTCCAATCCTTCCTTCCAAGCTCATCTCCCTCAACTGCCACTTTGTTTTCTGACCATGGACCTTGGTTTCTCCCTTCTCCCTCTGGTCTAAGCTTCTACCAGTCCTCAGCGAGATGACAGAATCTTCCTTTTTGGCCCATCCTGGCTACCCCACTCCCTTCCACCTCTCCCCATACATGTGTTCTCTACTCTGGTCTTCTTCATGCTATTCCACTTTAAAATGACTTCAGTGCTCCTCCTGGACTCCTCCTCTCACTACCTTGGACAGCCAATTGGTCAACATGGACTGTTCCTTCTCACTTTGAATGGTCTTCAATTCTGGGCATCCTTTGAACCCCACTGGCTCGGCTGTAAACCAGGCTCTCATCACCTCTTGCTCTCAGGGGCCCCTCGGTCTCCCATCTCTCCCATGGCTACACTATCTGCTCCAGGGTAGCAAGATAAGTCTCCCAGATCTCAGGCTGATCGGCCTCTCCTGCCCGTGATCACCTACTTGCATGATAAAGTTTGAACTCCTCAGCATGACTAATTCTTTTCTTTACAACCAGTTCCCATGTCTCCCTCTCCCTCCTTTTCATTTCAGGACACCCACATGAACCCACGCTCCAGACACAAAACTTCCACCAACAGCCTGTGTCACACTCTCCTGTCTATCCCCACTTCAAGGACAAATCAAATCAATTCCGTCTGCCTTGAGAGGGCTTCTCTGGTATTCCCAGGGTTGTTGGCTGTGTCATAGTTCCAGGGTTAAGAGCTATTTGCTAATTTTCTCTTCTCATAAACATAGACATTGGAGATTTTTGTAAAGCACCTCTTTCTATACCCTTCACTAACTCACACAGGGTAGAGGGTGGGAGGAGCAAATAGGTGACAGTTACTGACTTATGGACTTGCTGACGTAACTCCTTCTGGGTGCACTGCGGCGCCTTTATGGATGCAAAGAGCAGCAGGTGTTCCAGGACGGTGAGATTGTCAAACAGGACATCCTGCTGAGGACACACCCCCAGCTCCTTTCTGACCGTAGACAAGTCTGTCTGCAGGTTCTTGCCGTTGACGATGATGGTTCCCGAAGTGGGAGGGTAGAGTCCCGTCAACAAGGATCTGCCAGAGAAAATAAGTCAGCAGGGAGAGCACAGGCTGCTGCTGCTCCGAACACCAGTGACCCCGTGAGCTCTGCGCGATGCACACACCCTGCAAAGAGTGCACACCTTCCACCGCCCTACTTCCTACACAGTCAGTTAAAAGTTGGAGGTGGTTGAGCGCGATGTTGGGTGGCTTAATCTTAGAAATGTGGGCTTAGGATAATGTTTTACACCCTTATGATATGCTGTGACTATAGACCATTATAGTCGCATGGGAGTTTAAGATTTTAAATCCAACTTTGTTTTTACAGATGAGGAAACAGGCTGAAGAAATGGCATATTTACCTAAGTCCTTCTAATTAAGCAAAAGTCAAGAGAAACGCACACCTTGACTCCCAACACTGTGGCCAGGTCTTCCTCCTGCTGCGCCCACGCCATCTGTCCGTGTCAACACCATCACAACTCGAGCATCTCCAGAAACTCACCTGTCTGCCTCGACCAAAGGAAGCCTGAGGACTGCCCCGCTGGGCTCCATGGTTCAGGAGGCTTATTATTTACGTTTGAGACTGTTTTCTCATTTCTAAGAAGTTAGACAGTCTCCTACCACAGCACCTAGAAAATCACTCCTGAGTACTTACGGGAAGACATTAAAATGCGTGTCCACACAAAGCGATCTACACAGATGTTCATAGTGGCTTTGTTTGCAATTGACAAACACTGAAAACAGCCTCCATGGCCAGCACAGTGAGGTCAGCACTCTGTGGTGCCTGCACAGAGTGAAATGCTAAGTGCAAACAGCCAATAGGACACCACACGGGTGAATCTCTGAGCATCGTGCTGAGGGAAGGAAGCCATGCACGATTCCGTTTATATGAAGTTCTAAAAAATGCAAACTACTTTATAGTGACAAATTGAAAATCTGGGGTCACGGGGGCCAGGGTCAAGAGGGCACAGGAAACCTCGGAGAGGGTGGAAATGTTCTGCATCTCCACCATGGCACTTTTTTCCAACTGTAGCCAAACCTGTATCCAGGCTCATCAAACTATACACTAAAACAGAAATTGTTTCTTGTAAATAAATTACACCTCAATAAATGTGATTAACAACTGTTTGCTTATTTTCAAGCCTCTTTTGGGGATACTATGGCATAGTGGATACACATTCCTCATGTGTCTCAGAGCTTTTTGTTTTAAATAGTGATGACCAGCTCATTAATTGGCCTGTCATCTGAGAACCGCCAGAAAGACACAGCCCCAAGGATGGCTCCTGACGTACTTCAAACACACACCAAAGGCGATGCAGTAAGCGAACCCTGAAACATTGAGAAACTCCAAATTCAATTTTCATCGTTCTGCTAAACACAAACGCCAGGTTTTCCTTGTAAGAAATGTGCATTAGTAAAAGCATGACGTGCAATGCTGCTTTCCGGTCATTGTTTGTGCAATGTTTACTTTCCCAATCTGAAAACACTAGAAAAATACTCAGCGGGCTCTTCCACTCTATTTCAACATCCAAGGAAAGGAGAAAACTTTGCATTTTTTTCTTTCAATTTACTTTCTGTATGAGATCTTTGAAGTTTTATGTACGTTATTTTTCTACCTTTGCTAATAAGTTTGAGGCAAATAGTCCTTTTCATTATCTTAATTAAGCATGCTTTAGTCCTACTGAAAAAAACAAGAAGTAAGTGGCTTATTCAAAAGAGAAATTCAATAATTTTGGTGGTTTAGCCTTAAACAAGCCCCATTTCCACAGCCAGCTCTGGGCTGTTTTGTGGCCATGAACATTTGAGTTCATTATTTCTCCAGGATCACAGGATTTGATTCTTTAATTAAATCTGAAGCCACTGGATCCCAAGCCAAAAATCAAGCCTTCACAAAAACACAGCCACACCAAAAGCAGAACACTAAAAAAATACTCAGGTGTTTAAAAAATTGGTAAACACCATTCTGAATTTCATCTTCCTATAGATATGCAAGCAAAATCAAACTTTGTAAGAAAAAAATGAAAAGTGACATAGGACTTTCAAAGACTAAAGTAAAAACATGGTGAATTACTTTTAGGAAATAAAAGAATTAAAGATTAAAAAAAGAATCCATGCCCCTGCTGCCTTTGAATCTGTTCCAGACCTACAATGTAATTGTCGGTGGACAGCACACGGCCGCTCTGGAGTGAGGGCTCTATCTTTCCTCTATGCCTCCAAACTCTGCACTGAGACTCCAAACAAAAGAAGGAGAAAAGAAACCTGGCATCCTGTCTCACGGTAAACTGACACTGTGAGGAACCAAGCCCCGTGCTTTATAGAGGGGACATGGGACGCACATGACGGTGGTCTTCCCGGCGCCGTTGGTCCCCAGCAGGGCGGTGATCTGGTCTCTGTGGAAGGTGAGTGTGAGGTCCTGGACAGCTGCCTTGTGGCGCTCATAGTCCTTGGTCACAGACATCAGAGCGACGCCTGGGGGGCCTCCTTCCAGCTCTGCCTCATTGTTCTGCGGCATTGACCCTGAGAGGAAGATGCACATTCACCCTGAGAAGACTTCAAGAGCATTCTAAATCATGCTCACACTGAATAATTCGGTGGGCTGCCTTGAGCTTGAATGCTAGCTCTGTGAAACTTGCAAAGCGATTCAAAATATTTCTCTACCAAAATCAAAAGGCAAATTATATAATGGCAAGAATGAAGTGAAATAGCTGATTACAAAGCTTTGTACCCTTATGTTGACCACTTTGTAAGAAAATAAAAATAAACACACACACAGACACACACACACAAGTGTTTTTACATATGCAGAGGGAAAGTAACAGGCAGGTTAGTTACACACCAAAATGTCCAAGAGTGACAGTCCCCCAGGAGGTAAGAGTTAATAGGTGCCTGCTGTGCTCCAAATTATCTAAAAGGATTCATATTTGTGTAATCAGGAAAAAAATTACAATATTGACTTATGGTATAAAACTATCCTGACAGGAGCTTGTTTATCTGCAGATTCCCTCTGAAGCTGGGCTTCTGTGGAAGTGCCCCAGGAACGGGCATGACTGGAGCACAGGCTACCGGTCCTGCCCTGCTCTGGGATGCGTGCCCCTCCTTGGTAAGGGGCAGCCATGTTCTCTCTCACAGAGGCCTTGGATAAGCCAGCATGTGTGAAACACTTTGAAAATCCTAAATTGCACGACACCTGGTAGCTGTCCACCTTTGCTTTTATTTTTTACACAACTTCACGTTAGAACTGGAGCTTCATTTTACTGAACTGTAATCTAGACATAAATGCATGTAATGCATAGGGAGCAGTGTAAACAACAGGGAGGATTAAGATTTTGGGGCTCCCGGGCTCAAGCAAAATAAACATCACCAGTGGATTCTTTCTTGCAACTTGGCTCCATCGCCATGTTTCTGAGCCCAAGACGGACTGAAAGAGGTCCCTCAGGAACAATGCACAGAGTTACAAAGGCTCGACCAGAAATGAAAAACAAAAATAAAACTGACCCAATGGAAAAACACATATCCAACAATGCTACTCTTCACAAACCTTTACTGTCACAGTTCTTGTTGAAGAAGAACAGATTGGAACTCAGAGCGAATTGCCTTTTCTCCAACAAACCACACACATTCTTCCAATATGATGCGGTAAAGGGGAAATACCATGGTTTTCTTAAACCGAATGTTCCTAAAAAGTAAGAGACAATTAAAATGAGGCCAATTATTTTTTCTATTCAGAAGAAGATTCTGGAATAGAATATCTTAACTAGTCAATACGAAATGTTATTCCATGTTCACATGTTCAGTACACATCCCATATACCAGCCACTGACAATCTAGGCGACAGAGTACTAGCCGTGCAGAGGGCGCTCACACTCCCTCCTCAGCCGACCCAGGGCCACCTGCTCACTTCGCCTAAGAGGGTTTCTCAGCAGTGCCCAAGAAACAGGCAGGTATTTATTAATAATAAAAGTGCCATTGAATAATTGCTGAACATTCCCCGGGTAAAGCCTCACCCCGTGTTCCACTGTCCTGTCATTTAGCTGTCACTCTACTTGTGTCTATCATTGATGTTTGCACGGATTAACAGACATGGATTAAAAGCATGAAGGCATTATTCAATTAAGACTTCAACAAATAAGAATAATTCATAATACTAACATTTCCATATGAGACATGCCAACATTCTGCAAATGTATTCTCCAAATTCATTTCAGTCCTCTTAATAGTCACTTTGCCCTCATTATATGTCAGAATTAAAGTGGATTTAATTATTAACCCTTCGCGATTTTCTCGAACACATCCATTCTAGCCTACGTTTGATGAATGGTCTAAATTCTCCGAGTGATTGAAGAGATAAAGGCCGACGTGAAGACTATGTTAGCACTTTGACCATCAAGCAAAGGAGAGATCCGCAACCCCTCACACATTCTAATCAGAAGATGCAAAGATGCAAAGAGATGATCACTAAGGAAAATATGTGGGCCTGTCATCTTTTGAAAGTGAAGGGAGGTGTTGAGTTGGTACCCTGTCTAGTATTTAGCATCCGTTATGGGTTGAATTGTGTCCTCAAAATGCAGATGTTGAAGTCCTAACCCCCAGTAACGCACAATGTGACTGTATTTAAGCCAAAGAGTCTTTGAAGAGGTAATTAAGGTAAAATGAGGTCATTGGGGTTGGCCCTAATCCAATCTGACTGGTGTCCTTATAAGAAGAGATTAGGACACACACACACACAGAGGGACGACATGTGAGGACACAGGGTTAAGTCCAGCCATCTACAAGCCAAGGAGAGAGGCCTCAGGAGAAACCAACCCTGCAAACACCTTGATCTTGGACTTCTGGTGTCCAGAACAGTGAGAGAATAAATTTCTGTGGTTTAAGCCATGCAGTCTGTATACTTATTATGGCAGCCCTACAATGCTAATGCAGGCAGGGTATCCTCCAAGACTCTAGCAACTAATAAGCATCCCTAAGTAGGAAGAGGATAAGCAGCACATGGATGTTTACATCATATCACAGCCAGCATTCCACACTCTCTCTCTTTCAGGCACTGTCCAAGGTCTCTACTTGTATTGATTCGTACGGTCCTGCCACTACCCAATGTGGGGGTACTATTATCACCTTTCCCTTCCCAGTGGAAGAGGGGTCCAGCAAGGCTTTTCTGAGGACACAAGACTGGCAAGCTACAGAAGCCATACAATTAACCACCAGCAGGTCTCTCTCAGTAGCTGCCCATCTGAACACATGTGTGCAACAGCAAGGAGACTTTCAGTCGCCCTTTCAAACAAGTTGCTCTTGATTCAAACAAGCGAGGAGACCTGCCTCAGCTCCTGCACCCCACTTTTCAACTACCTAGTGGGAATAATAGAAGAAGGTCCCGTCCCCATGCAAGAATGATGAGTTTGTAGAAATGAAAGGAGATAATCAGCAAACAAATACATCAGCAAAGCGATTCTGCAAATGCTGGGGGCTGCTTTGCTCTCCCTCTGGATCATCAAGCAGCAGTTTTCTGCAAAGGGACCCTGCTCAGGCGACCATGCTCCATCATTGCCATTGCTGGCATGAGGGAGCACCATCTGTCGGGAGGGCAAGTTGGTGATGGGCGTTACAGACGTCAAGTTAGCAGAGGTGTCGGGGGCACTCAGAGGCCTGGGAAGGAGTCACAAGGACGCTGAATGGTCCAGATGAAGTAGAATGGGGCCTGAAGTAGGGGCATGGTTGCAGGGATGGAATGGAGGGGAGAGAGAGGAGAGGTCTTTCAGAGTTAGAAAAGACAAATTGGAAATAAATTGAATATTAATGGCTGATTGGCTAATTAAACCATCCCAGCTCTAATCTGTCTGGACTTTTAAAATCTTCCTAATTAATCCATTAATCTAAATGAAGCCTCTCAGCTCCCCAGCTCTCTTTTGCATTTCGTTTTGCTTATAAATTCAGACTTATTTTAAGTGAATACTCTAAAAGCACATGCATCTTGCTCACACCACCAAATGTAATTGGGCACATGAATATGTGCAAAGGCCCTCAGCTTATATTGAGCCTTTCTCCTCAAGGGGAACTGCCTGCTGGCTTAAGCAGGACAGGAAACTAATTAGCATTGCCCCCCAAAACTGACAGTGATAAAAGAAGAAGTCAATGAGATTAGACAGATCAAGTGGAATCAAACTTAACTGAAAGCACGTAAAGAAGAGTTCATGCAATGAAAGCTCTTTGAGAGGACAAGATGTTCGCTTGTGAGCTCTCGAGCAAGCATGGAGACCTGCGGTGGACACTGAACCCTGCAGGCCAGGAAATGATGTGATTGTGGATCTATGCAGGGTCTCCTGATCAGACATCAGCGTTGAGAAATGTTGAGGTCAGTACCCATACAGTTGCTTTATAAAAAAGACAGAAGAAAATGGAGAGAAAAGCATTTGTGTGTCGGGTGTGCATACGTGTTTATGTGTTTGTGTGTGAGGGAGGCAAAGTTCTCACCCACCCCTGATTGCATGAGACCATCCTAACCATGGGAAACTTTTGAATGATTCTCAATTTGCTAAAACTCTCCTAGCATGTTTTGGAATAGAAGGGGCATTTGGGTTGACACAGTGACTAGGTGTTTTAAAATGTAGATTTGGTTATTAGTCAGGCATGGCAAGGCAACAGATGAGGAGATGACTGCCACTGAAAAGATAGTTTGGTTCTCACAGTTTCCAAGGTGAGGGAGGGGGCATGCCATACCACGCACGGCCACATGGGGAAGCACCAGTGTTGGTCAGGATGAAGACGGAGGGAGGGGGAAGCACAGGCAAGAAGCTTTACTGTGGTTTCCACGACAAAGAACAGGCGAGGAAGGGTAAGCAGGCTTATGATTGGCCAGTTTGAATAATTTCAGCAAGATCTGGGTATTTAGAAGCTTTCCATAATTGACTGGCCCTGAGGTGATTAGGGCAGGGGGATAATGGTCCAGAGTATGAGGGCTCTGACAGATGAAAGGGCTGGGTGTGGGCTCTGGAGTGGCTGGTTTGCACATGAAAAGGATGCTCACAGGCAAATCCTCTAGTATCTCTAGGAATTGGCAGTCCCTCCAAGGTCAGTAAGACCCCAAGATGTTAAACTATCAGAAATAGAGAAAACAAAGTCATCATTAGTAAATGAGGATGACACAAATCACCTTTAGTAGATAAGTGCTGGCATGGTAGCTCTCCTACAAGGATGGAGACCAGCCCAGCCCAATAAAGAATTGTCTCATACTTGCATTCTGTGAGAATAGTCACACGCATTCATGCAAGTGAAAGCTCTTTATAGTTATTCAAGCCTAGGACATACAAACCCAAACTTTCTGTGAAGTTTTAATATGCACTGAATTTTCCAGGAACGCAACCACCTCGTAAACCAGTGGAAGGTTTCACGCAGAAGTTGGAGATACTCATCATTTCAGAAAACCACATCATCAATGTGATGCCAACTCATTGTTTCTGAGTTTGCACTGCAGCACAGCTATAGCAGTCTATGTGGCTCACACTGCACAAATATGTGACAAAAGATTTGAGCCTGCTTTTAACAAAGTTAGAACCAAATGTTTTTAAATCAGCAGATTTTCATAAAATGTACTAAATTTTATTAATGATGGTCTTTTCAAAACTATTTCACGTTATTGTCATTCTAAATATTTTTTAAATTTTATAGCAAAATAGTAATACATTCATTTTGTAAAAATTGCACATTGAAATTATTAATGTGGAGGTTTCCTGCTATTTTTCAATCTTATTCTCATGCTGTTGCCAGGGATCTATCCCTTTGCTTCTCTGTAAGCCCTCTAATATGTCTGTTCTTTGTCTAATCCATCCTCCCTTGCCTGTCACCTACTGAAGCATATGATTACCAAAGTCTTTAGAAAACTGGAGACCAAATGTAGGCACTGACGTGGAGTGGTATGGTAAGACGTGTGTCTTCTATCACACCTCATCATTACTCACCCCATGTGACAATGCAGAGAATTATCTGATAGTATGCTGTTAAAATAAGACCCAGATCATTTACAAAAGTATCATTCTTTTATCAACTTCATTGGTGTCTAATTTTCCTCCCACATTTTTCCTACTTTATTAAAGTTATTTCCATCTTTTTTTATCGTATACAGATAAGCCTCATTTACTGTTACTTACCTTAATATTAGTTTTTATTTTAGTGTCTACATATATCTCCAAGCACATATTTTTTTTAATTTTAGTACCAAATGGCTTCTGATCATTTTTCTTCCCTTAAATCCAAACTTACTCCATACAGGTAGGTGGAGGCATCTGAGTACCTCATTCTGTGTTCTAATAAAGTCATGCCTGAGCATTGAGAATTTATATATTATTTTATTGCAAATTACTTTTTTTTACTTTTATATTACAGTTAAGACATTACATTAGTTGTTGAATCATGTATGTAAGTAATCCTCATCATCTGTGAATTCCATTTCAAGAGAGTAAAGCAAGTATTACAAAATATTTGTCTTAAAAAAAACAAACTGAGGGCCCGCCTGGTGGCACAGCAGTGAAGTTCACATGTTCCACTTTGGTGGCCCAGGATTCACTGGTTCGGATCATGGGTGTGGACCTATGCACCACTCGTCAAGCCATGTTGTGGCAGGCATCCCACATATAAAATAGAGGAAGATGGGTGCAGATGTTAGCTCAGGGCCAATCTTCTTCAGCAAAAAGAGGAGGATTGGTGACAGATGTTAGCTCAGGGCTAATCTTGCTTAAATAAATAAATAAATAAATAAATAAATAAATAAAAAATAAAATTGTTTGCTATAAAAAAAATAAAAAGAACTAACTGGTCAGAGAGCTCCTAGAAATTGTAATCCTCCTTAAGAATCTCAAAGCCAATCAATATTTTCTAACAATTTCATTTTTTGTTACTATTGGCGGATTTTGTTAAAGTTAAAAATAAGTAATCTATCTTATTTAAGGATATGTAAATTGCCAACGTCATTTTTTCCTTTAACTTTCGAAATAGTAGAATCAGCAATTGCACGACAAAAAAAGGAAAAATATTCATTGTCATCTGTGGTCAACTCTGTCTTTTTATTTTTATACCTCTATTATAAAGATCGTGGGATTTTGATCTTTTATTCTAGAATAGACTCTGGTCTTCCTTCCTAACTAGCCAGTAGCTAAAATTGGTGGTTCAATCACAAATAGAAGTATAAAAACTCACTACTCGTATTCTCAAAGCAAAAAGCAGAGATGAATGCTTATAATTCAAAAGTTGCTTCCAGATCTTTTTTGCCTTTGCCTCCCTTTGCAAGGTATAGATACAGTTTGGCTGGGAATCATAACTCATTTCAGCTTACAGAACAATTTGCATGACCTGATGAAGGAGTAGAGACATTCCCTGGACAAGGTACACTCACATGGATGTAAAAGAGACTTAGAACACCCATCAGCAGATCTTTGTCTCTGGTTGGATATGGAATTTGTGGTATATATGGTACATGGTATATATGGGTACGGATATAGGGTAAGAGCTGGTTTTGAGATAACCGAAAGCTCAAGTTTCTAAGTAGATGTTACCGGTAGAGGTTAAGCAATAGAAATTCACCATGAGATAGAGTGGGACTCCAGGTATGGGGGCATGGAGACAACGGGCTGTTATATTGACCTTCCCCTAAAGGGAAGGAGGAGAATGAGGAGCTTGAAGGCATGTAAGACTAGAAGAGCAATGGAAGAAGGAACAGGAGACAGTGGTTTCCGCAACCCAATGTGGGCAAGTTCACAGTGGGCCCATATGGCCAAAATCTTTCCAAAAGATTATCAAATTTGTCATTTAGGTCCCCTGGTCTCCTATGGAAAATGGCTTTTCCTTTTCCTCTGAGCCCCAAGTTGACCTCATTTAGCTTTTAGAAGAAAATAAAATGCTTTTCTGAAAACCACCAGCTTAGCTGATAGTCCACTGACTCGCAGGACAAGGAATGACTCAGCACTCTCTCCCAGGCAGGGCATTCCCACCATCACTCAGATTTTCTCAGCCCATTTGCCTTCCTCCAGGATCCCACCCAATTCCCTTTCCTTCCCATCAAACAGGATCTAGAAAATGGCACTCATGCACACTAGACACCTCCCTCAAGGGCTCAGTCTCTTTTTTAAATTGTGGTAAAATATATATTACAGAACTTACCACATTAACCATTTTTAGCATACAATTCAGTGATAAATACATTCACATTGTTGTGCAGCCAATCTCCAGAACTCTTTTCATCTTGCAAAACTTAAACTCCAAACTCATTGAACACCACCTCCCCACCTTCCCCTCCCTCAGTCCCTGGCAACCCTCATTTTACTTTCTGTCTCTGTGAATTTGACTACTCTAGGTATATTATTCAATGTTCAACAGAGAAACAGAACAAGTATGACATGTATAAACACATAGAAAGAGATTTATTATGAAGGACTGACTCAAGCAATCATAGAGCCTTTGAAGTCCCATCATCTGCTGTCTGTAAGCCAGAGGCCCAGGAAAGCTTGTGGTATAGTTCCAGTTCAAACTGGATGGTCTGAGAAGCAGGAGCTCCAATGTCCAAAGGCAGGATAAAATGGATGTTCCAGCTCAAGCAGAGAGCAAATACATCCTTCCTCCATGTTTTTGTTCTATTCAGGCCCTCAACAGATTGGATGATGCCAATCCACATTGGTGAGGGCCATTTTCTTTATTCAGTCTAATCTCTTCTGGAAACACCCGCACAGACACAGCTAGAAATAACGTTTTACTAGTAATCTGGGCAACCTTTAACACAGTCAAGTTGACATCTAAAATTAACCATCACACTAGGTATCTTATATACTTGGAATCATACGATATTTGTTGCTCTCTGACTGGCTTACCATAATGTCTTCAAGGTTCATCCGTGTTGTAGTATGTGTCAGAATTCCTTCCTTTTTAAGACTGAATAATATTCCATTGTAGGAATATAATATATTTTGTTTATGCCTTCATTCATAGATGGACACACGAGTTGCCCCCACTTTTTGGCTATTGTGAATAATGCTGCTATGAACACAGGTGTACCAATATCTCTTTGAGATCATATGTTCAATTTTTTTAGGGCTCAGTCGTTTGAGTGTTTCCTGCTCTTGGAAGAAATCTCTTCTGGTGGAATCATTTCTCTAGTTTGTCCTCCTCCATGAGCTTGATGTAGCAACAGTAGGATTATATTCTTTCAAACACCTTCTGGAAATCCCCCACCCCACTTGGCAAATCTCCCCTTCTCCAGAGCAGTGTTTTGGACAACTTGGGGCAACATTTGGCCAGGTAATTAATCTCTGGGGTTCAGAGGTGCCAGAAGCAGAAAGAAGCAGAAAATTAATGGAAACCTTGTCCTAAGGACATTCAAGGGTGCCAACAATATAAGCCCAAGCTGCTAACTGTCACAGGACATGGGAAGCAAGGCCAGGAAGTGGGCAGCCTGAGAGATGTGGGAGAGGACAAAGACAAGAGGAGAAGAGAGAGAGAGCACGCAAGACTTATCAGGAGCCAACACTTGTATTCACCACCTGGCAGGAGAGCTGAGCAGACAGCAGGAGGATCAGAGCTGGCTCAGACTCCAAACAGGCCTGGCAGCCCCATTTCCCAGTAGATTTCATCACCCTGTCCCTCACCTGGAGTCCAGCTCACCTACATGGCACATCATTACCCTTCTAAAGACGCTGCCTCCTACTCGCTCACAGCACATCCACCTTTTACTTATAGTTCTGTTCCTTTAGCCCCCTCCGGGAAGAACAGGACCCAAGTCTCTCACACCTTTTCTTAAGGAAAAATAGGAAGAAAGGGCTTTTCATCACTAAACCTGCTGCATTAAATTCTTTCAGACAACATCATATTAATTTGTTCCCAAAACATGTCTCTTTCCCTACTATGTAGTTGTATACATCACTCCCTCAAAAAATTTTGCTTTCTTTTCTTTTTATTAAATTATTTGGAGTTTTGAAAAAACAAAAAATAAAACATATAGTTAATTTTTGTAGTTTAATTGAATTATAAGAGAAATGCATGTTGGAAGTAGAAAAACTGAAAACAGAAAAAAACATAACACATATAATTCCACAGAAACGCCAATAATTTGGCATATGAACCAAATTTTTATGTGTGTATATTTGTGACCAGCCATCTGATGGGTTATACCTATTTTTCAGCTGATTCTTGCATATGAACTAGAAACAATAATGGTTTTATCTCCTCTTTTTAATATCTCTGTTTTGTTTTGGCTTTTGTTTCTGTATGACTAGAGCTTTCATCTCTACATTCAACTCACATCCATGACAAGCACCTCCAGGGGCCTCTGAGAGCTGCACAGGGTGCCCCAAGCTGAGAGACATGCTTGCCTGTCCTCACTCTCAGGTCCCTCATTTCCTCCCCACTGCACCTTCTGCCAAAGCCTGTGACCCCTACTGCCCCAAGAAGACAGAGGAAGCCAGAAGAGAGCCTCCCCAGACTCCCCAGGTCCACGGCCACACAGCCAGCAAGTTACAGACAGCTTCTCCACGCCCTGAAGGGACTCTGTGTTCCAGTGGGGCCTGAGCCCTCTGCTCCTCTCACCTACTCATGGACACTGCTCCAGCTCTTCTCTCCTCTTGCTCCTATAGCATCAGTGTTTCCTTGAGACCAGATGATTCTCACCAGAACACAAGCATGCAGTTGTGCCACCCATCTTAAATAATAACCATAACAATAGTAATAATAAGACCAAAACACCTTTCTCTCCCCACTTCCCTTGCCAGCTACTGCTGCTACCCTACTTCATTCAGATTTTATTCAGTCATGCTTCCAAAAGATGTAGAATTGCAAGAGAGCCAGCCCTCCTTTCTCCTATCTCTTTCTGTTTCTCTCTCTCTGTCTCTCTCTCCCATCCTCTCTCTGTTTCTCCCTCTGTCTCTCTGTCTCTCTGTCTGTCTCTCTCCCTTTTTATCTTTCCTGAAGCTGGCTCTACCTGGAGAAGTGACCCAGGGCTCACTCACTGGAAATGCCCAGAAGGCAGCTCTGCTCTGATCTGAAGAAGAAAATCCCTCTGACTCGTCTCATTTCTCTGCCTCTAGTCTGGGCAAAAGGATTTGCTCACCCAGGACTCCTGTCCAGTTGATTAGACTTCCACAATGGGATTTAGGGGGAAAGGCTGGGCTGAATATCAAAAGTCCCTTTGCCTTACTTCAATACGTGACAATATTGCCCCAGGATCCTCAGGCCTCTGGTCCTGATGGTTGAGGGGAAAATTCAGATCCTTCTGGATCTCTGGCCAAATTTCATGTTAATCTCCATACTGCTGAGGGTAACCTGTTTTTGCTGGTCTTTATGCTTATTGGATGCTTTTTAAAAAAAATTCTTGTATTGAGGGCATATTGGCTTACAACATTGTATAAATTTCAGGTCTACATTATTATATATCAGTTTCTATATAGATTGCATCAAGTTTACAACCAATAGTCTAGTTTTTATCCATCAGCATACATATGTGCCCCTATACCCCTTTCACCCTCCCTCTACTGCCTTCCCCTCTGGTAAACACTAACCTGTTCTCCTTATCTATGTGTTTATCTTCCACATATGAATAACATCATATGGTGTTTGTCTTTCTCTGTCTGGCTTATTTCACATAGCATAATACCCTCAAGCTCCATCCATGTTTTGGACACAAGAGCCAAGAAGATACAGAGGAGAAAGGAAAGTCTCTTCAATAAATGGTGTTGGGAAAACTGGACAGCCATGTGCAAAAGAATAAAACTAGACCATTATCTTACACCATACACAAAAATTAACTCTAAATGGATTAAAAACTTGAATGTAAGACTTGAAACCATAAAACTCCTAGAAGAAAATATAGGCAGTAAACTCTTTAACTTCTGTCTTAGTAGTATCTTTTTGAATACCATGTCTACTCAGGCAAGGGAAATAAAAGAAAAAAAATAAACAAATGGGACTAAGTCAAACTAAAAAGCTTCTTCAGGGCAAAGGAAACCATTAACTAAATGAAAAGACAATCCACCAACTGGGAAAAAATATTTGTAAATCATATATCCAACAGGGGCTTAATTTTCAAAATATATAAGGAATTCATATAGCTCAACAACAAGAATACAAACAACCCAATCAAAAACTGGGCAGGAGATAGGAATAGACATTTTTCCAAAGAAGACATGCTATAGCCAACAGGCACATGAAAAGATGTTCAACATCACTAATCATTAGGGGAATGCAAATTAAGACTACAATAAGATATCACCTTACACCTGTCAAAATGGTTATAATTAACAAGACAAAAAATAGCAAGTGTTGGAGAGGATGTGGAGTAAAGAAAACTCTCATACACTGCTAGTGGGAATACAAACTGGTGCAGCCACTATGGAAAACAACATGGAAACTTCTCAAAAAATTAAAAGTAGAAAACCATATGATCTAGCTATCCCACCAGTAAGTATTTATCCAAAGAACATGAAATCAACAATTCAAACAGAGTTCTGCATCCCTATGTTCATCACAGCATTATCCACAATAGCCAAGATGTGGAAGCAACTCAAATGCCCGCCAAGAGATGAATGGATAAAGAAGATGTAGTGTGTATATATACATATATATATATATATATATATATATATATATATATATAGATGGAATACTACTCAGCTTGTTGGATTCTTTTCTTTGTCCATAGAGTTCAAGACATTTGTCATTTTATATCTAAATTTAGGTTTCCTTTTATTAACTTTGTATACAATGTGGTGAGCACTTATTTTGCAAATCTAAGTTTTTCTTCTCTTTGTTGGACGATGGTTCCATTTTTCGTTTTGTTCTACTTGATCTGTGTCTCCTCCTCCGGTTGAACGAAGCTCTGCAGGTCCATCTCTACCAACCACCTTTAGGTCAAGTGTCTGCATCTCTTTGCCTTCATTCTTGGGGACGCCCATGGCTCATCCTCCAGCCCTCAGTCTGAGTTTCTGCAGCTATTTTTTGCTCATTACCACTTCCTCATGTATTTTAAAATTGACATCATATACATATTTTATAACAGTTCTCTTGTGTGTTACCTAGCTTCTTTTTAATATCCAACTGCATCTCATCCAGTCTCCTCTTCACTTTGGCCTTTTCAGTTCATTGTTTTATCTCTTCTTTCCTAGAATCCACCTTTTCTTAAATTTTATTCAAAGTACTCAAATAATGTGATCTAAATTTTTCCAAAATAAATCACTTTCCTGGTCAGCTGACAGAAGCCCACCTGTTGCGGAGCTGCGCAGTGGGCCCAGTGGGTGCATCCACCATCTAATCTATTCTCTGTCTCTACCTCTGGGGTCATATTTTCCCACTTTTCTATAAAATAATCTTTTTGATGACCCCTATTATTCTGATTTTTACTCATCCTTAAATGATGCATGAGCTCTCCAACTCTGGAATATGTTTTTGTTAAACAGAATGAACTGGGTTTTTTCTTCTATCCCTCCATTTTCAGTTTGCTTATGGTTAGAATCTCTTTTTAGTTTTTAGTTCTTAACTTTAAAGGTTTGATGCTACTTGAAATATCCAGTTGCTTTGGAAAGTATAGAGCCAGAGTCACAAGAATGAAATATATAATACCATCAAAATGCTATTTTCAAAACCATAAAATCAAAAAGATTTAAGTGCCATTTCTGCCCTTTTTAGCCTGAGCCAGGCACATGGTATGCATACCTCCCTCCCCACTAACACAGGAGGGGAAATTCATGACCACTGGTGGCCTATTCTCTCATTGCCTCCATGGTACATCTGCCACACCAAGGAAGAAACACGCCACATGGGAGAAATTCCAGACTCGTGACACCACTGACAACTCTGGATTTGGGGGCAGCTCCTGACTCTAACCCCCAGCACAAAAGCATTTGCTTGGCCTGGCTTTCCTCCAGGTTCTGCTCCATGCAGCTCTCTGGACCTCTGCCCTGACCTTGTTCCCTAGAGGCCAATGGCACATGGGCCCCAGACTCTCCCACCCTCACTCCCCTCATCCCTGATCCTGCAAACTAGGGTCTCCTTCATCCAACTGACTGAAGCCCACCTGCTGGGCAACTGCGTGGTGGGCCAAATGGGGCCATCCAGCATGTGTCTGGGCCCCTCTGTTCTGTCTTCATATGGCCTTTACTGTTTCTCTCAGGGTGCAGAAGTTCCACCTTTTCCTTAAACATTCACACTCCCTTTAAAATAAATCCTATGAACTCCCTTTTTCATGTCTAATTTAAAGAATATGTAATTATCCTAATATTCACATATATGGATACAAACTGCTGTTTAAATTTATTTTGTCATCTTGGAAAGTGCAGAATTCTTACCAGGAATCAAGTTGCTCAAGTACCATCCACACAAAAAATAAAGGCCTGAATCAAAGAGAATCATCCAGCAAACCCAGACAAATGTCATGCCAGCTTGTTCTGGAGCTTGGTACATGTTATTCCACTGAATTCCTAGGAGGAAGGGAAAGATCAGAGTTAGAACTATGTGTCCTCTTTGAGTAGATATTGGTAAAATGAGTTTATTAGTTCTGGAAGCTCAAGCAAGCTGAATACAGATAAAACAAAAAGAAGGTCAATGCCATTGGTCATAATTCTTCAAATGAAATGTTAGTTTGCTTAATCTCACATTTATTTCAAGGGGATCAAGTGGAGTGACTATTAACAACATTTTAATATCGATCATTTAAAAATTTTAAAGGTTGCTTTACTTATATCTAGTTTTATTTGCTTAACTAAAATAAAAATCTATATTTAAGGATAATATGTACGTTTAAAAAAAAGATAAAGAAGGCTTTTTGAGAACCCAAACTCTAAATTTCATTATTCTCTCTGTTCTTGGAAAATATACGACAAGATATATAACGTCTGAAGTAGGAAAAAAATCATTATTTTCTTACAATATCTTTGCAAATTTTGTTGCATTAAAATATAATCTTGTTTTAAGAAAAATATTGTTCTTTCTCAATTTTTCTATGGTACTAGCCTAGAACTCAGTAAAAGAAATGTTTTAACATCATGCACTTGCTGGAATTCAGTCCAAAATATTCAGAGGATCAGCAGTGACTATTTTTCTTCTGTATCTTCTTGATCCAATTTAGTTTACCAATCAGTTCAAAGAATTTAGGAGAAAACACTCAGGATTACTCTCCTGGTAAAGTACAATTCAATACGCTCTACTGAAAAGTCTGAGAACTCCAAAACCAGTGCCAAATTAATGGGCTAATGTAGCAATATCGGGGCTGAGTTTCATTTATGACTTTTAAGTGTTTATAAAAACACACCACAAAAACCATATAAACGTCTAAGAAACATATATCCATTCTGGTTTAGGATTTTAGTTGTCAAAATCTCAACATAAGTGAAAAATGCTGCCAACAAATTTTAAAATATTATTTTAGGCTGAATTAATAGGGATAAAATTGTAGAAAAATGGAGGAGATAATTGTGCTCTATGCTGGTTAGACCTATTTCTGGATCCTGACCTTCAGGAAGGACCCAGAAAATCTGAAGGTAAAGATGAGAGTTGATAATGTGTGAATGGTTGTCATGTGAAAGAGGGAATTACAAAGAGAAACTAGAAAAAGACTGCAGGAGACCCAGGAAGACAGAGGCCAATTCAATAATCCCCCAAGAGATGGGACATGTGTGCACACCCCATTCTTGGAAGAATTTAGAAGGTCACTAAGTTGCCCCTACGTCTATCAGGGGTGTTATAAGGAAGACCAAGCATTAGCTGGGTGGCTGATCTGGATAGTGTCTGAAGCATGGGGCACCATGGTTATTCTTGACTGTTCCTAAAACTAAGGCAGATAGGTGGTGGGAGGTGTTTACATCAGCTAAACCAAATACCAGAATCTCATTCCAGATGTTCCAGTTTCTAATGGAAATGTTATATTATGCCACTTGCAACATGATAACTATAAATTTCGAAAAACATGAATCACTGAGAGTCACTTTTTGAAAATGCATTCCCTTACCTGCCTCTTGCCCTTCTAGGAATGTAATGAAAAACACTCCTTGTCCAAAGGCGGTTGTGGAGAGAAGGCACTGCCCACGGATTGATGGAGCAAAGAGAAAAACAGCATGTTAGGGCTTGACTGGGACCACAGAAAATCCACAGCACTAAATTCAAATAGAGAAGCCACGACATGTTCCAACTCGAAGCATGCCAAACCATTGCTCCAGGCGGTGATTTCAATATCTGAACCTGGAAGACTTAGCCGAATGTCAGCCCGTTCTGAAAAGCGTGATAACAAGCTTGTTTCTAATGTTAAAAGGAATTATTTCTCTTTACTGCAATGTTTGAAGTGTCATAAATCCAATGCAGTGTATACAGAAATGTATAGGCCAAAACAGTGGAAAATGGAATAGAGCGATTTACTATTTTTTATTATTAAGTGAATGCCCTGGAGCACACTGCAGGCAGACTGATGGCACATATCCACTGTTCTACACTAAGAAAGAGAGCTTACTGGAGGAAAATGTTATTTTACTTCCAGTGGAGAGGTTTTATGTCAGAAAAAAAGCCCATTTAAAGAGTATCTTACATTTAAAAATATAATATGCCAGAGTTAGATTTTTTTATTTGGTAGAAAACATTTGGACATGTAAAGAGGGAATCAAAGTTTGTGTGTATAAAACCCTTAAACATAAGGATTGAAGACAAAAGTCACAGCATTTGAAACACAGGCCAGGCGGTCAACGGCTCTTTTTCTTTAGGATGCTACCAAGTTCCCAAAGAGCCTTCAGAGGGGAGTCCCTGTCACATGAAAAAAGCCCTTTCTTAATGAGCTGCCCCCCCAGCAAACCATGCAGTTTCAATGAACTCCCAATGCGAGTTCTACAACTGTGAGTAGAAGCGAGAAAAGTGGATATCAGAAAGCCCATGGGGATCCGACAAGGATCCACTCAAATGTTGAGGGAGGTGATCGGTTTTATTGGGTAGATGGCAGTTTTGTTTTATTTTGCATTTTTACAAAACAAGCCACTTACCAAAAATGTCTGAATGACAACATTTAATTGGTTGTGTAGAACCAGCAGAACTATGTAGGGCAAAAAGCTGATCAGATACACCAGGCTGGTACAAAGGGCAGCTGTGTTCGCTTGGCTGAAAAATGTACTCAAGAAGTAACTCAGCATGATGACTGACACTCCAAAATCCAGGAGAAAGAGGAAGACAATACAAGCATTGCTGTATGCAAAGATGCCACTTATTTTCAGAATCAGGGCCAGGGCGGCACTGCTTATGGCCAACATGGCCATGTTCTCCAGGAACCAGGCCAGGAAATGGATCGTTGGATGTACTCCCATCATCCTCATGTACTGTCAAAAGAAGAGAGACCAGAGTTACCACCTGGATGCTTGAGAAAGGATGGATCGGATCTCAGAAAGAGAACGCCTACAGGTGGAAAGGCAAGCCAGGGCTGCTACTTCCATGTGGTCGCTGGCTTGGCAATCCAGCACCCAGCAGGCAGCATACCAGACACTTTCTCCTAGAGCCTAGCATTTAATTTGAAGCAACCCCGTACACAGTAAGTCATTCACCATTGCAGGGAAGCCAGACTGAGACAGGTGATGTTAAAACCATCTCACCCACTGGAACAATGCACAGCAGAAAGGGAAGAGCAGATCCTAGACCTCAGGCTTGATGACCTCAGGCTTGACGAGGACTCATTGCATTTCCTTGTTTATTTGGGTTTTACTGATTTGTTTCCTTTTTTTTTTTTTTTTCATTTTCCTTATGTTGGTTTTGTTTAACAAAGATGAAAAGAAAAATGAAGAGGGGAGATACTGGGCCTTATGCCATTCAGTTGTGCAGTTGGTGGGATTATTGTATTGGTTTTGGAATGTGTTCAAAATAATAACAATAAAATTATTGTAGCCACTAATCTACAACTCAGTGATATCTCTGGGTGTGGGGCTGATTACTTGTGAAATGAGAACAATCCATTTTGATGCACCCACCCTGGAAGGCCACCAGGAAGAAACACAGAGATCCAGGAGTAAGTCAGTCCTAAATAGGTAAACAACAAACAAAACAATAGCACAAGTTCTCTTCAAAATTGAACGAAAAGCACATTGTACTCGGCCCGCTTTTTCTTCTCTGTAATAAACATGAGGCTAGTGGATAACGTGTGCCCAGAGTCTCTGCCAGCTAAACGGGAGGCAGGTCTTTACTGGATATTTTTATGAACGATCGTTCTTAAAAGCAGCTTTGATAGTTTCCAGCTTTAACAATATTAGGACAAAAATGGAGAGGCTGTACATGAAGAAGTCAAATCATAAATTAAGATGGGAAGTCTGCAGTTCTATCTTTACGGGTTGTACAAAAATTGTTGAATGAGCCACATTGGTTTCCTTCTTTCACTTTCATGTGCTTGTCCTTCCATCTTATAGGAAATATCTGCTAACCTCTGGCAGGGCTTGGACTTCAACATAAAGTGATTTTCCTGGGACAGTGGCTCAGCCAGACCTTATACTTACTTACTGCCAGGAACCCCAGCAGAGCCGAGGGCAGGCAAAGCACATTCGGGGGTCAGTTATGGGGCAGGACTCATCTCTAAAGCCCCAGGCTTCCCTCCTCATCTCCCAGGTGAGCTCTAAGGCAATTTACCTCTTCTATCTGGATCTCCCGCTCATAAACCAGCTTTCGGACCATGCTGGCCACAGACACCATCCACGTCAGCATCATTATCAGGGGGAAAAAGAAACCAACGTTGTTTAAGAACCTGTAAGGAAACAATTCGGTCAGCATCTGACAGCAAGCAGAGCGATTCTATTCAGTCAGGCTCCTGTAAGTACCGCACCTGTGCTTGCTTTCTTACATTGTTCTTACAAGCTACAAAGCTCTTGCAGGAACAATATCTCGTTTGGCCATTTCAACAAGCCTGTGACTTAGGCAGGATGGCTGTTTGATGTCCTGATTCTATAGGTGTGCGAACTCACAAAGCAGAAACAGCTGTTCAAGGTCCCTGGAGTAGAGATTGTTGCCTTCACTGACCCCAGTCCTGTCTAACACCCTCCTAGGCAGAGCAGGTGGGGAGGAAATGGTCATGAATTCATGACTACCATCCCCCACTCCCACTTAATTGGGACCGTTATCTCTCTTTAATCAGTGCTATCAATTGATCATAGATTAGACCTATAGAATATGCAGAAATTGGCAAATGAAGGCCTCCCTTTCTTTTTCCCCAACACTCAGTTTTCAGCCCACTCTGATGGGGCTTCTCCTTTTAAGGCACACTTGAAATGACTCTAATCTAAGATGCCAATGACAGCCATGCCTCAAATCCAGTGGGAATTTTTCCATTGTTTTCCTTCTTGACTTAGCTATGTTTGATAACATTGACTGATCACTCCTTCCCTCTCTCCTTTAGCTTCCAGAACAACACTTGGCTTCTGTCAACTGTCTCAGTCTCCTTCACTAGCAACATCTCCTTTCCCTATCCTTTAAATGTGGGCATTTTAACCCTAAGCTGCATCCTGTCTTCTCACCTCATACTCTCTGGGCTCTAGATCCACACATTAATTGATCCATCACTGAGACCAACCAAAGGGGCAAGCCATTTTATTGGGTATGTGATACATGAATGAACCAAACAGAGAAACGTCCTGCCATTGAGGATCCTATATTCTAGTGGGGGGAGGGGATGCAGAAAATAAGCCAATAAACAAGGAGATACATGACATGACGTCAGGTATGTAAAAGAATGGCATTAGCAACAGCGAGAAGGGATGCTATTTCAAATAGGGTAGTTAGGCAAGGTGTCTAGGGAAGAAATATCTGAGCAGAGAACAGAAGAAGCAAGGAAATGAGTCCTATAGGAATCTGAAGGAAGACTGCTCCAGGCAGAGGAGCTGCAAGTGCAATTATTGGAGACGGGAGCATGTGGGACATAATTTAGGAGTTGCCAATGGCCTCATGGATTCATAAGAGATGGGACTGGACAGAGCATTAGCTGGGGCCAGATCACGCAAGGATTTTGTATGTCAGGGTAAGTACTGGATTTATTCAAAGAACAAGGGGATACTACGAAAGGGTTTTAGGAGGGAGAAAGCAAAAAAGAGGTGACATATCAGGTGGATGTTTTTTTAAAAAGACCACTGACTGCAGTGTAGACAATGGAGGGCAGGTGGAGAAGCCTCTGAAGAGGTGAAGCAGTCCAGACAAGAGCCAACAATATCCAACAGAGATGCTGGCCCTGGAGACGGAGAAATGTCTAGATGGGTCTCTGCTGCAATGGCCTCCCTGAGCCCTGCTACGACTTCTCCTTCAGAGCAGGAACCACAGCGTGGAGCATCTTCAGGACTAGGATGTCTGCACTTCACACTAGACTGTAAGCCCTTAGGGCCAGCCTCCCCACCACACCTCCACTGCTTGGCAAAGGCAGCCACATAGTGGGAAACAAGTCTTTGTTAAGAAAGAAGTGAATGAGTGAAAAAGAAAGGGAAATTAACCTCTTTGTTTTTATTCATTTTTCTGCCTAAGACAACCATAATGAGCTATCAACTTGATGAATCTCATTTGAAAGGTAGACATGTCAACTCGTCCGCTATACAGTGACTGTTTGCAGAGGATAGAGTGTTTCAGATTTTCAGTTTTGTGATTTCTGGGTTTTTTTATCCTCATTTTTATAGTGTTCAGTGCAGGTAGAAGACTATGAACAGGAAATACCAGAAACTACATCCACTTGCTAATCCAACAAATGCCACCTAATCCAACAAATGTTGGCTCAGAGTAACACAAATTACCACAGAGATGAAGCTTAGATCACCTATGAAGTCAGAAACAACTAATACCAAGTTTATTTGAGGGGGATTTGAAAAGAATTTGTCTATTTGTTCATGAAGTTTACCTTTTTTACTTAATGGTGGTAGAATTGATGGCTATTAAACTCTATTCTTGCAGCAACTTGGATCTTACAAAAGAGCCAGTAGGTATCACACGCAAATATAATCTTACGAGTCTATCTAAGTTATTGCCTCAGAAGTCAGACTGGGTTAGAGTTCTGTGATGGTGGGTCCAAGACTATGATGTGTGTCCATGGATCCCTGCATCTATTCAAGGAGGAAAGTCATGCGAGGCTTGGAATTGGATAAACCCAACTCTAGAGTTCTTGGGGCAATGACCGTGGATGCCAGAGAATGTCCAGACATTCTGTACCCATGTGTCTGAGTGAGGCCATTTGGTAAGAATTGCATAGAATAAGAAATTGGAGATGAGAAATTGTAACACATGGCTATGTAACCAGCCCTCTCCTAATCTCCTCCTGGAAACAAGGCCAAGATCAACAAGAGAAGGGAAAACCTTACATTCCAATTTGATATATGTTTGAAAGAGATGCCCAAGTATTTTAAAAAGCTGCTAAAAATAATCAAGTTCATGTGAGAATCACACAAAAAAAGTAGGTAAAAGAGTTGCTGGTAGCAAAACTCCACCCTCTGCAATCTAGAAGGCACCATCAAAACTACACTTCTTAAAGTCTTGGCACACCCTGAGGGCACAATATACACAATGGTATGTGTTAAGTGGATGTTGAGCTGCACATTAAATTGGGTGGTCTCAGAAGCCACTCCTACCTTTAGGTTGTATTTCCACGGAAACAGAGAAGGGAGGGTTATGTGAAGAATACACATATTTGCAGGAAGCACTCCATCTTTGTGGCTACGGGAAAGAGACTCAGCTGTGCAGCCATTGATGTCACCTGGTCCTCCCCACCAACAGGACCCTCTTGCAAAACAACTGGCCAGGAATACCAAATTCATTCAAAATGAGTAACAACAATGACAATATAAATCTAGCACAACGTTCACACATGAAATATAGGTAGGTTGAGAGTTGCGCAACTATTAACAATTGAAGAACTCATGCCAAAACGATGGTGACATGGAACAGGTGAAAATAATAAACATTTTTTGCCATCAATTTAAAAATATTTAATAAGAGATCTCATCAAGATGGTGGCATAAGCAGACTCTGAACTCATCTCCTCCCATGAACACAACCAGGTTACAACTATTCTTGGAAAAATTATCCTGGATAGAAAACTGAAAATTTGATAAAAAGAACCCCCACAAGGGGCCAACCTGGTGGCATAGTGGTTAAGTGCACACATTCAGCTTTGGCAGCCTGGGTTTCACCCGTTCAGATCCCAGGTGTGGACATGGCACTGCTTGGCAAGCCATGCTGTGATAGGCATCCCACATATAAAGTAGAGGAAGATTGGCATGGATGTTAACTCAGGGCCAGTCTTCCGTAGCAAAAAGAGGCAGATTGGCAGCAGATGTTAGCTCAGGGAGAATCTTCCTCAAAAAAAGAAAAGAACCCCCACAACAAGGGACAGTCCTGACCAAGGCAGAAGAGGCAGAATTTCCTGCTGAAGAGGAAAAAAGTCATCTTCAGGAGCAGCAGATCTTCTCAACCAGCCAGCCGGGAGCCACCCTAAGGTACGGAGTGCTCTCTGGAGGAGTGAGGTCTGGAGCAGGGACTGATACTGCTATAAGTATCCTTCAACTCAGCACAACTAAGATGAGGGTCTTATTATCTGGCTTAACTGGTCTATTAACTGCAGCACAAATACCCCCAGAAAAGCTATCAGATGAAAGCCAAAAAGACCCGGGTCTTAAAGGGGTCACACATAAAGTTTGTATTCACCCATCTCAGTAACCTAAAATCACCAGAGAGAAGGCTGACAGTCCTTTGGTGAGAAGAGACACAACTGGTGTGCTGTGGGAGATTCTCAATGAGAGGAGAGTCCTCTCTGGAGACTGAGACATTGGTGGGAGCCATTGTTCTGACCTGGTCCAGGCCGGCTGACACAGACCCCAGGAGACACCATTGAGGTTCTTCCCCTGGTCTGTTAGCCCAGGGGGCTGCCACACTCACTAGAGTGCAGATTTAATACAGTTCAGCAAGGGCAGGCAGCTCACCCTATGGACCGGCCCTGTCCAATGGCAAGCCCTCAGGCTATTTGTCAGCCTGGAATGACTGGGTGCCTTGATCCTCTACAGGCAAGCGAGTGTGTCTGCCTCTGTGGGGAAGGGCCTGTGTCAGGACCAGGTAAACCGTGGGCGGCATTGTTGGAAAGGTGGGTGCCTCTGCAGTGGGGCATCGGGTATGCTCCAGGGGTTAGGAAGTGTGCACAGACCAGAACTGTGTTGATGGTGTATGTGGTCCTGTGGAGGTTGAGGCTTGTCGGTGGCACAAGACCTCTGCTTCACAAATAGCCATAAAAAGGATCAGCCCCACCCTCCAAAGCCTGAAACAATTGAGTGCTCCCATGCCTAAGGCCAGTCCCACTCAGCTGCACTCCTAAGAGAACTGACAACAGCCTTGTAGGCCTGAGGCCTATAGCAACTGTAAGCTCCTGAGCCTAGCAACCAGCTACACTGGGTACCTACCCAATTAAAAGGAAATCTGCAACAGGAGTGTGCTGTTAAACCTTGTAGCCAAAGGTGCTGAGGATCCTTGAGCCAGATTTACAATCAGCTGCCCAGGGAAGAAAAGACTAGGCTCCCTGTGTACCTGGATTAAGAGCAACCCTGCCACAGCAGAAGGACACAAGTAACCCACAAAGGGGTCACTTCTGGATCATTTGGACTGGTGATGAGAGGGAAGCACACTGCTGGGCCTCAAAAGGCATCTCTTACATAAGGCCACTCCTCCAAGATCAGGAGACATGGCCGACTCACCTAATACATAGAAATAGGCACAGAGAAAGAGGCATAATGAGGAGACAAAGAAATGCATTCCAAGCAAGGGAACAGGACAAAACCCCAGAAAAAGGACTAAATGAAACAGGAAGAAGTGACCCAACCGACAAAGAGTTCAAACAAAATCTCATAAGGATGCTCACAGATATTGGAAGAAGACTGGATGAATACACTGAGCTCATCAACAAAGAACTGGAAAATATAAAAAAAGAACCAATCTTGGGGCCAGCCCACTGGTGCAGCAGTTAACTTTGCACGTTCTGCTTCTTGGAGGCCCAGGGTTCGCTGGTTCAGATCCCAGGCACAGACATGGCACCGCTTGGTAAAAGCCATGCTGTGGTAGGCATCGCATGTATACAGTAGAGGAAAATGGGCATGGATGTCAGCTTAGGGCCAGTCTTCCTCAGCAAAATGAGGAGGATTGGCAGTAGTTAGCTCAGGGCTAATCTTCCTCAAAAAGAAAAGAAAAGAACCAATCAGAGATGAAGAATACAATACTGGAAATGAAAAATTCACTAGAAGGACTCAGGACAGAGTAGAAGATACAGAAGAACCAATCAGCAAGCTAGATGAAAGACTAGAGGAAATCACGTAAGCTGAAGAGAAAAAAGAAAAAAGAATTAGACAGAATGAGAACAGACTAAGGGAACTCTGGGACAGCATCAAGTGCACTAACATTCATATTATAGGTGTCCCAGAAGGAGGAGAGAGAGACAAAGGGGCAGAAAATTTATTTGAAGAAATAATAGATGAAAATTTTCCTAACCTAAAGATGGAAACAGACATCCAAGTACAGGATCCACAGAGAGCTCCAAACAAGATCAGCCCAAAGAGGCCCACACCAAGACAAATTATAATTAAAATGTCCAAAATTAGAGATAAAGAGAGAATCCTAAAATCAGCAAGAGAAAGGCAACAAGTGACATACAAAGGAAAGCCCATAAGGCTATCAGCAGACTTCTCAGCTGAAACCCTACAGGCGAGAAGAGAATTGCATGGCATATTTAAAGTGCTAAAAGGAAAAGACCTACAGCCAAGAATCCTCTATCCATCAAAGTTGTCATTCAGAATGGAAGGAGAGATAAACAGCTTCCCAGACAAGCAAAAATTAAAGGAGTTTATCACCAAAAAAACCAGTTCTACAAGAAACGCTGAAGGGACATATTTAAGTGGGAAAGCGATGACCACAAATAGGATAAAATAATTATCAAAAAAAAACCAGCCAGGGGGCTGGCCCCATGGCCGAGTGGTTGAGTTCATGTGCTCCACTGCACGAGGCCTGATGTTTCATTGGTTTGGATCCTGGGTGTGGACATGACACTGCTCATCAAGCCACACTGAGGTGGCGTCCCACATGCCACAACTAGAAGGACCCATAAAGAAGAATATACAACTATGTACCTGGGGGCTTTGGGGAGAAAAATGAAAAAAATAAAATTAAAAAAAAGGCAATAACATCACTTATAAAGTAAAAATATAGTAAACATAGCAGATCAACCACCTGTGAAGATAAAAATGAAGGTTAAAAGACAAAAGTACTAAAATTACCTATTTCAATGATAAGAGGGTAATGGATAGACACACAGAAAACAAGAGATTATATGTGATTTCAAAAACACAAAATGTGGGAGGAGGGGAGTGAAAAACTAGAACTTTTAGAAAGAGGTCAAGCTAAAGAGTCTATCAACTCAATATACACTGTTATATACATAGAATATTATATAGGATCCTCATGGGAATCACAAATCAGAAACCTATAATAAGCAAGCAAATAAGTAAGACAAAAGAAATCAATCGTATTACTAAAGAAAGCTATCAAACCATAAGGGAAGAGAGCAAGAGAAAAAGAAAGGAACAGAGAAGAACTACTAAAATACTCAGGAAAAAAAGTAACAAAATGACAATAAATAATATTTATCAGTAACTACTTTAAATGTCAATGGACTAAATGCTCCAACCAAAAGGCATAGGGTGGCCAATTGGATAAAAAAACAACATCCATATGTATTCTGCATACAAGAGACACACTTCAGACCTAAAGACACTCACAAACTGAAAGTGAAAGGATGGAAAAAGATATTCCATGCAAATGGCAAAGAAAAGAAAGCAGAGGTAGCAATACTTATATCAGACAAAATAGACTTTACAAAAACTGTAGCAAGAGACAAAGAAGGGCACTACATAATGATAAAACAAACAATCCGAAAGGAAGATATAACACTTGTACATATCTATGCACGCAACATAGGAGAACCTAAATATATAAAGCAATTATTAACAGACATAAAAGGAGACACAGACAGTAACACAATAATAGTAGGGGACTTTAACACTGCACTTACACCAATGGATAGATCATCTAAACAGAAGATCAATAAAGAAACACTGGCCTTAAGTAACCCACATTTGACCAGATGGACTTAGTGGATGTATATAGAACATTCCATCCAAAAACCACAGAATACACATTCTTTACAAATGCACATGGAGCATTCTCCAGGATTGCTCACATACTAGGCCACAAAACAAGTCTCAGTAAATTTAAGAAGATCTAAATAATGCCATGCATCATTTCTGACCACAAAGGTATGAAACTAGAAATCAACTACAGGAAGAAAATCAGAAGAGCCACAAATGTGTGGAGATTAAACAAAATGCTACTGAACAATAATAGGGTCAATGAAGAAATCAAAGAAGAAATCAAAACATTCCTGGAGACAAATGAAAATGAAAATATGACATGCCAAAATCTATGGGTTGCAGCAAAAGTGGTTCTAAGAGGGAAGTTTATAGCAATTCAGGCCTATGTCAACAAAGAAGAAAAATCCCAAATAAACACTCTAACAGTGCATCTGTACTGGAAAAAGAAGAATAAAAAAATGCCAAAATCAGCAGAAGGAAGGAAATAATAAAAGTCAGAGAAGAAATAAACGAAATAGAGACTAAAAAACAATAGAAAAAATTAATGAAACCAACAGCTGCTTCTTTGAAAAGATAAACAAAATTGACAGATGCTTAGCTAGACTCACCAAGAAAAAAAACAGAGAAGGTTAAATAAATAAAATCAGAAATTAAAGAAGAGAAATTACAACAGACACTTCAGAAATACAAAAGAGAATACTATGACAAGCTATACACCAACAAATTGGATAATCTAGCAGAAATGCATAAATTCTTAGAAACATACAACCTTCCAAAACTGGACCAAGAATAAGTAGAGAATTTGAATAGACCAATCACCAGTAAGGAGGTCGAAAGAACAATGAAAAATCTCACAAAAAATAAAAGTCCGGGACCAAATGGCTTCCCTGGTGAATTCTAACAAACATTCAAAGAAGATTTAGTACCTATCCTTCTCAAACTCTTGCAACAAATTGAAGAGGAGGGGAGGCTTCCTAACTCATTCTACAAAGTCAACATTATCCTGATACCAAAACCAGACAAGGACAACACAAAAAAAGAAAATTATAGGCCAGTATCACTGATGAACATCAATGCAAAAATCCTCAGCAAAATACTAACAAATCAAATAGAACAATACATTAAAAAGATTATACAACATGATCAAGTGGGTTTCACTCCAGGGACACAGGGATGGTTCAACATCTGCAAATCTATCAACGTGATACACCACATTAACAAAATGAAGAATAAAAATCACATGATCATCTCAATAGATGCAGAGAAAGCATTTGACAAGATATAGCATCCATTTATGATAAAAACTCTAAATAAAATGGGTACAGAAGGAAAATACCATAACATGATAAAGGTCATATATGACAAACCCACAGAAAATATCATTCTCAATGGAGATGGAGAAAAATTGAAAGCTATCCCTCTTAGAACAAGAACTAGACAAGGATGCTGACTGTCACCACTCTTACTTAACATAATATTGGAAGTCCTAGGCAGACCAATCAGGCAAGAAAAAGAAATAACAGGGATCCATGTTGGAAAAGAAGAAGTGAAACTGTCACTCTTTGCAGATGACATGATCTTATATATAGAAAACCTTAAAGAATCCACTAAAAAAATTTTAGAAATAATAAATGAATAAAATCAAGTTTTAGGATACAAAATCAACATGCAAAAATTGGTTGCGTTTCTATACACTAACAATGAAGTAGCAGAAAGAGAAATTAAGAATACAATGCCATTTACAATTGCAACAAAAAGAATAAAATACCTAGGAATAAACTTAACCAAAGAGGTGAAAAGATTTGTACACCAAAAACTATAAAACATTATTGAAAGAAATCAAAGAAGATACAAAGAAATGGAAAGATATTCCATGCTCTTGGATTGGAAGAATTAACATAGCTAAAATGTCCATACTTCCTAAAGCAATCTACAGATTCAACACAATCCCTATCAAACTTCCAACAGCATTTTTCACAGAAATAGAACAAAGACTCCTAAAATTTATATGGAACAACAAAAGACCCTGAATAGCCAAAGGATTCCTGAGAAAAAAGAACAAAGCTGGAGGTGTCACATTCCCTGATTTTAAAATGTACTACAAAGCCATAGTAACCAAAACAGCATAGTACTGGCACAAAAACAGACACACAGATCAATGGAACAGAATCGAGAGCCCAGAAATAAACCCACACATCTATGGACAGCTAACATTCGACAAGGGAGCCAAGAGTATACAATGGAGAAAGGAGAGTCTCTTCAATAAAAGTGTTGGGAAAACTGGACAGCCACGTGCAAAAGAATGAAAGTAGACCATTCCCTTACACCATGCACAAAAATCAACTCAAAATGGATTAAAGACTTGAATGTGAGACCTGAAACCAAGAAACTTCTAGAAGAAAACATAGGCAGTATGCTCTTTGACATCAGTCTTAGCAGCATATTTTCAAGTACCATGTCTGACCCTGCAAGGGACACAAAAGAAAAAAATGAACAAATGGGACTACACCAAACTAAAAACTTCTGCACAGCAAAGGAAACCATCAACAAAACAAAAAGGCAACCTAACAGTTGGGAGAAGATATTTGGAAACCATATATCAGATAAGGGGTTAATATCCAAAATATGCAAAGAACTCATACAGCTCAACAACGAAAAATCCAACAAACCAATTAGAAAATGGGCAAAAGATCTGAACAGAGATTTCTCCAAAGAAGATATATGGATGGCCAACAAGCGTATGAAAAGATGCTCAACATCATTAGCTATCAGGGAAATGCAAATCAAAACCGCAATGGGGTATCACCTCACTCTGGTCAGAATGGCTATAATTAACAAGACAGGAAACAACAAGTGTTGGAGAGGATGTGGAGAGAAGGGAACCCTCTTACACTGCTGGTGGGAGTGCAAACTGGTGCAGCCACTATGGAAAACAGTATGGAGTATCCTCAGAAAATTAAGGATAGATCTAACATATGATCCAGCTATCCCTCTGCTGGGTAGTTATCCAAAGAACTTGAAAACACAAACGCTTAAAGATACATGCACCCCTATGTTCATCACAGCATTATTCACAATAGCTAAGACTTGGAAGCAACCTAGGTGCCCAAGAAGGGATGAATGGATAAAGAAGGTGTGGTATATATACATAATGGAATACTACTCAGCCATAAGAAATGATGAAATCTGGCCATTTGTGACAACATGGATGGACCTCGAGGGTATTATGCTAAGTGAAATAAGTCAGAGGGAGAAAGTCAAATACCGTATGATCTCACTCATAAGTAGAAGATAAAAACAATGACAAACAAACACATAGCAATGGAGATTGGATTGGTGGTTACCATAAGGGAAGGGGGTTGGGGGAGGGCAAAAGGGGTGATTAGGCTCACATGTGAGGTGATGGACTATAATTAGTTTTTGAGTGGTAAACATGATGCAATCTACACAGAATTCAAAATATATTACACTGTACATCTGAAAGCTATATAATGTTATAATCCAATGTTACTGCAATAAAATAAAATAAAAAACAAATATTTAATAAGGAAATCTCCTCTATAAAAAACACTATACAGCATAATTGTTACAATTCGGTGATGAGATGGCAAGACAGCATGAAGATATGAAATGTGAACTGGAAGAACTTAGAAAGAAATGGAAAAAAATAGCCGTCAGCCAAGTGAAGATAAAATTAGAAGCACAGGGCATATTGCTACTGCACAAAACACAGTAAAGCAACATAGAAAATGCATAGAGAAATGAAATTAAAGGAAACAGAAATAAAGAAAGAATTTAAAAGAATTAGGGAAAGTTTATTGATAAGAAACACAGGGGAAAAAAAATCATGCAATTTGAGTCCCTGAAGAAGAAAAACCAAATATCAGAAGATAATAGACTTGAAACGCTGGAATACATCAAGAGTTTCCATAAAAGAAAACTTAAACTTACACATGAAAAGTCTTATCTTGTGCCACAGAAAATTGTCCTAGAATGGTCAACAAAGAAAGGATCTTGGTAAATTTATTGAATTTTCAAGTTATTAGCAACTTGCCAAAATCACCGGGTCGTATAAAACAGGGAAATATCAAAGTGCTCTCAGGTTTCTCCATAATAATATGCAAAGTCAAAGATAACGGTGCTATTTCTACAAGATGCTTAAGCATAAGAGTGAGCTAACGATTTCATATTCAGCCAAGCTGTCTTTCAAATATAAATGCTGCAAAACGCTTTAAGGGTTTAAGAACTCAGGTTATATTATCTCATGAGATTTTCTTAAGGAAATTACTGGAAGATAAACTTAAGTCCATCAAAGGATGACTGATAAATGACAGTGAAAGAACTATGGGAAGCAATGAAGATATTTTCCAGGAAAAATACGACTAAAATGAAAATGGAAATTAAGATGACAAGAAATTGGAAATTTTGTGTTTCCTGAAACATAGAAATTATACAACAAACAAAAGTTAGAAGAACAGGGGAAATGAGTTAGCGAGGAAGAATAAGTTGGTGAATGCCAAAATAAAAGGCTATTTTTTTTTAACATAGACAAATGTAGAATACAAGTATTGACACCTTTAACACTACAGAGGAAGGCATTAAGTGAGATAACATCAACTAAAATTGCCTGATGAGAAGAAAACGTAAACGACAGAGGAAGAAAAATGACTTTAAAATTTTATTGCTTATGGTGAAAAAACAAAAGGTTGATATTATTTATAAAGTTATAATTATAAGGTAAGCACTAAAACAACAATAAAACATTACCAAGCATTAATTTAAAAGCAAAGTTATAAGCATAGAAAAAAGATATAACTAAGATCATATATACATGTAATTCATTCCATACTATTAAAGAGTTAACCTCATCTACAGAAGAATCTATATGATGCATACAAGAGACATGCCTGAAACAAAATACTTCAGAAAAGTTTAAAATGAAAGTGTGGGCAAAGGAGTGTTAGGTAAATAGGAATACAAAGAGAAAGAGAGAGGAAAAAGAAAGAAAGAAAAAAAGCAGAGGTCATCAGTTTAACTTCATACAGGGTAGAACTTTGTCCACAGAGCTTTAAATAAAACCTAGAACGCAATTATTCATAGCTGTGCACAAAGTGACGTAGCATCAACATTCAAAGGCCAACACCCAGAAAAAAGGGAAAGGGACACTCAAGTAATAGGGGGCTGTAATTTGTCTATCTTAGTCTGCGACAGAAGAAGAGGACACAAATTAGGATAGAGAAATCCTAAATAACAAAATTAATGTAGATCAGATTCTCCGACCTAAAACTAGGAAATTAGACATTCTTTTTAAGTGTGTATAAATAATTTACAAAAGTAGATTATACATTAGTTGACAGAGAAAAATGCCATACATTCAAAAATTGGAAATGATAAAGGTAATATTTTCTGATAGCAGTATAAAAATGAGGATTTAGCAACCGAATTTGGCAATTTAGTGTATAATGCAATTTTTGTATTTTGTCAACCTGATTTTTAAAAATGCTATCACAGAGTAAATTTGAATTTCTCTTATCATAAGTAAGCTGAGTAACTTTTCATATGTTTACATTTTCTAAGAATTTCCACTTGGAAATTTCAAGAAACTTTACTTAAACAGCTCTTGGATGAAGAACACAGCAGAAACCCACATTGCAAATATCTAGAAAACAATTAATTTTTAGCTGCCTATCAGATAGAGGAGACATAGTTACAGTAGTGACTGAAAGAAAAGTCATTCCTTTAGGTAACTTAAAGGCAAATGAAAGAAAAGAAAGAACACTAAAAATAAGGAATTAAACATTGATCTCCAATAGAAAAAAATATATATGATAATTGAATATACATAAAAGGAAGTAATAAAAGTTAAAGCAGAAATAACAAATGTTAGAAATGAAAAAAAGAGAATTGATCAATACAGTTTAAATATGGTTGTTTGAAAAAATAAAAATAGAACAGGAAAATAATGAAACTACTTGTGCACAGAATGAATTTGAAAACTCCTGAGGGAGAAAGCATGTTGAAGGGGGAATAGCCCTCAGAACAGAAGGAAAGGAAACGCAGGAGGATGAGGTGGGAGAAAGGGGGAGAGGAAAATGATGGCATAGTTGGACTTCAGATCCCCTCTAGGACCTTATCCCTGGAAGAGGTGTGCATCTGAAGTTGAAGCGCTACATGCCTCCATGGGGAGAGGGGCTCTAAGCAGCCCTGGACTCATCCCCAGGGACCCCCAGCAGAGGAAGGAGATTCGTGGTTCTCTAGTCTTCACATGGCCTGATAACCCCTGAGCTACAGCCTCCTGAAGGCGGCATGACATGTCTTTCCACCTCCACGTCTGTCAGTCAACCACGGTGCACAACGCATAGCAATGCACGATAAATAGTTTTCAAAGGAAGAAACAGCACAAGCACTTTCACTCTTAGCAATATATCGTGATTTCAAGTATGTAAAATACACATCACAAGGACAACGAAAAGAGGACAGTCCCCAAACAAAAGACAACTGACATTTTAGAAGAGGTGTGAAGGGTGGTTTTTTTTCTCAACTCTTGATCAATACTCATTTGTACATAAAACTATCAATAAAAAAAGAAACATATTAAATCAGGGATGTACAGATGACCTCAGATGTAGGCTGTCATCCCCTCTCCATTGTCAGGACAACATGAACCAAACAAATAATGTTCCAGATTCTTCTGTGTATTTATCCCTAACTCTGTAACTCTAACAAAAGCTCTGTCAATAAACGTGGCAATTAGGAAATCAAACACACTTATTTATTTAAGCCGTTTTAAAAGGATACTTTGATCTTCAGAAACATTTCATTGTCACCATCTCTCTTTCTGAAGGTGGCAAATCATAATTTTCATTTTAATAACCCCTTGTTAATTAGTATTTTCTCTGTGGCTGACTTCTATTAGCACTATCCAGTGAGTTCAAAAAACCATGAGCATGTTGAACCAAAATCACACCATATAGAAGGAACAATGCAAAGAAAGTGGCTTTTGTTTTGGCCACTCAAGATGGAGGACTTTGATCCAAGTGTAGGGCGGAATCAACTTCCAGCCTCCGTACCCCCATCACCCTGGCCTCTGCCTGCCTTCCTTCCCCAGCCCTGGCCCGGTCACAATCATCCCATGACCCCAATCCTGGCAGAGCCCAGAATGCTGTGGTCAGCTGCTGCAGGCAGCTCACAGCTATCTTGCTTTCTCTCTCTCCCCATGTATCTCCCCTTCAGCAGGCTGCTGTCACTCCTCTGCCTCCCCAACACAGTGGCTGGAGTCCCTTATGATTAGTGACTTGGATGGGGGGTTGGGTAGAGAGGGGAGAAGTAAGGGATACTTAAGGCTTATGTTTAAGCTGTATCCTCCAGCCTGGCCTGGGCCAGTTACTCACAGAACGCGCTTCCCTAACCATGAGTGGAGGGGAATTTGATGTCTATTCTTCACTTTCTTGCTCCTAGTTTGCATACTCACTTGTGAAAGCCAGGGAGAAGAGAGGATGCCCTCATGAATGCACACCTCTCTGAAGGCAGCACCACCTGAAAACATTAGTTCCATTTTGCCTCTGAACATCAGTGCGTGGAAGAACGTCCTACCAGTGAGCGCTGCACGAAAAGGTGTGGGCTGCCCCTGGGAACATCTATCCGGCCTCCTCCTCGGGTGTTCACAGCATGATCATTGCTGAGCACAAGCTGATGAGGTGGGCAGGCCAGCAATTAGCATCCCTGTAAGTGAGGAGCCTGCGGTTCAGAAGCATCAAATCACTGGCCCAAGGTCAGGCGATTAGCAAGCGGCAGACCAGGAACCCAAATGCAGCTTGGTGAGCTGCCTGAGGATTCCAAATCTGAGATTCTAAAGAGAACCCAGGAGCTTGAGAGTCATCACAGTCAAAGGTTAAGACTAGCAATCAGGACCCAAAACGCTGAAGAAGCAGACCTTTAGAACTGTAACTCAGACTTCTGGGTACAAAAAAACTTCTTCACCAGGCTCTCCCACATTGTTAAAAAGGTCTGAGCGACCAATTCCAACTTGGGGGGGTTCTCCAACCACCAAGCAATTCTCTGACACCAGCTGGGTGTCCCACAATTCGACTTAATTCTGGCACTCTCTACCTGGAGAGAGCATTGGATTCCACAGGTTAAGGGCTCAGTCCCACAAGACTGCCCTCCTCCCCCTACTTCAGATGCCAATCAAAAGTCCAGGTTGTCACCTGTGCTTATGACCAATAGGCTATAGACTGAAGGCTCCCGCAATCCCCTCCCTGGGTTTGATCAATCTGCTGGAAGCTCACAGAACTCAGAGACACATTTTACTTATCAGATTAACTGTTTAGTATTAAAGGCTATAACTCAGGAACAGCCAGATGGTGGAGATGCAGAGGGCAAGGTATGGGGAAAGGGTGAAGAACATCCATGCCCTCTCCAGGCACCACTCTCCCCAAACCTCCACGTGTTCACCAACCAGGAAGCTCTCAGAACCCATCATCCTGGGTTTTTATGGAGGCTTGACTGATTCAATCTCTAGCCCCTCTCCCCTCCCCAGACGTCAGGGCTGGGACTAAAAGCTCCAACCCTCAAATCACAGAGTTGTTTCTCCAGGCAGCCAGCTCCCATCCTTAGGTGCTTTCCAAAAGTCACCTCGTTCACATAACAAAAAACACCTTTACAGATCTCATCGCTTAGGAAATTCCAAGGGTTTTAGGAGCTCTGTGCCCTGGAACAATGGATGAAGACCAAACATGTATTTCTTCACAATACCACAATTGTGCAAGAAGCCAGCACATGCAGCAGACTGGCATTATCTCACTCTTACCATTCCCAGAAGATGCGTATCTCACTGTCTCTATTCCTTTCAACACCTAATTAGAGTTGTGAATATACCATATCTACTACATTAAGCAAGGAGTTTCTTGAGCTTAAGAACTGCTTATTTCTCCACTCTGCATCCCTCCCAGCACCTGGAAAAATGCATATCATACGGTAAGAATGAAAAATGTGTTTACTGAATGAATGAATAGAGGAATAAATATACAAGTGAGTGAAGGTACTGAAATAATACACCAGAGGTAGAGCAGGCTGTGTTTCTAAATGAGGGTGTCTGGGAATTTGGCTGGACTATTCTTCATTGCACAGAACTGCTTCATTGATTCCCAGACAACTAGCATCTCTGGCCTCCAAGCACTAAACATCCACCTGCCCCCACTGTGACCATCTAAACACCTGCACATTTCCCAATTCCCACACACGCCAGGTTAAGAACCACTGCTGAACTCTGAGCTCTGATTACAAAAAAAGAAAACATGCCAGATGTTCACATGCAATGGAGTGAAGTGACAGCTGAGTGACCAAGGGTGTACGCATGTTCTGACACAAAATGCTTAGATGTACTGAACGGTGATAAATAGTTCCCTGGGGAGTGAAACGCATTCAGATGGCGTGAAACCTTGGGGCAGTAATTTGACCTAAGTCTCAATTTCTTCAGCTGTATTTATCTTATCAGGTTCTTAGAGGATAAGTGAGATGATGTGTTTGAAAATGTGACACAGTTTTAAGAGAAGCATTATTATTGCTGCTGTTGATAGAAAAGAACACGGAGACACTGGATAAACCATTACCTGACATTTTAACAAAACACCATCCTCCTCTGCCCAGCAGAGAGATGAGTCCATAAGAGCTTTGTGCGGCATGAGAAAGTGAAGGATTATAAGATTTAATGAACATATTTCTTCTACTTCCCACCATAGTTGGCATCATCAAACCATTATGGTCCAGTCCCTCTCTCGGTGGGACAGGACGGGGCCTGGGGGCAGGGAGGGGGTTCCGACAGCTCTGAGCTCTGAGGATAATCAGGAATGTGAGTTTCTGCTGAAAACAACAGCTATTGACTAAATATAAGAGACAGGTGTTTAATAAGTCTATTTGAAGTAAATCCCAAGGAAAAGAAACAACAAAAATGTGTAAAGTGAGAGGTCTTCTTACTGGTTTATTGTGGATCGAGCTGATGTCTTTTGAAAGCAGGAATTGGACATTGGAAGCAGGAATCCCTGTCAGCCCTTCACTCTTGACTTCTCCCAAGACAAATCAAAGTCCAAATGCAAGATGCCCGGGACCGTCACTCAGCCCACCCCGCACTATCACTGTCTCCTCTTGGACCCGCCCCAGATCCTATGAACTGAAGATGTTTGAAGGCAGCAGAAGAAATAACAGGCGGGTGCTCTTTCCAAGAGATATTCTGCTTGAATATAAAACAATTGTAGAGTATGGTTGTGTTTTTCATTTTCTGAAAACCTTTCTATTAAGTTGCCTTACTCTTTTAAGAAATTTATTGATATTTGAAATTCTTTATATTCATGAAATACACCTTAGTTCCAATCATAAAATTGTCCCATGATAACCACCTGTGAATCATGGGGCTGAAAGAAACATTCAATTTTACAGAGTCCAGCTCCCATCCAACTCTGCAATCTTTTTTTTAATTGAAATATATTTGGCATATAACATTGTGTAAGTTTAAGGTGGACATCGGGTTGGTTTGATGCATTTATATATTGCAATATGATTACCATTGTAGCTTAGCTACCATCTCTATCGAATCACATAATAATCATTTCTTTTTTGAATAATTAAGATCTAGCCTCTTAGCAAGTGTGATGTTTTCAACTAGTAGATAAATAAGTCCTGGAGATTAATGCACAAGTTATAGACAGCTCTGCACTCTTAAAATAACATTTCACAAGGTATGTCCCTCAAATCGTTATTAGTTCGTGGGCTGAGAATAGATATTACATGCGGGAAAAAGGGAGAAAAAGGAAGATCTGTGTTCAAAGATGAGAAATGCTTAGTTAAATCAAATTAAGCAGATTTCATTACTCTGGATGAATTGCCATGGAGTCACTCCTTCCACTTAAGGTCACTTCCCTGTCAACTACTCCATGACAAGGCGTCCTGCCCCCATACACTATCAGTTTTCCCCTCTTACTGGACCAACTATTCCCAATAGCATTCTATACTTAAAAAAAAAATTAAATTAAAAAAAAAGCCCAAATTCCCCTCCAGCCACTGCCCTTTTTTCTCTTCTCCTGAGTTGTCTGAACCCAGTCTCCAGTTCTGCCCCTCCTGTGTCACACTACTCTGGCTGTCATTCTCATCCCCTCATGGCGGCTGCTCTTAGTGAGGACCCCAATGACTCACCTTCACTTATTTCATCCACGAGCCACACTGGACACACTTGTATGCTCTCCCTCCTGGAGCCCTTTGCTCTGTGGCGCCACAAGATTCCACATTCGCTTTTCCACCTCCCACCAGACACTCTCTTTTTCTGGAACTCCTCATGGCGGAGGCCCCAGGCCTAGTCTTGGCCCTCTTTGTTTCTCTAGCTAGACTCCCTCCTGTGATAATGCCCTCCAATCTCAGAGGTCTAAATACTATCGAAATGGTAAAGACTCCCAAATTAACATACCAGCTGGAGCTCTCCAGCCTCAGAAAGAAATCTGCCTACTTAACATTTTATTTGAGTCTCTTAAAGGCATTAGACACGTTCGAAACTGAACTGAACTTCCATTTTTATCCCCAAAACTTCACCACAGATTTTCCTATCTCATTGTTGGGGCCCAGGGCAGGCCACCCCAAAATATCCCACAATAGCAGTTTGATTATTTTGAATTAAAGTTACTTGAAAAGCACAAAGGGCTTTCTGATCCACCTGTCTCTGTTCCCCCTGGAAGCAGGAAGCACATCTCCCACGTGGAAGGTGCTCTCCCTGCAGCCTGACCACCAGAACTGGGGATTCAGGCCCAGAAGGTTACTTAAACAAAGCTTGTTAATTTACTACCTGAAACCTAAACTCTGCTTAAATTCCTCACTATTGACGTACTCCAAATGGAAGTTTCTTGGTCTTGTAAATTCTTCACAATTTTTTTGTTTCTTTGTGTAAAAAATATATATACTGCCTGCTTTGTTCACTCTCTGAGCATCAGTTCTCTGTGATCTCCAATATGAACATATTAAACTGGATTTTTCTCTTGTTCATTTGATCTTGTATCAATTTTATTACTAGTCCAGCCATAAGAACACAAGTAGGGAAGAAAGTCCCACCTCCTATATTAGTTAAAGGTAATTCCAGCAATCCGGTTTCTTGAGCCAAGAAAGCTGGATCTTGCTTGATGTCTCTCTGTCACACTGTCATCAAACCTTTTGGCAAATTTCTTGACTCTACCTTGCAATTCTGGTGCCCATCCCTTCTGAATGCAACCACAATGTGAATACTTTTCACCGCTTTCCCTCCTGTCATTCCGGACCAGGCCACCATCATCTCTCACCTGGGTTATCACATCAGCCTCCTAAATGATTTCTGCTTCCACAGCTACCCTCTGCTGACTCTTCTCCACACAACAGCCTGAGAAAGGCTTTGACATCATAAGCCAGATGGTGTCACTCCTGCTCAAAATCCTTCAGTGGCCTCTTGTATCATTCAGATCACCTGCAACCACACCATCTGTGGGCAGCTCTTGGACTTGACCTCCCACACTCTCACCCTTGTGAACTCTGCTCTGGTGGCTCTTCACACACACCTGGCAGCCCCTGCCACAAGGTCTCTGCACTGGTTGCTCCTCTGGCTTGGAACTCATTTCCCTGTGTTTTTGTAACTCTCCAAGGACTTGCTGGAACATCACTTTCCTGGCAAGTTTGACCATAGCCACATGATAATTCCTCTTGTCACTCCTTGTCGCCCCATCCTACTCCTACTCAGCTCCGTGGTACTGACCACCTTCCGACATTCAATACAAGTTTCTTCTTCATTGTATTTGTAGACTGTCTGCTTCCCTGGACTGTAAGCACCAAAAGAACTAGGATTTTTACCTGTTCCCTTCATTGATTCATCCCAAACCTAGAGACTGACAAAGAGTACTTAGATGTAGTTGAATAAATCAATAAATTAATGAATATGTAAGTAGTAGGAAACCACGAAAAATTTTCAAACAAATGTGCACTACGGTCCAAACTGTGCTTTAGAATTAATTATTAGTCAGGTGGCTGAGTGTCAGGTTCTTATAAGATCTCCGTGTATGTCTCGACCACTTGCAGGTACAACAAGCCCTCAAGAAATATACAGTTTTTGAAACTGGAAATAAAGGAAGGATATATGATAATGATAAGTCTCAAAAATTTAAATCTTTTAAAGAAGGAAAAATACTTCTTCGCCTCTTTTGAAGAAGGAAAATAAATACTTCGGAAGTATTATATTACGGTATCTCATTGAGTAGATGAAGGAAAGCAATTTCACGACACAGAATCATACCAGGGTATTCAGCTAACTCCAACTTCAGGCATGAATGCTTCTCATTCACAGGAAATTATCTTCGAGGGGCAAAAAGCCACATCTTCATCACTCTTACTCGGTCTCCTCTCCAACCTTCTCACAATGCCTGTCAATCAAGCACTATGAGCATCAAGAATGGAAAACTGATTATGTGGGCCATCTGACTTTCTGTCAAGCTGTTTGCAGGAGCATATGCTGTTCTTCCCAGAGCACCTTCCTAAGAAGAACCATCCTGTCTCAGGGTGTGAAGTGAACTCCCGCTTCCTCCTGTGAACACTAGGGAGAGAATTTGCATCTTCCCACCCACACAAGCATGACCCCCTCTTACACCGGTAGGGATCAATCATAGAATACTTTGGAGATAGAAAGAGGCTTTCAGAATGGGATTTTCCTGAGATTCACCTAAAAGAACAACATCTTAAAAAGTCGACTTCTCTGAGTATCTAAAACAGGTCATTAATCCTCACAACACCCTGGTATTTGAGTTGCTGTGAAGGATTTGTGCATGACACCTCGCCAAGAACTGCCATTTTCTTGATTTCTGTTCTCTGTACTATCACCTCCCAGAAAAATTATTTAAGAACAGAAGAGCAATGGTTGAGAATGTTCAAAGCTGAAAAATATCATTGAAAGGAAAGAAAAGCTTTCATTTTACAAAGCAGGAGGTTAAGTGATCATTGACGATTTGCATAATGATCAGTCCCTGGGTTAATATGACACCTGGTCTCTTTCTCCCTGACCCTCCGTTCTCTCCACCATGCCATGACACCCCAGGACAAGCACAACCAGGTGGGGCACAGCCTTTTATCCCATCACAGTGAGAAGGTTCTTCCTGCAGCACCACCATCTTCCTCAAAAATGTATTGATGAGCCATGATGCAGGAAGCATATCATTAGACCGGAATCAGGGGGTAAGACGTCAAGACATCTGTCCTACAAGCATGGCCCCAATCTCCCTCAAGTCCTGTCATCCAGCCGCTCCGGCCCTTAACTGACTTTCCCTTCTCTCTCCCCAAAGATGTCAGCAGCCCAATCACACAATTTAACTCGCATGTGTTCTCAGATTGCCTCCTGTGTCCCTAAACCACTGAGCCAGTTCTCTGAGAATCCCTCTCTACCTGCAAGTAGGTGGCACACGCCTATGTTGTAAGGATTTGCACTAAAGATGAGAGAACCTTCCTCTGTTTCCCTAGTTTAGGAAGGTAGAATCTGGAGTCAGACATGCAAAGCCCCTGTAGATATTATTCACATTTTTTATGAAGGGTCTTGAAAGCCACAGATGGCTGGTGTCAAATTGAAAGATCCACTTGATCACATTATCTCAACAATTGTTCTTCTCTTTGGATAGTTCAGGCATATAAAATGCAAAGCTTAAAAAATTAGAAAGAGGAATTAATTTTCTTCAAATTCTCTCTGGAATGACTGTGGAGAAGGAATGACTCCACGATGTTTCTCTATTCAGATTTACAAATGCAAAGCTCCTCTCACTGTAAGTGGACACCTGGGGAAAGCATAGCTCTGACCCCGTCTACTCACAGGTCACTGGTGTGACACGGGTACGGGATGGCCTGCGTCTGTGTGGTGGGTTCCATAGCTTCCTGCCCCGTCTGGACCAAGATGATGGCTCTTTCAATCATATCTTGCAAAGGGACAAAGATGTAGTTATATTTGAACCCGTCAGCTGGTAGGCTCTGAGGATGGAACTTCCAAAGAGGGTTTTTCACCGAATCTGTTCTCATGCTGTATAAGACACTGGTCCGGATTGTGTATGTAACATGGGGTGGCAGCTGGAAAGACTTTGACCTGAAGTTCTTGCTGACTAAGGAACTGTTGAATATGATACCTAATGGCAGAAAAGGGAAAACAAGGGTCACCACAACCTAGCAGCAGCTCACACAACGCCAGCACGGGGTCCGACTGGAAGCTGGTCAGGACTGGAGGCTTGACACCGCCCCCTGTTGCAGGGAGGCCCACACCCCAGTGAGGCAAATCTGATTTTGAGTTGTTACCCAGGCAGTTGGTGGTAAGCTAACTCATAATTCCCAGTCAGATGCTCTTCTTTATTTTAATAAAACCACACTCTTGTGTTAGTAAGGCTTTTCTTCTTTGAGATTACAGATACCTTCCTAAGAATTGATATCTTTGGGGTACATGTCATTCAAAATACATACACACATGCATTCTGTGTTCTGGCATATGAATTTTTTGAATTTCATATATAAAGCCTGTTACGGATTGAATCGTGCCTTCCCAAAATTCAAATGTTGAAGTCCTAACCCCCAGTAAGTCGGAAGGTGACCCTATTTGGAGACAGAGTTTTCACAGAGGTAATCAAGTGAAAATGAGGTCATTAGGGTGGACTTTAATCCCATGAGTGGTGTCCTCATAAAAAGGGGAAATTTGGACACACACACGTACAGAGGGAAGATGACGGGAGAGACCCAGGGAGAAGCTGGCCGTCTGCAGGCCAAGGAGAGAAGCCTGGAAGGAGTCCTCCCTCACAGCCTTGGAAGGCACCAACCCTGCCAACACCTTGATCTGGAATTCTGGCCAGAATTGTGAGAAAATAAATTTCTGTTTAAGTCCCCCGGTCTGTGGTCCTTCGTCACAGTGGCCCTAGCAAACTGATACAAACCCAAATAAAAATAATCCAATGTTTATTCAAAATGAATATGAGAACACATCATATTTATCTTGAATAAGTGAACTATTAATAGATGGAGTTGAATTGGCTGTCTTCCTTTCGCCCTCCACCCCAGGATATCAAGATACTATGATAAGAATAAAACTGACCAAGGAAATCAGAGTGTAACTTTAATCAGGAAAAATATAATTTATTGTGTGAGATTTAGCCATAAACTAGTTAAAACAGATGCAGTGAGTAGCACTGGGCCCAGGATGGTGAAAATACCAATAGTTATGTACAAGGCCCATATTTTCATCAAATCAACACAATTATTTCTTCTTTAGTTTGTTTTATCTGGAAAAGATTTTTCTTTCTGAGCCATTGTGAGACACATTTAAGGAGAAATATGCAAAATGACAACCTAGTCAAAGCTGTGCCTTTATGAGCATATTTTTTCACTGAATACTTACTGGCCAAGAAACTGTTCCGCTGCATGAGTTCACGTCCTTTAGACTCCAGGATGGCGACAGACTCCAGGGCCTGGAAGCGGTTCAACACCACACAGGAAGAGAGATTGACCAAGATGCGGCCCAGGAAATGGATGCGTCTGGCGTCTGTGTGGTTCCACATCATGTGCAGCATCTCTCCTGAGGCGAATAAACATGCAAGGACATCACCACGTTTCTCTCAGCCCAGTGTTTTTATTGTTCCTATGGTGGAGACGGTGCAAATAACTGTGAAAGTGCACCTCAATTCCTTCACAAAAAATTACTCAAGAGTGTCCCCTTTTGTTCATATGCAGGAGTTGCTGCTTACTTACTGAGCGTAAACTCCACTTTTTTAATACAACACCTGTAAGGTTGTTACTTACATGTAAATGAAAAGAAAACAGTTAATCACAATGAATGAGGTGACAGCCCATGGGAAGGTCGGACAGTGGGTGATGGAGAAAATAGACAACAGTGGAAAAGCTATGAGCAGCAGGGAAGAATCTCCAGCAGAGAACACAGCACAAAAAAAGGTAATGTTCCCAACTGAGTCAAGTAATTCTAAACATCATGGCTTCACTGAAGCAGTGGGCATTTTGTGAAAGTCATTCATTTCATAACATTAATTTTGCAAAAACAATTATCAAGGAGTGTTGACAATGAGGAAATCAAATCCTGCTCCACTCTCTGGCCCGGGTTCATGCGTCTCAAATGGAAATAGAGAGGTAGGTCAAAGTCGGCAACATCTTGGCTGTTGAGGCTGAATATCAGACAGTTTTCGGGACAAAACGCCAGGAGGTCTCAGTATTTTAGCTCTGGTGTCAGGAAGGAGCTGGACCACGAGAGAGAGAGACATGGAAAACCAAGTGACCCAGAGTGAGGTGGTGTGGACAGGAGACCCAGAACCCAGCCCAGCCAGGGAAAGCGGTTACAAGAAGTCTCAGGATTTAGAGGGGGCGGATCTGTGCAGAAGTCGAGTCTCTCAGGTTTTCTCTGCCCACTGACCTCACAGCAGGAAATGCCATCAGACCCCCCACGGTCACCCGTGTCACAGCATCACCGTCAGGTGGGGACGACGTGTGCTTGCCCCGTGATGTGACAGAAAGTGGGAGGACTGTTCATTTAGTTCTTGCTATGTTCACAGCACAGGGGTCTCCAGGCATGTGTAGCCACTCTGCCCACCCTAGGCCTTGCTCCTTAACAAGGCCCAGAGAAAGTCTTTTGCTCAGGACTTCATAAAGAAAATAAAAGAATCAATCGAGAAGAGGTGAACATACATGAAAACATACCAACATGTTTTTATACATCCACAACACACAAAAACACACAGCAAATCATAAAACCATGTAGACAAAATTGCACTGGGGACAGCTGTTCATTGTCAATGATCACTCCCTCAGCTCTGGGGACCTGCTTATTCTAGCTTCAAGGAGTGGGTGGACATCTTCTGGTTACATCTTCTTCTCAAAAAAGCATCCACAGAAGAGATGTGTTACAGCTGGCCCCCACCCAACCCCAAATCCAACAGACTGAACAGAACCCTCAACTGGGAAATGTCAAGTCAGAAAGAAAAAGAAGCATGATGAGAAGCTTCTGAGAAGAGTTTACAGCTATATATGATATTTGATCTTCACAACACCTTTTTGTTTGACTGAAATGGATCATATGCTTTTTGGCATGTGTTGTCCAACATTCTAGGTAATTATTATTTTGCTCTTAAATACATGAAGTCCATTCTCTACCCAGCAAATCCTGTTGGTCATTCCCAGGACCACTGCCATCCCACAGTTCCTCAGTAGCTTCTGTGGACAAGGCTCCAGCCACCTGCTTCACTGAGTGCAGGGAGTGAGTACATACCATATGGGACAAGGGCACATCACCGCAGTCCCCCCAAGTCAATGTTCTCGCTCAGACACTCACACCAGACATCCTGTATGAGTTTCCCGGTGTCCTGAATGGAAATGTCCTGCAGGTGGGAGCTCCCCTTGGGGATGTCTTCAGTGTAAACTTGACTTGTTTCTTCTCCTCTACGGTCTGGGATGGGCTCTTGCCTTATACCATGTCACTTGCCCCCATTGTATGGTGGCAGATAATTACGTGACCTCTCCTGCCCTCTGTATGGCACCTCTCCCCACAGGCCCTCCCATTTCTCTTGGACCTCCCAAATACTCCAGACTTTCCAAGTGACAACCCGTCTCTCCTGTACCCACTCCCTGGGTGTCCCTAGCACATGGCAGCATCAGTGCCCACTGGGGGCTGCCTCTGAATCACTTCTCTCCTCTGCTGGTCTGCTCTCTGCTCCCACATCCTCCTGGTTTCTTAGGTTCCCAAATCAAGTCTAGGCTTTTCCTGCCAGGCACTCTGCCTCTGTTTGAAAGGCAGCTTGAGCCATGCAAAGGGGGCCGGAGCCACATAACACAACTGCATCAAGGTTCATCCTATTATCCTCAGGTGCGTGAAACATCAGTTAAAATGTCCCAGCCTCAACTTCTTCCTTGGAAAAGAAAGACTTTCCTTCCACCAAATCCAGATGACTGGAAACATACCAGGTTCCAAATAAGACCAAGAAGCCAGGATGATCCTTCAGCTACTCCTCTTCTCAATGCTTATCACTCACTGTTTCTCAAAGCAGAGGTTATTTTCTGTCATTGTAGGTACTCTGCTATTTCCAGATCTCAGGCCAAGATGTATGTAGAGTAAGGATTCAGGAAAGGTAGATTTCAGATCAGCAAGCTATTCTAAATAACTACAATAATGATGAGGTGACATTGTCTGAGTGTCGGTCACGTGCCAGGCACTATTCTGAGCACTCTCGTTTATTGTTTTACTTACCCTTACTTCTCTGTAAGGAAGTGTTATTGGTACATTCATTTTTGTTTTGTTTTGTTTTGTTTTTTGTTTTTTTATTTTTTGTTTTTTGTTTTCTTCGGAAGATTAGCCCTGAGCTAACCACTGCCAGTCCTCCTCTTTTTGCTGAGGAAGCCTGGCCCTGAGCTAACATCTGTGCCCATCTTCCTCTACTTTATACATGGGATGCCTACCACAGCATGGCATGCCAATCGGTGCCATGTCCACACCCAGGATCCGAAGCAGCGAACCCCAGGCTGCTGAGAAGCAGAATATGCAAACAACTGCTGTGCCACCAGGCCGGCCCTGGTACATTCGTTTTAAAGTGCAGGAATTGAGGCACAAAGAGGCTAGGTAACTAGTAAGCTTCAAAACCATGATTCACAAACAGCTCACGCAGCTCTGGAGCCACCCATCCTTTATGCCGGGCTGCATTTACGTTGGATGGAAATGCATGAAACTGTGCTTTGATGCATGTTAAAAGCACGTAAACATCCATCAGCAATTTCATACAGTTCTGCCCACCATGCCATACCATCTACCACAGTAGAAAGACTGCAAGATGTGGAGTCCACAGATCTGGGTTCCTGGTTCCACCTATTATTGTAGGACCTTGGAAGGGTCAGTCTCTCAGCCTCGGTTTTATCATCTATATTTTATAAATAATAAAAATCCTGTGGCTATCTTCCGGGGAGAGATCAAATGGAGAAAAGAGACATGAAGCCACTTAGCAAACTATTAAACAGAAGACCACCTGTGAGTGTTGGAAGGCACACACCCCCTCATAGAAACAGCACCTGAATTCATCATTTGGTAGATCCTGAAGAATCTGGTTAAGCAAAGACAGTCAAATTAAATCATGGAAGATAAAACAAACTCATCGGTTGTTTCAGAGAAGAAATAGCCCAAGACTGGCTCTCGAATGGTGTCAACAGAGGAAACAGTCTGTTGACCACTTTTTATTTCACATCCAGGTTCACACTCAGTAGTTGCTAAGGTTTCAGGCAGAAAAGGCCCTTCAGTTGTTTGGATGACACAGTTCAAGAGGAGCTAGAAAGAACCACAGGGTCTCCTGCCTCAGTGTGTCCTGAGTTCCCAGTGGAACTCAGGAGGGACACAGCTGGGAGGGACATCAGCACAGGCACAGCAGAATCTCTTGGAAAAGTTCTGAGCCTCAGAGCGGCTGCAACAGACACAAGCAAGGCCTTTCCCTCGGCACTGACGTGGAAGGCAAGCAGGAGTGGTCAGTGGTCGGGGCAGGCCTCCACAGCTGCTTCCATGGCACCGGCCCCCCTCAGCTGAATAAGTCATGAGGGTTTGGTTTCAGGAGTGCCTGTCCGTGCAGAGCCCACTTGGCCTAGAGACAGGAACACAGGATCTCTGCTCTCAGAGTAAGTCTAGTGACCTCAAGCTCAGGGCTCAGATCAGTGGGGGGGCCTACTCACCACTCCCTGGAGGGCAGCTGTGCCTGTTTAACCCTCCGACACTGCATTTCCTAAGAGATGGGGACGATAATAATCTGCTATGTGGTCTTTTCCTAAAGATTAAACGAAATAATGCTTGTAAATCTTCTGGTGCTCACTGTGTCTGGTGCATGCTGAGCTCTCAATGTGTCCTAGTATCATCATTATTAATATGTTATAGAACATTGATTTCCAGTAGAGGTATAGACAGAATATGTCACCTGTATCCTGCATCTTATCAGATGTTGGCTCAGATAACACTGCACAATCAAAGCGACATTCCGTAGGGTGGGCAGAATTCCAGCCCCACCTCCATCCCAAGATGGAAAGCTCAGCATCCCAGTTAATCTGCTGTAGAGACACAGATGGCAGTCTGGACAACTGGCCTGGATTGGCTGATGCAGGGCCAAAGCTGATGCCAGCAGTTTTTAATTTTCGCTTGTCCATTTTCTCTATCTATTTCCTTCTCCAAAATTGCACCATGTCTCTGAAACTGCCTCTGGTGGTGACTCCAACGTGTAGTGCTCATCTGTGTGTCAAGTGTTCGCACCCACTCTTGAGGGAGGCGGAGGGAGAGTAGAGGTGGGATGTATGCAAGATGACAGGGAGCCTGAAAGAAGAAAATGTTGCGGAATGATTGATTTTTTTCCCATGAAAATTTTATATTTTACTAATCTATCCCTCATTTGTTTTAGTATAAAATTATGTCTCATTTTCCCCCAAATGTTGAAGCAATGTGTGATGTGTACTCTGTGACTCTGTGGGCCCTGGTACACTGCCTAGCAAGCATCAATCTGCCAGGTTCTGGAGACATGATTTTTGCTGTGAAATGCCATTGTAAGGGGCTGGTGTTTATGCGGTGTCAGTGGCTGTGATGGACACTCCCATGGAGATGCACTCTGCTGTTTTCTAAATAGTGTAGGTGGGAGGCTGAGCTCCGATGTTCTTGTGTGCAAGGAAGACCCCAGGAGCCATCCAAAGCCAGACACATGAGAGACTCAGGCTGGAGTAATCCCGCTCAGGGGGAACAGAAGGGGTGGATTGTCCCCCTGCTGCACTGCTCCAGGGTTGCTGGGCAATGGTGGCAGCAAAAGCGACAAGACACAACTCTGCCCCTGTAGCAGCCCTGCTGTGATTTCATGTTTTACTCTGGAAAGTTAGTTAGTCTGTCAAAGTTCCCATTTCCCCATCTGTAGTGTGAGGAAAGCAAAATCACCCATAGACTTGTTCTGATAATTAAAGATTCTTTAGAACCTAGTGTGTCGTCAGTGCTCACTGACCGCTTACTATTATCATATTCATAATTACTCACGAAGAGAGCTAGGCTCTAACTAGCTATCTTAGGTTAATTCTGTGGGATGAAACTAAGCTGAAAGACTAGAAAATAGGAGACCAAAAAGCACACTGTGCACTGTGAGGGGCTTCAGGTGTTTTTGGTTTTTATGGATAATTGGAGAGTGTTAAATTTTACAGGATGGAGCAAGCTGGGGACGTTTTTATATTTCTGATCATTTGTCATTTGGAATATGCTGCTCTAAAAGCTCACCTAGTAAGTTTGGTTAGATAATTTAACTGTGTGTCATTCCAGATGTTTAATGGTATAAGGAGTGACTTGGAATCCAAATAGCGTAGCTTTGATTATCTTCCAGGGACAGAATCAAAGTTGCTTAAAAAAAGGTTTTGAGGAGTGGAATTTTCATATAATTCAATGATTAGGGATCCCATATGGAGATATATATAGACATTTCAATGACTCTATGTAATATCCACTCTGTAATGCACATAGTAAGTATGTGTGTGTGTGTATGCGTGTATGTGGAGAGAGAGAGAGAGAGACATAAAGATATAGCTATCCATACTTGTGTGGGTACACACACACACACACACGTATTAGGAATCAGGAAAGCTTCTACACACAGAAACTCAATGGGCCTTAGGACACTGCGCAGAGCTCCCTCCTCTGAGAAGAAAGCAGCAATGCCTGTTGCACAGTGGACTGAATGAAATATAAGTAATGTGTGGTCAAGTATTAATTGCATGTTCTATCACTTTGGATACCCCAAGTTGTCTCCCAACCTGAAGGAGGCACTGAGGGGCACTGCCATGCATGAAGGATGGAAAACAGAGGACAGAACTCAAAAGAGGGAAGCCCATTGTGAGAAGACTAGACCCAAGGCTCACTTCTCTCTCTGGAATCACCCTATGGAATACAACAGCTAAAGATGGGCTGAAGGAAAACCCACATGTCCATGCACAGGAGACATGGGAAGGCCACATGAAGGCCCTGTTAGCCTGTAAGGACAATAAGACTGGGAGGGTCATGTATAATGGCACATGAATTAGCAAAGTAAGAAATTCTACAGTAATTCCAGCCAAGCTCCAGCAAGCAATAGAAGTTGAGCATTGTCCCCATTCAGTGTATATACCTGTGGACCCTAGCCATGGCCAGCATTAGCCATGGCCGGCATTAGCCATGGCCAACCAGGGGATGTGAGATCCCAAGGTGTCTATCCCTAAAAATTATGTTCAACAATTGACTTCATCCTCCTTCTCAGCCAAGGCACTATGGACATTTGGGCCCATGATTATTTGTTGTCATGGCTTTCCTGTGCATTGTAGGATGTTTAAAAACATTCTCGGCCTCCTCGTATTAGGTGCCAGCAACATCTCACAAGCTGTGGCAATAGAAATGTCCTCATACATTGCCAAGTGTCCTGTGGGGACCAAATCATCCTCAGCTGAGAACCACTGATTTAAATTGAGTCATGACAAGCTCCACCCATATAAAAAACTTTCCATCAGTTCCATTAGAGCTTCATTCTTAGCATCATCAAACATGTTAGGAAACTCTCCAACATGAAAGAGAGAACTGAAAATAAACAAATAACAAAACATAGTAACAATGATCAAAAAATAAAGCTAAAGATAACACGATATTAATTTTTTATAAAGGTTTAAAAAAATCAAAGAAATAATGACAGGAAAACTTTCCATAAGTGAAGGACAATCACCTGCAGATTAAAAGCAACATTGATGAAGTTTCTGCTTAGAGTAATAGTGGGAGACAACTTGTTGAAGACAAACTTTCCCACCAAAACCAAATAGAAAATAGGGATGATTTTTTTTTTAAAATAAATCTATATGAAGACTTCAAAAATCTATTAAGGCAGCAAAGACTTGAAGGTCTAAGATGCACAGGAAGAGGGGAGCATAGGAAATCCCATAGCTGGGACTCCTAAGGCTGGGTTAACTGAGCCTCCAGCAGTCCTAGGGGGCTTGAGTTCAGGGACTCAAGGATGAGGGGTCCTAGAAAACCCCCAGGTGTTTAGTTGAGCCCCTTCCTCACCCCAACAGGGCTACTCCCAGGAGTGGAGAGAACATTTGCTAGTAAGACTGAAGCCCAGCTCCATCAATAGGCTCGATCCCTGATTGGATTAAGAGAATGTGCCCCCCGCCCCCAGCTTTCTGCAAGAAACAGGAAAATAACTTTATCTGGTGGGAGACAACACCATCGAGAAACTGAAACTTATTGCTACAGTTTTTTATGCCCAATGTCTGGTATTCAATGAAAAAATGGTTATTACTCCTGGACATAAGACAGAATAACCAAAAACAGAGAGAAAAATAGACAAAAGAGCCACAAAAAACTAAAATATTGTAGGTAACAACATACACTTCAAAATCTTTTGGACACAATTGCCCCAAAATTAGATGAAAATAGGGAGAACTGGAACGAATAAATGAAAGCTATAAAAAAATTAAAATTTTAGAATGGGAAATGCAATAACTGAAATGAAGAACTCTCAGCTGAAGAGAGAATCGGTGGATGAGAAAATCAGTAAGAAAAAAAAATTCCCTAACTGAAGCACAGAGAGAAAAAAAGATTGGAAAACAGAGAAAAGGATCTAAGAAGCATATGGACACTGAAAATTTTTATCATGTTTACTTGGAATTTCAGAGGAGAGCAGAGACACAATTGGTCAGAAGTAATATATCAAGAGATCACAGCAAAATGTAAGATATCACGCTGCTGATTCAAGAAGTACTACAAAACAAAGAAGGAAACATAAAAGGAACCACACCTAAGTAAGTCACAGTAAAACTGCTGGAGGAGCCGGGCGCATGGCCGAGTGTTTAAGTTCGTGTGCTCTGCTTTGGCGGCCTGGGGTTCACTGCTTTGGATCCTGGGCACAGACCCACACAACACTCATCAAGCCATGCTGTGGTGGCACCCCACATGGAAAAACTAGAATGACTTACAACTAGGATATACAACTATGTACTGGGATTTGGGGGAGGGGGAGAAAAAAAAAAAGAGGAACATTGGCAACAGATGTTAGCTCAGGGCCAATCTTCCTCACCAAAAAAAAAAAAAAAAAACTGCTGGAAAGGACAAAAGAAGAAAAATTTAAAATACAGACAGAGGAAAATATAAATATCTAACATGGTCTCAATAGAAAATAAAATACAGCCTCAAATACATGAAGCCTAAATTGACGGAACTTAAGGAGAAACAGACAAATCTACAATCACAACGGGAAATTTAAACAATTTTAATAACTGGTAGAACAAGCAAACACAGATCGGAAAGGATACACAAGACTGCGCACAGCAGTCATGGAACCATTGCACAAAGGAAGCAAAATTGACCATGAATGGGGCCATTAAGCAAGACTCAGGACATTTCAAATAAATGAAATCACACTGACAGAGTGTGTTCTCTGACCACTGCAACATAAAGCTAGAAATCAGTAATACACAGATAAATGGAAAATCCCAAATATTTAGAAATTAAGCTATAAATTTTCATACTCCAAAGATTAAAAATAAATAAATCACACTAGAAATACTTTTAATTGAATGATAATGAAAATAGAACATACAAAACTTGTGAGATGCAATTAAAGCAACGCTCAGAGGGAACTGGATAGTCATGAATATGTATATACCAGAAAAGAAGACGAGGTGGAAATCAAGATTGTTACAAAAATAAAAGCTGACAAACCAAAGAAAGTAAAAGGACAGAACTTATAAAGAGAAGAGCAAAAATCAATGAAATAGAAAACAGACAGAAATACAATCAACAAAGCCATACATTAGTTCTTTGAAAGACTAATAAATTGATAACTCTGAAAGACTGACGATGAAAAAAAAGAGAGAGAGAGAAAAGAGACGAACCAAAATTATGAAGAATGAAACGGGGACTATTTCCACATATCCTTCAGGTATAAAAGTGAATTTACTGAGGAAAATTACTGAGGGCATTTTCCTCTCATGCACCCTTTTTCAGGATGACATTTGTGAATATGAACCAGTAAAACACGGTAATATAACAAAAATGGGGAGAATATAGGACCCAGGAAGTGTGGTATCCCCCCTAGGAGAACAGAGAAGAGAATTCCTAGGAAAATCTGGGGATGAGAGACACAGAGGTCGAGCTGCCTAGACTGGAGCAGGAGGGAGAGGCTCAGCTGGGGATGTGCAGAGAAAAAAGGGCCCCACGGTAGAAAGGATATATTGGCACATTGAGTGCGGAAGAATGGGGAGCAAATGTCACACCTGAAAGCAAGAGAACATGACACTCTAGAAAAAGGAAAACATCAAGAAAAAAGAAACTTCATTATAATATACAACCTGGCTCTGCACTGAACAATATTCATCTAGTCATAACGTTTTATGATGTAACTAAAATGGTCACACAGCCACAGCGGGGCAGTGGAGGGGGAGTGACGCAGTCACTGTGTCCAGAAAATGGTTGTCCAATACCTAAACGAATTCAGAGGTTAACAAACTGTAGACGTGCAATGACTGTGTGCTGATTGATAGCCTTTTCTTATCTGAGCTCAACATTTTCAAACCAATGTAACTGCTTTCTATTGACTATGAACTCAATAACAGTAATTTCTTTTGTCAACTGACCTTATAATTCACAGTTCTCGTATTCAGATCAGAAGCCTTCCTTTTTGACTACGTTTCTTGCTATGCAAGCCCTGAATCAGCAAATCAGAAAACTTCAGGTATGAACAAACTTTGGAGTGCGTTTAGTTCAAGCCATTCATTTTATAGATGAGAAACCAGAAACCAGGAGAGGAAGAGTGACTTGTCAACGTCACCCAGAAACTTCATGGCCAAAGGGTGGGCCCTACACTCCCACACCGACTTACCGTATGCCTGGAGCTTCGCAGTCAGTCTATCTACATCAATGTGCAACTGGCTTTCTACAAAGTTTCTTAAAAATTTGTTTCTCAGGGATTCCTAAAGGAGAATAACACAACTTAACAAAAATTTCATCATTTCTTCTTATCGAACAATACTCGTTAGGTTTATTCAAAGTTTCATCATATAGGAAAAAGGCACATAAAGTGAATCATCTTAAGAGGTTCTAAAACACCACAATAAATAATAGAATAGCATTTGATTAGGACTTTATATTAAATAACGAAAGTAACAATTATGACAATTTAGGTCCTAATTGTAACTATGCACTAATGTTGAAAACAAAGAATGAAGTTAACTGTTAACTTTTTGGCAAAATTTTCTCACAAAACTATATGGTGATCCTTTACATAAGATCTTTAATATTATTGTTTCCACAGGCCAGTTATGAAGAGAACGGTCTTTGTTACAAAAACACTGAAGAAGGTTTCAGCATTTTCCAGAACTCTCTCTCAATCTTTTGATATTCTAATCATGATGGGAAGCACTTTTCATGCTATCATTTGTATCATTCTTCTTTCATTATCGATGGTTCCAACTCCGCCTCATTTGTCAATGGTTTTACTGTGGAGAGTTCTTCAAGATTATTTTCACCGACATAATGAAATTTTGCATCTTTATTTTGCAGCTGACATGTGTGTACTTGCCTTGTGCTGCCACATTCTCACAACATCCAGCAATCCCCAGGAGACTGAGAGTGACACATGCGGCGGTAGTGAAGCCAACGCCGGGATTAAGCGAGGGGGGATAGCTGAGTGGGGACTAATTCCGGAATTCGTCAGATCACTAGAGAAGATTCCTATGTTATCTTGACTTTGTTTCACCACATAACCTTATAACTTGGGGACTTCAGATAAAGAATTCTCACACGACGGCCACCTTCTGCATTTAGCTCTTTCATTCCTCACATTTGCTTTGTTATATGCTGATTTTATTGACTTTTGTCTACGGGTGACAGACCTCACTATGAAACCCTGGTGTGCAATTTTTGTTTTTGGAATCTTGTTTATCTTCTTTCATTGGGTATTAGCTATTTGCCAGACACTGGGAAGGGCGCTTTATTATGTATTGGTCATTTAATCTCGGCAATATCTCCATGAGGAGGTCACTGTTACTTTTAACTGACCGGAAAGGGAGTCAGGGTAGTGGGTGTCACCAGAGGCCCTGACCTAACCCTCTAGTGGTGGAGCTGGGCCTCAGACTCAGGTGTCGGCTACTGCAAATCCAGAGACGGTACACACTCTCCTTGAATATGACCTGATGTTAAGAAATAGAGCACAACTCGCCACACTTCATCTTCTAAGGTAAAACGTTCTTCAAATAGTTGACTATGTGGCTTTAATATGTTGTTTCCCTCCCCAAAGCCCCAGCGCATGATTGTGTATCCTAGTTGTGAGTCCTTCTAGTTCTTCTACGAGATCTGCTCCCACAGCATGTTGACTGACAGTCAGGTGGTGTGATCCCGTGACCAGGAAACGAACCTGGGCTGCCAAAGCCACGAGTGTCAAACTTTAACCACTGAGCCATGAGGGCCGGCTCACGTGGCCTTAATTTCTGTCATGACTACCTGGTAAATAGTACTCAGCTGACCTGGAGCCTCCTCCAAGAAACGCCTGATTCTGGAGGCCAAGTTAGGCATTGTGTTTCATTCTCACCGTACTTTGTAGTCTTAATTTGCTGCCTATCATGTTGCATGTAATTATTTGTCCTTGCAGCAGAGAGTTTATCAAACAAAGCCTAAAATATTCACAATCTGACCCATTACCAAAAAAAGTTTGCTTGATTCCTGGATTGACAAAATAATCCATGAGCAATAACATTAAAGATGAATATTACATTAAAGTTTGTCCTGGGGCTACACGTCCCTAGGGCTGCTCCTAGCCCAGGACCACCATGTCAGGCCCATTCCCAGGAGCCACAAGACTCTCCCACTGATAACTGACTTTAGCTCGATGACAATACATTCACTAAATGACAGGGCCATCTAGGCTGCTCCCACCCGAACTCTCTCCCTCTCTTCCCCTCAGGGTGAGACCTGCATGGCTGTCTGATGACCACACTCCCAGCCTTGCCAGGCTCCCTCTTTCTCTGCTCTAACAGCCATTTCCCATAATAAAATCCTTGCACATGTATCTCTTTCATAGCATTGACTTCTGGGAGGACCCAACACAGATGCATTTCCTGTGTGCCAAACACTATTCCAAGTGCTTTTACCAAATCTAAGTCACTTACAGCTCATAGTCACTACTATTTCTTCACAGGTAAGAAACCCAAAGCACAGAGAAGTTCAGTGACCAGTCCAAGTTCACACAGCAGTGGTGGGGCAGGGCTGGGAATCAAACCCAGACAATCTGGGTCTCAAGTCCACACTCTGAATAGCCTTGAACTACTCGTCTGGTGCATTAGAAATAAGCCAAACAAGAATACAAATGCAGGCATGGTTTCTCATGCTATCAGACTTTAGATAAGTTAGAGCTACACCAATGCCCCCAAAAGTTACTATGTGACCTTCCTTTATTAAAGTTTTGTGTTAACTACTGTGAGGCTCTGAAGGAGTTGGGCCATTTTAAAGCACAGCCTAAATATTTTGGAATATATTGCATTGTCTATACAGAATATCACGGAATGATAATTGATCATTTTAATAGGCCTACAGTTGAAAAGTATGCAAACCACCAAAAAAATTGGTATGGAATTCCACATCCGTTTAAATTATGGAATTTAAGGCACAGGTAAATGTTAATAAATCATTAATCATTCTCTCAATGGTAACATCTTGCGTGGGTAGAACACTTAATCATTTAAAAAAGTTTTCATACATATCCAATTTTATGTCAATATTACTACTCAACTGGGATAAAACCATACCAGAGGGAACTCTGTAGAATGTTCCGAAGGGTCACTCTGATTTCCCAGAAATGCCCTACAAGGTGCTCCCCCAGCCCAAGGTGGCAAAGGGGGCCACGAGTTACCTGCAGCTGGTTGAGCATCTGGCCATTTCCACTGCTCTGAAAAGTGCTGGACATTTTCACCAATGTTTCTGATAAAGTCTTTAGCTTGTCCACAACATAAAAAGTATAATTAGCCTGCAAAATAAAGCATATTTGGTTATGTCTCTAGTTCAGCTGGGTTGCATTACAAAGATTCTTCAGCGCCCTGGCAGCTACAACAGGGAGAAAAGCATTAAAGTGATTGGCGATCAGAGCAAAGATCTGCCATCACCACCTGCAGGCTGGCCGACACCTCCCCAGACAAGGTGACAGGTTCCAATGCCCTCATACCTAAGGGCCCCTCTTCCAGACTCTGTCCCCACCTGTTCACCATAGTGTCTGCAGTGTTTATTTCACAATCAGAAACAGCAGATGTCCCCAATACATATTGGCAAAATAAAACAATGTTTGTCCTCAAAAATACATTCTCGACTGATATCTGTGTATTTGCTTTGGGATACCCAACACTATTGAGGATAGAATAAAACTGATTGTATTTATTCATTTATTGCTGCTGGCAGAGCAAATTAGCATAAGATTTTTGAAAATAATTTTACAAAAATATTCATAGTTACTGACCCACAGAAAATGCCAATGCCTTTTTCTCTAAAGATAAAAAGACTCTATCCTAAGGAAATAATTTAAAGAAAGCTACATAGATGTCTATTACAACATTATTATATTTTTAACACTGAAAATAGTCTAAATGTCAAAGACATAGGATTAAAGAGGGCTTGGGAGTTCAACCACATCTCCCTGGGGTCATGAGGAGACCCTCATAATGGCACGGGTCATACCAGGTTGGGAGCAGAAAGGCAGCCACCACAGAAAAGAGAGGCCTGACCGTTCTGGCTCCCAGCCCCAGGACTGGACACGCGCTCCCCCTGGGTGCGAAGCTGGAGCACCTTGGCCTCGCGGCGCTTCCGTCCCTTCCTGGTCCGGCCTCTCTCCCACTCTGCTTGGCAGCCGGACGCGTGAAACAGTGTGGGAAAGCTGCAGCAGTCCTAAACTTCTCCCTTCTGCCTTCCTATGAACCTGAGGGATTTGGATTCACACAATATCTGTGTTATTTGCTGCCCCTGGGGAAGCATGATCCTCTACTTCTGAGGATGCACAAGCAGAGGAAAATACCAGTGGGTGTATGAAACGATTCTTCTAGTCAAAAGATGAGGCCAATGGGGGCTGGCCTGGTGGCACAGCAGTTAAGTTCGCACATTCCACTTCTGCGGCCCAGAGTTCGCTGGCCCAGATCCCAGGTGGGGACCTACGTACCGCTTGTCAGGCTATGCTGTGGTAGGCGTCCCACATGTAAAGTAGAGGAAGATGAGCAGGGATGTTAGTTCAGGGCCTGTCTTCCTCAGCAAAAAAGGGGAGGATTAGAGGCAGATGTTAGCTCAGGGCTCATCTTCCTCAAAAAAATAAAAATAAAAAAAAAAGATGAGGCCAATATATGAATCAGAATAAAGGTCTTCAATAGAATTGATTTAATGCAAGATAGGAAAAATGTAGAAAATCTCTGCTTTGTATTTTCAAGACACATCAAGAAGAGTAGAGAAGAGGGTGATGAAGAAGGAAGGATCCGACATGAGGAGATGCTACCTGAAGACTGAACCAAGGCTGCGGAACTCAAAACAAGAGTGGGACAGCCCAGGAAGTGTTCTGAACACGGCAAGAGAACAAATTTCCATGAAGAACAGACCTGTGACAACGTCCAGCACTCAGAGGAGAATCACGAGACGAAGAAGAAAAAGGAATAATTAGAGATAATCTAGGACATATGCCAGAGACCTAAGCCAAAGAGGATTCAGATCCCAGAGGAAGGAGGGGCCAGAGAATGGAGTCGGTCATCACAGAACAAAGAAAACTCGCTATCACTCCCTGCCTCTGCAAATTTAAAGAGCGTTTCTTATAATAAGGAAAATTATTAAAAAGAGACTACTGCTTAACACACCTTATAAAATTTGGAATTCTAATTAAAAGAATAAGTACTACATGCATCGAGGAGTACACAAGAAGCTTCTTAAGAAGGAACAAAAATTAAGGTAGTTTCAGATAGCTTCTCTACAAAATTAAAGGTGACAGGGGAGACTCCGCAGTGAGGGAATCATCTGCATTGGCTCTGGTGATGGTATGTGGACCCACCTGGGAATAAAGTTATCCAGCACTCTACGTGCGGTACAAGTCACAATGAGTAAACCCAAGAGTGGGCTATGATTCTGAGATTCCGAGCTTCAAGTCTTATTTTCACTTTATCTCATTGGAAGAAATAATTTGGGTTTTGGTTTCACCTACATACCATCTACTAAATGCTGATTTTAGAAAATGCCCAAAACCTTTCTTACTTGCAGGGGTTTTTTGTTTACAAAATAAAGAAAAAGAAATCAAAAGCTGACTGGATCATAGCACGAGACATTAGCTGTGGTTTCATCTTCCTGTTGCATCCATCATTTTCTTATTTACAGGACCTCTGCATTCAGACCTTTGGCTTACCGCTTCTAAGGGGAACGAGGCAGAGGAAGTTGAAGATTTGAAAAGGAAGCAAGTGAGGATATTCAGAGAAGGGAAAAGAAAGAGGATCTGTTTTTCTCACCTGGCCAGAATCAGGAAGGACAAGACCCAGGGAGGAACACTCCTTCCCCAAACCCATTTCACTCCAAGGAGGCCCCTCCTCCCCATCTCCAGGGGATGGAGGAGAGAGGAAGTTCGCTTTGTCATCCCAGAAACAAAGAGGACATGTGACCGACCTGCCCGAGAACAGAGGTCATGGCTGGACTGGGCATCTAGGTGGAGGGGACTTGGCTTGCATCCTCAGGATGACAAGGCTCACGTCAGATGCTTTGCATCCTCTCAAGCTGACACACAAATCCAGCACAACACGAGACAACGAGGTGGAAAGACTTCCCAGGATTCTATCATACATGCATCTTTTGCTCCCTGTGCCAAATTGTAAGTGTTCAAAGGAATTCGAGAGGACTTTCTGCTCGTTCCTCAGGAACCCATTCCAAATCCCGAGGAAACACTGCTCTCTTTTCCTTGTACAGCTCTCTGAAATTGTCTGTACATTTACAAGATCAGGTGCACACAGTTGTAATCTGATTTTCTTCACTCCTACTACCCACATTCTTCTGCGCCTTGCCTGAAATTCATTTGGCAGTAAATCTCGGAGATCTGTCTACATAGCTCTCTTTCTTTTTAGTAAGCTGTATGTTTTCCATTTTATGAATATGCCAAGATTTATTTTCCCATTCCCTACTGATGGACAGGTTGTTTCCCAACTCTTGTGCTTATAAACAATGATGTAATAAGCATCCTTGTTTTCATGTGTGAATGTCTGTTTTCTGATACTGGTAGGTATTTCCAACATGTCTTCATAGACATTATGCCAGTATACGCCCACCAGCAATGTATGAGAGTGTCTCCCTCCTAATACCCTCAGCCAGCTCAACGTGTTATCAATTTTTTGGACTTTATCATTCTGATATGGTATCTCATTTTGGGGATTTGCATATCTCTTATTATGAACAAGTTTGAGTATCTCTTCACATATGTAACAGCCATCTCAGGTTGTTGTTTCTATTTCCTACTTTGCAAAGTCGATGTTTATAGTCTTTGCTCATTTTCTAAAGGGTTGTTACAGTGATTAATTAACTAAAATTTTGGCACATACAGCCCCATTCCCAAATGGACAGGATTTATCTCGAGGCTGCTCAGAGAGTACCCATGGTGGGGAGGCTTGGTTGGATGACACAAACCCGTGTCCCCTCATGTCATCACCTCTCTGTGTAGACGTCTCTTTCTAGAGTCAAAGGAATGCCCACACCACCTTTACCTGCAGTCTGTCCTTCAGTGAGGACTGAATAACCTAGAGGAGCCCAAGAAAGTTTTGAGTCAAAGGACACGAGTTTGTGTCCCAGTTTGGCCAAAAATTGTCCAGGAGACCTTGAGCGAAATGTCTGGGCTCTCAGGGCCTCATTTGTAAAGTGGACAGAGCAATAACACTTGTCTCTTACAGTGGTTGAATGTGGTTGTCTGTCTGTTCGGTGCCCTCCATCTCATGGTTGTTAGCTTAATTAACCCCTGGCATTGGATTTGAAGGACAGAATGATGGAAGTGCACAGACATCCAACGTCTACGAAAAAGTGATGTCCATCTCTGGGGCCGGGAATCCCCTCGTTTCACAGAACAGGTATAGTCATAGACCTACTGATAGGACATTTTAGGGAACTGCCATTTTACAGGGGATTATATCAGGCAAGTCTAGCCATAAATGTAGTTACTTCTTCCCTGGGCAGCTTTGCTGTGTCTGGATAAAATGCTTCATGTCAGATATTTTCACCCACTGTTGGCCTTGCTTCAGGTGGAACCTCTGAAGGCTTGCTTTCAGACCACTAATGAGATGCCTGCAGTCAGAGAGATGATGGCTATGAATGCCATACTCTTTGCAGGGCTCCCTGCAGACGGTCTCTACCTGCCTCTGGTCTTCCAGTCCCCCCACACACATTGCTCTAGTCGTATAAACAGTCATACGTGCAGGGCCTGTGCACCTCCGGCCATGCCGGCTGTATTTAGAGACTCCAGTCCTGCGCAGCTCCCATGCCACTGACATTTTTCATCTTTGATAAGTGTCATAGAGCCGAGCATTCTCATTTCCATTCAAGTTACTTAATCAGCAAGCTTTATGTGCACTTAACAATAAAAATAGCAATAAGCCTTGAGTTCATCTTTGACCTGTGTCTTTACTCTCATCCTCCCAGAGGTGCCCCTTTGAAGGCAGTCAGAGTTCTGAGGATGGATGAAATGCCATGCATTGCTACACAAAGCCATAAAAAATGTGGTCAGTGTGCTTAATTAGGTACTCAGTATCCCAGATTGATGATCGTAAAAGAAGCTGCAGTGTACAGGATCCTGCCTATTTGAGAACCTAACACTGTAAATATAACTTGATGAAAGAACCCTGGCTGGAGAGTCCAATAAACTTGGATAGAACCACATACTTCCATTTACCAGCTAATAAATTTGGGAATGTAAACCTCTTAACCCTCACTATTTTTAATCTATAAAATGAGTCTAATAATGCCTACCCCACCTGGTTCTTGTAAGAAGTACACGAGAGAGAATTTGGGAAAGTGCCCGTGATGGTTCTTTGAACCTTGTAGAAGTAAGTGTTCAATAAACAGTGGTTCCATTTGCCTGTGAGACAATGAAATTGTTGACGCAAGTGCCAGAGCTATGAGCAAATGTAAAACTCTCCATCTGCCCTCCTCTCTTGACCCAGATTCAATCAGAACCCACTAAAAGCCAGTCTCTCCCCATCATAACCTGATAGTCCAGTTGGGAAGCTTGAGGCCACCTCCTCCCACATGAAGCTGCCCTCTGCATCCTCTCTATCACTGGGAATGTGTCTCCTTCACCCCATGGTAAATTCCTCTGAGGGCAGAAGCTGAGTTTACTCACATGTGAATACCTACTTGAAGAATACAATGAAATATAAGAGAAAAATAATGGAACAAACAGACCTGGGTTCAAAAGTCATCTCTGCCACCTGGTGAGAGATCTTGACAAGCCTACTAACTCCTAAGACTCACCTGCAAAATGGGTATGACAACCCCTAATTCCCTCCCTAGGTCTGAGGCACAGGAGAGGTCCCCAGCTTACAGAGCTCTTAGAGGCGTGAGGATTACAGTAGGTAATTCTCCCCCAAAGGTCTCCTTCTACCTCTTCTCAATCTAGGTTTGATACACTAAAACTTACATTTGAGAACTGACGAGCTTTCTAGGAACTCTTTATGTTTTAAGAGTCTCATTTCTCTAAAATGAAGAAAACAGCTTGTGACTGGCTGTGCTGGTTGTCAAATTACCATCTCCCCACTCCACATTCACCCTTCATTACCTGTTCCGCAATAATGGAGTTGGGCCCTTTGCTAGCTTGCACAATGTTAAGCTTTGCCCATAGAGAGCCCTGAAGGGACGTTGAAGGAGGAAGCATTTTCTCTTCTGGATTCTACTGTGATGCATCTGACAGGCTCTTACAGAGCCAGCCCCCGGCTTCCTGAGCAGCCAGCTTTGCTGTTGCTTGGCTCCTGCAGTGTACGTTGCCCGCAGCACATGACACCTTTCCACAGGCATGCCAGATTGTGTTTTCCCAGGGGATGCTGCTGGTGTGGCACCTCCCCACAGATGGCTTCCACAGGCAGGACTTTGTGCAGCTTCTGTGACCGTCACAAAGTGTAGAGCTTCTCTTGGCACCCCAGGGTGCAGCTTCCCAGCAAGTACCACCAGTAGGGCAGCTGAGTGAACTCTGCCATCCAGTTGACCATAGCTGTGCTCTTCCAAATGAGGTCTGGACCCCAACCCTGGGTGGGGAGGCCACTTGCAGTGTTGTTCCTTCTTTGGATGCACTACCAGCCCCAGGGGTGAGGCTGTTCTGTGTCTGCCATGCTGCATTCTTTAGAGTTCTCTTTACATCACTAACCAATCCTTGTTACTCTTATACCTTGTTACCCTAATTATTCTTTATATTAAGCTTTCCCTGTTGTTTTTTTCTGACTGGACCCTGACTGATACACTGGAAAATAATCATATGGACACTCCGCTCAGGAAACAGCAAAAATGCATATGCTATAAAAAGATCTAAGAAGAAACCACAATGGAATGTCTTAAGTATGTCAAGCTCACTTAAAATGCCAAAAACTACAGTTTTAAAACCAGCATGATATTTAACAAAACAAAACAAAAACTATTAAGATGTGGAGCTAGCAGAGATGAGAAGCCACAGCAACTAACCCTGGGGCTCTGGAGACGTTGAGGCAGGGATGCCAAGGCTCTCACGCCTCACCTGAAGTAGAGCTCTGTGCAATGAGCACAGAGCAGCCGCGATCGCCAGATGGGATGGTGGACAGAATCCTGCTCAGCTTTCCCTCTTTGGCTCATGACCCAGCACAAATCCCTATTTATGGAAAGCACCTGGACCAAAAGGAGACTGGAATGCTGCCATCCCAGACCAGCTGGCACCTATAGCTTCCTCATCACCAGCTGCAGGCTGTCATCTTTGGTCCCCAGAAATCTGCTCAGGCACCAATTGGCAGACCCCACATTGATAGGCAAGCCTCATGTGTGCTTCAGTAACTTCAGAGCAAACCGTTGTCAGAAGAAAAAAGGTGTTCTCGGTGCTCTGACAGAGGTGGTCTCTAGCAACCAAAGGAATATGGAAGAACATTTGGTTCAATGTTTAGGGAAAGTATTTTAATTAAGAAAGCAACTTCAGCCATATCTTCTCCTCCTCCAACCGGCCCTGAAAACAGAGATCTTCATACTTCAGTGCATCCAATGCATTCTTCATCACAAGCTTTTCACAAGCAACTTCTGTGCCTCAGCACACTGTGCTGGGTTCTACAAGTAACACACATAAGTGAGACGGGCCCCGACCCTGAGGGTTCACAGGGACTCAAGTATCATGCATGGGGGGCATCAGGTTTAGGGGGGAGTTCACATAGGACCCAAGGGGCAGTTGACTAACAAGCGGCCCTCCTGAGGGTTTCTGTATGCCTCTTTATTTTTCAATGTGAAGCCCTAAGTTCATGAAGCAATTAACCAATATCCTGGGCCAGATCATTCTTCCTTCTAGGGGCCAGCCTGTGCATTGTGGGGTGTGTAGCAGCATCTCTGGCCTCCACTCGCTAGATGCCAGTAGACCCCCACCCTCAGCGTGACATCAAAAATATCTCCAGATGTTGCCACAGGTCCCCTTGGAGGCAAAATAACCAAACCCCACGCTGGCTCAGAACCACTGGTTGTCACCACCTCCTGCTCCTTCCTAAGGTGACATTTGCCCTCCTCCCTCCCCCAAGGAACAATGGCAGAATGTCTTTCCAAAAATAACGTTTATAGAGAAGATCCAAAGCTACGTTCATTTACTATTTTCTAAATATTATTTCTGATATTTTTTCTAATCCTCCAAACTGCACTGCAAGATAGTTAATATTACCTCAGTTTACGAGGAACGTGAGCACAGAGTTCAAATAACTTTTCCAAGGGCGATCAACTTTAAGACAAGAGTCTCACCTCATTAAACTTGAACCTCTCATAGCGAGCGACAGCTAAACCCTCTGTGTGGTAGGTGGGAGAACATGTCTGATGAGTCACATATAACACCATTTCTGGCATGCTAAATATTCTGCAGAATGCACTCTCTTTTGTCTGTTTTTGCTTTTAGAATCTCTCTTAAAACTAAAATGATGCCTTCATATTGTTCTTCAATCTTTGCATCAACGTGGGGCCAAAACCAACCTCAATCTGACCCACAAAATAAAAAGAGAATACTCATGTATTGGAATCTCTTGAATAATAACATGGAAATACCACTGATTCCTTCATAAATATTGAGCCTGAAAGACTCAGAGTACAAGCTAAGTTTAGCCATCGCTTCTTGGGGGTCTTGGAAGTACTCCGTCCAGCGCCATCTGCACTTAGCTCTGTGGAGGGAGATGCAGGAGGACACAGCCCCATCCCCGCAGGGAGGGAGTACCAGATCCTAGATGGGGAAGGACTGGAGAAGGGCCTCAGGCAACTGTGATGCATCCCCAGGAGAAGCAGTCTCCCAGATGATGGAAATCATGATCTCTCTCAAGCTTTCATTTTACTGACAGAGGAAAAATGTTCTTTAAAGGGAGAGTGATAAGCCCAAAGATTCACAGGTGGTTAGGATGAGGAGGACCAAATCCAGCCCTCCCAACACGCATGCACGCTCTTACCACTGCATCATGCTTGTTAATGCTGCTTTCAGTGTCACAGCTTGAACATGAAATTACCCATTTTTATACATATTTCCCCTACAAAAGTGACAACTTCCTATGGTCCCACCTAATAGGAAGTAATGGAGAGAATAAGACTAAATAGTAAATAATTTCCAACATGGGCTACTCCATCCTTACAGATGCTATTGCTTCACACGACACAGGTGGCAAAGCTTGTAGGTTCCCCCAGCCATGTGGGACATTAGACCAGTGGTCTAGTGACTGGACAACTTTTGTAAAGGTAACAGCCTTGGCTTACCGCTAGAATAATTCATCCCAGCTACAATGCCATAAAATTAGCTTCTTAAGTACAAAACCAGGGCCCCTACATGTGAAGTCATGAGCCAGATCAAATAAGTGAAAAAGATACCAGATCATAGTACTGCCTATAAAATCTCAAAGGGGATAAGCAAGGACCAGTGAAAACTTTGGTGATTCTTCTAAAACCTTCATCATTCTCAGGGCGCACGAGGGGCGTTCCCTGCCCACCCCTCTGTCCTGCTTGACCTTCCTCCCTCCTCTTCTGGATGGAGGCCTACACGCCCCCTCCCTCCAAATGCCTTTCCAATCCTGTTCAGGAGGATGAGCTGCTCTCCAATCTGTGCCCTGCCACATTGAACGAATCTCATCATATTATATCTAAATTATTTCTTCCGTGTTTGTCTTCTCTTTCCCCTCTGCAGGGTGAGCTCTTCAGAAGCAGAGGCTGTCATAATGATTGTTGTAACACAGAATATAGTACAGTATATAATACTATAGTAATACATATTATCAATAACATTAATGTATTTGCTAGTGCCATCAAGTCGATTCTGATTCCTAGCGACCCTGTGTACAGCACAGCAGAACCCTGCCCGGTCTTTCTGCACCATCTTCTCACCTTCCTGCACTGTATCAGACAATTCTCCACTGCTACTCACAGGGTTTTCATGGCCAATTTTTTGGAAGTGGGTGGCTGGGTCCTTCTTCCTAGTCTGTCTTAGTCTGGAAGCTCCACTGAAATCTGTCCACCATGGGTGATCTTACTGTTATTTGAAATCCCAGTGGCAGAGCTTTTGGTGTCACAGCAATGTGCAGCCATCACAATATGACAACCAACAGATGGGTCGTGTGGTTCCCTGACCAGAAAACGAATCGCGGCAACATGATGAGAGCACCAGATCTTAACCACTACATCACCAGGGCTGGCTACTAATGTGTAATAATAGAGAATATAATCGTAAAAAAGAAGCTCATGATCTATTTTTTAAATTTGAATTTAAGATAGAGCGTGCTTACAGGCATTTTCTATGAAATTTCTAAAATATCCACAGCTCTTGAAAGGTGACTGCACTAAGGAAATCAGAATCACATGGGCTTTGCCTCCAGGCCTGGCCTGAGTGCTGCTGGAAGCACAGCCCTGGACGGGCAGTCGGAGGCCAGAGCTCCTGCCCAACAGAACAGCTAACTCCTGGAGGACATCTAGAGTAATATCATTTCATTGTGAGAGTCCAGGCTTTTGGTAAATACCGCTCCAAAAGGACATTTTCAAGATAAAAACAGAAGTTATTGAACACATTCACAATAAGCTGAGGCAAATGCAGCCCTGAGCTAAGGGCCAGGTGGGACAGGGCCCTCGGGGGCTGCTAATGTGCAGCCCTGCAGGGCAACCACAGCTGGGAAAGACGGACTCTTAAAGGCCAGTTTGATCAAAAGTAACTCAACTGCTCCTATGACCACACACCACCGCTAACTTTTTACTTTTTAAGTTAATGCTATTTGAAGCTTGAAGCTTATCCCTAATAGAATGTGGTATCTCCTCTTTTGGGTTTGATGGTAGGATCAGATCATTCTGTGTCCTCTGCAAAGTTTCCTAAAGGTGCCCGCAGCCTGATAAGCCATGGTCAGACAGGAAAACAAGGCCCCAGGGAAAAACACATGGTCATTTCAAAAGAAAGTGTAAATATGAATAATACTAAACCCTGTAGCAAATAAGGTCAAGAACGTAAGCAACATAAGGGAAAACCAGCAAACCACAGGCTGTCTAAATTCCTCCTGGGCACACTGTTTGGATTCTTCATCTGAGTTTACCCGCCACAGGGCGAAGCCCAGAAAGCCTGCAGTCAGCTGGGAAAGTGTCACTTACCAGACCCCACCTGCAAATCCTTCCGTCTGTCACTTCCTGAGTCACCAGGTGCACCAAGCTAAACAGCTCAGCATTTGCTCTCCAGGCTCTCCTGGAACTGCCTGAAGTGGCCCTCCTTCCTGTCTAATTGTCCTCCCTGCATTAGCCACTCCAAATAACACCTTCTGCCTCCAAAGTGTCCCCGAAGAGAGGGATCCACAAATCCAAATTGCACAATGACAGGAAAAACACCCAGGCCCAAATAAATTGTAATCAGTGTAAGAACATTTTATGTAATCCAATGCATATTGTAATAATGCTAAATGTTTTAAAAGCTTTCATCCCAACCTATTGCTGTATGGTCTAAAAGATCCTCATTCATTCGGACTTACCTTTTGAATGACCTGATTAATCTCCGGAGTGTTTGGTGTGTACAGTATTTTTCCGTGTAATATAGGTTTTAGGAAGGACCACACCAAAACGCCATTTGGAGACTGTAGAATTTCCTGATAAAGCTTCAAGCAAAATGGTGCTGTCACAATTAAAAAAAAAAATGGGTTACTCATGGTACAGATATCCAGGTCAATAGGGAAACTGGTTTACCTATCTATGATGCCTCGCTTTGCAATGAGTGATTTATATATATATTTCCATGACACAATTCTGAATCTGGGCAGTAAATTCAAGAATAATTTTTCTTGTCACTGTCATTAGTGGCTCTTATCTCATAAGAAACTTCAAGATACCATGTTCACTTTGATAATTTGAAAGAAAGGAATGTATGACATTTGCATTTTCAAACTAAGTTATCAATAGCAGTACTAAATGATGACAAAGACACCTGAACGTGAAAATAGTAATAAAAAAGGAATACATCTGGTTTTTAGTCTAGAAAATCTTCATTTCAACAATCACAGTATTGAGAGAAGAATTAGGTTTTTCTTATGAAATTAGCTTTGTAAATCGCTACTGAATTTTCTTTGCTGTATCTACACAGAACTATTGAACTGATTGCTTTTGATACATTTTTGCTTTGCTTTCACCCAAACACTCAATTCTTCATTGTGGCTTTCATCATTGTTGTGCAGCAAGTTGGTTTGTATTGAAGATTTACTTCACTAAACCAATAGGTACCTAATGAAAGCAAAACCTTCGTCAAAATAATGATTAGTAATTAAATATTATAAGGTTTTAAGCTAGTGATGAATATTTCAGTATAACTAGTTCTTTCATCCCTGAAGAGAACATTTAAAATGGAAATATTATCTTAGCTTTGATACTATGATTCATAACACCCAAGGTATAAAGAGTGCTGTTGTGATTATTTCCACTATTATTCTCATCTTCCCAAATTCTCCATTTGAAAAGAAAAGCAAATACTGTTTATTCAACAAGTACAATAAAATTGATAGAAATAATCCTATAAAATAGAAATTAAGATCATGACTAGACAATGAATTTTTAAAGCATTAATTGTAGAGATTGCTCTGTCTGATATTCTAACAACTTACACTTTAAATTATAAGCTTAATATAGATAGTAGCAATTTTGATTTCAGAAAAGACATAATCATACATATGTGCAGAACAAGAAATTTGAAACCATGAATCCTAACATCTGCCACTTGTGAACTGTATGAACTTGGGCAAGTCACTTAGCTGGATGGATGGATGAATGGATGGATGGATGGATGGATGATTAGATGACTGAATTTAATGAACAAACTAGTAATCCTCAAGAAACTCAAATGCAGAAAAAGAAGAAGAAATGAGGATTAGGGAAGGAGACAACAAAAATTATTAAACATCAATAGCCTTAATGTGTGTCTATACTGCTAAATTATTTTATATTTTATTTGACAGCTATCCAAATTATCCATCAGTTTATGAACATACTGACACACTGTCTCTAAGGTAACTCTGAGGACATTGCCACAGGCTCCTCATCCTACACCTCCAGCTCTACATATTCCCACTGTCTCCTTTTCCTCAATCCCACCAACACCTCTGTGCGTTCCAGGCATAAAGTATATATATATAAAGATAGATCTTGGGTATGGTAGGCAGAATTCTAAGATGGCTCCCTACCGTTCACGCCTTGTCATGCAGACAGAACCTGTGAATATGATGGCTGCCATGCCCATGGTTATATTACACAGCCATGGTGAAAAAATTTTGAAGATGTAAATAAGGCCCCTAATAAGTTGACCTGGAGTTAACCAAAGGGGAGATTATCCTGGCTAAGTGATCAGGTAAACCCGTTAAAAGAGATTGGAAGACTTAGAGTCAGAGAGATGCCTCTGCTGGCCTTGAAAACACAGTCTCCATGGCTCTACAGGTACAACGAAACGAATTCTACCAACAACACCTCAGGTGAGACCCCAGCCCTGGCCAACACCTTGACTGGAGCCTTGTGAGAGATCCTGAGCAGAGGACACAGCTAACCAATGCCCAGGACCTGGGGAAACTGTATGATGATAAATGTGTGTTGTCCTAAACCACTAAGTGTGTGGCTATTCGTCGTGAGGCATAAAAAACCAATACGCTAGGATATATTTATATCATTGTGCCAAGCAGCTAATATTCACCATCCCCATTACTCCTCACAACAACCTTATGAAGTCAGTACTATTGTTTCCCTGTTACACATGAGACTAATGTGATTCAGAGAGATAAAATCCCATGGCCAAAGACGCACAACTTTTTGGTGGGGCTGAACTGTCTAAACCCAAAACCCTTACAGCGTATTTAGTCTGCCTTTCTAATTTAAATGTATCCACTTAAAGTGGGGTTAGGAAATCACTTTTCAACCTGCCGTCATTTGCTACTGAGCTTTATGGAAGGCAAATTTGTAGGAGGCCACATACAGTTCTCCTTGTTATACGAGATGGCCATTTTGCAAGGACCATAATTGTGATCCCGGTCTCCGTGCCAGACCCCTCACCATTATGGTAAGCCGGGAATCCCAAAGGGGCTGGGGCTTCGAGTGTGTTAGATGATTCAGACCCAGTTCCTTGCAGTCACAGATAAGAGAATTAGCCTGTGCTCAAGGGCAGCAGGAGCCTCTGAAGCCTACTGCCACACCAGTGTTTGGTGGTCTTACTAACAATGGAGGACAAAGGTTAGAGGGTAAAGGTAGAAAAATCTTTGTCAGTACCCAACTTCCACAAAGACAGAATATTTTGTATAAAGTAGGGCCAATGATCAATATTCAAATTAAACAAATATGGATTACTATTTTCTTACTTGAATCTTCAGGAATGTTGAATTTTTCTTTGTCATCCCCCAAGAGTTCATTAACTCTGGGCAAGTTAATAAATGCGTTAGAGCTGCTAAGGAAAGATGCCTGCTCCTTGCAAACCATCTTCATCACAGACTGGAAAGAACCCAAGGCTGAATGTCTGCTCTGGCCATTTTGTGAAGCCTGAGAATATGAGAAAAATAAATTGCAATTGAACAGTGACTTGGAATAATTCCCTCACAGACTTCTGAAAGGACAGTCCCTTCTCCAAGTGAATATTCAAGATGTTCAGAAAGTCAAAGCATGGAATCTCTTCCTTAGTCTTTTCTGTCCTTGAAATACTATGCAAATCTCTGCAATGAGTTTTCAGGCCTAAATACTTGTTAGAAGAGACAAATGTCACACGCATACACACCTCACACACACACCCACACACATACCAGAAAATCTTTATTTGTCCAGTGATAAATTATTAATCCATACAATATCCCTAACTCAGACTCATTAATAGTCTTAATATTGATACTTGACAGTAACCCAAATTATCCTTCAGCTGATGAGCATACAACATCTTGCCTCTGAGGACTCTGTGGTCTGCCCCTTGTCCCACACCTCCATCTCAGCACATTTCCACACACTCCTTTTCCCAGTCAGCCCCATGCCAGGTAGAGAGAGTTCAAGCAAAAATTAATGTCATGCCACTAACCTCATTCAAGTCTGTGTTTGTATTCACAGCAAATGATCTGTAATCTGTAAGCCAGTTATTTATATGTAAATAAATGTTTTAAGGTTTTTGAAAGCAATTTGCTCTCTGAATTAAGTTAAATAGGTCCTTGCAATCTCATCTGTGCTAATAATGGATTTAGTGATTTCTGACTTCACAGACAAGGCATGAACTATCCCAACCTTTCCATGGGTAGATGGGAACCAGCAAAGTCTCTTCCATCTGGTTTCAGGAAAATTCCAGGCCTTGATCTTTGTCATGTTGTTGCCTCCAGAGCCATTATAGGTATTCCCCTTACTATATTTTGTGGTCTCATGCAAATTTTAGATGTTAGAAGAGAATAGCCATTCTGATGGGTGTGAGGTGATAGCTCATTGTAGTTTTGATTTGCATTTCCCTAATAATTAGTGAAGTTAAACATCTTTTCATGTGCCTGTTGGCCATCTGTATTTCTTCTTTGGAAAATGCCTGTTCAGATCCTTTGCACCCCTATGTTCACTGCAGCATTATTCACAATAGCCAAGACTTGGAAACAACCTAAGTATCCATCAATGGACGAATGGATAGAGAAGATGTAGCATATATATATATATATATATATATATATATATATATATATACACAATGGAATACTACTCAGCCATAAAAAAGACAAAATCTTGCCATTTGTGACAACATGGATGGACCTTGGTGAAAGGTCAGAGAGAAAAAGCCAAATACTGTATGATTTCACTCATATGTAGGAAATAAAACCACAAAAACAACAAAAATGTAGATACAAAGAATAGATTGGTGATTACCAGAGGGAGGAGGGAGGGCAAAAGGAGTGAAAGGGCATATGTGTAGGGTGATGGATGGTAACTAGTCTTTGGTGGTGAACACAGTGGTGAAATTTGTACACAGAAATCAAAATATAATGATACACACCTGTAATTTATATAACATTATAAACCGGTGTCACCTCAATAAAAAAAATAAATTTAAAAAAAGAGAGAAATAGAAGCAAAAGGAGCAAATACAAAGACACAGCAAATCCAAGTATTTCCCCGGGGGGACCTAGGCCAAGCACGCACCTGTCGAAAGTCAGGCATGTCTAGCAAGGCAGCAATTTTGAACGAGTGAAGAAATTCTGAGAGGTTCGAAAGGACGTGATCGGCTCTGGGAAGCAGGTGGCTGAGCCTGGAGACAACGTCCAGAAGGGAGCTGAGCACACCATGGGCTTCTGAAGGGATCAGAGTCTCAAAGGAAAAAACACAACATGAAATTACCAACATCATACTTTATACCCTCACAAGCATCCTTTAAGCAGTGAAAACCCGGTTGCCTGATTTAATTCTCTCTTTCACTAGGGAGACATCTTTGTTGTGTTGTATAAAAGTCCTCTTTATTCGAGTCCATACGACTCCGTGTTTTGGAGCACATTCCATTGCACCGGTCTGGTTAAAATGCAAGCCAGGAGCAAATGTGATCTGTTGTGAAAGTTCGTCATTTTCAAAATGTTTCTTTCTATCTTTGAGGGGAGGGAAAGAGAAATTTAAAAAGGAGGCCAAAATAAAACAATTCTTATAAGCAAAACAATTTCTATTTGCCTACTTCGTCCTTGTGTTTGTGACACGCCCACGTCATTTCCGTCTTCCTAACGCCTTTGGGCGGCCTGTGTTAGCGCCCTGTCTGTGGGTGAGACTGACTGGGAGAGATTCAAGGGCTTCCTGAAGTCTCGCAGTGAGAAAGGATCAGGGCCAGCAATGGAACCCAGGTGCTTTGGAAATATCGGTGCCCTTTGAAACCCGTTTGTGCTGGCACCACTAGGCATAGCCTGTATTTGCCTTATTATTTGCATATTCTCCGTTCTAGAATGCAAATCCCACAGAGGCGGGGATTTTTGCCTGTTGTGGTCATTTATGTAGCTGCAGGGGCCAGAACAGAATCTAGCAGTGTTTCTTGTTTGGTAAGTACGCACTGGATGCCTGGATAAATGGGCAAACGCCGCCTCTTTCCACGAGGAGGGAGGAATCGCAGCAAATCTCCTCCCTCCGCATTCATTTGCACACTGAATTTTCACTTTTTCAGTCTCAGGCCAAGTCCCCAACTGTCACTACTTCTTACTCTTGCTCGTTAGAGTTCTGCGCCTGCCACACGGCTGCTGGCTCTGAGGCTGACATGTGGACCAGGTCACAGCTCCCCATCTTTCCCGTCTGCTGATGATGACGTGGTTCTCTCATCAGTTAAGACGACAGAGACGACTCAGGCAGGAGAAACAGGGTGCGGGCTTTTGTTACTTTTTCTACTCGCCTTTCTAACTGCAGCTGGACTTTAGAAGTGGCACCCAGCGAGCCCAGTTTATGGTGAGAATGACTGGAATTGAGTCACAGCACTTACAGATCAGATGAACACACCATATTAATAGAGTGAATTGTGTTTTGCAAAAGGCTTCACAAATTCATTGTCAGTGCAACAGAAAGTCCGTGGACTTGGGAGTGAGCTAAGCTGCGCTGGAGTCCTGGTGTTGATGTCTATCGCTGTGGGCATGTTGGAGGGCTCTACCATCTCTGAGTATCACGCATCAGCTTCCCTAGAGCCGTGCATATAGACTCCTAATAAACAGGAGCTATTGTTATTAATGGCGGTGTCACTTTCATTGCATCTAGGAGACTGACTCCAACCCAATATCTATCCTCATGGCCCTTGTCAAAGTAATTATTTGGACCCTTAGGAACACTAGTTTCAAATCGGTGGCGTTTGTGTACATAATAGAATGGTCATGAAAATACTGATTTGCCGACGATGCTGCATCTGTTTCCCAAAGAACATATCATAAAGTTGGAAGAGGGGGCTGTGGTGAGCAAGCACACACAAAACTGGTCTGCGTGTTAGCTGGAGGCACTGATTCCACTGGGACAGAGGTAGCCTTGCAAATTATTGGGACACTTCAGAAATGTTTCTCCTCCTGCCTATGGGTTTAAAATGTACTCGTTCTGGAAACTAATATTTGTTCTCAGAATGTGTATATGTGTGTGTGTGTGTGTGTGTGTGTGTGTGTGTGTGGTCCAGCATTTACCCAGTGGGTTCTTGGAGTAACGGAAGGGAGGGAGAGCATAAAGGAAACTGGGCTGGAATGGCCACTCCACCCTTTTCCTGAACCGCAAACTGCTCTCCCAGATTTGGAGCACCTGAAGCCACCTTGCCATATTTCAACTTCCAAGGCCTCTCTGATTAGCTCAGGTGTTGTCTAGTCTCTCTCTGGGGAGCCACTTCGAACAAAACCAGTCCCTAACGATAGAGGTGAAGTTTCTGGAAATGTAAGTAAAGACTCAAACAGTGGAGGCCAGAAGATGGAGGAACTTCTGGAAGAGGCAGAGCCAAGAGCAGACCAAGCTGAGAACCAGTGGGCAGCCACATACACCTTCTGTGAAGGGTCCAACTCACCACCCACTGTCCCCTCTTTTCCACACACGGTATAATCTTTCGGTTTCTTCAACTCTCCCTGCCTTCACCCCACTGTGTGTGGGAGTGTGGGCGGCAGGTAACAACCTGGCTCCCCAGGGGTTGGGGCCTGCCTGTTCACTTCCATCTGCATACCTTCTCCTGGGCAGGCCCTGGCAGAGGTGGGCATATCACCCTCACAGGACAGAAGCTGTATGTCCCAGACATAACAGGGGGCAGAGAAGATCATGGTCAAGGAGGGGCGGGAGTAGTTCCTGACTCAGAGGGGCACAAGAGTGGCCTGGCAGACCCCAGCTTCCCCAGAAGTACTCCAGGAAGGTGGTCCTCAAAGGGAGGGGTACCCGGCACCGGGGGTAGGTGCTGTTTTTCATCGTTGGGACTTCCAAGTTGATTGCCACCAATGCTGTGCCAAATGCCCTGATGGGCCTGACTCCAAGGACCCCCCGAAAGCTCTCCTGAACACTCCTTGATTCTAAGTCCCACTCTGGAGCCAGCACACAGGAGATGCAGAGACTGGCCGTGGCTGTGGGGTCTGTACCTATCAGCCCCCCACTGCAGTTACTTGTCTACACAGCCCCTCTGCAGATGTCACACCACCCGAGTCAGGCCCCGCAGCTGCCACGCCCCGTACTTTGTAAATGAAATTCCTCAGGTTCAGGTTCCGACTCATCAACACCATCAGAGAGTACACTTTGGCTCTGGGCAGGCCACACAGTTCTTTCGTTGCAAACCAAGATTTTTCATCCTCAGGAAATGCCAGCAGGAGGCGAAGAATGTCCTGATCGCATCTTCCAGACAAAGCTACTGTGAGGCCACTCCAGAGAACCTGTTTCAAAGCACGAGGGTCAGACATGAATACACCTTTGACTTGCAAGCCCCAGACTCAGCTTCCTCAATGACAAGCCCCCTGAAAGCCCATTTTCCCAAAAGACTGAGGATTTACCTGTAGATAGATGAGTCCAACCTCTGTTCTATTTCAAACAGGCGGAATGGAAATGTTTCTAAAATGTGCACAAAATTCTCTGCCTATTTAAGCAATCTGCCCTTGCTGATGTCACGGAAGCAGCAGTACAAGACCCACCGTCCTGCATTCCTCCCAGCCACCCGTCGAAACGCCCGCCCACCCCTCAGCTCCCAGACGCTGCTCTCATGGGAGGCATAGGTGGCCTTTTCTTCCGACATTCAGTCAGCCTTTGCTTTCAGTTGATCAGCTTTCACTTTTCACTATTATCGGTGTGAAACTATTTCTTTCTCCTCCATTTCCAAATTAAAAACTGGATTTCTGGGGCCGGCCCCGTGGCCAAGTGGTTAAGTTTATGTGCTCTGCTTGGGTAGCCCAGGGGGTTTCACCAGTTCAGATCCTGGACGCAGACGTGGCACCACTCATCAGGCCACGCTTAGGCAGCATCCCACATGCTACAACTAGAAGGACCCACAACTAAAAAGATACAACTATGTACTGGGGGCTTTGGGAAGAAAAAGGAAAAATTAAAAAATTAAAAAATCTTTAAAAAAATGCATTGTAGGGGCTGGCCCCGTGGCCGAGTGGTTAAGTTCGCGCACCCCGCAGCAGGCGGCCCAGTGTTTCGTTAGTTCGAATCCTGGGTGCGGACATGGCACTGCTCATCAGACCACGCTGAGGCAGTGTCCCACATGCCACAACTAGAAGAACCCACAACGAAGAATACACAACTATGTACCGGGGGGCTTTGGGGAGAAAAAGGAAAAAATAAAATCTTTAAAAAAAGAAAATGCATTGTAAAAACAGGATTTCCAAACTTATAATTTTTGAAAAGAAAAAGCAAACAAATTCAGAAGAAAGGACTGAGGACAACTTGTGTTCATGTCTAGTTTGTTAGTGTTGAATCTCACGGTGTAAGGATCCAAGCTGCGCCTCTGTTGGGTATGACTTTCAATTAATGCCCTTCAAGATACGATAAATTATAAAGCAAAATTAAAAAAACAGACTTCCTCAGAGCCTGGGTGCAGACCTGCGCATCACTTCTCAAGCCGTGCTGTGGCAGGCGTCCACTTATATAAAATAGAGGAGGATGGCCACGGATATTGGCTCCGGGCCAATCTTCCTCAGCAGAAGGAGAAGGATTGGTGGCAGATGTTGGCTCAGGGCTAATCTTCCTCAAACAAACAAACAAGCAAACAGACTCCTGTTCATGTTTACACTCTGATGGGTATGATTGCTGTGAAACGTTCAGGCCAAGCAAGACCCTTTGTGAACAGGAGTTTTGCTCGTTTACTAGGAACTTATAATGCCAGAAAATGCCCCCCAAAATCATTAAGAAGTGGAATAATGTATTGATCAGTGCTCTCCGGAGAACCTGAACCAATCGCAAGTGTATATACAGAGAGAGAGATTTATTTTAAAGGAATTAGTCCACGCAAATCTAGGGGCTTGGCAAGTCCGAAGTCTGCAGGGTAAGCTGGCAAGCAGGAGACCTAGGGAGAAGCTGATGTTGCAGCTCAGGCCCTAAAGGCCATCTGGAGGCAGAATTCCCTCTTTCTTAGGGAATCTCAGTCTTTTATCTTAAGTCCTTCAACTGATTGGATGAGGCCCACCCACATTATGGAGGATAGTCTGCTTTACTCAAAGTCTACTGATTTAAATGCTAATCTCATCTAAAAAGTATAACTTTACAGGGGCATTTAGGCTGGTGCTTAACCATATATCTGAGTACTATGGCCCAGCCAAGTTGACATATAAAATTAACCATCACAAATGGCTAGGATACTCTAATATGCTCGTGTACATTTTGAATCTTTGAAAGAGATATTTTTTCATACCTAGTTAACCAAGAAGCCCTTTTTTCACATGGGACTTGCATGGTGTAGACATACCTTGAAGAAGATTTCCTTACTGCCACTGTTTTCAAACTTGCTCTCTAGAGGCAGAGGGTAGATGCCTTTGTGGGGGAGGGGTTTCAAAGAGGAAGTGGGATGGGTGCGGTATAGACATCCACCCTTTGCTTTGATTAGGGCAGCCCCTCTTTGATCAGGTCCGTAAAACGGGCTTCTGTATGAAGTTTTCCTTGAAAATGGGATTCGTCCAAGCCCACGACTCCAGAGGAGCTGCTCCGAGCTCTGCGTGGGCATCAGCCAGAACCAGCCAATAAGAGTCTCTCTGTGTTTACTGGAGCCTTGACCCTCGCTATCACCTAGTGCATGATGGGTGGTCCCCATGAAGGAAGATATTCAACACATCTCTTAGAATTTACTCCCAGGGAAAAAATATTTGTCTTAAAAATTGTCTACACCTCTTTTAACCAAATAAGGGAGGTCCCATGCGCCATCCTACAGAAACTCCACAGTCACCTCACACAAGAGCAATGCCCTGTGGCATATTTGTTTCCACGCCTCTGTGGTTTTCCCAACTTTACTCTTTACCTTTTTTCAAATCTCACTATGTCCCATTTTTTCTGTTTGAAAGGCATGTGAAGCAGGTGGAAGCAAGTGGGGAATAAAAAAACAAAGATAACACTCAGTTTTGTTGGGCTGGAAATATCATATGTGAATCCTTTCAAAGTCAAACAGGCATCTTTCAACTTAGGCTTTGCTTAGGCTGATAGGGCCAATTATCAGACACACAGATGCCAAGTTGTTCATGTGTGTCCTACGCATCCATGTTTGGCTTGGAAATCGGCAGGGAGCCAGGGATCCAGGGCAGACAGCTCCCCACCACTGTGAGCCTGGCATGCACACACACATACACACTCACTCACTCTCAGACAATTAGATATCTACTTGGGTTCACAGACTCCCTTTAAAAATGAAGATGTTCCCTGGGAGAGGGATTTGCATTTTGAGCAGGAGCTTGTTTACTGGGCGTCTGCCGGAACCCTAATTGTGTTCAGAGCAGCGTTCAGAAGATGGTCTTGATTCTGCCCAGCTGATAATTTTAGACTCAGAGGTACAGGGAAGCATTGAAAAGGACTGCTGTTCTCAGCCTAATTATGACTAGAAAGGAAACACTGACAGTGATGCGGAAGAACTGGAAATATCAGGGAAAGTGACAAGGCCATATGAGAGTTGCTGAAAGCAATTGATCCTGCATGTGTTAGAGAGGAGTGGTGTGGCCCTCTGCTCCCAGTGCCCCATTGAGCTCAGATCTGCTCACATGATGAAGAGGCATGAACAAGAGTGAGTATCAGAGGGTAGGAGAAAGCTCTGAGGACCCTGCCTGGAAGGACTGACACCATATGGTGGAAGGACGGTGGAAAGGAGCTAGAAGGTGCTAGAGTAAGGCCCACTTCAGCTTGACCCTAACTCCAGCTCTTACTGTGGGACCTCTCGCAAGTTACTAAATGTCAAGAAGCCTCAATTTCTTCGTCTATACAATGGAGGTGATGATAAGACCCAAAAGGACTCCATAGCGTGGTGATGAGAATTAAATGAGATCATTGTGTACGGTACTCAGCACAGGGGACAGTGTGGCTAAGTGCCCAGTCACTACCATTATTATTGATAGGAGGCTACCAGCAAAAACATAGTTATGACTTGCAGGAAATTTAAAGAAAGATGAATAAGAATTAGATGGGTTTATTCATTGAAAATGATTAAATTTAAGAAAAAGAGAGATAGAAGAGGTAAAGCTCATTAATTCTGTCTCCATTTCTAGTACCCTCTCTCCCCTCCTGGCTTCTGAAGGATGATGGCTCTACTAGCTAGAGTTTTTAAGAAGTCCCGGAGGAAATGAAAACTACTTTGGTTTTATTTCTTAAAGTAGACTTTAGATTTTACCAGCATATAATAATAACATCAATGCCTGGAAGAATTCTAATCATGAGCCTTGAAGAAAACAGCAATCGCCAGAAACCATGTTGATAGTCACCATAAATGAGCCATGTCCGTACAAAGTAATTTTCTTTTGACAGCAAAGTTATTAGGCTCGTAAGTTACCAGGACCCCAGGCAGACATGCTGTGGCTGATTTAAGAGCCCAAACAAACTGATAAACAGGTGGTTGGCATCTTCCTAAGCCATGGCCATCTTTCTGCATTAATGCCTTGAATGAAAATCTGGAAGATATGCTCATCTCCTTGGTGACTGGCAAAGCTGAGCGAGACAAATGACACTTCACAAAGTAGAGCCAGGATTAAAAATACCTTTAAGGTTAGAATAATTGGCTAAAAGTAGCAAGAAGTACTTTTGCAGAAATCAATGCAAATCCTGAAACTTAGGTTCAAAAAGATTTATCTACATGTGAGTAGAAAAGATGTACCCCACCAGAAACAGCAATTTACTGCATTTTTTTACAGGTGGTGGAGCGTCTGAGGGGCCCTGGATTAAAGGGCCACAAACTCCAGCCTGATGATGTGGTGATGGGGCTGCAGGAACAGTGTGGAACTCTCAGCCTCAGATGAGCTCCCTCCAGGAAAGACGCACCGCGTGACTGGTGGTGTCTTCCAGGGGACAGCTGGCCAAATTCCTCTGCGTGGGCCAGAAACTCTTGACTCCAGTCACACGTTAATTATTTTTTTTCTCTCAAGGAGGGCGAAAAAACCCAGAATGAGCAGATTTTGATCGGTGTCTACTCTGAAGTGAGTTAACACCAAGAACGACTGTTGCAGCTTTTCAGAAGACAAACTCCACGTGCTATAACAAACGGAAAGTGTGGTGTTGGCTAAATTCCTCTCAGGAATCTCTCTCTCTCCAAAACTTGTGCCAGCAAGGTGTTAAAGATGCCCAGAGAGCCGGCCTCAAGTGAGATAGGGAAATTTGGCCAGATTCACCAAATGCAATCATTTCTGCCAAGGGAAATAAGAAAAAGTCTCAGAATGCCTTTCCCTTTGAGAAGCCTCTTAAAATAGATCAGAACTCTCTGGGTGTCCCCTCCCCCACCTTCCTCCATAAGAATCCTGGGACGGTTGTGGAAAATGTTCAGCTCCCAAGGCCATCCAAATGCACAAAGTTGTTCGGAGTAGAAAGTAAAGGGACAGGAGACAGACACTTTGATTGCTCTCTCAATCTATTTGGGTCCTGGCTCTGACCTCATTGTTAATTTTAAAAGAAGGAAAATTTGGCCTAATACAAAGAAAGAGGTCCCCCTTGATTTGGAGCCTGAAATATGGTACTGAGCATAAGATGCATGGGCATCTCTCAGAGCAGGTGGAGGGGATTCAAGCCCAGGATGAAGGCAGGCAAGATGGCCTCCAGGGTCCAACACGCCCCTGACTCTAATTGATTTTGGTTTTCATTGGGAGCTGCTGGGGTTAAGGAATTAAGCCCTAGAGAGAGAGGAACTTCCTGTAGGTCCCCATAGCAGGTGCTCTGGAGCCAGAACAGAGGGCCGGAAAAGAAAATGGCAGCAGGTCAACAGCTCAGCCTGCCTTTGCCTCCTGTTGCTCATATCCCAATATCCCAACATCCTCAACTCTGTCACTCTCTCATGTAGCTCTTTACATCCAGTCTTTTCTCATTATTTCCATCAAAGCCCCAATGTCACATCTTCAGGGAGGCTCCCCATGACCACTGGTCCCCACCACCGACATGTCATCCCTACATGTGTTTCATAGAACTTGGCTATGTATCACATGTCTATTTATTTAGCATGTTGCCCCCAGAGCACATTCGCTCCCTCAGAGCAGAGCTTAGGGCCCCAGCTTCTAGAAGGATACCTAGTGGAAAAGAAGATTTGAAGTGAATGCGGTGTTTTCAGGGCCCCGGTGCCACTGAAAAGTACTCCCTGAGGGCCAGCAGCAGCTGCCCTGAGAGTATGACGTGATGAATTCACAAACTGATGGAAAGAAAGGTGGAGAATTCCAGGAAGATAGATTCTGAAAAGTTACTACAAATAATACGGTGCTGACACCCTGACAATCTTGAAAAAGCGAGAGGCCCAAGTGTCATCCCCTAACCAAACACAAATCCTAGGATCTGTAGACACGTATCGGTTCGTGGATATACTTAGCTATCGAAGTGAATAACTTCATTATTTATTTGAATAGCAAGAATGCAAACTTTTTAATACCCCTCCCAGTTACCTAACTGTCCAGCTGTTTAGGTGACCATAAGGACTTATGCTGTCAAGGAGGCAGAGGAAGACAGACGAATGTAAAAAAGCACTGCACAACCATCCACACAGAACACGGCCTTCCAGCGCAAGCCTTCACGGAGCACAGCCCCCTGCAATGGAACGCCAGTGCCACCTGGTGGCCGCATGCTTAATCGGGCAGAGAATATCAAAAACAGTTGAGTCCAAACCCAAGAAGTTCATAAGGCTTTGAATTTGAAAAGGACCCTGAAAGTTAGCTAACCTGACCCTTCTCTTAAAGCCTCACTAGTCAGCGACCTAAACTAATTCAGCCACTGCTCCATTCCCCTGTTACAAGTTCCAGTAACTGAAGATGTCAAACAAAGCTAATCACTATTTACACATAAGGCCAAAGGTGCGGTGTTCTCCTCACCCCATCTTCATCCCTGACATCCCCATGCATATGCGATGTTCAAAAAGCCACCTCTTACATTTTCCCTTTAAGACAGACACTGTGCGACTTACTATAAATAACCTGGTAATACTATAATTTGAATTTTGGGTTCCTAGCCTCTAATCTATTTCTTTCTTAATGCAAATTAGCTCTTAATTAATTGATCTACCTGTCAAGGCTCGCATTTAGCCCCAATTAACCAGAATCATGAAGTTAAATATCTGTTGGGGCCCAGGTGATTGTCAATAAAAATGTTCACTTGAGAGCCATCTTCAGGATTACTGTTTCTGGAAGGTTCTCTCTACAGGAAAGTGAAACCCAACTGCAAAGGCTGAAAGGGTATTTCAGAAAAGTACCTGCTAAGGATCCAGGTGATTCCTGCTGTGGTCAACACGATATTCACCTGTCCCATCCTCCGCCGACAAACACATCCCAACACCACTCAGCACACACTCCTCACTCCTTGACTTGTGGCAGAAAGCAGAGGGAACACCTCAATGTCACACTCTTCTGAGACCCCAGCATCTGGCTAGGTTTCACACCAAATAGCCACGGACTTCAAGAGAGTGCTGCCGGGCTCGTTAATGGGTCCATAATTTTATTTCCATTGACTTAATCAGTGCTTCTCAACCACCTTGGAGATGACACAGCCCATAATGACCCATCTGCCTTCACAATAAGCCACGACCACAGTCCACTGTTGGATTGTACAGTTATTCTCTACTTGGAGGAAATCATAGCTGATGTTTAGAGTTTTTTCGATGTTTTTGTTTTTGCATATTTTTGAGAATTTTACAACCCCTACTTAACGAAGCAGGACCCCTTCGGGGTGTCATGCATCAGGGTTGGAAATTGTTGAAATCAATATCATCACGAATTTTATCATTTTTAAACCAAATGAAGACAATATTATGAAATTCAAGACACCAAGGTTTTGGCATGGGACAGTGACATCCTTTGGTTCCTAGCTCTTCCTCTCATTTCCGTTCTGCCTCCAGTTACATTATTCTCAGAGCAACCCACTCCCCCAGTGTAGGAGCGGATGGGGGAGCGAGAAAGCATGACAGGAGGCCAGCAGCTTAGAGAGCAGACGCAGAAGCAGCAGACTATACCTTTGAATGGGAAATATTGGCTTCTAAAATGCTATTGATCGTTTCATCTGAGATGTGGATAGAAGATCGAAGCTCCTCAGTTAACTTGGAGATGTTCTTCATCAAATCTTTTACTTTTACATCTGAAAAATTTTGAAAAGGAAGGAAATTTTATAATAATAAGTGTTTGGGCTACTAATAACTATGAAAACAAAATGCGATATTAAAACCTGGCAAGGATAGTTTTCTCCACTATGTCCAGCCCATAATAAACACTAAATGAAGTCATATTCTCACTTCTTTAAGAGGAACTGAGGCAATCTATACTAAAAGTAAAACAAAACCACAGGTTAGTGGTATTTCCTGGTCAGTTGCTTACTCTCTCCCAGACCTGTATATTTCAAGTTTTTCTCTAGAAAGAGGTTTTTCTTAGGGAACAGTGGCCAAGTGCTGCCGGAAACTCACTTCTCTCCATGTATGTAGTTATTTCACGTTTTTTACCAGTAGGAGGATCACCTAAGGGTTTGCCACAATTCTTCAGACTTGAGGTATGGATACTACAAGGGTTGTGTGAATTGTATAGACTGCAGAGGGGGGAAACAGAGATTCGTGGATACAGAACATCCTGCCTAGGGAGGCAGGGCCAGGGCGGAACCCAGACCACAGAAATTTCTCTTCCTTCCTCCTCTTGGCTTTGGCACCCAGGATTTTAGGACTTTCTTTCTTGTCCCCAAATACATCAGACCAGCCAAATTCTAAATTGTTATTTATCACATATAACATAACTTTTCCCCTTAATGTTTTATTTTGATAATATATTTGTGTGAAAAACAAAATTTAATTTCTAATCAAGCAAACTTGGAGGAACCACATACTTACCCTCAGTTACTGTGACACTGCTAAGAAAAGTCAGAATGGGATTCCCAGAAAACAAAGTCTTCTCCAGGCTTTGGGCCAACCTAAAACGGCAGAAAATTAAAGCTAATTTAGGCAAGATAAAACACCAGAAACAATGTTGGAGTGAATAATACAGCCTCAGTTCCCTGGAGACGAGCTAGTTAACAGAATCACATTTCCACAAAAGTCCTCCAACAATTAGACACACAATGTCTCCTGACACTCTCTGTGTGCGAATATCCATTAATATCACAACTCCACTATTTTCTCCTCAGAGCCCCTGCCAGGCAAGATGAGCTGGGGGAATGTGGATGCATATTAAACGGTTTCTCATAAATTCGAAAAGAATAGGTGGAATAGATCATGGAATGCATGAGAAATTAGGATATCAAGAAGTCAGATGAGCATCATTCTTTCTGTGAATAAGTCATTTGCAGAATACAAAGTGCCTGATCCCCTCTTCCAGTGGTTTACACTTTGAGAACACAGAACAAAATTAATCCAATAAGAAGGCAATTTGAAAAATCGTTCACTGTTCTTACAGAGCATATTAATGCCATATTGCAATCTAGGATCTCAACTTTCTGATCTAATATCTTGATCACTAATAAAGCTAGCCTTAGAGCTAATGCTGCTCTCATATTTACAATTTTAAAACTTAAAGTCTTGGAAAACTTTGATGATGTTTAGAAAACATATGAATTAATATGTATATTAATAGTATGCAGTACACTTTATTGTCTGAAATTCAGAATTAACAAATGCAAAACATCTTCTCTATGAAAGAAAATACTGTGGAAAACAGGAGCACCAAGCTAGAACGTACGTGTGCATGCGCTGCCGAGCCGAGTCCAGCGTGGGCTGGCAGTCACAGTCCTGCTCGGTAACATTTTCCAAGTTGCTCTTGAAGCTTTCCAGGGTGCTAGAAAGATTCCTGCTAAGACTTTCACAATTTAGCTGAAGGGGTGAGGACCATATCTTTTCCATCTCCTGGAAAACACAGCAACAATAGAGTTAAAAACACATATACTTGTTTGTATGAGCTCAAGTCTGGTTTCCAGATAAATGCACGCCCTCACTGAGTGTTATGTGCATTGTACGTTTTCAGCTCATTTGCCTTAGTCTCAAGAAACGTGGCATGGAAGACTGAGGATGTACGATCATGGCCCAGCATTCCTAGTACTGCAGCGCAGCAGGAGGAGCCCAGGGCTGGGAAACGGAAGAGCCCACATTTTACCCCTGGATCTGCCACTTACCAGCCAGGCAAGGAGGCATCTTCTCTGAGGCATGGCAGAGAGCAAGTGTGGCCCAGACCATGACCTGGCGCGTGGCCTCCTAGAGCTCTTTCCTGGTTTGAAAACTGAGGCTTTTCAAAATTCACAGCCATAAAACCGATGACTGAAAGAAATCATACGCGGCTGTCCGTATGTAAAGTAGGTAACAGCTGCATCTGCCCTGCCTTGAGGTCTGCAGTACCTGGAAGTTTCCTGTCCTCCCCTCAGCATGGGGAGGGGTCCTAGGACTTTGAGGAGCTCAGTGGGAAACCCCTGGTCTGGGCCCCAACTCTAAGGTGTCATGGACATCTCAGCATCTTACAAGCATTAACCAGTTTTACAAAAGACCAATCATTTTGAAAAAAATCTTTCAGAATAACACCTATAAATTGATAAAAATGCAAAACATTTATCATATGTAAATCTAAGTGACAAGCACAGGTAATTTAAACTTTAAAACAACCCAAAAGTAATACACGTGTAACTATGCATACAGACATACATATAAATCTGGACACAGTCCCTGGACACAGCAATTCTGCTGCATATAATTTATTTTACATCCTCAGAATTTATTTATTTCATCGTATTTTGTTTACATCACCCAATTCTCCCTGATGTTGGAAGCATAGTCTCAAATTATGCCTATTATGGGAAGGCATCAGATGTAAGTCGACATTTACACAATACTTCTGCTAAATAAAACTTCTAAATATTTTTCTCAAAACCATCATTAGTTTCTCTTGCAAAGGCAAATCATAGATCATTCAGGTGACGAGAGAGAGCTAAGAAATATACGTGCCAAGGAAAAGTTAATGTGAAGAATATTGAAATGTCAAGATAGAGGGACACTGAGCTCTCGTGCCCATCCTCTGGTGGGTCACCTGGCTCAGCTGAGTGGGATCTTCGTGGAGAGCAGAGACTTCTCAGGAACGGAGGAGCATTAACATGCGCTTGAAGCACCCAAACTCTGGCCACCATCACCACTCCCACAGAACCTCCGAACTGCACCAGGGGGTGCTGACCCAGCCGGCAGATTGTCACATAGCACGGCCTCTCTTGACTCTAACTCATCTATTTTTACGGTTCCCTTTCAAAGCCCACTTTTTTCCCAAATACTCTGGGAGTGAAGCTTGAACAGAAATGAGTTCATTCATTAATTCAGAAAATATTTATTGGGTGCCTCCCAAAAGCCAGGCACATGCTAGGCACTGGGGCTAGAGTCGTACACACAGGAGAGAAAAACCCCTGCCTCCAAGGCTTGCGTCCCAGTGTAGGAACTCAGCCAGCAGAAGCCATGGGAGTAATAGTCAGCCTGGCAGAAGGGTTGTGAAGGAAACCAGGCAGAAGCAGGGTCTGGGGCGGAGAAGGGGGGCAGTGCCCGAGGGCTGAGGGGAAGTTTTACAACCTGATTTAAGGTTGTCAGGGAAGTGTGCTGCAGGCAGAGGGAACTGCAAGTGTGAAAGCCCTGAGGTGAGTTCAAGGAGCCAGCACAGTGGAAAGAGAGCACAAAGGGAGGGCGGGGGGCAGGGGGAGAGGTTCAGGAGGTGCCAGTCACCCAGAGGGCAGGAGCTTGTGGCCCACATCCTTTAAGACGTTATGAGATTGGGAGACATTGGCCGGTGCTCAGCAGAGGAATGACGGACATGCTCTGATGATGCTTGAGAAGCATCACTCTGGCTGCTGAACTGAGAACAGAGTTAGGGGACAAGAAGTAGAGTCAGGAGGCTATCAAAAGGACCAGGTGAGATGGCTAGAGGCTTGGGTCAGAGGAACCACTGGAGGTGACGCAACATGGCCAGGTTCTGGAACAATCTGGAAGGTAGAACTGACAGAGTTTGCTAACAGAAAGTAAAAAAAAAAAAAAAGGGTCAACAAGTATGCTGAGGTTTTTGGCCCTAGCAACTGAGGAAAAGAACTCCACCCAACGGAAACATTGGGTGAAAAAATCAAAAGTTGCTTTCTGACATGCTGTGTTAGGAGGCAGGTTTGACATCTAAGAGGAGATGTGGAGACAGCCACTGCATATACAAGCCTGATGTTTGGGGAGGGCTGGTCGGGAAAGGACCTTTGGAAGTCGCTGGGATATAAGCAGCATTTATCAGACTATAAAAGGATCTGGACAAGATTGCCAGCACGTGAGCACAGAGAGTGAAGAGACCATGTCTGGAGACCAAGACTGGGGCCATCTAACACGTGGAGGAATCAGGAATAGAGACAGAGATGGTGCGGCCAAAGATGTGGAGGAGCCCCAGGGAGAGCGGGCCGTGGAAGCGGAGAGAAAAGGGACTCAGGAGGGGTTGTCTGTGTTGATGCCAAACGTGGACCAAGGGAGGTGAGGAGGAAGAGTTCAGCTGTGTGCAGCACCTGGGGTGTTGGTTGGAGCCTTGTCTGATGCCCAGGGAGGGTTCAGGAGGGGTGGTTGACTCAGGCCACGTTCTTTATTTTCTATTTTGTGATAGGACTCAGGGACACAAGGGCTTTTCCTTGTTCCCTTACATTCCCCCTGTCTACTCAGTCCTTAGAAGTCTGTGACCCCTGGGAGACACAGCCCCCTCCAGCTTCCCCCTCACTCACTGCCTCTAAGGACAGGCGCACAGACCCCACTGGTCATTGAATATGACTGCGGGAAAACAGAAGGAAAAGTATGGTGAGGAACACAGGCAGTTCACCTGAAGGTGGGTGGATGTCCTGGTTCTGTCCCAGGTCTCCAGTCCGTGTGTCTGTTTCTAATAATGCACATAGAAGTCCCTGTGACCTTCACTCTCTACTCTTCATTCTTGAGTGTGGAGCTCTCCCCATTGTCCTCAATTCTCCCACCTGAACATTTCACAGGTCCCGAATTCCCCTTCTTCTATGGAGGCCCCTCTTCCTGGTGTGCAGGTGCACAGATACATCCAGCTCAAAACGATAGGTTCGAATGAGGACTGAACTCCTTTCTGAGAATGTTAATAAAACCCATCACACTGGGGCTCTGCCCGTAGAGCATTCCCTCATGGAAATGAACCTCTAGTTCATAAGTTGTAACTATATGCAAATTAAATTTAATTCTACGCATTTATAATATTCTCACTATGGATTTTATTGTTAAATTTAACAACATAATAATTTAGACATATAAGGGGTTGTAGAGAAGGAAAGCGCACTCCTCTCCAGTAGCAAGGACACTGGAAGGAAAGTTCCAGCTTCTGTCATCACAGGCACACTGGGCTCCATGCAAAAAGTGTCAAGAACAAAAGTTGAGACTGACATCCATTAGGGTCTACTTTGGGGACAGGGTAAGACCATCATGTGGAAGGCAGCCCACATCAGACTCCCTCTTTGGCTAGAATAGCTCTGTAATCACCCAGGAACTGACCATTAAGTGTACTCAGTCTGCTTTGCAGATGCAATGCTGCCATGTGTGCGTCCAAAGGTCTAGATTTGGGGAAGTGGTAGGAAGCCCCCATTTCAAGGTGGAGTTCCAGCCAGATGCTCTAATTCAGCTTATCTTGGAAGGGTTGAGACCCACTGGGTACTTGCTGTCACTTTTTAAATACAATTTCCAATCTTTATTTAGCTCCTTATTGCTATTTTCTACTGTTTAGAACAATGAGTGGATGAGGGCAGGGAACGAACATCCCTGAACTTTCGACATATCCATTCAATCGGTTGAGAATTTCACTTCCAGTGGAATTCCACATTGGCATTGAGACAACTGTATGTTAGAACATTTATCTAGACAGTGAAAAACTAAAGATTCCATTGTGACTTTAGCCTGCCTCTGTGCCGCAAGGGCACTTCCCACCCCACAGCCTGGAAAAGCTTTGTGTGTCTAAAAGCCTCATACTCTTGAGGCCCCGGAACCACAGACCCATCCTAGAAAGCTTTGCATGCTGAGATTAACACCATTCTATTTTTGTCATCAAAGACAGAAACTTCAGCTCTTTGTCAAAGCTGACCTGTTATCAGCCAGAACTGTTGACAACCATATAATAATTTGAACTATAAATAGAGTCTTTGAAGCAGTTGTCTTGAAAGCTGGAGTCTCCTGCCTCTTTCATTATTGTGAACTTCACTCAGCACTCACAAACTGTCTATCACATGTTTGTTTTTTAATGTATCCAAATTTAATTCCTGACAAAGGTCCCCACAACCTGGAAAAAAGAATTTGATGGTCTAAATAAATCGATGTACATATGACAAACTACGGCAGCTGCGGCTGCAAAGACAATTATCTCTGCAGGCCCACAAGCTTCCCATTTACACACACCCCTCCTCCCAGGCCCGATTAAGGATTTGCAGCTCTCACTCCCTCCCCACAGTTTCAGAGGCGAGGCTTCTGCACCCTCATCAAGTTGTAGGAGTTTAGCGTGACTTTCTCTGTTCCCTCTCGGCATCACCCTTCCCTCTGCTTGCTGTGATAACCCAACATTCACTGGACGTATGAGTAGGTGGAGTTATTGTCCCACAAAAGCAATGAAAAATATTCAGACCTGGACCAGAAGAAACATAGGACCTCATTCCACTGTTGGAAAAACATCGCCATTGTCCAGGCTTCCCAAGCAGGTCAGCCAGCATGAGGGCCCAATGGGCCTTCATCCCAGTGCAACGGAGTAGGCCCCAGGTAAAAGTCACATTCTCAAATCCAGCTTCAGTTGGATAGCCTGTGTGGTCACTCATTAGGCACTTGCACAATTAATAAAAAGGAAACTGCCAAACTGGTTCTTACTCAGCTATCAGTTCTTGGTACTTGTCAGCGTGTTCCATTAGTCAGAACCCCTGATGGGTTGGTAAATGTTTAACAACTGGCTCTCTGGGAAAAAATATCTTACTTGTAGCATTTGCCAATTTCCATGGTGTAAATGCTCCCATTGTGGCCTAGTTCAAGCTACTGACGTGACGTCACTGAGCATAGACTTGGGAACAGATGCGCAGCAGCACACTACCATATGGTATTTCCATAGAGACACAGCAGATGTAAATAATCTCAAGAGAAGAGACAATAGTAAAACCTACTAAAATAATTAGGAGGTGATAAGTCTTGAGAATTTATTACTTTTGTTTTAAACGTAATCTATTTAATCATATATTTATAGATTTGATTTTTAGTGATGTCTATGTTTAAACATCAGTTGGAAAAATTCCTGAAAATTTAATAATCAGCTCTCATGAGTCAGTGCTAATCACCCCAGCACACCACTGGGAGAACCCAAGAGGGAGGAAGGGTGGGCACTCATTCTGAGGACCCAGCTTCCCTCGTGACTGTACACAACACACTTGCTTTGGTTTTAAGGACCAAGTCAGCAAGCTAGGATAACAAGACTGCCTTACATGGGCCAATCATAATGAATATGAAATCCCCTGAAACGGCAAAGATGACAAACCTGGTAGCGGTCATGCGCCAAAGTGACTCCTTGTAGAGCAGATAAAATGAGACGCCGTATCCGACCTTGCTTGCAGCTCAGAGAATCACAGAGAATGTCCTTGATGAAGGAAGGGTTTTCTGCCAGAGGAAACACACAGGGAAGTTATCAGTAAACAACCCTGTCCCTAACTAGCTGTTCTCCACGGTCATTTCCGACAGGTTCAAAATGATGCAAATTCATAGATTCCTTAAATCATCAAGATGAACATTCAGAATATGAAGGAAAAGCTGTACCTTTTGAGTTCCAAATGTAATTAATTAACTCCTTTTTCTGGGCCAACTGAACATAGAGAAATTGATACCCCTCCTCCACTTCCTTCACCGGCCCCTCTGACTGTACCCCGTAAGACGGGGTCCCATTCACCTCAGATTGCCCAGGACAGCCTTGGTTTTCACGTGTTGTCCTGGAGCAGTGATAAACAGCGTCCTCTTCATTCCCAGACATGCCGTGCCCCAGTTTGAAAGATGAATTATACACACGGTCATTTTGAGGTCCCACATCCTCACCTCACAGGTCACATCCCAGAATCACCCCTGACTCTCCTCTTCCTCACTCCTCACAGCCCACTGATCCCTCCACCTGCTCAATGACACCTGCCGACAGCTTTGAGTCGGCGTCTCTGCCCAGCACCCACCAGGTCGAGCCCAGGATCTAGCCCAGCTCCTAACAGCTCTGTCCCCCAGCTCACTCCTCCAAATCACCTTCCACTCACAGCCACACTGCTCTTTCTAAAAGGAGATCCTTGGTGATAGGAATCTGCCCACAGGCTTGCATCACATCCAAAGCCTCCATCCCGGCTCCATACTCAGTTCATTCTCCCGTGCTCCTCCCATCTTCCCAAGGCCATCTGCTCCTCCTGCATTGTGGCTGCTTCCTCTCCTGACCCTGCCTGTCAGAACTGGGCCTCAGGACCCCTGCCTCCCTGCAGTGCTGAGCCTGGTCCCTCCTGTTCCCCAGCTGCACGGATCTGCCTGGGCCTCACGGCCTGTGCACAGGTCTCCTGCTGCATGCACACAGTGCAGGCGAAACCATGGGCGGCTGTGTCCACCTCCTGTCTCAGATCATTGCTAGCACCCAGCACACGGCTTTGCACCCAGTAGACGCCTGGTAAACAGGTCCACGTTGTTCCTTACAGAAAACAAAACGTATTTTTATGAGTAACAAAACCTTTTATTGTTTTAATTAGAGAAAAGTTGCAGTTTTATTTCTTACATTATTACATTGTTTCTCAAAAGTTGTTTAAAAAAACTGTTTGGAACTATAAACAGAATACACAGAATATATCCAAAGCCATGTTTTTCAGAAGCATACCATCTGGATGCCTCATTTGTTTATGTTTTCTCATTAATCTTGCTATTCTCTGATTTTGGAAACAGGTATCCTACTGTAAAAAAAAAAAAAAGGTAAAATGTGTCTCAAGTAATCTCTTATTAAAATGTGAAAGGAAAGACGTAAAATACTACAAAACATCACAGCATTTATCTTTGAGGATAAATGTATCCTCTGTTTGGTGGGAAGACAGAGTAACATGTTTAGGAATTATGTTCCCAAAGCTCAAAGAACATAGAACGCACCATTAAAAAGACTCACGTGTGGTATGACTTTAGGCAAGGACTATTGTGACCCCCCGTTTCCTACATGCAAAATGAGAACTTGGACTAGATGAGACTGCAAGCTTAGGTGAGGGATAACGTGGTCACTGGAAGAAGTGCTGGGCTATAAAAGAGCTGGCCTTCATCTGCCCCATGTCTGACAGCCCGCCCTCAAAGGCACCACCTTCAAGGCCAGAAAAAGGCAGGCCATCCTCGGGCCTCTGCCCTTCCACTTTCCTGGGCCCTGAATGTTGCTCTGCACATCAGGCTCCATGCCCTGGCTCCTCGTGCCTGCTATTGTCGCTCTTCTTGGCTTTTGGACATGTTAGACCCCTGCTCTGGATTCCTAGACTCATCCCTCTCTCTGGACCCCTCCACTCTGCTCCCATCAGCTCCCTGGACCGCCCCCAGGATCCTCCACTGGAGAGGGGCTGATTTCTGCACTCTGAGGTGCTGGGCAACTCACTCCCATCCTCTGGGCCTCAATTTGCCAATTTCAGAAACCAGAAGGTCAAGGTAGACCACTACTGAGGTTCCTTCTGGTTCAATGAGCCCATCAAGCTACAGGCTCTGTCCTCACACAGTCATTTCTAACATATGTCAAGTATGAGATCCAGAGGAGAAAAATTACAGCTTTCCTCAATGTATTACCAAACTTAGTTCTGTGACACACAAATAATTACTTGATTTTCAATAGTAATAGTAACAGATCTGACTGCTATTCCCTTTGCCGGATGGAAGAGGAGCCGTTTGCCCATTTTGGCCGGTTCCAGCCAAAATCTTTCTTGGCTGGCATTTATACGTTTTCTGGGCCTGTCACTGCTCTCCTGTTCTGTAGAATGGAGTGGCAGTTTAACAGGAAATTGGAGTAACTGTTTAAATGTTACTGAGTCATGCCTGAGTATGACATGCTTGAGTTTTCTTGAAATGAAATAGAAAAGTCCAAAATTAATTTTCTGTTACTAATGTAATTTCAAGTATGATATTAATTTAGCAGCCATAATACAGAATGGCAAAATAAATATAAATTCAGGTATTAATGGATGTTTAATTCATTTAAAAGCCCTTACATTAGCTGACTGTGAAATGTCAAAGTAATTATGCCTTTGAACATGGCTGGGTTCAGCATGTCAGATAAGCACTCGGGATTCAGCACAAAGTGTGATCCGCATTTTATCCAGCAAGTTTCCACCTGCTGAAAACGTTTGACCATCCTAAGGTGAACCTGGATATGTGATGATTTATATTTGACAGTATTGCTGATGTTCGTAACATCTCTAATTGGAAATAGAAACTTTCTTTAAAAAAAACAAACCTCCATGCCAATGGGTTTCATTTACATCAATGGATGTCTCGCTGCCTCCCTCCATTTTCCATGTTTCTTAGCCTAAAAGATTAATCAATTCTTGGCTTTCAGGAAACTTTTGTATTATGAAAAAGAGGTGAGTGAGCAGATTAGAACTCATCCTGTGTTAGTCCTAAATTACCAATTTTCACCTGTAAACAGCTCTCTCTAAACTGAGAAGTGATTTTCCCATAGGACATCACCCAATTTTAGCTTTTTCCTAATAATTAGTACCAGATTTATCTTGTTTAGTTGAGTTCATTTTAAAAGGTATTTGTCATTCTGGTTCTGCCCAAGGCTCACTTGCCCTTGCCTCCACTCCCAGGCTGGGGCAAGTCCGCTCCCCTGGCTCCCAACCTCTGTGGGAGGCTAATGCCCACTGGTTAACCACCCTGGGTCCCAGTGACCCACCCTGTGATGGTGAATGCGGGCTTGGCTCCACTGTGCCCCACTGGGCAAGCCAGACTCTGCTCTCCCCAGGGTCCTCCCAGCCCCACACACTTGCTCAGTAACATCAAGTGGTCCCAGAGAGCACATATCAGCCACCTTCGGGCATGGATGGCCAAACATTCCCATAAGAATGGCCAGCGTAAAATCCCACAGATTGCGCATACAGGAATCCCAGTGGACAGACACATGAGCACTAAGGGCTTGCATTCACTCATTCATTCATTCATTCATTCAACAAACATCTATCAGCATCTCCTAAACTCTAATCCTTATAAGCTGGTTTTACAATGATCGACAGACAGGCAGTCATGAGGAGACATGCATGTTCACCAGCAGTGCAGTGCACAGCCTAAAGGGCCATTAACAGAGGTCAGGCTGCCACTGCAGGCAGCTTGGGTAGGCCAAGAAAAACTTTCCAGAAGAAATAACACCTAATCTAAGAATCATATTCTAATAAGAATAATCTAATAATAATAATTGTCTGCAAATAAGTCAGGGAAAGGGAGGAGAATGAGCGTGGTATCAGATAAACCCAGGCCAGGGAGGGATGCAGGGTCAGCCATGGTAGGGCTCCATGAAGGGATCTAGGGTTTGGGTCCACTCAGCTGACCTCTGGCTCCTCTCTTTTCCTCTCGGTCTGATCAGACCCATCCTTGGCTTCCCCATCTCTCCTGCCTGCTCTTCCTCTCCTCGGCTCAGATTCCTCTCCTCAGCACCCACTGCCATCAGCATTCTCAAGACCCACAGGCCCTGACAGCCCCTAGAGGGCTCTGTGCAGCCATGTTCAGGAGACTGGGACATAGGACGCAGCAACACGGGTACACTCAAATTACTTAAGCAGCACTGGTCCAATCCACGGACTCAGAAGTGCTCTGAGACCTCATATTTACATATCTGAGGAAGTTCTCAAATAATCCAGTTACCCCAGAAGGCAGCTTGTGGCACTTGCCTTCAACAACGGCACTGAAATATGTAGTGATGGATTTGACAAGTAGGATCTTAGTAGACAAATTAATTCATTTACAACACAAATATTGAATTACTCATCCTTAGAGACAATGTAGCATATTGTATTTTGGAGACAATTGAAAACGTGACAGATCCTGCTCTCAGTGAAGCTAGAGACTGCTGCAGGAGAAGGGCACCAAAATACTAAAATATAAATGGTAAGAGCCAGGGCTATGGAGCAAGTATCTTGGGAATTCAAGTTCCTGAATGGATCACTCAGCACATATAGGTGGAATGCATCTTCTGTGCCAAGCCCTGGATATGTACAGAGGATTAAGACCTGGCTGCTGCCTTCAAAGAATGTTGACTCAATATAGGAAGCCCACCTTGGCTGGAGAAGAGTTGCAGCAATGGGTATGAGGTGGGGGGTGGGGGGGGCTGGGGAAGGGCCCTCAGGGCCTGGGAAGCCAGGCTAAGAAGGCTATGCTTTATTCCTAAAGGAAGTCAGGGGTAAGCTACACATCAGGCTGACAGCTGAGCTCTGAAAACTGGCGCAGGGCAATTAGCAGCACGTCTTATGTAAGCAGCCCACCTGCAAAGACGATAAGCCCACGCAGAACCAGCATCTTCACTTTCTGCAGAGCTGCCATGGCTTCCGGGGGCTTCAAAGGCTGCCGGGAAACCTGGCACATTTCAACAACACTTAGAGAAAAAATAGACAAGGCATTAAAGGGCAAAAATCCATGAGCCATGTGCGTCACTTCATATTCTTCATCACAAGAATAAGCAGTAACACATGTAAGAACTAGCCTCCCTGCTCAACCATTTCCTCCACGGAAGAACACAGGCAATGGTCTAGACCCGTAGACAACGCTAGGTCTTCTGTTTTAGCTCAAAGCCAATAAATCTGATATTTGCTCTCTCTCCTTGTCTTGGTCTATTCTCTTGAGATGCAAAGGTAAACGATGAAAGAGTATCCAAAAAGAGAAAGGGGAGATAGCTGACATAGAGAACTGTTATGGTTCACTATTTATGTATGGAGAATTAACTTTAACAGATGGATTAGCATATAAGATTTTTATCTTTAAACAAACTCCTAGAGAGTTGTAGTGTGTGTGCATGTGTGTTGTGTATGTGAGTGTATATGTGTGTATTTGTTGCGTGTGTGTATGTATGTGTGTACATACGTAAATACATGTACATACCTGTATTTGTGTGCGTGTGTGTATTGCTCTTTATGGAGTCCACCTGGGAGGTACTGGAGTGAAAGCATCCAGAGCAATCTTTGCATAAACTGCCCTTTCTCTGAGTTATGCCATAATGCTTCTGATGAAAAGGCTCAGTAATTCACAGCTTTACCTCTTTTTTTTTTAACACAAAATGGCTTTTATTCCATTCTTAGATGACTTTATACTCTTTCCATGACTCAAAACCATCCTCAAACATCATAAAAACTGAGCATATAAATAACATGATCTGTGAAGCACTTCTAAAAGAAGAATTAAAATATATACATTTGTTTCTTTTTTTACTGTGAGCCATATCAACTGATTAAGGGTTTAGCTGCCTGAGGAAATTTCCTGAAAAGGAATATCCTTGATAAGGCCTGGAGATTGAGTTAAAAAAAAAAAAAAAAGACCACAAGTATCTTGTCTTTGCAACACCTGACTCCTTCGAAATCTCTACATGTTGAATCACCCACTCTTCTGCTGGTGTTGCTGGGACAGACACAGCAACATCACAAGTCTGAGAAAATGCCACACTGTGAGAATGCTCCAGAACACTGTGACAACCTAAGGCATAGCTTCTAGGGACCACAGCAAAGTTTTAATTTTTATGCAATTTAATGTTTTTACAGCATATTATTTTAAATTTACTTTCCCCAGAGGAAGATTGAAACTTTCTGAAAAAATGTCTAAGTTCTGTTCTGCTGTGTTGTTGACATGACATAGAACACAACAGAAGAATCCCGCTTAGGTAAACACACCTGACGGGCTTAGCAGAGCACCTCCCTAGGCAAATGTGAATGTTCCCCAATTAGAATATTGTTTTTCAATTGTTGAGAATGCAACCAGTCCTTCAAGAATGCAATTATCTTATGTTAATATAAAAATTTCAGCTTGGTGGTGCTATGTGTACATATCAGGACAAAAGTAAGTTTAATAAGTAAATGCACATTCAGATTGTGTTGCTGAAATTTTGGAGGTGAGGAAAACTGTGACTTCTTTATAGTTACACCAATTAATTGTAGTTTAAAGAGATTCTGAAATCATTCGATACTTGGGAAGGTAAGACAGAATTATACAAAATCCTCTATTGGCAGCCAGATACCAGAGCAAAGGATTGCTCTAAACTAAACAACAAATAGAATAAGGTTATTATTTTAATTATAATAAAAATGTAGCTGAACTGGAAAATAATTTGGGGGCAGGAAATAGTTATCACTGAATTGTGTTTTAGTGCCATGCAGAAATGAACTTGTACATAATTTTTATTTCTGTTCAGAAAAGTAACATGATGGTATGTAGAGTCATTTCGTACTCACCATCAGGTGACATATATTTTGACAAATTGTGGGACTTTAATTATTACCTTTTAGTTGTGCTGAAATGATTGTGGACCTGGGAGCAAAAGAGTCATTATTTTAGAGTCTCTCAGTACAGCCACGGATGGCTACTTCAGGTTCTTGCTTAGTAGATGTGTTTTGTTGAGTATGACATGCAAAGGCCCCAAGTCTTGGTTTCTCAAGCTCTAAAATAAGGAATGTGGTCAAATCAGCGTTTCACAAACTATAGCATGCTTATGGATCACCTGGTGGCCTGGTTAAGTCACAGGCTTTGATTGGGCAGGCCTGGGGCAGGCTAGGGACAACAGCCTTCCTAACCAGCTCAGGTGAGGCTGCTGGTTCCCACATCCTCACAGTGTGGAGGGAGGTGCTCAGTAATCCCAAGGGCCTTTCAGGTGAGACACTGAATGTCCCCACCCATCCCATCTCGGGTTGACTTCACGGTCTATTTATCAGTGACCCACACAGTATTGGGAAGGCTTCAGACACAGGGAAAGAACAAATCTAGCAGACCAGCTCCTCTTTTGTTCCCTTACCTATTTCTGTGATGGATTTAGAGAATGCTAAGAGGCTTAAAAGCAGTACTCACTTTGAAACGGAATTTGGTGCCAACTGGAAGTAACACAGATGGTGCATAGATAATGCCTGATGTTGTGCAGATAAAAGAAGGGGCTGCTGAATGACACCCAACCAGGGGGAGGTGACAAAGGGCCCAAAGGGTTCTTTGGGATAAAAAACAATGGATTCATGTCTGGGGCAACCAAGCTTCTCTTTCCTGTACAATTGTAGGTACCGAAGCAGGAGGAAGGAAAAGTGAATTCTGCCCAAATTTGCTCCAGACGTCTGACCTCTGCCACCAGAGAGCCTCAACTCCAAGAACCTTGCAGTAAACCTTCAGAATATATGTGGAACTTTCTACTTTTGGGGTTTTGTTGTTGTTATTGTTCTTATTATTTTAATTTTAAACTAATGTTTTTGCTTAGATATCTGTGGTTATTTTATTATTAATATTTGTCATGTGTTTAACTCATAGAAAAGGCATATAAATGCATATCTAAAGTTTCTATGATTTCAGAATCTTTACCATACCCCCAAAAGGGACCACTGTTATCCTTGTTTTGTACATAAATAAAAGGAAGCTCCGAAAGTTTAAATGACTTGCCTAGATTCAGAAAGTTAGTGACCAGTAGAGCCAAGACTCACATCAAAGTCAGGATAGTCTGAACTCAAACCCAGGACCAATGAGACTTTCTATTTTGGACATTTTGTATCTTCTCCATTCAAGAAGTTGATGATAAAAGGGTACTGAAAACAAGGAGCGAGAATGGAAGCAAGTTATCACTGAAGTGGAATCAAGTCTCTACTTGTGAATGTAGAGCCTGTGGGTGTTGATCACATCCAGCCAGTTCACACATGATTCGTTTCGAGTCTTGGGGCATGGCACAAATTCCCTCCAAGGAGAACTGAAAAACTCAGATGGAAATTGAGATTGGAGGGAAACAGGGGCTGCTAGGACCACCTCCAGCTCAAATGAAAATTCAGAGCAAAGCGCTAAACTCAAATACAGTATAGCTTAGGATCCGAGGCAATGAGGAGATGAGGCTGGGAGCTCTGAAAGCCAGCATTCAAATCTGAAAGAAGTGTTAGTTCTTTATGCCAAAACACACCTATTTCACTAACCCAGGAAATCCTTCCAAGTTATAAAAATTATTGGATTTAAGGTGCAGCCCTGTAGCAACAGAACTAACAGAAAATAGGTCAGACTCTCTGGCAGATGAGTGAGGATTCAGATGGCAACTCTAATGTCCCTGTGCTACAAAGAGAAAGGTGGGTACAGGAAGGGACCACGGTAACCCAAAGAAAGGACAAATTGGGACAGCTGCAGCACATCTGAGACTCTGCACACCTAGAGGCACAAGTCCTCCAACCCAAGGCAGCAGATGACTTCCAGAGCTTGACGACTGATAGGACTGGAGCTTTTAAGAACAGGGTTCCCTTGACCTACCATTCAAGGATGAGGGGGCAGAGCTTGCAGGTGGATCAACCACATAGAGTTGGGTTGAATCTAAAGAGGAAAGAAGCCAACAGCTGCCTGGACCTTTCCAGTAGTTAGTTACACTGAAAGCACAAATTTCTGTGTGAAGCAAATGGCCTCACATTCTTATCTGCACATCAGATAGTAGGATCCTGGGCCTCCAGAGTTTGTGAACAGAAAAATTATTTACATATCTAGTCTTGGAACAAGTGAATAGAATAGGAGGTTTTTACCTTTGAAAATAAAATGATTTACTTTGGAAAAGTTCAGAATGAATTCAAATAGTATTTGAATGCCAAATAATGAGTCAAATAGTGCAAAGACACTGGACTTGAATCACTCTATGTAAAAGCCAACTTTAGAGTGTCATGAAAGTTGAAGTCAAGAACTACTTACCTGGTTCAATGCAATACCTTCATGGTTCTATTTTATAGTTACTGTGGTGGGGAAAAAACAAAGTGAATTAGGTGTCTCATTACCTTTGATCTGTCAGTGAGAACTTTTGCCAGTATTCAGTCAATGCAATTAATTCTTTCACATATTTCTCAAAATGGGACAATGGTTTGAGGATGTAAGGAAAATCAATCATCTCTTTCTTGATCTTCTCTTCTTTTCCAGACATGATAGTCTCTCCAGTTGCATTATTAAGAATCTCAAAAATGGGCTGAAACAAAGTTCTCATGGAATTTACCCACTGGGAGTTGTTTTGGAGAAGCTCTTTCCTCAAGAGAGCTATCCTACTTAACACAACCTGGATTGCATCTTCAAGTTGTTGATGAGTTATCTTCTGAATCAAAGAGGTGTTGAAAAACAAAGCTTTACTCAAATCACCTCCATAGTCACTTTTCATCCCACTGGAGACCTCTACAACTGTTTTTACAGCTTTCCAAAGATTATCTGGATGGTGAGCAAATGTCAGCAACAAATTAAAAACATTCCAGTCATCCTTCTCTAAGTTGTTCCGAAGAGCTTCTAAGATGAAGTCAATCACAATTCTCAAGTACATCCCTATTTCCGTGCTGTTTTGCGGTAGCATTTCATCCAAAAACAGGATCACTTCATTAGTTCCTTCCCACTTTGTATCTTGAGGGCAACTATGAGTGGAAATTAGATTAGGATGTAAGAGGTCTATCCGGTTGGTGATGTTATTTATAGGAACTAAGCAATCCAGGATTTCTTCCAATAACTTGACAGAATCCGTAGAAAACATGTGAGTCCCGTTGCTAAATGCTACCACAAGATGTTCCACGTCTCTCAAATTGATTTTCACAGAAGTCAAAAATTCAGCAATTTCTTCCAAAATATCAGCAAAGTCCTTGGACTGGTTCACATATGAGAATATGCTAGATGACATGTTGACAATATCAGAGTCTTGTAAAATATTAGGTTTGATCCCAATCATTCCAAAGGCCAACTCAAGAAATGGCATCAATAAGTCATTTCTATTTTCAAATATTAAATAGTCTACTTTTTTCAAAGTAGTTATTTCATTCACAACATTTCGAACACTTTGTTGCAAAATGGAATAAAGAGTGTCAAAGAATTTCATAGTGTCATTGGTATGGGAGATGAAATGAGTTTCAAAAATAGTGGCCATCTTCCTCGAAACTTTCTTGGCTAGCTTAAGGAGTTTCACAGTGGTGTTCACTGACGTGGCAAGGTCTCTCATTTCAGCACTGGCATTCACTAGCATCATCAGAGTATTGGACATTTTCAAGAGGGGTTCTGGAACATGACTTTCTTCATAGGCTCTTGAAATAACATCAAGTAATCTCTTAGTAATTTCTAATGTTGCTCTGTTTCTTAGAGGGAATGAATTATTTATAAAGGAAAGCAAATCGGTTAGATTAGTAAGTATAACTTTTTGGAGTGTAGGATACAAGGTGCGGAAGTCCTTATTAGGAGAGTTTATAAGGGTATCCATAAGACTTGCTATCTCTGTGGAAGTTCCTCTCACAAGGTGAAGAGCTGAGCTAAGATGGTGAGTGAGTTTGAGGAGGTCCTCAGAACTATTCATATGGAAAAGCAACTGATTCACCATAGTGAGAAACTCCCAACTATTTTCAGTCTTATTTTTCGTTGAGATTTCCCCTAGAAGAGCATCAGATAAATCTCGCAAGAACTTCAGTCCTCGATGATTATCAAAATAAAACTCTCCATTGTCTAATATAAATGTGCTTTTGATTAAATGATCTATAGTCTCCTTTAAACTTGAAAAAATGCTCATCAATTTATCTTCTCTCATAGCGGCAACAAATTGATCCAGTTTCAGAATTTCTAGAATTTTATCCTTTGGGACAAAACTGTAAATATATATTTTTAAATTTTATATTGAGCAATGGAAAGAATAAAACATACAGTGAAATTTTAGTTTTATAGTAGCATAATGGGAGGAGGATAATAAAAAACAACATGCTAAAATACATCCCAGATGAAAAGTAATATTCTGTTGCCAAATAATGAAAAGAGTGGAGGAATTTCACATATAATCCCATTATAATTTCTCAAACCTAACAACTTAGAGAGCCAAATACTCTTGCTTTTAGAAGGAAAAGAAATGTGAAGTGAGTAGAAAGTGATTCTCAATGTACGAGGTAATATCTTTCTGAATGTTCAAAGTCCTAATCGCTGAGACACTTCAAGGCACTGTGATGTGCCAGCTTGGCCAGACTGAGTGACAGCCCCAGAATCTGTTTCTTGGATGTCTCTGGTCTGAGTGGGCTACACAGTTGATTCCCTCATGAGAGTGGAGGATGGAAGGAAGTCAGTGCATTTTGTAGTACAAACACTAATCTAGGTGTTGCTGGGAAGGGATTCGCAGATGTGATTAAAGTCTCTAATCTGTTAACTTTAAGCTAGTGAGAAGGAATATTGGCCTGGGTGAGTCTGACTTAATCAGTTGGAAGGCATTTAGAGTGGGTTTAGGACTTCCCTGACCTAGCGATCTCAAACAGCAGCTGGATCAGAAACTGCTTTCCTTCCGCGATCACCCTTCCTGGCTGCCATCGTGGACAAGAAGCTCATGCCCGTGGCTTTCCAGCCTGCTTGTGGGCATCCCTTCCTGATAGCCTGCCCTACTGACTTTGCACTTGCTTAGCCAGCCTCCAAAATAGTGGGAGCCAATTCCTTGTATGAAATCCTTGTCCTGGTTCTCTTTCTGTGGTTGAGCCCTGACTGATACAGACGTCATAGAATAAATTGGAATTTCTCTCCAGTCTTTTCACTGGCAAGCTTCAAAAGAGATGAAAAAAGATATATGAAAAAAAATAATGTGACTTTCAATTTTAATGTTTCCAAATATAAACATCATAGTAGATTAATTGGAATCAAAATATTTAAACTCCTCATTTGTGATTAGCCAGTTAATACATTCATTCAAATTATGATCATGATATATATGTATATACATATATAAAAACTAATTTTTCAGTTCCATATAAAATAGAATTTCATATTTTCATAATCCGCACATGTAAGAAAGCATACTATGTGATTAATTACCAGGGGCTATGTTTATATACATTTACTAGTTAGATGACAATCACCAAAATTATTTTACCTTGACATTTTAATAAAATGTTCACTAAGATAAAATTCACTTCAAAGGTCATTCAAAGATGTTAAGTTCTAGTGCTGTTATTGACATTTATATACTCCAGGAAGTAAAGTGGATTGTAATGTATAATCAGCACGTGTACTATACAAAGCAACAGTCAACTCACCTCATCTCTGCAATGATATCTTTGTGGAAGTCTTTTAGCAGAAGAGATATTTTGCTCTCAGAATTTTCCTTTAGTAAAAAGGAGAAGATTGTTTTCAAAAGCTGTTCCAGGAAATTCACCATGCTTCTTGGAGGGAGAATTATTCTCTCACCATTTTCTGAGTGTGTATGGTTCAAGGTGAAGTTAATGAAATTCATTATTTGAAGGTCAGTATCACTTAAATTGGAGGCTGCTTCTTGAGAACTCCCGGCTAAGTTACTGGTTGAATTAATTAGAGAGTTTTCAAAAGGTAACTGAAAAACTGAGAAATTAGTTAGCTGTTCTTGGTTTAGCAGATGAGTAAGAAGGGAAACATCAAAACCATCTTTTCTAGAAATGTTTTTGAGATAATCCAAAAAGGTAGTAACGTCTTCAGTTAACAAAGCTACATCATCAGTTGAACTCTCATTGGCCAGCAGAAGAAATGTTTGTATCATTCTGAAGTATTCTTCATTTGCATATTTATGAAGCCAGTTTTTTGTGACCAATAGAAAATCTTCAATAATTTCTAATGCCTTCAATGATGATGAACCCAGCCTTTCCAAAAAATGTGCAAGTTGCAAAGTTATGTTTTGAAGAGCTACTGAATTAATAATTTGAATTTTTTTGTTAACTTCAGAGAACAGGAGTCCGATATTAAAGTCGTGGGTTAGATCTTTCATGATTTGTTCAAATTCAAGCCATAGTTTGTCAAAGCTGTAAGTTGTTTCACTCTTTTTAACAAAACTTGAAAGTGCTTCTAAACTACCACCTGTAAGGTTTGTATTCAGAAACATCATGAATGAAGAGACTAGAGAATGAGTACTATTTTCTAGGCTCTGATCCCTAGAAATAGAGTTTATTATCCTTTCCAAATTTAAGGAAATATTATTTCGAACAGATGCCTCTGTGTCTTCATTAACATTAAAGATCTGGTTTAAACTAGCTAGCTTATCAAGAATGTTTTTATCTGACACCACTTTAGTAAAGTTGATATTTTTAAGTTTTTCTATGATTTTCAAAGCAACTTGCTTTATGGGACCATGGGGACAAAGTTTAGAGATGCTGTCATTGCTTTGATTTCCAGAGGAGAAGACAAATGGTAGTATCTTACTCCAAAATTCTTGCACAGTTTTCACAAGTGAAGTTTTAATATGCAAGACTTCAGACAGCTCGAGAAGAATGGAATTCCAGTCCATCAATTCATGAATTACACAGACCATTTTCCTAGTTATTTCCATCTGTGAGCTTTCATTGGAGCATTGTGAAACCTCACCCGGGGGAGACAGGTGGAGGAGCTCAAGTATACTGGACACTTTGCTATAAAAGGAAGAAGACATGAGCTCCTGGGCCTTACAGGCTTCTAACTTTGGGTTGTGCTGAAATCCAGAAGTTGTGTGATTCCAGCACCAAACCACAGGAAGGCACGTTAAAGCCTCTGAAAGAATACCTGGTCTTTCTGATATTAATTCAATTGTGTCCGAAAAAGTTTTTATCACAACAGCAAAGTCTTCCTTGGTGACATTTGAAATGCTTATGCCATGGAAGAGTGTGAAGTTATAGACATCCTTGAGGGCTTCCGTGACATTTTTGTCAACGACTCTCTTCAGGAGCCTCACGGCAGGAGGTAGCGCGTAATACACATCTACCACAGCGTTAACCTCATCTTTCGGAAACAGGCGTGAGAGTTTCAGCAGATGATTTACATTCCAAGAATGTGAGCTGTCTACAAATTTTTCCATCAAGCCAACAAGCAGATCGACTCCCATATTGCCAGTACCCAATCTACTGATATTCTTAAAGAAATCCACCAGGCCTTCACTAATTTGTTCAAGTTGACCTACTAGCAGGTCTGTGTCTGTCTTCTTGAGAGTGTGCAGGACAGAAGTCACCTTCTTTAAAACTTGAATATTACCTGGATCTTCTAGAATACTGTGATGATCTGAGGGCAGGAGGGAGTTGAACACATCCCTAATCAGTTGAATACCTAGACCCACAGCTTTCATTAGTTCATGTGGAATTGTTTGTGATGAATTTTGGAGATCATGAGGTAAACTGAAGGCAAAGTAACTAGCTAAATGATAAAAAGAATTGCCTAAACTGTTTATATCTTTTTCTTTTGGATTGATAGCAAATCTATTTAGAAATCTTTCTGCTTTAGAAGAGGAGTTATTTTCCAGGATGTTAGCAGAAATATCTTTCATAAGGGTTTGAATTTCCTTTCCCAGAGCTACTAAATGCAGCCAAATATTTTGAAATTGGCTAGGAATTTCATCTGACATTTCTATGGGTCTTAGAATTAATTCAGTAAAATGTGTCCAGTTGGATTGAGATGCAAAATCAAAGTCTCTTGTTAAGTTGTTGATAATCATCCTTACTTGGTTTGTGGAGTCATTTAAAAGAGTTAATAAAATCTCAAATTTTGGTACCTTTGCCTTTTCAAAGACTGCAGTAAGTATAAAATTTAGAAAGTCAGTTATATTTTTCAAGTTAATATTCACACAATTTATATTTGACTTATTCAATGAACAACGCTGTTCCTTTATATCTAACATCCAAGTAATAAGCTTCAACGTAGAGTTAATTTTGTTTTCCACATCTCTGAAACTCCCCAAAATACCCTGAAGATGGCCTTGCGAAAAACTGGAATTATACATCAAGTACAGATGGTTTATGACGTCTACCCACGCAATGCATCCTTTCAGTCTGCTAATTGTGTCCTCAGAGGAAAATGTGGAATTTAACATTGCCAGAATATGTAATGTCCTCTGTGAAGTATTTACATATAATAAGCCATCTTCCAAAACAAACTCAGTAACATTGTGAAAAATATCAGCACAGGACAACAAATCTTGGTCATGTGACACATTTCTAAGAAATAACATTGTTTCTCTTAACTTGATGATGACACTTTCAAACTTTACTCCATAATTTGTGAGGTTATTTGAAAGAAAGTGATTTATCAAATGTACATTTCTATCCACATATTCTGAGGTATTGCTTAGCTCGATGAAAATACCAAGCAGAGAATTTAAAAACTCTCTGCTTGAATTTGTGTTTAACGGAAGTGCCTTTAGCTGACGCAGGGCAGTTTCCAAGGTGAAAAGGGATTTTTCTATTTGGTCTGGGTTAAGCGACTTTACTCTAACTAACGCATCACCTAATGCTACCCAGAGATCCCTGAGATTCAGAAAATCATCCCAGTCATGGAAACCATCTGCTTGAGTTACATTTTTAAACAAATTTAACATGAGTTGAGCAGGGCGATGGGTGGGAAATATTCCCCGGCAGCTTTTAGAAATTTTCACATCATTTTCCAATTCATCCAAAAGCTGAGTGAGACCAACATGAAGAGGAGTGAAAACATTCATGTCAAACTTGAATATTTGAGATATGCTTCCCCAGATTTCAGTCCACATTTGAAGCCATGAAACAGTACAGTGAACAGCCGTAAACTCATTGAACACATTGCCATTTGCTGAGAAGTTTGAAAGAATTTGTGCCCACGGAAGAATAAATGAAGACCCTCCACCTATTGAATAATTAACAGAAGAAATGCTTTTATTATCCAAAGCAAAGCATTCATTACCCAGCAGGACTTCTACCGATCCATTGAAGAGTTGGCTCATATATTGAAATAAAGAAATACGGAAATCTTGGTCTACTATGAGCAGCTGTTTGAGACCAGTCAAAGTAGCGTGGACTACTTCCAGTCCTGGGTCCTCTGTTGACATCAAAGATTGGGCTTGAAGCTCCAAAAAGTTAAAAATTGAAAGCAATTGCTGACAATAAGATACTTCAGAAATTCCCTCAAGAACCCCCATTGTCTCATGTAAAAATGCAAATGTTTTACTGATGTTTTGGAAATTAAATTGCTTTATGATATCCAAAATATGTTCTGAGATTTGTTTAAGGACAGATAGCAAAGACTCTCTACTCTGAATGCTCAAGAATTTATAAATATGTTGGTAAAATGAAGAATAAACCTGCAGAAGTAAAGCTGAATCTTTGTCCTTGAAGACATTTAGATATATATGAGTCAAAATTTTATCAATTTCTTGTTTTTGAGGTTCAGAAAGAGCTGAGAAAAGTTGGGATGCATTCCTTATAGCATAGACTATGTCCAGAGCTTCTGAGACTTCTTCCTGCCTCAGAAATCCAAATTCATAGAGACTATTTATTACAGTTTCACTTAAATGTACAAAATCCATTTTCACAGCTGGTGATTTAGACCAATCTGAATGGAACAACTGGGAAAAGTTAAAGCTTTTACTAAGACTCATCTCATCTTCTGGAACAGAAAAATTTATAAGTGTAGACAAAGTTTCTAATTTAGCTCTTTCTCCTGAAATGCCATATATCCACAATTCTAGTAGCTTGGGATTAATTTCAAAAAGTATTAATTCCATAAATCTCAAAATATTTCTTGATTCTTTCCTTATCCAGAGACTTTCAAGAGTTTGTGTTTTTTCAATCATTTCTTTGCCAAATTCCACAAGTTTTTGAATATCAATAGAAGATAAACCGATCTCTAAACTTTCTAAATGATTACTCCACAAATGACTTGTATTCAGAATAGCCTCAGTGAGAGATAGGAGGTTATGGAATTTGGGAACACTGAATGAATTGAAAGGATTAGGCAATAATAATTTCTCCAAAATTCCCACGAATGATAAAAGAAAGTCCATTTGCTCATCCTCAAGGGTATGCAACTTCTTTTCCATCATTAGAAGTTCCTTTGTGGAATGAAAGACCCTACAATATTAACAGAATTATTTTAGTATCAAAAAAATAAATAAATTCAAGACAAATTCAATTTATCAAATTTTCAAGGTAATACTTAGGCTTATTTAAAGTAAAATTTAAGTGAAATATTTACTAGACAATATATTCCCAGTGGGAATTAAATGAATGTGAGCATTCAGAAGTGTTTTAGAAATCCGTAATGCAGATGCATATATTTCTTAAAATCTGCTTTCTGCACCCAAAACAAGGCATTTTAAATTACTTTACTATATGAGTTCAGATGTATGATTGTTACAGATTAGTTTGTTATTTATGTCAGAAGAATTTTACAATTCAATTCCTTATTTCGTCTCAGAAAGTCTTGGCGATAGAGGTTGTCCGAATGGCTAGATGCGTCAGAAACTGCCCCTGTATGATTTAAAGACAACTATTGGGATTCTCCCCAATCTAGAAGGTGATTCCTGTGCTCTTTCAACAATACCATACTTCCCACTATTAGAAACTCATAATGTTAGATGGTGCACCTTCTCTCCAGGTGTTTATCTTTAAAATACAAAGAATTCTCAAAGGAATAACTCAGGGGTTAAGACAAGTCCACACTTGCAAAAGAAGTCCGCCTTTGGAGAAGTTACTCACTTCCACTAACTTATGAGCTACAAGTCCATTTTTGAAATCCTTGGGCCCCATGTGTTTCAGACTTTAAGATATATATTCATGTCCCCCTGATCAGTGGGGACTGGGCAACCTCTCTGTCAACTCAGTAACACTTCTGCAGTGAAACCTGAGAATGGGCTCAATGTGTGGGGTCAACAGATTCAACACCTAAGTCTGCGGAATGAGTAGTGATGTCAACCATAAGAAAAGCTTCAATTTTCAGACTTTTTAAGATTTCAGAATTTGCAGATAAGGGATTTTGACCTGTATTGGCCATTAATCCCTTAAAGGGTGAATTACTTTCTAAACTTCTCTAACTCTGTAATCTTGTTTTATAACACACTGTCTGGCGTAGGATAGAAACAGGATTAATCAAATGTAGGAATGGTGCTTTCCTCTCGCATAGCTGGGGTCTGAGAGAAGGAAAAAAATGCAGGCTTAATGTACTGTATTGTTATTTGTAGACAGAGAGTGGCTACTTTGAACCATGAAACATTAAAAACATTTCCTGGGAAAAATTTCCATCAGGAGAAAGAAAGCTCTGCTATTAGGAATTCAATATGAATCTTGCTCAAATACAGCCCTGTGCAGAAATGTATGCACAGCTACAACGCAAGTAATGGTGTATTGACAGAGTAGGATACAAAACTATTGTGTTTTGTATTGGGAGCTGAGAGGTCACGGAGAAGTAATAGTAGTTTGAGTAACAGCTGAAGTGGAACCAGTATTACTAGGAGTAACGTTGCTGTACCCTTTTAGATCACTTTACAATTTATAAAGCACTTTCACAACTATAATCTCAGTCCATTCCTACAACAGCCTTTTGAGGTACACATCATTATTTCCATTTCTTGGAAATGGAAAGATTTCAGAATGTTTTCTCAATTAGCAGATTCATGCTGCTATTATATTATAGGAACGGGATATGGCCCAGGTTTTCTCATTTCAAGCTCAGCTTTCTTAATACTAATGGCACTTAATATCAATTCTTATTCATTCATTCATTCATTCATTAAGGCAACATCTAGTTATGTAGCATCTATCATGAAATATGCTGTGCTAGCTGCTATGGGTCTACAGACATAAAAGTAATCATGCCCTTGGAGCATATATAGGCTAGTTTTGTTGCTGTCTTTCTAGAGCTATTAAATATTTCAGACTGTCAGGACAGTAAGTTATCATAAATCTGACATGAGTAAGGAACTGATTCTCTGGAGGGTCCATTTCATTCTCCTTCTTCTGTGTCCACTAAGACTGAGCTTAAAAAGTTTCCCCAAGTGTGATGAATCTCAGGTCTAGATAACTGTTGCAGAATGGTTTTTAAACTTTGGTGTGTACCAGAACCGCCTGTAGAATTTGTTAAGTCTGTAGAAACCTGAGTCTTGTATGTAGGCAAGACTTAGCATGTCTGGGGCAAGGTCCAGGCATATTGTATTTTCAGCAAACTTCCCAGATAAGTTTGAACCATTCCCAAATTTGAGAGCTACGGCTTTAATGCCAAGCCTCTGCCCCATCGTGTCACAAGACAATCCGCAAACAATACAGTGTGCTTTTAAACTATACACAATATCCATAATTATACATAAAAATTTCCATTTCAATGCATGTGCTGAAGTAACAGAGCAGTATATAATCTGGCAGATTTAGTTCCAAAGATCACTTCTCTCCCAAAAGTCTCCAGAACGAACAGAATCTTCAATCATGCCTAAAGTCTAAGCAACTAGATAAGACAAATTTTCAAAGAAAGATTTTATTTTTGGAGTATCTATTATAAAACATGCTTTTGAAGGAAAATCTTATTACTATAATCTGCATTTCCTTTCAAAATCTATGGAAACATGTCATATATTCTGTGAAACAAATATTTATTGAGACCTAATATGAAATATTGAGTCAGTAGCTAAATCAGGATCTCACACTTGAAAGCTAGTGTATCTTAAATTAGGTTTTGCTTATTTTCAGATAATAGTTAAATCAAGAACTGGGAGTTGAATTCTGCAAACTTACCTGGATATGGATGCTATTGGAGACCTGAGTAAGTTATTCAAAAATGCAAAATAATTATCACTGATGATTTTCCAATCCATATTTTCTTCATAACAAGGAGATTCCTCAGAGAAAGCTAAATAGAAAGGCATTTCATATGTTGATTTCAAGTTGGATGTAACAGTCAAATCTAATAAAGTGAAAAATGCTATAGTGGTTTGGTTAACATGGCTGAAAATATAACAGAAGAGGGTTATTAATCCTTCTGATGTGACCTCCTCTTCTGGCCAGGATGAAGTACCTCTGGCTCTCGAGAAACATAGGACAGTGATCCATGAAAGACACAAAACAATCAAGATGACACCTACAATTATCCTTCTTGCCACCTTAAGAGAGTGTTCTGGCCATGACTCAGGAAGGAGGAACTATGCTGGAGCTGGTGGACATCTTGAATTGAGGGGATAAAGTTTAGAACCTAAAAGACAGTGGAGTAACAGGACGGAGACCAGAAAGGAGAGAGAAGCACAGCAGGATCACCTGCTGGATGCCTCCTTCAAGTGTTCAGCTGAGGGCTAACCAAACCATGCATGTGAAGAAGCTACCTGAGACCAGGGAAAGACCCTCTCAAAAGGATTAAAGACAAGTGTCCAGCCAACACACAGGGCCAAGAACATTTCCCTTAGCCAGACTTGAATGGTCCATGACTCATCAGACATTGAGGAGAAGATGCAAAAGGGTCTTGCCTCAGTAGTGGGGAATACTTACAACCACGCTGAGCTCTGCTTCAGTCCTGCCTAACAAATCCTAAAGGCGGCACCCTAAAGAATCAAACTGTTTTCAAGAACATAGGAAAGCAAAATAACAAGCACAAAACAAGACTAAAGTCGTAATATTTGGCATCCAATCAAAAATTACCAGGTACACAAAGAAGCAGGAAAATGTGACCCATATTTAGGAGAAAAAATAATCAATCAAAACTGACCCAGAGCCAGCCCTGATAGCCTAGTGGTTAAAGTTCAGTGCACTGCCATTCAGCAGCCTGGGTTCAGAGCCCAGGCGTGAGACCACACCACTTGTCTGTCAGTAGCCATACTGTGGTGGCAGCTTACATAGAAGAACAAGAAGGACTTACAACTAGAATATACAACTGTGTACTGGAGCTTCAGAGAGGGAAATTTTTAAAACAGGAAGATTGGGGGCTGGCCCCGTGGCCGAGTGGTTAAGTTCGCGTGCTCCGCTGCAGGCAGCCCAGTGTTTCGTTGGTTCGAATCCTGGGCGCGGACATGGCACTGCTCATCAAACCACGCTGAGGCCGCTTCCCACATGCCACAACTAGAAGGACCCACAACGAAGAATATACAACTATGTACTGGGGGGCTTTGGGGAGAAAAAGGAAAAAAAATAAAATCTTTAAAAAAAAAAAGGAAGATTGGCAACAAATGTTAGTTCAGGGTGAATCTTTCCCAGCCAAAAAGAAAAGAAATTGAAAGAATTTCTTTAGGGAAAAAAAAAAACCTGACCAAGAATGGACAAAATTCAAGTAGAATTAGCAGAGAAAAGCATTAATCACAGAAAATAGTCTATACTATTTAGTTTATATTATATGGCTTAAATACCCCAATTAAAAGGTAAAACTTGTCAGATTAGATAAAACAAGACCCAACTAGTAAGAAATGCACTACATAAAAGACATAAATAAGTTAAAAGTAAAAGGATGGAAAAGAAATATCATGTTAACACTAATTGAAGGAAAGCTATCAGAACAAGTAGATGTCAGATGATATTATCATAATTTCGTAATGATAAAGGTATCAATTAATCAAGAAAATATAATTCTAAATGGTCATCCACATTATAACAGAGCTTCAAAACACATGAGACAAAAACTGAGAAAATATAAGGAGAAATCCACAATTATAGTTGGAGACTTCAATACCCCTCTCCATATAACTGACTGAACAGGAAAACAAAATATCAGTAAGGATGTAGATTTGTCCAACACTATCAAGCAACTTGATCTCATTGATGTTCATGGATGTCCCCAACCAACAACAACATAGTTCACATTCTTCTCAGGTGTACATGGAACATTTACCAAGGGAGATCGTATTCTAGCCCATAAAACGATCTCAATGAATTTAACAGGATTAAAGTCATACAAAGGATGTTCACTTACTAATTAAATTAGAAATCAATAATAGAAATGTACCTGGAAAATCCCACATATTTGGAAACTAAATAACACACTTTTAAATAACTAATGGATCAAAAGAGAAATGAAAAGATAAATTTAAAAGTACTTTAAGATCCAGCCCCGGTTGCCTAGTGGTCAAGTTCAGTGCACTCTGCATTGGTGGCCCTGGTTCAGTTCCCAGGCATGGACCTACATCATTTGTCTGTTAGCAGCCATTCTGTGGTGGCAGTTCACATACAAAAAAAAGAGGAAGATTGGCAGTGGATGTTAGCGCAGGGCGAATCGTCCTCAATAACAACAACAAAAAAGCACATTAAAACAGAATGAAAATGAAAGTACAATATGCCAATATTTGTGGGATGCTACTGAAAAAAATACTTAGGGAGAAATGTATACCATTAAACACCTACATTAGAAAAGAACAAAGGTTTCAAATCAATGACCTCAACTTCCATGTTAGGAAACAGGAAATGAAGAGTCAGTTAAACTGAAAGTAAGTAGAAGAAAGAAAATAATGAAGATCAAAGTGGAAAGTAAGGAAATAGAAAAAAATTAACAAAATCAAAGGCTAGTTCTTTGAGATCACTAGCATTGATAAACCTCTAGGCAAAGTGATCAAGAAAAAAGAAAAGCACAAATTACTGACAAAAAAAAAATGAGAGAGGTGATATTACTACAGATTCTATAAATCTGACAAAAGATATGAAAGACGTCTACAATGAAAACTACAAGAAATTGCTAAGAAAAAGTAAGACATAAATCAATGGAGAGATACACTCTGCTCGTGAATCAGAAGACTGAATATGGTAAAAAGTCATCCTCCCTAAGTTTACCTATAGATTCAATTCAATCCTGGTTAAAATTCTAGCAGAATTTTGAGAAATTGACAAGTAGATTCTAAAATTCAAATAGAAATGCAAATCACCTGGAATAGCTAAAAGCATTTTTAAAAAGAAGAAGAAAGTTAGGAGGCTACCATTACCTGACTTACTATAAAGCTACAATAATCAAGATTGTGTGATATTGGTGTAAAGATCAATGAATACATCGCTGAAACAGAAGAAACAGTACAGGAGAAGACCCACACTTCTGTGTCTGGACAACTTATTTAACAAAAGTACAAAGGTGATTCAGTGGAGAAAGGATTATCTTCATGACAAATTTTTCTGGAGCAATTGGATCTCCATACGCAAAAAAAATAAAATAAAAACAAAATTCAATATACACCTACTTCATATAAAAATTAACTCAGAGTGCATCCTAGACCTAATTTAAAACCTAAAGCTGTTAATCTTCTAGAAGAAAACATAGGAGAAACACCTGTGAGTTAGCAAAGAGTTAGCAAGGATTTCTTAGCTGTAATACGAAAGGCATGATCCATCGAAAAAAGAAAAAAGATCAAAATGAAAACTTCAGCTCGTAGATGACATTGTTAAGAAGAATGCAAAGACAAGCCAGATCCTGGAAGCAAACATCTGCCAAGCATATATCTGACCAAGGGCTTGTATCTTGCATTCACAAGGGACTTTTAAACTCAATAACAAACACACAACCCAATTTAAAAAGTGGGAAAAAGATTTCAATAGACAATTCATAACTAAAGATATACAGATAGCACATAAGCACAAGAAAAGACAGATGTTCAAAATCATTACTCATAAATGGAAATTAAATCCATAATGAGATACCACCACACACCTATTAGAATGGCTAAGACTTTTAAAACTGACAATACCAAGTGTTGGTGAGAATGTGGAGAGACTGGAACTCTCTTACAGTACTCTTAGGAGTGTAAAATGGCACAGCAGCTTTGAAAGACAGTTTGCCAGTTTCTTAAAAAGTTACACATGCACATACCATATAATCCAGGCATTTTACTTCTAAAGAAAAGAAAGAATATTCCATACAAGACTGTACAAGAATGTTCACAGCAGATTTATTTGCAATAACCAAAAACAGGAAACAAGCCAATTGTGAATTGTGTGGATGGATAGACAAACTGTGATACCTCCATACAATGGAATATTACTTAGCAATAAAAAGAAATGAACATGCTACCACATGAATGAGGCTTAAACTAATTAATTCTAAATAATTTTGCTGAGTAAAAGACATCAAATAAGAGTACATACTGTATAATTCCATTTATGTAAATTTCTAAGAAATGAAAACCAATCAATAGTGACAGCAGATCAGTGGTTGCCTGGGGACAGGAGCAGGGGGCTGGAAGTGACAGCAGCAAGGATTACAACGAGCAAGAGGAAACGTTTGGGAGTGATGGATATGTTCACTCTCTCAAAGGTGGTGATAGTTTCATGGATATATACATATGTCAGACCTAACAAAGTGTACACTTTTAATATGTGGGGTTTGTTGGACGTCAATTATATTTCAATAAACCTGTTTTTGTTTTTAAAGAAAGAAATCCTTCTAACTGACGTAAGTAATTTAACCTGTCTAGCACCTAATTCAGAAGCAAAATTACATGAAACTTGTGCCTTTTATACTTCACTGAGTTCCCACGGAAATAGACTGGCTTTCATTATATATAATTTTATAAATGTTGAAGGGGAAAAAAGCTGGTAACAAGCTTGAAAATTAGCACAGGTGTGTGTGATTAACATCAGGTTAAAAAAAGGTTAATGCTGGGGCTGGCCCCGTGGCCGAGTGGTTAAGTTCGCGGGCTCCGCTGCAGGCGACCCAGTGTTTCGTTGGTTCGAATCCTGGGCGCGGACATGGCACTGCTCATCAAAACCACGCTGAGGCAGCGTCCCACATACCACAACTAGAAGGACCCACAACAAAGAATATACAACTACGTAGTGGGGGCTTTGGGGAGAAAAAAGAAAATAAAATAAAATCTTTAAAAAAAAAAAAAGGTTAATGCTACCAGGAAACCAAGCCATATCAAATAACTTTTTTAAACAAAAGAAGAAAACATACTCCACCATAGAAATTCTCTGGCTGTTGTTTGTGATGCATTATCTTTCTGGCACTCATTTCTGTGGAGAAGAAAAGGGGACTAATATCTATTGCATATGCGTACAAGTACCATGCTAGGCATTTTACATACATTATCCTATTTAGTCCTTGTAAGAAACCCACAAAGCAGGCCATAAAACTTCTATTTTACCAAGGATAAAACCGATTATGATAGAAGCCCAGTGACCTGCTCAATAAAATCTGTGTCAGAAGCAATGTTTGGTCCCCAGTCCATCTGCCTCCAAAACCCATGCCAATACACCACACGAGTGCATGCATTATCTCCATGATAAAATTGCACTCCATCATTTAAATAATACAGCAGAATCTCTTTATTAGAATACTTAATTAGTGTCCCTATTTACCACATTCTTACCACGTGCAGTTGGTTTGGTTTTGTTTCTTAAAGGAGAGAGGGAAATACAGAGTGTATAACCTAAAGCTGGATGCCTATCAACAAACTTGTTCTGTTATTATTCATGTAAACCAGAGCTTCTCAAACTTTCTTATGCTTAGAAATCATCTGGGTGTCCTCTTAAAATGCATATTCTGACTCAGTAGGTCTGTGATGGGGCCAAAGTTCTGCATGTCTAGCAAGCTCCCAGGTGATGCTGATGGCGCTGGTCCAGGGACCACACTTTGAGTGGCAGGGATGTAAGTGAAGCAGGTGTGTATAATACGTGCAACACAGGCAAAAAAGAGCCCGTGGTCTACTAATTTACCTCGGTTATTATTCATCTCGCCCTAGTGGTGACTATCCATGTCTTCATATGATAATCAAAATTGTTTTATGCTACACTCTTTACCCAAAGCCTTAATATTTAAGTAAGTTCAGTATGGAAAGATTTGTGAGTTGGAGGTGACTGAAGGGACTAGACCACATAAGTATTTGAACACTCTTCTCTCACAGTTTCTACCCATTAAATTCTCCTCATTCTCCAAGTCCTGGTGCAAACAACTAAAGTCATTACCTGCTTTGTACACCAACACTCTTTGCTGACACTCCATCTCTATTGTCCATCTCTCGCACTAACTGGGGCTCCCTTGGGACTCTCCATCAAGCCATGCGGTCTCCAGTTAAAAGTGGTCCTCATCCTTGTAATGGTTGAACTTCCGCTACAACAGCCTAGTTAAACAGACATCTAGCCTCTTCTTGACTATCTCCAGTAACAGGAAAATGTTGAGGGAGCCCATTCAGATTTTGGAATTCTTTAACTGTTAAAACTTTTCCCTGAAGACTTCCTGTTAAACATGGAAGATCAAACACATGCATTTATCTCCACTCATTTCCAAAACACCACTAAAACGGCACTAGAGAATAAAAAGTGTATAATCCCGTAGATAGAAAGAATGGGAAAGGAAACAGAAGCAGATGAGAGCGATCAACATTGAGGAGGAAGCGAATGAGCAAGGGACGTACGGCAGAGCAGAGAAGCAAAGCTGAAGCCAAAAAGAGGGAAGTTGATTTTCTTCGCAGAGTCTCCAAAAGTCTCACGAATTGTAGGTATAAATGTCTGAATCTAAGTTTGAGCAGTGGAACTGAAACTGGACAGACTGCTTTGGATAAAAATTTTAATAACGAGAAATCCTAACACACAATCTCTCCATCACCCCAGCCAGGCAACTCCTCCTCCCCTGTGTCAGTAGAAGACCAGAGGTTTACAAAGCTGGAGAAATGGAGCTAGACTGGTTCTGACCTTGCAGTACCAGACACATTGACGGTGTGGACGGCACACCATTAGTGGATATGTTAGGGATTAATTCAACCTTTCTATTTCAACAGTGAAGTTCTCATCTCCTCTCTTTTTTCCTGAATGCTGGTAGTCAGGCCTATTCCTTCCAACCCACGCGCTGTTAGCAAGAATTTGGAGAATTCTGCTTTGGAGAAATTGACCCACCCAAGAGGAAAGATGAACATGTCTCCCAACAGCTGGAGATCCCCTCATGGAAAACTGGCTTCTGCCTGATCACCCCAGAGGGAGGCCCTCAGTTGAGAAGCCACCCCTGTGCACATCGCACTTCTCATCAGCATCTCAGCGCCTCATTCTTACACGTGGTTGGGCAGCCGAGCATCATCAGCCCCCGAGGGAGGTTTCCATACGGAAGACAGAGATCACAACAAACAGAAAAAAAGGCTCAGAAGAAACAGAAAATGCCGATACAAACTTTAAAATAAAGGAATATCTCAGGGTGATAAAAGATGCAACAAGAGCAGAAAGCTATTTTTAATGAATCTCCTCAGAACAAGAATATTCTTGGAAATTTAAAATATGATTGAAAATTTTTAATTAAATAGAAGTGTTTTAAAATAAACTGAGGAAATATTCCAGAAATTTGAAGAGAAAATATTCTAAAAGATTATGAAGTTAGAGGATCACTCAAGATGTTTACCTGACGCCTACCAGGAATTCTCAAAAGAAAAGAGATAATGTCGGGTTTGAGACTATCAAAGAAACGTTACAAACACATTTTCCAAAATGCTTATTTTCAGGTAAAAATGACCCACTGCATACACAACACAGTGTATTTTTTTTAAGTCAAATACTAACTTAAGTCTTCATGAAATTTCAGAATACTGGGACTCAAAGAATCCTAAAATCTACCAATGAGAATGGGCAAAAAAGGTATATATAAAGGATTGAGAGTCTTAACACGAAGAGTTTCTCAATAGGAACACTATAAGCTAAACATAGTTTTCAAATTTTTCAAGCTGTGACACATAGTGAATAAAAATAGTTGTCAGGTACACTGGGGTCCTTAGAGAGTGTGGCTCACAGCTGAAAGCCATCGGCTCAGAGGCTCTGGTCCTGCCTAAAACACTCACGCACTGAGGGGATCAGTCCATAGCCCCGATATGTCAGAGTATGAAATGCAAACTAATTTCAGAGTTACATTTTTATACTCAACTAAATTACCAATCAAGATCAAGACTAAAGGAAAGACATTATCAAACATGCAAGATCTGAAAACTGGGTTTACCTCCAGTGTCCTCTGAGGAAGTTACTGGAAGACATGCTTCTCTAGAACAAGATTGTAAACCAAGGAACAGAAAACACAGAATTCAGGAACCAGGACTCCAACACAACACAGAAAAGCAGAGAAGGGATCCCCAGGAGGAAGGTAAGGGGGTTCCCAGGAAGGGGTTCCCAGTCCTAGAGGACCACCAAATGACAACTGGAGTATGAACACTGAAGAGGGCCAAGCCAACAGGAAAAGAAAGGAGGACACTTAGAGACCATCTGATATTTTCTAGAATATTGATATTAGAGTTTATAAGTTTTGAAGGCTTGGGTTAAATGCATAGAAAACTATCAAAGGAAATCTACGAGACATTACTGACTCAGGAAAAACAGAAGAGGATGTAAGAAAGCATATGTAACTGGTTTGCCACACAACTCAGATACGAACACTATTCACATAGACATAGCTCTGTATACCCTTAGTGTTGAATTAACCAGAATGTGATGAAACAACACTGGTAAGGTGGAGGAGGAGAAATATGTAAGGAAAAGAGGGGCATATAAAAGTAGTCCTCACTTTCCACAGTGGGAAGTCATTAAAAAATAGCAAACTATAAAAAAGCAAGGACTGGAACAGGCACAGTATTTAGAAATGAAAAGGTCAAAGTGCTGAGCTAAATGAGGCTGCCTCTTAAGAGAAGAATGAGAGTGGAGGGGACAGGGCTAATTCTGACCTCAAAACTCTCACCCACTGGTTTGCGTGCTTCTACCTTGTAGAAACGTGGAAGTGGTTTTCTCTCTAAAGCACCTGGCCCCAAGTAACATGGCCATGACACACCAAGGAATGTATACTTAATATTTATTCTTCATTACATACTTATGTATACCTAACGTGTTCCACACACTATCTCAAGTATTAACTATTTAATCCTCATATTATTATATTTATTTCTAGAGGAGGAAACTGAAGCTTCCAAATCATATGGCTGGCCAGTGGCAGAGCCAAGATTTCAAACTAATCAGACTGATCGCAGCATCCAAGCTCTTTACCATCTCGCTATTCACCCTCTAAGAGTTTGTCAAGGCTCAACCATCAAGCCATAAACAGAAGCTTTCCTCTGTCCCCCACATGTTAGGGACACATCCACTTTAAAGACTAAACTGAAACAGGCAGTTCCGCATGTGGCAGGCTAGACTGTTTCAGTCTAGACATCTAAACCTCGAGAGGAGGGGTCAAAAGATTTTTAAAATCTGTTTGAAAGGTATCAGAGAGCTTACAAGGCAGTAGGAGTCTGTGGGGCCAGCATCCAGAAGAAGAAGGAAGTCACGAGGCCCAGAATTTGGAGCCATTTTTCCACTGAAGGCAAGTGCTACTTCCAAACGCAAAAGCAAGGGCTGAGAGGCTGAGAAAGCGAACAGAGCTTCCAAAAGTCTCACAAGACCAGGAAAGAAACTGGAATTCAGGGGCAGCTGAGGAAAAAATGCCTTTGGTAAACACCATGGCTTCAGGTTGGGAATCCAGAGGGTTACACCCTAGTAGTCAGAGCAGACAAGAAATACACCAGCTCTCGCAAACACGGACACCATGCTTACAAAGAGTTCAATTTCTGGCTGAATTAGGATATGTCTTTTCCCTAACTGCCTGTCAGAAACAAAAAAAGCCTGTCTGAAGGATGAAAACATCATCCAGAGTATCAAATTATCTCCATACTTTTTTAATGCATAATGTCTGGAATGCAGTCAAAAATAAGCACATATAAAAACACAATAAGAAGTGATAGAAAGAAGAAAAACATACAATAGAAACAGAAACCCAGAAGATCAAGTTTTTGGAGTTAACAGGTATAGATTTTAATAAACGCCGCAAAAAAAAATCAAATAAAAATTCTAGAACACATTACAATAACTGAAATTGAGAAGTAAAGGAATAAGTTTAATAGTACATTAAAGGCATTTTTAAGAAAGAGTTGGTGAACTAGGACGTAAGACAGAGAAAACCGTCTGGACTGAAGCATAGAGAGAAGAAAAAGGAGGAAAAATACAGAAAAAAAAAGAGAGAGAGGCCACCTTTGCCACTTCTACTCAACATAGCTCTGAAAGTCCCAGCTGGGGCAACTAGGCAAGAAAAAGAAATTAAAAGTATCCAAATAGGAAAGGAAGAAGTAAAATCCTCTTTGTTTGCAGATGACATTAGCACATATGCAGAAAATCCTAAATATTCCATACAAAGAACTCTTAGAACTAATAAATAAATTCAACAAAGCTGTAGCATACAAAATCAACACCAAAAAACTATAAATAATCAGAATAGGAAATTAAGAAAACAATTCCGTTCACAATACCTCAAAAAGAATAAAACACTTAGCAGTAAACGTAACCGAGGTGGCTTCCCAGCTGAGTATCTAGTCTCCAACCAATGCTAATATTAATACAGATACTAATATCAGATGATGTAGATTTTTAAGGCAAAAACCATACTAGGAAAAAAGAGTATCATTTTCTAATGATACAAGAACCCATCCAGTAAGAACATAGATTGATTCTAAACTTTTTGTTCCTAATAATATAACCTCAAATTATATATAGTAAAACTGATAAAACAAAGGAAAGCAGACAAATCCACCACCTTAGTTACTATATGAGTAACTGATAGAACAAGCAGATAAGAAATAGGTAAGATATGGATGATTTGGATAACACAGTTAATGTACTTGACCTAATTCATATATATAAACTACTGCACCAACATGACAGAATTCACATTCTTCTGAAGAGCACATTCATTTGCCAAGATCAACCATATTGCCATAAAGCACATCTCAACGAGTTCGAAAGATTGACACATTCAGAGTATGTTCTCTTACTAAAGTAAAATTAGACTAGAAATCATTTTTTTAAAAAGTAACTTGAAAGCCCTCTAAATGTTTGAAAATTAAGTCATGTACTTCTAAATAACAATGGGTCAAAGAAGAAATCACAATAAAAACTAGAAAATTTTGAACTGATTGATAATAAAACTGACATATCAAAATGTGTGGGATATACCCAGAGTTTTGCATAAGGAAAATGTATGGCCTTAAAAGCGTCTATTAGAAAAAAAGAAAATCTGAAAATCAAGAAGCTAGGAAAAGACAATCAAACTAAATTTAGTAGAAGGAAGGAAATAAAGATAAAAGGAGAAATTAGTGAAATGGGAAAGAAATTGTACAGTAGAGAGAATCAACAAAACTCAGTTCTTTGACAACACGAGCTATATCTCTGTAACAGAGCAAGCCTTTGGGCAGAGTTAGGTCCCTAGAGAGCATCTGTCTAAAGCGAAGTGGAGTGGGTAAGCCTACAGGCTCCAGAGTAAGGCTTCCGGGATTTGTTATTCTTGACTTTGACACTTAGTAGTTTTGTGAACTACTCAAGGTAATATAATGTCTTTGAGACTCAGTATTGTCATCTGAAAACAAAGTTGTAGTGGTACCCAACTCATAGGTTGACATGAGGATTGAATGACAATTTCCATAAAACACAACAAATGTTTGTGATTATCAATACTATTGAGACATCTGAACCCAGCCTCTTGCTGATATTGAATGTCATTCTTTGTAGCCTGTTTTTCTGGCAATGGTCACAAGTGGGCAGAAATAAGTGATAAAAAGGAGGACAAGAGGCTGGCCTGGTGGCATAGTGGTTGGGTTCACGCACTCTGCTTGGGCAGCCTGGGGTTTGTGGGTTCAGACTCCAGGCACAGACCTACACACTGCTCATCAAGCCACAAGGCAGAGTCCACATGCAAAGTGGAGGAGGATTGGCATGGATGTTAGCTCAGGGACAGTCTTCCTCATCCAAAAAAAAAAAAAAAAAAGGAACACAAGGTAGTGATGCAGAAAGTTAAGATGTAGGATGAGTATTCAACCCAAGAGGACACGGCCGACTCCCTAGAGATGTTCCCGTTCCCCCAGCACTGCTGTACGAAGTGCAGGGCCTCACAGGGTAACCTGCAGCAAGTGCACAGACCTGACTTGTGGTTGGTAGGTCTGACCTGGAGGGCCACAGAGAGGGGCTTCTCTGGCAGCCTCGAAAAGCAGCAGTTCAAGGAGGAAGGAAGGAAAGAAGATTAAGTGGACATGGACACAGAAAAGGACAGGAAACTCTCAGCCTGGCCCCAAGTCCCCCAAGTCCAAGATGCAGGTGTTCCAAGGTCACCCCATAATGACAGAGTGTGTACAACACACGGAAAACCAGGGTGGAGCGTGATTCCCAAGGAGAGATGGAAATAAACAGCTCTAGACCAGGAAGAGTCAGAAATGCAAGTATCACTCTGCTAGCATCTTCTCAAAAAAGAGGGCCTTTGGGGGAACAGAATGATTTCCTGTGAGTCATGTAGTTGTGAATTTATAAAACTCATATTTTAGGGAATTTTTGGTTTCATGAGGCTAGCAAGAGGGGCTCATTCTCAACATGGGCTATTCTCCCCAGTGTACGGGGGGACCCAATGCTAAGTGAAGGGAGAGGGCCCCACATGTGGTACATCTGGACCCCTGGGCAGGGTCAGGATAGGTCTGCACAGTTAAGTATTTATGAGCCAAACAGGACAGTTTTGCAGAGTAAAGTGGTCACTGTTGGACTGTGCTGGGATAACCTGGCAGTCAAACTAGGACTTCCGGTCAGCCTTGCTGTAAGTGATGGGAGGAAACTGAACGTCGTGATCACAGCAGCAAATGGTGTTTGGCGAGCCTCCATTTTAAGCACCCCTTCACCAAAATAGATCATCTCTTAGGAAACCACGTTGCCACATTTAAGGGGAAAAACACTCACATTCCTGTAGTTAAGACAACTGGCTTACCCAACTGACTGTTCTGGAAACTTCCCTGCAAATTCACACTTCGAGCCACTTCACAGGTCTTCCTGATAAGTTCTGTGAAGGCTTTCCAGGAGTAGGTCTGTTCCAAGGACAACTGTGCTTTTTCAAGTGTATGAAATATCCTGCAGTCAAAAAGAATCCAGAGAAAACTAAAATTTAATAATAGTTTTCCAAAAGACCAATCCTTACAAATTCGTCTAAATACAAATACATACAAACGCCTGGCAGTCCACTTATGTCAGAAATTAGAATCTTTGAAATAGTTTTCTTAATATACATTTGTTAAACAAAGAATTCCCCATCTGGCTTAAAAAATGAGGGAAAATCACTTTTGGGAATACACAAAATATAAGACACAACAAATCAAGAGAGAATAAAGTGGAAAACTAAAGGCTACAATATGAAATGAGTGTTGAGGCTAGGAAAAATACATTCCCCATTTGACATATTTGACTATGAACTTCCTAGCAGCCAAGGAGAATGAGAATTGATCACACATATAATTCCCAATGACATAAAATAAAAACAAGGCAAATTTTCTGGAGAAACACAGCTCCCAATAGAAGTCGCCCATTGGTAGTTAATGCAAGAATCCGAGTAACGTAATAAACAAGAACCTTGTCCTTATCCACACCTTGGACAAAACAATGGTCCTAGATTTCTTGTGAAAGATTAAGCCAATAGTTAAACTTTAAAGGAACTGTTTAACATTTTGTATTTTTAGATGCTCTCCAATAGTACCAAATAGGTTAACCTTTTTTTTTTCCCCCTGAGGAAGATTTGCCTTGAGCTAACACCTGTTGCCAATCTTCCTCTGTTTTATATGTCAGCTGCCACCTCAGCATGGCCATTGATAGATGAGTGGTGTAGGTCCGCGTCCGGGAACTGAACCTGGGCTGCCAAAGCAGAGCACACCGAGCTTAACCACTAGGCCACCGGGGCTGGCTCAGGTTAATTTTTTTTAAAATAAAAAAAATTAAACATCTCTTTATTCTATTCGTTAGAAATAGAATATACTATGTTGACCTGTTGCTTGAGTAGAAGGAAGCAGTTGGAATCATTTGGTTTCCAACCCTTCAGAAGTTTTCCATCAAACACATACTTACACTGTGGAGGTAAGCTGGTGCTTACAGTCACCAGAAAAGCCACTTTTCCCAGGTGAGACATCGGCTCCCAGCAGCCGGAAGAGCCGAGTACAGGAAATGTCCACTTCCGACAGCTGCGTCTCCAGTTCCCGCCAGCCCAAATATCCTTCAGGTACCGAAACCGGCATGTTTGTGTGCCCAGTAACGACCTCTTGCAAAAGATGATCCTTATCAGGAGAAGATACATAAAGCTTGTAACACGTAAAGCAATTAAATGTGGGTACCTGTGATGCGGCCTTTATCTACTCTCACGGAACAAGGGGTCCGCTTGAACTGTGCATCAAACACTGTGCCCTGTTGTACTGTGATCACCTAAGTAATAGTCCTAGCCTGAGTCTTTACTAGTGCTTGAGTGAATAGACCAAAATAAAGCCCCATCCGGTAATGGGGCAGAAGGGACCCATATGTCCCTCCAAATGCTCCCAATGGACCAGACCTCCTGCTAGTCACGCTCTTGGGATTCCCCTCCCACAATTAATCTAGGCTGGGCTGTGACTCACGTTAATCAACAAAAGGCAGCAGGAGTGACCTGTGCCCGTTCCAGTCCTGCCTTTCTGAGGAGTAGCAGCCCCCACGCCCACTATCTTGCCTGGGATCCCCCTGACTGCCACATGAGAAGTCTGACTGCTCTGCTGGGAGACCACATGGAGAGGCCACAAGGAGAAGAGAGACCCTGAGACTCAAGAGGAGAAAGGCAGTTCCAGTCACCCTGGTGTCCCAGCTGAGCATCCAGACTCCAGCCTCACTGCCATCTGACTGCCACCACAAGAGAGATGTCCAGTAAGACCTCAGAAGAACCACCCAGCAGAGTCATGAGAGATAATAAAATGTGTTTTGTTTTAAGCCACTGAGCTCTGGGGTGTTTGTTAGTGATAAACAACCTCAGCCCCATCAGAAAGGCTACCTCATGTATATATAGCCTGTGAATACACTCTCACCACCAGCAGGTGCTGCCAGGTCCCCACTCTGTGGGGCGCTATGAGTAGGCTGTATAGACACAGAAATGTGGGATGGGCTTTCAGCCAGCAAAGAGCTCACAAACCCAGGGCAGAGAAGCAACTGTGCAAACAGGTAATGTTTTATCGTGCCTGCATGCCTTTCACACACTTTCCCTCTGCCTAGAATTCTCTCCTGATTTCTCCTTGCTTCCAAATCGTACACCTGCTTTAAGGTCCACCAACTCACTTGGAAGGACCCCCAGATGATGCACTCTGCACACCGTGGCTGCCTGCCCTCTCAGCCAGGATAGCGTCTTCGTGTCCAGCACATCATTGCAACTGAGTAGGTGCTAAGAAAGCGTTGGTTGGATTGAACTATGTACACACTACTATCTCAATTTTCTTTTTGCTTTGACATCATTTTTGTTTCACTAGTTTCATTATTTCATTGGTTTCATTTATAAGGAAGAAGACTAAAAATTAAACAGGTAATTCTGAGAACAAAATGGACTACAAAAAAGATGAATGCTATAATTTTTGGTTCTCAGTAAGAAACATATGGGCTGAACATAATTATCTTTACTAACAATTGCTCGGCATCTTGCAGTCCTGAGTGTGTCCTGCAGGGACATGAGAATAACAGGCCTTTCAAAGCCTCTGGCCACTAGGAGCAACAGCTTTGCTCTAAGCTGACTGATCGCCAAAGATATTCCTCCTCTCTTCTTAGCATTTATGCTAGAAATGGAGCAGAACAGGGAACCTGCATCCAGGGTGGCACGGTTTGAAAGCGTGGGGTGCTCTTTGGGAAACCTGTTTAATGTCAAGTAGATTTTGGCTGGATGGGTGGCACACAACATCCTACGGCAGACAGGAGGGACGGAACCCAGGGGCAGCTGGAATCTGCTGATGTCAACACCTGCCTTGGAAAATCCTGGGTTAAATACTAGCATAACCTTGAAAATGAGCCCAGTGGTGCTCTTGGAAGTGATCAAATGGTGGATACTTACAGCATCCTCTACTGAGTCAAGTAGCTTGTTTAAAGCACAGGTCTCACTGGAGGAATTGTGACGACACACAAGTCCCCAGAGGCCCTTCCAGATGCTGGAGTTCCCAGGACGCAGCAGGGCCTCCCTCTCAGACAAGCATCCATTTGGGCACATGTCGGTAGCATTCTTCATCAACAACTAAAAGATAAATGAGAGCAGGAAGGAGGGAACATTTAGAAAGGCTTAGACACCCTCTCCAAGGGCTAGAGAACTACAAACAGAAGTCAGAGGCGATCAAAATTTTACATAAAACATAAAGTTCTTTGAAAACTTGCCTATTGTTCTCTTTATTTTCCTAACAATTCACAACAGCAGCAAAACTGAATATTGCATGAGCTTCTTGAATGTTTTATCAAAATTGTTTATCTGTAATCCTGTGTGGTGCTTTACCTGCTTTAACTCCCAAAACAACACGTCCTTCCCCAGTTTCAATTGGTCAGGTCCACCCAGGTTAGAGTCGTTAGCGGACGCCTCGAGGCGAATGAGGACTTCTGTAAGATCAACAGACGGATTTATTATTATTCGCCTAAGGTAGGCTTTTCCAAGCTTGACTTCTACACGCGCCCATGAATCAATAAACTGAATCCTGAAAACATGCATTTCAGCGACTTGGACCTGGTATCATACATTTTATTATCATCCCGAGAAAGGAAAACTGAGAATAATCAGCACAATTACATTTCATCTTTTCTGAAGACGCATGAGGATGGAGTCGTAGTTACAAGAGAGTTTTACTTCAAAAGCAACAGCCTCCTCATTTCTTCTCTCTCCACCACGAGAGGGTGAGAAGACTCCAGCCTACCTGGCGCACACTTGGCCACCCCTGAGGCAGGCAGAAAAGTAACACCACCATAGTCAGTGGAAGTTCAAAGAAGGGCATTCTGTGAACAAGGAGGGACATGCTCTCCATGCCCGACGCCAAGGAGCAGGAGAGAGAACAGAACAAGGCTGACTCAGAGCGATGTACCCTGGTCCCTTTCCAGCCTGAGCATCATGGATGCTGGTGTGGCCGTGAAGGTCAACCCATGGTCCTCAGAAATCGCCTGTCACAGCCCCATGTGGGTTGGTCAACAGTGAAGAGAAGGATGCACTCTTGACTGTGACAGCGTTATGTATTCAGCCTTGGTGTGCTGTATTCAAAACTCCCCAGGGGCATCACGGCTAAGCATATATACGTATGTAACATCAGCATAACATCTCCAAATTTGCCAAACATTTGCTCCTCATGAGTTGGTGACAAATACACCAGAGCTAGTTTACCTTGGACAAAGTGTAACTTCTGGGCCATAGCATTCCTGAGAGCTCCATCAAGCTGAAGCAATCTCTTCAGAGCAGGCCACTGGGGCAGGTTTTGGAGAATGTTCTGCAATTGCCGTAGATGCAGTAATCTGAAGGCAAAAATAAATAAATGAAAGAAAATGGAAAGCAGTTCAATGTGCCACCTAGGAAAAAGAAAATTCTGATCCCAGGACAATATTCCACTGCTCTGGAATTGCCTTCCTAGACCAAAAGTCCCACTTCACCACACACACCTATAACCATTTTCTAGACAGATTGTACTGCTCAAATTGGGGATTTGGAAATACTTTTAGACAATTAATATGGATTAAACATTTTTTTACCCAAAAACAGCAAAGTATATTCCTAGTAGCATGTAAAAGAGGTGAGAGTTAGGATAAAGTTCCAGGTGAGATTTAAAAACATTTGCCATGAAGCCTCCGGTTATTAGTTGCTGAAAAATATTTTAAGAGTTTCAGAATGTCGAGATGGTGTGTGGTGGAGTACAGGACACATCCAAGCAGTCCCAGTGGGGGAGAATTAGCAGCAGCCGTAAGATTCTCAGAGATCCAGGAAGGACAACCAGCCAGGCAGCTTGATGCCTACAGCCCAGGGGGACAAGGCAAACAGGGTCCAGACGTCTTGCAGACACAGAAGGAGCTTCCAAGCTGGGCCAGCTGCAGAGACTCCATGTTGCCCTGGGAAGCCAGGCAGAAAGTCACTGGGGGAATACTTCAAGCTACCCAGCGGGAGCAGCAGCTGCCTTCCTGCCTGAGTACCTCTGCGTGGAAGACAGAGAGGGCTGGAGGGGTGCTGCTTCTCTGGGCTCCAGCCTGTAGAGGAGGAGGAAGTCTTACACGGGAGGATGGAGGAAACAACCCAGAAGAGCAGCTGGAGAGAAAGTGACTCTGAGAATGAGAGGAAATTGTAAAATTAAAGTTCTACTGCAAAAATAGTGGAATTAACTAAAGAGACCACAGATTCTGGAAGGAATGTACGAAGGGACATCAGCATAGGAGAGGCAGTGAGTCTGTAAAGAAGAGGATAGAGGAATAGAGGGGTGAGTTTAGAAGGAGGGATAAGAGTTGAGAGAAGGCCAATGTTTGTGAGCATCCACTAAGTTTGGCAGATTATCAACACAGGGTCTCCGTCAGTCAGTCTCCATGGTAGCCCCACAAAGTGGGCGGATCATTCTTTCTTTATAGGTAAAACCCAGGGCCACTGGGGAGTCCTGTGTTGAGCCTCCAGCAGACCAAGGGCTTGATAGCCAGAAAATGCCATCAGCCTATGGGGAGGCCAAGCCCATGGAGACTAAGGGGCCAGAGCTGGACCATCACAGACTTGCTTGGTATTGAGATAGCCCCTTGTATTACCCATAACAAAAGTGTGTGCAAGTAGAAATGCAGCTTCAGAGGGCCAACTGCTGGCCCGGCGCACACAGCAGGCGGGGCAAGGCTCTCATCTCCCAACCCTGAGTGTGTGCAGAAGTATGTGTGCGGTGGGGAAAGCTCGGGCCGCGCACTCTTGGTACTTAGTGCAGTGTAGCCTCCAATGTCCCTCAGCTAGCCCTGAACAAGCTAAGAGCCAGGGAGAGTTTCCTGGGGCTTTCAGAGCCCTGGTCTGTCCAAGCGCAGGCCAGACCCTGGGTGAGAGTGCCAGGACGCACTGGAGCTTTATGGGATCATTAAGATGACCTAAGGTGGTATCTCTATGAACATGCATTCAGTAACAGAGATGTTATCTTAGAACAGTTTCAAAACAGATAATCCAAGCAGACAAGCAGGAATGTTTTCAATCCCCTCGAGGCAATGCCCTGCATTTGAAGTTCAGGGATGACAGAATGCTTTGTCCCTGCCCTTAGTCCAGCTAATTGCTATAAGGTATCTGCTTCTGGCTCCTGACATCGCTCTCCGACAGTTTGTATGGCCTGGCAGGGAACTGCATTGCTGTCCCCATCACTAGCACCCACGTGCTCCAGCGCAAAGTAAAAGTTGGGAAACTGGATCTTCAAAAGCAAGATCCTGCCTTCTAACTGGGTTCCAGAAAAAGTGAAAGAGTTGGAAATGTTTAGATTTATTATTTGTTATGTTTTACATCATAAAAACATAAGATAGCCCCAACAATTGTGACAGAAGAATTCTCTTCTCATGCCACATAGGAGGCAAGAGTTTCTGTGACCCATAGTTTGAAACGAACCCTTTTGAGACAATATTGAGGAATCTTATTGTTCTCTTCTGAGGAGAGCCTTAACTTGGGCAGGAGCATAATAAGATTCATCGTTACTCCAAATGGCCACACTCACTGAAGAAGAAGATCCTTTATCACAAGAGAAAGACCACGTTGGTGAATCAATTCTGGTTACCTTACAAATGAAGAAGCCACAAGTTCCACTTTTCACACTTCTGAAATATTTATGGACCTTATATAAACATTTCAACTATACAAAAAGTTTAAATAAATACAAAAACAGGTAGTTCCTTACATAAAAGTACCTCTAAAATGTTTTTGTTCATCTTTAAACAAATGTCAAATACATAAAACCTAAAATCCAAAATGCTGACACCTTCTCCAATGTCATTCCCCCATTAGAGTGTTTTCAACATCTGAACAGGCACCTGGATGACCGCAAAACTCCGTGGCGGTCCGCAATACAAGCCTTGCCTTTTCCAGCTGCTAGCTGGACACTCATTGTCTAGTTCTACAGAATACATTCCTAACACACTCATCACTCACTTTTCAAAATTCAGGGTGGTCTAGCCTAACCAATATCAAGGAGGAAAATGTGCCTTACATCTTCGGAGATGTCTGGTTGCCTCTTGGGCCACCTGCTGCGAAGCTATCATTCAGGAAGAGAAGCGCAGTGTGCAGAGCTTCTGCCACCTTCCACGGCTCGCTCTCTTCCTGAAACTGACTCCTCACGGCCTCCAGACTGTGACTGGTCCCTGCGAGCACTCGCTGACACAGGCTGCCCTTCTGCCACCGATCAAACACCTACACAGTTAGAAACAAAACGCCATTATCAATAACAATGGGTTAGAAATAATAGTATTTAGTTAAAAACATTAACAGACCATTCTAGACGACAGATAGCCCATCTTGATGTTGTTGACGGATTGAAATGTCTGTTACTTGAATTATGATTGAATTTCCACTCAGAAATTAATGGTTACAAATGGCAACAATGGATGCAAGCAATTTTTAAATTGGGTCTTATTTCTCTCTTTCCTTCCTCCATCCAGTTCCCACAAGATAAGATAGTAACACACATTTCTAAACAAGTGACATATGCTTTAAAAACTAAACGGACATGTTTGGGATAGTATAAGTACATTCATATACTTTAAAATTATATCATCACTAACACATAGTTATTAACTACCATTTTAGGTCATGGACTTTGGGATAATGATACTAAAGGCAGTTAGTGTTGTAGCTTATCATCAATATCACACCAAAATAGATCGCTCATGCCCAAATCATAAAGCGCAGGGAACTGCATGATGAGCAAATGCTTATTTGTGTGAAATAACCCTGAATTAACCATGAGTTTAGGTGACCCAGAGGATGCGCAAAGCGAATGTGTCTACCTGACCATGTCCCATGCTGGTCAGTCAGTTCAGTGCTGTCCCTTGATCATTTTAGTGCCAAATAAATTTAGTGCCACCAGACGGACAATCACACCTTCATTTTTCTAGTATCCACTATTTGAGATTTTGATCTTTATCGGTGACACACATTAGGGCACAAACAGTTTAAAATGTGTGGGTTTTGAGGAAAACATATGATGGGAAATGTAATGCCCATAAAGGGCATGGAGAGTGATCATCACATGGGCCCCTGTCTCCACAGCCTCCCTGAAAAGCACAAGGCTGGGAAGGGGCCAGGGCCCCCCGGGCTTCCGAGGCCGTCATAGAATCACTGTGGTGCTCTGCGCCGCACCAGCCGCTCCGTGAAAACAGACCACAGCCTTCTTTCTCATTGCTCCCCTTTAATTCACAGTCACTGTCTGGGCACAGCCAGTGTCAGACAAAACCACAGCAAAGGGACAGGCCAGTGGGCACCCCAAGTACTCTGGGGTGCTGAATCCCTGCACTCACGAACCAGAGGAGGGGTCAGAGCAGCCCAGTGGAAACCCCACAGGCCAAAAATAGATGGTGGTTTTTGTAATTGCCTCGTGCACGTTTAAGTCTAAGACGGACTTTCTGGTGACATTTGTGTTGAGGGCCCAGCGAGCTGAGGCCGATGGATGCTCATGGGAGAAAGGGCACATATGGCCAGCACGTGGGGCTCCTAAGGCCTTTCCTGGGAAGGACATGGAATGAAATAGTGAACAGGGGGCGGGGGGAGTGAATGGATTTGTGGGTTCAAAGCTTCAGTCACCACGATGAAGAAGCTCCAGAGATCTTCTGCACAGCCTCGTGTCCGTAGTTCACAATACTGTATTGTACACTTGAAAGTCGGTGAAGAGGGTAAATCTATATTAAATGTTCTTACCAAAATAAGATAAAATAACAAAAATAAACAAAATCACAGTGAAAGATGCAGGAGGAAAGTGAATGGGGTTGCACACACGTAGAAGTGGTGCACGCCGGGACAGATGTGTTCTGATGTGGGCAGCACCTGTTTGTAGAGCTGCAGCCAGCTGACGGCACGGATCAGATAGTTTTTGGCCGCTGACCACCTGGGGTGACAGTGTCCGGGGTGACCTTCTCTGTCAGCTTCATCCTCGGAGGTGTGGGACAAAACTGAACACACCATCCACTCGAGTGAACCATCTGTCGGAATCTGGCAACGATATGAAAACTATTTAGAAGTCAAGCTTTTTATCCTAGAGTGTTCCTTCTAAGAACAATATCACAATCTTGCCAAAGGAAAAGCTCCAACACGTGCTTGATTGAAGAAGTAACAGGCTGAGAAAGTGTCACTTATAACATCTGTGTGAATGTGCCTTGAGGGAAGGCTTTTGGAGTTGAGGAATAAATGGATTATATTTTTCAAGAGAGTCCACAAGCAGTGGGAACAGCCGTTTCTCCAGGCTGAGGATGCGGGGATGAATCAAATATCCTTCATTTTCACTCTTTGGCCAAAAGCAAACACGGGCCAGCCCAGATTAATGGACACCCGGGACTAACAGAGTTGCTTTGCCAGAAACATTTCTTTTCTAATTATCAAACATGGATTAAGTTGGAAGGATTCAAATTGGAGTTCTGGGTCAGAAATTGTTCAACATTTTTGAGCCAAATCGTTATTTCTGTAAATGAACTTCCACACGCAGTTTTTCTAACATTGCTCTATAAAAATACTTATGTTCGTGGTAGAATGAACCACATTCCCCTATTATATAGTTTTACAATAATTGTGGTGTCACCTTTTAGAAATTCTATCGATGGCAATGATTAAAAAGCATTAGGGGCCAGCCCGGTGGCGTAGTAGTTAAGTTCGTGTGGCCCACTTCAGTGGCCCAGGGTTTGTGGGTTGGGATCCCGGGCACAGACCTACACACTGCTCATCAAGCCATGGTGTGGTGGCATTCCACAAAATATAGGAAGACTGGCACAGATGTTAGCTGAGGGACAATCTTCCTCAAGCAAAAAGAGGAAGATTGGCAATAGATGTTAGCTCAAGGCCAATTTTCCTCACCAAAAGAAAAAGAAAAGAAAAAAAGCATTAAAGCCTCATTTGTTCCCTTTGTAGTTTCCTTAAGGATCCAGATTAAAAATATTCACTTGTGACTATCAAGTCACAAAGCCACTTGGACCGTCACAGATTTTGTTCTGGTTTTTTTTTTTCCTTTAATTAAAAAAATGTCTGGGGCCAGCTCCGTGGCTGAGTAGTTAACTTCCTGCGCTCCACTGCAGCGGCCCAGGGTTCAGATCCTGGGCGCGGACATGGCACCGCTCATCAGGCCACATTGAGGCAGCGTCCCACATCCCACAGCTAGAAGGACATGCAACTAAGATATACAACTGTGTACGGGGGCGTTTGTGGAGATAAAGCAGAAAAAAAAAAAAAAAAGATTGGCAACAGTTGTTAGCCCAGGTGCCAATCCTTGAAAAAAAAGGAAGATTGGCAACAGTTGTTAGCCAAGGTGCCAATCTTTAAAAAAGAAAAGAAAAATGTCAGCAAGTATCATGTATCCTAATAGAGAAATAAGGCCCAGTCCCTGGCCTGAGGACTGGCATGGTCTGTAAGCCATCAGGTTCCTGGGATGCATGCTACCACAGAAGGTCGCAGGACAGGAAGGCAGAGGTAGGGGTGAGGTCGTGAGGGTTCCACAAGGTCATTAGACAGGAATCATTTTTTAACTGGAGAGTGGAAAAAGGAAGAGAGAAAGAAGACTCCAGTCCAGGAGCAGCACATGCAGAGGCCCTGGAAAGTGGCAGTTTCCAGAATCAGGCAGGACTCAGGGGAGGACCTAGGAACCCATTATGATGCCGGCTTTATGTAGGGTGGGAAGCAGGGTAATGGGCCTCCAAAGATGCTCATGTCCTAGTCCCCAGAACCTATGAATATGTTATGTGGTGTGGCAGGACAGAAGTGAGTCTGTAGATGGAATTCAGTTTGCTTATCTGCAGATTTTGAGATGAGATTATCCTGGACTATGAAACAAGCCCAGTGAAATCACACAGGTCCTTAAGTGTGGGAGAAGGAGGCAGCAGAGTCAGAGTGATGCACCATTAGAAAAACTCCACCAGGGGCCAGCCCATTGGCACAGCGGTTAAGTTCGCACATTCCGCTTCAGCAGCCTGGGGTTCACCAGTTCAGATCCCAGGCATGGACCTACGCACCACTTGTCAAGCCACGTTGTGGCAGGCGGCCCACATATAAAGTAGAGGAAAATGGTCACAGATGTGAGCTCAAGGCGAGTCTTCCTCTGAAAAAAGTGAAGAATTGGCAACAGACGTTAGCTCAGAGCTTATCTTCCTCAAAAGAAAGAAGAAAAAAAGAAAAACTTAACCAGCCATTGCTGGCTTCAAGGATAGAGAAGGAGTCACAAGCCAAGGAATGCAGCAACCTCTGGAAGCTGGAAGAGGCAAGAAAGCTCCTTTCTTCTCCTTGGAGCTTCCAGAAGGAATGTGGCCATGCAGACACCTTGAATTTACCCTGTGGAGACCCATTTTGGACTTCTGACCTCCACAACTATATGATAAGAAACATGTGATGTTTTAGGCCACAACTTTGGTGGCAATTTGTTATAGCAGCCGTGAGGGACTCATACCTGTGGTACGCAATTTCCACGGAGCTGTATGGACTATGGACACTCAGTGCTATTTCCTGACCATTTTCCTTTTAATTCCAATTTCAAAATGTGTACCTTCTAAAGTAAAAGTTTTATATAGTTTGACTCAAACTATATTCTAAAATAATGAGAAAATTACATCATAAAGTACGAAGAAAATTGGAGTAAAATTCAGCTGACTGGAGTTATTCTGTCTATAACAGTGCATAGGAAACGCCAGGGTCACAATTCCAAATCCTACAGGAGATATATGGTTAATAAAATTGTGCCGGGTGTAAGACAAGAACAGAAAACTGCTCATACTGTGGCCAAGCCTATGACCTGCCTGGCAGTGGGGTTTTTCCAAACACCGTGCCAGCACAGGAGTTAACAGGCTGTGTCCAGGGAAAGCCAGCATCTCACCCTCAGACTAACTGCACAGATCCGGAACCCAAAAGTCAAAAGCAACAGTCTGAACCCTAACAGTGACTGCATTTAACTGTGAAAAGTGCCCTCAGAGAAGTACCAGGTTGTGAGAACTCCGAGAAGTGAGAAAAATCCACACCTTGAGTGTGAACCAAGACCCAACAGGAGAGTGTGGGTTTCTCCAACCATTCAGCATCTCAACCCTGCACTCAGAGATGCGCCAGAAAAGCCCTCACCCAGGAGGCAGTTCTGGAGGAGGGGTCCACACACCGAAGGGAAACAGGTGTGTAGTTCTTTGATCCTGCACTATGCAAAGCCGAAGTGCCACAAATGCACTGAAGTGATGAATGGAAGCTGTGTGGGTAAAGGATCCCTCCCAGAACCTTGGGAACAGCAGCAGTGAACTGGGTCTTAAGGGATCAGCTATCCACCATCTTTATTTTACACAGTTTGCAGAGTGAGGCTTATATCCGGTAAGCGTGGCTGTCCTTTATGACCTCCGCCTCCTGCTCCCCAACTGCCAGCATCTCTTTGCCTGGAAAGCAGTCCTCTCCTCCCCTTTGTGCTCCATCTGGATCCCTGCAACTGCCCACTGCTGTCTCGTCTTCAGAATCCCACACCCTCACCTGAGCTGCCTCCTCCCACTGCTAGTGTTTTGAGCAATAAAGGGACTATTACTTCCAAACTGCCTTTGAGGCTGGGATAAAATGACAAGGTAAGAAGAAAGGGACACTTCTAGAAAAGCCAGACACAGCAAGGGCCCGTCATGCTCAAGGAGCTCAGATTTTAATAGAACTCTCCTGTGCTGCTGCCCTCTCCCACTCCACCACCCACCCTGCCCCAGGAGCATATTCTAGAGTCACTCTCAAGGAGAAATCCAACAGTGTGAGAAGCAGTCAAGCACGTGTACCTCCTGTAGTTCAGCTGAATAATTCAGGATTTGTTCTGCATGACGGTCATCAAAACCAAACCGGAATTTCAGATCAGCCTGGACCTTCTGTGGATCCCATACCAGCTTCCGCAGGGATAGGCTGTATCCTGGTTCTGCAAGATAACCAGTGATTCATATGGTCGGTTGTTTCAACAGTGTGACGTGTCTAAAGTAATTCAGAAAATGATGCCTTTTTCACTTCTAGAGGAAAAGCAAATGAAGATCAAATGCCATTTGGACAATCAAATAGGAGAAGCTAATAGTGGATGCCACAGAGAGTGTGGTCAGATGGCACCCCCTCCCCAGGAAAATGATTGCAAAGATTCTAGGGGTAATCCGACAACGCATTTCAAGAACTATGAAATTCAAGTCATTGAGCAATAAGTTCACTTCTAAAAATCTATCTCAAGAAATCTAATCAGATATATGAAGAAAAAGTAATCTACAGCAATGTTACTGCATTGATTTTATACTGATTAAATATTGAAAACTAGCTAAGCATCTAGCATGGGGGGAAGCATAAATTACGGTATATTCATGGCACAAAATACCAAGGAGTCTTTAAAACCATATTTCCAAAAGTTATTTCAAAACATAAACAAAAGATTCCCTAAAAGAATTAACCAAGGTATAAAGCTCATAAGCTACCCAAATAACCCAAGCATGCCACCCAAGTGGCACACCCAAAATACAACTCAGAGACTCTCCAACGTTTGACAAAATCTGTGGCAAGTGTGGCCTGGCAATGACAAACATGAAAGCATATAAATTCCAAGGTGAACCTTCATCTGAAAACCCAACAACTAGATCGTTTCAGAACATGATTCGACAACCATCTGCTAAGTGCCTACACCTGCTAAGCACCCCAAAACCATTTTCACATGCGTGATCTCATGGCACCTTAAGTTAACACTGTGGGTCAACAGAAAAGGCAAAATCCTGCCACTTAGAAAAAAGAGCCCGGTCAGGGAACTTCTGGAAGGTATTGAAGATGGGGGGGCCCCAGGAATCCAAGACTCCTCACTTCCAGTCTGGTTGTTTTTGCACGATATCAAGAGAAAAAGACTGGCTCTGAGATTTAAACGAGCATTTATTGTGTGTCGAAGAGGCACGAGGCCCTAGGCCAGGCATTTCCCACATCAGGTCTTGGTGAGATCTCCAAAAACCCCACAGGTAGGTGCAGCAATCATGCCCTTTTTGGGGAGAAGGAAGCAGACGTTGAGAGTCACTTAAGGTCACACTTATAGATTAAGTTGTGATTCAAACTCATAAACTCTGATTCCCAAGCCTGAGTTGTAATCACTAATCTCCACTGCTCTCAGAACATATTAGAATTATTCAGAGAATTCCAGAAAGGAGGGGGGGAAATATATGGTAACACCAGTCAATGAATGTGTATAAAACGATAAAATTATTCTAAAAAGGTAAAAGACATCTTGAGTTCTGAAGCTCATTGCTGAATGACAGAGTTCAGAAGACATGGATTAACAATCTCAGTCAGTAACATGACTGGTCCTTTAGCCCAAAGCCACTGACAGGGCCTGTCCCTGTCCTTTCACACACCGTGATCTGCCTATTGGGCCAAGAATTTTTCTTGGAGATAACAGAAATGAAGACAATTTTCAGTTGCCTCTAGAAGTATGTTTTGTAATAGTATTCCATAGCTCTGATTCACTGGAAAATTGATAGAAAATTGCTTACTTTAACTACCTTCCTAACTGTAATTATATTTCCACCTGTAAGGTAAATTGATTGTTGTAATTTGGATGATACACAAAAACTTGAGCTTCCTAATGAGTTTGGTAAAATGAGGTCACTGGAAGATTTCAGTGAGGTATTTTATGTCTCCCACTCCACATCTGGGTTTTGTTCTGAGTATGAGGAATAGCAGTTCTCGCTGGAATTAACTTACAGGAGAAGCAGGTTGAATATTAATGACCTGGCTTCCGTCTGGCAGAGTGTGCAAAGAAACTCCTTTTGTCTATGGGGGTCCTTCCTACACTGAGTCACGAGAACCTGGGGGTGGGATCAGAGTTGATGTAGGATGTCATGTTAGGTGGCTCCAGGGAGCAGGAAAAATCCGGAAGGAATCAGAGAAATCTCTGTATGTAACCATCTCATTATATAGGCCAGGAGACTGAGATCTTCAGAGTAAATGGAAGATAGAGACCACGTAATCCTGGGGCGCCTGATCCCAGGCTTGCCTGCCTCCGATCCACCCCTGATACCTGCCCCAGGAGTACCTTTCTACAACGCAAAGCTAATTCTGCTCCAGCATCCTTCTGTGATCTGGCCTGAGCTCTCTGGATTACCTCCATTACCTGCCATCACCCACTGTACCCCTGACACACTGAATGTCAAACACATGGGCCCTCTCACGTCCCAGAACTTCACATACACTGTTCCTCTTCCTGGCAGTGCTCCCTGGTCTCTTTGATGAATTCCAACTCATCCTTCAAAACTTCTCCTTGAAGTTTTTCCTGGGAAAGATGCCAGATCCCTACACTGTGGCCTTTGTTTTTTCTTTATTGATACATCTCTATCGTTTACTAAACATGACTTTCCTGAGAGCAAGAACCACGTCTTATTCAGCTTTTTATATCTACTGCATGGGACAGTGTGGCTCCTAGAAAGTGCTCAATAAGTGTTTACTGAATGAGAGAATGAGTAAATGAATGGATGGATGGGTGGATGGATTGATGATGGATGAATGGGTGGATGGTTGATGGATGGATGGATGGACAGATGGATGGGAGGTGGATGGATGGATGGATGAATAGGTGGATGGATGGATGAGTGGGTGGATGAGTGGTTGGGTGCACAGGTGGGTAGATGGATGGATGGATGGATGGATGAATTCTAACCCCACTGTTCTCTCTATATAGTTCTCTTACAGAAAGAGAGAGAGATAAAGAGAGAAGGAGAGAATTAAAATTACAATGTTCAGGTCTAGTTGACAGTGCATAAAATAATACCCTGAAACAAAGAGTATAATGGTGGTTGCCAGGGGCTGGGAGTAGGGAAAATGGAGAGATTTTGGTCAGAGTATAAACTTTCAGTTACAAGATGAATAAGTTCTAGAAATCTAATGTACAGCACGACAACTATAGTTAATAATACTGTATTGCATACTTGAAATTTACTAAGACATCTTATACATTATCACCCCAAAAACGTAACTATGTGAGGTGATAGATGTGTTAATTAACTTGATCATGGTAATCATTTCACAATGCATATGTACATCAAATCATCATGTTGTGTACTTTAAATATAACATAATTTTGTCAGTAAAGTAAAATAAAATGAATATTCAATGAAAAAAGAAAGAAAAAATACCTAGGGTCAAGAATAGAGCTAAATAACACCCCCTCCCCAACAGAAGGGCTGTCTATTCAGTTAGTAGGCTTTACAAATCTATATTAACCTGCTTCCTCTCACTGGCTTTACTGTTTTTCAAATATTTCTTCCCACTAGAAGCTCAGGAGAGAGGAAAGATTAAAATCACAGAACCCATGATAGGTCTATCCTTAGAAGACAGGTCAAAGAATTTTAAAATCAGTTCTTTTTTAATTAAAAGTGACATTTTTATTAGCAATGACAGCAGAATCTCAACAATATTAGAAAGTCAAATTCAGGTCTGAGTTCCAAATTTTCAGTCCACTTCTATCTTTTACTAACAGAAACAACTGATTCTTTTTTGCATTTGATATTTTAATTAAATCATTTCTTTGAACAGCATTTTAGCTCTATGGTGGCTGTCAAGAAATTTAACTAGTAAAACAATGGAAATATCACAACAGCTCTAAGGGACCCATACCAGTGGCTGCTGTTCCATGCTCCTGCAGAAATGTCAGCGTGGAAATGGTCACATTCAGGATGATTTTAGAAAATCTGGAAAAAGTGTTGTTGAGTGGCAGCCAATCTAAATCTTCCAGAGATGTTAAGGAACTAGAACCAAAACAAAACCAGAGCAACGTGAGTTAGCAAAACAAGCGGCATCGATTCCAGATCTACTTCCGTACTCCGACCGGGCCCCATTCCCGTGCAAGACATGGGTGGTCCATTTACATATCAGCATTCACCATGGCTTTCAATGTGACCCTAATTCCCTGGGCTAGGAACTAAACGTAAGAGGTAAGTGCTTTCTTAAGTTCATTTGGGCAGCCAACGAGGCCAGCCCGGGTGCAAAGTGCTGTCACCCCAGAAGAGCAAAATAGCACTCAATCTGACTGCTTCAAGTTCAGATGCTCGGTGTAATATTCAGAGGGCAGCCTACTGGACTGTCACGTACCCCAATCCTCCACTCTGTCTTAACCCATGGATCTGAGTACATCAGGGTTTCAATCAGTGGTTTTGAACTGTTTCATAGAACAAGGGGCTTCAGGGAGTCCACGTGTATATAAAGTTAATTTTGTTTTTTTAAATATCAATATTTTATTTTATAAATAATCATAATTAAACCCATAAGTTGGAAAATCTATTCAACTGAAGTGAGAATATATCTCAATGCTACCAACACACAACCAACAATACATAAGTCGTGCTTCAAACAGCTTATTTTCCCACAGCTTCTCGTTAAGGAAAGTCCCTCATGGCGCTCTTGTGTATCTTTGAGCATCGCAAGATTACGTGACAGATCCCCGAAAACTGGCTCCGCACGCAAATACTTATCTCTACGAATGCAAATTTTCTTGACATCACGTCACCCACGCAAAATATAGAAAGAAAATTAACGTGGAAGCTGATATGGTTAAACAACCGTTGTCAATATCTGCTAATTTCAAACTCTGTCTCTCCAAGGAGCCCTGGTGCTCCCACTGCCCACTGCTCCCACGCTCAGGGTTTAGGGCAGGGCCTCCAAGGGAAGCACCCCAACGTGTTCAAGTCAACCAAGACACTGTCAAAATACGTCCCATTCTCCTACACTGACAAATACGCCTGCATAACAGCCTGGAAAAGCAGGTTCAAATTTAGAATTTTCTGATTCTCAGAATTGTGCACCAGAATATAGGGGTTTGGGAGCACCTGCTCCCGTTCCCCCGCTCACCCCTCCTCCATTGGACACCCAGCTCCATCCGTACCTCAAGGGGCCTTGTGTGCACACATGTGGACACTCCATCCTGCCCATCCAAACACCATCCACACCCTCTGCACCACAATCCTGCCAACCCTGGGCCTTGGGGTGCACACTCCAGTGGTGGGAGCTGCCCTCACAGTGGGGTAGCAGGGAAGAGGCCCACACGGTTCTGGAAGTGGGCTCGGGCCACTGGGGCAGGGAGCATCAAGGTGAGGGGGCTCTGTGAGGACATCCTCTCAGCCCTCTGGGCTTCCTGAGCCATCAGCAGAGGCACAGGTTGCTCAAGGCCAGACAGGGGACCCTCTTTGGGGCAGGGACCCCTCTAGCTCTGGCCTAAGGCCAATGCTGATTGTTCTCACTGACGGCCGATAAAACAAGTAACAATTAAAAACCTTAAAAAAACATAGACTTTTACCAATAAAATACCATATTTATACAATAGGTTGACACAAAAGAATTCAATTCGGGTGGGGGAAATCCATGTTATTAAAACACGGGAAACCCGCCAAAGGAAGTAGTCCCTCTCAAAGGTAACCTCCAGGTAACATTATGGTCAGATCCATAATAGGAGAACAATGTTCAACTCAGTGAGTTACGCAGCAGAAAGAACTGAGCTTTTCAGTTCTGGAAGATATTTTGGGAAATTGTAGCATAATTTATTAATAAATTAGTTAAAATTATTATATTCATGTATCATCTCCAATAATGAAAAACTTAAACAAACCGAAAGTCAATTATAAATGATCAAGAAAATTATGGTGTATGATAACTTATCAAAATGGAATATTATGCAGCCATTAGAAATGATCATTTGAAGACTATTGGAACATGTGAAATGTTGATGTAAAATAAATTGTTTAAATCAGGGAGAATATGCTCTGAAAAATGTGACTGCATTTATGTAAAATATTTATACAGGCAGACAAGGAATAAATGTGGAGATGCAAGAGTTCCAGCCATTTCAGGCTGACATCGTTCTGAATTTTTTTCCTGTATCAAACAATTACTCAGAGATACATATTTTCCCATTAAAAAGTAAGGAAGAACAAACAACACATTTATAAATACTTATATTTTTCTTTTTAACTCACTTCAGAACTGCCTGGAGAAGGTGTACTCCCCCACGTATGCCATCTGCAATGTGAACATTGTTTGCGTATAGTCTTGGCAGTAAAAGTAGAAAGTTCCAGATGTGGGGCTGCTGGTGAAGGCTTTCCAATTTTGATATCATCTCCTCAGTCTTATTGAGATCCACCTGATATAAAAAAATATCAAGAGTTTTCCTCTTTAGTTTTGTTAACCAATTAAATGATTGGCGGATAGGGGGAGGCACCAGAGCAAAGGGGTGAGAATGTGGAACCTCTGGTGGCAGAGACTTATGCCTGAGAAGTCACTATTTTGAATAAACAAGATTTAAAAATTATTCACCAACTGGAAGAAAATATTTGTAAATCATATATCAAACCAGGGGTTAATTTTCCAAAATATATGAAGAACTCATACAACTTAACAACAAAACATTGAACAACCTGATCAAAAAATGGGCAGAGGAGGGACCAGCCCAGTGGAATAGTGGTTGAGTTCATATGCTTCACTTCAGCAGCCCAGGGTTTATGGGTTTGGATCCTGAATGTGGACCTACACACTGCTCATCAAGCCATGCTGTGGCAGGTCCACATACAAGAGAGAGGAACATAGCACAGATGTTAGCTCAGTGACAGTCTTCCTCAAGCAGAGAGGAAGATTGGTAACAGATGTTAGCTCAGGGCTAATCTTCTTCACCAGAAAAAAGGGGGGGGGGTGCAGAGGATATGAACAGACATTTTTCCAAAGAAGATATACAGATAGCCAATACGCACATGAAAAGATGTTCAATATCACTAATTATTAGGGAAATGCAAATCATAACGACAATGAGATATCATCTCACACCCATAAATATATACACCCAATGGGATACTACTCAGCCATAAAAAATGACAAAATTGTGCCATTTGCAACTACATGGATGGACCTTGACGGTATTATGCTGAGCAAAATAAGTCAGACAGAGAAATAAAAATACCATAGATTTCACTCATATGTGAAGTAATAACACATAGATAAGGATAGTGGTTACCCGGGGGGAAGGGGATGAGGGAAGGACAAAAGGCGTAAAGGGGTACATGGTGTATGGTGATGGATAAAAACTGGACTGTTGGTCATGAACACGATGCAGTCTATACAGAAACTGAAATATAGTGATGCACACCTGAAATTTACACAATGTTGTAAGCCAACATGACCTTAGTAAAGTAAGTTTAAAAAATTATTCTGTTGGGTTTTTTTTTAATTTTGTAGAAATAATGGACAGAGAAAGGGAGATAGAAGTCTGTTTTTATAAGAAGTTGCACCAGTTTCTAAGATTTTGAGAAAGATCTTAGAAATGAATGATGAGTTGTTCAAATGTGAACAAAAATAAACTACCTATTGTTATTAGAGGCTTTCCTCTAATGGCAAGGGAACCCAATCATAACTGATATCACAGTACAAACAGTTGAATATTATAATTCCTCCACACAAAAATCCCTGACTCACTCTCTTCCACCACCCAAAGAGCTGTTTTGATGGCACAACCAATAGAACCCTAGACTGGAGGAAGGTAAATTAAAAATTATGGCTAAAAGAATATTTTGCCAGCACAGGCATGAAATAAGAAACTACAGACCAGATTTCTTTTTCCTGAGTAAAAAAATGGGACAAAAGGAAAGAAGTAAAGATGTTCGTTCTAATAGGCAGGAGAACTTTCTCCTCAGGCAAAGGTGTAGGGAAAGTGGTAACAAAATCCATCTCATTAAAGCCAAAAAGCAGTTGCTTTAAAAATAGCAAAGCAGGAAAGGTTTGAATACGAGGGCAGCACTAAAAGGAGTAGAGACAAGGACTGTGTGGGAAAAACAGAAAGAAAACCCAAATTTTAACTAAGCATTGATGGCTTGGTCAGAAGGCACCCTTTTGAGCCTGGTATGTGGTACAGAACCTTCAGATTATTCTAGACACCGGAGTTTTTTCACACCGCCTGCTAAGAATGGCAAAGTGAAAAACAGAATGACCGCGAGTCTCCAGTCTGTCCCTGAGCGCCCACGCTCCCTCTGGGTGACGGTACAGCCAGACTCTCAATGACATCCCAATGAGAACTAGCCTACATGTCTGTGTCTGAGCCCTTCAATCGCTGGCTCTCTTCTCTCAATCTAGTTCCCATTCCTTCGATAAAGCTAAGTTCAGCATTTTGCATCACTCGGAAAAGTTACACTATCTTTTCTTCCGATTAGGTACAGTGCTGTGGTTGTTTTAAATAAAAGCTCTTCAGATCTCCAGCTACTCCACATAGGACATGGCTCCCTCTGCCTCCACACCACCGTCAGCAGGAATGAAGAGGGGGTCCCAGAAGCCCCCAGGGCCACTTTCTGCCATTTCTTGAGGATTTTGGCTTCTGACCCTCTGCCATTCTATCCAACATAACTCCTTTGACGATTCTTAGAAACTTCAATATCCGCTATGTGATCGATCCTTCAAATCACCTGTGTTACTTGAGCCCCCTCATCCAACATTTTCTGCTACCTGCTTGAATCACCTATTCCCATGGTCAAAATCAACCAAAAATGTGTCCAGACTTTGTCAATTTTCCCATGGAGGGCAAAATGTCCCCCTGTTCATAACTAGTGCCTGACTGAAGGCTGTGTTCCTAGAGCAAGTCAAATTACGTGCCAAACACATGAATCTCAGACCTAATGAGATCAGATGGACTCCAAGCCCATCTTATAAAGCCACTCACGCTGCCATCACCCACCACCCTCAGGCCTCAACATCAACCTTCTGCTTCCCCTAGAGGGAGAGCCTTGCTCAAGAAAACTAAAACTCGTCTTTCAATCCATTCATAAGCCATTCTGGCTGTCTTAAATACATCTTCTACATAGTGTTATCAAAAATCAAATCATTAGAAAGAAGTGTTTGAACAAATTAAATTTAAAACCAGTGTTTTTTAATTAAATCATTAGTCTCTGAAGACTGAATTTCAAACTTTTGTTAATATACTTACCATTAAAAAACTGGAACCATAAGAAGAATCTACAATAAAGAAGATTTCAGAGATATTAGTTCAATAAAGAATCAGAAAGCATTTGCTGAGTGCCTATTTTAGTTCTAAAATCAAATGAACCATCACAGAATCCCAGCCCAAAAGATGATTACACCCAAACTGAAGACTAAATCTGAAGGAAACAGTCACTTTTGGTTGCCAAAATACATTCATAATAAATAAATTTCTGGAAAACGATTTAACAGGCAAATCAAATTCAATAATCTGCCAAAAAGTATTATTTTATCAATCTCTATTCTACAAGCATTGTGAGCATTCACGACAGGACAGAGAAAGTGAGGGGATAATAAAGAAAAGCAAGAAAAGTTGAGGGAAAGAAAAGTAAAATTACGATTTTTCACATTATATTCATTGTGACATAATCAGGAATATCTACGTGGCCCCTGTCCCTCGTTCCTGACACAGAGCCCTTAAAACCCTCATAATTTCCTGAGCGATGGGGGTGCTGGAATATCTCTCATTATAACATCTAGTCTTAGCCCCTGGTTCCTGACACAAGAGCTTCTAAGACTCTTTGAATCTCTGGAGTGAGAAAAATGTCTCTTTGTGTAGTAATGAGATGATAGGTGCTGAGGCCCCAAGATAGCTTCAGGATGGGGGCTGGCGGCCGAATGACCAAGGCAGGGTTAGAGGGTTGGAACTTTCAGCCCCATCGCCCAGCCCCTGGCCTCCATGGTGGGGAGAGAGGCTAGAGATTGAGTTAATCACCAACAGCCAGTGACTTAATCAATCATGCCTACCTAATAGAACCTCCAACAAAATGCTAAATGATGGGGTTCAGAGAGCTTCTAGTTTGTGAACACATCTACATGCCAGGAGGGTGGCGCACCCCGACTCCACAGGAACAGAAGTTCCCGTGCTTGGGGCCATTCCAAATCTCCTCCTATTACTTCTTCATTTGGCTGTTCATTACAATATAATGTATTCTTTATAATATCCTTTATAATAAACCTGCAAGTAAAGGGTTTCTCTGAGTTCTGTGAGCCATTCTAACAAATTACAGAATCTAAGGAAGGAGTTGTGAGAAACACCAATCATAGCCGAGTTGGACAGAAGTGTGGGTACCCTGGGGACCCACTATTTGCGATTGGTGTCTGAAGTGTGGACAGTCTCCTGGAACTGAGCCCTTAACCTGCAGGGTCTGCGCTCACTCTGGGAAACTAGTGTCAGAACTGAATTAAGTTGTAGGACACTCATCGGGTCGCCACAGAGAACCGGAAAATTGCTTGGTGTAGAAAAGCCGCACAGTTGCTGTCAGAAATGTTGTGAGTAGAGGAAAAGGTTTTCTTTTATACACCTACTGTGGGAAATGGCTCAAATAGTAGCAAATTGAAAATCAAGTGGAGACTCATCTCACAAAAAAAATTAGTTCTCCTTTTAATAGAATGTTGAGAACCACATTTGAAAAACAAATTTTATGAAAGTAGAATGATGCCATAATAGTGCCTAATATAAGAACTCCACCACCTGGTGTTTGAAGCTATTCTGGTCTTTTGTTGGTGCATTTGGGTCCATTGTGAAACCTGCCTGCCTTGCCCCACCCGGTACAAAGGTGCCGTTTTCTTTCAGAAATAACACATCACGTCACCTCCTCTGAGTAGCCTGTAGGAGAGCAGAATGTGTCACCCCAAAAATGTGTCACTTTAGCTTGATTATTTTTAAGAACAAAAGATGCAGGAAGAAACTTTGAACTTCCTCCCAAATACCTAAAAGAATTTAAGATAGAAGGCCCATTGCAGGAAGGAGCTATCACCACAGATGACTATAGTGTAATATGAACCAGGTGTGGCAGACAGGGAGGAATCTAGCTAGGCCCATTTGATCAAAATCCTCTCCATGTCCCATTGTCTCCGTAAGCCATGGCGAACATGTTTGCTAAATATTTGCTTTCCCATCTCCATGTGAATTGCCTCCCTCCCCTTTGAAGTCCCAAACCACTAATCCCAACATGCTCCTTTGTCCTTAGCTGAAGATGGTATTTAAGGGGGAGGCTTCACTCATCTTGGTGAGTTGTTCAGTTTTCCTAGGTTTTCTCCCATGTATACGTGTTATTAAACTTTGTTTGACTTTCTCCTGTCATTCTGTCTCATGTCAATATGATTCTTAGACCAGCCAGAAAAACCTAGAAGGCAGAGGAAAATTTCTTCCTCCCCTACAAGCTTATTCTTCATTTTTCTGCCAAACTTTTCATTCCACTTTCTTGTATACACTCCATGAAGAGAAAAACATGTACATAAAAAGAAAAATTTGAGATGGATACTTAGGGTCCCTAGATTTAGCAAATAAAAACACAAAATGTCCAGTTCAATTTGAACTTCAGCTAAACAATGAATAATTTTTTACCTATAAGTATGTAATATTTGGGACATACTTATAGTAAAAAGTTATTTGTTGTTTACCTGAAATTCAAATTGAACTGAATGCCCCATATTTTGTCTGGCAGCAGTGGATGCAATAGTGCTAAAAATAAAAAAACAGGTGGATCACTGTAGCCCCAATTTATTGATGAAGTTTGGGCGATGACCTGACCGTGTGAAGACAGGCAAGTAGCAGCGCCCCAGCAAGGTTCAAGCTTCTCCATTTGTAAACCGAACTCTCTAAGATCTACATCCATTCTAACTTTCTTTATCAGAGATATATAAACAAGAGTTGAAGCCTCTTAGAAGGTGAACATGCTTCATAAGGAACAGAAATAATCAGCCCCGACAATCCAAATGTTTGTCATCAAAGCGAACTAATCATCAAAACCGAATTAAAGTGTTACTAACGTAGAAAGACCAACCCACGTCCACCAGAAGGAGGAAAGGAATCAGGAGTGTGTGTGCATGTGCGCGTGAGTGCGTGTGGGTGCATGTGCATGTGGAAGGTGGGGACAGACTTTAAAAACAGAGGAAGAAGGAGTGACAAACGAAGCTAGCAACAGAAGAAAGATAAGGAGACGGGAGAGTGGACCCTGGGAGACAAATCAAGGATGGGCTTCAGCCCCTCTGAAGACTGTGCCCAAGGTACCCTCCAGGGGAGGCGGTGGGCAACCAGCCCCACCCTTCACAACCCAGCCCAGGGGCTCGGCCTCCCCATGGAGGGTGCCCCTTTTGCTAAGGTCCACAATGACAGCCTAGTGCAATAAGGAGGCTAAAACGTGAATAGGCATTTAGAGACGTTCCGGGTCCTTACAGCCAGCCCTGGGGGCCCTGCCTGGCCTGGGTCCTGGCAGGCGATTTTCAGTGAGGAGAGGGTTACTTGCCTGGAGTCTTGGATCTTTCTATCCAAAGTTTTTGCAAGTTTTTTGCCTTGTCCATCATTTCATTAATTTCCTCAGCAAGGTCCTGTGTCTCTTTTAAGAAGGCCAGGTCATTGAACTTCTTGTGATGACCAGCTGTGGTTTGGAACCTAGACGAACTTTAAATAAATGGAATAAATACCACAAGTAGAACTCTTTTCCAAGAACAGATTTCCTTAGGGTTTTTAAGGTTCTTGATACCCAATGCCAGAGTGTTTCCGACTAAACTTGTACCAATTTACCTTTCCACCAACCGCCCTTATGAGTCCATTTTACTCAACCCTCTATCAGAATGGAAACTATCACTGAAAAAAACCTTTGCTGATTTAAAATTAGAAAATTGTTCTCAATCTGTATTATCTGTGAAGCTCAACTATTTTATGCTTATTAGACATTTCATTTTTTGTCATTGATTCAACACATGTTGTACAGCTTGCCTTGTGTGAAAGTGCTGGGAATAAACATACCAGGAACAGAACAGACCCCATCCCTGCAAATGGAGGAGATAGGACATAAATGAACAGATATGCTCATAATTACGGGGTGAGGTAAAGGGTACCAGGAAAACCAACCCAGTGATGAGATAGGAGTGAGTGGAAAAGTCTGTTGTAGAGAGGGTGCTCATGGCAGGCCTGAGAGGTGGCCATCCTGGGCCAAAACCTGAAAAACAAAATGGTGGGGCAATAGGAAGAAGTGTGGGGTGCGGGCTGGTTAGAGGAAGCACGTGCAAAGGCCCAGAGGTGAGGGTGGCTGAGGTGCGAGAGAAACACACAGAGAAGGACAGAAAGAGAGGGAAAGAGAAGAAAGGGAGAGAGCCAGAGGGAAGGAGAGGGAAAGAGAAAGAGTGAGAGAGAGAGAGGGAAGGAGAGAAAGGATAGAAGAGAGAGATTCTTGTGGTGTGGGGAGTGGCCACAGGACATGGAGCCCAGTCAGGGAAGCAACAGTGGGGAGCTGGGACAGGTTTCACCAGGGACCACTTAGTCTGATCTCAATTCTAAAAGAGCCCTCTGGTTCCAGGGCAGAGGCAGATTCAGAAGGACAGGGTAGAAACGAGCAAACAGTGAAAAGGCTTTGGAGAAAGGAGGTGGACGGTCTCAAGTCCATTCTGGAAGCAGTCTGAGAGGACCTTTAATGAACTGGATGTGGAGTGTGTTAACCATGTCTTTTATTTTCTGTATTCTGAGGCTTTTGAAATGGCACATAAGACACTGACCAGCTTAAAATAGTTGAGCTTCCTTAAAATAGATTGTTGGCTAATCAAATCTTGCTCAATAACAGAGACGGCCCTGTGCACCTGCTAGGCGGGAACCCACAGCCCCAGGATGACCCCGGCCTTCAATAAGGAAAATCAGGCTTCCAGCAGCCCGAGTAGCTTAATTACTGATTTGAGACCAGCCAATCAGCTTACATGGGCCCAGCTGCAGCTTAGTAGCTCCTAACTCCTTAAATTTTGCTCCAAACCTTGATTCACGGAGACAGATTTAAGAGCCTTGCCTCCTATCTCCTTGCTGGTCAACCTCGCAATAAAGCCTTTTCTTTTCTCAAAAGCCAGTGCCATGGTATTGGCTTCTGTGCACATCAGGCAGTAGATCTTTACCAGGCAACACTGAAATCTGGGCCTTAATGACCACTGACCCTGGAGGGACAGCCCATCCTAGGGCAACTCAATTGCTAGAGACAGCAAGGGACTCTCCAGATGGTCACTTCCATGTCTGCGTGTCTTACACAATTCATTAGAACAAATCATGGGCACCATGAGGATGGGGAGCTTTTGGGACAGGGCATCTTGGAGGACTGCCCGGTAGCGGTGGAAGGTGGCACCTCCTCCTCATGAGAGAAGGACTGCTGTGTGGAGTGGGAATGGAGGCGTCAGTGACATCCAAGTTTGGGATGCCCACTGGACACCAAGGAGAGAAGTCAGAGCCCTTGACACAGGGTCTGGATGAAGGAGGGAGGTCCGCGGCAGATGGATGCTCAGGGCCTTTGTCTGGTTTTCTACTGGCCTGTTCACTGTCTTCTTTATGCTTTAAACATAGTATCCTTTTGTCACATTTGTCACATTTGTAAGCAATATCTTCTCCAGTTTTTTTCACTTGCTTTTAATTCTATTTTAGCTTTGAGTAATTTTACTCCCAGAAGATAATAACAAACGTAAAATGTATAAACAGTAACGTTTATCAGAGCAACAATCCAAAAGAGAAAAATACAGGAACAATGTAAATGTCCAATTATAGAAGAATAGTTAAATGATGACAGCCTACGTTGTGGAAAGGATTTCCTTTGTCTTTAAAAATGAGGCTCCTAGAAATCGACTCCTGCAGACGTGGTCAGACTCCAGTATGCTGATGGACCACCAAGGGGAGCTCGTTAAAGTACAGACTCTGGGTCACCACCCACCCATTGTGTAGAGGCTGCCCAGGAATCTGCGTTTCAACCCACACCTCCTAGTGGTTCTGATACAGAGGATCCACGGACTAACCTCCTGGTCTGGGAAAATGCGCATTACGTAATTCTAATTGGAAAATGATGATAAAATTGCTATATTTTCCTTAACTTTATATTTATCATGTATAGGAGAAAAAAAATATTGTTACTAGTAAACAAGAGAAAACATTCTCATGACCTTTGAAATCAGCACAGCCTACATCTAATCTCAAATTCAGTGAGAATTTATTTTTAATCAGTAAGAAACTACTGATTTAAAATAAAATAGGAAATCATTTCACAAGTTACTGGAAGCTTGTTGAAGTAACTAGGTTCCAATTGCATTCAGCACATCCAAGAGGAAAAAAACTAAAATGGAGGGCAATTTTTCCTGATTGGAAAGTTACAGAAGCTATTAGGTTTCTTAAAATCCCAATTCCTTTATTTTACAAATTATAGAACATTGTGAACACAAAGTAACAACTGTGAACAGGTAAATCTTCCCTGAAATAATCACAGAGCTTGCCTGATTCCTCCCACAAACGTCACTGTTTAATCTCCACATCCTATAATGAAGTCAGACTGGGTTCCACAAACACTGAGTGATGAATAAAATGAATCCAGTGCCTTTCAGGTCACAGTCCACTAGAGATGAAAAAATGAGGCCCCAAGAATCAAAGTGAATTTGCTAAAAGCAGAGGCACTGAAGGGGCAGAGGCAGGTCCAGCGCAGGTAGCCGAGCGCTGGCTCCATCAGCTTCTGTTACGCTCTACGGATATCTCACCTTTTAAACTGTGGCCTTAGCCTTGAGTGGGTGAGAACTCCAACAGCACAAAGAGAAATCAGTGATTGCTTCTGCTGTGGCCTCAAATTAAAGGATAGAAGTGACTCCTGGAAGCTGTGGACCGTGATGCAAACTCTCCAGCCTCACCCACACGTGGGGCTCTCCCGGGAACCCACAGAATTATCAGATTATAGAGACTGATGTAATCCAAGGTGACTTTCCCTGTAACAATGCACTGGTTTTATGTTCTTTTTCTAATTAGTATTTCAAAAGTACCTCAATTTGTCCTTAAGACCAGATTAAGAACTATTACCAACATGAGACATATTTATAGCAGGAAAAATATATAGAAAATCCTGGATTAAATGTTCATTTGTGTGTGTGAGAGAGAGAGAAAAAATTCCAGAGTCCAGGGAAATCCCAGTACTGTAAGACGATTTGGGTGGAGAGCAATTTCCTCCTTCCTGTGTCCAATTCTTTCTTTGATCTTTTATTGTGTAACATTTGGCCTTGCCAGGAATGAAAGGAGTTGTGAAAGGAAGGGGGGAACAAAGAAGATTTGGGGGGTGGGGGAGGCTGGTCACAAGAAAAGGCTACTTAGCAGGTGACTGAACTTCTTTCTCAGCCCTCAGACTAGTAACGAAACCACCATCTCAAAGGGCCGGGAACCAAATGTTGCATCTAGCAGCAACGCTCGTGCGATTCCGGTGAAGGACGTGAGAACATCAGAAGTGGGAGGAATTGCCGAGGCCCAGCTGGGAAAGAGGAGCTAGAGGGAGCAGGGCTCACTCCATAGTCTGTCTTGCCATGAAGGAAAGAGCCCCCAAGTGATAGGTGAGCGCCTCTAAGAAACACAGTTAATTCAAATTCTAACCATTTCATAAATCTCTTGTAAAATATCAATGGAAAGAGATTGCGCCACCAGTATTGGGCAGCTTTTGCTCTGGGTATAAGAAAATTCTATTTATTGGCCTTAGTTTTTCATTGACACAGAAAAATTTTCAGCTACTTAAAAACTGCCAATAAAATAATTTTTAAAAAGTATTTCTATTAAAACATAAATTGGGGGCCAATCCTAGTGGCCTGTGGTTAAGTTTGGCACACTCTGCTCTAGGGGCCCAGGTTCCATTCCCAGGCGTGGACCTACACCACTCATCAGTGGCCATGCCGTGGTGACAACCCATATACAAAACAGAGGAAGACTGGCAACAGATGTTAGCTCAGGGTGAAACTTCCTTGGCAAAAAATACAAAACCCTTAAATTGGAATACTGTTCAGCAATAAGAAGATGAAGAGCTGGCACATGCAGCAAGATGGATGGATGTTAACAAGCATCATTATTAGTGGAAAAAAGCCAATTTCATAAGACTACCTTCTGTATAATTCAATTTATATAACAATACACAGTATAATTTATATATAGTTATATCTCAAAATGACAAAACCATAAAGGCATAGAACAGATTAGTGGTTGCTGGGGACAAGATACAGGGGTGAGTGTGACAATCAGGAATAGCATGAAGGAGTTTCTTTGTGTTGACCAATGGATTCAAGATATTGATAATGATTGTGTAATCAAGATAAATACTGATTGTGGCAGTGGTTACATGAACCTATACAAGAGATCAAATTGCATAGCAATACACACACACACACACATGAGTGCATGTAAAAGCTGATAAAAACAGAATAAGACCTACAGTCTACTTAACAGTATTGTACAATCAATTTCCTGATTTTGGTACTGTAATACAGTTATATAAGATGTCACTATTTGAGGAAGCTGGACTCAATGTACTATTCTGGAACTTCCTTTTTTTTTTGTTAAATTAGGTTTTTGGTTTTGTTTTGTTTTTTGAGGAAGATTAGCCCTGGGCTAACATCTACTGCCAATCATCCTCTTTTTGCTGAGGAAGATTGGCCCTGCGCTAACATCCGTGCCCATCTTCCTCTACTTTATATGTGGGATGCCTGCACAGCATGACTTGACAAGTGGTGCATAGGAACACATCCTGGGATCTGAAGTGGCAAACCCCAGCCTGCCAAAGCAGAATGGGCGAACTTAACTGCTGCATCAGTGGGCCAGCCCAAAGGTTGGGTTTTTTCCCTTAACTATTTTTTGTTGTTGTGTAAGAACGATTGGCCCTGAGCTAATACCTGTTGCCAATCTTCCTCTTTTTTTTCTCCCCAAAGCCTCCCCAGTACATAGTTGTATATCCTAGTTGTAGATTCTTCTAGTTCTTCTATGCGGGACGATGCCTCTGCATGGCTTGATGAGAGGTGCTAGGCCCACACTCAGGATCCGAATCAGGGAACCATGGACCGCCGAAGCGGAGCACACGAACTTAACCACTTGACCATGAGGCCAGCCCCTTGCAACTTCCTTTGAGTCTACAATTATTTCCAAATGAAAATGTAAAAATAAGCAAAGTCAAAAAATAAATGAAAAACTCGGGAAAGAATATTTACAACTCATACACAGACAAAGTGTTTAACTCCTTAATATGTAAAAAAGCCTCTAGAAATCAGGAAGAAAAATAATCAACCAAGAGAAAAATGGACAAAAGACATGAATAAATATTTCACATATAATAAGTATAATTTGTATATTATATAGACATAATATAAGTAAAATAAATAAGTTTAAATTGTACATAGAGATATAAAAATAGGTTCAACAGCCCCCTTTAATAAGAAAATGCAATTAAAACTACTCTGAGATCCATTTCTCATCGAGAAATTGGCAGAAATCTGAAGGTTCAACAAGACCATCTATTGGCCTCACTGAGGAAAGAGATAGCCTCATATTTTGGAAGATCGAATATAGAAAATTACAATCCCATAAAGGAGCATTTGGAAAAGACCATCAAAATCAAAAATGTATTTGGCTCTTTACTTACAATTCTGCTTCTAGGAATCACTCCTACAGATATATGTACACTATTAACCATTAGAAAAATACGACAAAAAGGTATAGTTAATAAGTCAATCAGTAAAGAAAAATGAAATAATAAGAAATATTCAATTTATACAAACAAAGGCAATAAAAAGAAAAATAGGAGTAAAGAAGAGATGGCAGAAGTTGAAAACAAGTGGCAATACATAAATCCAATATAGTAAATATAAATGGTCTATACATTAAAAAGCAAAGATTGTTAGACCGGATGATAAAGAAAGAACAAACTACATGCTATGTAAATTTTAAATATAAAGACAAAGAGAGCCAAAAAGTAAAAAGATGGAAAAAGATACATCATGAAACACTAATCAAAAGACAGCTATAGTGTCTATATAAGTATCAAACAAAGTAGGCTTCAAAACATGGACTAGAACCAGGGATAAAGAGATTGTATATCATTATATATTAAATATTGTGTATTATAATGTAATGTGTTATATAATGTATATAATATTATAAATTGATTATAAAATTATATTATAATGTAATTATATATTATGTATCACATATTACACGATACATTGCATATACAGTATAATGTATGATATCATATGCATAACATATATATAATTTCATATCATGAGAAATGAATCAATGAAGAAGATTTAACAATCCTAATGTGTATGCACTTATACCAGAAGTTCAAAGTGAATGAAGCAAAAACAATAGAACTGAAAAGAAAAACAGAAAAATCCACAATTACCATTGGAGATTTAAATTCCTTTCTTGATTATTTATAGAACAAGGAGACAGAAAATCAGTAAAGATATTGAAAACTTAAGCAACACTCCACCCAACCCCAGCAGAAGGCAGTCTCTTCAAGTACACATTAAATAGTCATCAAAGGAGACCACGTGCTAGGGCCACAAAACAACTCCCAGCAAATTTAAAAAGACTTCAATCACATAGAGTTCTCCGATCACAGTGGAATCAAGTATAAATTAGTAATAAAAAGATTTCAAGGAAAGCTTCAAATACTTAAAAATTAAACATCTAACCTACAAATAACTCTGAGTCAAAGAAGAAACCACAGTGGAAATCAGTTAATATTTTGAACTTAATGCAAAGGACAATACAGCATATCAAAATTTGTGAGATGCAAGAAAGCAGTGCTGAGAAAGAATTATGAGGCTTTTAATCTTTATACTAGAAAAGGTCTAAAATCAATGATCTACGGCTGAACATAAAGAAGTAAGTAAAGAAAAAACAAATTAAACTCTAAATAAAAGAAATAAAAAGCATCCAGGTAAGAAAAGATGAAGTAAAACTGTATTTCCAGATGACATGATTATGTACGTAAAAAATCCTAAATGATATATTAAAAAGCCACTAGAGGGACTGGCCCAGTGGCGCAGCAGTTAAATGTGCACTTTCCGCTTTGGCGAGCCTGGGGTTTGCCAGTTTGGGTCCCGGATGCGGACACGGCACCACTTGGCATGCCATGCTGTAGTAGGCATCCCACATATAATGTGGAGGAAGATAAGCACGGATGTTAGCTCAGGGCCAGTCTTCCTCAGCAAAGGGAGGAGGATTGGCAGCAGTTAGCTCAGGGCTAATCTTCCTCAAAAAAGGAAAACAGCCACTATAACTGATATTTAAAATTTAAAAACAATACCAAGAAACATGAACTACTTAAGAATACATTTAACAAAATGTGTATAAAACTAAAAACTACAAAAATACTCCTGAGAGAAATTCAAGAAAGCTTAGATAAGCAGAGAGAGATATCCCGCTCATGAATTAGAAGACTCATCTTAAGATACCAATTCTCTCCCAACTAATCTATAGATTAAATGTAATTCCCTGGGACAACTGGACATCCATATGCCAAAGAATGAAGTTGGACCCCTTCCTCACACCATACACAAAACTCAACTCAAAATGGATCATAGACCAAAATATAGGAGCTAAAACTCTTAGAGAAAACATAGAAGTAAATCTTCATGATCATGGGTTACACAAAGCTTTTTAGATATGACACCAAAGGCACAAGCAACAAAAGAAAAAATAGATAAGTGGGACTTCATCAAAATAAAAACTTTGTGCTTCAAAGGATACAATTAAGAAAGTGGAAAGACAACCAACAAAATGGGGGAAAAAATATGTGCATATCATGTATCTGATAAGGGACTTGTGTCCAGAATATGTAAAGGACTCTTAAAACTCACTAATAAAAAGACGGATAACCCAACTAAAAATGGGCAAAGTATTTGAACAGACACTTCTCCAAAGAAGATATACAAATGGTCGATAAGCACATAAAAAGATTGTCAACATCATTAACCATCAGGAAAAAGTAATTCAAAACCATAATGAGATATCACTTCATACCCACCTGGATGGCTATAATCTAAAAGACAGAAATACAAGTACTGGTGAAAATATGGAGAAACTGAACCGTCATACACTGCTGGTGACAGGGCAAAAGGATGGAGTCACTTTGGAAAATAGTCTGATGGTTCCTTAAAATATTAAGCATACAATTATCAAATGACTTAGCATATACTCAAGAAAAATGAAACACAAGTCCATACAAAAACTTGTATATGCATATTCAAAATCAACTGACTGATTCAAAAGAACGAAGTACTGACACATGCTGTAACATGAATGAACCTTCAAGACATTATGCGAAGAGAAAAATGACAGTTACAAAAAAACTCACAAGTTGTATAATTTAATTTCTACAAAATGTCCAGAACAGTCAAATCTATAGAGACAGAAAGTAGATTAGTGAATGCCAAGGATAGAAATAGGGAGATCAGGAAAAAAATGGGAGTGAATGTTAATGGATATGTAGATTATACTGTATATAATTATATAAATTTATATAAATTGAATCATACAGAATGTAGCCTTATGAGATCGGCTTGTTTTCTTTCTGGATGATGACAATTTTCTAAAATTAATTGTGGTGATGGTTGCACAACTCTGTGTACTAAAACTGTTGAATTGTATATTTTAAATGGGTCAATTTTATGGTATGTGAATTAAATCCCTGTAAGGCTGCTTTTAAAAAATGTAATCCGGGAGAGGAATTCCAAGATGGCGCCGTGAGTAGTCCTCTTTGTCTCTCGCCCTTCGAGTCTACAATTATTTGGACACTTATCGCTTGACAAAGGATATCCAGACAGCATCTCAGGACGTCTGAGACACCCACGCGACTATACATCGGAAGGCGGACGGACTTTCCTCCGGGAGGATGTGGAAATAGGTGAAAACTCTCCGACCCCGACGGGCAGCCTAGTACCCGCAAGCGGCTTTCTTCCAACGGACGCCCCCAGAGGATCCACACACATCTAGGGCAGGAGCGAGAACACAACAGAGGAGCGACGGTGGAAACAGGTGACCAGAACCCTACTTAAACCCCCCGCAATTACTCCTAAACGCAGAGGGAAACTTTGGAGTTGCACACCTGAGCCCGCGGGGAGAGTCTCTCCCCGCCATTGGCGGGGAGACCCGGCCTGGTGCTCGGGGCGCCCGGAGGGTCCCAGAGAGAGACACGGAGGGCACGGAGGTCTCCCAGCTGCCGTTGCCCGCCCCGTGGGTCTAGGGATTGCCGGAGATCTCGGAGAGGACCGGGGCGGGGGAACTTTCAAAGGCGGGTCCGGCGACCCGGTGGGGAAGTGCCGGAGCTCCCCCAGGCAGCAGACAAAACTCTCTGTCTGCCGGTAGCAGAGGGGCCACGCTGAGCACTCAGGGCTCCCGGCAGAGGCCCGGAGAGAAGCCCAGAGGGCGGGGCGACCCCCAGCTGCCGTTGCCCGCCCCGGGGGACTAGGGATTGCCGGAGATCTCGGAGAGGACCGGGGCGGGGGAACTTTCAAAGGCCGGATCGGCGACCCGGAGGGGAAGCGCCGGAGCTCCGCCAGGCAGCAGACAAAACTCTCTGTCTGCCGGTAGCAGAGGGGCCACGCTGAGCACTCAGGGCTCCCGGCAGAGGCCCGGACAGAAGCCCAGAGGGCGGGGCGACCCCCAGCTGCCGTTGCCCGCCCCGTGGGACTAGGGATTGCCGGAGATCTCGGAGAGGACCGGGGCGGGGGAACTTTCAAAGGCGGGTCCGGCGACCCGGAGGGGAAGCGCCGGAGCTCCCCCAGGCAGCAGACAAAACTCTCTGTCTGCCGGTAGCAGAGGGGCCACGCTGAGCACTCAGGGCTCCCGGCAGAGGCCCGGAGAGAAGCCCAGAGGGCGGGGTGACCCCCAGCTGCCGTTGCCCACCCGGTGAGGCTAGGGATTGCCGGAGATCTCGGAGAGGACTGGGGCTGGAGAGAGTTCCAGAGACCCAGCTTAGTAGCCTAGGGGGAAACCCTACAGGCTCACAGAAGCCTTAGGGAAAGCCTCTGCACAGCACCAGTAGAAGGCACCCAGCCGCCAGCCACAAGGCTGGAAGACCCCAGGGCAAAAGCAGCATAGCTAGGTGTACTAACCACAGACTGTAGAAGATGCCAATAGCTCTCCTGCGACCCATAGAGGACAAGTGAGATTTGGTGGGTGCCGACAGCAACCGAGCGACAAATAAAAGTGATCCCACCCCTGGCCGCTGGAAAAGCCCATAACACCGTTGCAGACCCCAAGGAGAGAGCGCATCTAGGTGGGCAACAACAGTAGGCACCTGCAGCCTGAAGCCCCCCGTGACGGCCCCCACGGCAGAGGAGGGAATCCAAAGGGCCACTGTGGCTACGAAGAGGGGCCCAGGCCCAGTTAGCAACTACGGACAGGGTTCCTGGTTGGTGAAGTATAAACAGCTGCTCCCCCCACCGCAGCAGCTGAAACAAGTGAAAGGAGCAACTAAACTCTATCTCCATGCGGAGGCACAAATCAACATCATCAAGAAATATGAAAAAATACATTAAATCTCCAGAACAGAAAGAAAGTAACTAATACACAGAAAACAATCCCAAAGAAAATAAGATATATAACCTAAATGATGATGACTTCAAAACAGCCATCATTAAAATACTCACTGAGTTAAGAGAGAATTCTGACCGACAACTCAACGAGTTCAGGAGCTATGTCACAAAAGAGTTTGATACGATAAAGAAGAACCAAACAGAAATACTGGAAATGAAGAACACAATAGAGGAGATTAAGAAAAATCTAGATGCTCTGAACAGTAGGGCCGATAATATGGAGGAAAGAATTAGCAATTTGGAAGATGGCAATATAGAATTGTTGCAGGCAGAGGAGGAGAGAGAAGCAAGACTTAAAAGAAATGAAGAAACTCTCCGAGAATTATCAGACACAATTAGGAGATGCAACGTAAGGATTATAGGTATACCAGAGGGAGAAGAGAAGGAGAAAGGGGCAGAAAACCTATTCAAAGAAATAATGGCTGAGAACTTCCCAAATCTGGTGAGGGAGATGGATCTTCAGGTGACAGAAGCCAATAGATCTCCAAACTTTATCAATGCAAGAAGACCAACTCCACGGCATATAGTAGTGAAGCTAGCAAAAGTCAACGACAAGGAGAAAATATTAAGGACAGCCAGGCAAAAGAAACTAACCTACAAAGGAACCCCCATCAGGCTATCAGCAGATTTCTCAGCAGAAACTTTACAGGCTAGAAGAGAGTGGAATGATATATTCAAAAATCTGAAGGACAAAAACCTACAGCCAAGAATTCTCTACCCAGCGAAAATATCCTTCAAATACGATGGAGAAATAAAAACTTTCCCAGATAAACAAAAATTAAGGGAGTTCATTGCCACAAAACCTCCTCTTCAGGAAATCCTCAGGAAAACCCTCATTCCTGAAAAATCCAAAGAAGGAAAGGGGCTACAAAACCAAGAGCAGAGGAGATAAGTAGAAGGACAACAACAGAGAGTAGCAGCTCTACATCAGAACAGATTAAACCATGGGACGAGAAACAAAGGAAACTGAAGAAAACCAGAAAACAAGACACAAAATGGTAGTGGTAGGCCCCCACGTCTCAATAATCACTCTAAATGTAAACGGATTGAACTCCCCAATCAAAAGACACAGAGTGGCAGGATGGATCAAAGAACAAGATCCAACAATATGCTGCCTCCAGGAAACACACCTCAGCCCCAAAGACAAACACAGACTCAGAGTGAAGGGATGGAGAACAATACTCCAAGCTAATAATGAACAAAAGAAAGCAGGTGTCGCTATACTAATATCAGACAAGGTAGATTTCAAAGCAAAACAGATAAAGAAAGACAAAGAGGGACAGTATATAATGATAAAAGGGACTCTCCACCAAGAAGACATAACACTTATAAATATATACGCACCCAACACAGGAGCACCAAAATTTGTAAAGCAACTCTTAATAGAACTAAAAGAAGACATCAACAACAATACAATAATAGTAGGGGACCTCAACACACCATTAACACCAATGGACAGAACATCCAGACAGAAAATCAACAAGGAAATAATAGAATTAAATGAAAAATTAGACCAGATGGACTTAATAGATATATATAGAACACTTCATCCAAAAACAGCAGGTTACACATTCTTCTCAAGTGCACATGGAACATTCTCAAGGATTGACCATATTTTGGGAACCAAAGCAAACATCAATAAATACAAGAGAGTTGAAATAATATCAAGCATCTTTTCTGATCATAACGCTATTAAACTAGAAATCAACTACAAGAAAAAAGCAGAGAAAGGTGCAAAAATGTGGAGACTAAACAACACGCTTCTCAACAAACAATGGATCATTGAAGAAATTAAAGAAGAAATCAAATATTATCTGGAGACAAATGAAAATGAGAACACGACATACCAAATCATTTGGGATGCAGCAAAAGCAGTCCTAAGAGGGAAATTCATCGCAATACAGGCTCACCTCACTAAACAAGAAAAAGCTCACGTAAGCAACCTCAAACGACACCTAACAGAACTAGAAAAAGAAGAACAAACAAGGCCCAGAGTCAGTAGAAGGAGGGAAATAATAAAAATAAGAGCAGAAATAAACGATATTGAAACAAAAAAGACAATAGAAAGGATCAATGAAACAAAGAGTTGGTTCTTCGAAAGAATTAACAAAATTGACAAACCCCTAGCCAGACTCACCAAGAAAAGAAGAGAGAAATCGCAAATTAATAAAATCAGGAATGACAGAGGAGAAATCACAACAGATACCAATGAAATACAAGAGATCATAAGAGAATACTGTGAAAAACTATATGCCAACAAATTGAACAACCTGGAAGAAATGGACAAATTCCTAGACTCCTACAATCTCCCCAAACTGAATCAGGAAGAAATGGAGAATCTGAATAGACCAATCACAAGTAAGGAAATAGAAACGGTAATCAAAAACCTCCCCAAAAACAAGAGTCCAGGACCAGACGGCTTCTCTGGAGAATTCTACCAAACATTCAAAGAAGACTTAATACCTATTCTCCTCAAACTGTTCCAGAAAATTGAGAAAGATGGAGAACTCCCTAACACATTCTATGAAGCCAACATCACTCTGATCCCCAAACCTGACAAGGACAACACAAAGAAGGAGAACTACAGGCCGATATCACTGATGAACATAGATGCAAAAATCCTCAACAAAATTTTGGCAAACCGATTACAGCAATACATCAAAAAGATTATACACCATGATCAAGTGGGATTTATACCAGGGACACAGGGATGGTTCAACATCCGCAAGTCAATCAACGTGATACACTACATTAACAAAATGAAAACCAAAAACCACATGATCATCTCAATAGATGCAGAGAAAGCATTCGACAAGATCCAACACCCATTTATGATAAAAACCCTCAGTAAAATGGGTATAGATGGAAAGTACCTCAACATAATAAAGGCCATATATGATAGACCCACAGCCAACATCATACTCAATGGACAAAAGCTGAAAGCCATCCCTCTGAGGACAGGAACAAGACAAGGGTGCCCACTTTCACCACTCCTATTCAACATAGTTCTGGAGGTGCTGGCCAGAGCAATTCGGCAGGAAAAAGAAATAAAAGGAATCCAAATAGGTAACGAAGAAGTAAAACTCTCGTTGTTTGCAGACGACATGATCTTATACATAGAAAACCCCAAAGAATCCACAGAAAAACTATTAGAAATAATCAACAACTACAGCAAAGTAGCAGGGTATAAAATTAACGTGCATAAATCAGTAGCATTTCTATACACTAACAATAAGCTAACAGAAAAAGAACTCAAGCACTCTATCCCATTCACAATCGCAACGAAAAGAATAAAATACCTTGGGATAAACTTAACCAAGGAAGTGAAGGATCTATACAATGAAAACTACAAGACTCTCTTGAAAGAAATAGGCGATGACATAAAGAGATGGAAAGACATCCCTTGCACATGGATTGGAAGAATAAATATAGTTAAAATGTCCATACTACCTAAAGCAATATACAGATTCAATGCTATCCCAAACAGAATCCCAAGAACATTCTTCACAGAAATTGAACAAACAATCCTAAAATTCATATGGGGCAACAAAAGACCGCGAATTGCTAAAGCAATCCTGAGCAAGAAAAACAAAGCCGGCGGAATCACAATCCCCGATTTCAAAACATACTACAAAGCTACAGTGATCAAAACAGCATGGTACTGGTACAAAAACAGGTCCACAGATCAATGGAACAGAATTGAAAGCCCAGAGATAAAACCACACATCTATGGACAGCTAATCTTCGACAAAGGAGCAGAGGGCCTACAATGGAGAAAAGAAAGTCTCTTCAACAAATGGTGCTGGGAAAACTGGACAGCCACATGCAAAAGATTGAAAATTGACCATTCTTTTTCACCACACACCAAAATAAACTCAAAATGGATCAAAGACCTAAAGATTAGGCCTGAGACAATAAGTCTTTTGGAAGAGAATATAGGCAGTACACTCTTTGACATCAGTTTCAAAAGAATCTTTTCGGACACTGTAACTCCTCAGTTGAGGGAAACAATAGAAAGAATAAACAAATGGGACTTCATCAGACTAAAGAGCTTCTTCAAGGCAAGGGAAAACAGGATTGAAACAAAAAAACAGCTCACTAATTGGGAAAAAATATTTACAAGCCACTTATCCGACAAAGGGTTAATCTCCATAATATACAAAGAACTCACACTACTTAACAACAAAAAAACAAACAACCCGATCAAAAAATGGGCAGAGGACATGAACAGACATTTCTCAAAAGAAGATATGAATATGGCCAATAGACACATGAAAAGATGTTCATCATCGCTAATCATCAGGGAAATGCAAATCAAAACTACACTAAGATATCACCTTACCCCCGTTAGATTGGCAAAAACATCCAAAACCAAGAACGACAAATGTTGGAGAGGTTGTGGAGAAAGAGGAACCCTCATACACTGTTGGTGGGAATGCAAACTGGTGCAGCCACTATGGAAAACAGTATGGAGATTTCTCAAAAAGTTAAAAATAGAAATACCCTATGACCCAGCCATCCCATTACTGGGTATCTATCCTAAGAACCTGATATCAGATATCTCAAGAGTCCGTTGCACCCCTATGTTCATTGCAGCATTATTTACAATAGCCAAGACGTGGAACCAGCCTACATGCCCAGAAACTGATGATTGGATAAAGAAGATGTGGTATATATACACAATGGAATACTACTCAGCCATAAAAAAAGACGAAATTGGCCCATTCACAACAATGTGGATGGACCTCGAGGGTATTATGTTAAGCGAAATAAGTCAGTCAGAGAAAGACGAACTCTATATGACTCCACTCATAGGTGGAAATTAGTATATTGAGAAGGACATCTGATTGGTGGTTACCAGGGAAAAGGGGGGGTGGGGGGAGGGTACGGAGGGGGAAGTGGTGTACCCACAACATGACTAACAAAAATGTACAACTGAAATCTCACAAGGTTGTAATCTATCATAACATTAATAAAAAAAAAAAAAAATGTAATCCCAATCAAACTCCTCGCAGGATTTTTTGTAGAAATAAACAAGCTAATTTCAAATTTGTATGGAAATCCAAAAGGCCTAAAAGGGCTAAAATAATTTTGGAAAAAAGAACAAAATTGAAGGACTTATAATGCCTGATGTCAAGACTTTCTCTAAGGCTATAGTTTTTGAGAATACTGGCCTAAGGCTAGTCAAAAAGATCAGTGAAATAGGAGAGTCCAAAAACAGACCGATCTATTATTGTCAGATCAACAGGTTTTCAATAAAGATGCCAATTCAGTTTAATGGGCCTAGAATAATCTTTTCAACAAATTGTACTAGAATAACTGGATATTCATATGTAAGAAGATAAACCTCAACACTTAATGTCTCATCAAATACAAAAATTAGCTAAAAATGGATTGTACATCTGAACAAAAGCCTAAACTATAAAAGTTCTAAAAGAAATTATAGGAGGAAATCTTAATGATCTTCTGTTAGGCAAACATTTCTTTCTTAAAGAAAAATACAAAAAGCACAAGCAGAAACAGAAAAAAATTGATAAATTGTATTTGGAAATTGGAAAAACCTCTGCTCTTCAAAAGGAAAGTCACAAACTGGAAGAAAATAGTCACAATACATATTTCTGATAAAAGACTTATAACCAGAATATTTAAAGAGCTCTAAGAATTCAGTAAAACCAAAAGTTAAGTATTTAAAAATTAACTACAAAAAGATTTAAACAACCGCTTCAAACACAAAAACTTCAAATGAGCCAATAAACACATGAAAAGATGTCAACATCATTCATGATTAAGGACATGGAGGTTAAAACTACAATAAGATAACGTGACACAACCATTAGAATGGCTAAAATAAAGAGACAAGCACAATAGAAGTGTTGACAAGGATGCAGAGCAAACAGAACTCTCATATATTGATGGGAAGGTTGCAAAATTGTATGACCACTTTGGAAAACAGCCTGGAAATTTATTATACAGCTAAACATACACTAAACATTTATCCCAACAACTCCACTCCTAGGTGTTTAACCAAGAAAAATGAATATATCTGTCTACACAAAGACTTATTTTTTAAGTTCATAGCATCTTTATTTATAAATAGCCAAAACAGGAAATAACCCAAATGATCAGCAATGAGTGGTGAATGGATAAACAAATTGAGGCATATCTAGACAATAGAATAGTACTTTGCTATTTAAAAAGGAAGGAATTACTGATACATACAAAACATGGATAAATCTCAAAACATTTTGCTGGGTGAAAGAAGCCAGACACTAAAGACATATCTTGTATATGAAATTCAGTAAAAGACAAATCTAAATCTAATCAAGAGGACAGAAAGCAGTGTTGCCTGGGTCTGGATAGGGGGTAAAAGTGAGGTAGATTGGACTGGGATGGACCACAGAGAATTTGGGGGGATAATGGAAATGTTCTATATCTTGATCATGGTGGAGGTTACCTAGGAGCATAAACATGTCAAAACCTACTGAAATGTGCTCATAAATATTATTGTACAGATCAATAAAGTTGATTTTTAAAGGTTAATTGTATTTCCATAACATGAGGAATAATCAGTGACATACTTTTAAAAAGATACCATTTTCAGTAGCAAGAAAAATCAAAGTAACTAGAAAAATTTAACAAAGATACGCACAACCTCTATAGAAAAATATCATAAAGTTACGCTGAAAGACACTAAGAAAGACCTAAAAATGACATGATGTATCATGATCATGGGATTCAATGCAACTCCAATTAAAATCCCATTAGAGTTTTTTCATTGACTCTGACAACAAGTTTGTAAAATTTCTATGGAAGAACCAAATCTTCCCTAAAGGAAGAGAGCAAAGTAGGCATATTTACTGTATCAGACATCAGGACATTAGGAAGCTACGGTAAGAAAGACATTGAGGTATGGTTCAGGGACGGCTTGATGGACCACGGAAGTCAGAAACAGACATGGTGAATAGGAACACTTGCCTTATGTCAGAGTGGGGCTACAGATCAGTGGAAAATGGATGAATAGTTTATTGAGTGAAACTAAAACAAGTGCTTATTCAAATGGGAAAATGTAATTGGATCCTCACTATACCCTAGACGTAAAGCCAAGATGAATTCAACATTTATAAGTTGCGGGGGATCAGAATTGGCCACTGCAAAATGTGTCTCTGAGGCTTGATTATTTTTAAGAAAAAAAGACTCAGGAAGAAACTTTGACCTTACCCCTAACTGCCTAAAAGAATTTGAGACAGACAGCCTGTTCCAGGCAGGAGCTATCACCATAGAGAACTACAGTATAATATGAAGTAGGTGTGGCAGACAGGGAGGAACCAACAAGGCCCATTTGATCAAAGTCCTCTCCATGTCCCATTGTCCTGGCAAGGCATGGCAAACATTTGCTTTTCCCTCTCCATGTGAATTGCCTTCCTCCCCTATAAAGTCTCAAACCACTAACCCACACATCCTCTTGTCTTTAGCTGAAGACGGTATTTAAAACAGTGGCTTTGGCCATTTTGGTGAGTTACTCAGTCTTCCTGAGTTTCTTCTATGTATACATGGCATTAAATTTGTTTAATTTTCTCCTGTTATTCTGGCTCATGTCAATTAAATTCTTAGACCAGCTAGAAAAACCCAGGGGGTAGAGGAATATGCCTTCCTCCCCTACAATGTGAAAGGAAAAATGGTGATAACTTTAAAGATAATGTAGGAAATTATCCTTATGACCTAAAGCAGGGAAGAATTCCTTAAACTAAACTAAAATAATAAACACAGGGTAATAATATAAAACCAATATTACTGGGGGAGAAAATTATGAATAAAAAATAGCAAAACACTCCTGATTCCCCAAGTTCTTATATTCTACCAAGAGGCACCTCAGGCTGGGCACTAGAGCGATCCAGGGGACCAGCCCTGTAATGCGGTACACTGTGCACGGGTAGACAGGAATATCTGTGTTACCGCGTGATAAGGAGCACTTCCTCATCCAGGAAGTGGCCGAGTCAGAGAGGGGGCGCCTCTTGGCTCAGAGGCTGGTTTCTTCCCCTTGTGCATCACTCACACCTGTGAGCCAGCTCTTCGCTAACCTATTAAAAGGGGCCTAGAAATAAACCGGAGGACAATGCAAAATTGTCTTTCCTCGGTGGCTTCTTAGGAAGAGAAAAGGGGGCAAAAAGCCAGAGACTAAGCTAGAGGCAGGGCCAAGAGTCAATCAGTGCAACAGGCCAGACCCTCCAACTGGGTGTGAAAGGAAATACATCTATTTTCTTAAAGCTTCAATGTCCCCAGAAGGTGGTTCTGAGGGCACACCATCTCTGAACACCCTGACTGTGCTGCCTTCTTTTCCAAGGCCAGGAGGGGTCAGGGGAGGCAGAGAAGAAACCGAAACAGAATAAACCACAGTAATCCCTGATCTGGTGGAACAAGTCCAGGCAAGAGAGGATGTCAAGAAGGAATGACTTCTAACACTGTGCTCCACAGAGACGCCAAGAAGGAAGCTGCTCAGAGGCTGTGGAGTTTCCTCGGGAGGAGGGACCTGTGACCACTGGGGCAGCGGTCTGCCTATGGGAAGGGAGGAGGGAGGGGACAGTGATAGGAGAAAGGTTGGTGAAGCTGAGGAGGGGAAGGGAAGTACTGATAATCCTAGAAGGGTCCCAAGGGGTAGGGATGGGACAATGAGCACAGAAAGCATCCTTCTTAATTCTGCCTCTGGTGTCGGTCCTCCTCCATGTCAGAAAAGCCTTTTAAGAAACAAGGATCAAATTCTTAGCCACTTTGGATGGGCGAAGAGGATTCAGCTACTTGTAAAGAAGCTGGACCCAGGAATAGGGAAAATTATAAAATAGAGACTCTAAAGTTTGGAAAACAGTCTAAAACGTGTCTAAAGAGTGAAAAGCAAATCAAGAAGCCGAGAGATGAGGCAGCAGCAGCATGGAGCAAAGAAGACTGCGAAGCAGTGGGTGAGAAGCAGGTGGGGACAGTGAGATGATCCTCAAGGGATCTGAGCGTATTTGAGAACGGAGAAAAATAAAAATAAAAACATCGATGATAGTGAAGTGAGAATACTAGGAAATAACGGGGAATAATTATAAAGAGAACATTTTGAGGAGTTGCTGTTACCTTTACCTTAAACAAAACAGGAATGATTGCTCATACTGTGTGAGAATATCCACTTAATCTGCTGTCAGTCATGATTCATGTTTTTGCTCTGAAATCTTCTTGTCAGAGCTAAGGGGAAGCTCCGTAACAGAGCCAGGAATAAGAAAGTTGATTTTCATTATCATAACTTAGATCAGATGAAATTTGGGATTTCTGCCCAAAGTGAATTTCTCTCAGGGAATCATAAAGGTCTTGGAAATTCATAAACTAAATTAACCAAGATAATGTCCTAATAGACGTGAAATGAAAATTTTGCTTTCAGATATTTGTAAACTGAGACAGTTACAGCAAAGTAATCAGAAGTGAATATTTATTTATGCCTTTGAGGGTCATCTGAATTCATATTTGAACCAATAGGAAAACAAATGAGAAATGCTCAGCCCAGAGGCCAGGTCTGAAGCCAGAGGGGAGCTTAACTGTGTGCCTCTTTGCTCTTCCTGGTCCCTGCTTCTCTTCCTTCCTTCCTTATTCCTGACAATTTTCTTTCTCTGTTTCATTTTATGTTCCTCATTCCTCAGCCTCAGGCACTGCTGGACACGGGGGGCACTTCATTCCTGGTTACCAGAGTCAAAGGCTTCGTGGTGACGATGCTATGACACAGACTGTCATTCTCTGATGTGGCGTGAAGCTCTCTCACCAGGCGTATGTTATAATCCCAGAGCTTCAGCAAACTGAAGTGATAGCATTGAAGTGGAGGAGGATGGAGAAAAAAGGACAGAGTTCTTTCCTGATGTGGAAAAACATTTTATTATTCTTACAGCTAAAGTCGTAAGAATTTATTATTAACTCCCATCAGTGGAGAGCTTCTGCCCCATGCATTATGCTGGACATTTTATATATTTTGTCTTTAATTCTCACAACGCTTGAAGCAGGTAAGTGAGAAACTGAGATTCAGAGAGGTCAAGTAATCTGCACAGGGTCACAGAACTGAAAAGAAACAGGGCCAGTATTGTTTGGTGCAAAGCCCAACTTTTTCCACTTCTACATCGTTTAAATTTCCCATCCTGAGCAAGGAAGAGATACAAGAAAGACCTGAAATGGAAATGCAGGGAAGCCTCAATCTTCCGATCTTCTAATCTGCCCAGAAAGACCGAGGTCTATATACTTTCTTTTTCCACACACAAAAAAAGATCATCAAATATTTTAGGGTCACAATTTTAGACTAGTTCCAAATAATTTTATTTATATTATACTTTTATATGAACTATCTCAAAAAAACGTAAGCATTATTTATAAATATTGTACCAGATGTGTCCAAAATTATCTGGAAACTTTTCATTTCTTGTTGTAATTTAAGGTGAAAAATAAAGATCATATATTTTAACATGCTTTACATTTAATTGTCTTAGATTGTTCAGTACCTGGAAGCATAGATGAAACAAAACCAAGATACTTGATATATTCGATCTATCATGATAAATCAGTCACTTCCCTTTATCCCTAACTCCACTGAGAGAAGCTTCCGGAGCACTCAGGATCCTCTGAGTTAAATCCCCTTTACTATGACTCTTCTCAAATGAAATACCTCCTGCTCTTTCTTTTTGGTCTTCCATGTTAATTGGTGCCATAGGCAACCACAGGCACAGCTTAGCATCAAGAGAGTCAGGGTTAGTCCATTTAAGAGGCTAGATGGAGAAGAAAGAGGTGAATGACCATTGTTTTCATTCGATCTCAGCTGTGAACATGATGCTGGCCAAAAATAGCACAGTAGGAAACCCCAGTGGATGGCTCAAACAAATACCTGTTTTGGCGGCATTTGGCACCCAAATGAAAAGTTGGCTAAGCAAGTAATTTTGAAGTGAGAGTTTTAACCTACAGAAAACAAACTGTTACATGTAAACGGCATTTGCTAATCAGCAATCACTTTGTGCTTCTTAGAACAGCAGTGGAACGACCTCCTACCGGAAGCTAGCCAATACTTGGAAACATGATCATGTGAGTCTGAATTTAATAAAACTGATTTTTTTGTAACTCTAAATTCTGCACTTCTCATGATCTCTGACTTGTCTCAAATTTTGGGGGCTATCCTAAAAGCATCATGCCTGTTCTATGCATCAGGTTCCCATGAATTCTGAAAAGGATGTTTCTGTTTCTCTTACCGAAAATGGTGCTCCATTGACTCTGCATAGCTTACATTCCTGCACCTCGACCCAGTGTTGCAAAGAAGGCCTTGGACAAAGGGAAACACGCCCCGGCTGGGCAGATCCCGGGGTTGCAAATAACCTAGATGTAGATGCAAGAAAGAAATGAGTCCATACAAATGGTACCAGAAATGGCATTCCTAGTGAGTTAGCAAAGCCTTCTCTTCCCTAAGAATGTTCATCCACTCCAACACCCCCTGGCAATGGTAACACCATCCGAAATCTAATGGATCATGTCAGCCCCTCTCCTACCCACGTGGCAACAACATCTGTCACTCTTTGCCATGCCTCCTTCTCGAAATGCTCCCCATATAGACTCCATATTCTCTTCACTTCCTTCCACCAGGAGCATCTGGTGCTCCTGCTTGTCCCTCGAATGTACGCTTCTGGAGACCTTTGTCCTGGGCAATTCTCCTTCTTAAGTGGCCTCATCTACTTCCAAACCCAGGTGAGCTCAAGACTCGTAAATCTGACTGACCAGGCAGTCTCATGGATGGGCCTCTCAAATTCAGCATGACCACACTGAACGCAGCACCCTCAAGTCCCCTACTCCTGGGCCTCTTCAGTTCAGTGAGGGTGCGCTCTCCACCCAGCTGTCCCAGTTGGAGGCGTTCCTCTCCTCTTGACATCCAGGCAGTTATGCTTCCTGTCAATCCTACCTTCTTCTTTTCTTTTGAATCTGTCCTCTTCCTCCTGTTTCAGGCCATACCCCTGTCTTTCCTTGACACTCAAGAGCACCACAACTCATCTTGTGTTCTCCAGTGTTGATCCCTCTCATCTCAAATTCAGCCTCTACCAGCATCTGCACACTCATCTGATTATGACCTTGCTTAAAACCTTCCAGTGGCTCCTCAGTGCTCTTTCGGAGTTCACCATCATCAACATCATACAAAGTCCTTTATTGATTGGACCCTGCTTACTCCTCTAGTCATATGTCTGCATCTTGGTTGTAATAAACTCCTTTTAGCTCCACTTTTCCATACGCCATCGGCCTTGCCTAGATCATTCCTCCCCTGCACACCCTTACTCTGACAAACTTTCATATTGCCACTTCCTCAGAAGTCTTTTCCTAGAATGGATTGGCCGCCTTTCCCATGTGCTCACACGGAGCCTGTACAGAATCCCATCATGACACTTGTCCCACCTTATTGTAATAGTCTGACCCTACAGTGAATTCTGTAAGGGCAGTGAAAATACCTTGTCTACCACTTTGTTCTCAGCAAGGCCTGGGACGAAGAAGGCACTCAATACATATTTGCTGAATGAGTGAATAAATTAACTCACTATTTTGGATAGTGACATACTATTTTAGATAAATCCCATCCCTTAATAATCCTTTATTCATACAACATTTTCAGAGTTAATCACACATCCATATTTCAAGTGGTATAAGTCTGATAGAAACAAAACACACCATCATTTCTCAAAGAGGAATGCTGTTGAGGTTTCCAACGAGATAAACAAAATGGTCTTTCTGATAAAGCTCCTGGAGCAGAAGTAAGTAATCAAAAATGGTTTATCAGTGCATCACCATCATGATCATTGCCATCATCAAAATCATCATCATCATCACCATCATCTCCATCATCATCACCATCATCATCATCATCTTCACCATCATTATCACCACCACCACCACCACCATCACCACCATCAGTACCATGCTGGGAAACTGATACTCTGTCTATATTTTTAACGGCTTGTATACCTGTGCCCAAATTAAAGCAATTTATTTAGAAGGAAAAATCTAACTGCTAGATTGAGCAAACATGTGGAATATCATTCTTAAGAGCAAAAAGAAACTAAATTGATGCTTAGTGGCACATACCCCAGAAATGTAGCTATTATGATATTACAATAAATCCCTATCCATTCGTTCCACTCAGAATTTGGAGTTTATAGAGAAGAGAGGAAAGAGTGCTGTATTTTTCCTCCAGAGGTTTGTAATTCAAAAAGTGTAATAAAAGTACAACTCACAATTGTCTCTATGTCTGGGAGGTTCTTGAAAACGAAGGACTGTCAGAATCAAGAACAGGATACATGGCCAGAAGAATTCAGCAAGGGAAAGGACCTGGGGAAATTATCAAAAACAGAAACAGTGCTTGAATAAATTGCGAAGTATTACAGGTATCTCCACCTCTTGAAGAATGGTATAGAGGCCAGATCAGGCCTCCTTTGAAGGAGATCATTGTCATCCTACTACGTGCCTCTGAGACAATCACTTGAGGCAGGGGCCCACGGAGAGGGCCCCAGTTCACTTGTCGCCATATGCAGATTCACAACAGTGTTGCGCTACTCCTGCCAGACCTGGCCTCTGCTGATTTCCTTTGTTCCCACATTTTAATTTACTGCAGACTTCATGACACAAAAGGAATTAAACAAATAATCTCATCCATATGTCTCACACTCCAACAAATAAATTATTTTTATTTTTCAAATTAATTTAACATTCATGACTTTTCCATCCAAATAGCTATTTTTCTAGATAGGCAGGTGGCACACATTTAGCTTCATTTGATGAACGTTTTCCACTGTTGCCACATGAGGTTCGTAACTATCATCTAACTGGTTGCATAACACTCTTACCACATGGATATAACGTAATCCACATTCTTCTATCATTAAACACTTTTTGTGTATAAATAATTTTTATATTGAATTTCTTTCTTGAGATTGGAACAAGCTCCTAAAACTCAGGTTATTGGAGTCAAATCTCTTGACACAGACTAGAAAAGAGCTACCCCTAAGGATTGCAATAATTTTCATAACCATGAATTTTCAAAGTCAAAAGAAAAGGGACTGCCATTGATACAAGGAATTTAATTATTTGGGAAAGAAATATCCAAGGTATAGCCTAATGAAAAATTAATCAATAGAAAATTCCCATTTAAAATAAGATTATTGTCATTATTCTACACTTGTTTTTATGGTGGATAATGTTCTTCTCTTGACTTCTGCTCATGCCGTTTTACAAATAGAAAAGTTTATAGCTAGACACAAAGTAGGCAAAGCCTTCAATAATGCACAAAAAACCTGGAAAATCTACAGGGGAAGAAGTTGAAGATAGTCAACACGAAAGACGGTGTCTTATTATCTCAGACTCCAAGTTATAAAGCTTTGAACTAAAAGGAACTTCTATCACTTTAGCTCCTTCACTCTTTAAACTGCTCTGGCCAGAGCCTGCCTGTCCCAATCCTCTCGTAAGGTCCAGCAAACAGACCTGCACATGGTTCTAGGTGGTTTCACCGTCAGCATCTTTACCGCAAGCATGGTTGCCACTTAATCAATTGGCTGTAAGGCAATTTTGCCATAAAAGATAAAACCCGGAAAATTATAAAAGAGGGACATTAGAAAGGACACAGTGAAACATAAAAAAAAAAATAACGAAATTAAAAGGCTTTATTGCAAAAAATGAAAATGCAAAATTTTTGAATACATTTAAAGTGTGTGTGGATTCATGTCAATATTGCCCAAATAACTGATTTTGTTTTGTGGATTGCACCTAAGCACTTGGTTTTGAAGCCTTTTTGTTCACAATATTACACAGTTTTTTGCTTGTTGGTTTCTCTCTTCTTTTGGCATCTATCACACTTTTTCTTTATAGTTAAAATTTCTTTGTTCATTAAGAGAGGTATCAGCTTCCAAATACTCAGATGCACATTTGTAACTGAGCTTTGTATTGCTTTGTGAAGGGCAATATCGTCACCTTGTCACATGCGGATACAGGTTCCAAAGTTCTACGGGAAATGTGGAAGAAATGACCGTGCTCACCAAAGGATTTGCAAACTGATACGTTATCATTCTCTAGCGTAGTACGCAATCTGGCTTGACGTTCTCTTATTTGTACCTTTATTTGTATCTTTACACTCTCTTATTTTCACACTCCCTTATATGTCAACCTGTTATTTTATCTTATATAGCAAAATTGCCTTACAACCAATTATATGGCAAAGATGCTTACAGCAAAGATGTTACAGGGAAAACTACCGAATAGACGCTACATGTGACCAGATGAGGGTATGTGGCCTGAAACCATAAAGACAAAACATGAGTGAAAAAGACTATTTCAGTCCCTGGTGTAATTAAAGAAAGAAACTACCCTCTTTGAAACGATTCACGAGGAAGTATTTCTTGTGCCAGCAAGTGTCTCATTATGAACAGTTCTCCAACAAAGTGCTGAAATCCAATATCATACATCCTGATAATAGAGAAAATGTTAGCAGGAGGTCACCCTCTGGCTCAAAAGATCATAATCAAACCAGGAAGAAAGGTCGATAACTCTCAGAAGACCACAATTCATTTAAGTCATTTTGTTCATTCTCTATAACGAATTAATCATTTCTTGAAGTACAGGGGCAGGGATGTGGTGGGGGAGGATTCCATAATTAATTCTGACTGAATATAAATGTGCAAAATAGAAAATATTCCTCAAACTAAACAATGACTCGATACCATTACGAAGAATGAATATGGAGGCCAACCGCATTGCCTAGTGGTTAGGGTCAGTGCACTCCACTTCAGTGACCCAGGTTCAGCTCCTGGGTGCGAACTTACACCACTCGTCACTGGCCATGCTGTGGCAGCGTCCCACATACAAAAGAGAGGAAGACTGGCACAGATGTTAGCTCAGGGCAAATCTTCCTCATCAAAAAAAAAAAAAGAAATACATAATTAATTTTTTGGTTTTTTAATCTTTAACAACATCTGAAAGCCATGTTTTTAAGACAAAGAGGTATAAAAAAAACCAGAAAATAGATTATAGACCCACAACTCATTTAATAACTTTTGATATTATAAAAAAATAAATAGGCATATGGTTAGGAAAGTCAAAAAGTACACAAAGAATATACTCACCCAAAGGACAAGTTATCTTAACAATTTTCTTAATTCATTTAAAATATATATATAAGCATAGTTCATGTTTTTGGAAACAATTTTTCATATGCACAATTATAGATCTGCCTCATTGTTTTTAAAGATTACAGAATTTAGAAAGACTGTAGAATTTAATTTATTTACCCAATCACTTAATTATGGAAACTTGCCAAGGTTTTCTGCTGGGGTCAGGGCTATCAGAGGGTTTCTGTACATATCGGGATGACTATTGTAAGTAAACCCATGAGCTAGCATTGCTAAATGAGATTACTGAGTCAAAATGTACAGAGTTTAATTTAGATTTTTAATTTAGACAGATAGAACCAAAATGCCCTCAATAAAAGCTAAACCAATCATTATTCATTCCAATCACACTCTCAATAGCACCAGAGATTAACAAATTTAAATTTCTGTCAGTTTTGTCAAACTGATATACAAAAAAGTAATAATAGCGTTTCTTTAATTATTAAGATCAAGCATTTTTCATAAGTTACGCATATAAAAATTCCTAATCTATTAGCTCCCTATTCTTCCCTGTACTTATTTTTCTATTAAATTATTCTGTTTTGTTTTTTTCTGGTTTGCAAATCATTGTTTCCTGGTTTTTTTATTAAACAATTTTAATTTTCTAATTAAAGAATTCAATGAAGCTTTTTTGGCTTTAGGTATTGCAAATATTTTCTCCAATGTTTTATTTGCCTTTTTATTGTCAAAATCTTTTATGCAATCAATTTATCAATCTGTTTATTTCTAGCATCTGGATTTCTTTTCCCTACATGTAAAGACCACCATAATTTAAAGGACCTTGTCAAGGCCAAATTAGAATAATCAATGACAACTGGACAATTTAAAATATATATCAGTCCAGTCATAAAACATCAATGGCAAATCTCTAGTTTCAAATGGAAACAGCATCATTAAAAAAAACTCTACATCTTATAATTGAGACGTTTCTCTGAAGATCTTGAAATAAAAATACAACTCCAATTAAACCTCAAAAAAAATCTCAGTTTTTTATTTACAAGGCAATCACTGAGCCTTCTGAAAAGCAGCAGTAGGAAAATCTTCCATTGTTTCGAATGTGAAATTACTCAGTTCAAAAATAAGCTCCAGAGCACCCGGTTCTGCTGTGTCACCGTCCTTTGTGAGTGAGTGAGTCACCTCGTTTCATGAGGCTGTCTCTCCGCAGGGGCACCAAAGCAGCCTTCTCTTTCCCGTTGCATTTTTGTATCATGTTTTTTTTCTCATGTCTCATTAGTATCCTTGAATCTTACTTAACATTTTAAGTCTTATCCCTGTTATGGGAATGCTTTCTGAAGTTTTGTGCTTCCTTCTACCTCCCATACTCCAGGCCCAATGGGAGTGGCTTCTCAGCACTAGGGAGGGGCCCAAGCGACAACTGGTGTTAGTGCCGACCAACAGCAGCCAGGAGGAGATGTTGCTGGAGGCTCTGCTCTCAAGAAAAATAATCCTCTGGTAATCCTGTTAGTGCTTACAAAGCAGCAGCCGGCCCTTCCAGACAGCCCAGGAGGGAAGCTCCCACCAGAAGGTGGCAAAATTTACCAATTCTATACTGCCAAATACCACATTGCACAGTATCTCTCACCATGCCTCCGAGGACGCTCTTCCTCGATCCCTTCAGCACAGCTGAGAGTCAATGGTATTTTGGGAGAACTGAACAATACATACAGATAAACATATATACATATATGGACCCTTGGGTAAAAGGACATATTGAAACCTCCTCACAGACTTTTTTTCCCCCAGATGAAACAAGGGAAAAAAAAGAGAGAAAAGGAGATAAAAGAAAGAGACAATTTGTCTTTACCTAACACAGAAATTTACAAAAATGTCAAGAAACAAGTTTCCAGAGCAGATCAGACAAGCCCACCATGGCTCGGTCCTAACTCAGCCCAGACTCTCCAGAGCCATAATGATGTCCCTCATGATCCCAGTGACTCTCCCCAGTACCTGCATCTGTGAGATAAGCACCCCGAAGGAGTGTCCTTATCTCCTTTTTCTTCTGAAAAAGGAGTCGGGGAAATTCTGTGGAGGATGATCAAATGAAATATGAAAAGTGAACAAAGAGGCTGACTCTGTGGGAGAAGCTTTTTTAAAATCACTGTGCAATTCTAAATGACTTAGAAACCACAAAAAGAGAATAGACACTGGTTAAATTGGAATTTCTGCATTAGACAAACAGTTTGAGATAACAACAATGATGTTTTAAAAAGATTTTTAATGACAAAAATAATAACACAGAAAAGCTAATGTATTTGAAAAACAAAAACTATGCAACATAAGGATAATTGACGTCCCTGAAGTTAAGAATCCAACAAATGGAACAAAAAATATGCTCAAAGATATAACACAGGAGAATTTCCCCGAAATGGGGAGGAAGAAGACATTATCAGAAGACTGAAACAGTATGCCATATTTTGGAAAAAACAAGCTTTCGTTGAACTAAGGCCATTGAACCTCAGAGATAAAGGAAAAACTCTGCAGCTATCCACACAGGAGGAAACAAGAAACAGTCTGGCCTTAAACTTATCCTCAAAATATTCAATGTTAGATGCCAATGCATCAATATCTATAAAGCTCTGAGAGAAAGAAAGTGTGATAAAAATATGACATCCAGCCAAAATGACCCTTAAATAAAAACCAAAATACATATATTCTCAATCATATAAGAACACAGATTATTCATTAACTAGGAACCCTGAGGGAAAAAGAAAACCTTGGCAATGAAATCCAGCCAAAATGACAAAGGGACAAAATTTAAAATCCAGTAATACCACTTTTGCTTCCAGTACTATGCTGACTAGAAACAATGGGAGAACTCCTGCTAAAATGATATAGTTTTTGTTGCATTGCTGGTCTTACAGAAAGTAAAAGAAATCTCCAAAGAGCTGGGAGAAAGGGAATGACCCAAAAAATAGATTAGGAAGAAGTCGTGAGCTGAATCTTTAAATGTAAGATTCAACTATAAAAGAAAGAGTTCTCCTCAAGGAGAATGGAGAAAAAACAGGTGAGGCAATATTTAAATAACTATGGGTTGAGAATTTTCCAGAACAAATGAAAGACACAAATTCATTGATAGAAGAAATATAACATTTACCAGAAAATATAAATCCATGATAAAAAGTTCAGCACAACTATGTCAAAGAGAAGATCTCAAGAGCAATTCAAGAAATAAAGACACGCTACGTCAAAGGCATCATTAGACTTGCCAAGGACTCATCAATAGTGAGAAACCAGGAGATAATGAAATATCTTTAGTTGCTTGGAGAAATCCTGTCAATCTAGAATTGTGTACCCAGAAAAATTCTCTCTCAAGAGTGATGGTAAAAGAAAATTCTCAGATAATTATAAACCAGATTGTCCAACTAGAGACCTCCACTAAAGAAACTTTCAAATAATATGCTTAGATTTCAATAAATGCTTGGATTAAGCTCACTACTTGAAAGACAAAGACTTTCAGGCTTGATTTAAAAAAGAAAAAACAATATGCTATGAGAATAGTTCAAATTAAAATATAAGGACACAGACTGGTTGAAAGTAAAGAGATGAAAAAGATATAATAGGCAAATATTAAAAAAATTAGCTATGTTAATATGAGACAAAAGAGACTTTAAGACAAAGAACATTGTTAGATATAGAGAGGATCACTATATAACAAAAGAAGTATACAATAGGAAGATATAATAATGTCATGCATTTATATACTTAATAAATGTACTCAAAATATATAAAGCAACAATTGCTGAACTACAGAAAGAAAATTCCAAATTTACTTTGAGAGAAGAAGAATTCAATGCCTCGCTCACAGTAATTCTCTACACCAGGAAGAATCAGTAAGAAAACGTATTTTTTAAATAAAATACCGTTTACATTATCAATAAAAATTAGGGGAAAAATCTAACCAAAATATGTTCAATTATTTCATGAGGAAATTATGAAATCTTATTGAAAGATACCAAAGACAACCTAAATAGATGAACATGTCAATGTATGAGAAATGACAATATCATAAAGATGTTATTCTACCCAAATTGATCTATAGGTTCAATGCAATCCAATGGAATTCCAATAAACTTTTGTTTGTTTTATTTTGATTTTGCTGTTGTTGTCAGATTTAGTAAGCTGGTTCTTGAATGTATTTGGGAGAGCAAAGATCAAAAATATCCAAGACAATTTTCACCAACAGGTTGAAAGCATTTGTCCTCCCACAAATCACAACTTTCTACAAAATGATGGTAAGTAAGATAGTGTGCTACTACGTTCAACAATGTGGAAACTGGCCTATGGAATAGCACAGAGAGCCAGCGAACAGAGATTTGCTGATTTGAAAACGTGATAAAGGAAAAATGTGATCAATGGATCAACAGGAGAAAAAGTTGCTGTTCAACAAATAGTGCCACGTAATTGGTTACCCTCAGAGTGGGGGTTGGGAGACAAGGAGAGATTAGATCCTAACCACTCATCATATACAAAACTGTACATGTGAATAAAAGAAACTTTTAAAATGTTTACAAGACAACATAGAGTATCTTCTTCATGTTATGGTTTTCTTAAACAAGGCACAAAAAGCATAAACTACAAAGGAAAATTAAGCCATATTAAAATTAAAATCTCTGTAATTCATCAAAGCTATTTTAAAAGTGAGATCAGCCACAGATCTGAAGAATCTATTTCAACATATGGAACTGACAACATAGTATTCAGAATATCTACACATGCCTACAAATCAATGGAAAGAAGATTATCCCAAAGGAAACAGTCAAAAGATAGGAGCAGACAAGAGCAAACTATGAACACCTCATAAATATCCTAACAGATGCCCAGTCTCAGTGGTACCCAGGAAGACACTAACTAAACCCCATGAAATACCATTTTATATCCACCAGTTTGGGAAAAAGTAAAAAGTCTGACAACTCCAAGTGTTGGTGAAGATACAGATCAACAGGAAATTTAGAAAGCAGGCTGACAATATTAGTAAAGCTGAAGGTGTGCAAATTCTGTCTATGACACAACAACTGTGTAAAAGATTGAAGCATGTTAATTTGCCTATATTTGACTGGTCTTCACCTATAAAAATGTTCAACCTAATAGTTGTTGGGAGGTATTGCACATGTGAACCAAGAGGTGTGCTCAAGACAGCTTACAAGAGCACTATTTGTGCATGAAAAAAAATGGCAGTCATGAAAAAAAAATAGGAGAATCAATCAATAAATTATGCTTTACAAGAGCAACAAAAACAAGTGTATTCATTCCTTCATTCATCAGGAAGTGTGTACCGTGTACTGGGCAGTGGAGAAACAGCAGTGAACATGCATGACCACGTCCCTGCCTGGAAGGATGGGTGGATGTTCTCATGAAAGGAAATGAAGCAGAGCCTCATCCATCCCATGGATGAGGTTCTTCTGGGGATGCAGATGTGAGGAAGACCCAGCCCTGTCCTCAAATTGTTCATTTGCACAGCCCTGGAGCGTTTATAAGCTCTTGCTCATCCGTTATCTCATCCTCTCGACAACAGTGAGGTAGAAATATTGTGCCAGTTTTACACATTGGAAACCCAAGTGTTAATTTTCCCTGCAGCCCTGAGCTAGTTTGTGATGGAACCTGGACTGAATGTCAGGCCTACAGATTAAATAAGTAATTTTCCATCTCACTTGAACAAAACATCTCACAGACTGAGTTTAAACCCACTTTTAAATCCTTCAAGTTGCTTGGGCAACAGGTATGTGTGTTTGGTTACAACTGAAAACCACAAAGAATAACACACTTCGGTACAAAAACTAAAATTATAAATGAATTAAGAAGGAAAGAGGGATCCTGGGAGGGAGGAGCCAGTCGCGAGATCTCATTGGCTGGGAGAGGAGGAAAACATCATAATCAGGTTAGAATATCAAGGAAGCTGAAGTAAAGCATATAATTAGTGTGCTGCCCTTGTCCTTGGAAACAAAGCGCTTGCAGTAAGCGTGAAATTGTATTGTGTCTCTTTGGGGTGCTGGGGCCTCTGAGAGCCAGTCTCTCAAAAGAGGAGACTTTCCCAGAGGTATTATGAGGTCCTCGCTGTAAAAAGCACCTAGAAAAATGGGTTCAAACGTCAAGATCAAAAAGGACCTGCCCGCACAGCTGGTCTGCGGAAATCCCCACAGCACGGAGCCAGGACGACAAAGAGCTCTCCTGAGAGTCCAAACTTCCTCTCTGCGAGGACTCTTTGCAAAGCTTTATGTTGGCTACTGAGTTGCATACTGAGAGAAAGAAATGGACAAAGCCTCTCTCTTTCCTTATTTATTTATTTTTTGTTTTTGTTCTTTAGCTTTACATTGAAAAATAATTGCTTTTCCTTTGACATTCATTCATTAAACACTCATGTAACCCTTGATCTTTCCAGGAGACGCTTTGGAGTGAGTTATAAAGATGAATGAGGAATAATTTCTTCCCTGGAGCATTCAAAGGAGACAAGAAGAAAAATGATCCAAGTTAAATATGAGCACTGGTAGGAGGTGCAGGTTGGTGCAAACTTTCTGGAAGTCAGTGAGCAGTATGTTTTTGTTTTTTTAAAATAAATATTCTTTTTTTGTTTTAAGATTTTATTCTTTTCCTTTTTCTCCCCAAAGCCCCCCAGTACATAGTTGTATATTCTACGCTGTGGGTCCTTCCACTTGGGGCATGTGGGACGCCACCCCAGCGTGGCTTGATGAGCAGTGTCATGTCCACGCCCAGGATTCGAACCAACGAAACACTGGGCCACCTGCAGCAGAGTGGGTGAACTTAACCACTCGGCCACGGGGCCAGCCCTGGTGAGTAGTATGTTTTGACCCTGCAAATATGCAGACTCTTTGATACAAAGATTCCAGTTCAAGGGGCTGGGCCAGTGGTGCACTGGTGAAGTTCGCCAGCTCCATTTCAGCTGCCCAGGCTGCCCGGGTCTCATGGGTTCAGATCCCGGGCAATGACCTACACAGTACTCATGAAAGCCATGCTGTGGCAGTGTCCCACATACAAAATAGAGGATGATAGGTACAGACATTGGCTCAGGGCCAATCTTCCTCACCAAAAAAAAAAAAAAGAGAGATTCCAATTAAATGGATGTTTCTAAGGAAACAATTGAGAAAGTGTCTAAAATACATACCAAAAAAAGTGATTTCGACATTGTTTCCTGCCATAGCTGAGTCCAGGGAGCACACATAAGGCTACAGGCAAAAGGAGGCTGAGGTCACAGGTGATGAGAAGGTCAAGGAGACATGCATCCAAGGACTGACTGCTCGGTCCAGAGGGCGTGAGATGGTCCAAGCTGACTGCAGAGCATGTGTGCGGTGAGAGAAGAACTGAGACGAGTTCCTGCTCACACTGAACACAGTTCTACTCAAAATGCCAACTGGAATGACTTTTTAATTCAAAATGATTCTAAAATGTAATAGTGAGCAAATACATTCCAAAAGCAAAGAACATTCTGAAGTAAAAGGAGGAGTTACGAACGATTACAACCCTACAAAATGTTAGAACTATTATAAAGTATCAATCCTTTTAAAAATGAAACTGGTGCAGCAACAGGAATGTAGATAATGAAATAGCATGGGAGGCCCCAAAGTAGACTCTACTGTGTGTCAAAATACATGACAAAATAACCTTTTCAGTCCAAGGAGGCAGGCAAGAAGAATTCCACAATGGTGGCAGGCCACCTGAATTCGGATTTTTTTTCAAAGATAAACTGAAGCCTTAACTGGAAGTAGATGGAAGTCTAAAACAGAGAAAATTTAATTCTAGAAAAACTAGAAGAAAGTAACATATTGATCAAACCTATGGATGAATGAAGTTTTGAAATTATAAAAGACATATTTCAAAGAAAAGGAAAAGATATTATAACATATACAAATTAAATTCGAACAATAAGAACAAGGAAATAAACCAAAAAAGACAGTAACTAACTGGGGAAATACTTGTAATACGTGTGGCAAGGTCTTAACAACCACACAGCAAGAGAAAAATCACCAAACCTCTAACTGTGCAATTGGAAAAGAATTTGATGAGCGATTTATATAACAGAAAATACATATAAAAAATCCTCCTTACACTAACCCCTCAAAATAGAAGATTAAATAAACCTTAATGTGCCATTGCACATGTACTAAATTTGCAAGCACAGACTACACGCATGCACACAGTTAGACCCCAGAGCCAGGAGAATGCATCACTGGACACACCAGTTGGCATCACGTGACTTATACATCCCTTCTGAAGAGAAGCTGGCCGACAGGTAGCATGAACCATGGAGATGGACAGTGATTTGAGTTCCCTTTTGCTCAGCCATAGTACCTTTCAGGATTCATTCTAGGACTATTATTTTTTAAGCAGGCCAGTATGCCGGGCATTAAGGTAATGTTTCTTACAACGTAACTTGAGATAATATCTCAAAAGAGTGAAATGTTGGCATGCACACAATACCATTGGAAACAAGCAAGTCCCCACAACAGAAATGCCTCAGTCCTGCCTGTGTTTGGGACCGACACAACCCACTCCAGCAAGCACTCTCAGCAGGGCTCAAGGCTGTGCTAGAGACAGCATCAGTTCCAGCAGGTCCTGACAGGATAGTGACCCAGTTAGGGATGTGGAGACCACCAAACCCACCCCTGGCATGGACAAGAGAGAATTTCCTATATTGCCCTAGTCACCCACTCCAACCTTCAACAAATAAATTCAACATGTGTTTTTTCGGAGCTGTTCACTGGAGGAAACTGAGAGAGAACTGGGATTCTAACAGGAGTGGTCCAGACCAGGCAGACATGTGCCACTGTAGGCTCCCCCGCTTCCCCTCCAGCGGACCTGGCAAGTCCTGCACCGCCCTGCTCTCAGTTTCCTTGATCTGTGAAATGGGAATGAGAAGCCTTGCCACGCAGGGGTGTGGGGAAGACCAAACAACACCGGGATCCTGGTCTAAAAAAGCTGATGATTTTCTGGAGAGAGAGGACACCGACACCACACGGCTTTGCAGAGGCCATCAAAGTACAAATGAAAGAGACAGGGCAGAGGAGAAACTCTGTGTTCCCTGGTTCACTGAGGTCCCAGCACAACACCGTTTTAACTTTCATTTTTGGTCATTTATAGTAGCCCCCTTGTGCACACTCAGCCGGGATCCGTAAGTCTGGGACAAAGGTCTAGATGGGCCCTAGGCCCCATGACTCCTCGCCTGTTCCTTCCCGAAGGAATGATTATTTTCCAAACCAGGGTCTCTAGGGTACACAGGTCAGACTTTGCGGGGAGCCCCAGCTTCAAACCTGAAGAATGACAGGCGCCTGTGATCATGTCCCAGAGACAAGCCCCAGCCGCCTGGCTGAACCAGGCTGGCTCTGGGCACAGAGGTATCCCTACCCCAGGTGAGCCCTGATGTAGCCACAGCAGACAGCCGGGAAGGAAACGTCCCCGGTGGTGTGAAGTGGGGAGACAGAAGCGTGCACACTGAGTGAAAAACGCAGAGCTGACCTCAGACAAGGCTTCCTTTCAAAGTGGCCCCCAGAGCCCCAGGTTGGCAAAATGAGCATGCTCTTTTGCCTAGATGGTTCCTCAGGAGACAGCCTGGGCCTCGAATGTAGTCTCGTAAATCAAGCCTTGAGGTCACCTTTGCCTCTGGACTCTGGAGTTATTGTTACTACGAGGTTTTTCTTAAACTTTCTTGTAATTGAAAAACCCAGGTCTTTTCTGAATAAAGTAAATAAGTAAACCAGGGGGACATCAGGATTCCCAAAGAGATCTCCTTCCCGAGAAAAAAGGAAGAACCTCTCAGGAAAAGAAGAGGTCTTTGGTTTTTGGTTGTTTGGAGTTTTTTTTCACAGAAGCCACACAAATCCACCACCCTAAATAAAATCTTCCAGACCTAGCCTTTTGATGACCTGGCAATCTTCCCTCCAAAACACTGGTAACAATTTCAGCAAAGGAGCAATGTCAAGAGACATTGTTTTTCTTTTCACCCTGACAAGCCATCAAATTGGGAATTGAGAAACTGGATGTTTTTGAAATATAGTCAGCTATCCACACCTCTAAAAGACTAGATATTCTTCCCTTCTTAAACTCAGGCAATGAGGCAGGACAAAGGGATGCTTACAGCTGAACAAAGCTCTGAGTAAGACACTTTCTCCGGAGCAGGAGTTTCCCGGCTGCCCTTCAAAGTTCTTTCTCTGTTTGGTTGTTTACTTAATCACTGCTGCTTTGAGGGAGACCAGGGAGGAAAATGAAGCTAAAGTTAAAGGATTAAAGCAAGTTAAGATCAATCACAATGAAAGGAAAGGCCCTGCTTATGACTGGGGAGAAAAAGAGAACAAATTCAGTGCAGCTCGAAGGGACAAAAGGATGTTTGCTTTCCGATAATGCCGTTTCTGAACCACTTTTCCTCTACCGCTACTCTGAGTAAACAGAGACACACCTGAATGACTTTCAGCGACCTTCAGTGACTGGGCCGGGTTTTTCCCTGGGTCCAGGGCAGCCCTGCCAGCCCAGCCAGCCCCAAGGACCCCATGGCCTCCAGAGGTAATGAACAGTAGGAAGACGATCAACTTCCATCTTCTTATCTAGCCAAACAGATGCTGAATTATTTTCCAACTTTGCTACTGAGCCCCTGGGAGCCCTCGTGAAGCCATGGACACATGCACTGGGATATGATTCCAGCCAGAGAGAAAGAAGCAGGTCATGTAAGCTGTCCACATGGTCTTAGCAGGGAAATGTGCAATTCCCTGTAAATGTTGGAAACATTGAGAATAGTGCAAGGCTCCCCCAGCTGCTCTAAGATGCCCTCACCTCCCACTTCCCATCTTGCTCAGCAGTACTGGGTGTGGGCTTCATGGCTGGGTGGGTGGAGGTCTCCTGGGGTATCACCGCTCAGAGGTGGAGCAGATAGCATCCTGGCGCTCAGGTCACTGCTCAGGAGTGCCCCCAGGCTTTACTTCTGACCCTCTGGCCAGTGAGGACGCCCTGACACCGGGGCTCTCTAACCACAAGGGCGCTACACTCATTGTCAGCTTCTGTTAAGCATGGGCATAGCAAGGAGAGCGGGGCTGACTGCTGCCAGGACCACCATCTGGAGGCACGCAATGACCAGCAGGCTCTGTCCTTTGCCTGTGCTGGAACCACCACCACAGGGTCTGAGCCAGGCTAGGCCACTGGTCCTGTACCTGGGTCACATGACCAGATCCTCCATGAGAACACCCTGAGGGCTTCCTGAGGGGCCAGAGCCAACTGAGGCCAGAGGTCCTGGGACACTGACATCTGTAGAGAGACGAGTGGAACATGCCAGAGTGTAAGCATCCCCTAGGCCCCACCTGTGCCTGGGAAGTTCAGCATCATTCGGCCAGTCCTTGCACTGAAGTGGACCATGGACATTTAAGTGGAACACAGACTGCTGGCCAGAGGGGTTCTAGTCGTGCAACTTGGGAGATAGTCAGCCAGGAGTTAGCCAGTCCTGATAGCAGAGGCCAGAGCAGCAGGGCCATGTGGCCACCCTGACCCCTTGGGCAGCCTGTCTTTCAGAGCCCTGAGAATGCCTTGAAGCTGCAGCTGAGCCTCACAGCCCAGGAGAGAAAGGATGTGTGGTGGCAGCATGTTGTAATCCACTCCATGCTGAGTAGAAAATGTAAGCATGTTCTTAGGGAGGACTTGTTCTGAAGAATTTCCTTCATTTGACTTAAGTGGGTTAAGCTGCATATTCTCCCTGGGTGTGGGTACAAGGGGTGGGAGGAAGACACCTGAGGTCTAAGCCACCTAGGAGCACTATGCCATTCGAAAGTCCCAAGCAATCCAGGGTGAGGGTTTGTCTAACTGGGCTACCACGATAGAGCCCCACGTTGGGCCCTGTTAATACTCTATTACAGGCCGAATTGTCTTCCCCCCAAAATTCACATGTTGGATCCTAACCCCAGTACCTCAGCATGTGACCTATTTGGAAATAGGGCTGCTGCAGATTTGGTTAGTGAAGTTGAGATGAGATCATACTGGAGTAGGGTGGGCCCCTAATCCAAAATGACTGTGCCATTATAAAAAGAAGAAACTTGAGGCCCTGGGAGTTGTCTGTTTTTTCTTTTAAAAACAATGCAAGTTTTTCATTCTTCTCTATAATAATCTGTGTCTTTTAACATAAAAGGAATGCATTTTCCCCAAATACGTAAGTAAAATTAAGCATCAGAAGAAAAAAAAAGAGAGAGAGAAATTTGGGTACAGGCAAATATAGAGGGAAGGCAAAGAGAAGACACAGGGAGGAGATGACCATCCACAGCCAAGGAGAGAGCCCTCAGAACGAACAGATCCTGCCCCCATCTTGATTTCAGACTTCTAGAGAAATCTGTGAGGGAATAAACCTCTGTTGTTTGAGCCATCAGGTCTGTGGTATTTGTTACAGCACCCCAAGCTGACAGATACACTCTCCATGGTGGGTGCTGATATTGATAAATGAATCTCAGCCACCCCTTTCAGCACTGAGATTCCATGTCAGTGACTTTTTTTAACCTTTTTTATTCATAAAACCACTTACAAGTCCTTATACCCATAATCCCTTCAGCAACACTTCCAATATCAGTCTGTTAATCTGGTTAATGTTTGAACTTCTGAACCTTCTGATTTTCTCTAGTATAAAGCTATTCTGCTATTTTTTAAAAACATACAACAACTATAGCATTTTTCCAGGAACCATCTGTCAACCTTTTTTCCAACCTGCCTATCAGAGAGGTCAGTCTCCCGATGTTTGACCTCCCAATTCCTACTAACACTCTTAACAACTTTCATAACAAATATGACAACTAATAATGGATAACTTGTAATTATACAAAACCAGCAAAAATCAACCTTCTAAGACCTAAACAATTTCCAAAAGAAATAAGAGCTACTTTACTTCTGGAGCTTGATACCTATCATTTTTTGCAATTTCAGAAAAATGCAGAAATTGTGGCCAGCATATTAATTGTTTCCAAAAGGAAATTATTTTTTTAAGATCATGTTAGGCTTTTAGCACCTGAATTCAGTGGTGGACAAAAATTTCAAAGAAATATAAGGGGTTTTGTTTTATAAAAGAAAACACACACACATATATACGCTCAAAAGCTCTGAGGTTTGAAGGACTTGGAGCTTAGCTTGAGAATTTGTTCTTTATGTGTTAATTTCCCAGATGATGTTTCAAGGACCAGGCTCTAAGGTGGATAGCGAGGAGGTACATACGAAGCATGGAGTGCAGCCTGGGCAGGGTGGGCTCACTGGGGTTTCTCTAAGGGGAGCAAGGATGGAATTTAAACTTGGCATTGTGTTGAGTGGAGAGTCCACCAGGGTGGAGCTACGACAGCCTCAGGGTCTTCCTGGGAGCCAGGCCAGAAGGAGCAGCCCTGGTGAGGACTCTATAATTCCTGTGTCTATCTAAGAGGAAATGAGCATGTTAGCACTGTGTCCCTTGAAACGGAGAATACAGTGCTTTATGTATGGGGAGGGACCTAGGGTGTGATGTCAAGAGGCAGAAGTGTCTTCCTAGTAAAATGGTGGCCAGCAGAGTTTTGTTATTTCCATCAGCCCCCTCCAACCCATGATTGGGAGTGGACCATAGATTTTTAGGACAATGATGTCCTTGTATTAAACTATGCTCCATCCTCCTCCAGTAGCCCAAGTCTTCAGTAAAAGTTCACCAAACCCTAAAGGCTTGCATCCACTTTCATTAACAGAGTAAGGAATTAGAGCCCTGTCCAACTCGGGGGCAGGAGGGGCAGTGACAGGAGGTGAGACGCTGGACAGAGAGGAAGATGTCAACATACGCAGGCGATCGGCAGCAAGTTTGACCCAGAGAACAGACTGGTGCACGATGTGAGGGGTGAATTGGGGGAAGTGCGCCACCGTCCACAGAAAGTAAGCTATGAGTCAGCCTCTCTCTTCAATATCAAAACATGGGAAATCCCAGAGACTGCAGAACTGGGAGCCATCCAAGCAGCAGACACTTGGCTTATACTACCTATTCTTTTTTTTTTTTTTAAGATTTTATTTATTTATTCATTTATTTATTTTTCTCCACAAAGTAGTTGTATATTCTTAGTTGTGGGTCCTTCTGGTTGCGGCATGTGGGATGCTGCCTCAGCGTGGCTTGATGAGTGGTGCCATGTCCGTGCCCAGGATTCAAACCACCGAAACACTGGGCTGCCGCAGCAGAGCTCACGAACTTAACTACTTGGCCACAGGGCCGGCCCCTTATACTACTTATTTTTGTTGTTGTTGTTATTAAATTATTAACCTGAGAAGCAATGAATCAGGCTGCTTTACAGTTAGAATGAGATATAGAAATGCGTATCTACATTCACGTGGAAACGCCTGCAGATATGTGCCAATGCTGATGAGGTTGCTCAGAAAGAGCCCATGCGGACTCTCCTGGGGCACCGTCCACTGCTCTCAGCCTGCCTGAACGCGGTAGGAGATGCATCCTTCATGGATAAGATGTTGTTCACCATAGTGAGGACTAGGAATAACCTAGTTCATCCAGCTAACAAACTATCACACAATAAAACCACTAAATATGAAGACCAAACAGCAGCTTTTCAAATGGTGGGCTTCAATGTTACATGAAAAAAAAGCTATGATTTTAATTATGCAAAAGTATTGCATTATATAAGCCTAATAACAAGAAAAGACCATAAAAGTAGCAGACACATTAGGAAAATGGAATTTCAGACGATTTTTAAAGTTTCCCTTATTGTTACAGTGCTGTTTGTGCAATAATAAAAATCAAGAAGAAAAAAATCAGTAATATTAAAAGTTATAAAAATATTCTTCTATTTAAACTAATTTTTCCAAGAACAGTAGAATTTCAACAATTTATAAAGCTAAATATGAAGTATCGTGAGTACTATTCATCCATTCCATACTATTTTTTTAATTTTCCTCTTTTTGAAATGTCCGTTACAGAATGTTTTCTAAAAGAACTATAACAGTAAATTATAATAAAATGAAGACATTTTTAAAGTAAATATAAAAACAGTCAAGTTTCCTTCAACAGTATACTCATCTTACAAATAGTGTCCGATTCTTATTCACTAAATATTTGTTTGAAGCCATTTAATGTCTCGGTCAGATTGGTTATCCCAGTTTATGCCAACATCCCATTTCCATAGTCAGGAAGCAGCTGCACAACAACGAATTTGCAGATTATCATTGGAGAACAGGAGGAAGATGTGAAAAATAGGTCAGTTTAAAGACATTCACCCAGAGGGGCCTGGCCTCAATATTTCTGACGCACTGGCACGAAACAATGTGAATGTAGTCACGTTTCATCCCCGGGGCTCCATTCGAACCCAGTTGTGCAAGCAGAAGCCTCGAGTGATCCTTGCGCCCTCTCCCTTCTCCTCACACTCCACGAGGTTGCGTCCTACCCATGTCAGAGGCCACTGGTTTCTACCATGTCTATACTCTGCCCAAGGAAGAAAGCAGGCCCCACTCATATGGTGGGCACTTTTGCAAGCACATTACAGCACTAACTCATTTAATCCTTACAAAAAATCCCATTTTCTAGGGAGGAAAACCAAGCTAAGACATTTGCCTAAACAAGTAAACTAGTAAGAGGCAGAGCCGGGATGTGGACCCAGTCAGGGGCTGGCGCCTGTGTCTCTGCACCAAACCCCGTGTGTTGCTTCTACTCTCATGCTAGTACAGGTAGTGTTGTGAGGAATAACCCTGTGCAAACATCATTTCCCGCTTGTGCAGGGGCATGTGTAGGGGGTATCCCCAGAAGTAGACATTAAATACGTAATTGTCTATCCCATCGCTTTCTTTGTCCCAAGCTACAGGTGCTTGAGGGCAGGGCACACTTTGGTCTGGTTCACCCAGCATCTAGCACATAGCAGAGATGCAATAAATATTGCTTTCCTTCACTCATTCAACAAATATGCATTGAACATCTATTGTGTGCCAGGCACTGTTCTGGGTGCTGGGGAATACGCTGGGGAACAAATCAGAAAAACTCCCTGTTCTCATGGATCCAACAATCTAATGTAAGCTCCAGAGGAAATTAACAAATTAGTCAATCTGCAATATGTTATAAGGTGACAAATACTAAAGAGAAAAATAAGGCAATGAATGATGGGATGCAGGATTTAAATAAGTAGTCATTAAATAAATAAATGAACAAAATATTTCTGATGAGGATGTTTATCTTAGCAGCATTAATAATCATGAAAACGTTTAAACAACTCAAATGCCCAGTAACGAAGGACAGACCGTCGTAGTATCTGCTTCGCTGAGCTGTTTTGGGGTTTAAATGAGTTGATATACAGCAGAGGAGAGAGTACTCCCCAGGAAACTAACTTCCACCTGTAACATTTTTTCATAGGAAAATAGGCTTAATTCCCCAAGACAAACCATATGTCAATAAAACTTGCTGTTCATAAGTTAAAAAATACCTATGCAGACACCAACAATCAGTCAAGAGTAGAAGTCTCAGTTATTAGGACCTAAAACTTTGGTGCAAATTTCCAACTGAAATTATTCTAATCCTGAAGATCTTCTCATGAGAAAGAAAATATCTCCTTTAACATTTATTTTGAGGAAGAAGAATCAATATTCTGGATATGGGAATTTGGCAAAATTAAATTCAGTGTCAATTACTGAATTTCTCAAACGGAAGAATTCGTTAGCAGAAGAACTCCATATGCGGGGCGGGCCCCGTGGCCGAGTGGTTAAGTTCGCGCGCTCCGCTGCAGGCGGCCCAGTGTTTCGTTAGTTCGAATCATGGACGCGGACATGGCACTGCTCATCAGACCACGCTGAGGCGGCGTCCCACATGCCACAACTAGAAGAACCCACAACGAGGAATACACAACTATGTACCAGGGGGCTTTGGGGAGAAAAAGGAAAAAATAAAATCTTTAAAAAAAAAAAAAAAAACTCCATATGCTAAGTGTGGAACGACGTAGACATCACTGCAGACCTATTTCTACTGAAAATGACATTTACATGTGTTAATTTTAATCGAACAGCGTTAGAAATAAAGGATAGTCAATCATAATAATAAGCAATTGATTTCTACTTCATTAAAACATACACTTACAGATTCTTTGTTGCATTAACACAAGTTTGGTTTGAGCAATCCCAATCTACTTAGGAGAGCCTTGCAATGTAATTTGGATACAGTTCCAAAAAGATGCGAACTAACCTAAAGATTTGACATCATGAATAACACTGAGTCGATACCTCATGTCAGCCCTGCTTGTACACTGCAGCTTCATGCTTTGAGGTCAGTGTCTGTAATATACTATTTATGCGTTAAATGAATTTCACGCCTTGTCCCTTCAATCAGAGGGTTCACAGTTTAGTTTTTACAACAAATGCCCAAAACACCAATTATAGTTCAAATTCCACCTTTTTTAAAGAGTTTTTCTAAATTAGCCCTTTCCTGAAAGATGCTGCAGCCTCAATTTCATGCTGCTCATGATGGTTCAGCTACTTTGGCCCTTGGGGCAGGTTCTGGCTTTCGCTAGTCCAGCCTCCCCGATTCCCTGCAGGGTGGGGAGGGCAGGCACATCAGCCCTGATCTCAGACCTCACCGGGCCCTTTGGGGAACATGCAACCCTCACTCACCGGGTGCCGGAGTCTGCACAGCCAGTTCTTCCAGAGCAGGGCTCCAAATTGGCGCCCAGCCCGCCCCATGCCCACTGCTTCTGCTGTGGTCAGGAAGCCAGTTTGAAGCACCGGGTTTATATCCACTGGTCTGGGCCAAGGCAGGGTGCGTATTAGTCAATTCCAACAAAAGTGAGTGATGCAAGGCAGATTAGTGATGACTGAACAAGGCAGGCATCAAATGTCCCTCTTGTTCTGCATCTGTTGAGAAATCTTACCTTTTCACTAGCTGTCCAGTGTTCCAGAGGGTTGGGTTACAGAAGGCAGCCCCCAGGCCCTTTCTGGGGCACGCACACTTCCAAGAACACACACCACCTTTGCGTGTAGTCACGCTTAGCCCTGATCCCCCTTTTCCCTTGATGTTACTTGGATAGAATTATTCCTCCCCTCTCCTGAAACCTCAGCCATCAGGCGAATTTACCAAAGCATTTTCCATCTCAGAGATTCTGTGTTAGAGAATCGGAAGGAAAAGAGATGGAAGCAGTGTTGGTCTCTGGAGGGGATGGAGGGAGGGTGGTTCAAGTTCAAGGTCACTGTGCTGCCTCACTCCTGTAAAATCCTTTCACCCATTTCCCCTAAAGGATCAGGATCATGCTTCAGAGAGCAGGGAGAGAGCAGCAGGCAGAGCAGGGAGGCTGGTCAGCCTTTCCCCTGGTTCTGTGAGTAAATATGGGATGACAAGGTAAGACAAGAACGGTCGTGCACGTTCTGCTTCGGCTGCCCAGGGTTCGCCGGTTCGGATCCCGGGTGTGGACACGGCACCACTCAGCAAGCCATGCTGTGGTAGGCGTCCCACATATAAAGTAGAGGAAGAAGGACACGGATGTTAGCTCAGGGCCAGTCTTCCTCTGCAAAAAGAGGAGGATTAGCAGCAGATGTTAGCTCAGGGCTAATCTTCCTCAAAAAAAAAAAAGAATGGTCAGCCACCCACCCATCTGAAATAGCTCGCTGCTGCTTGGAGAGAAAGGCCATAGGCAAAACGCAGTGATCAGCCAGGGTGAGGGCTCCCCGTCCCCTTCTTGGAGGGCGGCAGGAGTCAGCAAGCCTGTGGGGACTCTGGGCCCTGGTGGATTCTTTTTAACCGGCATGATGGACTCAGCTGGGCAGCAGTTGCTGCATTGTGCTGGAGGCCTAGGCTCCTGGGTTCCTGTTGCTCCCAGTTGTGATCGGAGGGACGTTAGGCGACCCGCCTCTGTGGTTTCCCGTTTCATAAAGCAGGTTTCAGAAGTTCTGAAGGCCCTGTCAACGGTTTTTGCAACAGGAAACAGGGACACAGGCTTCGGGAGAGGAATTGACTCAATTATCCTGTAAATCTATTATTGTTTAAGAGAACATCATTTTTAAGATGTGTTCTATTATTTATCCCATAGAGTGAAGGCCTTTTCCTGGCTGCTGGGGCCCAGCACACACTTGGGTTTGCCTGATGCCCAGGCCACATCTTTCCCTTGACCTCCACCTCTTCAAAGCCCTGACTATCTTCTCCGAGCTGCCACCCTGGTCCCCTTTGCAGATAACGCTCACAACACTTTACGTCACAAGGGATTGTCATTGTTTTTCAAAACTCCAGTATAAGGAAAAGCCCCCAACTATGGAGTCTTTCTCATTTTGTTTTCACAGCAGCCAGGTTTTTGAATACATGTACATGACGCCATCCACTGCTTCCAGGGGAAAATGTCCTGAGAGGAGCATTCACATGACAACTGTCCCAGTGAGGATAAGGTCGCGAACCATAGCAGTTTTCCAAGAGTCAAAAAGCGAATTTTAGTTAAACACAGAATTGCCATATGACTCTGCAATTCCTCTCCTAGGTATCTGCCCCAAAAGAATTCAAAACAGGGACTCAAACAAGTGCACATACACCTATGTTCACAGCAGTGCTACCAGCAATCACAAAAGGTGGAAACACCCAAGTGTCCACCAACAGATGAAGGGATAAACGAAATGCTGTAAATACACACGATGGAATAGTATTCAGAACTAAAAAGGAAGGAAATTCTGATACATGCTATAACATGGATGAATCCAGAAGACACTATACTAAGCGAAAAGCCAGACACAAAAGGTCACGTAGTGTGTGATGCCGTTCATATGAAATGTCCAGAATATGTAAATCCCTGGAGAAGGAAGCAGACTGGAGGTTGCCAGGGGCTGGAGAAGTGGAAGGAGGGAAAACTGTTTAATGGGCATAAGATTTCCCTCTGGAGTAAAGGAAATGTTTTTGGAACTAGTAGAGGTGGTGGTTGGACAATATTGTGAATATACTAAATGTTCACTTTAAAATGGTTCATTTTCTGTTATGTGACTTTCACCTCAGTAAATTATTTTTCAAGTGAATTTCACCACTCATCCCTTCTTAGCTATTTAGCCAAGCTCACGGTAGCCTAAGCATATGGTGCCCCTGGATGTATCTGCATTTTGGAAACGGGCAATTCTGACCACATTTGTTCCTCACGTTGTCTTAGCTAAAAATTACATTAGCTATAAATTTCCACGTCGTCATTCTCATGGGAATTAGTCTAAAGTTCTAAAGAAGAGCCAGGATAAATGTGTCCCCCCCAAGTGGCCCTCATGCTGATCTCACATGCTTATCACTGATAACTGGAAACAGTCCATTCCCAAGTACCATGCCATGTCCTTCCTGCCCCCGGCAATGATGAGGGCATCCCTCCCATGTGCATGCACACACATACATCCTTGCACACAGAGAGGGGATGGCCTGGCAGTCAGCATTTTAGTGGAGGTCATCGAGAGGACATGACTGCCAGTTGACACAAGTGCTGGACCTGGGCAATCAGAGGCTCCTCACTTCTCCCCTGTCCTTGGAATGCGTGTTCTGCCCACTGTTTCCACACTGGGAGCTGCTTCGAGGATGCAGCCTTGAGATAGTAATGCATTGTTCAGACCATCTGGATGGTCTTGTGGCCATCTTGTCTGCCTTGTGGCCGCCCAAGATAAGCCTCATATGTGAGTCCTCCTGCTTATGAAACCTGCCACCTACCAACCTGGAGTGTCTGCCTCTTCCTTCAGTCTCTCCCTGCCCTCTGTGTATGGGGGTCAGTTTCAGATTTCCCCCTGGGAACTCCTGAGGTTTCAAACCAACACAGCTCCGGCTCTAACACACCTCTCTCCTTTCCTTTCCCTTAGGATCCCAAAGAACCCTGAAGAAGGCATAGTTGTAAATAAAAGTAATATAATAATAATAAAATAGGATTGGTTGGGGGACAGGAGTGATGAAGAGTAAGTTTTAATGTGGCAAGCAAAAGAATGAAGGATCCGAGCCCACAGAACAGAGACAGCCACTATCCAGTGTGGTACCCCCTTCCACCATGCAGTGTGGCTGCTGAGAGGTGGGTGTCCGCAGGACTTCCTAGCCCCACCACACACCTCTTGCCACAGAAGGGGAGAGGAATGGCATTTGTCATTTCCAAGTTCAGGTTCTCTAAGTCAGATGTGCATCCTCCTCCCTCTCCAGCAGAGGCCCAGTGGAGAGTGGGATGGAAATATAGAAAGGTCCTGGACCAGGTATCCCCGTACATGGCGAAGTTCCCTGAGCAAGGAGCGTAGAGTGGAATGCTCAGTGAGGGAGAGACAAACATCCCTGCACTGAGCCACTAAATTGTGGACATTCATTACAGTGGCCGGGGTGCGCAAAGTTCTCTATGGAGGCTCGCTCCGCTCCCTTCCCTTTCCCCTCCCCTCTCCCATAATGGGCTCCAGCTCCCGTTAATGATCCCGGGCTCTCCAGCAATTCTGCATCCTGCTTGAGCTCCTCCAGCTCGAGGGAGATGCAGTGGCTTCCCGCTGCCACTAATTTTGGAGTTGCCTAACCATCACCTATTCGGCCTCTCAGCTCTTCCATCACCTACACAACTAGTGCCCACATGCAATTTCTTCTCTTTTTAATGTTCAATATGATTTGTAATTTTTTGCTGTCGCTGATGGACACAGAGTCAGCCAAATGGTCCGTAAAAGCCAACTCCCAAGGGAATGGCTTCCCCAGGGTTTGAGGCCAGGCAGTCATTGTCACAGGGGGAAAGCCTCTGCCTTCTCTCTCTCTTCCCTACACCATCCTCTCTCTCTTTCTCTCCGTTTCACTCAGAAGCCTCCCCTGGCAGCAGTGCCTGAGAAAGAACAGAAGTTGGGTTGTGGGGAATCCTGGAGCCCCTGCTTTCTCTCCCTCTCTTCCTCTGTAAAGAAACATCCCAGCCACCCACATCCCTTTAACACATCTCAGAGGCAGTGAGACCAGCAAGGAGCAGTTAAGAAGGACCTCCAACAGGGGCATGGGATGTGGGACAATGTAAAACAAAAGAAGGAATGGTGACATCATTAACAGAAAGAAAGTAAGGGGACAAGCCACCACTAGCGAAGGGGCACAGGTGTCAGGGTAGGGATGCCAGGCAGTGGTGGGTTTCCAAGAAAAATCAGATCTGACACTGGAAGGCAGGAATTCCAGGTCCACGCTGTGGTTAATTAGCTGTGTGACGTTGGCCAACCCTGGCCTCATAGTTCTAACCAGCACAACTGTGAAGTGAACACCAGGAATGAAACAAGAGAGAGAACCTAACAGCCCTGCCATAAAGGGATGCTCAAACGTGGCTGCAATGAAAATGAAATTCACAAGCTGGGGCTCCCCCCATACTGCCTCCTCCCAGATTCTCCCGCACCAAGATCAACTTGCCTCTTGCCAGCCTCCCTGATGCCAGCCCGCTGCCTGGACGACCGCCCGTTCCACATCTCTCTCTTCAGTGTTGACGCATACAAAGGGAAGCACGAAAGTTCAAATGTCACCATGGCAATTAGAGGAAAAACCATGAGAGCAAGTTCATCAGTCCTTCTTTTATTATCTGCACAAAAGTGAAATTTTGCTGGCTCAACAGTGATTAGTAAATGGGAAATATACTGTGAAACCTATTATCACAAGGAGAGTCCAGGAAGAAAAGGATGTTATGTACTGAATTGGGTTTGTCCTAAAATTCCTACGTTCAAGCCTTAACCCCCAATGTGACTGCATTTGGAGATAGGGCTTTTGGGGAAGTAATAAAGGTTAAATGAGGTCATAACGGTGGAGCCCTAATCCACTAGGACAGACGTCCTTTTAAGAAGAGGTGGAGACATGAGAGCTCGCACTCTCTTCATGTTCTCTCAGGAAAGACCACGTGAGGACACAGTGAGAAGGCGGCCATCTACAAGCCACGAAGACATGCCTCCCCAGAAACTAGCTCTGCTGATACTTTGATCTTGGACTTCCAGCCTCCGGAACTGTGGGAAAATAAATGTCTACTGTTTAAGCCATCCAGCCTGCAATATTTTGTTATGGAGCCCTAGGAAACTAATACAGAGGGTTTACAAAGGAGGCTCGGGAAGCTGAATTTGCATTTGTGTACCTGCAGGTACTGCTGGCTGGGGAATTTAAGGCTAATGCTTACACCTGACCCAGGTGGAGGAATTTCTTTGACCCTGGAAGACACTGCAGAAACCATGGAGTCAGCAGACAGATTTTTATATACAAGGATCCTGAGAATGCAGCTTCCTGGAGATGCTCTCTAACACTGAAGTTTCCCCAGAGAACTGGTCCTCCCTATTGACCACAGGCTCAGGAATGATCTGTGCAGGGCAGATATGTGTCTGATGCATCAATCATTGCAACCAGACTTCCATATCTACTGGTCCTTTGTCATAAGACATCTCATATCGATTTATAAAAACAATGTTTGGCTTACAATTGATTACAGGACTTGCCCTCAGCATCTGCTCTTTCACCCTCATGCCAACCCCCATCAGTTCACCCTGGTGCTACTCAACTTGATCTTGTGAATTGATCTTTGATTCCTCAGAGAGGTGGATAGGAGGACAGGCACACCCCGGGGAGGGAAGGAGGACTGAACCAGAACAGAAAGGCATGAGGAACAAGGAGCTCAGAGGGCTGAAAACCAACCTCATCTCTTTCCCAGCTACACTTCAGTCCAGCACTGCTTGAATGGACCAAGCTTCAAACATCACTTGCTTCCACCAGAGCTGACTCGTTCCCAAAGAGCCACCACACCATCAGAGGAACAGGCTGAGAGTGGGAAGGTAGGTGACCATCACACACACACTTGGACAGTCACTTTGGAAGGTTATGGTGATGTAATTTGAAAGTTGTAGTGTAAATTATTCAGGATTTTCAGGTAAAATTGCCTCTCTGTTAAAAAGCTTTATTAAAATTAGGGTCAATAAGTAATTCGAAGTTTCATAGTTTAAAGAACTTACATAACCCAATTGTTTCTTACTTAACTGCAATTTATAAATCTTGAAAAATAATATCCTCGTGGCTAATTTAAATAATTTACTTCTCTCTGATACTGAAATTCTATCTTGCTAATTTCAATGATTTCTCATGAATCTGAATTAGTTTTACTTCTTGCTCTAATAGAAAACCATAATTCCAACTAGTATCTAAAAGATATTTATTCAAAGACAATAAATTATAGGAACACATGATTTTCATCTTCTAATGTTATCTGGTGCCCACTGAGCTGAGAAAATTAAAAAGAAATCCCCCCAAATCTACTAACAAAGTTGAGAGGAGAGTTCCCAAAACCTACGACCCGGACTTAAGGGCTGTGAGTAGGATTCTTATTTTAATTCCCTCTAGACAATCTGAGGCCTAAATCTTCCTTCTTGTTTGAGCTGAATTGTTTTTCTCCAAGTGAAAACACGGAGTCTCCGTTTACTCGAAGACCAGAGAGTCAGGTTCTAATCCGGAAGCAGAGGACAGCAGAATCAAATGCAAAATCCAAATTCAAGTTAGCAATAGGGCTCGAGGATTACCATTCTCTCAGAGTCCGGGTGAAGGGCTGATAACTCCAAAACCAACATTCTAAAATGCTGAACCCTCAGGAAGGAAGCATTCGTATCTGAAGAGAGGGTCTATACCAACAATCCCATTTGTACGAAGTCTAGTGATTTTCAAACTATGTTTGAATGCATCCCCTCTGATCCTCACAAACCAACCAAGGAAGCAGGTTTTATTCATTTTATGGATGCGAACACTGAGGCTCAGAACTTCACTGAGGAAACAGAGGCAGTCAGAAGAAAGCTTTCACAGTCCCCCAGCAAATGGACTAGGCTGCCTTGTCTGTATTCAGACACTCTGCCTGTCCTGACGTGGGGATTGGCCCTTCTGCTCCCACACGAGGGCAGCCGTCTGCGAGTACACTGGCTGCCTCTCAGGCCCTCTGCAGGATCATCAGTTTCCCACTGGCTCATGGATCCTTCCCATTAGCACACATGTGCTAGCATAGCTGCCACTCAGTAAACACAGTTCCTCCAGCCACACACCAGACCTTCGTTTATTGTTATCAAAACTCTTGCAAAGAGCTTCTGATACTCTCTCCCCAACTTTCCTTCCCATCCGTCTTAGATCCGTTGCAATCAGTCTTTTGCCCTCACACTCCATCGACGTTTCCTCTGTGATGTCCATGCTCCCTGCTTCCAAATCTAACGACCAGACCGAGCAAGCACTCCTCCTGCTTGGCCCTGGCAGGGGCATCTGACGCCATATGCACTCCTTCCTCACTACTCTCTCTTGCTTCTCCTCCCACCTCACTGGCACATCCTTCTCAGTCTCCACTGCCCATCCCTCCTCACCCTTCCATCCTCTGAACATCAGAGCGCCCCAGGGCTCACTCTTCATCCTCTTACTTCCCTGTGTACCAGCTCCCTAGGTGATCTCAGCAGGGCTCATGGCTTTAAAAACCGCTTGTGCACTGATAGCTCCCAAATTCATCCATCGGTCTGATCTCTCCCCTCCCTGACATTCAAGATGATGGACTTCCCTGAGCAGTCCACAGCATCACCACGCCTCTCTGCTGGACTCTGCTGCAATTGCCTGCACTCCAGTTTGGTCTCCCATCCCCATGCACCAGGACCTCTGTGGCTATGTCCTCTCATCCTGTCCATGACCTCTGTCTCCCTTAGCTTCCAGCCCCTCTCAGGGGCACAGAGAACATGTAGCTGTTCTTTCACATCTGTCTGGGACCCTGCGTAACTTGCTGGGCTAACTCCATCCCTCTCTGCCTCAGTACCCCACACCATCTCCATTCTGCCACTCTGATGCCACGAGGGCTTGCGTTCTCTGGAAGGTTCCACCTTCCATGGCTTCAGGCAACAATGGGGCGTCAGCCTCCTATACACCCAGACTCCAACTGTTATTTGGGGGTGTTTTGTCCCTGCCCCACCTTGTAGATAATGTTGCAGGAGAAAGAGGTGGGGCACAGGGCCCCCTCTTAAAGAATCTTCCCATTCAGTTTTCCCCAATAATCCCATGCACTTACCTCAGACAACTTTATCTAGACTCCTAGAAGAGGAAACAAACAAAACTAATTGATGGCTATTCCCCCAAGTTATCCTACCTTGCATCTGGACCATGAACTTTTTTCTTAAAAGCTAAGTTTCAGGGATCTGATTCTAGTTAGGATGGATTAAGCGCATTCCACCCTATCTCTCCCATTGATTGCAACTAAACTCTCTGGACAGAAGATAGAAAGCAACTGTTGGGGAACTCTGAAAAGTAAATGAGAGCAGAGAAATTGGATAGAGAAATGAAACTCAAACAATGATCCATTTGGCGATGAGTTTCTTTTTGTTTTTTAAGGGGTTTTGGTTCCTTCCATATTGCCTGATTTAGAGTTTAGGGCAGCCCAAATCCTGGAAGTGTGAACAAACACAGATGGGGAAAGAACCTCTTACTGTAGCCAGAGGACCTCCAAGAGACCCCGTGGTGTGGAGCCCTTTCAAGTCCCCTGCCCCTCGCTCTGGTGTGTGCCATAACAAATCCAGGCCCCGGCAGTGCCCAGTGGTGGCAGCAGCCCCACAGCTGGGCTCTCTGTTGTGGGGAGTGGACAGCAGCACAGGGAGGCTGCAGTCCAGCTTTCTAGCCAGGGCACCAAGGAAGGGTGGCTGTGGGAACTACTATGTGTGGGAACATCACAGAGCAGAGGAGGCCAGAGAGGGGGATCCTTTAGGTCTGTGTTGGAAGTCCTGGGAGCCTCCTGAGCTATACATGCATGAAACACACAAGAATCAACATAGCAAACGCCTTGAGAACTGAACTACAAAGTAACCAGTACTCAGGCCCCAGACTGATCCCTGAGTGGAATACGTATGAAACAGACCAGAATAGCACTGCAAACCCTTTGAAAATTAAGTTAACATTGGATGCAGAGCCCACAGAAGGTGGCTCAGGACTTGCAGAATGAACCCAACTGGGTTGTTCAGACTGCCTACTGAAACAAAACTAAGCAAAACAAATCAACATTCCCCAGAAGATTGTAATAGAACCTAAAGTCTTGTAACATAGCATTCAAAATGTCCAGGATAGAATCCACAATTACTCAACATATACAGGAACCAGAAAAGCCTTTAAAAAAAAAAAAAGTACTCACAAGGGAAAAGGCAATCAACAGATGGCAACCTCGAGATGACCCAGATGTTGGAATCATTAAATAAACACTTTAAAGTAATTATTATAACCATGCTCCTTAAGGACAGGCAAAGACTCTTGAAACAATTGAAAAGATGGATATTCTCAGCAAGGAATTAGTAGCTATAAAAAAGAACCAAATAAGAAATTTTAGAACTTAAATATAAAATAAATAAAAAATTCATTGGAGAGGCTCAATAGCAGAATGGATACAAAAGATGAAAGAGCAAGTAAGCTTGGAGATAAGTCAATAAAAGTTATCCAACCTGAACTACAGAAGGAAAAAGGTTGAAAAAAATCATCAGAGCCTCAAGGACTGTGGACCAATATCAGAGGTTGCAACATTCATATCATTGATGTAACAGAAAGAAAGGGAAAAGAAATTGATATAGAAAAAAAAATTTGAAGGATAGAAAGATGCAACATAAAAGAATCCATAAAAGGAAAAAATGTATAATTAGGCTTTATCAAAATTAAAAGCTTTCCCTCTGTGAAAGACACTGTTTGAGAGAATGAAAAGACAAGTCACAGAATGGGAAAAAATATTTGCAAACCACGTAACTGACAAAGAACTCGTATTTAGAATATATAAAGAATTGTCAAGACTCAACAATAGAAAAGATCCAGTTAGGAAATGGGCAAAAGATAGGAAGACACATTTCACTAAATAGGACATAAAGATATCAAATAAAACCATGAAAAAATGTCTACCATCACTAACCAGCAGGGCAATGCAAATTAAGACCAAGATGAGATATCATTACACATCCCTTAGAACAGCAAAAATAAAAATTCGAGAAAATACCAAATGCTGGTAAGGACGTGGAGAAATTGGACTTTCATATATTGCTGATAGGATAGCAAAATGGGCCGCCAAAACAGTTTGGTAGTTTCTTAAAAAATTAGACATACACTTACCATATAACCCAGCAAACATACTCCTGAGCATTTGTCCTGGAGAAACGAAAACTTAAGTTCACACAAAATCCTGTACATGAATGTTCATAGCAGCTTTATTCATAATAGTTCAAAACTGGTAACAACCAAAATGTCTTTTAATAGGTGAATGTTAAACACTCTGTTGTACATCCAGACCACAGAATGCTACTCAGCAAAAAGAAAGAACAGACTATTGATATAGGTAACAATCAGGATGAATTACAAGGATGTTATCCTGAGTGAAAAATGACAAAGTCCTAAAGATGGAGAACATAGTAGTGTTAGGGGACCGGGTTGGCTATAACTACACAAGGGTAACCCAAGGGAAAACTGTCTAGGGACGGAACAGTCCTGTATATCAACTGCAGTTACATGAATCCACACGTGTGATAAAATAGCACAGAACCATACACACGCGTTGTGCCAATGCTAGTTTTCTGATTTGGGTATTATACTACAGTTATGTAAGACATAACCATTGGAGGAACATGGGTGAGGGTTGCACGGGATCTCTCTGTACCATCTTTGCAACTTCCCATGCATCTACACTTCCTTCAAAATAAACTGTTTTAAAAAGTGATGGAACTGTACATCAAAAAAAGTTCATTGCCTTGTACGTAAAAAAAAAAACCAACAACAAATGACCAGCTGGCAGAGCTCCCGTCTTATTCTGTTCCAGTGGCCAATCTTGTCACATGGGGCACAAAGAGAAGAACCCAATTCCCAGCTTCAGAAGCAGAACTCAGTTGACCTGTCTATGCAGTCTCATCCGTTTCCCCCAGGGTTGGTACAGGGTCTCATGTGACGCAGTGCTCACCAATAAGATGTTTAGAGAGAGCTGTTCTACTGCAGCTTCACTGAAGGTTTTCCTGGCTTGAGAAGAGGACACCAGACAAGACGGCCTTGATTTTGGATGTGACACCTGTAAACACCATAGTCATCTTACCACTGACATGAAGATAAAGCCCACCAGTGAAGGAGGGCAGGGAGGAGAGAACCACAGAGAAGTGGAATGGAGCCCATGCCCAATAAGCGACCCTGATCCCAGACCCACTGTCCACCTGAAGCACTTGTAATGTGAGATAATAAATAACAGAGGATGGGATAGTTACCTGGAGATGACAGCATCCAAAGTGAGGTGGTGAGACTTTCTTCATTAACAGAGAACTAACTGGATTCTCCTCGGTTGCGGATGTTTTTCTCAGACATGAGTGTGTATCAGAATCACCTGGAGAGGCTGTTATGTCATAGATTGTAGGTCCCAGCCAAAGATTTTCTCATTCAGTCGGTCTGGGGCCCGAGGATTTGCATTTTTAACAAGCTCTCAAGTGACGTTCATGTTGCTAGTTCAGGACTATTGATGGAGAACCACCATTTTGGGCTAATTGCTTTGCTTTTTTCCTGCTTCCTAGATGGATTTGAGCTCACCTGCAGGGCAGCCATGCTTCTCAAAGGCTACACACTGAGTCCTATGTGATTCAAGGTAATTCATTCCCAATGGCAAAAAACACCCTGGAACCATTTCGTTCCCCCACTGAATGCCTCCCCCTCAGTACAAAGTCCTCAGTGCCAGATGATAAGCAATTCTCAGATGAACAAAACGATCACTAAGCGAGCCATCCAGATCATGGTTATTTAGGGATTAGCAATAATAGAACTCTTTTTTGTGATAATGAAATGGAAGTGTCCTGCAGCTAAATCCCGGGAATTACTTGCTCCTACTCATTTGGCAAACTATTCCTGAGAGAGTCTCGCATGGCAAGCACCCTGCTAAACACTGATTATAATGGGGAGCAGGCTCCCCCTCCAGGGGAGACTTCAATAATTACGGTATAACGTGGCAACCTCAGAGGAACGGGCTGCGTGCCAGCAGACCACAGAGAAGGGAAAGGTTGGTGCTGCCTCCACAGGAGTCAGTGGGAGCTCTGACTGGGCTTCCATTTGTCTAGCACTTAACTGTCTACAAAGCTCTTTTATTCCATAATCTCCCGTGGCTCGGAGAGAGCAGAGACGTTTTTCTCATTTCATAAAACCTCAGGTAAATGGAAGCTCTGGGACCTGAGCTCACTCACTAGGAAGGAACAGATGATAATGCCAACTCTGACCTCTGACACTACCCACACTCACCCCCAGCCCCTCTAAATGACTTCTCTATCAGCCCCCTGGTCTTCTGACACCCTGGTCTGCTAACGATTGCTAAGGATCCGAGGATCGATGATTTTAGCAAACAGCTAGGTAAGAGGCAGGGACTGGCTCATTAGTCATAGACAATCTGCTCCAGGGAAACTGTGCAATGAATAAACTGTGCTGCCATCTCCCGGGGAACAGCAGACCAAACACCAGACTTGAGTCTCCAGGCGGCTTTCTGACCTTACGACATGGAAAGCTGATAACCATCTTTTGAAATAACAGAATTGGTTTCTCTTTTGGTTCAAACAAGCTTTTCCTTCATTTCCTCATTTGTCTAAAGAGAAATTCAGACCTCGTTAAGGTGGCCTCTTCTGTTGTCAGGCTGCATCAATGCAGATTGCACACAGTTTGTTTAGTGACAAATTTCCTTCTTTCCCTCCACTTCTTGGAACCAGGTTGTTCTTTTTTTATATTCTATTCCATATTCTGGCTCTATAGTAGATTTTAACTCCAGTCTCTTAATTAGGTGCAAAGTGAATTCTTTTCACTTTTTTATTATATTAGAAAATGAGAAAAATCCTTCCAGTTTTGCAAAATCTTTCTAGACTGAATGCTATTGGCATTGTCAGCAATTTTTAAATAGTACAATTCATTTTAGATGCATTTTACGGACAAAACTTATCCATTCTTAAATTTTTTTTAAAGATATGGCTTCAAATGTCGCAAAGATACTTTATGGTCCAATACAACAAAAACAAGGGTGGGAAGGAGGGAAACAAAACCACGGTATGAAAGCTCCCAGCGTCCCTGGAGCTACTCTCACCAGGAGGGGAAAGTACAGGACTGAGGAGGCCAGAATTTATCCAACTCACTCTCCGAGGACTTGTAAAAATAGCCTGTAGCATTTCTTCAGTGCTTTACAGTTTTCAAAACTGAGAGCCGTGATTGTCACATCAGGGTACACGTGTCTCCGGGGTACATGAAGATTCCCCTTTCACTCTCAACCAAAGAAAAAGCGTACACCCAGCCGTCCCAATGTTACAATGGTGCATTGTCCTTTGGTGGAAGAACTTCTGGGGCCAAATCTAGGGACGAAGAGAGAATGTGTCACAGCTCCTCAGACAGCATCCAGAGACTGCAAAGTCAAGAGAGTTTGGAGAAGAAATAGTGAAGCCTTGAATACTTCGCTTCATCCAGGTGACAAAGGCTGGAAGCCTGAGTGCCTCATTCACCTCTCCCTGTCTGTCTATACACACATTCATGTGAGGACAAGGATTCAGAACAGGGAAGATTACATGCCAATGAATATTAACACATTCATCTGAATAGAATTTGAAACAGGTTTCTATTCAAATAGAAATATGAATAGATTTGAAAAGAATCAATTTATTTTTCTGATAGAAAGTCTATTATGACTGATTTGACAATCAGGATGAGTTTTGTCATTTAGAGCATATGACACATATCTGAAAATTGAATGAATTTTCAGCTCTTGATGGAATAGTTTTAAAGCAAAAGTATAATAAATAGCCCAGAAGTCACATCCTTTGCCTCTACTAAACTTATTATAAAAGTTAGATGTCAGCTTAAAATTTTACCAGGGGTATACAGATTTTCCAAATTATTTTCAGGATTACATGATCAAAAAACTTAAAGACCGCTACTTTAAGGATACTTAAGCTTAGCAACATTATAGAACTGTGTGGCGTTGTGGTATAATAAGAAAATATATCTGGTTTTTGTCCTGGTTTCTGGCACAGAACTTCAAAACCCCTTGGACTTTTCTGAGAGATATGACTGTCTATTGTCATTCATAGCTGTGACAAACTGAATGTTTGTGTCTCTCCAAAATTCATTTGTTGAAGTCCTAACCCTGACTGTGGTGGTGTTAGGAGGTGGGGCCGTTGGGAGGTTATTAGAGTTAGATGAAGTCATGAGAGTAGAGTCCCCATAATGGGATGAGTGTCCTTATAAGAAACAGAGAGACCAGAGCTCCCCTCTGCCCCTCCCCTGCCCATCCATGTGAAGACACAGTGAGAAGGCAGCAGTCTGCAAGCTAAGAGGAGGATCCTCCTCAGGGAACCAAACCAGCAGGCACCTTGATCTTGGACTTCCAACCTCCAGAACTGAAGGAATAAATTCTTATTGTTTAAGCCCCCCGGTCTGATATTTCACTATGGCATCCCAAGCTGACTCATACAACAATGAACCCCTTTACCATATTTGAGTTTATGCTGGTGAGGTGACTCACGGTGGATGACCTAGATAGCATCTGGATGGGGCTGGTCCCAGGGGAACCAGCCTCACAATCAGAGGGTTGGACCATCAGCCCTCCCACCCTGACCTCCAGGAAGGTCAGGGGAGCTGGAGATTGACTTCAATCATGTGGCCAATGATTTACTCAATCACGTCTAGATACTGAAAATTTGATTTAAAACACCCAAAAGCTGGACACCAGCTTTGAGGGAGCTTCCTGGTTGATGAACATATGGATGTAGCAGGAAGGAGGCTCACACTGACTCAAAGGGAACAGAAGCTCCTGCACTGGGGACTCTCCTGGTCATGTCCTTCTGGCTGTTCACTTGTAACCTTTATGATAAAGTCATAATCATAAGTATAGCATTCTCGCGAGTTTTGTGAGTCTAAATTATCAAACCTGAGAGGACTGTGGGAAGCCCCAAATTTGAAGCGTGGGCAGCCTGGGGAGCCCATTTGCAGCTGGCATCTGAAGTAAGGGCAGTGTTGTCAAGACAAGACCTTGCCCTTTACCTTGCGGGATCTGACATAACTCCGGGTAGTTAGTGTCAGAACTGAGCTGAATTGTAGGACACCCCGTTGGTATTGGAGAGTTGTCAGAAAGTAGGTGCTGACCATGTGCCAAGCACTGTTAGCAGCACATTTTATTTACAGGTGTCCAATTTATTAACCAAAATTCTGAAATTCAATATCATGGAAAATCAATTTTTTAACAATAAATTTGTAGCAACCCCTTTGCCAGCCAGTAACACCGACCAAAAATAACATGAGGCCGTACAGTCTCTGTCTGTTCCCTTCACATGAGTGTTGTGTGGTTTGCTGCCCATATTTGGTTATGAAGTGCTGCCCCAGACCTCGCTGTACGTACTGTGTATGCACCATCTTACCTTTCTAAAATTTGAAAATTTCTGAACTCCAAAGCATGTTGCTAAAATATAACTTTCAATCAAAAAGGTAAAACCATGCCTTTCCTGCATATATAGAACAAGCACGTGTGTCAAGGATGGTACTCAATTCGTTAATGAAGGAGAGAACCAATAAAGTACCATGATTACTTCAAAGAGCTTTCGGAAGGCCAGGATTGCTGGGTTAGACGTAAAACTGGTTAATGTCCCATGGGGCCATCAACTCTAACCTTCGGTGTGAGTGCTCCCACTAGACAGAAACATTTTGCAACTCTACCAGAAAAAAATCCTCAAGTGAACATGTAAATTCACTTTGACAAAAACTCGAAACTCATTACTCCACAGTTTACATTTTACTACTTTTATGCTCTTGAAGTTATTTACAGCTACTGAATCTGTATGATGTAAATACACCGCTGTGCCATCTCATCCCAAATCCACCCATATGCTTAGGGACATAATGTTGGTACCTTGTAATGCAATAAGGTGGGAGTAGTTACACCATGGAAATTGACAAACACTATAATTGAGACTTGATTTATTGTATTGTTGATTATCTAGCCTTAAGAAAATGATAGGGAAAATGTTAATAATACAGATTAAACTTAAAAGTATATCATGTCTATAGCTGTTATATCATGAATAGCATAAAAAACTTGAGAAAATATTCTTCCAGTATTTGAAGACTGTTATCTGATTTAGCAATGAAATAGCTCATGTTATTGATATTGAGCGGACTTGCAATATATGTGATGCTGAAGACAAAAGAGGTTTCAGTTTAACCAATATAATTCAGGATTAGACATCATTTACCACTAGATCTCATATCAGATTTAACAATACTAATCTTATTAAGAAAAAGTTAGCAGATTGGGATGCAACTCCATTTGTCAAGTTAGGGTGCACTGCAACCATAGGATGGCCAAGATTTCAGCAAAAATCTGTGAAAACGTTCTGTGAGAATCAATTGGCTAAATGAAATTGACAATAAAGACTATTGCATATTTTATTATTATTCATACATTGTATATTCCACATTCTTTATATCAGTATAATATATGATAAACACATATAAACACACACATATATATGTAAATGATTTCTGGAGAAAAAAATGTCAAATACAAAAAATTTAGTAGCTCACTCAAAGTCAGACAAAGCTTATTGGGGGAAAGATGACATTATCATTAAAAACATGGTTTTGAGCATTTGCAGGCACATTTACACACATTTTGGTTTTCAGGTAGCAGCAGCAGTAGAAGCAGCTTCCCACTTTTTTTAGTTTTTATGTTTTTTGAGGAAGCTTAGCCCTGAGCTAACTCCTGCCAATCCTCCACGTTTTGCTGAGGAAGACTGGCCCTGAGCTAACATCTGTGCCCATCTTCCTCTACTTTATAGGTGGCATGCCTACTACAGCATGACGTGCCAAGCGGTGCCATGTCTGCACCTGGGATCCGAACCCGCGAACCCCGGGCTGCGGAAGCAGAATGTGCGCACTTAACCACTGAGCCACCGGGCCAGCCCCAGCTTCCCACTTTATAGGTGATGTGGCTGTCTTTCTTGAACCCAAGTCTTCTCCCTTTGTGAAGAAAGCAGACTATCTCCTGGAGTCCTGCGCAAGTCACCAAACTTCTGTGAGCACCGTGTCCACGTGGGAAATCCATGGCGCTCCCGTATAGAGACACGTGTCAGTGCCTCCCTGCCCATCACGTGGCCTTCATTTGGCCTCTGTCCTCCCCGTTACAGCATGAGGAGGGTCTACAGCAGTGGACAGAGGGTCCCAGGGCTCCTTGTCCCTCCCCCTCCACCCGACTTGGGATCCGCCTGATGCAAACTCAGACTTGCAGCCCAGATCCCCTCCCTGCTTCCCACAAATTCTTTCCCGCCCAAGATTTTCATTTGGTTCAGTAACTAAATTTAAGATTATGGAGGGTCAGCAAGAGAGGTGAAACAGAGAGTGAATGACCCATGGGATCTCACCATCCCGCTCCCACCTCTCTCTCTCCCTTCTCCCTCCATCATCCTCCTTCTCTCTGGACCAACCCACAAAGTCCCTGGCAAAGTGAAGAAGAACAGGGCCACTCACGCTTAGAGCCCCTGGAGGTCTCACCCTTTGCCCCAAGCAGAAATAATAATAACGCAGTCGCATTTCCAAAAAGAGACTCAGAATAAAAGATAAAATGTGCCCGTCTGACTATTGTGGGGACCTAGAATTGACCACCCCAAGATATGTCTCTTTGGCATCAGGATTATTTGAGGCTGATTGCTTTTGATAAACTGGGACAGGGCAGGAGGCTCTGAGGAATGGAACTTACCCTTTGTTAGGACACATTTACATTTGTAAGGTAAATCTCTATCTGTAAAGGTGCCTCCCTCTCTGTACCACGAAGAAGAAAGGAGATGACCTTCTCTCTAGAAACTCTTAATCAATACCAAAGGCAAGGACTTAAATCTGCATTTTATTGTGCTTGTCTGGTAACCTCCTGTAACTGACTTCCCTCCCCCTCCCAACATTGGCATTTCTTTAAGGATTAAGCATCTTTCCTTCGGCTAGGAACTGATTGCTGCACTCACCTGTGACCACCCGCCTCAAGACAATAAACTTGCCTCTGGCTACGCCCACCGAGATAGCAGACCACTACCTGCTGTGTCCATCAAGCACTGTGCCGACAGGGCAATCTTGTGACTATTGTGGGAGGGACATTTCAATCACATGTGAAACACCCTGTTTGGGGGTATATAACCACTATGTACACCCCACTTCTTCGGTGCCCTTTCTTCCTTCGGGAAGAAAGGCCCCGGGCCATGGTTCCTCATAAAGCTTTGTTTAATTTTCTCTTGCTATTCTGTCTCATGTGAATTTAATTCATTCTCCTGCCAGACGAACCCCCATTTGGGAAGAGGAAATGTCTTCCTCCCCTACACTATCCATGTGAAGAAGAAGCACAAGGCCCAGCAGAAATCAGGCTCTGTGTGTGCGATTTCTCACTTTGTTCTACCAGACAGGTAAAATCTGTCTGTAAATCTGTTAAGGACCTCTAAGAGCTGTTGTTTGGCACAATAATTTATATGTGGCTTTATAAACGGCTACAGAGTTTTGCTGTCTCAAACCTGACTTAGCAAAACATCAATAGTGACAAATAAAAATGGCAAGCAATAGGATATATTGGAGTATATGAGGAAGCCATTTGGTATAAACCTAATTCGGCCTGACTTCTTTTTTTCCCTCCAAAAGGGCCTGACTGGCTATTGAGCACGCTTTGCATATCTGCTTAGACATTTCCTATGGCCAGAACAAAGGCCCTTGAGATAAAGATGCAACTTCGCCCCAACATTAGCATTTTTCCTTAGGCTAGGAACTGATTGCTGCACTCACCTCCCAGCTCACCTGTGACCACCCAGCTGGAGACAACAGACTGCCACCCTGCTGTGTTCACAGAGACAGAAGACCTACCTGCTATTTCCATCAATCGCTGTGCCGACAGAGTAGTCTCGCGACTATTGTAAAAGGGACATTCCAATCATATGTGAAACATCCTCTTTGAGGGTATATAACGACCCTGTATACCCCACCACCTCTTTGGAGTGCTCTGTTCCTTTGTGGAAAGACTCTCCCGGGTTATAATCCTCAGATTTAAGCTCAGAATAAACTCACCCAAATTTTCATTTATAGATTGGATATGGATTATTTTCGTCGACAATAGGAACATACGCAGTTATTTTGTTTTCTATAAACTGTCATCGTTACAAGTAAATTAAATTCTCTGGTCTATAAGGGCCTCATAATTTCATCTACTATGAGGAAGTGTTTCATCATATATTTCTTTAAAAATCTTATGCTAGTAAAGCAAAAGAAAAATTAGGTATTATATGCTATACTGCATGTTCTCATTTGCGTTTAAAAGAATTCTTTGCACTTATAGGCAAGACTCTGCAGGTAATATTCCCAGACAGGTCCTCAGAAAACCTCATGTCCTACCTCTGGAGAAAGGACTAGAGGACCACAGAGCTGGGGTGAAGAGAGAGAGAACTTTTTGTCATATACCCTATGTGACGGGATTTTTTTCCCACTGTAACATGCATTGTAATTTAATTTTATGCATTAAAAGTTAAGCTCATATTTTATAAATAATGAGATGTAGAAGAAGAAGAAATAACTTTCCCTCTGCCTTTTTAAGTTCCTGGCTGGGCCTCCTGTAGGGAAAGACAGATTAACAAGAGAAAACCAAACAGTTTATTAACACATATACCTCATGTATACATGGGAGAGACCCGGGGAAAATCAAGGAACTCCCAGAGGTGATTTAGAGTTCGGGCTTGAATACCATCTTCAGCTACAGACAAAAGAGAGAAGGGTGTGGGGCAGGCCAGTTATGGGGGTGACCAGGCAAAGCCCGGTAAACAGGGATAAGGTTGTTACGCAGACTTAAATGCCTTCTCCATTGATAAGAATCTCTTATGATTTAGTCTTCCTTCTCTTCCTGATACAGAGGGAGACACCCTTACAAATGGAGAGTTCCTTTATCAACGTGAATTTGCCTTACAAAAGAGGAATTTCCTCTCTGTTTTCAGAGCTTCTCTTGTGCCTGCTGCTTCTCAAAATAATTAGCTCAAAATAATCCTTATGCCAAAGAGGTGTAACCACTGGACTAGTTTAAATTGACCCCATCTTATCAACAGAAAGTTAAAGTGGCCTTGCAGGGGCAGCAAGCCAAAACTGCAAATCGTGTAGCTGGAGCACACGCGGAGAAGAAAATTTTGACCTGAAATAACACCCAGAACCAAAGATCCTTCCCCCACCACAGAACCAAAGAACTGGATGCGACCGGAACTCGAAAGCCAGACTATCCTCAGAAGTGAGGGGTCCATTGTCTGGGAAGATCTGGTGTTAAAGCCCTGTCTGCACCTTGCCATAAATGTCTAAAGCCCTCCAGTCGAAACCCACTCTGCCAGGTACCAGCTGGTTCCCTCCAACCTCTAAAATTTCACCCCAAACCCTGGATCAGGGAGGTGGATTTGAGAACCTTGCCTCCTGTCTCCTTGCCAGTTGACCTGGCAATAAAGTCTTTTCCTTTCTCAAAAGTCGGGGCTGTTGTTTTGGCTTCTTATGCACATCAGGCAACAGGCCTTCTTGCTGGTAACAAAGGCACATTTTGGGGTGGCATTTTGTGCCACCCTTCAAAGTGTAAACAAAACTAGGCCCATAAGAGTCTGTCCTCTCTGGGAATACTCACAAACTCACAAAGTCCAATCAGAATCACAAATATGCTTACATGTCATCAGGTCCAATTCTGCACCTCATGGAGGAATCCATTCTACAGAATCATTGTCACGTAATCATCCAACACTTGCTAAACACTCCACAGATGGGCAGCTTACCAATTCATGACAGGGGCTTTCCATTGTTTAATGCACTGTTGATCATAAATGTAATCCCCTTGTCAAGCCATAGCCTCTGGGAGAGTGTGTAAGTACAATCCATTGCCAGGAAGAGAGGCATTTACAGTACGCTGTGCAAATACAGAGAGCAGAGATGATGCCTGGGTTTTTCCCATCAGATTACTTATCAGTCAGATTGCTTATCAATCACGGAGGAGCATTTAGGGTTTCCCCTCTATTCCTGAGGTTCAGGGAACCACTCCTAGTTCCTTTGACAGAATCTCTGGAAAAGATGTTACATATTTCATTCAGATTCTTCAAAGAGAAATAAGTCTTCAAGACAAACATCTTTATTTTTTGCTAAAAGTATTGAGCTCTGGATGGAGAACTTTGATGTATTATTAAGCTAATGAGCTCTTTCTTCCTTTGCTTTGTTTGCCAAAGATCCCTGACAAAGGGAAGGAGAAAGGAATGGATAAGAGGAAAAGAACACTCCTTTCTGTTATGCAAAATTCTACCCGGAGCCAAAAGCTGCTGGATGCCATCCTCTTCTTCCTTTAGAACCTGAAAAAATATCATAATATGCTCCCTCCTCTCTTTTACTTGAAATCCCTTCAGATTGAAGACAGTTGGCATCCCGCGGTGTTGTATCTGCCTCTTCCAATTTTCCTCCTCTACTCTAATGCCTTATCTCTCACCACTGCAATCTGCGTCCACTTAAAATGTGAAGTTTCTACCTACACTAGAGTTCTGGGGATGTGAGCTAAAGCTACATTTCTTTTAAGAGTTTTTGCATTGAGCTAGTCTCAGACTGAAATATCCAGATTTTTTTTCTCACGCAAATGCCCTGATAACCTTCCTCCAAGTCCACACCAAGCTTTTTGGATACAACTGTTAATTAGGTCATCCACAGAAGGTCCCAAGTTCAATTTCAATTTCACAGATGAAAAGTTCTAACCAGTTCTGGGGTAGACTGGTTTAAGGTTGTAAATTTCCCAAACAGTAGTGGTGTTGGAAGTTCCTTAGAAACCAATGACCAGCAGAGTCTCTTGGAAGAGACTCTTGCTTCCTCATGGTCCAGTCAAGCTTGACCTATGAAGATCTCTGCTTAGGGATGCGGGGGAAAAATCCAGGAGAGCAATACAGTCACCACATAGGTGTTTTTCAAAAGGAATAATTCTTCCAGATCTCCAGAAGCAATTATTATAATAGAGGGTTTAAGAGCCTATGCTTTGACTTTAATTTCCATTAAATTAAGATCACAAGCCTTAGCAAAGGTTCTACATTTAGATCATTGTAAAATCTGAAACCTGAGGAAGCTTTGCCTTCCCTTTATCAATTTGCTCAGCTCTGGTTCCTACAGGGGAGGCCCTGGGCCAGCATGGAGGCCCCCATCAGCCACCCCTCAGACCTGGTTTGTCAGCAGCCCTTGGTTCCCACAACTTGGTCTCTGTCAAGTCCTCCCCACCTGTCTCTTCTGAAGCTGCGTTGTTCTCTCCGTACCCTTAGCTGCATCTACCCCAGCTCTCTCCCATCCTGGGGTCTGCGTGGGTTCCCGCTTCCTGGGTGACCTCTCATTATGTAAAGTGTTCCAGGCAGGAGTCAGGAGGCTGACTGTGGGTCTTGGCCAGGCTAGACCCCAGAACTTCCAGAAGAAAGTGTCAAGTCCCCAGTGCTTCCTGAGGGACAGATGGGTGACAGCCTGGTGACTTAAACCTTGAAGCAAGCAAACTGCAGCCTGCAAATGCAAGGTTTCCACTTGACTCACGCTGCGTCAACTTCCCCTGAGCAAATTCAGTCTTTCTTGATGTAAGGCTCTTCTACTTGGGCCATTAGAAAAGGTCAGTGAAAAACTTGTCATGAGGTAACAGCTTATTAGTCAACAAATAACACCCAGTAGGTAAACTTGTTCGAAAATGATGCCACTAACACTATAAGTGATTACCATCAGCAAAGACTCTGTCTTTTGCCAAACTCTAGACAGGCTCCTCTGAGCCCCATCCTTGGGCATGTCCTTAAGAGCCCAGTTTTAGCAAGAATCCTATCAAATCAGTTTAACCAGAACCTGCCGCCTTCAATATCTGATCATCTTGAATATCTGACCAAATTCCTCATGCCCCGCCATTCTCCAGGTGATGTCCCATCACCCCGGCCTGCCATCAGCAAGAATCCTGTTAGGCTCCTTTAGCAAGACTACTCTCTATGATGGTTAATTTTATGTGTCAACTTGACTGGGCTAAGGGATGCCCAGATAGCTGGTAAAACATTATTTCTGGGCGCATCTGTGAAGGTGTTTCTGGAAGACATTAGTATTTGAGTGAGCGGACTGAGTAAAGAATATCCACCGTCACCAACATGGCCAGGCATCACCCTGCTCATCGCGGTCCCAATAGAACAAAAAGGTGAAGGAAGCGTGAAGTCCCTCTCTCGTTGAGCTGGGGCAACCATCTTCTCCTGCCCTCGGACCTCAGAGCTCCTGGTTCTCAGAGCTTCGGACGCAGACTGAGTGACACCATCAGCTTTCCAGCTTGCAGACGGCAGACAGTGGGCCTCCATAACTGCACAAGCCAATTCCTATCATAAACCTCCCCTATATATCCCTATATGTATATCCTATTGGTTCTGTTTCTCTGGAGAATCCTGAGTAATACACCCTCTTAGTAATTTTCTGTCTATCAACCCCTCCCCGACCCTGCTCCTTGGCTATAAATCCCCACTTTTCTTCGTCACATTCAGAGGTGAGTGCAATCTCGCTCCTCTACTGCAAAGTCCCATTGCAGTGGTCCTTACACGGATCACAATAGTGCTGAATAAAGTCTGCCTTACCGATTTAACAAGCACCATGAATAACTTTTTCTTTAACACTATTTACTCTGCCATGTATGTTCCTCTCAACATATAAAATACATTTCCCAGAACGGTGTGGGCATAACGGATCATTAGAGGGACAACTTACACTATGTGGCATCTTTCATGAAGATTTATAACGATTTCTCCAGAAAATGTTTCAAGTAGCCCAGGATCCTCACTGTTGTATATTTACCATCATGTCAGCTACCAGCTTTTTGCTTCATAGGACCATCTACCACTTTCAGAAAGTGCATTTGCCAACTCATCTTGTTACCTGCCCCATGGAGGCAGCTCGCCAACACTGGATTTAATCTGAGTTCCCAATCAACTCTGAGACATAGCTATAGATTAACGTGACGATTTAATAGACAGTAATAAAGCCTGCAACAACTATGTTTTCCCATGAGCTTTTGCTTTTAACAGCCTGGGCGACAGTCAACAGTGAAGGCTGCAGCTTCCAGCCTCCCCAGAGGTCCAAGTTCAGCTTGGAAACAGCAGCCACAAGAGCGCTAATGTTTTGTTGCTGATCTTACTGTGACATACTAGAATTGGATCTGTCAAACTCTCTTTTCTAGGGATGTGTTAAGGCTTTATTCATGCTATGTGGCCTCGCCCACTCTGGAAGGGGTCAGGTGTGAGCAGATGTGCACAGCAAACACGCTGCCAAGAAAGGTCACCCTAACTGCCCCTTGGTTCTCAAAGTACATTCCTGCATATAGATAAAAATAATACCAACGTGGTTCCTCAAAAAGTTAAACATAGAACTACCATATGACGTAGCAATTCCACTCCTCAATATAGACCCAAAAACACTGAAAGCAGGGACTGGAACAGATATTTGCATAGCCATGTTCATAGAAGCATTATTCACAATAGGAAATTAGGTGGAAACCACCCAAGTGTCCGTCAATAGATGAATGGATAAACAAATGTGGTATGAACAGTCAATAGACCATTATTCAGCCCTAAAGGAATGAGATGTTGATATATGCTATTACATGAAGAGATTTTTAAAACAATGTGAAATAAGCTGAACAAAAAGGACAAATATTGTGCAATTTCAGTTATATGAGGTACTGGAATAGGCACATTCATAGAGACAGGAAGTAAGTTAGAGGTCACCAACAGCTGGGGAGACAGGGAAGGAGAATTATTATTTAATGGGTGCAGAGTTGACGTTGGGGATGATGAAAAAGCTTTGGGTATAGGTAGTGGTGATGGTACACAGCACTGCAAAAGTATCTAATACCACTGATTTGTAGAGGTACAAATGATTGAAATGACAAATATTATGTTACGTATATTTTACCACAATGAAAAAAGAAAAAGAAAAGCTAGCCCAGGACGTGGCTCCTGTCCATTACTCAATAAATGTGTCTTAACATGCAGCAGAAAAATAATCAGCAATGCCAAAGCCAACAGCTCCTACTGATTGAGAGTCAGCTCCGTGCCACCTGCTGCTCCACGAACCCCCACTTTCCACAGGAGGTCACTGGGGCTCAGAGAGAGGGAGCCACTTGCCCAAGGTCTCACCACTGGTCAGTGGCAAGAAGAGTTAAAAATCGGAGCCACTTGGGGCCAGCCCGGTGATTAAGTTGTGCACTCCACTTCAGCGGCCTGGGGTTCACAGGTTCAGATCCTGGACACAGACCTAGCACTGCTCGTCAAGCTACACTGTGGCAGCACCCCACATAAAATAGAGGAAGATTGGAACAGATGTTAGCTCAGTGACACCCTTTCAAAAAAAGAAAAAACCCAAGTCGCTTGTCTAAATGCAAAGTCCTGTTCTCTCTCAGCCACATTTCTCACCTGAACAGTAGATGGGTTTTCTTCTGTAGGAAAAAAATGTGTTTCCATAGAGAACCACACATTGTCTGCAGCACACCCACCCAGGTGATCTGCTCTAGGTAACTGACGGCACACATAGCCCGCCCACCCGGCAGAGATTTTAATAAACCTCTCCTCGCTGCTCCCTCCGTGAAAAATCAGTTGCATCTCCATCCGACATGCATTTATTTCAACATCCCTCAGCAATCCAGATAAGCGTGTGATTTTTTTGGATTCTCCCTCAACCCATGAGAACATTAAGATAAAATCTTTAAGTGTTTATTTTCATGTCCGGGAGAGTCACGATTTAACCTTTTTCTGAAAATTCTCTCTCACTCTCCCATTTGCCCAATGGCGGAGGTGCAGCTGGGAGAGGGGGGACTAGTGGGGCCATCCTCGGCCAGAGCACAGCCAGCCTGAGGTCTGGCTTTGGGTTCTCGTCTCCTCTAACATCATGATGTCTCCCAGGAAAGAACTGAATCTCCAGACGCACTCGCAGGTTAGGACAGCTCGTTAACCGGAGTTCACAGGATAAACTTCCACTGTCTTGATACCCAGAAGATGGCACATCTAGAAATGTCACTGTGCTATGGTTCCTCTCAGGTTCTTTCTGTGAAGTCAGACTAAGACATCCAGGGTCTTGAGCCCTCTACAGAGTCGTTAAACCGGTTTCACTCCTTGAAAAGGATGACGAGGTGAAAACACCAGGTTCATAAACTAGCCTGAGCAGGAAGAGAGATGTCGTCTCCGAAACCCTTCATCCGTGGCCTGTCAGAGGGGAACTGACCAGACTTTTCCAAACAGAAAGACCCGGACCTAACCTGACAGTCGCTTTGCATCCCTGGGCCTCCCAATCCTGGGCCTCAGTTTCTTCATCTGTAAATGAGAATAGAGAATACCTATATCGTCAAGGTCCTGGGGGAAGTACAATTAAAAGAGATCGTGTCATTTTAAAACCCAAGAATAGTACCTGATGTTCAGCAGACTCGGATTAATATAATAACGCTATTTCCCCTTTGCCCCGCCCAGGTCTAAAACTTCTTTATTTAACCTACACTGTGACAAGCTACCTACTACATAATTTCTTTCTCAAATTCTTCTGTGCCCTGGGCAGGAGAAAAAAAAAAGAAAACATGAACCGTCCACTCTCCTCTCCTTTGAGATAAAGAAGGAGGGGCAATGAGGAGGGACGAGTTGGAGGGGGGGCAGAGGAAGGAGGGGCAAAGAGACTTCCCCCTGGGGGGGCCCAGTGCACGGTTAAAATGTGAGCCCTTGTTCAAAAATTATTAAGGATTTCCAGTTGACGAGAGCAGAGCCTTGAACCAAGTTTCTCCCTTCTGAGCACAGGGCCTTCTGAGTTGCCGAGTTCACAGTGGGAGGACCAGGACCAGCGCTGCTCTGCCGAGAAGCGTGCCTCAGGGCTGGAAGTGCAGTGGCAGTGCCCACTGAGGTCCGAGGTGGGTGGGGGTGGGCTCCTTTCTCAGAACTCATGGCAACGTGGCACCTGGTCCAAGGACAGCTGCTGGCACGGGGAGAGGGCCTGGGCCCTGCTTTGTTGCAAAGCAATACCCACCCAAATAAAGATGTGCAACCTATTCATTTCCTCATGAGACTGGAGCACCTTTCTCACCTTGTCTGAGCCAGTACCCCTGGTGGCACAAGACAACCTGGGCTGCAGCCTGGGCAGGGTGGGAGGGAGGGTAGAACGGTGGACGTGGTCCCGGAGAGCAGTCAGTTTGTCATCTTCCCCATGGACCACCAGTTCATCGCTGAACTGCTCTGCATTTTACCCAGTGCTGCCTCGGGGATGCTGAGAACTCTTTTGTTTGTTGTTTTGTTTTTTTTGAGGATTAGCCCTGAACTAACTACTGCAATCCTCCTCTTTTTGCTGAGGAAGCCTGGCCCTGAGCTAACATCCATGCCCATCTTCCTCTACTTTATATGTGGGACGCCTACCACAGCATGGCATGCCAAGTGGTGCCACGTCCCCACCCAGGATCTGAACCGGTGAACCCTGGGCCGCCAAGAAGCAGAATGTGCGTACTTAACCACTGTGCCACTAGGCCAGCCCCTGAGAACTCTTTTCTGCTAAACCAGCAACAAAGTGGAAGCTTGGTGTGCCCTTGGACTCGCATCCACTTTCCAGCGTCTAGCTACTCTCTTTGTCCTCTGCAGGGAAAGCAGTGAGCCCTTGGCCTGGCAGCCACAGCCACTCATCCTCAGGCCTCAGCAGAGCCAGGTGGGCCCCCACGCACAGCCAAACCCGCATGGTGCTGGGCACCCCAAGACCACCACGTCTCCGTTAGGGTTCTCCAGAGAAATAGAGCCAATAGGAGACATTGGCTCACAGAATTGGGGGACTGGCATGTCTGAAATCCAGAGGGCAGGCAGACAGGCTAGAAACTTGGGCAGGATTTCTACATTGCAGTCCTGAGGCAGAATTCCTTCCTCTCCAGGAAACTTCAACTGTTTGGATGAGGTCCACCCACATTATGGAGAGTAATCTGCTTTATTTACAGTCAACTGATTTAAATGTTAACCAACCAAATGTATCAAACACCTCCACAGGGACATCTAGACTGGTGTTTGACCAACAGCTGGTCTAGCCAAGTCAACACATAATATTAACCATCACAAGGACCCACAACTGCTTTGTGAGGAAAGATCTGTCCACTTATCCTGACTTCAAAAATATGAACAAACAAAACAAAACAGAAACAGACTCATAGACATAGGAAACAAACTGGTGGTTACCAGAACAGGGATAGGAGGGAGGGTGAAATAGATGAAGGGGATAAGAGGTGCAAACTTCCTGTTGTAAAACAAATAAGTCACAGGGATGTAATGTGCAGCACAGGAATATAGTCAATAATATTGTACAGTGACCATGGCGGTCATTCTGAATATATATAAATATCGAATCACTATGGTGTACACCTGAAACTAATAGGATGTCAATTATACTTCAATTTAAAAAAATATGAGGAAACGGGGTCAGCCTGATGCAGAAATTGCTTCCTGGAGGCGGGGTTGTAAGGATTGCACTAGATACACAGGGAGCCTGGAGCAAGCATGGTAGGAACGGCTGCATGCTAAGTGATTTTATTATGAGCACATTTGAAGTCCAGCATTTACTCAGTGCTTTGTGTGCTAAATATTTTCACTTTCCCTCTTTCTCCTTCTTTACACCGGGGAAATCACTGACGTTTCCCCGTCAGGTTAGAGGAAGTCCTCACCTGAAGAAGGTTATGGGTTGACCAGTTGGCTATTTGGTTTTATTATTTGACTCAGCCAACAGCCAATGTAAGGTCAAGTCCTTCAGCTGCAAACCGGGACCCCGACGCAGCCCAGACCAACCGACACCATGAAAAGAAACAGCTGACTGGTCAGGGGTCTGAGGTCACAGGAAAAGGTAACCCAGAGACTTCGATCTGTGTGGAGTTATGGGAAAGGCCTGGCAGTTTGAAGACCTTAGGTCCAATCTCAGCTTTGTGACTTTTTCCTTAATTTTTTTTACATTTATCTTTTTGTGATAAAATACACATAACCTGAAACGTACCATTTTAAGCACTTTTTAGTGTACGGTTAGTGGATTAAGTACCTTCGCTCTGTTATGCAACCACCACCAGCATTCATCTCAGAACATTTTTATCTTCCCAGGTGGAAACTCTATGCCTATGAAACCACACCCCGCATTCCCACCACCCCTGCCCCAGTAACCACCATTCTACTTCCCGTTTCTGTGAATTCAACTGCTCCAGAGACCTCATATAAATGGAAATCACACAGTATTTGCCCTTTTGTAAATAGCTTGTTTCATTTAACACTGTCTTCAAGTTTCACCTGGGCTGTAGCATGTATCAAAATTTCCTCCCATTTTAAAGCTGAATAATACTCCATTGTATGTAACTACCACATTTTGTGTCTCCATTCATCTGTTGCTGGGCATTTGGGCTGATTCCACCTTTCGGCTATTGTGAATAATGCTGCTGAGAACACAGGTGTGCAAATACTTGTTCAAGTGCCTGCTTTCAATTCTTTTGTGCAAAGACTCAGAACTAGAATTGCAGGATCATATGGTAATTCTCTGTGTACTTTTTTGAGGGACCTCCATACTGTTTTCACTGTGGCTTTTTTAACCATATGGCTTTAGGCGAGTCACGCCACCTCTGAGCCTGGGAGCCTGGAAATCCCCTCAGCCCTAGACTTACAGTCGGCACCCATGACAGTGAGTTGGTGTCTTCACAGACATCTGCGCTCCTCCGACTCCTACACCAGACCGGGCGGCGGGCAGTGGAAGGCAGCTGCTCCACTCCACTGCCTCAGGGGGTCGAGCAGAGAGGAGACAAAGCAAACCCAACAGCAGCCACAACAATGGAGGGAGACCCTCAGAAGGCAGGTCAACCACACCATCTCAGGACCCCAATAATCACGGAGGTCACCCCTGAGAAGGCATCCTAGGACTTCCCCCCCCCCCCACCCCCGTTTCCATGTGTGAAAGTGATTGGAGGAGCATAACACGGCCGGAGAAGCAGAACAGACACGAACATTAAACTGAGTATGTCCTACACGGAGCTGCTAGGAGGGGCTCCTCACCTGTCGCTCCTAGAAACCCTCACAATCAAGGAAGGAGGTCGTTATTCTAACGTCACAGGTGTGTGAATTCCAGTTGAACACCTGCCCCAGGTCGCCCCAGAGCCAGGCCCACACATCTGTGTTTGTCCATGCACCATGGGAGGCTGGATAAGAAGTGCTCACACCAACCATGAAATAAACACTATCCCTTCTGTCCGGGGCTCAGACAAGTCAAACAGGCCTCTTCAAAACCGGCCGAGTTTCTCCACGGTGCTGTCAGGTCACAGTGTTTCCAGAACTGTGGGCTTGTTAGGGTTTGCAGTTTCTTGTTGTGGTTGTATTTGGAAGAGCATTCAGCAGGAACCTAAGTAAGAGCAACTTACTCCTGGTGAGTTGGAGCTGTACAAAGGCGATGGCGGCACCGTCCTCGTGGAGTCCCAGGAGGTTTGTTGAGCTGACTTCCTGCTGCACCTGGGAAAAAAACCCACGTTCAACTGCGGACTACAAGGATCTGTGTGGTCCACAGAAGTCTGTGCCGTGTACAGGGACCTGTGATCCACAAGGACCTAGGGAGTCTACAGGACCTGTGCCGTCCTCAGGGACATGGGATCTTCAAGGACCTATGGGGTCAGCAGGGCCCTGTGCGGTCTACAGGGTCCCGTTATCTCCTTGGAAACACAATCGGCCAGTAAGAGGTCGGACCATTTGATTTTACAATGCAAGACCGAGGGCCTCTGGCCCTGGAACTAGGAACACAAAGCCCAGCACAGCTCAGAGGCCCCTCAGGGGACGTGCACTCACCACTCAGCGAGAGGAGGGAAGCTCTCACTGATCTTGCCCCACGTTCCTGCACACATTCGGGTGAGAGTCTGTCCTCCCGCCACAGTCCCCAGCCCTGCCTTACACTCATGCAGTGTGATAACGGTCCCGATGCCAAGTCTCGCTCTCTTGCCCGCTGGAGCGGGAGGGCCTTCCGTCGGCAGCATTGTTTTATATCCACAACTCACATGTTCATTTATATCTGTATGATCATCACGACTCTACCTTTTACAAATTTTTTCAACAAAACTCTCTGGAGGAGACTCTGAAATGAGAACTCATGCCCACCCTGCAAAAGTGACCACTCCAGAAAGACCCAAGAGGACTGGGACTCCTGCCTGAATTCTCCTTCCTCTGTGAAGTCTAGAGAACTGAGTGCTGTTCTTTTCCTAGTAAGTAAACATCTGTTTGTGTGCCTGTGTGTGCACACGTGCATGGGTGGGTGCATGTGCACACAAGCATGTGTAACGTGCATGTGCATGTGCATATGCAAAGAACATACCACTCCCCACGCAGCCCCTGAACCGAGTCTTCAGCTGCCCTATGCCTCAGTGTCTTCATCTGGGAATTGGGGATAATAAGAGTTGATGAGGGTTAGACAGAGAATTCACATAAGATCCACGTAGGTGCCTAACACATAGTAATTGCTTCACAAATAGTTATTATTAACAGCTCATGTCCACAGAGCTGATCCTACTACATGAAAATTGGTTAGAAATACCTCTCATTCATAGATTCGTTAACTGAAAAAATATTTTGGGGGCAGCTGGCACAGGAGTAATGCTTCCTTACTCTACAAGTTATAGCCTAAATCCAGGTTGTGACTAATTAGGTTATATTTTATTAACTATTAAATCTACATCAAAAAGCATCTAAAGCATATGAGTGAGGCGCAGTGGAAACCACAGACCCAAATGCCCAAAGTCCAGCTCGGGAAACAGCATCTCGCTCTTGGGAGCCCCACGTGCACCTAAGAATGCATTTGCCCCTCCCCCACAGAGGCAACCATGGCCCTAAATTTGGGGGTGTCTCAATCCTTGGCGTTTTTTCCCCTAGCTCTTACCACACAATGTATGTATTCCTAAACAAGATGTTGTTTAGTTTTGCCTGTTTTCAAGCTTTCTATAAATGGAATCATGATGTATGTATTATTCTACAATTTTCCTTTTTCACATAAAATTATCTCTGTGAGCTCCTTCGGCACTGATGAATGAAGCTGCAATACATCTATTTTCATGGACTGCATCGTCCGAGTACACCAAACTGTATGCATCCATTCCCTGGCACGTGGATAGTTCCAGGCGGGGAGGGGGCAGGCTTTTGTACGGAGGACATGCTTGTGCACATCTCCTGGGGCTCATGAGCACATCCTCTCCAGGCCACAGGTCCCGCAGGTGGGGATCCCAGGCTACAGACACCCGGCTTGAAACCATGAATTAGTGCTATCATTAACAATCAACGTATGGGAGACACATACTGACTTTTCTAAAATATTTCACTATTCCTAATGCCATTTATAGGAACAAAGCGTCCTTCTCTCTGCTTCTGCTCAGGGTGGCATGGTTACCAGTGTGATGAGACTGGACCAGAGGGAGAAGCGGTGGGGAGGCAGCCAGTGGGGAGTCAGCACTAAGAGGTGACACGTTCCCTCCAGGATTCCGCGTCCAGCCCTGAGCTCTCTGCAGGAGAGCGCCACCAGCTTCAGTGCGAACTCTTGAATACCCCACCGGTGACTTCCTTGCTTCCCGATTTCCAAAGCGCTCAACAATTAAAGTCTGGAGCCGTACTGAGCCCTTCACTTCAGGATCATGCCAGAAGAAAACGCGGGGGGAAATGGCTGACACCGGTTTTCGAAATCCAGGGTGGTTAGTTCCAACAGAGCAAACTTGATTATGTCCCTAATTCTCTCTGACTTGCTGGAAGTACCAAGAGTGGACTGTGCCAGTGTCACTCTATTCCTGCTCACTGGCAGCACGGGAAGTGAAGAGACATGGGGACCAGGCCAAGGAACTCAGTGTGGGGTGGCTGTGCAGGGAGAGGGAGAGATCGGTCTTTGGAGGCATCTTGAGGAATCCGGGTAACACACGTTTGAAGATGTTCCCAATGTCAGCTCTGGAGTCACCTTGGGAACCAAACTAATCCCACAGTTTCAGTTGTCATGGCATAAATATAATCATGATCTTTATCGCATCAGAAGAAACTTTGTTCAGCCGTTGTTCCCTGTGTCAGGCACTGTTCGATCCCCACATGGCCCTCACTAGCCTCACAACCCCTCGAGTGACATGCCCTTCCTCCTGCGTCCAGCAGAGAGCAGCACAGGCCCACTGGGCCCCTTCCCGTGGCCTTGCATCTGTGAAGACTGATCAGCAGGAGTCATGTTACCTCTGCACACCCCACCTGTCAGGGAGCAGGTTCCAGGATGGCCCCCATCAGTGGAGGGTCAAGGACAGCCAAGCAGGGGGAGACTTCCAGGCACGGCAGAGACAGCACCTACAGGGAACCAGTCCTTCTCTTGCTGGTAACAGCTTTCAATGCTATTAACTGCCCAGTTTCTGCATTCCCAGGAAGTGGCGGGGGACCCCATCAGCCACACTTGCATGTGAGGGGTACAAAAAGGACCAGCCTGCCAGTCCCTCACAGCTGGAGTGATGGGCCCAATCTGCATCCTTAGCCCGGCCTGGGGCCTGGCGACAACAGACACCGGTGACCCACTGTCTATGGCACAGTGACTCCCAGCCAGGGTATGTAGGCTGCAGGAGCCACACGTTCGGTAGGCCAGGCCAGCTCAGAGGCCAGAGGCTGTGGGGAGACTGACCCACTGAGGATATGAGCCGAGGTTTGGTCTGATGAACCAACCTGCACCCAGAGGGGCCAGGTGACATCCAGCGGAAGTCTGTGGTACTCAGGAATTTGGGGGCAGACGGGAGCACGGCAACAATAGCCTGGGGACAGAGGCACAAGTCCTGCTCCTACAGCTTGCGCCAGGGTTAAAGCCTGCCAAGCGCACATTCCAGCACCTGCCAGCCTCCCTGGGGGCTGCAGTTGGACCCCTGCCCTCTAGCTGCTTCCTCCTGGACAGCCTCACATTCAAGGTGCAGCAAATAATCACTCGAGAGTGCCCAGGGAGAAGCTTCGAATGATACATTCTCCACGGAGGGAGCCAAAACTACAGCCTCCAGCGCATGGGAAGGTGGGAGGGGAGGAGGATCTCTTGCTCTCAGCATCTGAACGGGTGCCCAGGCTCAGTACATACTGAATGACTCGATTAGCAACCCTCAATTTGGGGTGAAGCTCAGAATCTCTGGGAAGGGGCTTTTTGAAAAGTGCATTGACTATATACATTCATCAACACCATGGTCCCAACATGCTTCCTGGTGCCCCGCAGTCACGTAACTCACTGCCATGCAGAGCTGAGCAGCACAAGTGCAGGCCTCAGTGCAGATAGGAACAACCTACCTGGAGTATTCAAAACAATCGGATACCAGAGATTGGCCACGCTGACATAAATGTTGAGAAGTCAACTGCAGCAATCCAGAAGTCAGAGACGCCCCAAGACCCAACAACTGCTGGGCTGGGGGGAGCTGAGGACACCCCAGAAGTGGTGGCTCCCACACTCACCTGAGACAGGAGAGGACCCTGGATTCTCCCTTCCACCCACCCTCCAGTCTCCCAGCTGGGCCCACTCAATGACTGACCCCAGAAGGAAGCCAAGGAACATGGCAGCTGGGAGCACAGCCTGTAGAGGCAGCGCAAGGCCAGGAGTGAGCGGACCTGAGGTCAACGAGCCATGGGCAGACACGCAGAACCACCTGTCTTGGACCCAGGGCTGCATCACTGCCACGCACAAGGAGTCGGACCCAGATCCATGTGGCTAGCATGGTGGAGAACAGACAGGGAATTACTGTAGTATGACTAGGCTGATGGAGAAATTTCCAAAAGCATGGCTGAATGTGACTTGGGAATTGCATGTGTATATCTATATATATGCATATTCGGGTGTGCATTTATGTCTCAAACTCCTGATATCTGCCTCCCCAGTTTTCAGTGGTATCTCATTACACGTGGTGTACACAATTCTAAAAATACATCAGGAAATGATTTCTCTGGCACTATAATCAGATTTCTTGCTTAGTGATGTGAAATTTGACAACCAGTAGAATTTAAAAGCCTGAAAATTTTCCCTACAAAATTCAAATATTTAGAGGAATGTTCTTAAAGAAAACCCAAATCAAGCTAATGGGGTTGAAAACGCTCCAATGAAGCTTTAAAAAAATGTCCTGTGTAGTTAAGGCAGGATTCTTTGCCTCTGAAATGCAACCTAATTTCCTAAATTCTAACATAAAGCGTGCACGAAGTCACACAAAAGGAGATTCTGACAATGATTTTATTTGCACCAATTACAACGCTCCCCTTTGAGGCTCAGGGGACGTCAGGCGCCGAGAGGCATTTCTTGATGAAGTGGCCCACGAGCCGCTGAGGCCGCTGCTGGTACTCGGCGAGCACCTCGTGAGGGCTGCTGATCTGGTCCCCTTTCAGGCGGTCGAGGAGAGTGACACACACCACAGCCGCTGCAGAGAGCAAAGGCCACATCAACGCACAGCACAGGGTTTCTAGCTTAGTCCAGAGAGACAGATGAGGTGTCACTGCTGCCGTCCCCACAGGAGAAGGGCCAACAGTGGCATGTTGGTAGATGGAAAACAGAGAAAGCTCAGGCGGCCTTCCAGAAGGCAGGGATTTTAGAAAGCAGAGCTGGAGTTCCTTGTAGGAACTTGGGGGTGGATTAACCCCAAATCAGGAATCCAAAGAGCTTTGAAAGACAGACTCACTAGCAGCAAAACCTGAGCTCAGCTGAGGTGGGTCTTTCGAGCATCTTTCTCATCTCGCCCAGTGGCATGTGCGTCACTGGAGAGACACTGAGAATCTGCATTTGACCGCATGCCAAGCAAAGGTGGGCTGAGCACAGGCGTGAGGGATGCCACCCCATCCAGAAACATGCCTTCGGGGCAGGGTGGGAGGAAGGTAGGTGTTGGTGGTGGGGGGCCCAGGGGGAGGTCCCAGAGAAAGGCATGGAGGCTGAGCCAGCAGGGCAGAAGAAGGGAAGAGGACTGCAGCGACCAAGTGCCCGCCTACCTCGGAGGCCACACGCGCTGCACATGGCAGCAAAGACTGAGGACTCCATCTCAATGTTCCGGATGCCAGCTGCGTAGGCCGCCTTCAAATACTCCTGCTTGTCCTTCTCCGTGTAGAAGCAGAGAGCGCCGTCCAGGCGGCCTTGCCCTGAAGACATGTGGAGAGGTGCTGACATTGACTTGGGTGCACTCACCACATGCACGTAGTAAGCTCCTTCTGCATGCCAACACTGTGCTACCCACCAGGACACAGGGACACTTTTGATCCCTCCAGGCCCCACCTGCCCTGGAGCGCAAATCACCCCCTCAGAAGCAGCGTTACAACCGCCGTGGAAACAATGACGGAGAGGAGTCAGGGGCAGGACGGACAGCCCCACACAGGAGGTCAGGCTGCCGAGGGGAGGCCAGGCCTGCCCCTCTCACCTTCATAGAAGTCCAGCGTGCACATGGTGTTTCCCACGACCGTGGTGAATTCACTCAGGTCTGCAGAGCACTGTGTCAGCTCCTGCACGAGCTGCTCATCGAGGTCCGTGCTCCGAATAACTCGCTTCCCCAGGACCACCTGCTCGAACTCTGGCTTGAAGCAGGCATCCACTGCCTGCCGGGTAATGACCACAGAGCCAGGCTCCAGACCTGAAAGAAGAAACAGATGTCACAGCCACTGGGGACATACAGGGAGGGCGCAGCAAAGCACATGCAGAAAGGAAAATGATCCATCTATGGGCCAAAATAGTGAAGCATCAGTAACATTCTAAAAAGAACTAGGTAAGGATCCATTTCCTGCATCAAATGTTTTCTTCTGATGATAAAAGTAATTAATGCGTAAGCATTGCAGAAAATACAGAAGAGAAAAGTGCAAAGAAGAAAGAGAAAATTGCCAGGAAGCTGCCCATCTCATGCTAAGTGTTTTATGACTTCCAGTCATTGCCATTTTTAACTGTCTGGCCCTCCATTACCAGAACGTGTTTAATTGGTCCCTGTTTTGTACCTTTTTATTATTTAAGATTGCAAATAAATATAAAAGTAGACACTAATACTATAATGAATCCCCATACACCCCAAACCCAGCTCCAACAATTACCACCTACTGACCAATCCCATTTTCCTCTGGGACTGACGCATTACTGGGTTCCAGGCATACCTCCCTGAGCATGTTCACGTTTGTAGGGACATTGTTCTGCTCCTTGTTCTTTAGTCTCATAATAACTTTGAATGGGATGTGGCCATGAGCCTTTCCTGATACTTATTTTAATGTGAAATTCGTTTTCCTAAACATCTAGGAAGGAGGAAGAAGTCAGGGGATCTATTCTAGAGCCCACGTGGCTCCAGTGAGACATAAGGAATGTGGCGGAGTGCTAGGATCTGGCTCTGAACGGCTCCCCCAGGAATCTGTGTCTGGATTTTCTCTCTTGCCATTTTGGTCCCTGTCTGGTCAACTCAGATTCTCCTCTCAGCAGGTTCTCCCCACACTGAGGCTGGACCTGGAAGAAAGCTCAGGCTGACAGCTTTCATGAATTCAGAGGGCCCAGAATGTTCAAGCCCCTTCTGATGTTAGCATCACCCTCAAATCAGAGCATGCAAACCCCCTCCCTCCCAGTGTCAGCTGCTGCTCCTAACACAGGCCCCACACCTTACTAGGGGTACCTGTTGGCTATTTTGGGATTCCTCTGTTCTCATGTCCATCAGAAACCCTGCAGCCACCTCGTGCTTCCTCTTGAGTGGGTGCCATTCCACCCACTCACCATTCCTATTTTGAGATTTGTGGGGATGCTGTGTCACACTTTGTCATCAATGTTGTCTAAGGGTCTGGGGTTTGGCTCTCTAACTGATCTGTCCATTTTTATGGGGCAATTTCAGGGGACTCAAAATCTACACTATTCCCTCTAGAATTCTCTCGATGATCAATTTTAAAAATCTCTCCAAAGCAAGAACTCGGGAATGATTTGCTAGAGTTCTTGGCAGACGCTTGCATGAGTGCACGGCCGTGAGTGTCCATCTGGTCGATGGCATCAGAGACTAAGTCCTCAGGACCCAGACAGCTCACGGGCATTGGTATGTTTTCCCAGGAACAACTTCTTTAAACATTGAATTATAACCTGCAAACACAGATTTTACATACCAGTCTGTCTACATAATGAAACAAAAGAATGAGATAATATATCCAGAAGATTTGGGGTCTCCAGCAATCCCCTCTCATAGTCAGAAAACCTAAATTCTAGAATTACCATAAATCCAGGAGAGGCCAGGCCCAGACAGTTAGAAACAAATGGGCACAGGCTGGGCCACTAACAGCAAGGCCACTGCAGGCACCTTCCAGCAGCTCCAAGCTCCTGGGTGGGAGCAAGAATTGCTAGGACCCAGTTTTCAGCAGAAAGGCTGGCACAGAATTGGGATGTCAGAGAACAGGACAACTTACGTAAGATGAATTTGCCGAACAGACTTTGGCTTAAAACTCAACACAACTTCCAGCATTTTGCTTTCTCACTGCATCCTATTCTTTCTTTGGTGTCTTTGTGGTGTTAAAAACAAAACAAAACAAAACCATGTTGAGGGCTGGGGACTTTTTAGGCAACTTTAAGGACACTTATCTCAATTTTGCTTTCCATCTCTCTCTTCCCCTTTGATTTTCCTGTCGGTTTTCTCACAAGGTGCTTCAAATCCTTGCAGGAATAAGGAGGAGAAGTGAGCAAAGGAAAGGAGAAAGGCAGAAAAGAGGGGATTAGAAAGAATAAGAGAGAGAATCGAGCAACAAGCAGGTGCAGGCTATGACCCAAAGGATGTGTTTCTGCACATGCACGGCCTGGGCCTTTCTGCTATGTGGTTTGGGGTGTGGGTTGGGAGAACGGACTAGACAAAAAAAATGTAACAAAACAAGCTTCTTTTCACATCTCCTGCTCATGCTTCATTGAACAACGCCGAGCAAGAAGCTCTGAGCACCCAGGTCCACCCCACACTGGTCTGCCGCAGGGGGCTCCAGGTCCTCGTCCTCAAGGCTCGCCACGGGCAGGGCCCAGTGCACACTTACCTATCCCACCAGAGGTGCCGATGCGGATGACGGTGACGCCGGAGCACCGGGCATGGTACAGCAGCTTGATGAGCTCGTGCAGCATGATCGCAATGGAAGGAATGCCCATACCGTGCTGGAAGCAGGAAGAAATGCCAAGGTTAAGCCTGAGGTGGTGCCTTTGCGTGTTCTGTGGTGCACTTCAAACTGGCAGTAACAGAAGATGTACTTCAAAATGCACATTTAAAAACCATTAACACTGTGGGAATTATCAAGGTTTGCACAAAGCCGTCAAACAGACGACCCCATTTGATCCATACATCCCGGGCTGAGGACCAGAGGCTCAGCAAGGGAGCAACAGCCTGCTATTGCTAGGTAACAAACAGCCCCGCTGGTCTTGGAAGCCTTGCCCAAATGCCCACCCCACACACACCTGTTAGGGTTTTGGCTCTTGGCACTCTTCTCCCTGCACTCTCTGCTTCAGCCAAACTAAGTAAGTGGCTGGTCTTCCAGCCTGCTGGACACTGACACCTCCTGGTTCCACCTGTGCCATTTCCTCCCTTTGGAGTCTCTCTGCACCCCACCTCCTGCCCTCCTTCAGAGGCCCTCCCAATGCCACATCCTCCATGACGCCCCTCCTGGGATGCCCTCAGCACTTCAGGTGCTGCTCCTAAGGCAGAGGCACTCCTTTGAGAATGGGTTTGTCAGGGTGTCTTGCATAATTCATGCTTCCATGAATTAGCCGGAACTGAACAACACCTTGGCTCACTGGTATGTTTCAGATGGTGGATGCTGCCAGACGTCTCAGCTGACCAGAGAGACAGGAGTCCTCATCTCAACCACAGGGATAGCCTTAATTCTATGTAGTGACCCAAAGAGGGAAACGAAAAGCTTTTCTGGTAGGATAGCAGACATTTCTTTGTTCACTCATTGCTAAATCAGTGACAAGGAAGTAACTCCATGTGAGGTGGCAGTGTACCTCCTCCTGCGTCCACCCCGAGACCCTCACCGTGTGTACAGAGCTGGGTGTACGTACATGTGTGTCTCCATCTGTGCGTGGTCCCTCCTAGAGACTGCACCCGGAGGGCTGGAGCCACCATCTCTGCAGCCCAACTGTGCGCTCACCTTGCCCCCAGCCTGATGGAGGACACCCGGTCTGTGTGTGTGCGGAGGGCAGGTGGGCAGCTTGCAGAGCCCGAGCACTGAGCCCCCAGGAGGGCAGGTACTCACACTGACAGACAGCACAGGTCCCACTTTAAACATGGCGTAGCGGTCTGTCCCTGCACAGATGTTGGGATAGTCCATCCCTGGGCGGTCAAGGCCCAGCTCTGAGGCCACGTATCTGATGAAGGCTTTCATCCGGGAAGGGCTTCCACCAACACACACAAACTGCAAACAGAGAGCAGAGGTGCCGTCAGTGCAGGTGCAGCACACTGTCTACACAGCAGGGCACTCAAAGTGGGGCCCTCGACCAGCAACAGCAGCATCTCCCAGAACTTGCTGGAAATGAAGTTCCCTGTCCTCATCCGGGACCTGCTGTGTCAGGGGGTCAGTAATGTAAGATTCCTGGTGATTCTGATGCTCACTCGAGTTTGAGAAGCCCTGGTTTATGAAATCACCACCTCATGCAAGAGGCCATGGCAGTGCAGAGCAATCGGCCCCACAAAACGCAGGCAAACCAGACGTTTGCTCTCTCTAAGAAGGTAATTCCAGGTTCCAGGCCTGCCTGCTCTCTGTCACGTGGACAGCAGCTCGCTGTACTGCAGGGAGCCTGGGTTTGGAATACAATGATGCAGGCTCCTCCCTGTGCCACCAGGGCCCGCAGCCCATCTGTAAAAAGGGCCTAACCGCTACCTCTCACCTGGACATCCAAGGGCCAAATGGTCAAGGCATGGAAAGAGTGAGCGGCCCAGTGGGGCCTTGAGAAGTCATGGCTACGGGGGTTGGGGCGCCTCAGAGAAGTAAAACCTTTAATCTGCAAAGTGCCATATATGACAAATTACTTTCATTTTGTTTTATATAAGAAAAACAAGTAAATAAGCCAGTTTTAAGGAGTTTGATGATCAAAGAATTATTAGTCTCTAAATATGAAAAAGAAAATTTCAATAGCCTAGAAAAATTATAGGCCAAACTTAATGGAAGAATGAAAACTGAATAAATTAAGAACACATGGAAAGTTGTGCCACAGTTGAAACCACAAAAGAACACAGTGGCTGATGGGCTGTAACTCTGCCGTGGGGTCTGAGGATCCCACGCGCACCAAGGGAGTCCAGTGTCACCGCTCTGTTTTGTTTTGAATCTAAGCATCAGTCCATCTTTACCCACAAGAATTAGACATTTTCAATGTCCTGCGTGAGGACAAATCAGAACTGAGGAACTTAAGGCTCTGTAGGGAAAATGGACTGGAAGCCACATGCAGCAAAACAAGCCGTTAAAGGCAATGAACTAGACAGTATCAACATGCATCTTAAATTACAAACAGACACAACATCACTATTCTTACTTATTATCCCTTGATCCTCTAGAAAACATTTGTACCTCCTTTTTCCTTTTCTCTCAATGAAGCATCAGAAAATTTATTTTCTATTGTTTCCTTTATATACTAAATTTGTAAGAGATTAACTAGGGACCAACATGGCTGTAATTACGATAGTTTTCTTTTACTTGCTGGTTTACATACCTGAAAAGTAACAATGTGCAAAACTCTAGTAAACATATAACTTCATGAACTTGTCCTCTGTCACCTCAGCCCTTGGTAAGGACGTCTGCCTGTATCACCTACGAGCAGGCTGATCTTAAGACAAATCCCCAGAATTGAAAGCCCTGCTTTTTACCTTCACGTCCCCAAACATGGCCGGGAAATCATGTGTGGCGGTGCTGAGGTTGAAATGGTAGAGGACATCTTCTTTCATGGTTGCTACATTTGGATTGCAAAGTTTTACGCAGCAGTCACTGTTACAAAACAGGAAAGGAGAAGGATTATAAAACCCGGGTGTCCGGTGGCCAACATCATTACAGAAGTGCCCTGTGTCGGCGAGATGCATGCAGCACATGGCACAGAGGATAAGACAGCCCAGAGCTGAAAAGGCCCCCACATCCCTGTCTCCCGCCTTCCCCCTGTGCCTTCCCCTCAACACCCCTCTTCACACCCACGACCCTTGTCTGGAGGGTGATCAGAAAGAAATCAGAAAAGCACAAAAAAGTACAAAGAGCAAACTGCTACATCACCCCATATAAGGAGTATAGAGCCAGTTGCGACTCAAGTTCATGCAACACATAAACTTGACTTTATTTTAAAAGTAATACATTCACCGGGGCTGGCCCCGTGGCTGACTGGTTAAGTTCATGCGCTCCGCTGCAGGTGGCCCAGTGTTTCATTGGTTCGAAGCCTGGGCACGGACATGGCACTGCTCATCAAACCACGCTGAGGCAGCATCCCACATGCCACAACTAGAAGGACCCACAACGAAGAATATACAACTACGTACCAGGGGGCTTTGGGGAGAAAAAGGAAAAAATAAAATCTTTAAAAAAAAAAAAAAGTAATACATTCACCATAGGAAATATGGACAGAAATAGAAGGAAAAAATCGCCTTTAATTCTCCCACCCAGAGATACCCTTTCCAGTCTGTAGTTCCTGTATTTCTTTTTCTTGTCCTGTTGCACTAGCAAGCACTTCTCCCATACCGTGTCCAATGGGAGTGCAAGATAAGACATCTTTTTATTTTGTTTTCTTCCCATGTGGCTACTAGAAAGTTTGTGTGGCTCACATAATTGTTTCTATTGGACAGCATGCTGCTGGCCCAGGATAGGAGTCAGCAAACTTTCTGTCATAAAAGGTCAAGCAGTGTTTTTGGCTTTACAGGCCATTATGGGCTCTGTCATAACTTCTCAATTCTGCTGGTGTCATATGAAAGTGGCCACAGACAACATGCAAACAAGTGTGGTTGTGTTACAGTGAAACTTTATTTACAAAACTAGATGCCTAGGTCTAGATTGCATCTTCACCTGACAAATCCCTTAGAGAGAACCCTAACCACACCTTTGACATCTGTGCCCTCCTGACTCTCACAGACAGGGGCGCTGCCCAGCAGGAAATCCAGGCCTGCCAGATGCCAGAGGCACAGAGGGAGACAGAGCATTCAGGAACTTCCTTTTCTTCCTTCTCAGTCTGACTTTCTGCCCAGAACCTACTGATCATGTTTCCTCCTCAATCTAATTCTCAAAGAAAGAAAAAAAAAGACGCAATAGATGAAAGTCTCAGTGGCCTGTTTTGGAAATACTAATACAGAGGTCGACACAGGCCAGCTCACACATCCTCACTCCTGTTTAAACGTAGCCCATCAAGTTAATACAGCGCAGAATTCCCGCTGTTCCATTTGGGAAGACACTTCACTGTGACTCAAGTCTCTAAGGCAGTGGCCTCTTCCTAGGGGGTCCCAGTGTTTGGGAGGTTGTCTAATATCTCAAAATCTAACTGACAATACACATTTCCCTACCAAACAGATGCTCCAGATAGCTACAATGCCAATTTCTAATTTCATTTATTTATCATTGTTTTGGGCGTGATAACACGGATTATTTCCCAGGAAAATAAATTATCTGTAAACTATTGGCATAACTCAGTCATGAGTTAACGCCTGCACTGAAGACCTACCCTGCCCCAGTCACTTTGTTAGACCTAAGAGATCACTCTAAGACAGCTCATGACTCCAAGATGCACAAAACAGAGTAAGGAAAGCAGATGTAAGCAAAACAATTACTGTGCAATGTTAACTACTGTAAGAGAGAGAAGGCGCAGCATGCTGGGAAAGATAACATCTGACAGTTCAGAGCAGAGGTCGGTCAGTGCAGCCCGCAGGACAAAGCCAGCTCCCTGGCTGCTTGCAGTTTTGTTGGCACACGGCCACGCTCTTTTGTTCATGTGTTAAATACGGCTGCTTCTGTGCTACGGCTACACCAGCAGAGTCGAGGATTTGTGACAGAGATCTAACAGCCCCAAAGCTGCAGATATTTACTCTCTGGCCTCTCACAGAAAAAACTTCTCACCACTGGTTTAGAAGGATGTGCAAGATTCCTCATGGAGGATACAAAAATAGGAAGGCCACCCCAGACAAAGGGGACAATATGCACCTGGACAGGGACACCTGACGGAGTGGGGTGTCTGGTGCATTCTGTCTCAACAGAAGTTAACACGAAGCACAGGTGTAGGGGAGCTGGTCAAGCTCGATTCAGAGGAGCTGGGAGGCGACACTTGGCCCTGGGACAGGAGTCAGAGAAAGGTGTCATGCCAGGGAAATGTACGCAGATGTGCATTCGAGAACTATCACTCCTGGAGCGCCTCTGAAAGCTGAGCAGTGTGCTGGCTCAAGGCTGGGAAACCCCGGATAGGTTTAGCACAAGCTTCTCAGCAGGCAGGAGGAGGCCCTGAACCCAGGTGCTGGGCATCAGTGGAAAGGAATCCTTCAGGAGCTAAACATCAACTGAACTTACAGGTCACACTGACTGCATCTGTGGAATAAAGAGAGTCTAAAATGAGCCCAAGATTTCTGGCTTCCCTAACAGCGGGGTCACCAAAGTGAGGAAATACACAAGTTGGAAATTTAAGTTGAGAGATAAGATGTGGGGTCACCTTTGAACTCACTGTTTGAGGTGTGGAGATATTTAAAATGAAGTTGGGTTTCCCTTTAGTTTGGGCTGATAAAAAGAAGTTGTCTATCTGCATCTTGGTGTCATTACACCTGGGTGATAGTTAAAATCGAGGGAGAAAATTCAAGGTCCTAGCATGAAAAGATGGCCAAGAACAAAGATGGACAAGGGCACCCTGGGATAGATCACCCAGTGGTGTCAGAGCTTGTGTTTGTTTAGTGAGTAGCCCGATTGCTGGCCACGAATGTTTTAGACAATATAAGTGACATACCCTCACCACTTCTAGCTGTCCTTTCCGCTGGCTTTCAGATTCCTGGGAATTATTATGCGTCACGCGGATTGCTGGAGACACCAGCTATGGTGCTGAAATTTCCTGCCTCCACTTTCTCGCTCATGCTCCTCAACTCATTCCCACCAACCAAACCAAACCTCCTCTCCCCAGAGTCCCCATTAATAACGTGTTTTCTTACTGCTCATTTCCCTGGGTCTTTCTGTAAGATTAAACAGTCCTTACTAGTTTTCACTTGTCTTGAAAGCCTGTCTTCCCCGGGCGACACTGTCTCAGTGACTCTCTGCCCCACGACTGGTTCTGTCTCCTGCCCCTAACTGGGGTGTCCTGATTCCAACCTTGGCCCTCTGCTCTGCCCTCCAGGCACAAGGACGCTCTCTCCTCTGAGATCTCGTCCATTCTCCAGCTCTCTCTCCAGATGATGCTCATTATACCTTATCTATACCTTACAATAATTATTTATATAATTAACGTAATAATTTTAATCATCTCCTGTAACAAAAAACTCCCGGACACCATGACGATGTCTTATTTATCTCTGAATCTCTGCAGCACGAGTGCAGCAGACACGTAAAACAAGGGTGAAACGGCCCTTTCCTGTCTCATCTGTCTTACCTACCATTTGATCTATCCCCTGTTCTATTTCATCTATTATTTTATGCATTCTCTGTTCCATCTGGCACCGGGCATCAACAGCAGGCACCTAGGCTCCAGACTCAGAGAGCTCCCGCTTCTCTCTCTTCCACCTTTGCTTCTTCCTTTCATGTTTCTCAAATTTCCCATCCTATTTCGCTAGAATGGCATCCCAATTAACTCATAGCCGAACATTTTCAAAAGATTCATATAAAAGAGATAAGCACAAAACATTAAAGAGAGACAGAAGGATCTTTTTATAAAAAGAAGGGTGCTGGTTGATTGCCACGGGCAAGTGTTAGATTTCAAACATCTCTGGTTGATCCATAAACCAGGATCCTTTATGGACGGTGCTGACTGCCTCCTCACGTTCTGGTACCAGGAGCAGACACGCTGCAAATCTCTCAGGAAGGACAAGTAACCTGCCCAAGGCACAGAGCCACACTTATATGCCCCTCACCCCTTGATCAGCCCTACCAGGCTACCTGGCTCTCCAGATTCAGGTTGGTTTTATGCTCCTGGGGTGGGGAGGCCACTTTTCAAGGGACCAAATCCAGACATACGCATAGTTAAGACAATCCCTAAGTTTTCCCAGAAAGTCTTTTTGACCTCTAGGCCAACCTGAAATTCTGACATCATAACATAGTCACATAATGTAATTATAGTTCCCATTCTCCTTCAGGATGCTATGAACACACAGAGTACCAAATAGAAGGAAGGGCTGACCAGCAAGCACCAGAACTGACGAAACAGGATGTGATTAAGACAACATTGTCACATATTTCAAAGTAGAAAACCTTCCTTGTTTCTTTGATTCCAGGAAGAGGAGGAAAAGGAAGTAGTGTGTAACTGTGAAGCCCAGCAATGACTTTAAAATATATAAACTGGGGAGACGAACCATAACGACCCAAAACATGCTCAAACTTATTTTCTAAAGGATTTTAAAATAACAAGTCAAAGATATATTACTTGGAAAATGATTTCTCTAGTCTACACACAATTTCAAGTGACTTTATCTTGCTTTATTCTGTCACTTTATTGATTTAACAAATATTAACTGAGCACCTACAATGTAAAAGAAACGTGTGAGACGAAAAATGAACAAAAACTAGCTTCTGATTCCAGGAGTTTATCAGCAGGGAACAGAAAGCACTACCAACTGTTATACAAACTGGCTCAGGTGTCTTAGGTCAGGTACGCAAGGGGACTAGAAGAGATGAGCAGGGCTCCTGGGCCGGGAGGGAGGGAAAGCTCCTGGAACCTCAGCCGAATCTAACACCAGCCAGGCATCAGGCCCCACCCTGGGCGTGAGGAATATACAGATTAGTAAGATGGAAGGCATTCAACTTTGTGATAGAAATGACTATTAATAGCTGGTACCTAACAACTTAGCGCTCACAGCCACAGCAGAAGCTAGGTTCTATCAGAATCCCCATTTTAAACGTTCACAGTCGCATCTTCAAAAAAGGCTGACACACACGACAGTAAAACTATTGAGGGAGCGTAAAACAATTACTAAGTGAAGGGAAAGGGTAGCTCTCCAGTGGAGTCACACAGGTGGCACTTGATGTCCAAGCCTCCCTTCTCAGCCTTCCTTTCAATCGTGCCCCTCCCCCAGCCCCTGAGGTCCTCGACCTACGAGTGGCCTCAGAAATTGGGGACCAGGCATCTGTGGTTGTCAATGACTGAAAGCACCAGGGATACTGGTTAAGTTAACTGGTTCAGTTAAGAAGTTGTCACTGCAGGTAATGTCCACAAGCCAGCCCGAGACACGAAAACAGACCTCAGAACCTACGGAGAAGGAAGGAGCGGGGACAGGCGTCCATGTGAAATTACGACCTGGACATGTGACCACCCCAGGAGAGACTTCAGAGAGGCAGCAGGAGGTCACAGAGAAATTCCTAACATCACAAGGGCTCCCAGGGGGTCGCATACAACCCAGGACATCGTCAAGGTCAGAGCCAGCAGGACGGCGAGGCCACAGCAGCATGTCTGACAGGATCTCCCAGTGGGTGGAGAGGAAACTAGAAAAATCAGTGGACTTAAAGTCTTTGTAGGAATCAGGATTAAGACAAGAAATTCTTGCTTTTCCAGCAATGTAAAAATAAATTTAAAAGAGAGGCCATGAGAAGAACAAACCAGAATTATGAAAACCTGCAAAGAAATAAAGAAGTATTTAAGATTCAGAACCTGGATGAGGAGCCCAGTCAGTCTCACCCCTCAGGGCTCAGGCTCTGCCACAAGAATCAAATGTGCTAAGACGTGTCAGCTCTCAGAAAACTGTGTGGCACAAAGTAATCACGATAAACCCAAAACCCAGCCCAGCCCAGGCGGTCAGAACCTTACCTATGATTTTCAAGTTCCTTTGTTTCGGCCACTGAGGAGGCCATTCTCCCAGCTGAGGCAGGACCCTAGCAGAAAACAACACAGAAGAATGTTAAAAAAGAAACTGAGGGGGCCACTCCGTGGCTGAGTGGTTGGGTTCGCCCACTCTGCTTCAGTAGCCCTGGGTTCACCAGTTCAGACGCTGGGCACAAACCTAGCACCACTCATCAGGCCGTGCTGTGGTGGCATCCCACATAAAAGAACTAGAATGACTTACAACTGGGATCTACAACTATGTACTGGGGCCATGGGAAGAAAAAAAAAAAAGAGGAAGACCAGCAACAGATGTTAGCTCAGGGCCAATCTTCAAAAAAATTTAAAAAAAATAAACTGAGGCATATTAAAAATGTTAAGAGTGTATTTGAGCACAAATCAATTTGAACCGGGCAGCACCAAACTGGCAGTGGCCATCAGGAGCGCTCTGCCATCAGGGGCTGCGGAGAGACTTACAGCAAGATAGTGCAGAAAGCAATCACTGATTGGCTGCAGCTTGAAGCCCAATTGACTATTTGAGGCTGGTCACCCTTAACGTTTTGATTTTGTAAACTTGAGGTATTTACAGGCTCAGATTTTGGTTTGCTGACACAGGCCGCCTCGGCATCGGAGGCCCCTCAGTCTAGTGGTCTTAGTGTTTAATTAATTTAACACTAGTGAATGCCCCCAGTAGAACCAAGGTCACTCTGACATCGAGGCTGTGCTAACCTATGGAAGGTCAGTGGAATCAAGTGGAAGTCTTTAGACATTTACACCACACGTATGTCTGTACACACCCATGACTTAGAGAGTTGCTAATTTCAGAGAGGAGCTAGCAAAAACATGCCAAAAACCAAAGAGGGTTGGCACCTCATACTTGGGTAGAAAACCTTTCCTCACTTCCAGGCTTGCCAGCCAAGGCCGCCTTGACCCAAGAGAACACCCCAGCTGCCCCGCCCTTCTAGAATCTTGACCATCCTCCTTCAGGTCTCAAGGACAGCTCAGGGCAAAAGCACCAGCTCTCAAGAACATGTCTTGGAAAGAGAGGGACCTAAGACAGGTCTGACTCAACCCTCCGCCCTGCCAGCACTCCAAAGCCAGAGACAGGAAAAACCACATAGACATGACCCAGTGATTTGACTGGGGTTCAGCAATCAGCACACTGACCTAAGGACACGTCTCTGTGTGGAGAAGGGCAGAGCTGAGCCAGAGCACCAGCAGGTGAACTCGTGAGAGTCCCTGAAAGCCTTGCACCTGCCAGGCTCCCAGTTCCCCCAACAGCCTGGCGGGAAGGGCGCAGTCCGCTTTAGACAGGAAAGTGAAGCCAGGGTTTGGCAATGCAGGTGAGTGGAGTCTGCAGCATGCAGCGAGGCCATTACTCCCAGGACAGGTTCCCAACCAGCCACCAATGAAAAAACTATAGCCCACCAAGCTAAAACGCCAAAGGCCCCTTTTTGGAGAAAGGGATTTATAACTGTTATTACCACAGTTAAATACTGACCATTTTTAGCAAATTCTGAAAAACACAGGATCTTATAAGAAGTGGGTCTGGAGGGGCTGGCCCGGTGGCACAGCGGTTAAGTTTGCACGTTCCGCTTCTGCGGCCCGGGGTTCGCCAGTTCGGATCCCAGGTGTGGACACGGCCCCGCTTGTCCATATGCAAGCCATGCTGTGGCAGGTGTCCCACATATACAGTAGAGGAAGATGGGCATGGATGTTAGCTCAGGGCCAGCCTTCCTCAGCAAAAAGAGGATTGGCAGCAGATGTTAGCTCAGGGCTGATCTTCCTCAAAAAAAAAAAAAAAAAAAAGAAGTGGGTCTGGAACAAAAACTTTCCTGCAATTGCTACCTTGTCTCTCCTCACCTGACTTTGTCCTCCCTGGCATTTACAGACACCACTCTTTTGAAAATGCCAGCCTCTCTTAGTCCAGCTAAGGAGAGCTGAGGCAGGGAATGAGGCTTGAAAGAGGTACCGGCCCTCACCCCACACCACCAGAGCCACACGACAAACACGTGCAGAGGGGAGGGGGGAGAAGCTGGGGGCAGTGAGGGCAGCGGTTCCCCATGATGCCTGAGGGAGGGACCCAGGGTCATAGACTTCTGGTCTATGATATTCTGAGTAAATATCATATTTATATAATATTATATATATTATATATTATATTTGGTCTCCATCCCTTTCTGGCTCATGCTCCCAAAACCCAAGGAATTTCCTTTGTTGAGAGTGATAAAAAGTGTCTTTTGTTATGTTATGAGGCACCAGGATACTGCGGGTTGCCAGGGAAACCAGCCTGCAATTAGAGAGGTGGAAATTTCAGTCCCACCCCCTGACCTCCAGGGAGGGGAGGGGGCTGGAAGCTGAACTGATCACCAATGGCCAATGATTTAATCAATCATGGCTCTGTAATGAAGCCTCCAGAAAAATCCAAAAGGACAGGGCTCAGAGAGCTTCCAGGTTGGTGACTACGTGGAGATTCGGGGAGAGTGGCTCCGAAAGAGGGCATGGAAGCTCCACGCCCTTTCCCCATATCTTGCCCTCCGCATCTCCACCATCTGGCTGTTCCTCAGTCATAGCCTTTTATAATAAACCGGTGATCTAGGAAGTAAAATGTTTCTCTGAGTTCCATGAGCTGCTCTAGCAAATTAATCCAACCCAAGGAGGGGGTCAAGGGAACCTCTGAGCTACAGCAGGTTGATGAGAAGCACAGGTGACAATCTGGACTTTCGAATGGAGTCTGAAGAGGGAAGAGCTGTCTTGTGGGACAGAAGCCTTAACCTGTGGCATCTGATGCTCTCTGCAGGTACAGTGTCAGAATTGAGTTGAACTGTAGGATGTCAGCTGATGTCAAAGAACTGCTTGGTGGTGTAGGGAAAACAAATTGGAATTTTAATTGGTGATCAGAATCTAAGGTCACAATTTGCCTTCAGCATCCATCAAACAGATGTACAAAGACATCCCAGCTTCTGAAGAAGTCTGGTTTCCAGGAAACACAACCATCAGCAGCAGCACCCTGCAGTCCCTGGCTCTGAGCTCTCTCTGGGGTCCCACCTGTCCTAGCCCTGCCAAGGTCGTGGGGAGTGGGCTGCATATTCTACGTGCAGATAGCATCCTGGGCAGCCAGCCCACAGACCTCCTTGTTGGGCTTTCACTTCTCCACTGAGAAAAGAAGTAGTGCCTGGGGTCACGCAGAGTCACGGTCCCCAGGGCCACTTTCTGTGGGGCAGGCAATGTTCCCCAGTACAAGCAATACGTGCTCACAGCAACCTCCCCCGGCAATCTGTACCTTCCAGCCTGCTCTTTCTTCCTTTGGGCATGGGGAGCTAGAAAGACAAGAGTTAGAAGCGCCTTGCTGCAGGCAGCAGTGAATCAGAGAATGCACAGTACTCCCCAGAGAGAATCCAAGCCTTATTTTCCAGCAAAGGAAACCAAGCAGCAGAGAAGGGATCTGCCCTGCAGAGAAAGTGTCACTCCGGACCTGGCTGCTTTTCTTGCCTCTGTACCAGAGAATCCTTTTCCCTGCCCTGGCCTTTACCTCCTCGTGCTCCTTCCTGAGTCTGCTCCATGCCTGCTTCCCCCGCATTCCTGGCACTTGACAGCGCTCTCCTCCATGCTATGAGCCTCCCCTAGACTTACTCTGCCCCCGCTCGGAGTGGGTGGCTTAGGTCCTGCACTGTGCAAGGCTTTCTTTAACCAACTCTGTGCAGAGAGAATGGCAGACTTCTGCAATGCTCTTTTGCAAAGCTCCCCATTAAATAACTTAGGATGTTCGCACGTGCAGTTGATGAGGATTATTTTGGGCTGGTTACTTTTAAAAACTGCAGACGGGAAGGAGGCTCTGAGGAGTAGAATTTGCTTGCCCTTTGTTGGGAGACATTCACATCTCTAAGGGAGATCTCCACCTGTAGGGGTGTCTCCCTCTCTGCACCAGAGGAAGGGGGGATGACCTTATCTCTAGAAACTCTTAATGGGGAGGCAAGGACTTAAGTCTGCATGGTGATCTTGCTCTTCTTTATTGAGCTTGTCTGGTAACCTCATGTTACCGTCCACCACCAACATCCTCCGGGAAGCATAGGACGTGATGACGTAATCCGGTCCGATTCTTATCTAAAGTTATAGGACCACTCAACAACCAGACCCCACCAGCACTGATACCATTTAATGACTTTTTACATCATCTTTCCTTTGTCTTGTAAAGAAATAACTCACACACCTATGTCTTATAAATTTAGCTCTAACCCTCAACACATTGCAGCTCTTACTGCCCATGGGTCCTGTCCCCATGCTGTTCCACACTATCCTCTGAATAAAAGAGCACTACTGTCAGACCTTGAGAGTCCAAGAAATCTTTCTTTCAACTCCTTGACTCACCGAGCCTGCCTCACAGTGACCTCCCAGGCAGTTTGTCGCCAGGGGAGCCATGGCACAATTAGTAGAACCATGTTTCACTCTTAAAAAATGTGGGTGTGCAGGATAAATCATAGGATCACCCCACCCACCCACTGAGAGGTCAAAGATGGGACGGAGGTGAAGGAAGTCTCTCACTTCTCAACATACTTCCCCGTAGACCAGTGGAGCAGAGGGTGGGAACCAAGAGCCAGTCCACCCTGGAGGGCAGGCTGCTTACTCACCCAGACTTGCTCCTCTTCCAGAGGCCCCCCTCCCTGCTGCCCCTGAGCTGAAGGCAGGCTGGTGGTAGGGAGCAGGTATGTAAAAGGAGACCCTGGTGATGATTCAGAATGAAGTAATAACAATTCAGGGACACAGTGACGTCTGAATTTGAAAAGAAGTTTTCAAGTTAAAAAAAAAGGTGAGTAAGTCTACACTTTTTCCAGTCTTCAAAGGAATCAGGAAATATATCTAGTGAGTGTTGCAGTCCCTGTAGTACTGAGGCCAAACTTTGGTCCAACAGGGTTTAGTGTAGGAGAGGGGTCCCTGCACCCAGCATCCACCGCCATCCATGCAACTCCAGGTCACAACTTAAGGCCCAGACAAAAGGCCTCCTCAAGGCCCTTTCTCAGCCACAGGAGGGAACCCGAGGGAGTGACCCCTGTCTGGCTGCTCAGCAGGAAAGGGGCCTGGCTTGTGCATGCTGAGGACATGGGGATGGGGGCCTCCAAGTACTGCCGTCGTGCAGTTTAACCAGGAGAGGTAGTCACAGGAGAGGTCATTCATAGAATTTAGGGACTATTTCTGACAACTGCTTTTTCAATTGTTTTACTGAATTAAAGTTGTTACGCACCCTGGACCTTTTACCTCCAATAGATAATATGTAGAGTGCATTTTCTAAGGCTACGTGCTCAACGTTGTAAAATGCATTTCCAGCCTCGGCAACATCTTGTAACCACAGGTCCACCAGGACCAGTTCGAACTGACCCCATCTTATCAACAGAGTGATTAAGAGTTGTTTTGCAGAAGAAGTGAGCCAAAGAGTTTGCAAGTCACATAGCCAGACCACGCACAGAGGAGAAAATCTTGACCTGAAATGATACCAGAACCAAAGATTCTCCCTCTCTACGGAACCAAAGGACCAGGACACGACCGGAACTTGAAAGTCGGACTCTTATCAGAAGCGAGGGTCCACTGTCTGGGAATATCCGATGTTAACGCCCCTTCCACACTTTACCATAAATGCTTAAAGGCCTCCAGTCGACATCTGCCTCGCCAGCGTTTCCACCCACCAGCCTATTCTCCCAACCTCTTGAATTTCACCCCAAACCCTGAGCTGGGAGACAGATCTGAGAGCTTTGCCTTCTGTCTCCTTGCTGGTCAACCTCGAAATAAAGCCTTTTCTTTTCTCAAAAGCTGACGCCAGAATAATTGACTTTTTATGCATATCAGGCAAAGAACCTCACCGTTGTGGGGTAACAATTTCTGGTGACCACAAAAGGGCAACGTCCTCTGACCACCCTCCTGAGTTTCCAGAGCCCCTGGCGGGGTGTGGGGTCTTTGCCTCGATCCTAAGTGGCCGCCCAGACAATTCTGTCTAGAGGCTCGTCTGATTTCCCCGTCCAGGCGCAGCGGTCCAGGCCCCAAGGCGCTTTTTTTCTTTTGAGAGAAGAAACAGCTTCTGGATCAAGATTTCTCTCGGCGAGTAACTTTGAGAGAGCAACTGGCCCTTACCTCATCTCTCTGGTTTGAGCCCCTGGAAATATAAGTTTGCCCTGGATTCTGAGGAATTCTGGTGGGCTGAGTCCCGGACCGTGGGCCTGAACCACCTGAGACAAGCCAAGACAGGACAGAAAGTTCACTTGGGAAGTTACTCCTGGTTCTGAGGTCCTCCCGGCAGTCTGGCTAGCATTCTGATCTATGTTATATGTAGAACTGTGTGTTAATGTCTGTCTAAATTGAATTGGCTGTTTTGGGACTTTCTCGGTGCCCGTAACCAACTCCCTTTAGAAATTAACCTTACGAAGATCTTCTGACTCCGAAGAAAAGAGGCACTGTTCCCTCCCTTCCTTCAGGATATTCTCAGGTGACAGGATTTTACGGAGGCGTGAGGGCATCTGCCCACGATGTGCCAGCCTCACAGGGACCCCTTTTGGAGAACATATCTTACTGGGCCCTACTGCTCATGGGGAAGCAGGCGGTGGCAGCTCGCCCGCGGCTCATTCAGCTCTGAACCCCGTGAGTGCCAGAACACATAAAGGAAAAAGGCAACCCCCTGGTTATTCTTGGGGGCGCTGTTCCCTCAAGCACACACTTTTAGACCCTACACACTATCCCCTAGAAAGACCTCGTTTGCTGTGGCCACCTTGGAGAAAGCCCCCTAAAATGAGGGTAACTATAAACAGCTGGCAGGATAACCCAGGACAATTTAAAATTACAGTAGCCACTCTGAGCTCCTTTTGAGCTTCCAAACCAAGAAACGTAGAGATCTTTAATCTTTAAAGAGTCAAGCACGCCACCTTTGGGCACAATGGCTCAAAACCAAAAGGTTCTAGAAGCTGCAAATATTCACAAAGAACAGCAAGATCTTACTAAGCTTGTTTCACATCGTGAGGGCTTGGCTTGATAATCGTCAGGTTGGAGGTCCCAAAATACGGCTGGACAAAAATGCAGTTATACCCCATTTTGCAGTCGGAGATGGTCAGACAGAAATGTGGGATGGACTCTATTTGTGCCTAAAGGTCTCACCAAACTGCCATCAGCCTCAGGAAATTACACTGGCCATCAGAAGGAATGCTTCAATCAGATAAGATCTTTTAAAAAGTGCACTTAAAAGCAAAGTCTTCAAAATACCAAAATAATCCTATTTAAAGTTTTATTGCAAAAGAAAAAATTAAGTTATAAAAGGTACCTGAAAGGGATTTACAGACACCCCATAATCTACCTCCAAAGGAGGGCCCAGTGAGCACTGGGCACAGAACCTCATCTTTGTGTGCTAACAATCTCAGACGGAGCCCTGGTACAGCTTCCCCTTCTTGTTTCCAGCACAGCTGAGAAAAGTCAATCTGCCAAACCCAGTCACTGAATGAGCCCACTGCAGCACTGTTACCCCAAGAAAGGCGCAACCTGGTCCCGCCTTATCCCTCCTCATCTTCCAAGAGCGATGCCCGGTACTGCAGTAGCGGGGAATTCTGGTGCTTGCCTAGTACTTTTAGTCCACTGGGGTAAAATCTTTCATCTTCTTATTAACATAAACAGAAAAAGCATGAAGTATCTGTAAGATAGCAGAAAGTGCTAAGCAGTGCACCCATTAGTCATTTAAGAAACTCTTGAAATCACCAACAGGTAGCTGTCCCAGACCCTAGCGGTATGCCTGTTCAGTTTAGAATCTGGCTAGTTGTAAAAGCACCTGCTATGGTGAGCCTCCAGACAGAACTGTCTGGGCGGCCACTTAGGGTCGAGGCAAAGACCCCACACCCCGCCAGGGGCTCTAGAAACTCAGGAGGGCGGTCAGAGGACCTCACCTTTCTGTGGTCACCAGAAATTGTTACCACACAACAGTGACGTATAAAGAGAGATGACAGAGATCTCGGACGCTGAGAAGCTAGAGTTCAGTGTAACAAAGGCAGCCAGCCAAGAGTGGACTCCACTGCAGGTGAGCTAAAGGGGAGAGCCCAGGAAGGTGCAGACAGCCCCCAGGAGGCTGATCTCGTTCAGCCTGAGTAATGGGTTGGTTCTTAATGATGCCTGACTAGGAAGAGCCAGGCAGATCCAGTGGAGAGAAGACAGGACTAACAGTCCTTTACTGCAAGAAGACACGAAACCCCATGTGATGTGTAGGAAAGCAGCCCTGGAGCAGACAGAGAAACCACTCAGCCAGCTCAGCTCAGGGAGATGGAACCAGGGGAAGGGTCGGGGCCAAGCGCTTTGGCAGTGTGTGCCACCATAAAATACTGGAGCATCAGGTGACTGGGTGCCTCTGAAAGGGTGGGAATAAGGAATGACAGTCAGAGATCGACATGTTAGACCCTCACAAGGGGTCCAGAATAAGCCACTGTTGCATAACTATTCTGAGCTGAAGACATTTGAATTCCTGAAATCCCTTATCTGCCTAACAGCAGAGCCTCGCAAAACAACTCAATTTCATGAACCGCCTCTTCCTAAAAGCAACTCTAATCTTCTCTTCTCTGAAAACACCCAAAGACATTGTCACTGTCATCTCTCATCTCTTCTGTAAGGTTCATTTATCTTTCAGAGTCCTGTTCCCTAAGTGCCCTTTCTGCCCTCCCTTCTAAGAAGTCATTTGTTCTCCTAGAAGTGCCCCTCTGCCCCCGCATCCCCAGTAAGATGATTTACAAACCCCAAATTCTAACCACCTCCTGGAGTCACACTTTTCTGTGAACTCCCTCCAAAATCTGTTTTTTCTCTTGCTAATCTGTCTTTTGTCATTTTAATTTGCAGTCCTCCAAGAATTCAACCTAAGAGGATAGTTTTTCCTCCCCAACACATGATTTCAGCATGGCCGGATTTGAGGGCCACAGAGCATGAACAGAGACCCACAAAGAACAGAAAAGTGGGGCACATTCTGCATCCGGGAGATGAAATCCTAAGGCCAGTCCCAGGCCGATCAGGAAGGCTGCCAGGCGGTGACCCTGAGTCACTGGCCGAGCCCTGACCTGGGAGGGAGACAAGATGTGTGAGGTTCTCCTCTCTGGACCCTTCCAGGTCCAAGGACAACTTGCCATAAACAAGAACTGTAAAAGGGCCCACTCCCCCGTGCAAATTCTATTTGTGTCATATAATTTATGACGGTAAAGTTTCTCTTTTGACCTGCCAGTCAACACGATGACACTATTTTATGCTGCAACACTGTCAAATGTTGGCTCAACGTACACTTCAGTCCATTTGAACTCTGAAGGTTTGGTAAAAATCATTCTCCAAAATGTAATTTTACTCCCTCCCCCATGAAAACGGGAGTTCTAGGTGTTCCCGCACCCTTTCCCGCCCGGGTTTGGGCTGCGGAGAAGCACTGCCAGTGCTTGGCGGCGGGAGCTGAACCTGACCTGCTGCGCCCCCATCGCATCGTCTCCACCAGGTGGATCCTCGCCGGGAGATCGACAGACACATCGCTGTTCGCCACCCGTGGCCGGGGACGCCAGAGAAAGACCGGCTGTGGGCGGACGGGAGGAAGTGCACCCTCCCGGCGCGCAACCTCGTGGCACGGCAACCCGCACAGCCTCCCAGCGCACCCTCCTCCCGGCACGTCCACCCCGAGGACCTTCCTGGCCTGGCTCCCCGCGCACCCCGCTCCCAACGCACCCTACTCATCCTCCCCGCTCGTACCCTCCTCCCAGCGCACTCTCCCCACGCTCACCCTCGTCTGAGCGCCCGCGTCCTCACCCTCCCGGACCCTGCGCACTCTCCTCCCGGGGCACCCCGCGCGCACCCTCCCCGCGCGCCCTCTTTGTGTACTCCCCTCCCCACGCACCTTCTCCGGGCCCCCTCCCCCGCCCCGCTCTCCGCACATCCTTTCAGCTGATAGTCCGGATCTATGCGAGCCTCGGTAAAAGGTTCCCGAAAGCCCAGCCCCGGCCGCGGAGCACTCACCGCGCTACACGCACCAGCTCAGCGCCGCCGGAGACGAAGACCTCGCCTAGGCGCCGAAGAAGGGGCGGCTCTCGTGCGCACCCGATCCGTTCAAGGAGATAAGTAGGAGCAAAGTGAATTTCTGATCAAAGTCTGTGCACGCCTCCCAGCGGGCGCGCCTCCGAGCGCCGCCCCGCCCCGCCGGTCCCTCCGCCGGCAGGCTCGGCTGGCCGCGCCCCCAGCCCTTCCCCCTGCCGGTCCCCCTCCCCCAAGGGGTCCTGGAGGGCGGCCCGCGCTCCTCCGCCGGCTATTGTTTCCTCCTCGGGCGGGCCGTGGTGACTGCTCAGCGACTTCTCTGTTAGTCATTAAGCCACCCGCAGCAAAGAGGAAATCTTACCAAGTGTTTTCCTCCTGGTCCGACAGCAGAGGAGACTTGGGAGAAAGAAAATCTGACCACCCAAGGTCACACCGCTGGTGCAGGAGCCCGGGTCTATCTGAGGGGGCCCCACCGCCAGCGGGCCGACAGAAAGTGCGAGAGAGAAACCACGTGAAACCAGCCCTGGCGGGCGGTCGAGAATCTGGGCTGGGCCATGTCAGCTGAGGTCTCCTGATCTCTCCGGCCTCGGTTTCTCTTTTGGGACCTTCCTGGTCCTGGGAGCTCCCCAGTAGCTTCTGGAAAGCCGGGAGACGCTGGCCCAGGGAGAGGAAATGACTCATCCATTCACAGTCACCAGCTGAGACCGCAGAACTGATTCCAGCGAAGACTACACGCTGCTAGAGAGCCACCTGTCGCTGCTGCCCAGCACGTACGCTGCACATGCAGCCTGCAGCGACGGGGCTCCGTGTCTGAGGATCTCGGGGGAAGTGGACAGCAGTGGCCGGTGACCTCTGGGAGATTAGCACCCTTTTTCTTTCGTTTCCAAGAGGCTGCATGTAAACCGGCAGATGAAATAGCGCAGACTTGGTCAAATTAAAACCTCGTAAATGTTACAGACTGGAAACGAAATTGTGTCCAGCCATTTCTAAATCTGTTACAGACAGAAAAGCTAAGGGACACACAGTCCTCACACCGCCAGGCCAGACCCCCCCTCCTTCAAAGAGGGGCGGTGGGCTCTGAGAGGTGGCACAGGGAATCAGTGGCTCCGTGAGGGCCTGACCACACCACATAATGACACCCACTGCTGTCCGCTCACCAGAACCCGGCTGTAGTTCCAAACTACTCGAATTCTGCCAAAGCTGGGATAGTTTAGAGAGATTAACTGAGGCTTCTGCACTGCCTTGGCCCCCGCGCTCGCTAGTTCCGGGTGCCAGCTGCCCTTCCCTTGCCATCCTAGCGGCTACCCAGCTTTCCTGAACCCCACTGAGAGAGAGGGTAGAAACCTCCAAGAAGAGTGTTTTTCACACAGCCAGCCAGCCCCATGAGGAGGTCATGAAACAACGTCGTGGTCACAGCCAGCTTTTGATTGTTAATGAGACAGAATGAAGGAGAAAAGCATCCTCTCCTCACCTGTGGGAGGGCAGGTACCTTTGTATCACACACACTGTTCTGGGACTACCCACCAGAACATTTCTAAAGTGGCCCCAGGCGCCTGATGTATGCAACCAGTGATGTGTTCCTGCCTTCTTGGTCTTCACCTGTTGGAGAAGTGCTGCTGGCAGGATGCAGTTGTCACCTAAGCAGGGGCCTTCCCAGCAGGAAAGCTCAGGGTCTCTGCGACCTGTCCAATCTGTGACACCAAATGCAGAAGTAAAGGAGGGCCCGCAGTGTCACCCCACCCCTTGCTGCCACCCGGCTCTGTCTGCACTCAGTTTCCCACATGCCCTTCTTCCTGTTGAAGCTGTACCTCCCAGTGTGATGGTGTTAGGAGGTGGGGCCTTTGGGAGGTGCTTAGGATTAGGTGAGGTTATGAAGGTGAGGTCCCCATGAATGGAGTTAGTGCCCTTAGAAGAGTCACAGGAGATCTTGGTTCCTCTCTCTCTCCACCATGTGAGGATACAAGAAAGCGGCAACCGGAACTCGACCATGCTGGCTCCCTGATCTAGGACTTACAACCTCCAGACCTGTAAGAAATGAATGTCTATTGCTCGCAAGTCACCCAGTCTGTTACTTCTGGTACAGCATCCCAACAGACTGAGACACTTGGTGTCCAGTCATCCTCAATTTCTAATCAAGTTCCTTATTACCCTCTCTCCCCCCTTATCGTATCACCCTTGCCTGCCCTCATCAAGAAACCTTCTAAGTTGGTTTAGCCAGAATCCCTCTACCTTTGATGTCTCCTCTCAGTATTTTTCCATCCTCTGACCTCATGCTGCTCCTTGGCTGTAATCCCTACTTTTCCTAGTTGTATTTGGAGTTGGGTTGACGAAATGACATCTTCATTATGCTGAACCTTCCAATCTATGAACGTAATGTCTCTCTCCACTCATGCAGGTTTCTTCTGATTTCTTGCATCAGCATTTTGTAATTTTCAGCACACAGATGCTGGTTGTGTTTTGTCACATGTATGCCTACGTATTCCATTATCTCTGGAGGAATCGTAACAGCATTGTGTTTTCAACATCAGTTTCCAGATGTTCATATGTGGAAATGTGATTGATTTCTATGTACTGGTCTTTTATCCTGCAACCTTGCTAGACTCATTTATTAGTTCTGTGAGGATTTTTTTGGAGATTCTTTGGGATTTCCCACATAGACAATCATGTCATTTACAAACAGAGACTGTTTTATTTCTTCCTTTCTGACCTGTATGCCTGTTATTCTGTTATCTTGCCTTATTGCAGTGGCCTTCCAGTACTGTGTTGAATAACAGTGAGGATGGTGGGCATCCTTGCCTTGTTCCTGATCGTAGGAGGAATGCAACATTCAATGTTTCACAACTACCTATGATGTTAGCTATAGGGTCCTTCAATCTTTCATGACTACCTCTGATATTAACCATAGGGTTTTTTTGTAGATGCTCTTTATCAGGTTGAGGCAGTCCCCCACTATTTCTACTTTGCTGAGAGTTTTTATCGTGAATGAGTGCTAAATTTTGCCAAATTCTCTGTGTCAATTTGTAGAATCATATAGTTTTTCTTCTTTATCATGTTTATATGGTGGATTGCATTCATTGATTTTTAAATGTTGAATCAGCCTTTCATACCTGTGATAAATCCCACCTGGTAATAGTGTGTAATTCTCTTTATACATTGGATTCTGTTTGCTAATATTTTATTGAAGATTTGTGTCTAAATTCATGAGAGATTGATCCATTTTTTTCTTTTTCTATACTGTCTTTGTCTCATTCTGATATTGATAATACTGGCCTCATAAAATGAGTTGGAAAGTGTTCTCTCCTCTTTTGTTTTCTGGAAAAGATTGTATAAAATTACTGTCAATTCTTTAAACATTTGATAGACTTCTCCAGTGAAACCATTTGGGCCTGGGGATTTCTTCTTTTAGGAGCTTTTGAGTTATTACTTCAATTTCTTTAACAGTTATAGAACTATTCAAGCTGTCCATTTCATCTTGGTTGAGGTTTGGTAGTTTGTAGTTTTTGAAGAATTGATTTATTTCTTATCAACTGGTAAATTTATAAGGGTAAAATTGTTCCTAGTGTTTTTTTATTATCTTTCTGATGGCTGCAATATCTGTTGTGATGTTCCCTGTTTCATTTCTGATATTAGTGATTTATATTGTCCTGCTTTTTATTCTTATAAGTCTTGCTAGGAGTTTGTGGATTTCTTTATTTTTTTTTGAAGAACGAGCTTTTTGTTTCATTCATTTCCTCTACTGTTTTCCTATTTTCAATTTTATCGATTTCTGCTCTCATGTTTATTTCCTTCATTGTGCTTGTTCTGGGCTTATTTTGCTATTCTTGTCTAGTTCTTAAGGTAGGAATGTGAATTATAGATTTGAGACCTTTCCTTGTTTCTGATGTGAGCATTTAATGCCATAATTTCCCTCTCAGTGCGGCTTTAGCTGTCTACTACATATTTTGATGTATTGTGTTTTCATACTTGGGTTGAATTTGAAATGAGTTTCTTACAAACAGCATGTAGTTGAATTGTGGCATTTTTGTGTTTTGTCTTTTTTCCCACTCTGCCAGTCTCTGCCTTTTGATCGGTACATTTAGATCATTTGTGTTTAAGGTAATTATTGGTGTATTAGTGATTAATCGACCATTTTATTTGTGTTTGTGTTCTGTTTGCTTCATCTATTTCTTGTTCCTCTGTTTCTCTGTTCTTTCCTTACTGTGGATTACATGATTCCTCTCTTGCCAGTGCCGTCTAACCACCTGGAAATCTCTCCATGGCAGAGGAAGTCTTAGGCCTGGTAAGAAAGAAGACTGTGTCCTCTAGCCGCTTGTGGTTAGTGGGGCTCTCCATCGACCCCCCATGCTCAGCTCACCTGATGTTTTTGATGGGGCTCCCAGTCAGTCCAGGTGAGGAAGGAGCCTCCCTGGGCTGCCTTCTGTTGCTATTTGGGGATTGGGAAATGCAGGGTCCTGGTTGCCTTGTTCTGTTGGAGGGGGAACTGAGATGTTCTACCCTCATGCTGGTCCTCCATTTCTGGAGTCCCAAACCAGCTCACCATCTTCTTACCACTTTCCAGAGATTTGATTTGGCCGCCTCTTGAGTTATTTCTAGGATTTATGTTGTACTTAGAAGGAAGGAGCTGGGAAAAAGTAAGCTATGCTGTCTTGTCTGGATGAGTGTCTCCCATTTTGATACTGGCAAGAACTAATCATGAAGGAACTTGTTATTTACATTATTTATGTAAGTATCTGTATCTCAGACCACAATACAAACTCCACTAGGCTGGGACTTTGTTTTACTTGCTGCTGTGTCTCCAGTGCCTCAGACAATGACTGTTAAATACATCTATTTTCTTATATCTGTGTTGAGATAAGTCAGTCTATAGGCACCTGACAGAAGTTCAATTGAATCATCATAGCACTCCTGTCTCATTACATAACACCAAACAATCAATGAATAAATTTGGATAAAGCATCTACCGTGACATGAGCCACCGTAGGTGTTCAGGAAAGGTTATAGTTTTTATCCCTTCTTTTCCCAGGCACTTTGGCCTTCAGGCATCAACTGTTTTACAAAACAGTGTGCCTCACCTTGGGCAAAGGTAGGCTGCCAGTGGCTCCAGCATATTCCAGGAATTGCACAGCCTCTCATCACTAGGTATTTTCAGGTTTTGCTTGTTTAGCTTTTTAAATTTTAGCCATTCTTCTGTGTGTGCTGCTATAGCTCATTGTGGTTTAAATTTAAATTTCCCTGAGTGGCTAATGATATTGAGCATTTTTTCATGTTTATTGATCACTGAATATCCTTGAGAAGTGCTTGCATAAGACTGTTGCCTATTTTTCTATTTGATTATCTATCTTTTTTGTTTTGTAGGAGTTTTTTATATATTGGGGATGAGAGGTTGACAAAAATTAAAAAGTATGACAAAAGCTTGCTTTGGCTAGGATGAGGAGCAACTCTGTTATATTGTTTGTATGATTGTCAAATGGCTCAACCACTTTGGAAAATGGACATTATCCAGTAAAACTGACAATATCCGTAGCTCATGAACCAGCAATTTGAATCCTATGATTTCAGAATTTTTTGGAAGCTTTCAAGAAGTTTTTAAGATATTTCAGAAGCTTTATTTACTATAGCCAATAGCTGAAAGCAATATTAGAATAGATAAAGAAATAGGGATATATTCATATATAATATAATAATGTATAGCGTGCATATAACAGAAATGGAATGAATCACTGACCGATATGTATAACATACATAATGTTGGATGAAGGAAGACATACAGGAGTGTATGATTCCAGTTATTTAAAGTGAAAAACTAAGCAAAACTAAAGAATATTGGCTAGGATTCACAACAGGGAAGTAAATTATGAAGAAAAGCAAGAAGCAAATTTCGAAAAGTCGAGAGAATGATTGCTGGGGGTGCAGAGGGGGCGCGCTGGTCAGGGTGGAGAGCGCCAAGGGCCTCCTGGGGGCTGTGCTGTTCAGTTTTTGGATGTTGGTGGTCATTATAACAGGGTTTGTTTTACAGCTTATTAGGTCGTATATTTATGTTTTAGGTTTGATTTTATAGGTGATGTTTTCTAAATTTAAAAAGGGAAAAATGGAAAACAAAACCCTCAGGCATTTATTGGACACTACTGGCTAGACAAGTTACTCTGGTCCCCAGTTGTTAAGTCCAACACTGACCTTGTGTTTCTGTGAAGGTATTATGGAAATGTGAGTAATGTCGATAATCAGTTGACTTGATTCGATTCTTTCAATCGAAAGATCTTAAGAGGAGAACCAAGGTTTCTCTGAGGAAGGAAATCCTGGGCGTAGCAGTTCCTGAGATTTCCAGTCTGCCCCTCCTCACAACTTCCCTGCAGAGTGCAGGCTTGCCAAGCCAGCCCCCACAGCTCCTTGCAAAATATATAATTTGTTTGTATATTATTATACGTATTATCAGTGCTAATTTCTCCTCTCTCTCTCCCTCTTTCTCTCTCCTTCTCTTTCTCTCTCTCTCTCTCTCTCTCTCTCTCTCTCTCTCTCTCTCTCACACACACACACACACACACACACACACACACACACACGCCTTAGTCATCTCGGGCTGTCATAACAGAATACCATACACTGGGGGCTTAAACAGTAGGGGCCCAGGAGCCTCTTCCTGGTTTGCAAGTGGACGCCTTTTCACTGTGTCCTCACATGGCACAGAGAGAGAGAGCAAGTCTCTGTCGTCTCTTCTTTTAAGGGCACCAGTTCCATCCTGGGGGCCTGCCCTCATGACCTCATCTAACCGTCATCACCTCCCAAGGACCCCATCGTCTAATACCATCACATTGTGGATTAGGGTTTCAACATATGAATTTTGGGGGACACGTAATGTTCAGTCCATACCAGAAGGTGCAAAATAAAATTTTAAGAAGTGGAAATGACAGATAATTTGAAGGATATGTTGTAAGTACAGTGATAAAAATATAATTCCTGGTTTTTAAATTTATGAGAGAGGTATCTTTCTATTGTACATCACACACCTATGCATATGTACAGGCATGTAATGTACATAGTGCAGCTCCAAATGTTTTGGAAATTTATTTTCTTCTATTTATTTCTCCTCTGTCCTGCATCTTCTGTGTCCCACCTCCAGCACGCCCTGCAACAGATAGCTGTCTAAGCAGGATTATCTCAGAAGAAATGATTTGTGCTAGCTGTCCCCTGCCTAGTCTTGAGGCATCAGTCTCTCCAGGTCACTTTCTAAATGGATAGCTTGCTGTCCTGGCTGTGTAAACTGCTTCAGCTCCAGCTTCTGGGGAGTGCAAAGGAGAAGTGCTTTATACTTCACCCATGAGGGACAGATATTGTGCCAAATGAACAAGCATCTAAGGAAGGATTTTCAGTGGGTAGCATTCAATGGGTATATATCATACGGGGTAAAGCAAAGATTCAAAGACAGTAAGGCAGAAGAGGAAAGAACACAGATTCTGGAGGCAGACAGACTGTCTGCCATGAGCTGTGTGATAGCAGGAAAGTCACTTACCCTTTCTGAGTTCCTGTAACTCATTTTGGCCTCAAGACGCCTTTACACTCTTAAAGATCTCTGAGGAACTACAAAGAAACGTTTATGTGGGTTACTAGCTATTTATACTTATATTAGAAATGAAAGCTAATACATGTTTAGCATGTTTATTTTAAAGTAATAATGAGAAACCCGTTACACTAGTATAAATAACCTGTATTTATGAAACATAGCTCTATTTTTTTAAAAAAAAAAGCGTAGTAAGAAGAGTGGCATTGTTCTACATGTTTGCAAATTTCTTTAACACCTAGCTTAATAGAGACAATTGGATCCTCGTGTCCACTTCTGCCTGCGATCTCCTGTGGTCTCACACAGCATGTGGTCTCTGGAAAATGCCACTGGACACAGTGAGGGAATGAGTCAGAAAAAGGCAGATGAAGTCTTTAAATTATTATAAAAATAGTTTGGACCTCGCAGACACCTGAGCAGGTCTTGGGTCCCTAAGGGTCCTGGGAACGTGTGTTGAGACCCCTGCTTTAACCATGCAGTGGAGATAAGCGTCTTCCCTGAGGGGTTCCGGATGGCTGGTGTGGAGCAGCGGGTGGTGCTCCTGGGCCACACGCTCGGCCGTCCCTGGGAAGGCGGACACCCACATTCCAGTGTGATGGCTTGTCAACGCCCTGTTTTCAGAGCTGGAAGAAGGCTTGGAAATGCCGTTGTCCAGCTGAGCTGATTTAGAGAGGGGGCATTTGACACCATAGGCCGAGACATGCAGCTGGGTGATGTGACTTCCCTGGGCCGTTCCTGGTATAGCTTCATGAGGAGCAGGAAAGGTGCCTTCCAACTCTGAATAAGCTAATGGCTGGAGAGAGTGTATTCCAAGTCGAGCATGAGGTTCAGATATGCATTTATGAACAACAAGCCATTAGACATTGTTACGAACCAGGAGCTGTCTGGGCCGGGGTCTTCTGACCACCTGCCTTCCTCCCTTGGCCTGGCCCAGTTTCCTTCCCTAAGGGAGGGTAACTAGGGGGTGCCCTGAGGTGGTGATTGCCCCTCCCTTACTTAATCCCTGAGTCTTCCTGGGGTAGAAATTGAGACCCCTGGGAGGCTCTGAGCCCCCCCTTCCTTTGTGTGTCAAGGTCTAATTCCTGTCCTCTCTCACATCTCCTCCTTAGCTTCCCAGAGCCACATGGTCCACCGGGAAATACAAAGACAAATGTAGACCCCAGCACCCTCACCTCCCACCCCTCACCCCTGAAGAGCAGGGCTTCTGGTTGGACCCTCAGGCAGAGTGGCTGTGGGATCCTGCTCCAGCCAGCCCACCTTGTGTGGGACTCCAGATGCTGGGGGACATGGGTCCAGCCCACCAGTCTTGGGACTCCAGTGACCAAGAGAATCTGAAGGCCAGTGTGAGGACAAGGCTGACTTCATATGGAAAGACAAGGTCTTCACCCAAGACCCAGAGTGACCCCCAGGTAATAAGAAGGGATCACAGATAATCCATGTGTGACTAAGAAAACCAAGTGCCAGGCAGAATGAGTTTTCTGCTATAGGTTTCGTAGACTGTGCATTTGGGGATGAGCAAAAAATAGTATGGATCTTCTTTGTTCCTAATGAACTCCCTCTTTGTTCTCACATAATAGCAGTCAAGATAAATTGAAAGTTTTTTCGTGTTTAATTTTGAGTTGAATGGTTAGTATTGTACCACATTAGAAAAAACTGTGTGTATTCTGAATTGTTATAAATTCATTCCACAAATACTTCTTAATTACACTGTGTAGGAGGGAGGTTGGCATTTTTAACATTTTTTATGTGTATTTAAGCATTTTAAGATGTAAAAAAGTAAGAGATAATACCATAGTATTGTTTTGTATTTATTTTAGATTTACAGCATGTTTTGGTTTAAACAGCTTTCTGTGGGCTAGCCTAGAAATATAATGACTAATTAATGTCTTCTTTCTGTAGGAAAATGCATTAGGACTTCCAAACAGCCAGCTGATAATCATTTAAAACACAACCTGTTGATAGGTAAGGATTACGTGTAATCCAAAGAATGAGTCAAAAATAAAGAAGGATGCAAATACTATATGGAAAGAATATGACAATATTAGACTACAGGGAATTTTTACTTAGGGAAATGATATTTAATGGGTAAACCTTGTATTGTTTCTCAAGGATACTATACCCACTAGTTTATTATTCAGGACCAGAGTATCAAGGTAATTTTGGCTGCAAAATCAGAACCCCCTGGGGTCAGCCCGGTGGTGCAGTGGTTAAGTTCACACATTCCATTTCTGCTGCCTGGGGTTCGCTGGTTCGGATCCCGGGAGCGGACATGGCACCACTTGGTAAAAGCCATGTTGTGGTATGCGTCCCATGTATAAAGTAGAGGAAGATGGGCACGCATGTTAGCTCAGGGCCAGTCATCCTCAGCAAAAAGAGGAAGATTGGCAGTAGTTAGCTCAGGGCCAATCTTCCTCAAAAAATAAAAATAAAAAAGAACCCCTACATCAAATAGGTTAAATAGTATGGAACTTAATTATTTTGTAAAAGGTGAAGTTCCAACATAAAGTGGCTCCAGGGCTGGTTAGCTCAGCACTTCCCAGTAGTTATCAAAGACCTGTGTTCTTTTCATGTTGGGTGGGGCTTTACTGCCTCTAGTGTGTGACATTGGGCTGTCTCTCTTGTAGCTGCAAGATGGCTGCAGAATTTGCAGGCATCACATGCTGACATGATAATATTTAGAGGAAAAAAGCCTGTCTCTGCCTATGGGCCTCTCTTAGAACAGAGAAGCATGCCCCTAAACACCAGATCCTCCAGCAAATTCCCCTTCACATTTCAGTGCCGTGCGCTGCATTGCATCCCCAAACCCAAACCGAGCGTTGAATTTTGTTGAATGTTTTTCTATGAAGAAAACCATATGGTTTTTCTCCTTAAATCTATTAATTTGGTGTATTAGATTATTGGACTTCCTAATATTGAATCATCGTTGCATTCCTGGAATAAAAATCCCACTTGGTCATAATGGGTTAGTTTCTTAACATATTGGATTCTGTTGCTATTATTTTTGGTGTTGATAAATTACACTGCTTAACGATTTCTCTTTCATATGCAATAGTTGTCAGGTTTTGGAATGAACATTTTGTGTTTCATAAAAAGAATTTTTGTTGATTTTCTATGCTCCGGAATATTTATCAGCATTGGGACTTATGTGGTCTTTGAAATTGGGTAGAATTCTGCAGTGAAATCAACTTGGCCTGATGCTTAGATTGTGGTGTAGGTCCTTAACAATTTTGTTTGTCCTACTGAAACTGCTTTATGTAAGCTTTGTAAATTTAATGATCTCAACTCTGAGTGCATTATCCTAGAGAATATTCCATTTCACCCAGATTTTCAAATTTATTTTCATAGAAATCTATAGAGTAAAATCTTATGATTTAAAAATAAAGTCTTCTCTTTTAATGGATATTTCTGTCTTTGTCACTGCTTATTTTGTATTTTTTTACTTCCCATTTTTCTTAAATTATTTAGTTATTGACCTCTTTTATTTTTTAATGAGTTCTGTTTTGTACTGTACACCTCATTAATTTTTACTTTTACTATTTTCTTTCCTTATGGTGCTTATTTACTTTATGGTTTGTCATCAAACTTTCAACTTGCTAATTTACTCAATTTTTGTCTTTCTTTAATTTATACTAATATAAATTTTCAAGACTATGGATCTTCCTCTCGTCACTGCTTTAAATAAGTGCCATACATTCTTTTATCTTTAATAAAGTTTAAATTTTTTTATTGAGCTTAAATTTACATAACAAAAAATTAAGCATTTAGAAGTGTACAATTTAGTGACATTTAATCCATTCACAATGTTGTGCAACCATCATCTCTATTGAGTTCCAAAATATTTCCTCACTTCCAAAAGAGAAAAATTAGCTGTCCATAGATGCGTGGGTTAATTTCTGGGCTCTTAATTCCGTTACATTGATCTCTGTGTCTGTTTTTCTGCCAGGACGGTGCTATTTTGATTACTATGGCTTTGTAGTATATTTTGAAATCAGGGAGTGTGATACCACCAACTTTGTTCTTTTTTTCTCAGGCTTGCTTTCGCTATTCAGGGTCTTTTGCTGTTCCAAATGAGTTTTAGAATTCTTTGTTCTATTTCTGTGAAAAATGTTTGGATTCTGTTTGGAATAGCATTGAATCTGTAGATTGCTTTAAGTAATAGGGACATTTTAGTTATGTTCTCTTCCAATCCATAAGCATGTCATATCTTTTCATTTCTTTACGTCGTCTTCAGTTTTTTCAATAATGTCCTATAGTTTTCAGTGTATAGGTCACCTCCTAGAGTAAATTTATTTCTAGATAGTTGATTCTTTTTGTTGCAATTGTGAGATTATATACTTGATTTCTCCTTCTGCTAGTTTGTGTTAGTGTATAGAAAGGTGGCTGATTTTTCTATGTTGATTTTGTGTGCTACAACTTTATTCATTAATTATTTCTAATAGTCTAATTAATAGAGGATCTTTTAGGATTTTGTGTATACAATCATGTCATTCACAAACAGTGACAGTTTTACTTCTTCAAGTTTGGATACGTCTTTTTCTTTTTCTTGCTTAATTGCACTGGCTAGGACTTCCAATACTGTGTTGAATAAGAATGGTGAGAGTGGGCATCCTTGTCTTATTCCTGTTCTTAGAGGAATAGCTTTCAGTTTTTCACCATTGAGTACGATGTTGGCTGTGTGTTTGTCAAATATAGCCTTTATTATGTTGAGGTGCTTTCCTTCTATACCCATTTTATTGAGAGTTTTTGCACAAATGGATGTTGAATCTTGTCAATGCTATCTCTGCATCTATTGAGATAATCAAGTGATTTTTATTTCTCATTTCATTAATGTAGTGTATCACATTGATTGATTTGCTGATGCTGAACCTTTCCCTGCATCCCCAAAATAAATCCCACTTGATCATGGTGCATCATCCTTTAATGTATCATTGTATTCAACTTGCTGATATTTTGTTTAGAATTTTTGCATCTATGTTCATCAGTGATATTGGCTTATAATTTTACTTTTTTTTCCCCTAAGATTGGCACCTGTGCTAACAACTATTGCCAATTTTCCTCCACCTCCTCCTCCTCCTCCCGAAAGCTCCCCAGTACATAGTCATATATTCCAGTTGCAGGTCCTTCTGGTTGTGCTATGTGGGATGCCACCTCCACATGACCTGATGAGTGGTGCTAGGTCCACGCCCAGGATCCAAACCAGTGAAACCCTGGGCTGCTGAAGCAGAGTACATGAACTTAACCACTCAAACATGGGGCTGGCCCCAGTAATTTTCCTTTTTATGGTGTCCTTGTCTGGTTTTGGTATCAGGGTAATGTTGGCTTCATAAAATGCATTAGGATGTGGCCTCATCTCTTCAACTTTTTGGAGGAATTTGAGAAGTATAGGTATGAAATCTTCTTTGGCTGTTTGGTAGAATTCAACAGAGAAGCCCTTGGTCCTGGACGTTTGTTTTTTGGGAGGTTTTGATTACTACATAAAACTAAGAATCTTCTGCACAGCAAAAGAAACCATCAATAAAAGGAAAAGACCACCCACCAACTGGGAGAAAATATTTGCAAATCGTATTTCTGATAAGGAGTTAATATCCAAAATATATAAAGAACTCGTACAACTCAACAACAAACAACCCAATCAAAAACTTGGCAGAGGATATGGACAGACATTTTTTCCAAAGAAGATATACAGGTGACCAAGAAGCACATGAAAAGATGTTCAACATCACTAATTATTAGGGAAATGCAAATCAAAACTACAATGAGATACCACCTCATACCCATCAGAATGATATAATTAAGAAGATGGGAAATAACTAGTGTTGGAGAAGATGTGAAGAAAAAGAAACACTTGTACACTGCTGGGAAGAATGTAAATTGGTGCAGCCACTAGGGAAAACAGTATGGAGACTTCTCAAAAAGTTAAAAATATAAATATCACATGATCCAGCTAGTCCACTTCTGGGTGGGTATTCCAAAGAACATAAAAACACTAGTTCAAAAAGATATGTGCACCCCTATGTTTATTGTAGCATTATTCACAATAGCCAAGACTTGGAAGCAACCTAAGTGCCCATCAGTGGATGAATGGATAAAGAAGATGTAACATATGCATACAATGGAATACTACTCAGCCATAAAAAAGATGAAATAGTGTCATTTGTGGCAACATGCATGGAACTTGAGGGTATTATGCTGAACAAAATAAGTCAGAGAGAGAAAGTCAATTACCATATGACTTCACTTGTATATGGAAAATAAACAAACAGATAGATAAGGAGAACAGATTGGTGGTTACCCAAGGGGAAGGGAGTTGGGGGAGAGCAAAAGGGGTAAAAGGGCACATGTGTATGGTGACTGATGGAAACTAGATTTTTAGTGGTGAAAATGATGCAGTCTATACAGAAGTTGAAATATGATGATATACCCCTGAAATTTATATAATGTTGTAAACCAATATGACCTCAAATTTTTAAAAAATCCTAAGTAATAAGAATACTAGAACTGTTTTTTGTTCTAATATTTGGTCTTTACCCTGTCCATGACACAAGGCTCCTAAATCCCTTGGGATTTCCTGGGTGATAGGAGTGTCTTTTGTTGTAATGAGATGACTCTTGGCGGGTTCCTGGATAGGGGGTGGTCACTGGAAAGACCAAGATTAGAAGTTTGAAACTTTTAGCCCCACCTTCTATTCTCCAGAGATAGAAGAGGGGCTGGAAATGCAGTTGATAATTGATCATACCTACATAGTGAAGCCTCCATAAAAATCGTGAAAGTAGGGGGTTCAGAGAGCTTCCAAGTTGGTAAACATGTGGAGGTGCTGGGAGAATAATGCACCTGGAAAGAGTATGGAAGCTCTGCAGCCCTTCCTACATAGTTTGTCCTATGGATCTCTTCCCTCTGGATGTTTATCTCTATCCTTTATCATATTCTTTTATAATAAACAGGTAAATATAAGTAAGTCTTTCTCTGAGTTTTGTAAGTCACCCTAGAAAATTATTGAACCCAAGGAGGCGGTCATGGGAACCCCAGTTTATAGCCAGTCAATCAGAGGTACAGGTGACAACCTGGACTTGTGATTGGCATCTGGAGTAGGGAGGACAGTCTTGTGGAACTGAGCCTCTAACCTTGGGATCTGACGTTAACTCCAAGTAGATAGTGTCAGAATTGGGTTAAATTGTAGGTCACCCACCTGGTGTTTCAGATAGTTGCTTGTTGGGGGATAAATCCCCAGACATTTGGTGACTGTACGTGTCAGAAATGAAGTGTTCTGAGTAGTAAAGAAGTGAGTAGTAAAGGAGAGACACAAGAGGACAAGTGGGTTTTTCCTACACAGACATTATTTTTATTTTTCCCCCATTTTTAAATAGAATTTATCTTTTAGAGCAGTTTCAGGTTCACAGCAAAATTGAGTAGAAATTACAGAGAGTTCCCATGTACCCCTTTCCCCCACACATGCATAGCCTCCCCTACATCTTTATACCTGCTCCAGAGTGGTACATTTGTTACAATCAATGAACCTACACCGACGCATCATTATCTCCCAAAGTCCATAGTTTACATTACATTCATTCTTGGTGTTTTACATTCTATAGGTTTTGATAAATGATTAATGACGTGTGTCCGTAACTATAACATCATACAGAGTAGCTTCACTGCCCTAAAAGTCCTGTGTACTCGACCTATTCAACCCTCCCTCCTTCTCTAACTCCAGGTAACTGCTGATCTTTTTACTGCCTCCGTAGTTTTGCCTTTTCCAGAATGTTATATAGTTGGAATCATACAGTATGTAGCCTTATCAGATTGTCTTTGTTCACTTAGTAATATGCATTTAAGGTTTCTCCACGTCTTTCCGGGCTTGATAGTTCATCTTTTTTTAGTGCTGAGTAGTGGTCCATTGTCTAGATATACCACAGTTTATTTATTCATTCACATACTAAAGGACATCTTGGTAGCCTCCAAATTTTGGCTATTATGAAGAAAGCTGCTATAAACATCCATATGCAGGTTTTTGTGTGGACGTGCGTTTTCAACTCTTTCAGGTAAATACCATGGAGAGTGGTTGCTTTATAGAGTAAGAGTATCTTTATTTTTTTAAGAAACTGCCAAACTGTCTTCCAAGGTGACTGTTACCATTTTGCATATCCACCAGCAATGAATGAGAGTTCCTGTTGCTCCATGTCCTTGCTAGCATTTGATGTTGTCAGTTTTCTGGATTTGGGCCATTCTAATAGGTCCACAATTGTATCTCATTGTTTTAATTTGCATTTCTCTGATGACAAATGATGTGGAGCATCTTTTCATATGCCTATTTCTGCATATCTTCTTTGGTGAGGTGTCTGTTTAAGGTCTTTGGCTCATTTTTTAATTGGATTGTTTGTTTTCTTCTTATTTAGTTTTAATAGTTCTTTGTATATTTTGGATAACAGTCCTTTATCAGATAATGTCTTTTGCAAATATTTTCTCTCGGTCTGTGGCTTATCTTTTATTCTCTTGACATTATCTCTTGCAGAGCAGAAGTTTTTAGTTTTAATAAAGTCCAGTTTATCAATTCTTTTTTCATGGATCATGCCTTTGGTATTGTATCTAAAAATCATCACCATACCCAACCAAATCATCTAGATTTTCTCATATGAGATCTCCTAGTAATTGTATCCTTTTTGTCTATAATCAATTTTGAGTTAATTTTTATAAAAGGTGTAAGGTCTGTGTATAGATTAATTTTTTTTATGTGGATGTCTTGTTGTTCCAGCACCATTGGTTGAAAAGACTATCTTTTCTCTATTGTATTGCTTTTGCTCCTTTGTCAAAGATTAGTTGACTATATTTATTTGTGGCTATTTCTGGGCTTTCTGTCCTGTTCCATTAATCAATTTGTCTGTTCTTTCCCCAATACCACATTGTCTTGATTACTATAGCTTTATATTAGATCTTGAAGTCAGGTAGTGTAAGTCTTCCAACTTTGCTTTTCTTCAGTATTGTGTTGGCTATTCTGGACCTTTTGCCTCTCCTTATAAACATTGGAATCAGTTTGTCAAAATTCACAAAATAACTTGCTTGGATTTTGATTGAGATTGCACTGAATCTATAGATCAACTTGAGAGGAACTGACATCTTGGCAATGTTGAGTCTTCCTATCCATGAACATGGAATATCTCTCCATTTAATTAGTTCTTTGATTTCTTTCATCAGAGTTTTGTAGTTTTTTCTCATCTAGATCATTAGATTTCTACCTAAGTATTTCATTATTGGGGGTGCTAATGTGAATAATATTGTGTTTTTAATTTCAAGTGCTACTTTTCATTGTTGGTATATAGGAAAGTGACTGACTTTTGTTTATTAATCTTATGTCTTGCAACCTTGCTGTAATCACTTATTAGTTCTAGGAGCTTTTTTTGTCATTTTTTTCAGATTTTCTACAGAGACAGAGATGTCATCAGTGAACAAAGACAGTTTTATTTCTTCCTTCTCCATCTGTATACCTTCTATTTCCTTTTATTTTCTTATTGCATTAGTTAGACTCCCAGCACAATGTCCAATAAGAGAGGTGAGAAGGGACATCCTTTCCTTTTTTCTGATCTTACCAGGAGAGCTTCTAGTTTCTCACTGTCAAGTATGATGTTAGCTGTTGTACCAGTTAAGTAAATTCTTCTCTGATCCTAGTTTGCTGAGAGTTTTAATCATAAATGAGTGTTAAATTTTGTCAAATTCTTTTTCTACAGCTATTGATATGATTATGTGATTTTTTTCTCCGTAGCCTGTTGATGTGATGAGTTGATTGATTTTTGAAGGTTGAAACAGCCTCACATGCCTGAGATAAATCCCACCTGGTCCTAGTGTATAATTCTTTTTATACTTTTTTGGATTCAGTTTGCTAATATCTTATTGAGGATTTTTGCATCTATGTTCATGAGAGATATGGGTCTGTAATCTTCTTTTCTTGTAATGTCTTTGTCTGGTTTTGGTATCCAGATAATGGTGATCTCATGGATAAGTTAGGAATTATTCCCTCTGCTTCTCTCCTTTGGAAGAGATTGTAGACAGCTGGTATAATTTCTTCCCTGAATGTTTGGTAGAATTCACCAGTGAACCTATCAGGGCCTTCTTCTGCTTTTTAATGCACAATTCAGCCAATTTTTGAAGATGCTCCATGGGACCCAGTTAAGCCCATTGTAGGGGTGTGGAGTACCTCATTCTCTTCCATCATCTGAGCTGCTTTAATTCCTCACATTTATTTCTACTTTTTACCTTAGTTTTGCTATTGGCATTGTTTTGCATTCTCCTCCTTAAAGCTATTCTCTCCTCTTTCTCCTTTTCCGCTAACTTCTTCTGCTTTAGTTTCCTCAGAGCTTGGCCTCTGGGCTCATTTCACACTGACCACAGGGCTGTGTACAAAAGGAAGCTTCACCAGTTAACAGTGGTCAGAATCACAGCTTTCCCCAGTGATGCTGGCTTTCCTACGTCTATCTGGGCCTCTCTTCATGAGCAAATTGACCACCAGTGTGAGCAGTGGTTTTCTGAGAGCTAAGTGAGAGAAGGATTGAGTACTGCGTGTTTGTTGGATTGTGTTAGGAACCTTGTTGACCTTAACTTTGATTAATGCTCGTGACAACCCTTGGATAGGAATTGTTTCCATTTTGTACACGAGGAAAACAGGCTCAGACCTAAGCCCTGTGAGCTGAGGTTGCCAGATGCCTTCCACAGAAACGTCAGAACACTGGGAGGGGGTGTGTGTGCGTGTGTGCACACATAGTGTAAAATTTGTACTTAAACAGTTTTGCTTGTTTTAACTGACAATTTATATTTAGTGTGATTGTGTAATTTTTTTATCTTTTGGAAGCAAGTCACTTACTTCAGAACAATTGGGTGGAATTTGCAAGTTTTCTGTTTCCATAATATGTTTATTGTATTTTACTAAGCAGAAAGTTAACTGCAGGACTGGCTTTTTTGGTAACAGTCCCTGGCAGCCTAGATGGAGACAAGATTTGATCACAGGTCCTTACTCCAAGTTTTGTCCTCTCCCTAAACTGCAGGTTTCTGTTACTCTAATAACCTAAAACAAGAATTAAAGAGTTGTAAGCTACTAATATCTGCTTCTGGAGATTTTTTTGTTAGGGTGGGGTGTTTGAGAATGAGGTAGGAATTGACGTAGAGGAAGGAAGAGGAGGGAAAGGGAGAAAAGAGGGAAAAATAAACATTATTATAATGCTGTATTCTTTTTATTCAATACAGTCATTCACATTTTTTTCACACTGCATACATTCTCCCGTAGTAATATCAGTTTGATTGAACAATATAGATACATGTGCTCAATTAAGTGTCTCATTTAAAGAGCTAATTTAAAACGTGTAAAATTTTAGGTGAGCAAGTGCATGATAAGTTTATCCTGAGAAATACGCTAATATATCTGTGAACTTCTTTTGGCTCTCCAAAAATCTTCCAGCAGAAAATTTTTATTTTATTAATGAATTAAATGTACAAAATATAAAACTACATTGTAATGCTAATTATTTGTGTATAAACAGTAACAAAATATATAAAAATGAGAATTCAGTCTGATTATTAAAACATTTTTGTTAAGACTACTAAGTTAAATATTAAAATTAAACACATTTTTACTTAAAAGATACAAAATAATAAACGTTTAATTGATGGATTTCAGTTTATGCAGAAAATATTAGCAAAAATTTAAAACTAACAAATGCTAAAATGTTTTTATATTAAATGTTTAAAACTTCAAGGTATAATAATCTTTTTCTTAATATAAAGTATACCACGGTATTCTAGAATTAAATATGTTTTTGTACCAGAAAAATTCTTTCTACAAAGATTATAGGACCAAATAATAGAAAAGGCTGTGAGCCTCTTCTAGTTAAGAGTCTAAACAATCGATTTTAATAGGAATGCCAACAACAGAGGCACACACAGTAGGAGGTGATGTCAGCTGATGATGGGGAGGAAGTAAGTGGTTCTAAGGCCCTGGGACATACCAAGCCAGCAAGGCACAGTCTCCCCAAGGCCACGTGCTTAACATCCCAGAGAAATGCAAGAAGTAAAACCCAACACTTGCACCGTCTATACAAGATGTCAAATCTGCTTTAAGATAAATTATTTCATAAGAATCTATATTGATAAAATATAACAGGAAACTTATAAATATAGCTGTAACATAATCTGATCATATTTAGTCATTAGAAAATGACCCAAAATGTATATTTTATCGGGTTTTATTTGAGCTCTGCTGGTGTTGGTGCAGATGGAGATGCTGTTGGACCTGCAATGCAAAGTAGAGAAATGAGTTTCTTGATAATTGACCTTGATAAAGATGATGTTCTTAATAAATTAAAAAATTTAACATATTCATTTTAAATAAAAGAAAACACATTTCTGTACCTAGTTAGAAGGATTATTCCTGAATTCTACATAAAATTTCAGCACATGGTCCCACCCACAGGCACAAATCATGCATTGGAAACATCAGTCTCTGACTTGTGCACTGCTAGACAAGAACACAGTGCCCCGTTGGAGACATGAAAATCCACCAGTCTCACCTCTCCATGTTGAAAAGTGTCTGCTGACATGAGTGCACTGAGCTGAGCTAACAGGGTGAGCATAGCCTCAGCGAGGCGAGTGGGCAGGAGGGAGGCCACTCAATCTAAAAAGTCTGCCCTCTTCCCCAGCCCCCAGAGGATGCTGCGTGGCTCTCGTCCCTGTACCCCAAGTCTCATGCACCTCTGTTAATGTCGGTCTTTCAAAGGACAATACTGTGCCAGTTTTCTCAAGGCCAGCTTTCTGGCATGCCAAAGGCATCTAGAATGTCTGCAAAAATTGAGCTAGGAAAATAATAATCCAGTGCCTCGTAGAGGGAAAGAAACATTAATAAGAAGCCTTCTTGAGGTCAGAAAGTTACAGTGGCAGGCTCTCAGTGGAGAGTTTTCCAGTGGGAAGGAAGAGGCCTGCTCTGGGTTGGCCATTGTCGTTTCATCAAGATAAAATCCAAGATGGGCAAGAGAAGAGATAGGAAACAGAAGGGGAGAGTGTGTGGCCGCCCTCGGCAACAGCGCTGGGCTGGTGGGCAGAGATCTTGGCGAGGGCGGGAGTGACACCTGGATAATGACACTTCAGCTACCCAGAGAATTTGCGGGAACAGGTCCACTCAACCAAATGGGGATTCTTCCAGATTACAGGGGCATTACTGCTAATTCAGTCTTTATCAATTTTGAACAGTTAAAATATTCCTCTGAGATTAAGCAGGTCTTGCTATTAATTGAAACACATAGATTACATAACGTGTGCAATGACTTATTTCCTGATAGAAAATTTATAAACTTATACTAGTGTTAAATGATAGTTCCTTGATTAGATTATGTATTTTGTTGGCAGTGGCGTAAATTCTATTTACATAAAACCATGCAAGAAAATAATGCTAAAAAGCCTAAAATTTCACGTGTAGGTGAGCCTCTGTGCCGGCCGCATTTGTATTTTTAAATTGGAGTCTTCCCATGGCTTTTCACTTCTCTTTTCCGTTATTAAAACCCACATTTCTCACATGGTGTGTGATACAATGTGTGTCTCTCAACTAAACTATGTTTTATCTTGTATAATATGCATAAAAGAATAAAATAATCTTATAATAATGTAAGTGGTCTCTCCTTTCCTGTCCCCAAATAGTGTTTCTAGAGCTCTGATTTTTTTAAAAGCATGGCTCGCACTGGCTTTGCAGTTAGAATACATGCGGTTCGGAGAAGGATGTCACAGGCTGCTGAGAGGCTCCGCTTCAAATATAAGAACTACGTCCATGGAGTTTTTTTGCATGTAAGACACTTTATAATTAGATACAGGTCAATTTCTCCATAAATACTCACTTGGAGGAGAAGGCTCTGTGATAAAGAACAAGCACGTTGGTTGTTCAATTTAGTAAAATTTAAAGTAGTAAAATACTTAAGACTAGGTATTACAAGAACTAGTGATACCGACCCTGATATCAGTTTCCCCACATTAAACCCAGCATATATGGGGTTAAAACCAAAACACTCATTCCCTGCTTACTCCCTGGCTTCCTGGCTCCACAATCCACTATCCTCCATGGAGGCAGACACCGTCAAAGACAAGCACCTGGATTGTGTCCTCCCCGCAAAGAGATACGGGCTGGTGGGAAAGCTGCTGACCAGCAAGGTCACGGGCTCCCTCCTCTCTGCAAGTGTCTCAAGGCCAAAGACAGGCTGGTGGGAAAGCTCCGACCAGCAAGGCCATATGCTCCCCCTCCCCTACCTAAAACCACAAATAAAAACCCTTTGCTTTAGCTTTTTGGGGAGTTTGGGATTTCAGCATTAGCTGCCCTCTCTCCTTGCTCAGCACTGTGCAAAAATAAAATTCCTACTTTCTTCCACCACACCCAGTGTCAGAGATTGGCTTGCTGCACAATGGGTGAGCGAACTCACTTCTGGTTTGATATCACTAGTACTTTTAATAATTACTTAAGGAATTAGTAAAAGGCTGTATTACTTAAAATGGTAAATCATGGAACACAACCGCCATTGTAAAGTTCAAACATGCACTGTTTAACAACGTCGAGTGTGAACTTTTCATGTACCACCACGACAATGGAGAGAGAGGGTATGTCATCAACAGAACTGGCTGGGGCCAACCTGGTGACAGTGCAGAGCAAGCAGGTGCTGATGACAACATCCCCCTTCCCGGGTGGAGGCGTTACCACCAGAGTAAGGAGCTGGGCAGCCAGACCCTGCTTACAAAGCGTCTCATGAAACACTTGAGATGCTTTAAGAGACGGAACATGCCTGCCTCCTCCTTATCAGAGAAATGAAGCCTCAAGAGTAAAAGTAAGTTGCCTATAGGCGAAGGGTCCCTGAACTGGAGCTGCAGAAACTCAGCTTGATGCTCAGTGGGCTTTAAGATGGACACAGCCAAAACTAGACTAAGTCCACCTGCTACTGTGACTGTTAAAAATCAAAACTAATATAGTGTTCTGAGCAGCTAATTACAGGGAAACTTCCAAACTTCAGAGTTTAATGACAAAGCATAGGAAATGCTTAGAATGGATAAATTTCAGGCTTGAATTGTGAGTTCTTTTCAAAGAACTGAGGACTTTTTTGAAGCTACCTCAAAGGGACCACTTACACAGAAGTTCAAGCATTGCTGGGTTCCTCTGAATAAAGAGAAAAAAGCAGCATATATGTTATCCTCATGTGTATCTTTAACCCCAATACTTCTGCAGGGTTTTCACACAGTTTTTAGATTACTCATTACGAGATAGATAATGAGACAAGAAAACGTCTGTTGCTGCTATCTCAATGAACAAAAACCTCAGGGAACAGGGATTGCCGGGGGCACTTCACCTTGAGCTTGGTCAGAGGCTTCGGGAACCTCTGGGTCTGGGAGCTGCTCGGCATCCTGGTGCCCTTCGGGGTCTTGCGTGGACTGAGATGATTCGGAGGCTCTGGATGTCTGTGGGGTCCTCTTGTCTGAACCAGCTCGCTGCTGTAACCACTCATCCTTATAACCATTGCTAATAAGTTTGGAAAAGTTTGTGGGTGAACTGGTTTTATGACCAGGCCTCAAAAGGAGAAAAATTAATGTCAAACGTAAGTACAAAGGTTAATGATAATCCAGAAGCATTGTCAGCCAACATACTGATAATAAATAGGATGCATTATTGTTCCTTAAAACATAAAGGAGATATTTCTCTCTTTCTCAGTCTCTCCCCCCGCCTCTCTCTCTCCCTCCCTCTCTCTCTCCTTGCCTCCTTCTCGCTCAGTCTCAGTCTCTGCCTCTCCATTTTCCAACATAAGGAAGCACACTTCCTAGCACCCCTTGTACAAGGGAGAACATGCTTAGTTCAGCGTTGAAATCCTTTCTCCACAACAGCCAGTTCGAAAGGGAATAATTCCAGCATTTCTCAGGGAGCCTCTGCAGAAGACACACCCTTCCCTGTAGTAACAGATTGCTCAGACGCCATCATGTTTAACAAATTACTACTTCCTTAATTAGTTCTTCCTTGTCCTCGTTAAGGATGCTCTGCTGTTGCTTTGCACAGCTTTGCCTTCTATCTGTCATTTCCCTTCTGCTGCTGCATCTTTGCTCATCTTGTCATAACCTACATTGAAGAGTGACAGGGCAGTCTGACGTGATGGAAGCAGCACGAGCTTGGAAGTCACACAGGTAACAAACACACACATTACCTGAGATGCCTGTTCGCTCTGAAACAGGTTTCTTACTTGCAAATCAGTCTGTTGTTAAGGGTATTCCTAACGCCCTCTCTCTCTCTCTCTCTCTCTCTCACTCTCTCCCTCTCTCTCTCTCAAGATATATATCTATAGACAATTTTTTCCTCCCTCCCAGTTTGAGCATGCTGCTCTCATGGCATTTGTCACATATAAAATAACTGATTGATTGGTTGTTTTCCCCACCGGATAAGAAGCTGTGTGAAGAACGAGTCAGACGATTAATGACATTAATTCTGGGACTAACTAGGATTCTGGGAAGGTAACGAGGACCAGGAGGCCTGAGGACCTCACTTTCCAGCTGAGAGATGAACCAAATGTCAGAGCGCCTCATAGGTTTTCCAGCTGAACACAGAACCAGAGCGCTCACTGAGTGTGGACACCAGGGTCGGGGCTTTGGTGACAGAAAATGTCAGGATTGAGCAACACACACGTAGAAGGACAAGTGGCCCCAAATTTAAGAGGCAAGCTTTTGTGAAGACAGGCTCGAGGAGGCAGGTCTCAGGCAGCACGCAGGCTCAGGGAGGACAGGGCGGCTTATTGGAGGAGTCCAACCTCTGAAAGGGTACAGACGGACGTCGGGAAGGAAGGGAAAATGGGATAGGAGGTGAGTAGACAAGGCTGGGCCTGGGCTTTGTATGCTGGGCCAGGGGAAATTGTGACATCAAAGTCACACTACAGAAACATGCTGCTGGGAAGTGAATATCATTAGGCTGACGTTAGCATAGCATGTTGTTGCCATCATTGTCACTGTTGGCACTTAGACAAAAGACCACAGAACAAACCCAAACTGAATGCAGACAATGTTGGTGCTGCCCGTGCACTTACATGGGCGGGAAGGAGAGTCTACTTCCTGCAGGGTCTTTGGGGCCAAGCGGGGTCCCCGTTTTGCTTGGATACTTTGAGTTAATGGCCGGTAGCCTCACCTGTATGAAGGACACACAAAACCCTGATTTAGTGAAGAGTTCAGCAGCTCAGATGCTAAAGGAGAAGAAAACTCACAGACAGTAGCAGAAGTACAAACCCCCCCAGGACTGGACTTGCAGCGTGGTCATTATTTGACTGGTAAACGGCCACAATGAAATATAATTCAACAATGGTTATGTAAAAGAGACCATCAGTAAATCAAAAGCAGTTGCTGCATTCAAGCAAAGATGCATCTATTCAGGAAGAAATACAGTGAACAACTCACAGTGTGAAATACTACAGGAGGACCTGGTCCTAAAGGGACTCTGGAGAGGTTGGGGTTCCCATGCTCGCAGGGCGGATAGCTCCTCCCATCCCCCTGGGGAGGCGCTATCTTTGAAGAACCTTGAATTCCTTCACCCTGAGCTGTCAAGTGGGAACCAGGGTGAAGCAAAAGGGAAAGGGCAGTAGGGATGGAGACCTGTCCTTCACTCATCCTTGAAGATGGGTTGCCACACCACCCAGCCATAGGAAGAGAGCGCTGTCCCCGGGTGACATGCCCGCCTGTCCATCTGCCCTGGTGCAACCCCATGGCAGGCACTCGAGTGTGTGTGTCAGTGAAGGATTGATGGAGACAACCTGATCCTGCTAAGAAGTCCAGGAGGTCACTGAGGAGGAAATTGGAGGAGAACGGGTGACATCTGAGATGGGCCCTGTGTGCACAAGAGAGGACAGTGCTGCTAGAGGGAACTATGCATGAGGTGGCCAGGGAGGAGAGGTGGATGTCAGGTGAAGAATGGAGATGGACTCAGACTAGAAAGACAAGAGGCTCAGGGGGATCTTTGGCCAAAGGCAAGGGGCACCTGAACCAGGTGGCAGCAAGGGGACGAGGAGAGCAGGGCTGATGTTCAGAAGCAAACGCAGGGACCCGGCAGATGACAGACATGAGGGGTGATGGAGAAGGTGACTCCTGAAATGAAAGCTGGACGCATGCTGGAAACAAGACACCAGGAGAAGAAAGCTCCTCGAGCAAGTTAGAAGGGAGAGGGGCCCAGAGCAGGCGAGGGGCTGGGTCTGGAGTGGAGGACTACAAAACCTTTAGACAAAGGCACAGGAGGAAAGTTGTGTGATGTTGGTTAGGTAAAGATTTCATAGATATAATATCAAAAGCAAAGTCATAAAGGAAAAAATGGATGAATCAGACTTCATCAAAGTTAAGAACTTCTGTTCTTCCAAAGACACTGTTAAAAGAATAAAAAGCCACAGACTGGGAGAACATATTTGCCAAACTCATCTCTGGGAAAGCATTTGTGTCCACAATATATAAAGAACTCTCAAAACTCAATAATAAGAAAACAAACAATTAAAACATGAGTGTGACCGGCCCAGTGGTGTAGTGGTTAAGCTTGCGAGCTCTGTTTCCACAGCCTGGGGTTCACGGGTTTGGATCCCAGGCACAGACCTGCACACTGCTCATCAAGCCATGCTGTGGTGGCATCCCACATACAAAAAACAGAGGAAGATTGGCACAAATGTTAGCTCAACAACCGTTTTCTTCAAGCAAAAAGAGGAAGATTGGCAACAGGTGTTAACGCTCAGGGCCAGTCTTTCTCACACACAAAAAAAGGAAAAATCCGTGGGCAAAAGATTAGAAGAGATGCTTCTCCAAAGAAGATATATGGCAAAAAGGAACAAGAAAAGATGCTCAAACCATCATCAGTCATTGGGGAAATGCAAAATAAAACCATGAGGAGTGCCTATTAGAATGGCTTAAGAAAACCTGATAAGACCAAGTGCTGTTGAGGACGTGGAGTAACCAGAACTCTCTACACCATGGGTGGGCGTGTAAAATGGTGTAATTGCTCTGGAAAACAGCATGGCAGCGTCTTGTGAGGGTAAACACACACCACACGACCCAGCAATCCAACTGCAAGGTCTTTGCCTATGTTCATACAAAAACCTGTTTGTGAGGTTGATGGTAGCTTTACTGATAATCATCAAGTGCTGGAAACAAGCCAGCATCCACCAACTGATGGATGGATAAATGAATAGAGAAAGCGCACCACCATCTTACAGTGGAAACTCCTCCAAAGCACAAAGGAAGGGACTACCCATATCCACGACAGAATGGCTCCCAATGTGTTGTGCCACATGGGAGAGGCCAGACACAAGGACTATATACAGTATGGTTCCACTGAGGTGATATTCAGGACAAGGAAAGACTATAAAGACTGAAATCAGACCAGTGCTTGCCAGGGGCTGGGGTGGGCGAGGGGTTGGCTTGGAAATTTGGAGGCAATGGAATAGCTCTGTACCCTGATGGTCATGGTGGTTATGCAATTAATACATTTGTCAAAACTTGTAGAACAGTGCTCAGTAAAAGGTGAATTTCCTCTGTGTAAATTATATCTTATAACAAAATAGGAGAAAATGCTATGGGGAAACAGAAAAACAAAAGCAACACACAACCCATGGAGGTACTGCAAGAATTTACAGGAAGAAAAGATGGCTCTTCAGAAGAGGAGCCAAGACCCAGCCCATTACCCTGTAGGTGAGCGAGAGCCCATAATGCTGGTGATTAGTGGGTAACACTTTTCTCCGAATATTGTAGCATGTCTGCCACGTGCCGAGCATGGCTGAGAAGTTCTGTGCCCCAGGTCCCCTCCTTGAGGCCAGTTGCAGGGGACAGGGGGACATGGGGCTAGACAGCCAGGCCCATGAGAGGCTGGGAAAGGACACCCATCAAATTCCACTTAACTTACTAGCTAAACAGTGTGGCATGTTTTCCTGTTAAACTCTTACTCTAGCTGTGCCAGAGGTCCTGAAGGACACGGGGAGAAAATAAAATAACTCCCCGGTCCTGTGCAATAGATGCTCCCGGGAGTCAAGTTGTGCACCAAAGTGGTGCTTAAAATAACTTAGGAGGGCAATCCGGGCCCTTCCCCACGTGCCACTCATCCCCTAAGATGGGAAGCAGCACCAAGTTCCTTCAGCTTAGATGTGGGCAGTGTCTGGGTCTTTAACCACAACTCCTCTCATCCTACGTCCTTACGCACGCACAGGGCCGGGCCTGGGCCAGCTTCTTGTGCCCAGATTGTTCAGCCCCCAGCACAGCTTTTGTCAATGGCTACTTACTAACCTGCTTGATTTGGGGGTGGTACAGCATTTAGCGTTTTCAAGTGCCTCTAGATGTGCACCGTGACTGTGGTCAACACCCAAAGGTCCCACTTATTGCTGGATGGTTCAGACACTTACATATCACCAAGAAACAGATGAGATCCTTAAAACAGTCCATTTCATTGATTGTGCGAATAACCCAAAGCCAGAGTCACAGGTGGAGGTGGGGATGTCTTGAAGAAAACAGATGGCCCAATGCAGACAACTGACATGCCACGTGGTGGTCAACTACTCCAGTCACCAAAATAAACTGCCAGGGTTTTTCTTTGAACCCTGACATTGAGAAGCCAGGCCCAGGAGTCAGGCGCAGACCATTCCCCGCAACAACTAGTGCCCACGCCGGGAACACCCAGCCTCCCTCTCACCTGCCGAGGATGGTCTAAATATAAAAACATCAGTGTTATTCTTCATATGAAGCTCACTGTTTCTCTCATGAATCCCCTGTCTGAAGGACTGAGGCTGACCTCAGACCTCGGCACTGGAGCCAGCGGGCTTTGCGGGAGCCCTGGGCCATGGGGCTCTGGGTGGTGAAGGGATCAGGTTACCACAACCACAAAGCTGCTCCTTTGAAATACAAACCCACTAACAAGGCTTTCACCTTGAAGCCAGTTGCTCCTTCGTGGTCAAATATACCACTGGGGGTTTGTACAGAAAACAAGCATCGTCTTCTCTTCTTCTATTATCAATAAACAGTACTCCAGGGAAATTTTAACTTAAATACTTAAATAAAAAAATGGGAATGCTCAGAAACTAGACAATGAATAACAAAATGTCCTTTCTATATGTGCAGGATGAGAAGTGGCATGCCCTAAATAAGCATTAACTAGTTAAAACTCACTTAGATAACCTCAACATTCATGAAAACACAAAGGAAGATACTATTATCGTGGCCTCTTGCCTTTCAGTGGATCCAAACTTAAAGGACAGAATCCGGGTGTTGTCATGGACAACATGAGACACACTGCCTGCTGAGGATCACGTCACTTATCAGAGAGAGACAAGCAGAGCGACGCCATCAATGATGGCTCCCGTCACCTTTTTTTTCTCCTTTTCAAGTTCCTCGGCCTCCCTTTGCCAAACCGTCTTCATGTCGAAGTCAAATGGCCCTCTTCGGGACTCATAGTTACCGTTGGCCTGCTCAGGGTTAAACTCCTCGTAAACCATGTAATCTGGCATGGACACAGCAGGGGTTCTGCAGAAACAGATGCAAGAGTTCCAGTGTGATGCCACTTCTGCATCTCTCCTCCCTCTCTCTCTTCCTTCCTCTTTCCCTCCATTCTCCCTCCTTCCCTTCCTCCCTCCCTCCCTCCCTCCTTCTCTCCCTTCCTTTCTCCCTGCCTCCCTCGCTCTCTTCTTTCCTTCCCTCCCTCCTTCTCCCTTCCTCTCTCCTCTTTTGTGTAGTAAGCACCATCCTTTTTCTCCCTCCCACACCAAAGCTTGAAGACCCAAGTGGGCAGTGTCAATATTAGTAAAATGAGATATATTAAATTATGAATTAATAATATGAATTATTTAATCTATGAATTAACAAATTACAAAACAATTATTTCTTTTATGATATTATATACTCCTTTGTCCTCCTAAAATAGACTCCCCTCACCATTCACTATTTGACTTGATCATTAATAATAATAATAATAATAACCTTTTTTTGTTTTCTGTTAGCCATTTTTACCGTGAACATTTGAGCTTTCGGCCTGTTTCCCACACAAACGGTATACACAGGAAGGTCACCCACAAGCACAGCAAGGTTGGAATGGTAGAGCACAGCAAAGTCAACCTTGGAGGACCAGGTACATGTGTCCCACACCAAGCCCCTGGGAGGCTGCAGAGATGACCCCACATCCCACTCCTCTGTTGTCACTTGCTCAGCAGTGAGCCGGGTGGCACCTCAGCTCCAGGATATGAAAGCCCCCAGGTGGGCTGAGGAGCAGGGGTCCTGGGCCCCTAGGGGCCTTCTCCTATTTACCACCACCCTGTGGATCCTGGGTCAGGCAGGTCTTACTCAGCAGGCTAAGGGCTGGGACTTGATCCTAGCAGCAGCGAGGGGCCAAGAAAACCTGGAGCAGGGGAGAAGATTTTCAATTTCAAAGGCTAAGTGAAGTAGGCTGGGCTCGGAGCGTGGAGGGGGCGGGCACTGGAGAAGATGCCCTGCCAGGGGCAGGAGTGGGGAAGGGAGACTAGAATGGAGAGGGCAGGAAGAATGGGGAGGAGAGGGAGGAGAGAAAGGAGAGAGGAGGGGCAGAGGGGAAGGAGGAGAGGCAGGGGAGGGAGAGGGGAGGGAGAGGGGAGGGAGAGGGGAGATGGGGGGGAGGAGAGGAGGAGGCAGGAGGTGGGGGAGGGAGACTAGAATGGAGAGGGAGGGAAGAATGGGGAGGAGAGAGAGGAGAGAGGAGGGGGAGAGGGGAAGGAGGAGAGGCAGGGGAGGGAGAGGGGAGGGAGAGGGGAGACGGGGGGGGGGGCAGGAGAGGAGGAGGCAGGAGGTGGGGCAGGGAAGTAGAAGAAGAAGCTGGAGTCATCACAATGTGATACCTGGCAGGGACTGGGCTGGTCAGAGCAGGTGAATGAAGAAAGGGAAAGAAAAGAAGGGGCTCCCAGCTGTCCCTAAGACAGAGGGCTGGAAGGAGGCACCTTGGGGGCCCCTGAGGTTGCAAGGACAGGCCTGGGAACAGAGGTCAGAGGCTAAGAATGCAGGCTGGGAGGCGACCACAGTACTCTGGAAGAGAAGCCACAGACACGGCCCAGCTGCTCAGGTAAGGTGGGACAGGCCAAGGGATCAAGAGAGACAGGAAACCCAGCCCGCGAATCCCCCTGTGGTCCTGGTCCTGGTCCCTGGAAGCCTCTTGCCGGTACCCTGGCCTCCTGCCTCCCTCTCTCACCTTCCCCTGCTGGCCCTTGCCATTTCTCTCTGGATGAGGCTCCGTCAGAGGGAAGCCATGTCAACCTGAAAGAACAGAGGAAGAAGACTCCAGAAGACAAAGCTGCACTGTGAGCGCAGGCGGAGCCTGCAGTAACCCTGATGACAGACAGGCACATCTGCCAGAGCCTCCTTTCCAAGTCAACCAGGAAAGCGCTCTGAGGAGACTTTCCACATTACTTCTCAGTCCAAGACAGGTGTTTGGGAAGCTCTGGTTTGCATGCCCAAACATAGGAATTTCTTAGACATTTCAAACATTCTGGGGACAGTGGTTCCCCATAACTCTGTAATCACCATAGAAATTTAATATTTCCTGTATTTCTGGCCTTAAATAGCACCTTTCTTCAGTGAGAAGAAAGCTTTGGGATAAGGTGGTGTTTGTAGGAGGCTGTGGTACAGAGAGAACAAAAACTTGAAGCAGGCCCAAGAGGTACAACTCTAGGGTGCCAAACACCATGGAGATTTCCAGAACTCTGATGCTCTAACAACTGATTCTACACTCCCCAGAGAGCTAACTATTGTATGATACTACCTGGAGTTGCAATATCATACTATTGGTATCAGTATTAGGAATTGTATATTTAAAATTCTAATTGAGCTACTTTTTTTCTATCAAGATGAACAACGTTGGGATGCTGCACAGTACTCACTGTCTCTGGTCAGCTGTGGGCGGCTTGCTGTGGTGGATGTACCAATCTGGCAAGGAATAGGTGACTGGGGAGCCTTTCCTGGTCCCGGGAGCAAAGTGCTTCAACAGATCTCAAAACCAAAAAGACACACTGTGAGTGAATGCGTCCGACCCGGGCACAGGCATTTCTAGCAGGCAGGTCACAGTTTCAAAAGGGAGCTGTGACTTCTCCTTTGAGTTGCCTCTGGGCCCCAGGGGCCACAGGACATCAGGGCAGTCCCTGGTCCTCACCTGCCTGGGCACATGCTGAGATATGGGTCCTGCTTGGTTCTCAGGAGGGACATCCTTGGTGCACATTCCCCAACCCCAATCCCACCCCTGATCCTGAGCGGGCATCTACGCATGCTAACATCCATCCATTCCCAGGTGGAGTATGTCACACCCTGACATCTGTGAGGGCAAAACTCAGGTCTCCAGGGGGCTGCTTGCTAGCTGCCCCTCTCAGCTACCCCCATGCCTTCCCGGTAGCCTTAGACAGTCCCACTGTTCTCCTCCTCCACCATGAGGCTGTCCCTGACCACCCACAGCATTTCTAGGAGAAGCTGCCCCCTCCAGGTTCTGATGAGAAGTGGGGCACAGACCCCTGTAAATCACTGGGCAGAGGGGGTTGGTAACCAGTGCCTCATCTTGGAGCCACCCTGAGAGGGACAGAGCACTAGGCTCCTTCTTGGAGACTCAGTTCAGTCCCTATCTACTCGCTCGCTTTCTGGCATCCATGCCTCCCTCCCCTGGCTCCAAGGGCTTTTTCATAGCTGGGGGTTGGAGGGGTGTCAACAGACAGGGAGGTGGGAAGGACTGGTTTGGTCTGCTAAAAAGGACAGCAAAGTGATGATAATCACAGCAGTGGCAGTAGCCAACATTTCCGATTTCTTACTATCAGTAAGAAATTTTTAACTTTTGATTTTTTTTAATATTTGAGACTTAGTGAAAAGTTGCAAGAATAGTATTAATTCCCCTAGATGCTTCCGCCACATTCCCCAAATGCTAACATTCCATTCACATTTGTTCTATCATCCTCTTGCTCTCCATCTCTATCTCCATTCGTATTGCCGCTGTCATTGCTGCTTTTTGGGAACGTGTTGCAGGCATGAGGCCCCTTTACCCCTATATACTGCAGTGGAAGTTTCGAAAAGATGGTTATTACATAATCATGGTATAATGACCAAAGTCAGGAAGTTAGTGTTGATGCAATCCTTGTATCTAATTTACAGATCTTGTTCAGATTTTGCCAGCTGTCCCTGGCAGCTAAGAGCGAATGTTCTTCTAACCAATGGCTGGGGCGTGGGGAGGTCCTGTCCACGTGCCTTACGTGTAGTGAATCAAATGGTTTCTTCTGGGCTTCCTAACGCTAAAGCTCAGATGTTACCATTTTGTTTTCCATTCCCCATGACAATCTCTTGAGGGGTTGGCAGCCAGAAAAAAGAAAAAAGGTTAGTATCTCTCACTGCCACTTACGACAAAATCTGCTGTAAGACATTTTAGACATTAACTCCTTAACTTCCGGTCAGCCATTTCTATTAGCACAAGCAAGCAGTACTTTCTCAATTAAATCACAGATGAAAGTCTGATGTTCATCAGCATCGCTGGTGAAACTCGTCTGTGGCCTTCATTATTTACAATGTATTAAATCATAGCACAGGGCAATGAGCACAAATGGCAGGAAATGAACACTTCACAAGCTAGTAAGGAATTGGTTGCCTGGAGAAGGCCGTGAAAGTATAGAACTCGGTTCTCCTCCAGGATTCAGATATAAAACGAGGTGGGGTGAGTCACTGCCTCGGTGTCACTCTGGAGAAAGGTCCTACAAAGCCACTTCTGGGAATTCAAAGTCTACTCAGTCTTTCTCATAAAAGGTAGCATGTCCCTGAAGAGTACACCCACCCCGAAGTGGATCAATTAACCTCAATTTCCAAAGGCCTTGCACAAAACTCATAGATTGTGCAGTAAAATATTTATATGGAAGAAATGATGACCAAAACGAGCCATCACTCCTCCCCACAAAGCAAGACACTGGAAGTGCCTGCAGTGCTCACCAGGCCGGCCACCTTGCTTTGCGAGCTTCACGTATTCCGAGTCTGTTTCTTTGATCCAGTACCTTCGCATCCCAAGCGTGTGCCCATTGTCTGTGTCCCTCAGGTCACTGAGACCTGGGATCTGGGATGCCAGTGGGACATCCAAGGCCTTCTCGGACCGCTTCACAGGAAGGTGGTAATACCAGTCTAGGGAAGAGGAGGCCAAGGGTGGAGCTGTTACATGTGGAGCTGAGGTTGGTTTGATCCACTGCCTGAATGATGGCTATGCCAGGGAGGGTACCTCATGCTCTGTGGGACAGCAGCATGAGAGACACTACCACAGGACATCACCTTGGGAGAGACCACCAGGGGACATCAGAAGGGAGAAACTGCTCTCCTTTGAACACCTATGACAAGGGGTAACCCTGTCAGTCATGTAATTAAAAGTCTCTAAAACCCACCAGCATGCCACCTTTGGTCCCAGCAGATGGCAGAGGGCTTCCATGAGGCCAGCTGGCTGCACTGCCCGTGGCTGCCCCTCTGCTCTCGAGCAGTGAGAGCGCAACCTCTTCCACTGGGTTTTTAGCCTCCCAGTGCGGTATCTGAGTCCCCTCTCTCTCTCTCTTTCCTTTTAACCCTCCATGAAATTGGAAATATACATTCCTGAAAAATCCCAAATCACTTAATAGTAGGGGCAAGTCTATGGTATATGTGGCCAAGTGTTGGTCAAGATTTGATCAACTCTGTAGATTAAAAACACTGCGATATAAATTCCATCACAGAAGTAACAGCCTTACTGAGCATGTTTACCCATTTGACAAGAGCAGGAGGAGGCAGGACGGGGTGCTGTCTGGGAAGCCTCATCCTGTGACAACCTTATTTGAAGCCCCCTTCATGCCCTCATCCCACCACCCTGGGGTCCAGCATTCAGGTTGACCTGCCTCTCAGATGCTGGAACCCTTTCCACACAAACCTCTCCACTTTCTTGGTTTGCGCCTGAGGCCAAAGTGGGACATTATGAGAAGTTATTAATGAAAAGCGAACAGAGCTCTAGAGGGTTGCAAAAAGAGATAGGAGGGAAGGAAAGGCCTTTGGTCAGGGCAACCTCATATGGGAAACTATCTCGGGCCACAGATTCATGAGGTGGAAGAGTCTGGCTCCCTCCAAAATATCAAGTCAGGTTCCACGAAGTTGAAGGCTGCTGAGTGTAGATAATGGGTGTGTGATTTCTATAGGGTTGGGGTCCCATGAAGAGGAAGTTGGATGCACCCATGTGGAAGGATGAAGGAGAGGAAAAGGAAGGACAGTTTGCTCTCTGCCCTTCCTCCCCACTCTTATTTGAGCTCCAGGGAGACAGGGGCCGTGGACAATGAGCTGAACTGACCTTGGCAAAGGATGGGGCCCCCTAAGTGGGCATAGCCGCTGAGGGCATCCAGGAAGGGCCCTGCAGGCTGCTTTGTGACCACTCATGAGACTCGGTGTCAGGAGCAGGAGGTGTCAGCAGAAGCCTAGGGCCCTGCAATTATCAGTGTATACTTATGACCCCACTGAGAGGAGAGATCAGGGGACATTTGAACTATTGGTGTTTTAGGTGACTCTTCGCATCATAAATCAATTAACTCCAAATAATAGAAAAAATATCCCATCTGATTGAAAGCTTTGGAAACAAATCCAGGAAGAATGTAAAATACAAAAGATGCCATTAGCATGGCACAAGTGACTCGTGCATTTAAGATCACTTACTTAGAACCAGAGGTCACAAACGCATGATGTTCAGGTTCTAACATGTTATCTGGCTCATGGCCAGTGTGATGGGTAATTTTACGTGTCAACTTGGCTGGGCCATGGTGTCCATATATTTTGTCAAACACAAGTCTATATGTTGCTGTGAAAGGAGTATGTAGACGAGATTATCTATATAGATATAGATACAGTGAGAGCTGTATGCAGATGCCGTAGGAGACAAGACAGTCTTGGATGAACTGGTGTGCCCAGCTGAAAGTCTACAAGCATGGAGAGGAGGAGAGCCAAGTGCACAGAGGGAGGCAATCAGCAGGCTGGCCCATAAATAAAATACACTTCAATTAAGGGCCAGTTGAGGGTGGACAGTGAAAACCCCCATTCCAGCTCATACATGGCAGCCATCACAACATCCTACTCATTTTGTTGCTCTGGAGAACCCTGACTGGTACAATAGGGCACAGGAAAACAGTGCTGAAGAAATCAACTTGTGTAAACACACAAGAGTCCCATGAACAAGAAGGAATCTTTCCTCTGAAGCTAAAAGCTTGGACATTCAATTTCTGCTTAGAACTAAAGCCGGGTTCACCACATAAAAACGAATGACATTTAAGATGCCAAATCTTTTAAATATCTAATGAATAGTAATTAGCTGAATCAACATCATACAGTTTTGAAAAGGAGCAAAAATGTTGAGAAAGTCTTAAAGAATTGTGCAAACACAGAGAATCAGTGTAAGAATTAAGAGTAAGAGTTTAGGAGCTTCATACTCTGATCATATTCATTTCAAATATTTTCTCTTTTAGAGAGAAGGCATTTGATGCTTGTCTTATTTTTCCTTTCTGTGTTTTGATTACTAATTAATCCACAGAGGACACTGTATCTTCTACTTCTTCTCATTACTGGAAGCTTCAGACAGGCACTGAACTCTCATCCTGTCTGCCATTTATAACTGCGTGCAAAGGAGCTCGGAGTGAGGGCCCGAATCATTAAGAATGAACCATCGCCACCACACACACACACACACACACAGGGTTAAAGGGATGAGAATTGTCTTGTAGCTTTCATCACTCAAAAATTATTAGTACTTGTATGACAGCAGATCACTTACCATCATGTAGAATTTTTTAGTGTAGCTTCCATGCCTCCTCAGGTACAGGATATGAGCGCCTTTATTTTCTCGATAAGGAGACAGGCTGAGAGAGCTCTCTGGTCTCTAAGCCACAAGGCAGTGTCATATGTCCATGTACCCTGGGGGCTCCTGCCTCTGGGCTGCCACGGCCTCAGAGAACAGGACTTGAAGCCCAGGCAGAGGAGACACCTGCAAGGTGCGCAACCTCAGGCAGCATCCTAAATCTCTCTGTGCCTGTTTCCTCAACTACAAACTGAGGTTAATGATACCTCATCGGGTTGTTATGAGGTTAAACGTTAGTTTATAAAAGTGCTTAAAACAGTGCCTGGCACATATCGGTATCAATTAGTGTTGTTCACACAAGGAGGCCGCTCACCAAGGCACATAAAGGCTGAGAACCCACAGTGGAGAAGAAAAACCTGCCAGGCCTCCTGTGTCCCCCCGCCCACCCAAGTTCCCAGCACGGCCACGGTGTCACCAATAGCGTCACAGTCAGAGCTCTCGGCTAGAAGCCCATTTAGATCACGGGAAGGCCGTGCTCTGTTCCACTTCTGGGCAGACGTGAGGGGCTACATTGTGCCTGTCAGCCCCTACCCTGCCTCTGCCAGCAGAGCGCCAGGATCCTCCTCACTCCCCTCTTTCTCCAGCCCTTCTCAAGGTGAGGAGGAATCAAACAAAGGCAAAACCAGACAGCAGCATCCAAGTCTTCTTCCTTCACTTCCGCTTCAACCCCTGGGAAGCGAGAAGCCTCGCTGCCACATGAACCTGCATCCAGCGCTTGTTTCCTGTGTCCAGCCACTTAAAGCAGGAGACACAGTCAACCTGCTTGGGGTGTAAATTAGGAGCAGGAGCCAGGAAATCAGTGAAATACATGGGCATGCAGCTGAAAATGAAGATGCCTAAGTCAACATTCGGGGAAACAGCTGTGAGCGTTACATAGGATTAAACTATTACAGAGAAAATTTCAGAGATGCTATTGCTCCAACAACAGTGGTCGCCTGGTGTTCTTTTGTTGAAAATAGAGAAAAACAAGACTAATCTCCACCCCCCCCCCCTTTCCCTTTAAGCCTTGCTTGGGCACTGGGGCACAGGGGCAGTGTGCAGCTTTCTTCGAGGGTATCATGAGTTAGTTTCAGTCATACTCCCTGCACGCCCACGTGCACACACGCAGGGTGCTGGGTTTCCAGCCCGTCCAGCAGCAGAGGGGACCCAGCGCTCTTTCCACAGGGTCACTCACCGCAGGGAGCGTAGCGGCTGGAGGTGCTGTGCAGCTCCTTGCTCGTGTTCCTCATGCCGGGGGAGACACGATGGGTCTGGTGTTCAGGGGTGAGCTGGGAACCGCCTCCAGCGACTGAGCTTCAGAGGCCACCTCCGTGCCCCTGTTTCGTCTGTCCACCTCCACCTGACACGTATGCGGGCATCTCATTACTCAGAAGGGCGTGCATGCCCACGGGGGTATACAGCAGGGACACGTCCACGCTAGGTACACAACAGGAGCATGTCCACGCAAGCATACTTCAGGGACACATTCATGCCCAGTACACAGCAGGGCACATCCACGCGGGTATACAGTAGGGGTACGTGCACGCGGGTGTACAGCAGGGGCACATCCATGACCGGTATATAGCAGAGCACATTAACGCCGAGTGCACAGCAGGGGCATGTCCATGCAGGTATACAGCAGGAGACAACAGATAATCGCAGGTATACAGCAGGGGGACATGCATGCTGGTAGAGAGCAGGGGCACATCCACACGAAGTATATACAGCAGAGGCACGTCTATACCGGGTAGACAGCAGGGGCACATCCATGCCAGGTATATAGCAGGGGCACAACCACGCGAGCATACAGCAGGGGACAACAGGTTCCGAGGTCCCGCCCCGGTCCGGTGCTCCTCGGTCCCGAGTGACAGACGGCCCCCTCCCCGCCCAGCCCCGCCCCACCCCGTCCAGGCCTCTGGCCCTCGCTCACTAGCACTCGGAAGATCTCGGTGGGTGCTGCCCGCAACACCTGAGGCAAGAGCCTGTAGTCTGCTGGCTGCTGGGGCAAAGCCCAAACTCCCAGCGCGGCGCGAAACCACAACAACTCGCGTCGCCCGGGAAACGGCTGGGCGGCCAACCGGCGGGCGCGGGTGGAGCGCCAGCAGCCAATCGAGGAGGCCTGTGGGGCCGCAGCCGGCCAATCAGAGCCGGGGCAGAGCGCGGGCCACTGTCAACCGCGGAAGGGGGCGGGGCCGTGCTGCTGGCCCGACGCTGCCCCGGGCAGCTTCGGCAAAGCGGTCCAGAAAAACTAAACAGAGATTTGCTCGTCAACCTCCCGCTTATTTAATGCATTTTTTAAAAGAGGAAGATTAAGTCCCTGGAAAAACTCAGCAAAGACGTTTCTGCCAACGGTGTATCAGTAGTGAAATAATCACGTAAACGCACCTCCTCGCATCTTACGTTTTTCAGGAGTATTTCTGTTTTCTAAGTTAAGAGACGCTTTTATAAAGGCCTTTGGCCGTGTTTCTACGGAACAGTGTTCGGCGTCTCAACACTGGAAGTTAGTGTGAACTTTTGGCCTGGATTTGGGTCTATCATGAATGTTGCTCCACAGGAAGGAAGATGATCTCTCGGGCATACTGCTCCGTGAAGCCAATAGGACACACGACAGCGATGGCAATTTGTTATCAGGAAAGCTCCATGCCGCCCTGCGAGGTGCGCAACCCGCCCTGGCCAAAGAATGGAAAGAACGACCCACTGTTGACCCAGCGTGAGTTACACAGGGGTAAACTATTACAGAGATCAGTCAGAGAAATCCTGTTGTTCCAACGACTGAGGCAACAGCAAGGAGCTTTGGTTTTCTCTTATTGAAAATAAAAAATGAATCAAGACATTTTCAATGGTGGTCATTTGGCAGCTTGAGCTAAACAAGGTGCTGCTTTGGTTACACAAGGAAAGCCTTAGAAATATAGCAGAAGACAGGTAATACAGGAATTGGGTAACGAGAAGATACGTCTTGTGACAGCAACTAACCCTAACTCTGTGGTTTATCGAGCTCTAACATGATACCGTGATGAATCTTCAGGGTCTTCAGCTGACCCAGTCATGTAGTAAGCAAGACTTCACATTGCAATGTTGAATGTTTGTTCCACTGTGTGTAGAGGCATTTAGATTGTCACCAAGAATAACAGGGACTTCCTTTTGCACAAGTCACAGCACCAGCTGCCCAGGGCATTGCGCAGTCATGAGAAGATTGTTTTTAAAAACAGTTATCATAGTTACTGGAGCTGTCATGACTAAAGAGTGTCTTTTTCTCTCTTTTTCTTTCTGGGTTAATAGGAGAGTACAGCGCTCACCCAAGTTGACAACCTGCCTTACTAACTGAAATCATAATTTGAGTTGTAATGAAGAGTGATCATTCCTTAGAAGAAAGTTTTGACTTTTGAAGTGTGATTGAAATTACAAGTATTTGCAGATGCTAGATCAAATAAGAATCTAGGTGTCATGCAAATGAAAACATGACACAAGGATAACGTACTTAGAAGGAGAACATCTCACTCTCTTTATTTCCTACACTTATCACATAATCGTCTTTCTGTTACATAATAGCCCTCAGCGTCTAGAAGGACCTCCTCACATACAATCTCACTTTGTGCACAATGCATTCAGCTTTATTTGTAGATGCTTAGATAAAATGTATCTATATCTTATACATAGATGTCTTATATATCTATAGATATATCTTATATCTTATGTAAGATGTTATAGATATATTATGCCAGAAATACAGATATCTCATTATAGATATCTTATATCTTATATAGATATCTCCTGCTTATGAGCATTTTGAAAAGAGAAAAAAAATGTATTTCAGTACAAATTCCAATTTTTCAAAGCCCTGGAACTCTTCCTGCCTGCCTAGTTTCTCTTGGTTTACCCCTGTTGTTGACTGAAGCTGATTTATTTAAACTCCCAGGACACATCTTTTCTGTTCTTTTGTCCATCCTTGTTATGTATTCCAGCCACAAGCAGCTAAAAGGCCTGTGACAATTCCTTTCCTAACCATCACCCCCAGGGGGCTCAATCTTTCCCCCTCTCGATTTTGTAGCATACTCTTTAGACCAGGGTTTCACAAATGGGCAAAACTTATCAATTTTGTTTTCTTTATGATGATAATCCAAAATAAAATCAAAATTTTGGCAAATATTTATGTATTTCAATGTTGCATAGTAGTTTGGCCTTTCAGCCTAGTTGGGAAATAAGACCATCATCTCTGTAGGCACAGAGGGGGACAGGATTTCTCTATGCCCCTAACAGCACCTTCTACACTGCCCTGCCTTGTGTGTTAAAGTGATAATGACATTTTTCTTTGGTAGAAAAATTTCACATTTTAAAAGGGATTTAAACAAGATGTCTTGCTTAAGATTGAGATTTAACAGTAAAAAGTTTTGGAAAAGTAACAAAGAGTGAAAACAAAATAAACTTAAGTGACAGAACAGTTTAAATCATTTTAAATTAAATTCCTGTAAAACAACAATTTGCATTGTTGGGGCAGGGGAAAATCTCCTTTCTTCCCTTCTTGTGTTCTTATAGCTGGACTAATAATAAAATTGACAAAAAAAACACATTAAAAGGAGAAAAACCCAGTTTGATACATATGTATTGGAGATCACAGAGAAATGATGCTCGTAGAGTGAACAAAGCAGGCAGTGTATATATCTCTCACACAAAGAAACAATAAATTTGTGAGGAATGACAGGAGAAAGAAACTTAGATTTGAGGTATGTAATGAGTGAGGAATTTAAGCGAAGTTTAGGCTCTGGGTCATAAGTTAACAAGGATTCTATAAATAACCTTCTCAGCCCTGAACCCCCAGCTCTGGTGATCAGGCCGCAGGGAGAGCACCTTCCACGTGGGAGATTCATCTTCTGCCTTCAGCGGGAGCAGACAGAAGGATCAGAGTGCTGTTTTTGCTTCTCAAGTAATTTTAATTCAAAATAATCAATATGCTATTGTGGGATGTTTTGGGGTGCCCTCCCCTGGCCCCAACAGTATGTAAGGCTAAGGTAATTGCATTGTTTTGGAAGAAATGCAAAGTAAGTAATTTGTATTTGAGAAATAGTAAATGTGATCATATACAATATATGATTTATTATTTTAAAAGTTAGATTGTTATAGGCAGTCAGAAACCAATGTTTAGAGTAGAGATGTGGGATTTTTGTTTTGTCTCCAAAAATAAGAGGACTATTTTTATATTAATGGAATATTAATTAAACCTTAATTAATCAAACCTTCTTTCACTCCTGGGGTGTAATGAGTCCTGGACATTTTAAGGAGTAAATTGCTTTTCCTGCTCTACATGCAAGATTTCCAAGGGGTCTGCTTGGAATGGGTAGTTAATCTCCCCAAGGATCAAAGTTGATGATGATGAAGATGATGACAACAATGAGGATGATGACGCAGACTGCTGTGGACTGAATGTTTGTGTTCCCCCAAAATTCACGTGCTGAAAACTAATAGCCAATATGATGGTATTAAGAGGTGGGCCTTTGGCAGATGATGAGGTCATGAGGGCAGAGCCCTGGTGAATGAGATTAGTGCCCTTATAAGAGAGACCCCAGAGAACTCCTGTGCCCCTTCTGCCATGCAAGGACACAGTGACACAGAGAGAAGATGTCACCTATGAAACAGAAGCAGGTCTTCACCAGACACCAGATCTACCAGTGCCTTGATCTTGGACTTCTAGCCTCCAGAACCATGAGAAATAACACAATTTTTGTTGTTTATAACGCAGGCTAGGGTGTTTGCTTATAGCAACCTGAATGGGCTATGATAGAAATTGGTACCGAGCAGTGGGGGTGCTGCTGTAACAAATGTGCAAAAGTGTGGAAGCAGCTCTGGAACTGGGTCATGAGCAGAGGCTGGATGAGTTTGGAAGTGAGTGCTAGAAAAAGCCTACATGTCTGTGAACAGACAGTTAAGGGTGATTCTGGGGAGAGATCAGAAAGAAAAGAGGAGAGTTTTAGAGAAAGCCTCAGTCTTCTTAGAGAATACCTACATGGTCACGAACAGAATGTTGGTAGACATATGGATGGTATGGCAGAAATAAGAGCCATTGTTGATGCAAATAATCTATAATCAATCTATAAATCGAAATTGAGGTGAGTTTATTATGAGCCAGGTCCGAGGAGCTTGCAAGCAATGACTTCGTATATTTAGCTGCAACTATTCTAAACAAAGTGTTGAAGATGTGGCTTGGCTTCTCTTGACTGCTTATAGTAAAATGTGAGAAGAGAGAAATGACTTAAAGACAGAATTGTTAAGCAAAAAGGAGGCAGAACTTAAAGATTTGGAAAATTCTCAGCCTATCCATAGTGTAAAAAATGAGAAAGCTTGGTCAAAAGAGAGCACTAAGGGTGTGATTAGGAGATTGGTATGCATCAGCCATCTCAACAGAAGCCAGGAGCTGTCTTCCAAGACAGTGGGAGAATGACCCCAGAGGCAGTTTAGAGATTTCAGGGCTCCCACTCCCCTCACAGGCCAGAGTGCAAGGGGCTGGGGGGCCAGAGGATTTCAAAAGGGAGGAGCAGCCCAGGTTGCCTCCCCGAAAGCCACAGAGGCGGAGCCACCTCATTTGCTGGGCACAATCGCTGCCTGGCAAAGCTAGGGGGCAGGATCCCCCAGTGGGTCCAGAAGGCAGGACCTCTGCCTCAGCGGTCTAAAGGGCAGAGCATTGAGCCAAAGAGGATTATTCTTGAGCCTTAAGGCTTAATGTGGTTTGCCCCTATAAGGGAGGAAAAAGTTTTCCTTGACCTCTTAGGGTCCTGGCTGGGTCCAAAAAGTAAACTGACAAGGACAGATCAGCAGGAGAAAAGCATCCAAATGTGATTTAATTGGATGTGAAGGCTTACAAGAGAATGAAGACCCAAAGAGGTGACCAGAGCAGGAAGGTTTTATACTCTAGACAAAGAAACCGTAAATATGTGAAGAATTGACAAGGCAAACGGGCTTGGGCTTGGGGTAGTAAGTGGTGAGGAAGAGACTAGGAAGATAAGGGCTAGTTTAACAAGGTTTTGTACAGATTTCTCAGCGCAGATTCCCTGTCTCTAGGGATGGCAATGTCCTCTCTCTCCTCATGCAGGGAGGGCACCTCCCACAGGGGAGATTTATGACCTGGTTCAGGGAAGAAGGGTGAGTGTGGAGGTCAGGGTGACCTTCCTGCTTCTGCAGTTTTTAAAAATTCCTTCACTTAAGATATATAACATGACTAGGTGCCATATTTTGGGGCAGCATGTGCTAAACCCCATCGTGTCATTAGGTTTGGGACTTTTCCTTTATTTTGTTTGTATTTGTCTCTTTTGGAATGGGTATGTCTATCCCATGACTGTCTCACCATTGTATTCTGGAAGCGCATAACTTGCTTGGTTCCACATTCACAGCTTGGGGAGAATCTGCTTCAAGATGAATCCTACCTCCAGTCTCACCTGTATCTGACTGAGACTCTATTTAGGTGAGATTTTGAACTGAGACTTTAAAGTTTGTGCTAGAACAAGTTAGGACATTTGGGACTATTTGGACGGAATGAATGTATTTTTCACGTAGGAAGGACGCGAATTTGGGAGGGGCACAGTGGAACGCTATAGACTGAATGTTTATGTCCCCCCAACATTCATAGGTTGAAACTTAACCCCCATAAGACGGGATTTGGAGGTGGGCCTTTGGGAGGTGATTAGATCACGAGGGTGGAGACCTCGTGAGTGGGCTTAGTGCTCTTATAAGAGATCTCAGAGAGCTCCCTTACCCCTTTCATCATGTGAGGATACCCTGGGAAGACAACCATGTATGAACCAGGAGCGAGCCCTCACTGGACACCAAATCTGCCAGCCCCTTGATCTTGGACTTGCAGCCTCTCAGAACTGTGAGAAATAAATGTCTGTTGTTTATAAGCCACAAGTCTAGGGTATTTTGTTATCGCCACTGGAATGGACTAAGACAAAGGCTTTGCCTTGTGTTTAGGTTTTCAGGAAAAACAGTGGCTTTCAGAGACTCCATTTGGATCCGTCATCTGAATTCTGTCCTCATTTGCAGACAGCTTCCGTAGCTTTCACAGCTTTGAAAGTGTTGCACCTTGAGACTTACAATTAAACATGGTTAGGGAAACAGCCCACAACCTCCTACTTCCAAACCCTCTCTCTCCTTGGCTTCCAAGACCTCTCACTCTCCTATCTTCCTGGCTCATGGGCTAATTCTCCTCAGTCTTCTTCACTGGATCCTCCTTCTCTTCCTGGCATCTGTACTCTCGAGTGCCCTGGGCCTCAGTACTTGGACATCTCCCTCTGTGCTCTAGCCACATTCACTCCCTTGGGAACCTCTTCCAGCCCCTTTGCACGTGATGACTCCCATATTTTTACCTCTGCCTGCAATGCCTCCCAACTTTTGGTAGTGATGGCATATTTCTTTTATTCCCAGCTCAGTTGGGGACAACTAACAACAAGACTGGGAAGGTCCTGCCAAGGAAGGGTCTCAGAGCACAGCTGAGCAAGGTGGAGAAGAGAAACGTTCACACAGATGGTGTCAATCAGAATTTCCATCTGGGCCAATTAGAAGGAAAGAAAGGAAACCCAGCTGAGGTAGGAGGCAGCGGTTCTTGTCACAATGGTGCTGTTAAAAATATGTTCATGTCCTCTGATACAGATAGCATTTCGGATTGTACTCTCAAGCACCTCCTCCTTCCAAACTCATAGCAACAATAGGGAAAATACGAATAGAGAAAATTTACAAGCCTGGGAGCCACGGGGCACCAATAAACCAGAGGATCAGGGATGGGAGTGAAAGTAAGAGACTCCCCACTCAAAATAAGCCCGCGGTCCAAAACCCTGGGCTGCCTGATGAGACACACCACGGAGCAGATAGAGGCTCCCCAGAAAATGAATGGTCTCCAGACAGATTTTATTTTTAATGCAGCAGTTTGAAAAGGATTTTAAAATAAGTACATAACACTTCAAGAAGTAAATTAAAAATGATATTTATTTTAAAAAAGAAATTTTCAAGCAAAAGAAGGAAGAATGAAATAAAAACAGGTAGACAAAAAAAAAAAACAGAACCCAGGAGAACATGAGTCTTAGCCGTACGAAAGGAAATGTTCGAACTCACTCATGAGAAAGCAAGAGGAAACTGTCCTGAGATGCAATTTCTAAAAATCTGTTTGACTGGCAAAGATAAAAAGTTTGATCTCACATCGTGTCAGTGAATAGGAGCAAAACCTCATAAGTTCCTAGAGGAAAGTTAAAGTGGCAGAGTCTTTGCCGAGGACAAAGGCGATACTTGTCAAACCACATGCTCCACCCTGCACTTCTCCTCTGGCTGTCCAGCCTTGTAGATGTGCCCACGTATGCAGCGTAACTTAAGTACATGCTGTTGACCGCACATTGTTCTCCATATCAAAATGCTCATCAATATAGGACAGGTTAAACAGATTGTGGCATATTCATAAACAGAACACAAGGAGGCCAGGAAAGAATGAGGAAGAGTGTCTCAAAAGTGAGTTGGAAGTGAGTTGGGAAGACTTCCAAGATTAACCTTTTAAGTGAAAAAAGCAAGACGCAGAGCACAGTTTATACTGTAATAAGTTACCATTTACTTTAAACAATGTGAAGAGATTATACGCAGAGCAGGGTTTATACTGTAATAAGTTACCATTTACTTTAAACAATGTGAAGAGATTATATACATATATATACAAATACACACACATATATATGATAAATATTTGTACATAAACATGTATTTTACATAGTATACATTTGTACATGCATATCATAGCATATCTTTGAAAGAAAATAAAAGAAAATGGTACCATGTATGCTAAAAGGGAGGAGAATCAACAGTTAGAAGGCGGAAGTGGAGTCATGCGGCAATAGTTTGCTATGTATCATCTTGTGTGTTTTAGACTTTGGACCATTAGGTAAAATAAGTAGAAAGTTTGGGATGTCTTTGGATAGATCTAGACTTCACAGAGTCAAAGAGCAAATTGGTGAATTGGAAAATAGCACTCATGTGTTTACCCTGAAAACAGCATAGAGTAAAAGTAGAAAAAAAAAACAAAAACAAATATGAAGGGGCAGTTGAGCGCTATGGAGAATAAATTAAAAAGGAATTCACAAATGTCACTGGTTGGGTCATCATAAGAAAATAGAGGCACTGGCAGAGAAGCAGTATTTGAAGAACTGATGGCTGAAAAACTTTGAGGTTAAAGAAATACTTGAGTACTCAAATTGAATGTATAAAGTGTCTGAGTAAAAGGAGGAAAAAATAAAAACTAATATCACACTTAGGTACACTGAAGTGATACCGAAGAACAGCAAAGATAAGATCCTGAAAACTACAAGAAGAAAAAGACCAAACTGCCAAAAAAACAAAAGAAAAGGAATGAAGATTAGGCAGAATTCTCATCAGCAACAGTCAACTCCAAAAGATCATGGAGGAATATCTCCAAAGGGCTGAGAGAAAAATAATTGCAATTCTGGAACTTTATACCCCAAATAAATGTGCTTATCATTCCATCTAGCCATTCCATTTCTAGATGTACACCTAGAGAAGCTCCCGTGGTGTGTATGAGGCATGTACACGAACAGGCTAGAACGTTATTTCCATTGCTAAAAAACTAAAAACAGCCAATGTGTGCATTTATACAAGAATGGGCAAAGGAATTATGATGTGGTGTAGTAAAATACAGCACAGCAGTTACAGTGAGTGAGCTGGAGTTAATAAATCTCAAGACAGATGATGTAGGAATACTGAGAGAGGTATGTCATTTGAGTTTAAAGCATGAACACAATCTTAGGTATGGATACATATTTATGTGATAAAATATCAAAAAATACATGGTAATTACATATATCAATTTTCAGATTGTGGCTATCTATGGAAAAGAAAGGAGAGGAGTGAGACCGTGGAATGATATTTTGGGGTCTGGGGTTGTATTCGTAGTATTTTATTTTTTTAAAAAATTCTGAAGCAAACAGCGAAACTTTGATGTGTTATAGCTGAGTTGTAGGTACAGGGGACCTTGGCAGTATGTGGTATATTTGGAAGGTGTTGCAATAAAGCGTTTTAAACATACAGTCAGGATGACATACCATCAGGTGGAGAGGTGGCTGTGTGGACACCACCTGACACGGGCGTTATGCCATTGTGACATGTCACAGAAGAGTGATGCAACAGAAGAGCCCAAGGCATTTCAAGATTTGCTCACTCACAGTTTCCCCCTTGAAGGAGAAACACCCGTGAAGCGAGAAGACAAGAAAACAAAGCAAACCCAAACCTACTACGCATAGCGTCATGTTTTCCATAAAATAGAAAACAGAAAACCAATGGTATTCTTCTTTCTACCAGCAATTTGTTACTCAGTGGGGGAAAATGAGTGGAAGACCAAAGTCGAGAAAGGGTGCCAGGGTCATTAGAGTGCATTCTGAAGAGGCCAGAAGCACTTCCAGTAGTGACACTGTGCTCTCAGAGCACGGAAACCCTGACTCCAACAGGTAGGTACCTCTGCAGAGTGATTTCCATGAGATCTTATGTTATGCACGTTATATGTCATACCGCTCTGTTTACTTGGAAAATAACCCAATAAAAATATTCTTCCTTTATAAAGAAAATAATTTCCAAACACTTTCCTCTGAAGGTTTCTCTTGATTACAATATTTTCTGGGGCGGACCGTCTTCTTTCTATGTCAGAAGTATTTAGATTAATTACAGCGGGCTGAGGACAAGGATTATGCAAGAGAAGCCATCTTTTTTAAGAGAATGAACCTCAGCAGTACGAGATTACTATTTTAACTTGCAACCTTGCGGTTATTCACTTTTGTATCAATGGCCTGGCTTGCCCAGTCTCTGGGGTTTGCATTGTTGAGCACCACAGTTTAGGACTCTAGATACACAGTGGCATTCATTACAACCTTGTGTGATGGAAGGATGTTAGTGGGTACACATTTTGAGCTATAACTGGGTTTCCTCTCATTAGAGAACACGTGAATATTGCCTGCAAAGAGACAGTATGAAGCCCTGCCCACAACGGGGGGGCCAAAGACCAAAGCCCCTTTACATGCCCCCTGTGCGCTGCCTGCTGGGAAAACAAAAGCTGGAAAGTGATGAAATAACCACTCCAATGGTAAGAGTGAAGCGCTTGCCCAGAAATCAAACTGTCCATAAAGATAAAAGGAGTGCTACAAAGTTATTAGACAAAAAGACAGCATTTGAAAATCAAGATCGCCAATAGCGACGCCTGTGTCTGGCGGATGCAGAATTCCACAGGTGGGGGGGGTAGGCATAGGAGGAGCTTGTGAACTAGAGCCTGACAGCCAGAGTTTTTATCAAAAAACTTAATTAACCTTTATAAATATGATAATGTGAGAATTTTCATTTAAGTCGCTCAGGAGCCCAGGGCTCTCCTGGGCTGAAATGACCTCTGGATAATTCTGTTTAGACAGTGGACCCCCACATGACCAATGATGCACAAAGTCAGGTAAGCAGTTTCAAAAATACACCATTTGGAGAGAAGAGAGTGGAGAAAACCTTAGTAGCTTTTAGCAGAGTCTGACAGCCCTGGGTGGTCAATAAGTGTGATTGCTTTTTGTAGAAAGAGAAGCAGCTTAAAGATCCTGTACTGGGGTGGCTCATTCTAAGTCTAGTCTACACTCCCTGCACTGCTTGATCTGATTCTTAGACTGTAGGGTTACAGGCCCAACTGACAATGCAGATCAGGAAGAGATCACTGAGAGAGTAAATTCATACATCATTTGGTCAACTAAGAAAAATTAATATAGGTAATCCGTTTACTGTCATTTGTACATAAAGTTAAAGAGAAAATTTAAAGAAATACGCATATCTAAATATAAATGAAATAGCTTCCAGATTTAAGGTCACTTTCTTAGCGATTCTTCATAGACCTGGAGTAGGGAATTGGGGCCTTCAGTTGATGGAGACTAGTCAGAAACCAAGCCCAAATTGCGGAGTGACTTGCTGGAACTCTGGGACCAGGCCCACCCCCTTTCCTGAATTGTGACCCTGTGCTTCTCCTGCTCCATTAAGCTGCTATCTGTAACTAATGAATGATCCATCTTAATCTGGTTTTTCATACGTTTTAGGTAGAAATTTTTAGTTTGCCAACTTGGAGTACTTTGTCCAGAAGCTCCTAGCCTCTGTCTTAGCTGGATAAAGCTATTTTAGCTTTTTTCTTTATTCTTTATTTTCCCTTTACAGAGTTGGATGTGAAAAGGTAATAACTGCAACCACTTTGTAAAACTGTCGGCAGAATCTGCTGATTCTGAATATGCACATAGCCTATCACTCAGCAGTCCCTCTTGGGAATATACCTAAATGAAATACTTACATATGTTCATCAAAAACCACGTCTAAGAATGTTCAAGGCAGCATTGTTTATAAGGATATTTATAAAGCATTGATCATCATAGCCCCTAATGCTCATCAGCACTACAACGGATCCTCATGTGTGTATTCAGAGTCGTTACTAAGCGGTAACGAGAGGGAAGGACCTACCACCGCACACAGTAGGGGCACGGATGACTCTCACAAACACATGGAGCAGAGCAAGCGCACACATGGTTCTGTTTGTAGGCAGTTCAAGACCACGCAGGCCTAACTGGTGGGGGCAGAGGTCAGGAGAGAGATGGTCTCTGAGGGTGGGAAGTACAGGGTCTGATAGGGGCTCGAGAGGGCTGCCGACGGGCTGTGGATGCTCTCTTTCTTGTTCTGGGTGAGGTGACAGGATGTATTCATTTTGTGAAGGTCCACTGAGCAGTGCAATTACAATTTGCGTCCCTGCTTATATGTGTGTTGCACTGCAATAAAATGTGGGGGGGAAATTATGATTACTTTAAAGGATTTTATCAGATAGTTGTTAATTGTCAGTTCTTTAGCTTAATACCTAATTTCCAAAAAATCAGACTCTGACTTTTTTTTTTTTTTTTAGCTCATTCTACATTCCAGATTTCTGGGATAACTTCCTTTGTTTTCTTCTTTACAAGCATTTGTCGACTTATAAAAAGGCAGACAGAAATGCGTGTGAAAGTGAGGGACATCATGAAAACTATTTTCTATCAATTTCAAAGATCATGGATTAGGAATTAAATTAATCCTCAGACTCCACTTAGAAGAAACACGCTTGTTGACTTGGTTGTAGTGGTTATTTACAGGTCAAATTAAAGGTTAATGCTGAACTATTGTTAAGTTCTTTTTGTTGTTTTTATTCATTTTAGGTTAACTGGATCATGGAAGATTATCATAAGTATGGCGTTTATATTGACTTTTCTTCTTATAGGTAAGTCTTACTAAGTAATGACTCTCAAAGCCATTTCACAGGATGTTGCTGTGCAGTAAGAGAGAGCTCAACGGAATGATTCGCATTTGTAAATAAATGCCATGGAAAGCACTGGAAGTGACTGCACTGCACATTCTTGAAGCGTTCTATGTGTGTGTGTATAGGTTTTATCACCAGTTGTGAAAGTAATACAGGCTTCTTTATGGAAAATGAGAAAGCGCTTTTTTTTTCTCTTAGAATCATTGTTTAAAATCACGGAAGTTGCTTTAAGTTAAGAATCCTTACTATTTTATAGCAAACACATATAATTGACTGTTTCTAGGGGACTCAGCTTGAGAGATTTTGACAAGCAAAGACAGGATTCTTGAAGAAATGACTGTGAACGTGCAGTTTGCAGTAGTCTAACTGCCAATATCACACATCACAACCCCTAGTGCCCTGGAAAATTGCTCTTTAATATATGGACAACTTAAAGCATAGAGGGCCTGTTAAAATCAATGTTTCAACCCAGTTATTGCCATGAAATTCTATTTTATAGTATAGCAATATTTGAGGTGCTAATTCATTGTGATTGCACACATATACCTGGACCTCTGGCTATCCTGAGCCTGCACCAGCCCAAGTCGGATTTTCCTTCCACTGGCTGCCGGCAGTCCGCATTCCATCTCAGTGGACCTTTAGACTAGACCTTGAATATTCTCGAACTGCATACTGCTTGGCTTTGCTGCTTCTGGGCCATCTTGTCTTCATCTCTGCTGACCTCGGGCACTTACCCTGAGTTGGCTGCCCCCACGTTGCTACAGCTGGTCCCATCTCATGACCCCTCCGGGATGAAATTTTCTCCTAGCTCTACCCCAGATCCATGTACAGTGAGCCAAGCCTGCTTTTCTTAGGCTCTACCTCACTGCCTGTGTCAGGAGCACACGCTGTGAGCAATAGAACCATTCGTGCTCAGGATTCTCCTCATTTTGGAAATTGTACCCCATATTCCTTTGACATCTTTTAAGATTGAATTATATGCATCTCCATAGTGGATGCAAACTGCTTATTTGTATTTCCCATTGTAAGCTTACCAACTCACCCACAAATGTGCCAGATCCATTTTAGACACCACTGATATGTAAACCATTTTAGTGGTATTAAACTGGACTCAGACCCTTTTTTCTTTATTGGGGTGAAATCCACGTGATATAAAATTAGTCATTTTAAAGTGAACTATTCAGTGGCATTTAGTGCATTCACTGTGTTGTGCAACTACCACTTCTAATCCCTAAACGTTTTCATCACCCCAAAAAGAGATCATGTACCCATATGCAGCTGCCCCACATTTCCCCTCCTCCAGACTCTGGCAACCACCAATCTGCTTTCTGTCTCTGTGGATTTAGGTGTTCTGAATATGTCCTATAAATGGAATCATTCAATATTTGACCCTTTTTGCCTGGCTTCTTTCATTAAGCATCATGTTTTTGAGGCTCATCCATGTAGTAGATGTATCAGTACTTCATTCATTTTCATGGCCAAATAATATTCCATTGTATGGACGGACCACATTTTGTTTATTCATTTATCTATTGATGGGCATTGACTGTTTCCACCTTTTTGCAGGTGTGAATAATGCTGCTATAAACATGGATGTACATATATTTGTTTGAGTCCCTAATTTCAATTCTTGAAGGGTATAAACCCTGTAGTAAATTGCTAAGGAGGAAGCACCACAACATTTTCCACAGTCCTTGCACCATTTCACATTCCCACCAGCAGTTTACGAGGGCTCTCTTTTCTCCACATCCTCATCAACACTTGTTATTCTCCATTTTTCAGATTGTAACCATCCTGACAGATGTGAAGTGCTGTCTCATTGTGGTTTTAATTTGCATTGCTTTCATTTCAACCTAAAGGACTCCCTCTAGCATTTCTTGAATGGCAGATATTCTGGCAATAACTCCTTCAGCTTTTGTTTCTCTGAGAATGTCTTAATTTCCTCTTCATTTTGAAGGATAGTTTTGCTGGACATAGAATTCTTGGTTGGCAGGGTTATTTTCTTTCAGCATGTTAAATATGTCGTCCCAACTGCCTTCTGGCTCCTATGGTTTCCAGTGAGAAATCTGATCATAATCTTATTGAGGATTTCTTGTACATGACAAGTAGTATTTCTTCTGCTGCTTTCAAGATTCTCTGTCTTTGGCTTTTGAATGATTGATTATAGTGTGCCTTGGTATAAGTCTCTTTGAGTTTATGCTAGTCATAGTTTTTTAAGCTTCTTGGATGTGTAGATTTATGCTTTACATCAAGTTGGAAAGTTTCAGCCATTATTTCTTCAAATATTTTTTCTGCCCTTTTCTCTCTCTTCTCCTTCTGGCACTCCCATAAGGCATATTTTGATATGTTTTATGATGCTCTGCAGGTCTCTTAAGCTCTGTTTACTTTTCTTTATTCTTTTTCCTTTCTGCTCCTCCTGCTCAGACGTAATAATTTCAATTGTCCTATCTTTGAGTTGATTGTTTCTTTCTTCTGCCTGCTCAAATCTGATGTCAAGCCCCTCCAGCAAGTTTTCCTTTCAGTTATTGTACTTTTAAACTCCAGAATTTATATTTGGTTCCTTTTATAATTTTTCTATTGATATTCTCATTTCATTCACACATCATTTCTTTAGTTTTCTTTAGTTCTTTCTTCATGATTTTCTTTAGTTTTTGAGCATATTTAAGATAATCAATTTAAAATTTTTGTCTAAGTCCAATGTTTGGGCTTCTTCAGGAGTGTTTTCAGTCAAATCTCTTTTTTACTTTAATTGGCCACACTTTCCTGCTTCTTTGTATGCCTTGTAACTTCATGTTGGAAATTGAGCATTTCAATATTGTAATGTAGGAACTCTGGAAATTGAATTTTTCCCCTTTGCCGGGGATTGCTGGTATTGCTTGTTGAGGGCTGCAGTTCTTTGTTTGTTTAGTGATGGTCACTGTTTTGGTCTCTCAGTGGTTAACCAGTGACTTGACAGAGACTTCTTGGAGTCAATGAGAGAAAAACAATGGGAACTTCTCTGCCAGTCTTGATTTCTTGGCTCTAAGCTGGGGCACTCTTTCAAGGCTAAGCTGGACCACCCACAACTCTGCCTTAAACTTCACTTCCTGTTTGCACAGAGCCCACGGACCCACCTAAGGTGCAAGACTAGAGTTTTCTCTAGAATATTTTCTGAGCATGCATCTAGTCCTGGACATCCACACTGCATTCCCTTTTCCCTTATAAGCCTTTATTCCCAGAGGAGACTTCCTCTTTTGCCTTCTCTCTCCCATGCTTTTGAGTCTGCCTACCACTTGCCCTATTCACTGCCCCTTATCCAGGGGGGCCTTGCCAGTTTGCCTTAAATCTTTTGACAGACATCTCCAAGAGAACCACTCTGGCCCAAGGGAGTGGGATAAAACAAAGGTCAGCCTCTGCACCAGCTAATCAAGGGAACACTGGACAGGTCAAAACTCACAGTCACAGTTTTTTAAGAACAAGGTCTATATTAGCCCCTTTGCACCAGTAAGCTGCACCAGGGATATAGACTGCCATCCCCACAGCCACTGCCACCATACTGGGGAATGGGAGATGATAAGCAGGTGAGCAATAATGCCACATTGCTCTCTTAACCAAAAACAATCTGCTCTTTTCTTCAGTCCTCTGGTTGCTGTAAGTTTTGGATTAGATTTTAGTTTTAAAAAAAAATTGATCCTGTTAGTCTTTGCCAGCTTATGGTTGTTTCAATGAAGGACTGGTTTTTTTGAGCACCTTATGCTGCCATCTTCCATATTGTCACTCAAGGATCTGATATTCTCTTTAAGACTGTATATATCCTTCATGCTGAGAGAAATTTCTATTAATACCTGTAAAATATCTTATAAATGTTTTCAGATAATGAGAATTGGTCTTTTCTTTAACAGGACTTAGAAATCACATGTGGCTTAAAGAAACAGAATTTCCTCAGAAATCCAGACCATTTTATTCTGTAATTGCAGAATATGGTTCAAGGCTTTATAACTACCAGGTGATGTTTTGTTAAATCATTTTATGTGTCACTCATTTACAATTTAATATGCTACAAGGCAAGTTGAACTTACAATATATTAACTTTGTTTTGCATGAGAATATCTAATAGAAATAATAGAGAGACCAGAGTTCTATTAAGTGGTTTTATGGCTAAGAGACCCTAAAAATTCTCCACAGTCTGTGATCCCTGCAGGCTCCTGCCGTAGACTGAATGCTTGTGGACCTGTTACCTCTTTCTTCTTCCCTGTTTCTCCCTTCGCAATGGGAACATCTATCCTGTGACTGTCCCACCACTGTATTTTGGAAACATAAAACTTCTTTGGTTTCACAGCTTCACAGCTGAAGGGGAATTGGTTTCGGGATGAATTGTAACTCCACTCTCACCCATATCTGACTTAGATGATATTTGGGTGAGACTTTGGACTTTAGACTTTTGAGTTGATGCTGGAATGAGCTAAGTTTTTGAGGCTGTGGGATGAAGTGAATGTACTTTTCATGAAAGAAATACACGAATTTTGGAGGGACCAGGGTCATAATGCCATAGGTTGAATGTTTGCATCCCCCCAAAACTCATATATTGAAACCTAATTCCCAGGTGTTTGGAGGAGCAGCTTTTGGACGGTGATTAGGTCAAGAGAGTAGAGCCCTCATGACTGAGATTAGTCCCTTATAAAAGAGACCCCACAGAGCTCCCTTATCCCTTCCACCATGTGAGGACACAGTGAGAAAACAGCTGTCTATGAATCAAAAAGAGGGCCCTCATCAGATACTGAATCTGCTGGCACCTTGATCTTGGGCTTCTAGCCTCCTGAACTGTGAGAAATAAAGCCACCTAGTCTGTGGTATTCTGTCATAGCAGCCCAAATGGACTAAGACAGCTCCCCAAGGGAAGTTCCAGCTCGTGGAAAAATGGCAGCTAGAATTTTATTGTTAACACACAGGATGGTCTGAGCAGACAGCCTCCCATTTGTCCTGAAGCTCTTTAGATCTAAATGGGCTTAGACTGAGGCCAGACACTAATGTTCTCTCTGTGGTCCACCTCATCTCTACCTCCCCAGCATTCCAGACCAAGCCTCATCCATCCTACTTTCTGGTCTCTGAAGACCAGAGGAAGAAAGAATGACAGGAGCTGTGGCCTCGTTAGCCACTGTGAAAAGAAGGGCTAGACCAACGAACTCAACCCACTCAATGACCTTAGGCCTGACTTCATGCCCTTTTCCCTCAGGGTTCTAAAATTCTCTTCTTCCTAGCTCATCCAGCAACTGATGAATTTCAATGTGTCTTGTAATGTGAAGTCCCTAAAGGTGAGATTTTGCTAGTACAGTCCTAGTATCATTTCAGTCCAGTGACGACTGTTCCCCAGAGAGTCATAGGTTGATACCTGGAACTGCTCCCAGTTTCAAGGATGTTGCTTGCTCTGCACATACTGAGAATCTGTGAGCACCAGAATCTGGACAAAAGAACAGCTGTATGAAAACCCCACAGAGAAGGTCAGCCTGAGATAATTCCTATACTGCAAGGCCCTCACATCAAAGACCAGGACCCAGGCCCACGGGAGCAGAGGCCAGATAGTTGAATCATCATCAGAAAAACAGAGATGAGAGTGGACAATGGTGGCCTCCAATTATTGCCAATTTGTGATTAACCCTCATGGTGATGGCTAATTCTATGGGTCAACTTGGCTTGGCTGTGATGCCCAGATGTTTGGTCAAACACCAGTCTAAATGTTGCTGTGAAAGTATTTTTTACTTCTGAAGTTTACTCAAGCAGACTTTGAGTAAAGTGGATTATTCTCCAAAGTGTAGGTGGACTTCATTCAATCAGTTGAAAGTCTTAAGAGAAAAAGACTGAAGTCATCTAAAGAAGACATTCTGCCTCGGGCTGGCTTTCAGACTTGAGCTACAATATTAGCTCTTCCCTGGGACTCCAGCCTGCTGGCCTGCTCTGCAGATTTTAGACTTGCCAGCCTCCACAATGATGTGAGCCAATTCCTTAAAAAAAAAAATCAATCTCTCTCTCCATATACACACATCCTATTGGTTCTGTTTCTCCAGAGAACCCTGATGAATACACTCATAAATTTCTCTGTCAGCTTCTGCCAGGGCTTGAACTTTGGCCTCCCCCTCTGCCTACAATATTCTACCCCAGATCTTTGCAGAGGCGGCTCCTCCCTGACATTCCAGCCCAACTCAAATGTCACCTCCTCAGAGAGGCTTCTGTGACCAGCCAGATACCCATGACAGCATCCTATACATCCAGTGTTGCCTTTACTTTATCACGGACACTTCTTCGACTTGTTGACTCTTCCTGCCTTCGCCCCTGCCTACTAAAACGTAATGAGCAGGAGCTTGTCCAGAGCCTAACACGGTCCCCAGGTACATGAAGTCTCCATGAGTATCAACATGAATGAATGAATGATCAGAGAGTGTTGTCTGTCCCATTTTCAAAAGACACCCTTCTCTTCTGCCTGTCAATTTTAGACAGATCAACACAGTCAACAGTGCCTTCCCCTTAAAAGTTTCTAGGGCTGAGCATCTAAGGACGGTATTTTTCATGAGGATGAGATCTTGCTACGGTGGTTTCACTATTGACCGGTGTTACTGTTTTTCACGAGAAGAGAGCTCTGTTAGAAAGCACCTGAGACTAATCTTGATGCGACTCTTTAGAGCTCCTGAGCTACATGCAATAGAAGCTGTTTTGTGGCTTGTTTTTATTCAATTGACAATCAATTTTAGACATGTTCCCTTGTCTTTAGGGATTATTTTATAACAGAATTTTATGGCTGACTAGTATTCCAATGAATATGTAATATATTCAGTAAATACTTATTTCCAAACAATTGAGTTGTTTGCAATTTTTCAATATTGTAAACATATACATCCTTGTTGCTAACTTGTTTCACTCATCCTTAATTTTTTACTTAGGATAAACTCCTAAAAGGAGGAGAAACAAAGAATATTCACAATTTTTAGGCGACCTTTCTATATTGAATCTTAAAGACTTAGTACTGTTTTCCAAAAAGTTAGATGTGCCACACCCATCTCCCATGGAGGACCAGATGATAATTATGTGCCAGAGTGATTGTAAGCACCTTAATATATATTTCACTTTATCCTCAAAATGATCCTTTAATAAGGGTATTACTAAATCCATTTATAGGTTAGGAAGCTGGATCAGAAGAACTAAGGAAATTAATGTGTGAGCCTAAGGCAGTACGGCTGTAAATTCTGGAGCTGAAATTCAGACCCAGACTTCGTGAGACTGGGCCCGCCAGGCTGTACCATTCACTACTGACGCTGAGGACACAGTTTTATTGTCGCACTGTACAGCCTCAATGACCATATAATCTCTGTCACAAGAAAGAGCTTAAGACCAATGATTGCAAATGACTTATCCAAACATTTAATGGTCTATGTCTAAAACCCTTATATAAAGAAGCAAGCTTAATTATTTACCCAGGGGTACAAACTGCAACCACTATATCTCCTAAGACGCCTGAAAGTGATACGGTTTAGTTATTTTATGAGAGTTTTGTTAAGAGAAAAAAAATGGCCACATGAGGCATTTGTAAACACTTGCATCAACTTCATCCCTGCTCAAATTACTAGAGCTGTGTTCTAAGGCGTAAAACTGTGGGTCTCAGTCAACTTTACCTGAAAAAACAAAACAAAACAGCTTTCACTAGGGCAGCACACACACGAAAATTGGAACAGTACAGAGAAGACTAGCATGGCCACTGCGCAAAGGTGACATGCAAACTCATTAAGTGTTCATATTTTTAAGAGTAAATTAGTTAAAAAACAACAACAACAACAACAAAAAACAAAACTGTGGCTCTCCCCACAGCTTTGCCTATCTCTACTCCACCCTTCATTTCTCAGGAGGCTGTCGATTCAACACCTTCTCCATTGACTGCAAATTCTCACTGGCCTCCCTTCAGGGGCATTGTCAGGACTGGGCAGCAGGTGTTTCCTCAGGACCTTTGTTAGAGAAAACAGTATTCTGGATGCTGTGCAGTCTGACTGAGTGCTTCAGGTGTGATCTGTGCGGAAGCCCACCGCCTGCAGGGAGGGAACTCCAGGAAGGTCCTTAGGAGCCCAACACCTGGTTTCTCTTACCAGGAGCACTGCGGATGGGATTTCACCATCTGTACTCAAAGCAGCCTTTCCCACACCTCGATTTTTTTTTTGACACTGTGGATGCTGTGACTTCTGATCATCCTTACTCCCTCCCATCGACCCCCTCCCCCCCAGTTTGGTTGCTATGATGCTCAGAAACAAACGTACCACCCACAGCTAATAACCTCCAGGAATGTAAGGCATAGGTGTGTGCCAACCCCGTCCTTCATGTGCTATCTTTTCCAATCCTTGTTTCCTCTTCACTTTTATTTCCTCCTGGTTTTTTTTAGTCCTACGTCTTTTTATACCATATTTGTTCCTATAGAAAAGCCACCTGAAATCCTTTTGGGAAGAAAGCAAAATAAAAAATATTTTTAAAAGTCCGGAAAGTTTAGTTTTCAAGGAACTCTCAAATTCATTTATCACCAAATTAATTAAGGAGTATTTTCTGTATGTTTTTTAAAGGGTAGAACAGAAAAAAGAAACAGAAATTGAAAACACTGCCCCTACTGATGGGAAACTTACACAGAAACTGAAAAACTAGAAATAAGGATCTCTCTGTAGCAAAACTGAGCTCTGAAATACACATCCTTGTCAAAAGGAAAGTGTTGAGGAGAGCCCAGACAAAATTAAATTGCTCAGTGTGAAAAAAAAAGCAAGGTAATTTTTTTCTCTGTGCCGTACTGTGCTCCTTTCCCATGCCATCATCATACAACTGCCTTGATGGGATGGTCCTGTATGTTGCACGATTTTTGGCAGAGCAAACCAATAGGAAATCAGAGTCTCTTATTTTTTTCTTGGCTGGGAAGGATTCATTCTGAGCTAACATCTGTTGCCAATCTTCCTTATTTTATTTTTTCCTCCCCAAAGCCACAGTACATGGTTGTCTATTCCAGTTGTAGGTCCTTCTAGTTCTTCTATGTGAGCTGCTGCCACAGCATGGCTACTAACACATCAGTAGTGTGGTTACCTGCCTGGAACTGAACCTGGGCCACTGGAGCAGTGAGCGCCAAACTTTAACCACTGTGCCGTCAGGGCTGGCTCGGAAAGAGTCTTTCAAACAGAAAAGCAGATTTGTCTGCAGAGAAAGACAGACCATTATTTCCCAGATAACATACCAGTGGTCACTGTGGTGGGTTCCAGGGTGACCCCCAGAAAGCTATTTCCACAGTCTAACCCTCAGAACTTGTAAATGTGGACTTTATTTGGAAAAAGAGGCTCTGCAGGTATAATTAGGGATCTTGAGATAAAACTGTCCTGGATTCCCTGGCTAGGCCCTAAACCCCATGACAAGTGTCCTTAGATGAGACACCCAGAGGAAAAGGCTGTGTGGAGATGGAAGCAGAGACTGGAGCAGAGACTCCAAGCAAGGAAGGCCAGGAGCCGCCAGAAGCTGGAAGAGGCAAGAAATAGAATCTCCATTCAAGCTTCAGAGGAAAGCAAGGCCCGGCTGACACCTTGGCTAGGGCTTCTGGCCTCCAGGACTGTAAGAGAATAGATTAGTGTTGTTTTAAGCCACTGGGTTTGCAGCCGTTTGTGGGAGAGCTTGGAACCCAAGCAGAATGTGAAGCTGAGGGCACAAAGGAGCTGAGGGCCAAGCAGAGGAAGCGCGGTATGTGGCAGCTGTCTCCTGTGCCCTGTGTTGACCACCTCACTGATGCCCCCACCTGTGGCCCTGCATATCCTTATCAGCAGCTTTAGTCCCCTGGTCATTCTCAGCATTGCTCAGGAGCCACCATTCAAACACAAGATGGTCCTTTCCAGATCCCTTGTTAGCGTTAGGTAAATGTCTGCAAGTCTTTGAATCCAGTGATGTTATTGCTAATGGAATCCAGTAATCGGGTCCTTTTTGTAGAAAGAGGATGCCCTCACTGACTACAGGGAGGAGCCTAAGGCCTCAGGAGGGCCCTCTGATGTGAAGATGTGCTCCCTTTGCCCTCTTCCTACCTCTTTCTCCCTCCTTCTCCCCTCCGCATTCCCCTCCTTACCCCTCTTCTTCCCCCTCCCTCCTTATCCCCTGCCTCCCCCCCAACCCCTGCACCCGCTGCCTCCAGGCTTCCAGACCTTTGAGTCCACTCCTTCTGCCCCTTCTCCCTCCTTTTGGTGTCCTCAGAAGGCGTTTAGCTCTCTCACAACCTTATGAAACAGGGAATGTTACACCCATCTTAGAGCTCCACTACAATGTTACACGTCACTAAACGGGTTTGGCTGTTACCTCTTCTCCTCCCAAGATGAGCACTGTGTACAGGAAAGGCTGAAAAAGATGGAGGCATCTGAGAGTGTGCTCCTGTGTCTCACCCGTCACACGTGTATATCAAGGGTGTCAGTGTGATTTCTTTCCCCTTCACCAACGAGAATAACTCTACTTCAATAGGTGGATTCAGAATGATTTGTCTTTTTTTTTCAGGCCAGACGTCGTATGCCAAAAGAACAAGTGGAACTTTTAAAGTAAGTGAGATTTTCCGATATGTGCAATTTTCTGATGTGTTTCCAAACTGCAAAATTTTAAAACAAAATCATTTTTATTTCTATGGATCATGCTTTAAGGACATAGACACTAGGAGGTGTTTTCAATATTACTTACAATTTAAAAAGGGAAAATGACCTAGATAAGAAAAACAAGCCAAAGGTCAAATACACTGGAGTATATCCATGTAACGGAGAATTCTGAAGCCATTAGAATAATTCTAAAATATATTTAATGATTTCGGAATTGCAGTGGGACACAAAATTATAAATATTATCTCTATTTTGTTACAAAGTTTTTTGCATAGAATAAAAACTGCTATAAACACACCAGAATTTAACAGTTTCTTTTTTTTTTTTATATTTTTCAAATTGTGAACATGTTTTGCTTTACAAATTGGGAAAAAATACTAGATAAGTAGTGCTTACATTTTTTCAACATAAAGAAATACTTATTGGCTTGACGTTTTCCTATTCTCTCTATCAATAATTTTCAAATGGTAAAAGTAGCAGAACCTATTTTTCCAAACTAAACTCTGGCAACCCCATGGCGTCAAACAGGTGACGGGCTGCCGCCCCTGCTGCTCCTCCAGCCCCACTCTGCTCAGGGCTCGTCCACAGCGCCTCAGGGCTCAGTGTGAAAATCACTGCTCATACCATGCTTGAAATGAAGGTGTTCTGATTTGAAGCAGACGAGAGCCAGGATTTAGGATTCCCACTGTGAAGTCACCCACCCTCAGGTCAGGGCAGCAGAGCCCCCGAGGGACGAGGGATATGTCAGGTTACTTGAGTGCAAGGTTGGCTAAGCCCTACTTGCCTGCGCAGAGCACACCTCAAGCCCTAGGATGCCCTCAGGTCAGCTTCTGAATGTCTTTGCTTTTCAAGTGTGGTGAAATGCAGTGTTCTACACAACCGGGCGTTCCTGGAGCTCTCCTCATGCAAGAGTTTATTTCTTCTCCAACATAAAGCGCCTCTTTGCTTTGCTGTCTCCAAGCCCAGCACCAGCTGATGCCAGGAGCCCATACCTTCCTCCACTCACATTAGGGGGTCTCCATTTACAGGAAGGAAAGCCGGACTTTGGAGAACAACTTTCGTGAAATTCTATTTTTAATTGAACAAATAGATGTTCTGAAGGCATTACTGAGAGATATGCAGAATGGTCTGCACAGTTACAGCTGGAACCCTGACGGAGACCCCACTGAGGTTCAGAACCACACAGAGGTCATGGATGAGGTAAGGTGGGTCGGGGGCGTGGCAGGGAGTGTGGTTAACTTTTCCTTCTGGTGTCACATTCCATGGCTTCTTTGCATGGAGAAATGGAGTGCTTACTGATACATGGCTCGTGTCTTCCCCTTCAAAATTCTTCCCTGACATTACTTTCATCTACTTTCACTAAAACTTGCTCCTGGAAAACCACTTTTTTCCTAACTGCTGTGTCACAGAGAAGACTTTGTGTTGCAATGGGACTTACTCCCCACCAAAATAAATAATTCTATTTTAATTTCCAGTAAAACAAAAACAAGATCATTGAGAAATGGCAGTCTCTGAATGTCTATACACAAATACCTAAATAACAAAGTATTTTTATTCATGGACCTACAGCTTGTGTATTTTATCTACTCCACACCAGATTAGGCAACACTGTGATGAACATCCATGAGCCTGGTTTTGCTTCTCTTCTCCCTCCACTAGCTCGAGCTCTTTCCTTTCCTCTGTTTTGTGAGAGGCACAAAAATGTGACACTGACCACTCCTGCCTTCCTGGCTTATTTTGTCCCCTGGGACAAAGTGGTGTGTCAGTTGGGACTCCAACTGTTATGCCCTCTAGGACACTTGCAGTTTTAGAACGTCCTTAAAAGTTCAAAGGGGTGAATAATTTCTAATATAAGCCATCAGGTATCTATGTAAACTGCCCTGATTCCCAAATACCTGTAGAACATTCAAGTCTTTATTACTAAGCAGAGACACTAATGAAGGAGAGGACACAGCAGGATGCACACAGCCTCATTTGACTGCCTCCCTGCCAGAGCACAATGGAGAAATCGCTGGGGGCTTTGGAAGGGGTCTTAGGTCTGACTCTGCTCTCTGACCTCGGGGAGGGACTCAACACACCTCAGCTGAGTGACCTCAGCTGCCCGAGAAGGTCATATCAGAAATCTGTGCAGTGCAGCGTGGTAAATGTTCACCATTATTATTTTGCAGATTTGGGAATTTAGGTTCAAATCAACAAAGTAAATTGTCAAAACTCAGGCAGTTGGCAGAGATTGTTAACAGAAAACTCTGTTTTAAATTTGTACAGGAAATATCAAATTTGGTAAATTATGTACTTAAAAAGTTGAGAGAAGACCAAGTCCAGATGGCTGATTATGCCCTTAAGTCAGCAGGTGAGTAAAGAAGCTGAAAAGGCCAGTGTCTCTATTCTCTATATTTCTTTATTAGGAAAACATATTTATCTGGTAACTTGAGATGGAGGAAAAATGACCAAATCTAGACAATAAAGAAGAGAATAGAAATGGTCGTAGTTGATTGCTGTCTGGGTACAAATCTGAAAGGAAGCAAAAACTGTGCAGCTTCATTAGCATGCATCGCATAGGACCACAGAGAGAGCTAACACACCACAGTGATGTTGGGGATGCAGAAAATAGCTTAAGCATCACAAGCATTATAACATTTTATATTTTACATCCTAAAATCACTGATAATAACTAATCTAAAGGTATTATTAGTAATTAAACTATAGTATTTAAAGACTGTGTATATAGTCTTAATATCCTCCAATTAAAATTAATTTTTAAGGGCTTAGACTATGACTCATTAACGTTAATATTCTCTACAAGGCCTTGCCTCCAACCGTCTACATATGGTATGTGTTCACTGAACAATGTGGAAGGAGAGATGGAGGCAGAAAGGATATAAGAGATGGAGAGACAAATTATGAAGCACACACAGAAACACTAATTTGTATCAATTGACAAAGCCAAATTTATAGAGTGTATTTTTCATTTGTTTAGTCTTGGCTTTCTTTTACACTTTTTGTGCTTCTTCCTTCTTTTCTATTGAATGTATTCATTACTTCCATTTTGAAAAGCCTATGATGACAAATGTAGGTCCAGGGACATCCCAGGTAGAACAAGGAAAAGCAGAAAATGCTATGGTCCTCAATAAATTTCAGCATGAAACACAATATCAGCTTCTGGTTGGGCCAAGATGGAGAAAGCCCATGTCAGTCCCTCTTCCCCGCTGATTACAACAAAAAGGTTTGGACAAAATATGAAAAGCAACATCCTGAATATTATGAAGTATAAACAAAAGCATAAAGATTGTGGAGGAATCAAAACCTGGAAAAGTGGCCTGTGTGGGGTGAATTTACTAGCTGTCTTTTCTCCCGCAGTTTGAGTTGAGGCCAGCTGCAGTCACAGAGGAGCAAAGCAGTGGCAGTGGGGTGGGCGGCCAAAATTGTGAGAGAAATTCCAGCTTTCTAGAAATGACCAGAACAAAATAGTCCTGTGGGCCAGACAGTGTGTAGTGAAAACCAGAGAAGACAGAGCTAGAGGGGAGATGCCCTGCTCTCATGTATGTATGTGGCCAATTTCTGGGCTTACTTCCTAGCTGCTCATTCCTGAGGACAGCCCCACAGCAGCATGGCAAAGACTGAAAATTTGCCAAAGATTTAAGCCATGGTTCAAGTCTTAGACTGCCCACCTGGGCAGAAGACACCTATAGCAAAGGCTCTGAAAACTGAACTGAGATTGGAATCACCACCCACAGGAAAGGAGGGAGCACTGGTGGTCTGAATATTTCTGGGTTGATTGTCTGATGAAACAAACAAACATTATTATAGGATTCAGAGTCTCAAGTATAATATTCAATATGTTTAAGGTTCAATTTAAAATTACTTGACATAGGGGCTGGCCCCGTGGCCGAGTGGTTAAGTTCGCGTGCTCCGCTGCAGGCGGCCCAGTGATTCATTGGTTCGAATCCTGGGCGCGGACATGGCACTACTCATCAAACCACGCTGAGGCAGCATCCCACATGCCACAACTAGAAGGACCCACAACGAAGAATATACAATTATGTACCAGGGAGCTTTGGGGAGAAAAAGGGAAAAAATAAAATCTTTAAAAAAAAAGATTACTTGACATAAAAAGTCCTAGGAAAACGCGACCAATTTCCAAGGGAAAAGAAATCAACAGATGCCAAACTGTAACAACACAGATGTTGGAATTATGCAAAAACTTTGAAGCTGCTAGTGTAACTATGCTTCATGTGGTGAAGGTAAGCACACTTGAAATGAAGGAAAAGATACAAGTTCTCAGCCAAGAGATAGAAACTATAGAAAAGAACCAGATGAAAATTTTGAAACTAAAAAATACAGTATCTGAGAAAAAATTCACTATAGGCTTAATAATAGAAGGAAAATGACAGAGAAAAGAATTAGTGAAACTGAAGAAAGATCAATAGAAATTATCCAATCTGAAGAATGGACCAGAAAGGGAGATAATTTTGAAAAAAAAAATGAACAAAGCTTCAGAAACCTATCAGACAATATAAAAAGGCCTATATTCTTGTTCTCATAGTCTCAGGAGATAAGACATCAATGCAGAAAAATAATTTGAAGAAATAATGGCTGAAAATATCCTAAATTTGGTTTAAAACATAAATGGACAGATTCAGGAAACTCAGAAAATCAGAAACAAGTTAAACTCTAGGAAAACTACATCCAGACATATCATAATTAAATTGCCTAAAATCAAAGAAGAAGAAAAAATCTTGACAGCAGCTAGAGAAAACACACAGGCACATTACGTAAAGGAGAATAGTGACACATAGGACTGCAGATTTCTTGTCAGGGTCAATGACACCAGAAGAGGAAGGAACTACATCACAAAGTGCTGAGGTAAAGGAAATGCCAACGCAGGATTCTAGATCCAGCAAATACATCCTTTAAAAATGAAAGTGAAATGAAGTCATTCGTCATGAAGGAAAACAGGATTTCTTGCTAAAAGATCTGCTAAAGGAAGTTCTTCAGGCTTAAAGAAAATGAAACAGAACTTCAAGAATGAAGAGAGAGCAACAGATAAGACAAATATCTGAGTAAATATTCAATGATGATTTCCTTCTCTTAAGTTCTTTAAAATATGTATGACTGTTGAAAGGAAAATTATAACCTTATCTGGTGAGGTTTTAACATATGAAGATATAATACACGTGACAGCTCCAGAGGAAAGGCCAATGGTGAAGTTAAAGGGACCTCTATGGTTTAAAGACTTTATATTTTACACAAAATGGTAAAATATTAACTCAAAATAGACTGGTTTTGAGTTAGGTATGTATTATAATGGCTAGAGCAACCTCTAAAAAGAAATACAGAGATATCCAAAATCCCATGAATAAATTAAAACGGAATTTTCAAAAATCAGCTAATGTAAAAGAAGGCAGGAAAGAGACATTAGATGAAGAAAACCAGAGGAGACAAAAAAGCATGTAATTCCAAACATATCAGCAAGCATGTTAAATGTACATGGCTGAAACATGCCAATTAAAGGACATCAGCAGATTGGACCAAAAGTGAGACTCAAATATATGCTGTCTACAAGAAATCAGCTTTAATTATAATGATGTAAATTGGTTAAAAGTAAAATAACGGAAAAAGATATAATCATGCAAAACATAATTTTTTACAAAGTGGAGTGGTTATATTAATAACAGACTGAGTAAGCTTTAGGATACAGAATATTATTATTATACTGTAATAAAATATTATCCTATCATTATATAATGATAAAAAGGGCAATTCACTAAGAAGACACAGCAATCCTAAGCGTGATTGCATCAAAATAGATACACAAATCCACAATTTTAGTTGGAGACTTCAACACTCTTCTCTCTTATTAATAGAAAAAGAAGATAGAAAATCAGTCAGAATATAGAATATCTAAACATTATCAAAAGATTGATCTAATTGACATTTATAGAATATTCCACCAAAAAACATCAACATATACCTTCTTTGTAAGTGCACATGGAACTTTCACAAAGATAAATTATATTCTGGACCATAAGGCAAAAATAAATTTAAAATAATTGAAATCATATAGAGTACGTTCTCGGACTATAATGGAAATACAAACTAGAAATTGATAACTAAAAGATATCTAGAAAACACCCAAATATTTGGAAATTAAATTACATTTCTAAATTACTCCCAAGTCAGAGAGGAAGTTACAACAGAAATGAGAAAATATTTTAAAGTAAATTAAAATGAAAACATAAAATATCAAAATTTATGGTTGGGGGGCCGGCCCTGTGGCCGAGGGGTTAAGTTCACGTGCTCTGCTGCAGCGGCCCAGGGTTTCACGGGTTCGGATCCTGAGCACGGACACGGCACCGCTCGTCAGACCACGCTGAGGCGGCGTCCCATATGCCACAACTAGAAGGACCTGCAACGAAGATACACAACTATGTTCAAGGCGGGGATTTGGGGAGATAAAGCAGAAAAATAAAAAAAATAAAAAAGATTGACAACAGTTGTTAGCTCAGGTGCCAATCTTTAAAAAAAAAAAATTATGGTTAGCAGCTAAAGAAGAACTTAGAGTGAAATTTATAGCAACAAACATTTATACTAAAAAATAAGAAAGTTCTCAAGTCAATGGGCTAAATTTCCACCTTAAGGTAGTAGGACCTACAGTGAGGAAAAGGAAGTAAATAATGAAGAATAGAAATCAATAAAATTTAAATAGAGAAAAACAATTAAACAAGAAATCAGTTCTTTGAAGAAAAGTTGATAAAATTTTAGCGTGACCAACCAACGGGGGGAAAACAGAAGAGAGAAGACATGAGTTACTGACATCAGGAATGAGAGAGCAGGCATCATTATTGACGCTGTAGGATTGAAAAGATAGCAAATGAACAGGACAACTTCATGCCCCCGAATTTGACAATTTAGATGAAATGGACTAATTTCTTGGACGACACAAACTATCAAAGCTCACTCAAGACAAAGTAGATAACTTATAGTTATTACATAAATTGAATTTAGAGTTATAAATCTTCTTAAAAAGAAAATTCCAAGCTCAAGATGGCTTCACTGATGACATCTACCAAACGTTTAAGAAAGCATAGTATTAGGACACAAATATAAAGTAGGAAACGAAAGAGAACTATCAACTTATTTTATGAGGCCATCGTTATCTGGATACCAAAACTAGACAAGGACATTATAAGAAAAGAAGTATATAGGCCAGTATACCTCACGAACCGAGGACTTCGCTGCACCTATTTTGAAGCTCTTTTAGATGTAATCACATTTAGGATTATTATTTTTGCTGATGAATGACCCTCTTCACCATTATGTAATGTCCCTCAACAAAATATTAGGTAATCAAATCTAGTAATACATAAAAGTGATAATACAACATGACTAAGTCAGGTTTATCCTGAAAAGGCAGGGCTGGTTTATCATTTGTAAATAAATCAATGTCATTTGTGATCTCAACAGACCAAACTTAAGAAGAAAAGCCATATGATCCTCAAATTAGATACACTAAAATCAGTGAACAGAATTCAATACACATTTGTGATAAAAAAAAAAAAAAAAACTCTCAGCAAACTAAAAAGAATTTCCTCAACCTGATAACAGATGCCTGCAAGATTCCTCCAGCTAACTTCACATTTATTGGTGCAGGACTAAATGCTCGACTCTAAGATCAGAAACAGCTAAGGATGTTCACTTTCGTAATTCCTATTCAATACTGTAATAGAACTCCTAACCAGCAAGATAAGACAAGAATCAAAGAAATAGAGGAAGAGAGAGAGAAGGAAGAGGAGGAGACGGAGGAGGAAGAGGGGAGGAGGAGGAGAAAGAAGAAGAGGAGGAGGAGGAGGCAGGATAAGGAGGAGAGAAAAAAAGCACGCAAAATGGAAAAGAAGAAACAAAAAGTCTCTATTCACAGGTAACAGGATTATTTAGAGAGAAAGTCATCAAAAAATATAACAGAACTAATATGTGAAGTTAAGTTTAGTTGTGTATGTACAATTTTTAGATACTAGTAATAAAAATTTGGAAAAAGAGGGGGCTGGCCCCGTAGCCTAGTGGTTAAAGTTCTGTGCACTCTGCTTTGGTGGCCTGGCCTCACAGGTTTGGATCCCGGGTGTGGACCCACTCCACTCATCAGCCATGCTGTGGAGACACCCCACATATAAAGTAGAGGAAGATTAGCACAGATGTTAACTCAGGGCTAATCTTTCTCAAGCGAAAAAAAGGAGGATTGGCAACATATGTTAGTTCAGGACAAATCTTCCTCACCAAAAACAAAGTTGGAAAAAGAAATTTTAAAAAACAGTATTATTCACAACAGCAATAAAAAATGTGAAATACTTAGGTATAAATCCAACAAAATATGCACAGGATCTGTGTGCTAAAAACTAAAAAGAAAAACCACGAATGAAAGAAATAAAAGAAGACCTAAGTAAGCGGACAGGTATATACCACGTTTGCAGATTTGAAGCATCAATATTCTGGTGCCACTCATGTAAACAGTAATCTTTACTGTACATATTAAAGATTTTATTGTTATTATCTTTAAGCTAAATCAGGGTATAGGGCGTTGTTCTGGTCTCTGATGCATATCCAGTAAAACAAAGATTATCAGGAAGTAAGACCAGAAGTCTACCCCACCTGGAGACAAGATGTCTGCTCCACCTGGAAATGAGACGTCTGCCCCACCTACAGAGCAGAAGTCTGCCCCACCTGGAGACAAGATGTCTGCCCCACCTGCAGAGCAGAAGTCTGCCCCACCTGGAAAGCAGCCCTTATATAACTGGCCTATAGTCTTTGTTCTGTAAGATGGTTCTTTAGGATGCTAGTCACCGTATCTTCCAATTTGCTAGTTTATTGCTTAATAAATGCCCTTCTCTCCCACCACCTTGCCTCTTGACTGTTGTCTTGTCTTGCGGCAAGTAGAAGAACCTCCTTTTTTGGCGATAACAGATGTTAAGAGGGCAACTTTCCCTAAGTAGTCTATTAATCCAATATAATCCCAATTGAAATTCCAGCAGAATTGCTTGGAAATCTACAGGCTGTTTCTAAAATATACGTGGAAAGGCAGAGGAACCAGACTAGCCAAAACAATTTTGAAAAGGAAGAACAAAGTTGAAGGACTCACACTACCCATTTTAAAGCTTACTCTGAAGCTACGGTAATCAAGAGAGTGTGGTATTGGTAACATCAGTGGAACAGAATAGAAAGTCCAGAAATAATCCCACACATACATGGTGAATTGATTTTTTTTTAGAAAGATTGGCCCTAAGCTAACATCTATTGCCAATCTTCCTCTTTTTTTTTTCCTCCCCAAAGGCCCCCAGTGCATAGCTTTATATCCTAGTTGTAAGTCCTTCTAGTTCTGTGTGGGATGCCACCTCACTATGGCTTGATGAGCGGTGCTAGGTCCACACCCAGCATCCAAACTGGTGAGCCCTGGGCTGCCAAAGCAGATCGAGAGAACTTAACAACTAGGCCATGGGGCCAGGCCAATGAACTGATTTTTGACAAAAGAGAAAAGGCAAGTCAGGATGCTGGAGAAGTTGGACATTCAAATGCAAAACTAAACCTTGACTTATCACTCCCAACTTACAAAACTCAGCTGGAAATTAGTCATAGACCTAAACATAAAGCTTAAAGGTACAAAACTTCTAGAAGAAAAAATAAAAGAAAATCATTGTTACTTTGAATTGGGAAAAGATTTCTTAGATATGACAACAAAAACATGATCCATAAAAAGAAAAGAACAGATAATTTGGACTTTATCAAAATTAAAACCTTCTGCTCTGCAAAAGACAGTGAAAAGTGAGAGTGAAAAGAAAAGTCACAGGCTGGGAGAGACTGTTTGCAAATCACATATTTGAGAAAGGAATGTATCCAGAATTTATAAATGTTCTCAAACTTCAATAATAAGAAAACAGCCAACCCAATAAAAAATGGGCAAAAGAGTTTAAAGTCGCTTTATCCAAGAAAATATATGACTGTTAAAAAAAGTACATTAGTGAAATGTAAATTAAAATCAGAATGATATACCACTACATACCTATTAGAACAGCAAACAAACTGACAGCAACTGACATAGGAAGTTCTGGGAATAATGGGAAGCAACCGTAGCTCTCATACACTGCTGTGAGAATGTAACATGCCACAGCCATCTTGGAAAAGTGTTTGACGATTTCCTATGAAGCTAAATATAACACTTACCTTTGACCCAGCAATCCCACCTCTAGATATTTACTTAAGGGAAATTTAGATTTATTTTCACAACATCTATAGTATGAGAATATCTGAATATCTATCATATGAGAATATCTATAGCCATTTTACTCATAATCACCAAAACCAGAAATAGCCCATATGTCCGTGAACAGATGAATGCATAGCTAGTTGTGATATATCCATATAGTGGAATACTGCTCAGCAATAAAAAGAAATGAACTATGGGTACTCGTTACAACACCCAGGAATCTCAAATGCATTGATTGCGCTAAAGGAAAGTAGCCATATTGCAAAGGCTCTGAAATGTGATTGACTATGAGGGGACAACAAGAGCAGAGGTCCAGAACATCTATAGTGATAGCCTGTAGATTAGTGATTGCCCAGAGCTGGCGTGGGAGGTTGGCGGGAAAGGAAGAGTGGCTGGTAGGTGTTATGGGTTTCTTTTTGGCTGATTGAAAATATCTAATATTGTGATCTTAGTTGCACAACTCTGTGAATATACTAAAAAACAATAAATTGTACACTTTAAATGGGTGAATTGCATAGTGTGTGATTTATATCTCAATAAAGCTGATTTAAAAAATAAAACAACAAATGAATAAAAAAGTGAACAAATATGAATGATTTTAAAAAACTCTACATACCCCAATTTAAATCCTTTCTTGAATAGATTATGGGGGAGCTGGAGTTGGCTCTTACATTAGCATGTGAAAGTTTAGTCCCTGTCCAGTCTGTTGAGTAGGACCATTGGTTGATTGAGCAGACAGTTCCAGCACTCAAAACAAGGTACACACAGCATTGCCAGGTAAAAGAAAGGAGGCTCAGTTACATTTGAATTTCAGGCTAACACCAAATAATTTTTTAATATAAACATGTTCGAAATATTCTATGGGACTTATTAGTACTAAAAAAAATTTTCCTTGTTTATCTGAAATTCAAATTTAACTGGAAGTCTTGTATTTTTGCCTGCTCAATCTGGCTACCCTAGGTACACGTGTGCTATTTCAAATTGTGACATCTTAGAAAAAGCACTGGTAATTGGCTATTCAGTCAGGCAAGTGTCTTTGTGATGTTGTATTGTGATATCCAGATAGAATTTGAGGAAGTGACGTGCACTTTCCTTATTTCTTATGTAAAAATACATTTTACTTTTAAAATGAAGTAAGGTAAAGGGATAATATTTGATGAGTATATTTCATATTTCTGATTATAATTAAAGCTCAGCGAATCTGCAGAATTGCTATTATAACTTGTTACTATATTTATGACTTTTTTCTGCTTTTTCGTTTTCGAGTGAATTGGGCTGACATGAAAGTCTCGTTTATCACAGGAACTGTTACAATATGGGGGTCTATGAGTCTCTTTAGGTAATAAACACAATCCACATAATATATCCATCTCTAAATCAATTGCTCCAGAAGTCAATTTTTTGTCATAATACCAGTTTCAGAAATTTTGTGAAACTACACAGAGCAAGCATGGTTTTCTCAAAGTGACAAAATTTCAGTGGTACTAAAAACTGAATGTCAGACTTTTCCTACTAATTCCCAAATATGAATTTTACCTTATTCCTGATTTCTCCAGTAGTAGTTTTCCAACAACATTATTAAAATCTAAATGATGTGTTTTGAGTTGGGTAAATTTTTATTTTGACAATTATTTTATAATTTTAGGAGCCTCCATCATTGAAGCTGGGACCTCGGAAAGTTACAAAAATAGTAAAGCAAAACTGTACTGGCACGGGATTGGGTTCTTAAATTATGAAATGCCTCCAGATATTATTCTTCAGGTAAAAGTTAGATTAAGAGTAACTTGTTTATATTTTAGGATTTTGTTCCAATTATTTCTCATGAAAATATTAATGTCTAAAAGGGAGGCAATAGGGACCGGCCTGTGGTGTAGCAGTTAAGTGCGCGTGTTCCGATTCTCAGCGGCCCGGGGTTCGCCGGTTCGGATCTTGGGTGTGGACATGGCACCGCTTGACTAGGCCATGCTGTGGTAGGCATCCCACATATAAAGTAGAGGAAGATGGGCATGGATGTTAGCTCAGGGCCAGACTTCCTCAGCAAAAAAAACAAAAAAGAGAGAGAGAGAAGGATTGGCAGCAGTTAGCTCAGGGCTAATCTTCCTCAAAAAAAAAAGGGAATAAGCTTTAAAAAAATAAATAAATAAAATAAAATAAAATGGAGGCAATATAAGAGCCTCTGAACTTGTCACAGAACCTGAAACCATCTCCTTGCATTTTTGTAGTTATCAAATTACACGAATTATTTCATACTTTATGGTCAGTAAGTTATGGTTAATTAATTGATAATTAATTATTTTAAGATCAGTAAATTAGAATTTACTTCTCAAATAGAACATACAAATTCCATATCTTTAAGTTGAGTCTTTGGCTTCCCTTTTTCATTGAAAACTTCAGTCACTCAATACACATTTATTGAAAGATCATGCCTCCTAAGTGCCAGTACTGTGCTACCTGCTATTCAGGTCAACACCTTCTTATAAAGTCCAATTATAACAGAAGAAATTTCCAAATACGGTTTCCACTAACATTTCAGTTCAAGTCAAAAGACACTACACTTCCACAGATAGTAGAGCCTTCTTAACTATAGTCTACACACATTTCCAATTTAGAAATACCTTCAGGGGCAAACATATGGATCACATTCCAGAGTGTAGTCTAGGTCTAAAAAATGGTAAACATCATTTTTCTTGTTTACCACAAGCAACAGCATCACCATCACTATCACCACCATTGTCATTTCCATCACCACCACCATCCCCACTAGCACCACCTATACCTCCATAACCACTATCACACCATCACCACCACCACCATCACTGCTGCCACCACTGCCACATCATCACCATCTCCACACCCACCACTGTCATCGCCACTATCACTATCACCACCAACACCATAATCACCATTACCTCTTCCACCACCACCATCACCACTATTACCACCATCACCATACCACAATGATCACCACTACCATCTCACTACTACCACCTTCACTATCTTCTCCTCCATTAGCACCATCAACACACCATCACCACTCGTACCAACTAGCTGCCTCTAGCAGCTTACAGTCTAGTTAGAGCAATGAAAAAAAAAATACTCATATAATAAAGGGCTCTGATTGATATAAACGTAACGTGCTGTGAAGGAATAACCAAATCTATGGGTATCTTGGAAGTTTTCCTGTTTGATATGTATCCCACACAATGCCTTCAAATTATAGGCATAACTGAGATCTGTGATCAATAGTGATTAGCTGACCAATATTGTAGGGGTGGATAACCAGATAAGAGGTTAACTCAGTGTTTTCTTTCCAGCCAGATGTCCACCCTGGAAAGTGCTGGGCCTTTCCAGGTTCCCAAGGTCATGCCCTAATCAAGCTTGCCATGAAGATCATACCAACTGCTGTCACCATGGAGCACATCTCAGAGAAGGTGTCTCCCTCAGGAGACATCTCCAGTGCACCCAAGGAATTTTCTGTTTATGTGAGAAGCTGTCTAAATCTTTGTTCAGAGTGGGTTGCAATAGAAGGTGGTTGGCTAGGAATTAGGAGCTGGGATCTCATCTGAACTGTGCAGCGAACCATTCGTATCACTGTGAGTAAGTCACTTATTTCCTGGGCTCTGCTTTGTCATCTACAAGGTGAGAGAATTGGACCAGATGATTTCGATTACTTAATCTTCCTTTTTACTTTCATCAAAGTTTTACATGTACAATTAAAAAATCAAACATTTCCATACGTTTATAATGAAACACAGCTTTTCCTCATCCCACTTCTCCCACCCCTGATTTTTACTTTCTGGAAGCTTCCACTTGCTACAGTTTTAGCTGCTTATTTGGGTACTTGCTGTCATATTTCCTTTCAGTGTTATTTCTTGATTTTTCAGTTTTGGTTATCTACTGACATCCTTTGATGGAAAATGATTAGCTCTCTTCTATGGTTTTCCATAATCCCAAAATGCTTATGTTTACCTTCTTTTTCAAAACAGGTTTATGGAGATACAATTCACACCCCACGCAATTCACTCATTTAAAGTGTGCCCTTCACTGGCTTTTGGTATATTCACAGAGTTGTGCTCCATCATTATGATCAATTTTAGAACATTCTTATTACTCCCCCCAAAAACCCTGTCCCTTTTAGCTGTCATCTCCTATCCCCCCATTCCCCTCACCCAGCCCTAGGCAACCGTTAATCTACTTTGTCTCTATAGATTGGCTTATTCCAGATATTTCATATAAATGGAATCGCATGTGTGGTCTCTCGTGAATGGCTTTTTTCACTTAGCTTAGTGTTTTCAAGGTTCATCTATGTTAGAACATGTGTCAGTACTCCTTTTTTTTAAATTGTTGAATAATATTTCATTGAATGGATAGGCCACATTTTATTTATCCATTCTTTAGTTGATGGACATTTGAGTTGTTTCCACTTCTTTGGCTGTTATGAATGCTACTGCTATGAACATTTGTGTACAAGTTTTTGTGTGGACATGGGTTTTCATTTCTCTTGCATCTATACCAGGAGAGGAATTGCTAGATCACATGGGAACTCTATGTTTCATGTTTGGGGCACTGCTAGAAAGACTGTGTATCTTACTGTTAGTTTCAATAAATATTTAATGTTTTCATTGGTGTTTGTGGACAATACTGTACTCAGTTACCCTTATAGTGTACTTGAATACTATTTTCTTTGTGTAAAATTTTTGATGTTCTTGAGGATAATAATCGTCTCATTTTTTTAAATTTGCTTAATTTCCTATATTCCTAACACATTCCCAACCTCTTCTTCAGATGTGTACATTTCTTCCTATTATGTTCATTCATTCAGATAACTTATAAATTTCTTTTCTTTGCTTTTCCTTTTTCTTTTGAGCCATCCCTCTGGAGCACTCTGCCCATCTGCTTCAATCTGCCTGGTTGCTAGTTAGGTCTGATGCACAACTGGTACCAGGCGATTTCATTTCCACGTGCTGAAGATTTGACTGGTCTTCTAATCTATTATTTAAAATATTTTTCTTTCCTGTTTTCCTTCTTCGTTTTTTGTTCTACTTTCTGAAAGGGGTTATATTTTAACCCCTATGTTGAAGTTTTTATTTCTGCTGTCACATTTATTCTAAGACTTTTTTTTTTCTGTAAATATTCTCTTTTTTAGAGTGTAAATTTCATCCTCCATGGATGCAATGTCTTCTCTTAAGTCTCAGAAGATATTAACGTGTATTAATTGCAGTTCTGCTTCATGTACTTCTGCTCCCTCCCCTGTTGATCGGGGCTCTGTCTTTCTTGTGAGGTGCTTTTCTCAAGTGTCTGATGATGCGTATCAGTTGCATTTAACAGTTCAATGGTAAAAAGCCAGCTGAAAATTTGTACACAGGGTGGGGCACGTGGACAGGGAGCTTCAGGGGTGAGTGGTCTGGCTGGGCCATTTCTTCTGGAGACCCAGAATGTGGGATCATGCAGGTTGATTCTGGGAGGAATCCTCCCAGATTCTGTGCCAAGGAGGTTTCACTTGGCCAACAACATGCCGGGTGCTGCTGGGAGAAGAGTGCGTGGGCCACCGTTCAGTGTGTAGAGCATGCCTTCACCTCTTGTCTCTGCCAGGTGCTCCCGAGGCTGGTGTCCCAGAGCTGGGAGGAAGAAGATAATCCTCTGCTGGGCCAGGACAGCAGTGATGACTAGCCAGGGACTGGGAGTCTAACTGCTTCTTGAAAAGGCTGTCAGCGCCCCCTAGCATTTGGGGACCCCTGCAGCCCCATGCTCCGCCTCTACCCCATGGCCTCATCTCTGGCCCTTTCCGCAGACTTGGAGTGTACACTGGGGTCAGCGTGCTGCTGGTCCCTCCTCCAGTCAGGGTAGTTTGTGTTTTCTCCAGGCCACTAAACCAGATTTTTTTTGTCTTAGTGTCTGCACCCATGCTTTCCTTGTAGGTATGCCTTACTTGGATCTCTTGGTGTTCCTTTCTGGAGGAGGGCTCAGAGTTAAACATGGTGCTTAGCCAACCTTGTGCATCACTCAAATGCCTCTAAATGCCACGATTCTGCGGTTATGAAACAGGAAGAAGACCACTATCCTTTGATGCAAACCTGCTGCCACCCACAATAGGTGTCTGCTGACACCTATAGTTGAGTTAGATTAGGTTGAGTTAGGTTGCATTGGGGCAGATCAAACACCACCTCAGAAAGGTGCATACTGTTGCTCATTACAGAGGAATTATGGGTGAACCCTTCAGGCTAGAATCATTTAGTAATAAAAAGTACTTCTCATCATTTTTCTCTTATATTAGTAAATTTATGAACCAAGTGAAATTAAAACAGGTGATAAAGAAGGTGGCAATAAAATTAGCACTCCTATCTTAGGCTAACGGAACTATATGAGGCTTGAGTTTTATATATATATATATATATATATAAATATATATACTTATATTTATATAATTGTGGGTGCATTATTTAATCATCATTTATCTAATTATTTTAATAAAATTGTATAAATGGTTTCAATATTAATATTTTCATTATAAAATGATTGGTCTAATAAAGTATTTTGTTGTGTTACTATGATTTAAGGAACCTAATAGGAAACTTTAGATTCACAAAATAAACTAATTTCCACCAGTGCACTCTCCTCTCAAAAATCTTCAATTTGAATGATGGAGAAGAGAAATTGCATACAAATATGAATAGTTTCTTTCAGTCAACAAAAGTTTACTTTGGGAACAGAGTTATCTGTGTGATCAATTTCTGGCAATTGGGTTAAGTTTATCTCATTTTGGAAAACATTGGGTCAACACGGGGACTCATTTTTGGTTCATTTTATTTGAAGTATAGCAAATACACTTATTTGGCCAGAGTTAATGCTGGAATTTGCCGTCTGTCCATCCATCTGTCTATGTATCTGTGTATCTATCTATCGTGTATCTACTATCTATCTAACTACCTATCTATCTAGTCAACCCTGTGATCAGCCTGTCTCTTGCCTCACAACCCCCTGAGTTAAATGCCTAAACACCTAACACAGCACTCTGCCCTTGGTGGACACCCAAAAATGTGTGGCCAGTTGTTGCTACTTGAACAGACAACTGTCTCCATTTATTTTCACCAAGCGTGCATTATTATAACCTCCATGTCTGTTGCTTTCTTTCTAGGGCATGTCGAAACAATGTGAAGGAGAAGAAATTTTCCTAGGTCAGTTTGTATATAACAGAACAGGAGCCACCATTCAAACATTTGAGCTCCAGGTAATGAAATCCCTGGTTAGGACATGAGTGGTTCATCCCTGGGATGGGTTTGCTGTGGTTGCTTGGTGCAAAGTGGTGTGGGAATAATGATGATAAAAGTATGAGTAAGCAAGGCTTATCTGTACTTCAATTCTTAGCTCCCAGTGCTTGCATGGATTTTATTGAAAAAGACAGGCAAATACAAAAGCAATTTCTAAGAGTAATTCTTCCTTATTTGCTATCACTTTTTAAAAATATATTCACTTGCTCAGTCCTTATCTTACCTATTCGGTTTCCTTGATACTATTAGGTTGGAGAGTCCCTCTCTCACCTTCCTCGGGTAAAGGGGATGGGGATGACAGTGCGGTATGAGACAGTTGGAGGCAGAGAGGAACTCAGAGGAAGATGGAATAAATATTCAACACCAGATAATACAAGCAAAACTTCTCTTCCTAACTCAATGGGAAAAAAATAGCAGCTGTTAACATATAATCCCCTGAAAGTGATTAGGGTATATGTATTCCATTATTTCTCATTAGCTTTTTTATGATACTTCTTGGCCAATGGTGAGAACATCTAAGCTGAAAACAATATATGTGTTAGAAATGAATGTACTTGTAGAGTTTCATGTTTGATTGTATATGCCGTCTCTGCCTCCCTCCCTCCCTGGCACAGCCAACCAGGAGCACTGTGGGGCATGACTGGGCAGTGAGAGGCACTTGGGTGTCTAGACCGCCATATTATCTTCCTCCCTTCTGTTTATCTTCTTGTGAGCTTGTTACTCACAGTACCTCATTTTCTCATCCATGAAATCAGTATTTGAAACTACTCGTGTTAGGAAGGAAAGAAGGGTTTTAATTTTCCATCGTATCAGCATTCCTTGGTATTCTTTGAAATGATTTCTCTATAAGGCATTAATTTTACCTTTTCTTTACTTTCAGCATAAAGTTCCTGAATCTTTATTATGTGTGAAACTGAAAATCCTCAGCAACTGGGGACACCTGAAGTATACTTGTTTATATAGATTCAGGGTCCATGGCACCCCAGGAGATGACACCTAGAGAACTGGTGCAGAAGGCCGTGACCACAGGTCCAGAATATTCAAGTATTCCCATCCCCTTAGATTTCCCACACCCATGGGAATCGAAAACTGAGAGTGGGAGGGAAGGCTTACAATGTTTCATACTTACCAGTAAAAAGTGGATGAATTTTACTAATAAAAAGTAGGAAAGTGAATTCAATCTCCTTGTGGTAGTTTAGCTTCTGAGGATGAATCATGTTGTTGGAGCATTGAACAGTGAATTTGTATTTAAAAGAAGATGGTGTTATTCAACAGTCTTTCTCATAATAGCATCTTTGTCTTCATTTATTCATTCACCCATACCAGGTATGGATGTCCACTGTTATTATTATTATTTAACACTGATCTGGAGTCACTGGTCAATGCAATTAGGTAAGCAAAAGAAATTAGAGGTGAAAATGAGTGAGGAACTCTGACCATGACTATTTGCAGATAATTAGATGAATTCCTTGAAATGCAATCAAGTCAATTTAAAAATCCATTACAAACTAGGAGAAACCACAGCAAGTTAGTGTATAAAAATTATCACATATAAAACAACATCATTCATAAATACAAACAAGGACCAGTTAGAGGATATAATTTACAAAAGCCACAACAAAGATGAAAAAAAAATCAAAAGAATTAAACCACCTGTATGAAGAAACACCTAAATGGCATGGATGACTAAGAGAAGACTCCAACTAATGGAAAGGCTTAACTTATCTGTGGACACAAAAACTCCACTGTCAAGATGTCAGCCCTCTGCAAGTTAATCTACAAATTCAGTTTGATCTCAATTAAAAACCAGAAAAAAATTAGGGTATTTATGAGACTATTATGGAATAGTAAGGAATTATTGTTAAAAAGAATGTTTAGGTGCCTGTGTGATAACGGTATTGTGATTTTGTTGCAAAAAATAATTCCTATCATTTAGACTTATATGTTTAAATATTTACAGATGAAATGATGTATCTGAGATATGTTTCAAAATAATATAAGAGGAGAGAATGAGTGGGAGGATCGATGAAAAAGATTGGCTATAAAATGATCGTTGAAGTTGGTGGGGATCCACGAAGGCTCACTTACACTATTCTGTCTACATTTATATATGTTTTATATTTTCAATTTTAGAAAGGTTTTAAAAGATTAAAACACATATATACATAAGAAAGCAAAAGAGTTGTGTTTTAAACCAAATTGATTCTAAAGTTCGTATGGAAATATGAACTTTGTAGGAAGCCAGGAAAGCTCTGGAAAAAGAAGACAATCAACAAAGGGAAACAGTTCTATGGCTGTGATATTGTGGTTTACAATAAGAAATATATATTTGGTCTTTGTCCCTATTTCTGCTACAGAGCTAAAACCCTTGGAATATTTTTTTAACAGTTTTTTTTTTTTTAAAGATTGGCACCTGAGCTAACAACTGTTGCCAATCTCCTTTTTTTTATTTTCTTTCTGCTTTTCCCCCCCAAATCCTCCCAGTACATAGTTGTATATTTTAGTTGTAGGTCCTTCTAGTTGTGGCACATGGGATGCCGCCTCAGCATGGCCTGAGGAGTGATGCCATGTACACGCCCAGGATCCAAACCAGCGAAACCCTGGGCCACCGCAGCGGAGTGCACAAACTTAACCACTCAGCCACGGGGCCAGGGTGGGGGGGGGGGCAGCCCCTTGGGATGTTTTAAGGGATGGGAGTGATAAACGTGTCTTTTGTTATGTTAATAAGGTGACTTTTTGACCTCACCTAAGGATGGGGGGCTGGTTGCCAGGAGAACCAGCCCTGTGATGAGATGGTTGGAACTTTCAGCCCCCCACCACTGGACCCCCCCTACCCTGCCAACCCTCAACCTCTGGGGAGGAGGGAGGGGCTGGATGTTGAATCAATCGACTATGGCCAATGATTAAATCAATAATGCTTACATAATGAAGCCTCCATTAAAAACCCAAGAGGATGGAGTTCAAAGATCTTCCGGGTTGGTGAACATGTGGAGATTCGGGGAGAGTGGCTCCTGGTGAGCACATGGAAAGTCCAGGCCCTTTCCTAATACCTTGCCCTATGCAACTGTTATGGAACCAGGTTCATTTTTGCCAGTTACCCAGAAAGTCAAACACTGAGAAGACAAGATTGCAGCAGAGAGAGGGTTTAATCACAAGGCAGCCAAGTTTGGAAACAGGAGAATGAGTCTCAAATCCACCTCCTGGAAAATGGGGACTCAGGGATACTTATGGGGTAGGGGGCAAAGTGGTCTGAAGTGTGGAGAGAGGTGATTGGAGGTGAGGAGAGGTGAGGTCATTGATGATGTGCGAAAGTGTAGCCAGGCTTCATGCCTCTTCACAGGATGCTTGTTCACAAAACCGCGGCATTAGCATGATCTGAGGGTGGAGGTTTTAGCCTCTTGACGTGAAAAGGTCACTTACCATGCATCTGCATGGGCCCAGTGGATGTGTTGCTGGTCTCAACTGGCCTGAACTGGACAAGGGGTCCTAATTCCTGAAAAACAGCTCAAACACCCATTACCATGGTGACCCAGGCACCAGGGAGATGTTATTTATAGGAAGCTTGTGGGAGTCAGATAGCATATTGCCTCAGCAGCACAGTTAATGGGCAGGGGAACAACTAAAAACTATAATCAGTAATTGCAAAAAAGAAAAAAATTAATTACTACCTACCTAATCATCACTGGCCAACTGCTCACCAGTTTCACATCACTTCCATCTGGCTGTTCCTGAGTTACATCCTTTTACAATAAACCAGCAATCTAGTAGTAAAATGTTCTCTGAGTTCTGCGAGCTACTCTAGCAAATTAATAGAACTCAAAGAGAGGATCGTGGGAGGCCCAATTTATAGTGGGTCAGTCGGAAGCACCGGTGACAACCTGGACTGGTGATTGGCATCTGGAGTGGGGGAGAGGGCAGTCTTGTGGGACTGAGCCCTGCTGACGTCAAATAACCAATAACCATCCTATAGATAAGAAAAATAAGATGCATTTACTGAGCAGAGTGAGGATTATAACCCGGGAAGGCCTTAGAAAGTGTTCCAGAGAAACACGGTTTTCAGTACAGTCTTCCATCTTGTTAGAACAAAGAGCATACATTAAACACACCCAGGATACATTTTCGTCAAAGTTTCAAAGAGGTATTTAGTTGCAAATTAGCAGGTCAACAGGGCCCTGATGTCAGGAAAGGGACCAATATGGGCTGTGTTACCAATAGGGTATTACCAATAGGGTGTAGGAGGGGAAGTATACATTCTTAGTTAAAGCAGATACACAATGTATGTCTGATAGGCCATAAGTCCGGCTGGGGCTGCTTCTTCTTCTTCTTCTTCTTTTGTTTTTTTTTGCTGAAGAAGATTAGCCCTGAGCTAACAACTGTGCCCATCTTCCTCCACTTTATATGTGGGTTGCTGCCACAGCATGGCTGATGAGTATTGTAGGTCCACACCTGGGATCTGAACCCATGAACCCAGGCCTCCAAAGCAGAATGTGCTGAACTTAGCCACTATGCCATTTGGCTGGACCCCCTAGTCTTCTTTAGTTCAAGTCTAATAAGTTTTGAACATGAATAGTTGCCCTATATACCTCAATATGTGAAAATCTCTTGTCAGCCCTTAACCTGTGGGATCTGATGCTCTCTCCAGATAGATAGTGTCAGAACTGAGTTGAATTATAGGACACCCAGTTAATGTTGGGGAATGCTTGATGTGGAGAAAAACCCACATATTGGAATTGGTATCCCAGAATCCTTAATGACACAGATATAAAACAATAACTAAAACTGTGTGATACTGGAACATTGACAGACCAATGGGACAGACAAAAAAGCCTGTTTCTGATATGTCAGAAATAGATTCATAGCTATGTGGGAATATAGTATATATGACAAAAGTGGCATCTCAAAAGGGGATGGGAAAAACAAAACAATGGCCTGGGATAATTACCTATTCATTAAGAAAATAAAATTGCATCCGTATTTCTCACTTTACAACATGACAAACTCCAAATATGATAACAGATTTATAGGTAGGTAATGAAAGCATAAAAATATAAGAAAACTTGGGATAATTCCTGCATGGCTTTGGATAAAGGAATATGACTAAATATGACTCAAACTTCAGAAGCCACAAAAGGAAAATAAATAAATTCTACTACATAAAAAGAAACAAACCTCTGCATGACCAATGAAACCTTACATGAAATAGAAAAAAGTATTTGGCATTGATATTATAAGGACCAATCCTTCCAATAGGTAAAGAGTTTCAAGAAAGCAATAATAATATCAATAACTCTACAGGAAAATGGCAAAGAGTATGAACAAATTGTTCACAGAAACATATGAAAAGGTACTCAAGCTTATTTATTTTAAGAAAGATGGCAAAAATGACATGTTGGTACTATGTTTCATGAATGAAATTAGAAAAATCGAAGTTTGATAACATTTTATTAGTGAGGCCTTGGGGAAAGAGGCTCTCTCACACACCGCGGGTGAAAATGCAAATAGGTACAACCATTGTGGCGGGAACTTGGCAAAATCTATCAAAATTAGAGATGCATATACCCTTCCACTCAACAACTTGTCATGTACAGAATACCACATATAAATAGCTATTTCATCCGGGGCTAGCCCTGGTGGCCTAGTGGTTATGTTCAGGGTGCTCCACATCAGCGGCCTAGGTTCAGTTCCTGGGCATGGATCTACACTGCTCTGTTAGTGGTCATGCTGTGCTGGTGGCCCACATACTAAAACACAGAGGAAGACTGGCACAGATGCTAGCTCAAGGTGAATATTCCTCAGCACACACACACAAAAAGTTACTCATCTGCAGTGTTTACCAGGAGGAAAGGGAATAAATGAGGTGAGAAATGGGCAGGAGAGGCTCCCATATAGGTGGGAGCAAAATGGTTTACTGTATAATATTTTATTTTCAAGCCAAGTGAAAGTATCACCTCTTCAGCCATTAAACATTTTTTATAAGACATAGTCTCTTGTTTTCTTACATAATGGTTGTAAAGAAAAAATTTGCTTCTCCTGCATGTTTCTCCTCTACTCTCACATGACTCCCACACTCCACAACATTTTTGACATCAGATGTGTGAATTTTTCCCACATTAACAATTCTGTGACACCAGCTGGGTGTCCTAGAATTTAATTCAATTCTGACACTGATTTCCCAGAGTGAGCTCAGACCCCACAGTTAAGGGCTCAGTCCCATGAGACTGTCCCCACTTCAGACACAAGTAGTGGGTCCCCAGGTTACCCACGACTTCTGCCTGACTTCACTACAAATTGGAGAATCCCATGACCCACCTCCCCCATCCCGGATTCAATTATTTGCTAAAACAGCTCACAGAACTCAGGGAAGTACTTATATTCACCAGTTTATTATGTAATAAAGGTTACGATAAAGGATACATATGAATAGCCAGACACATAGATACATAGGGTGAGGTTTGGAAGGGTCCCAAGCACAGAAGCTTCTGTCCCCGTGGAGTTGGGGTGCATCACTCTCCAGGTATCTGGGTGTGCTCACCAACCCAGAAGCTGTCCGAATCAGCCCTATTGGGATTTTTATGAGGACTTCCTTATGTAGGCACAATGGACCATTAACTCCATTTCCAGCCCCTGTCTGGAGAGTGAGGGATGGGGCTGAAAATTCCAAGCTTCTGATCATCACTTGGTCTTTCTGGTGACCAGCCCCCATCCAGGAGTCCACCCAGAGCTGCTTTATTAAACAAAAGGCATTCCTACCACTCAGGAAATTCCGAGGGATTTAGGAGATCGGGGCCAGGAAGGGAGGTGCAGAGACCAATATATGTATTTTCTTTTATTTCACAATGGTCAAGGGGGAAAAGTAGATATTAAATAAGTAAAGAGTGACACAAGTTATGAAAACAAAATACAAGAAATGGGTTTGCAGCAATAGAGAACTGGTACACCAACTGCTGGGAAAAAAAAAAAAGAAAGACATGGACACATAAAACCAGGGGTCTCAGCCAGGGGAGTAGGGAAGCTCCTGGCAAGGAAGAGACTTGTGATGGGGTCCTCAGGCTGGACTCTGTCAGAATTACCCCGTCACATGAGGGAAGTCCACGGGCCTTCTGAAACAGCAGAGAGCCAGAAAGACAGAAGTAGAGAAGTCAGAGACACCAGGGATCTCTCTACACATTCTCTGAACTTGAGGACGTGGCAAAGATGGGGGTGGTGTAAAAACAGAAAGGGCCTGGGGGCTTTTTATTGAGGCACTGTAACATCAGCCCTCCATTTCACCACAGAAAAGCAATGTTTCAGCACAACATTCAGGTCCTCCACTCCAAGCCCTCCCTTGAGCATAGGGTCCACTTGCTCAGGGTCATGAGACGCTCTAGTTTCCTGTGAACATTGCCACCCAGCTATAGCTGTTTCTGTCCCTTTGCTAAATGAATCAGAAGCTTCGGTAAACAATACTCTGTGGATGTGTGTGTTTCCTACCAGCCATTAGATTGCCCACCTGAAACATGGCACATCCATTCATAGATGAAACCATGAAAGCCATGTAGGAGCCAGCCATGTCGGGCGGTGGTGGAGGGGGGCAAGGAGGACTGGGGGGGCAGCGTGAGAGATGGTCTTGTTGCGATAATAAGCCACACGTGTGTGGCATTTTGAGGCAATAGAGAACTTCAAGAGCTTTGCTACAGTGACATGAGATGGAGCTAGACAACAGATGAAAGCTTGCAGACTTTATCTGAGGAGTGAGATGCATTTGTAGCCATTGAGGATCAAATCTGAGTTTAGACATGTCAGTCCAGCACCATCAGGAGATGGACCAGAGCAGCCATTGTCCAGGATGAGGATTAAAGTTGTGTGTGGAACAGCAGGATGGAGGGAAATGAACAGAACTGAGAGAGGAGATAAGAGAATGGAAACAATGGAAGAGATCAGTGGGTCACTTAGGATGGAATCCATTCTGAGTCACAAGTGGTTACTGCTCTCATGGAGTAAATGATGCAGTCACTTCCAAGCTACCAAAGTGGAAGTTGGTTTGAGAGAGTATTTTAGGGCAGTTGAACTAGCCTGCTCCCAGCAATTAGTCTGGGCAGTAATGATGTTGGCATCGTTGGCATCCCTTTGTGCTCCCAAGGCCCTCCCCAGGTTGGGGAAGAGTATAGAATTCTCTTTCAACTGCTGAATACTAATTCCTTAGGGTGATATAAATTTAGAGTGCATGGTTGAAATCGGGAGATGCAGGTTCATGATCACTTTCAAAGCTAACAAGTGCTGTGACTTTGTGTTCCAGTAAAGACATTTTTGGTTATAAGAGAAAAGTCTTACAAGGAGTGCAGTAAAAGTGGGAGAGAATTATTCTAGAGTTACCAGAAGATCATGAAACACAAGGAGAGAAAATGAAATGTAGCCAGACCTCATGAGGACAGGAACCAGCCTGGAGCTGAAGGTGTTCTTTGCAGCCTTATACGTGGCCAGTACAGCTGCTCCAATGCCAGCCAGGCTCCTGGGACTAGGCTGTTTAATGGGCACAGATTCCTCTGTCTGCATTTGGTATGTATGCCCCTTGACAATGCAACTTTGCTGCTCCTCCCAGCCAGAAGAGGTGTGTTTCTCTGCCCTCTTGTGTCCAGGTTGGCCTATGACTTGCCTTGACCAATAGAATGTGACAGACGTGATGCTATAAGAATTCTGGAGCCTAAGCCGCAGGAGACTTGCAACTTCCACCATCTCCTTGGACCATTGTCCAGAATCACCTTGTCAAGCTGAGCAGGCATCAGGAGGATGAGAGGCCACGGGGAGGAGAATGAGGTGCCCCGGGCAACACCTGGCACCAACTGTCAGGCGTGTGGGTGAGGCCACCTGGGGCCTTCCAGCCCAGCAGACCTTTAGCTGAATGCAGCCTCATGAGGACACCCAGGTGGAGGCAGCAGAACTGCCCAGCAACATACAGAATTGTGAGACACCATACATCTCTGTTGTTGAAGCCACAACCTTTGGGGTAGTTTCTTACACACTACTACGTAACTGACATACTCTCCATTTCTAGGTTGCTACAAATTCTCAGCATGTCAGTCCCAGTTCCTGAAAGAGGACTCCAAAATAGCAGAGCTCTCTTTATTAATTAAGTGCTGGCAGTCTAATGAGAGTCTGAATGTACAAACAGACGATGGTCGGACCAGAAAGATAGAACTCTGACCCACAGCCTGCAGCAACCTGCCTAGGAAACCAACCCATCATCTCCAGTAACCAGCCTGGGCACCAGCCTGCTCTCTACAAGTCAGCTCACTGTCTCTAGCAATCAGATGAGGAAGCCAAACAATGCCCCCTGTAACAGTTGGCCCCCAATGACCAGGATGTGATCAACAACTGACAGCTTCACTAAGTTTTGGCCCCACTTCCAACTTCGGACCAACAGAGAGAGCCAAATATGCTCCCCTAACCAATCCCATGAGACACCCCACTTCTAGCAGCCACTCCAGCTTCCCCAGGCCCACAGGCCCACCAGGGCACACCCCCGCCTCCCCTTTTTCCACAATAAATCTTTCCCTCTCCTCGGCCGCCTTTGAGTCTCTGCTAAACTGCAAGTGATGGTGGCTGATCCTGAACAAACAGCCTTGCCTCTTCTCACTGGGGTGGTCTTCATTTATTCCCACACTATCAATTGCTCTCCTGCAGGTCAAGTATACCGCTGTCCAGTCAGCAGTAGGGCACGGGTCACTGTCCACTCACAACCAGTGACACAGATTCCCATAAAGGGCGTGTGGTAGGACATTTCTAATTCTCTCTTCCCCATCTTTAGGGGGAATAGGGATAATAGCACTGACCTTATGGGTGTTTGTCGTCAAAGTGATAATATCAGTGTAAAGTGCTATACAAGTGGTAGCTATCTACCTCACCCTGCTGATGGATAATATTTAAACAGGACTTCGTAAGTGAAACACAGTAAGTACCCAACAATCGCTGGTCTCCCTCCTCCTGGGTGGTGGGTGTGCCCTTCTCAGAGCCCCACTCTCGGCGCTATGCCTGATATTTCTCATGGGCTCCATAGATGTGAGTTTAAAAAATACTTATGAAATTTATTGAAGTATTCTTCCATCTAAAAACTGAGAAGTCTTTGAAGAGCTGCTTAAGCAAAACCCATCGCTTAAACTAGCACAATTCTCAGACATTTACTCATGCTACCTCGACAGTGCGCTTACCCTCATTTTACAGTTTTCTCATGCAAAAGAAAAAAAAGGGTAAATGTTGTCTGTCTACTTTGATGCAGAACCTCTGAGCTATGCCAGTGTCTTTCCTCTTGGGTAATTTTTCCAACATTAACTGGTAACAACAGGACTGCAAATAGTCCTCCCCCAGGGACCGGGGAAGACAAGCAAGCACCCGACAGACGCTGGGCAGATGCAGCTTTGGGTGACAGCTAGTAAATGCATCTTACTTATCTAGGTAGAATTAACTGCCTCTGCAGCTATAAACAGGTTAGTGCCCTTCCTTCCAACTCCACATCCTGACTGCTTTTTTATACGTTTCACTCTAATTATATGTCAGTTTCTAAGACGAGATGAGGGTGTTTCCTCGCACAATAAACAAATATAATGAACAGCATCAACACTGTTCCCCAGGTCATCCTGTGACTGAATTACTAACCCCCGAGGTTTGGTGTTTTTTTTTAAATCAGAAGGCTATTTACTAGCTAGGCTGACAGCAATGTGAATATACATCACATTAGAAAACTCAGTAGCCCGGGAGTTCCAGAAATCTCTGGTGATCTTGTTTCTTGTCTCAAAACCACTTGGAAAAAATGTGGGGAAGCAGTGTCAATATATTTAATTATCAATACTGAAATTATTATTATTAATTTGCTAAACCTATTTAGTTTAAGAAAACGGAAAGAGTACATAAGATTTCTTTTCTCTTTCAAGAAAAGAACATTGTAGCTTAATTTTATATTTGTTGGGTCAAAACTCCCTATATTATCTGGGCAGAATGGATAATCACACAAGTCTTCTAAGAAAGTTTTTAAAAATTGTTTTTTGATCACATAAAATTAAAAGATTCAAAGTAAAGATCAATATATTATGAAACATTGCTTACTAAGCTTATTTAGATACATTCATTTTGGGGGGTAAAGATTGGCCTTGAGCTAAGGTCTGTTAGCTTTTCTTCTTCTCCCCAAAGCCCCCCACTACATAGTTGTATATTCTAGTTGCGCCTCTGCTTGTGCTATGGGGGACACCGCCTCAGCATGGCTTGATGAGTGGTGGTAGGTCTGCGCCCAGGATCAGAACTGGTGAAACCTTGGGCTACCAAGTGGAAAGTGCAATCGTAACCACTTGGCCATGGGGTGGGCCCCCAGATACATTCTTTAATCATATTCATGATCTCCATAGCAACCACCTCATTTAATAATTTATCTATTTTAAAATTAATTAGTAAAGCAATAAAAAAGCAGGTTTTGTTAGCAAAAAAATTTAAATTGGCATTGTATCCTATTTGGCTTGGCAAACACTTGTATGTAACAATGTAGACTAGAATTTAGGTTCATGGTAGTCTTAAAATAGGCAAAATTGTAATTTTTGTATTTTGCACTTTTAAAACAATCTGTTATTTCTCATATCTTGATTCTACATCAAGTTAAAAGCAAGGTTGTAGGTTCCTATATGCAAAGCACATTAAAGATAACACATTCTTAACATGGATAATCTTGTCATGGAAAACTAAGTTGTATACAATTATTCTATTTCCCATTGTTTTTTAAAATTCTGTATTATTTATATCGTTTATGCTATAAGAATTCTAACAGGAGCTGGTAAAGTTTACCTTGAGACAAAGTTGCAGAATTATCACTTACCATCAATGTTCTTTAAGCATCCTGTCTTTACAATTAAAAAATGTAAATTTAGAACCATAATCCAACATGGCGCTACACTACTGAGGTACCAGTAGTACCATTTGAGCGAAGAGAGGGTTCTAAAGCTTTCTGAGGTGTACATTTAAGCGATAATTTTATTTAATTCTTTATAAATAGATTGATTTTTTTTTTTCCTTTTTCTCCCCAAAGCCCCCCAGTACATAGTTGTATATTCTTCGTTGTGGGTCTTTCTAGTTGTGGCATGTGGGATGTCGCCTCAGCGTGATTTGACGAGCAGTGCCATGTCCGCCCCCAGGATTCGAACCAAGGAAACACTGGGCCGCCTGCAGCGGAGCGCGCGAACCTAACCACTCGGCCACGGGGCCAGCCCCGATTGATTTTGTTTTTGATGTTTTAAAACACAATCAGAAATGGGTGTCACAAAGTTCTTTCAAAATGTATGGAGATCTTCAAAATCAATCTCCATACGTGGGGCTTGAGGACTCTCGCATCACTAAAAGTTGATGCCACCGTCACCCCGGAGCGTGACCCAGGAACCCCACCGTCAACCCCGAGTGTGACCCAGGGACCCCTCCCCCCCTTCCCCTGCGACGTGCCTGAGGAGTCCACCTACCCCGGGGACGTGACTCGAAGAGTAACCCGGGACCTCGCCTCCCCTAGGCAGTGATCCGGGGACACTGCCTCCTCTCGGCACGTGAACTGTCACCCTGCTTCCCCTGGGGCGGGATCCGAGGACCCACTCTCCCTCGGGTGGCGTGACCAGGGACCCTGCTTCTCCCGGGGCGTAATACTGGGACCCCGCCCCCCCGCCCCGCCTCCTCAAGGGACGTGACCCGGGACCTCACCTCTCCTGGGGCATGACCCAGGGACACCACCTCCTACAGGGAAGGGACCTTGGATCCCGCCTCCCCCGGGGCGTGACCCGTAACCCCGCCTCCCCCCCCAGGGCGTGACCCCAGCCCACGTGTCAGGCCGGGCTGAGCCGGGCGGAACCAATGGGCGCGCCGCGGCGTTTCCGGCGGGACGCTTAGGGCGGGAGCCGAGTCCGCCACCAACGGAGGTCCCGAGCGGGCCCGCGTCCCGCCATGAAGTTTCGAGCCAAGATCGTGGACGCGGCCTGTCTGAACCACTTCACGCGTGAGCGCGGCCCTGGGCGGTGCACAGGAGGAGGGAAGGGCTGGTGGACAGGAAGGAGGCGGCACGCGCGGTGGGGTGCTCGGGGCGGGGCGGCGCGGGGCCGCGGAGGATGGGGTGGGCGCGGGTGGCGACTCGCGGGCCGGAGAGCAGGTCCCGAGGGTTGTTCTAAAACCTGACTCGGATCTCCTGGCTTTGCTTCTTAAACCGGCCGCTGGCCCAGGAGACACCGTTATCTGGCGCAGGCACCCGCTCACGGTCCGGCCCCCTTGGTCCTCGCCCGACTGCGCCTAGCCTTGCGCTGGCCGCTCTGCCACAGCGCCCGGTGGGCCACAAGCGAGTGGCGAACGAGGGAGTCCGTCCACTAGGTTCCCTTGGTTTCCTTGTTCCAGCACTGATGGTGTGTGCCCCGTCCCTCGCAGGGCTGTTGGGAGGCTGACATGACTTCAGCGGTATTAAAGTGCTGTCCAGTGGATGTCACTGTAAACCGTTCTCTTTCCACCGGGAAGTTGCACCGTGTTGAACTACTTCTGCAAACTAAGTTGGCCCCGGGGACACTGGATGTGCTTCTTAGTAAATCCTTCCTTTGTGCCCCTGCTGTAGGAGTCAGTAACATGATAGCCAAGCTTGCCAAAACCTGCACTCTCCGCATCAGCCCCGATAAGCTGAATTTCATCCTCTCGGACAAGTTGGCCAGTGGAGGGGTGAGCATGTGGTGTGAGCTGGAGCAGGTGAGCCGAAGCTCCCGAGGGGCCTGCGGACTTCTCCCGAACGCGCTGGGAAGGACGCTGATGTCCCTGCTTTTTCTCCCTTTAGGAGAACTTTTTCAGCGAATTTCAAATGGAAGGTATCTCCGCAGCAAACAATGAGATATATTTAGAGCTAACATCGGAGAATTTATCTCGAGCCTTGAAAACTGCCCAGAATGCCAGAGCCTTGAAAATAAAGCTGACTAATAAACACTATCCCTGCCTCACAGTCTCTATAGAGCTGGTGAGTAGGAGGGGGCGTTTGTGAAACTTCCCTGAAGGCGTAGAAGTGGTTATCAGCCTAGGCTTTTTAACAGTATGTGGAAAGCTAATTGGTTTTATCAGAATGAAATTTTATTTTATTTAACTTAATTTTATTAAAATTTTTATTTAAAATGTTTAATATAAAGTTTATTAAAATTTATTTTATTTAAATTAAATTTTATGAAAATTTCCATTGGATTCGGTTCCTCATATATAAATGGCATTGTGATCGTATAACATTCAACCAGGATGCTGTCTTTTCCTACACAGTAATACTTCTGTATCTTTCTTCTCAATCTCCGTATCCCAGCATCTCCGTTTCTTTTAGGGGTATTGTCACCTAGTTAAAAATCATGGTTTCTATCCATTTTCACCTTTGGAGTGTCCCCCCTCCACATCTACTGTAAGGCCTTTCCCTGACCTCTTGTTCTCGAGTGGCACATCTGTCTTCCACACTACTCCCAGAGGAACTTAATGCACAGCTCTCCTCAGAACACCCCCCACAGGCTCTCGCTGCTCACAGACTGAAGTTCATGTTTCTTAACATAACGTCAAAGCCCTTCACCTATGGCCCAGTCTATCTTGAAGCCAAATTGCCAACTACTACCCTCTGAGTGGTTCCCTGGCTGTGTCCCATTCTTTTCCACCTCCCAGGCTTTGAGTGATGCTGGGGCTTCGAGTGATGCTGGGGCTTCCACTGGGAATCTCTCTCCTTATCGATGTTTGAAGCCTTATCTTCTTTTAGTGCTCAGCGCCAGCACTGCCTCCTCCCTGGCCTTCCCTCATCTTGGCCTCCCCTCCTGTATGTGTTGTGTGTACTGTAGCCATCTTACGTGTGAGCCTTGTGTTCAGTTTAACAGTCTCTGTGGAAGAGGGGTCCTCAGCTTTTCTTCACAACTTCATAACTCTGCAGACAGGCAGTTCTTAGAGCTAATCATAGCATTTCATGTCACAATGTAAGTTTGGTGTGTTTCTTCAATTGCTTAAGGAAAAGCATGACAGTCACATATAATGCTTTTCTATCTAAGAGTACAGGATGCTTTGGTTTATTATGAGTCTCATAGAAGCCCCTGGACCTAGATATAGATAGTTTTATCCTTTCAGCACGGTGGACATGCAGCACACTGAATGTCCTGTGCACACAGAATAGTCTCTAAGTTCCTTCAACATAGCAAGTTTTCTTTTGCCTCATGACTTCACATGTGCTATTCCCCTTGCCGGGTACACTGTCCCTCTAGTCCCCATCTTCCCGTGCCTGCCTGCTCCTCCTTGTTCTGGTACGATCTGAAATGTCACCTCTCAGAGAAGCCTTTCCTGACCTCCCAGTCTAAGACCCTCTCACGTGCTCACCTGGTTGCTGTTTGCTTTTCCTCAAGGCCATCACAATTTTGTGTATTGTATGTAGCTCAGTTTCATGTGTTTGTTTTCTTGCTTATTGATCCATTTGTACCACTGAAATGTTGAGGACCTTGGCTTATTCACCACGCTTCCCAGCTCCTAAAAGGACCCAGCGCAGAACAGGCATGCCATATATTTGTTGAATGGACTTTTATGAATGAACTGAGAACATCCCATTTAGATTTGATATCAACTTTTTTTGTCCTTCACTTCTGTTTTCTTTTAATATTGATGTTATAAAAATATTTTTTAATTCTTCCCTTGGCAGTTATCTGTGTCGAGCAGTAGTCGCATCGTGACACACGACATTCCCGTAAAGGTTATTCCTAGAAGATTATGGAAGGATTTGCAAGAACCTACAGTCCCAGACTCTGATGTGAGTGATGCCTGGAGTCCTGTTGTTCATCACATGTTAAATGGTGTGATTTGAATTTTCTGGTTTTAGTTACAATCTTAGAGTATATTTTGTTTGACAGTTCCATTGTATGTGTAAAGAAAGTGATACTCATTTTTAAAGGATACTCCAGAAAAAAATTGGTATACTTGCCTTTTCCTCTTTACATAAAACATCTTAAAACAGTGCTGCATATCATAGAAACACCATACTCTTTACTGATAGGAGAGTGTCTTGCTTACTAGTAGTGCTTAAATACAGCAAAACTAAAGTAGTACTTTGAACGATAGTCATTTCTATCGGGAGTGATGGCCTTAGGTACCAGTTTGGGTCTCACAGACCTTGATTTTCCTCGTCCTGTAAGGAGCCATGTCCGGGATGTGTGTAAGAGCCAAGAGGAAAGTCTGCTTCAGTCCTACTACGGGAATCTTGGAGCCACTGAAAACAAAAATGATGCCACAGGGTCCTTTGCCTCTTGCTCGTAATTTATTGAAGAAGAAATTGTGAAAATATACTGGATAGAATGTTTCCTTGACTTTTACTAAAAGACGTCTACCCTGGGATAAAGCTAGCATCATATCAAGCACTGTTACAGCCTGCTCTGAGTGCTGATGCAGGGCATTCTCACAGTACCTCTTCAGAGGAGACAAAGGCCCCTGAGTGGGTGTGCATCCCTCAGAGGAAGGCCTCCCACCGGTGCTTGAGTCTTATTCTCCTCAGGGTGTACGGGGGCATCTCAGCCGAAGGACTGCAGTCCTGGAACCAGAGAATGCCCACATGGCCATCGTCACCGAGGTAACCACAGGCAGGCATGAGTTAGTGAAAGTGTAAAATTGTTTTTCATCTCATATTCAAAAAAAAATTTATTCAGACAATTTAAAAACATAGGATTCCGGAACTTCTAAGCATACACAGAGTCCAAACATAGGTAGTAAGCGCCTGTCAGTACTTGACCATATTAATGTTTTGAATACTTCTGATTTTTCTCATTGGTTGTTTAGGTTAGTATTTATTTACCAGTCTTGAAGACCATGAAGAGCGTTGTGGAAAAAATGAAAAACATCAGCAATCATCTTGTAAGTTGTTATTTCTTTAGAAAAGAGCTTTGAAGTATTTGGTTTAGGCTGTGTGTCCTGAGAGGAAACCTTGCCTGCCCAAGGTGTGGATGCTGCCATGTGGTGCGCACAGGTGTGCAGGTTCCCCTCACTGAGGCCTGCTCTGGGGTCCTGGCCTGTTGTTGAGAGTCTGCAGTTTTACAGATGCCCTTAGAAGCCTGTTCTAGTGCTTTCCAACTCTCCTTCACTGGCAAAAGCTTTTGTATTTGCCTTGATCCCTTACATTTACATTTGTAGTATTTTAAGAATATGTTTGACAGTTCCGGCTTTCTTTCCTTGTGTTTTGGACAGAAGATTACACGTTTTATCTGCTAATGTGTATTTTTTTATGACTGATAGTGGCCATGAATTGCGTGTCCTCTCTATTTGCCAAATGTCTCAGCGAGCCCAGGACAAAGATCCCCCGGACAACACCCATCTTAACTCTAAGCAGCTCTCATGCCAAGTAGGCAGGCACGTTTATTTCTCTCTTTACTTTTGTGGAGGTCTGCCAATGTCATGAAATGCTACAGTATGTGACTGACGGTGAATTGTATGGATAATCCTCATTCACAGCTTGGGTTCTCCTGAATTCTTTCTTCACTCACCCCTCAAAAACGCATTTGATGATGTCCTTGAGTCTTTTAAAAACCACTGTCCACCTCATGAAGTGTAGACATTCAGTCTTCACCATCTGCCAGGCCTTGTCTCCTGTCACATAGCCACACCCTCCCTGCAGAACCTTTCTGGACTCGATCCTTCCCCACGACGTCAGTTCTTTCCAGGTTCTGTCTCTGCCACTCACACTCAGTTTCTTCTCTCCCGTCTTCCCCTGGAAAGCACTTAGCCATTCTCACTGTTTGTCGTAACTGCCAGGTCTCCTCCCCACCGCCCTGGCTGTGAGACCCTCCTCCGCTGAGCTGCTCTGCTCAGTGCTGCATGATGAGTTACCTGGTAATATCTTGGAACCCCTCCTGAACTGCCCGCTTCTTGAAGAGGGAAACTCTGTCTTAACCGTCTTTCATTCCATCCCCCTACGGTGGGACTGCCACTCAGTAGGTAGGTAGTAAGTGTTGTTGCATGGGCCTGGGATGAAGTTTAGCTTCAAGAGATCTTTGGAATTACAGCAGTTTTCTGAAGCCTGGGAAATATTTATGGGCCGTTTTGTCTCCACAGTTGTGCTCACTTAAGAGTTAATTTTCTTTCATAACTTAATCTTTATGGATTTCATTTTAATTTACAATCAGCTTCCCATGAAGCAGTGTGCGCTCTGCTGACATTGGCATTCTCCTGTGACTGCCTTGATGTTGATCCAGTTGTCAGCCTGAACGCTTCCTCTGGGGATTGCGTGAGGACCTTCAGAGAGGTTCAGAGAGGCCCAGGAGAGAAAAGTCAGGGCAATTAATCCAAGGATCTAATTGTTTGTTCTTTCAGTACAATAGAAATGAGTCAGCAAAGTAGCTTAGATAGATAAAGTCATCAGAGGTATTTTTCTTCTCTCTGGAGTGCTTAAAAACAAATAAAAATTTTGTAGAGTGGCTACTGCAATCTGGAATACTAAATGGAAAGTTATCAAATGTAGAGAAAGTTAGAGTAGCCAAGTGCATAATGAGATCTCCCTGGGTAACCAGAATGCTGTGTTTGAAGATTACAGAGAATTAAGGAAAATGAGTGGGACTCAACACATTAAAAGTATCCACCATCCTGTGGGAGATACTCAAGCCACCCTCGTAGAGACTCTCATTCTTTCCCTTACTTCCTTTAATGAGATGTGACCGATGAGGGTGTAGCTGTGTGTGTGACTCGTGTAGCAGCAGGAAAAGTGAGCACAGACACTGGGAATCTACATCATGTTTTAAGAAATTGCTTCTTAAATACTAATGTGCATGGGAACCCCCTGGGCTGGGCAGGAGACTGAGTTTCTGACAGGTTCAGAGATGCTGACCCTGCCTGGCTTTGCACCACGTTGGGTAGCAGTGCTTTGTAATAAGAGCTGTGCTATGTTATACCTTAAATATTGTCTCAGAAACACTGCCTCAGAGTGTCACAGGATCAGCCTGGTGGGTAAAACAAGGGAATCCAGGTGTATGGGTGAGAGGCACCATGATGTAGTGGCCAAGGTGAGTCCTTGGAGCCGTACAGACACTCCGTAACTCCCAGACCTTCTCCCCACCGCCCTGGCTATGAGACCCTTTTCCACTGAGCTGCTCTGTTCCGTGCTGCATGATAAATTACCTGGTAATGTCTTGGAACCCCTCCTGAACTACCTGCTTCTTGAAAAGGGAAACTCTGTCTTAACCATCTTTCATTCCAGCCCCCCCATGGTGGGACTGCCACTCAGTAGGCAGTAAGTGCTGTTGCATGGGCTTGGGATGAAAGTTAGCCTCAGAACCTGGAGCCACTTCCAGCCACCCCACTCAGCTGTGTGTGCCCTGGTGCTGGGTGTTGCCCAAAGTGGGGATGAGAGTGCAGCCATCACAGAGGCTTTGCTCCTTTTGTAAATTGAGAGGTAATCTATGTTAGATGCCCAGTACATTTAGTCAGTATTCCATAAACGGTAGAAAATTATCATTAAGGAAATCATTGAAAGAAGTAACCTCTTATCCAGATTCTTAAGAAATAGAGGATGTTAGTGTGAGTAATGTTCTGGGTAACAATCACAAAATAGACATGAGTGACCAGGGTTCCAAGAATTAGTTGTTTGTTAATTCCTTCAGCGAGTTTTGATTGAATGCTGCCGTGTACCAGACACTGTGTACGGTCAGGGGAGATGGAATCTGATGTTTGATTGCTCAGGAATCAAACTTTTAGGAATTTGAAGAAAACATAAGAACATTTAAGCCTGAAGTCAGTCTAGGACCATCGCAGGCTGCTTTCTTGAATAAATCTTTACTTAGATAAAACCACTGTTTTTCAAAAGCAACGAGAATTTACAGGTAGATATTGAATGTGTGCTCATTTGAGACACATGGGCATACATTGTGTTTAACTTTACAGAGCCCCAGTAAGCAGTCCAGAATATTCACAAGGATTGTTGTATATATTTTATTTCAGTCAAGTATTGTTTCTGGATTTTAGGAGAGTGGACTTAGGAATACAACAGTATATTTGTGGGTCGTGAAAGAATAAGGCTGACAATGAATACTTCCCATTCAAAGGTACATTTACTAGATTATATAGCAAGTAAATTGGGGGGCTCTTTTTCTATTTAATGTTAAAAACCTCAGAAATAAGAGCTCACCCAAGTTAAAAAAATTTTTGGTTTTGTTTCTAGAATGAGAAATATGCAGTTCAACAATTTTAAGGAACGAGAATGAGGAATCTTCAGTTCTCCTGCTCAGTATAGACAGACTTAGCTGCTGCAGAGTGTGCAGAGCAGGGCATCCTCCACTGTCTCCCAGCCCCCATGTCTCCTTGCTGCACCTTTGGCTTGGCTCCTACCAAATGGGACGACTGCGTTTATCTCTCCAGTGGCTGGGTGGCAGGCCTGTGTTACTAGTTGAGCAAAAAGGGAATTGCAAACTGCTGCATGGGCTTTCCAAACATTTACCAGGCTTTAGAAATGGGCAGATAGCAACATTAAAAAGAGAAATGTAGTGTGCCATTGGCAGATTAGCGAAATCTTAAACCGTGTTAGTAGTATAGGTATCTTTCCCTGAACTTCATTTCTAGATTCTGTCCAGTTGAAAGAACCCATTGGTTGGTAGTGGAGCGCAGAGCTTGAAAAGAAAGGGCCCCTCTGTGATCTGTGGAGAAGTCGCAGGCAAGGGAGAGCAGAGTAGGAGGCAGACGCTGTTAGAGGAGATATGAGGGGTGGAGAGAGCCTTGGGAGTGTGGGAGGTGTGGAGTTGGGAGGGGCTGGCATCAGTCACCAAGCCAGTTGTACTGGCAGTACAGAGAGTGCACTGGTGACATGACACTGCAGTTTGTTGAAGTGCTGGAGACCTGACAGCATCTCCAGATCTTTCTGAATTTGGGAATCTGACTTTTTAGTATCTGAGTTTATGTTTTATTTTTATTTATTCATTTATTTTTGGTGAGGAAGATTGGCCCTGAGCCAGCATCTGTGCCAGTCTTCCTCTATTTTGTATGTGGGACATCGCCACAGCATGGCTTGAGGAGCAGTGTATAGATCTGCACCCGAACCTGCAAACTCCAGGCCACTGGAGCGGAGTGCGCAATCCTAACCACTACGCCACCAGGCTGAGCCCCGAGTTTATTTTTTAAATAAAAGGTTATGTTCTCATGAAATTCTAGAGACTTCATGGCTATATTAAATTTGTAGTTGTAGCAAACAGTTTGGCCCATTTATAAAATTAAAGCAATTGGCGAGCTTATTCTAATTTCCACTTTCTCTCCATTCTCCCCCCTCCCATTTTGTAATAGTTGCATAATGTCTACCTTGTCAGAGCATATAATAATTACACGTTATTCTGTCCCCTCAACTCCCACCATTTGGTTTTGGCTGCACAGGGGAAGATAACTCTCACACCTGTCTTCCAAAGCTATACTCCAGCAGATCGCTCCGGAGGGCTTTATGGGAATAGTGGTTCGTTAGTTTTCACGGCTTCACCATGTCAGTCTGGCTGGACATGAAGTCTTGGGCTCACGCTTTCTTTCCCCGTGCCCCATTGTCTCCAGTATGGAGTGTTGCTGTCTGAGAACGATTCCATTCTGATTCGGTCTCGCTTGTGAGTGGCTTGGATTTATTCATGGGGGAAGGAGGCATTGATAGATCCCCGGGGGATTTTTCCCTTTCCTTTGGCATCCAGTTGTTTGGCCATTCCAGGTTCATTTTCCCCATGTGTGGTATCCTTCCCCACGTCTGTCCAAGTCTCCTCCCCGTGCGGAAGGCTCCTGGATAGTCATTAGCACAAATTCTGTTCCTGTGCTTTGCTTTTCTTCTGGAACTCCTATTGCGCTGGGCTTTTCTTCACTATCATATCTGTTGTTTTCCTTCAGATCCTTTTTCTCTCTGATTCGGTTTGGTGATTGTTGTTTTTCGCCTCTCCACCTCATTTTCTCTTCCTGTGCTCGCTGTGGTGTGTGCATGCACATGTCTTCCTTCTAGTTTAGTTTCTGCTGCTGACATTTTCCCTTGTATTTCCACTTATTTCCTGAGCTCTGTCAGTTCTTCATGCAGGCTGGTCTGCATGCAGGCTGGTCATCTCATTTCTTGAGCTTCTCTAACTCTGACTTACCTGTCCTCTCGCAGCTTCCGTTGTTCTTAGTTTCTTCCAGCTCCTTCTGGAATCCTGAGCTACACTTTGCATCTGCTTTGTGCGTGGCTCTCTTGTCTCCAAGTGTGCTCTTTGGCCAGTGTTATTTCTGTCTCGTTTCAGAATATCTTGGTTTGGGGTTTGACCACAGTCCTTTTAGGAATCCCCTTTTAGGAGGAGTTTTCGTTTCAGCTGTGAGAGTGGACCAGGCTAGTCTAGCTTCATAACTCTGGGGTTCTTGATTCCGTCGTCACCACAGACTGTGAAAGCACAGAGTCTCTTCCACAGCCGCCTCTCCAGGACTGGCCGAGCCCTCGCCCTCTTCCCCCTCCCTCTGTCTCAACCCCAGGTGCCCATCCTGTTCACCTGGGGCTTTTGCTCCCGAGATTTCCTCTTAGCTCCCTCTGGCTCTTCCCAGGAGCCCCGGGGGCCAGGTCTCCCCGATGCCCCCTTGTCAGTCTCCTGGCAGACAGAGTTCCCCCAGCTCCACCTGTGTTCAGCTCTCCCTGCTGAGTTCTCCACTCTGAGGGGCTCCTCTCCTTTGGAGACTTTTGGAGATTTCTGAGTTCCTGTTTCCCAGGCCTTGTCTTCTCTCTGTTGCTGATGCTGCATGGGTCTTGGTGCCATTGGAAGTGTTGTAGGGTTTTGTGGGACTACCTTGTACCTGGTTTGGTGGAAGGTGATATCCATTGTTTTCTTTTTGTGCTTTCCTTTTCTTTTTTAAGATTGTGTAAAATACTCAATTTGCAGATTATTGAAGCAAACCTAAATGGAGAATTGAACTTGAAAATAGAAACTGAACTAGTGTGTGTTACAACTCATTTTAAAGATCTTGGAAATCCTCCATTAGGTAAGTTTTCTGGTGGGTTATGTTTTGCTTTTGATAAATTGTTTCAGCTGACACACCTTACTGAAGTTTCTAATAAGAAAAGGTTCAAATTTCGTTGACTGTATTTCACACTTGGGGAGAGAACCAAGAATTGAGACTGGAGACCTGCCAGTGCAGCCAGTGGAAGACTAGCCTACTGGGCATAAGGAGCTGTGCCTGCCGCTGAGCAGCTGAGGGACTGGCTCAGGGTCTGTGAAAATGGGCACCAGCTAAATAATCTCCAAGAGCCCTTTCAGCTCTTAAATTCCTGTTTCTGCTACTAAAGATTTTGGTTTCTTACCTGGAATGTGCTCAGAAAGGTAGACCACATTTCTTATTTTCTCCTACATTGGTCTCTTTAATACTTACAAAATTAGATTAGCAAATACAAACTTTTCTCATGTGATCAAATTTTTGTCTCATACAAGGTGATAAGGGACTACAGAATCAGTTCAGTAAGCAGTGGCCGATAGGGTGATTGACCGCATTAGTTCAGGGGGTTAGAATCAAGTGCTTCAGAGCTCCCAGCGGTGGGCAGTGCAGTTGGAGAGGTGCTCGAGCCCGGAGCGAGGTGAAGGACCAGGAGGAGTGTTCGCTAATAATGTGAAAACCGGTTTAGACATGCACGTGTTCCAAAACAGGTGTAATAGGCCCTTGCCACTGTAGAATTAAAATTTATTACTACCAGTTTGCTTATTACAGACACATTTTAGCATAGCATCATGAAAGGTTTTTACTTTATAGTGATGGGCGTACCCTTGCAGCAAAATCAGTCTGTATGATCAAGGCGTTGATAAGTTGTGCAATGACTGATTTTGGTGTTGCTTGTTTTGCTTATTTTATTAAATATAGAGAGGGTCTTACCTTTAATACTTTCTCAGAAGATTAAAGTACGTTTTCTTTTCATTCCCCTTTAGAAGAGAGGCCTTACATTAGCTCTGTGCATTTCATCTTTTAAATATGTGTGAGAGGACTAATTGATACATTTTTTTTTACCTAAAGGGAGAGACTGGGTCGTATTTCAGGTCCTTGTAAATGGAGATTCCCTGGAAATTAGCAGAATATTTTTAGAGTCAGGGCTTAATGAATGACTACATTTACATCTTGCTGTATTTCTCCAGGCTGCTGAAATCAGTGGTAGTGTAAATCATTTATTTAAGTAAATGGTCATTGTGCTATCTCTGGGTTCCATTACTTCTGAAGACTTTGTATTTTAAAATGTCGTTCTTGTCATTTTAGCCTCTGAAAATGCTTCCCAAGCTAGAAACCCAGAACAAATGGCTGAAGTGCACATAGACATTAGGAAGCTCCTGCAGTTTCTTGCTGGACAACAAGCAAATCCTACAAAGGCCGTATGCAGTGAGTTTGCGTTTCCATTTGCTTTTCAGCTTTCATATATTTTAATCCGCCGTAGTCTCACCCATTGTATACAGTCTTGCGAATGCAAAATACAGCTCAGTCACATGGGCTCCAGTTTTCTAGGGCAGTCAGGTGTTTTGGGTTTTCCCAGATTCAGAAGTACCTAGAGGTGCAGCAGGAAACAGCTGCGGGCGCTTGGCTCCTGGCAGCCTGGAGCTGTGTGGGCCTGGCAGACGGGTCTGGGCTGCTTCACTGGCTGTCCTGTGTGGGTCTGTGCCTGGAAAGAAACTTTGGGAGCATGGGTGCTGACGTCCCGGTCCTGCCATGGTACTCTAACCTCATGCACGTGGAGTCCCTCATGCCGTTTGGCTTGGGTTGAAGTTCCCAGCATGATGCTTTGTTGCCTCCCCGTGTCTAAGCCTGAGCAGTTTCTACAGTTGTCCCGTATCTCAGTGTCTGTGCTTCCTCTCCACTCCTGGCTTTCAGCGAGTCTCTTGATTCTGGTTGGCCTGTGTTTCTCAGCCTCACACCTCCTTAGCACCCTTCATTCATTGCCTGCACATGAGGCGGGACTCACTTGGCAAGAATTTTTCAAGGCTCTGTCTGTCTCTGCTACTAAGATCACAGCAACTGAAAGGGAGCCGTGGCCTTGACACCTTTTATATGACTACTCTCAGCCACCAGTGGACAAAGCTGAGAAGGGTGGCCCAGAGGTATACCTAATAATCATCAGATCGTCAGCACTCTGTGGAGAAGGAATAGAGAATTCTAGGGCTCTTCAAGGAATGACAGTCCTTTAGAACGAGAGACACGCAGAGAAGCAGAGGAGACCAGAGAGGAGAGACCATAGGAAGGCAGTTACTGCTTTGGAAAGGCATTAGATAGGGGATAGGGCAGAGGAGGAGGTGGTGCAGAGGACAATGGGCCAGGGATAGGGAATGAGGAGCTGGAATGGCTGCATTCGGGGCACTCTTAGGGGGAGGTACCATTGTCTGCCCGTGCTGCATCTTGAGAAACGTTGGCATGGACTGTGGCACATTTCTATGGCTGCGAGTGGTGGGAGCCATGCTTCAGCGCAGGGTCCTTACAGATTTAAGACAGGGCTTCTCAAAACGCCAGCGTGCATAGCAGTCCCTGGGGATCTTGCTGAGTGCAGGTGCGTATGCCCAGCTCTGCATTGCTAACAGACTCCTGCTGGTGCTGTGCTCTTGGGCCTGGCAGCCAGGGTTTGAGTAGCAAGAGTGTCGGCTACCCTCCCGTCTGCATCATGGATCACGGACCGTGGGGGCTGCTGCCCCAGCTGCACTGTGTCAGACCTTGAGCACATTGTGGCCAGGAGACAGAGGAGTTGTTTGTTATCAGCGAGGCAGCCGACTGAGCCACCTGTGCTCTGGGAAAGGTGGCTTTGGTGTACCCGAATGTAGCAGAGAGACGGACCAGCAAATAGTGACATAGCAAAAATTGAATCTCTCCTACCTTTTTGTTAGTCCCTCAAACCTCCTTTTCTGCCCGTCGTTTCTGTCTCTGTGGGTGGCTTCCTCTAGGTGTTCCGCCTCTGGGGTCCTCTCCCTGATACCCTCACTCCACCCACCGCCTCTGTGTCCAGTGCCTCTCCTGGGGAGTCTGTCTTCCCGCTGGTCCTCTGTGGTCCTGTCCTCACCTTCCATTCTCCCGTGACTGGGCTCTCTGCGGCACAGCTGGGTTCTAGGCTTTTCTCAGCACACTTAGGTCACTCACCGGCGAGAAGCTGCTTTTTCCTGGAAGGACGCTGATTTGAGTAAATGTGATTACCAAGATGTCTGCCTTGTGGGTTTTTCACCAAAGGCTTGGCACCCAGCTTCACTCTTCCTCTCGCCACTGGCTGTGGTTGAACCCGTCTGAGCAAGGCTGTCATTCAGCAGGAACTAAGCTGTAATGGGGGAGAGCAGAGACCACAAACCATTTGCCTCCGGTGAAGCCGGTGCTCAGGGAGAGGACAGAGCACCATTAAGACACCTTTGATGGTGGCCCAGGGGGAACAGCTGGTCTCACATGTTGGGGTGGAGTGTGTGCTGGAAGGGGTCTTTACAGTCATGGGTTTTCTTCTCTTCCTAGATATTGTGAATAACAAGATTGTGCATTTTGATTTGCTGCATGAAGATGTTTCCCTGCAGTATTTCATCCCTGCGTTGTCATAGCACCACTTTCCGGATTTGGGAGCTCAGGGACCTTGGTCATGATGGGAGAGGCAGGAGGGTGACGTGTTCTAAGTCACTTGTCTGTGTCCTTACAGCACAAATCCTACACATTTTACTTATTTTTCCCTCTATAATATTTTAACTAAAAATTGAGTTAATGAAACACATGTAAACATATTGGATAAACATATTACTTCATGTTACTTCATTGTTCTCATGTCTGTTTTGTTTTGCTTTTAAGACATTGAAAAGAAAAGAAAGAATTTATCCAGGCTTGAAATAGCACTTTCTTATTAAAGTTGTGAAAATCCTCCTGTATTTAGAATTGATGTAGTAATCAAAATTTGTAAAAGTTTGTTGAGCACTTTTTTCCCCCAAGGCCCTATCTCCAACTCGGTGTATTGTAGTGGATAGTCAGTTTTTGCAGACACAGACCTGAGAACTTAGGTTTCCCTGTGCTTACCTCTCCTGGCTCCGTCCCTCGGAGCCTGATAAGACAAGGACAGCCCTTCTGCCACCTCGGTTGCTGAGAGCGTCGTGGGGTGTCCTCTGCAGTGTGTGGAGCCTTATTGTGATGCCCTTGAAGACGAGAGCGCCCCCTTCTGGTGCTGTGCAAGCTGGCGCAGCCAACCCAGCTCCCAGCATCTCCCTGAGGCTGGTGTTGGTCCCAGATTGTAATCCCTATACTTCTTGCTTCCTCAGTGCGTTGGGTCTGTCATTCTGGAGGGAACACCCATGTCTTTAGAGGAGGAACAAACAAGACTTCTCAGTTAGTATCTGTGTTCAGTGAGGGGACCCCATTCCTGTTGTTATGTCCCAGTTGTTTCGGCTCCTAGTGGATCTGCTTTCTCATTCTCCCTGGGGCATATTCCATCATATTTCCTGTTATGATTGAATCTCTCATGTCCTGTGGAGGTGGACATCATAAACATTGTCTTAATGTCACGTTACAAAGTTGAGAAATGAGGCAGTTGCTTAGGATGAGAGGAAGAAATGGGAAATCAGCAAAACTGAAAAATTCTTTTATGGCTTTTTCCTATTATTTGGTAAAACCAGTGCATTGGGATGACTCTTCTGATGCTTACTGTTAGTTCAGATGGGATATAATATTTTGTTAAACTAACACTATAAAATCAGAATGTCCTTTTAATTTTGAAGCCTCTCTCCTTTCTTTGGCTTATATGAAAAGTAATTCCCGCTGCCATGATAAAATTTAAAAATCATGATGCACGTCGAAGCAATACCTGAAAACAGTTTTATGAAACTTAGATTTCTGTTAAAGAAAGTGTGTTAGTGACTTACCAATCTGGAAAATTGGTTACTTCTGATTATTTAAATGATGATTTTTTAATGTATAGTGAAAATAAAATACTATTTTGTAGTGTAAGTTTATAGTAAAGAACATATGTCTTCATCTGCATTACACAAAATGCCCTTGGTTTTCTTTTCACAAGACTTTAACATGCATATGTTGGCTTTCTGTTATTGGGTGGTCCTTAGGAAGACTCCTGGGCAGGACCTGTGCACATCCGAGCACCTCAGCCATTCTGAGATTCTGCAGTGTGGCTTCTTTATTTGGCAGAGGAGATTAGGTGAGCTGCCCCAGGCCACACAGCCAGTGGCAGGGATGGGATTAGAATCGGGAATTCTGACCAATAACTCTTTCCCACGCTCTCCTGCTAGGTGACCAGAATAACGAATCCTACTTTTCAAAGTTAGCATTCACCAATCATTTTATGAATCTGGAAAGAGTGTCTTAGTTTTAAATCTGCTTGTAGTAAAGTAGGTTTACATGCAATTTTTAAAACTTGAAACCAGATGTACTTTCCCTCAGGTCTGTATAGTGTTTATTTAAGTAATACCTAATTTTGATGACTGTATGGATGGTTCAAGATTTTTCTCTGGGTGGGTGTGGCCAAAGGGGCCTTCCTCAGGAGTCAGGAGCCTGGGTCTGTTTCTTGCTCCCGGCAGGACCGCCTCTGCCTCTCAGAGAGCCTCAAACACACACAGGTGGATCTTTCCTCTGGTGCCCGAGGGGCTACTAGAAACCACAGATGTCTGGAATGGACAGTGCTGCTTTATCGAATAGTATACCAAGGCAAAGTTTTTGTTAGGTTAAGAAATAGCAATTTAGTCCATTTAGAGGAATGAACATAATTTGAAGAATTAACTTATTTCACGACCAGCATCTCAAAGTGTTGACGTCTTTTTAAAATAGCTTTCTGGGTTTGGGAGACACACTTTGCTGGCCGTAGTGGTGCAAGAGTCTGCTGTGTGGAGGACTGTCGTAGGTGCTGTGCTGAGGCCCGCCTTCCTTCGGGAGCCACGTCTGAAGCTAAGTGTTGGAGCCATCCTGTGCCGGGACAGGGATCTTTAAGAGTCTCTGATCCAGCAGCTCGTGACTAACATCTGTGTGCCCGTCATCCTCCCTGCAGGGAACTGCTTACCCACAATGGTCCCATGGGGGACCCCACTCTTGGGGACCTGGAATGTGGCCTCAGCATTAGTCCTGGGTTGGGATTTTGGCTCTGCTGCAGGCACTGAAGGTGTTTAGTAACATTCATGGTGGACGTTGCCAAATGAGCAGAGCATCATTGTGAAGAGCTGCAATTTTTTTTTTTAAAGATTGGCACCTGAGCTAACATCTGTTGCCAATCTTTTTTTTTTTCCTTCTCCCCAAAGACCCAGTACAGAGTTGTCTGTTCTAGTTGTGAGTGCCTCTGGTTGTGCTGTGTGGGACTCCGCCTCAACATGGCTTGATGAGCTGTGCCATATCCATGGCCAGGAGCCAAACCAGTGAAACCCTGGGCCGCCCAAGGCGTGCAGACTTAAGCACTGGGCCATGGGGCCGGCCCCCGAAGAGATGCAGTTTTGTCCTTACATATGGATTCTAATGAGGGTCTAAAAGGAAGCTTGAGCATCTCTGGGTTTTTATAGCTTCTGCTCAGTGCAGCCGTTGAAACAGGAGGTAAGAATCACTTGTTACGACCAGTAATCCCCGAGATAATTAGGGAAATACATGAGGCCCCTCAGGCACTGCTGGTGGGAGTGTGAATTGATACATCACTTTTCAGGAGTCCACTTTGGTATTTATTATAAATGGAAAGCCTTTAAAAGGGTGTGTACCCTTTGAACCAATACTTCTGGTTATAGGAATTTACAAAAGAGAATAATCAAAGATATTCTAGTACTATTACACTGACAAAACCTGAAAGGGGATTGTTTAAATAATCTATGATTTGACACATATTTCATACTCAAATAATGTTACAGGAAAAATGTACTGATATGGCAAGATGTTTATGACTTATATAAATTTAAAAAAGCAGGTCAGACATTAGTATATATTGTCTGATCCCAGTTTGGAGAATAATAATATATGTGTGATAAAAAAGATTGGGAAAATATACAGCAATATTTAAACTTGATTATTTCTGGATGTTTTATTTCAATCTTTGTAAACTTAAGTATTTTGTAAAAGTTTTATAATCAGCTTTGTAACAAAAAATAAATTATATTTTAAGAGACTGAGTAATATTTATTATTTGAATGCAGTACATAATCAACGGGCAGTTACAGTTCCCTGAACATTGAACTTTAGACTCTTAATTTCCACAGCACATCCTTATTTTCATAAGTAGAAACTAAACTTTTATTAGTCATGTTGAAATTATAACAGGTTCAAAATACTGAGTCTGGATCAATCAGGTAACATTGCATCGTGAAATAATTTCTCTGAGCCCCAGGGTGAATGAGGCCGAGTCAGCGTGTGTACCGAAGTCTTTGTAGTGAGGGGAGAATGACCAGTTACTAGGTTACAGGCTAAGGGACTCAGGGAGACACGGTAGACCAGGGGCTTCACCGGTCACTCAATGACAAGAAAGATGACCCCAGCAGTAGCACGAAGAACAGAAGCCACCTTCCTGAGATCCTGTCCTCTCTGCTGTCACGCTCCCCTGACCGAGCTGAATTAACTGTGCTCAGCACAGAAAGGGCCCTGATTCCACATGTCGGGGAGACGCTGGCCCTTTCTAGCATCCTAATCCTGGGTCTTAGAGAGCCGGCTTCTGTACCGGTGACTAACGCTGCTCCCCACCGGCGGTCGGGAGAGGTCCAGGCACTGCAGGCCCGGGCACTTTTCTGAATTGTGAAGTACATAAAACCGTGAGAAATGGGGCTGTTCTAGTGAGTCTGGGCTGCCACCCAGTGGCTGCCATGTCCAGTGGCACCCAGGCAGGCTTGGTCAGTGCTTCCCAGCACAAGGTCAGGACAGCCCTGTGTTTCCAGCAGATGGAGAGTTCAACATGTAGGCTCTTAGAAAACAGTTAGGTGGCTTCTTGAGGGAGGGAAGCCCAAGTCAGGTTTTCCGAGTGGGTTTCCTCCCCTCACAGGAAGAGAAGTGGAGGAGCAGACAAGACCAGGTCTAGGGCTTCACCTAAGGCTGTTCAATTTCCTCTTCCTTTTTTCAGTGTTTGAATAAACCTGCCGAGGACCTAGGGGCATGGGAGGTAGCAGGGGAGGTGGGACAGGAGCCCCGCTAACCCTCGCCCCAGGGAGACAAGCAACTCCCATCACTGGCCCCCAAGCAGCCCTTCATTGGTCTTCGCCAGAGTCTAGAGCACACAGTGTAATGCTCAGTGTGACTTTTGAGTGTTTGGTGGCTCATCTGTTCCTAAATGACATAGGTGGACCTCCTTTCACCTTGGGCGCCTCTGAAATAAACAGGAGAAACTGGTGGCTCCAGCTCACCTCTGTAGGGGATCTTAGAGGGGCTGTCTGGCCAGGGACCGTGGACTTGTCCTGAATCTGCCTTGCACGGCAAATGCAGTATTTGATTTACATCGCATGATCTAGATTGACATAAATAGCAAAGGTTTCTAAAGATGATTTTATTCATATTTTATGATATCGGTTATCAGTATCAAATAACATTTTTATTTGGTGTGGCTTTAGGAGAGAAACTACTCCAGATAAAGGATAAGGGTTGAAAGCAAGGCTGGCGGGTAGGGGTGGGCATGGGATGGGGCTGAGATGATACTGACAATCATCTGCTACTCAAATTTAAAGACACGTATTCTAGAGCCTAATCAATTCCCCCATAGATTACGTGTGTTGAGCTTTGCTTAATAATTGCATTGGCACACGATTAAAGCAAAAGTGGTTATGTTAATTTCCTGCTCATAATGCATTTTTGAGAGAGAATAATCAAAATGATCATCAAACCCTTGAGTGCAGAAAAATCAATTCCATTATGACAATCATTGTATCCCTTCAGTGGGATTGCTACAGACAGAGAAGAGAGGAAGAGGAGGGGCCAAGGAAGGGGAGGGGGAGTAGGGGAGAGGGAGGGAGGGAACAATGGGGGGGGTGGGAGAGAGGAAGGAGAAGGAGGAGGGAGGGAGAGACTGGAGAATGGCTTTCATCTCCTACACTTCAAGTGGCCAAAGGACCAAAGGCATTTGGAGTCAACCTATCAAGAAGTTTGAATACCGAGCTATGGATATTTAATTTTATTTTGAGGCCAGTGGGGAAAATGGGAGATTGTAGAAGAGATAGCTTCCATTTATTAATTTAACAATTATTTACAAGTTGTATAAGACAAAAGTTCCTACTTTTAGTCCCAGGTATAGCAAATTTGTGTTTTCTCCAGCTTGAAAAATGGCTTTAAAAGTGTCCTGTGATGGCCCTCCATTACGAATGACAGAGTGCCCCACGATATGTCACGCAGTCACCATATTTTAACAACTGTGTTTACTTTAGTGGAGCTGCTACTGGGACTCACAGATGACTTACATACTTTCCCTGCAGATTAACACTGTTTAGGACATACCCATCAGCCCAGAAGCAGCCCGGAGCATGTGGGAGCGGCTCTTTTGGGAGGAGGCGTGTTTCTCCGGGGACGCTCATGATTGGCCGATTGTCAAGGTGCTAATGGGGTGGGAGGTTCATTGCCCCTCCTGGGACTGAGGAAGGGCTTTCCCTGTGGCTTAGGGCCATTTGTGGGTGTTCTCCCACCTGCTCTTGTTTGCCTGATGTGCTCTGATCTGGGGTGCTGAGCAGGAGGCCTCATGGGAGCCTGTGTGGGACCAGGGTGGAGGGTGCTAATCGGAGCCCTGCCCCTTCTGGTCTGGGTGCAGCCCATTCCTGGGATCAGCTCAAAGGAAGGTAAGTTGATATTTACCAGGATCTTAGCAATTTCCCCTATTTTTGCCACAATTTAATTAGTTACCAAAATTTGCGCATGCACTGTTTGATGCTCTGTGTGCGTTGGGATGAGGAGTGTTGGCAGGGGTGGAGTGTGGTGGGTGCTACAGGAGAGTCAGAGCATCTAAAGATAGAAAATAAGGAAGTGTCTCCAAGATGCCTCTAGGAGCAGAGTGGACATGAAAGTGACTGGCAGTTTTGCTATCTAAGAAGGGAAATGTCAGGCATAGCAATTGCTTATGCAATGAGAAAGTCACACAATGCTGGCCTGCCCGGTTCTTCCCCATTTAAGCTCCGTTTAGAGGTGAGGAAAGCGAGACATGAGGGTCAGGAAGTAGTAACAGTTAGAACCTGGATATGCATTGAGAGCTGAGAAGTAAGTTGATTACTCCTGATAAATATCATTCTAGAATTGTTTTGCACTGTGTATTTTATGTATACACTTGTCTGAGTAGCAAATGTAATGCTCCCCCAAATCTGAAACTACACACCATTTAAATGCCACCTGGCACTTCATGACCTGAGGCCCCAGAGGAGAACAATTCCTCAAGTTTCCCCTCAGGAAGAACCCTGTTGACACAGCAGCTGTCCCTGCCGTTTTTATGCTGTGAATTGTGTGAATAGCTGTGGTTGCCTTTCTGCTTTGATTGTTGAAACTCTTCAGACAACTGTTACCCACTTTCAAGTAGCTGTTTTTTTCTTTTGAACTATGTACGTCTTAAGTACTTAAATCTTTTGTGGAGAAAGGCAGGACTTATTTAGTAAATTGTTACCTCAGGAGCAGTACCAAAAATTGAGTACTAAATCTGAAATACAGTTGCTGGTTAAAAAAAACTTTTCTGGGGGCTGGCCCAGTGGCACAGTGGTTAAGTTCGCATGCTTGGCTTCAGCGGCCTGGGGTTTGCTGGTTTGGATCCCGGGTGTGGACTTACGCACTGCTTATCAAGCCATGCTGTGGCAGGTGTCCCACATATAAAGTAGAGGAAGATGGGCACAGATGTTAGCTCAGGGCCAATCTTCCTCAGCAAAAAGAGGACTGGCAGCAAATGTTAGCTCAGGGCCAATCTTCCTCAGGAAAAAAAATTCTAAATAGGTGGCTTTTATTCATCAAAACTTAGCAAAAACAAAGAAGAGGTGAATAGTTGTATTCTGTGCTTTTTCTTCTGGAAGGCTCTCCTAGGGCTCCTGCCAGCCAGGGGATCTGTTCTGGCTCAGTGACTTCATGCAGAGAAACAGTTTTTCTCCTGTCCTTTCTCCCTTCATCAAGGACTGATAAGATCCTGGTGCATCTTTGACAGTTCCTAATAAGGAGCTTAGATGGTAATTTTTTAAAGGAAACCGTTTAAGTAATTTCATTCGGAATACTTGTACTTAAAGTAGCTTGAAATACTCCACATGACATTGACCAGTTTGCTTTAGAGTGTCTATCCCAGTCTTGCCTTCTGGCATATCCCTCCATCCTCATAGAGATGCAGGGAGCTAGGTTTGGTCCATGCTCTTGCCATGCAGATGAAGTGCAAGGCACACCCCAGGTCGTGGGGGTCAGGCCCAAGGATGTGGCAGAGCAGGAATGCTGCCCCAGCCTCATAGCCCCTCAAGGACCATGATGGGTCCTGGGGACTGGATGCTGTCAGCTCTGCCTGCACCAGCACTGGCCACCAGAACATTCTATGATGATGGATGTTCTGTATCCAGACACTGAGTCCTTGGAATATGGCTATGGGATGGAGAAACAAATTGTTAATCTTTCTTAATTTTAATTAAACTCACGTAGCCCCATGTGGTTATGGCTAGCACGTTGGACTGCATAGGGGTATTTTTTGCTTCAGTCATGTCACTTCTTTGTCCCTTATCATTTCCTAGCATCTTGGGTCAGTTCTGTGGCCTTGCAAACTTGCACCCTGGGCCATTGTTATGAATATGTGTGTTCCTTTTCCCAGCCCCCAACCCTTGAAGGAAAAGGCTAGAGAGCAAGCTACGGGCTTGGGTGTGGGTGCCAGCTCAGCGGGGTGGGTGGCTTGGAAGTGGGGCTTCCTATTTGACAGAAAGGTGACAAATGGACTTCCTTGGAGTCAGAAGAAACCTCAGACTTTTGTAAGGGGCTTTTGTTTGCTAGCTTGTGGGTATTTGATTGCACGTCCTTCTTTCTGTCACTGGTAAAATAGGACAGTACATGTTTCCCCAGATCTCTGAGATTTACCCCCATAAAGCACAGCAGGAAGGAACCCAGAGGTGCTGGCGTGGACGGCTGAGGAGACTTGCGGCGCTGGAGGGAGCAAGCAGGCCCGTGTGTGCAGGACCTGTGTGCTGGCCCAACAGCAACTGCCCTTACACTCACCAGGCAGAGGCTCTGCTTGCTCATGGCCTGTCTGCAGGCCTGCAGCAAACGTCTAGAAAACACGGGATTCAGACAAATTTGCCTGAGCCCGAGCCCCCGCAGGCTGTTCAGTCATCCTTCCGGGACCCTTCTGTGCTCCTGCCTGGGAACCAGCATGTGCCAGCAAACACTCCCACTGCTTGGTGTCACTTTCTTCTCCAGTTATAGATTCATTCATAAACAATTCTGGAGTAGAGGGAAAAACGATCTAGTTTTCTAGGTAAAACACAAAATAAAACGAAGTTTTGTAATATCTTTGTTGCTAAAATGTGGATATAAAGAATTACAGGAACTAACAAAAACTTAAAAAGGAAAGAAAGAATATTTTATCATGGAGAGGACTCCGTCCAGCTCTCCAAATTGCAAAGGAGGAGACAGGCCAGGGGGTGGGAGGCAGCTCATTTCTTTGGTCACACAGGAGGGGTGGAGGTGTGTGGAGAGAGAAGGCTCAGGACATGCCAGGAGCGGAGGGCCAGCTACATGCCCCCTGTTAGTCTTTCTTGTGAAAACTTTTCTGGAAGGTGGCCTGTTCCCTAATGTCGTTGTCTACAGTTACGGCTTTGTAGAAGAGGCTGTGCCATGTCACGCTGCCAGCAGGCAGTCGATGGCAGAGCTTATGATGTCATGCTGCCTCAACACAACACGTGTGTGCTGGTGGACACAGAGCATGGAGAGAGAGGTTTAGAATAAGATCCGTGGTCAGACCTTCTCAGCTTCCGTTTGCACTCTCTCCCTTGGGTCTATTTCAGGCAGACACAGAAACACCCCTACTTAAAGCTCAATAAGAGGAGCTTTCTGAAAGTATTAGGAAAAAAGCTATTTCTGATCAGGAAAATATTATCGGCAGTTTTGGTGTTTTCCCTGTGTGTGACGTGTGTCCTGATAGGAGGTGCTCATGGCCGCAGAAGTTGGAAGCGTTAAGCTCCTCCATTTCTCTGTCTTCTAGGGGATTTAGGAGGAGGCCAGCTGGCTGACTGCAGTGGTTGTGACGGACAGACTCTGGGAAAGTCCTCGGTGCCCAGGTCCCGGGTCTCAGCTAAAGGCATTTCTCGTGACTGGGAAAGGTAAGCTGCCACTGTTCTCAGGGACTCTGATAAGCTGTATTTTATGGTATACATTCAGGAATTTTTCTTTCAAAAGGAATATTCCACTTTTACTTTAGTGGAGAAAGAAATGATGATTTTTCAAGGAGTTGCCCAGATTAAAGAACTGTATGCAGAATTAATTTTAACCCAACTGATGTCCTCCTATTGAGGCTGGGAGAGTGCCCCTGACTTTGGCCTCCAGGCCTGGCCTGTGATGTAGCAAAGACTAACTCCAGACACTGACAGTCTTCGTTAATTTAGGCAAATCCTAAGTCTACCACTTTTCCACTGTTCTGCCGTGAAAGGGTATCAGCTCAGACCTGGCAATCTGGTATCACGCGAGCTCTTAAGGTCACTGCTGGAGCAGTCATCTCCTGAGCGACACTCACGTTTATTTGGGGACTCTGGACAAGCTCTGGTGAGGGAGGTGACAGCTCCTGGATCTTGGGGCCAGTTTCCGAAGTAGACCCTGAGGGAGCAGATGCTGATCGTCTGGAGGTGAGCTCTGAGATGGGACTCTGTGCCAAGAATGGATTTATCCTGAAGGCCTTTTTAGGACTCCTCCAAGGGCTGCCTTCATCCCTGAGAAGTGCCCTTCACTCTTCCTCCAAACGGAGGGTGGCTCAGAGTTCCCAGAACCTCCTGCTGCCCGGCAGCGGACAGAGTCAAGCTGTCTTTCTACTTTCAAGTCCCTGGTGTGGAACCCAGCACAAGTGAGACATCACAGGGACCACAGATCTTACTTCTAACCCTCCCTCTCCATGCTCTGCATCCGCCAGCACACACATGTTGTGTTGAGGCAGTGTGACACCATAAGTTCTGCCATCCAGTGCCTGCTGGCTGTGTTATGTGGCACAGCCCCTTCCACACCCCTCCCCAGGCCCCAGGCTCAGTGAGGTGACCTGCCTCTGGGATGGGGATTCCCGAGCCTGCAGACCTGGTCTCCTGTGGATGAGTGGCTGCTGCAAGCTCTGAGTCACACTGCCTGGGACTGAATGTGCCCCCGTGACCTAGCTGGGGACCTTGGCATGTCACTTCTCCTCCTTACACCCGGGCTTCCCATCCTGAGAATCCGAGCACCCCAGCTTTCTCATGTGCCCACTCCACAGGATCCTTGTGAAGATGAAAGGAGATCCTCCCTGTCGTCAGTGTTTGCGTGGGCATTTCCACCTGTCATGGCTGCCTGTGTCTGTTTACAGATGGTGGCTGGGCCGGGAACATTCAGGCCGCACGCTGATGGGCCTGCTGTATCGTGGTGGGAAAGTTCTTTGTGTTGTGTCATGTCACTGCTGCCAGAAATTGGCTGATTTGGGCTACAGATTTGTCTCCTTGATTTTTCTATTACCTCGTTTTTCTTTTATTCTAAATGCCCCAGCCCCTGCCAACTCCCAAAGCCTTGGTGTTGGCACTATTTGATACACACACATCACTGTTATCGGTTGGCAAGGAATTACCCCTTTTTCCTTAGGAAGAAGGGAAAAGATAAATCGAGGAGGGGGAGTCATCGACTTTATCATAATTTTTTACCTATATGTTTCTAACATTGTAGAGAAAAATAGGTTCATGGATGCAGTAACCATTGTGATGGGTATGAAGAGGCCATTTCTGGAGTTGTGGCCTTTTGGGGTCTCCTGAGTTATTAAGGTGGAGTGGCTGGTCTGATTTGCAGGAGTAGAAGAGGTTTCATTGGTTATACTATGCCCACCATACCATGGAGTTAGGCTTAAAATGTGTGTATGTGTGATTTTCTGTATACGTGAGTGTGTATGTGCATGTGTGTCAGCTTGGGTATGAATGTACCATATCTGTTTGTGTATTTACATGTGTATACACGTGCGAGTGTATGTATGTTTGTGTATGTGTCTTTGTGTGCATGTTTTGTGACTGTGTGTGTGAAGTTGTATGAGAGTGTGTGTGCGCTCTTCTTTTATCTCCTTCCAAGCCCACCTTCTTCCGTGGTATGACCCCCATTTACAGCCAGAATGGTCTAACCAGAATGTGCACATTCCCTCATCTCTAAGCCAGAGGCATCAGACTTCCAGTGTCCCCTGAGGATCTCACAGTATATAAACTTTACTGTGGAGATGTGATGGGGAGTTGAAATCCTGCTGAAGGACCTTAGTAAGTACAATTCCCATGGGGCCAGCCCCGTGGCCTAGTGGTTATATTTGGTGCATCCAATTTGGCAGCCCAGGTTCAGTTCCTGGGCACAGACCTGCACCACCCGTCAGCGGCCATGCCGTAGTGGCATCTCACATTCAAAACAGAGGAAGATTGGGGCAGATGTTAGCTCAGGGCAAATCTTTCTCAGCAGAAAAAAAAAAACCCAGAGTAACCATGCTCAGTGTAAACAATTAGTTGAGGCAATAAAAAGAATAAACACATGAAAAGAACAGAAGGAAGCCATCATGCAAGTTGCCATTCAAGATTCCATCTGAGGGCTTGATGGCAGATTCCCACAGTAGACACCAAGAAAGATGACAGTTTTCTGCTTACCTGCCTAGTTTGTTTTAAATCTGTTTGAATGTGAGGTCTCTGTGGCTTCAGGCTTGTTAATGTTTGACTTAGTAATGGAGGTCAGCAAACATGTTCCCCCATATCAACTTCTAATGAGACGAGTAGGCACTGAGGAAGACCATCCTGGGGCAGCCAAGTCACGGCAGTCCCCCTGCAGAGCTCTGCCCTTATGCCCTGGAGAATGGGCAGGCCAGGCAGGGCAGAGGGGCCCGCCGCCTCCTAGGAGGAGAGGCAGCCTTGTGGGACAGGGGCTGGAGCCTGCGCTCGCTCCTTCAAGATGAGTGCTCAGCTCTACTCTTCAGAGAGCGAAATGCTTTCATCCTCCGCTGCCGCTCAGAAATGCTCACTCGCAGGGCAATTTTTAAAGATTGATAACATAATTGAAAGAGTCTAGTGGCTCACAAGATGCCCCGGAAGAGAATGTGTGAACCGCCAGCAGCACTGCTGTCCTCAGCTGAGGGCGCAGGTTAATTCGCACAGGTCCCTCTTTGGAAATGGCCAGAGCCTGGGGCCCAGATCCTCCTCACTGATGGGGGTGTATTTAAATTAAATTTTCACACCCCCCATTGTGTTATTTGAAAAGATTTTAGAACTCAAGGACGAGCCCAGGGGATCCTGATACATCCTGTGAGGGCACAGCTGCTGGCATTCTCATGCTCCCTTTCAGAGGGAGGGGGTCCTTTGTGGCAGCTGACTCCCTGTTAGCTCTTGGAAGTCATGCCCACGTTGGAGCTCTGCACCAGGGTCCCGTGACCTTGTGCCGGGCCGGCAGTTGGTGGGCAACAGCAGCTGTGAGCTGTGGGGTCCCTGGCAGTGGCAGAGGCTAGGACGGCCCTTTCCTCCATGTGATCTGCCCCCAGATCTTGGCAGAAATTCCTTTAAATTTTGCAGCGTGATGTGCCTGGTTCTGGAGTTGTCCCGTTTGTATTTTTTCATTTCCTCATTTCCCTGGCCTCTGGAAGACAAGTGTGGTGATGGGTAGAAAGGAAATTCTTGGAATTACTCAATAGCTTAATGGAGACCTTTTGCCCAGGGACCACCTTCATTTGTCAAAATAGAGCCTTGCACCAGCACCACCCCCCACCAATTGTCCCCAATTCTCCTTAAATAGTGTCCTTGTCTGCCCTCTGGTGACAGCTTCTTGGTCATTGCATCTAGAACCAGGTGTGTAAAAATAGGCTTTTCTCTTAGTGGAAGCCTTGTTTAAATGAAAATATATGTCCTCCAGATTTCACAGACACCCAGGAGAGGTAAAAAGCATGAAACCAGGCTGAGTGCATTTTCATGGGAGAGATGAAACCCCGTCTCTAGGAATGAGATGAACACCTGCCAGTCAAGGAGTGCTCAGCACAAGGCAGCCCTTCCTGGTGGGGGACAGTCCTGGAGGCTATCCCCTGAAGTAGGTGCCAGCGTGCCATTCCTGTCTTACAGAGAAGAAGGAGGAGACACCTCAAGTCTGTCTAGGAAGGGTGTGTCAGAGCCTGGCCCCGTGGCCACAACAGGAGGTGGGAGAGCCTGTGGTGGGGGCTGGGTGTGGATGAGATACCCAAATCACGCCACCCCTGCCTGGTAGAGTAAAGACCAGATCCCAGTCCCCACACCTCGGTTTAGGGCTATTTAGTTTGCTGCATACAGATCTTTCTAGATTGCCAGTGGCCTAGTGGACACAGGCCCAGGTACCCTTGGCCCTGAGGAGCCACAGCATGTAGGGAAGTGGCCAGACGCCAGCCGCTGAGCATCAGAGCAGAGGCCTAGGGATCCCAGAAAGAACATGCACACCACTGTGCCGCGGGAGATGGCGCGGGGGCTGCGGAGTTGCATCTGGAACTCTGCAGGGGTCTGCTCTAGGGAGCACACGCAGGAAGGAGCAGTGGAATTGGCCTCAGCTCTGGAGGCATTCAGCTTTAAACACTCGTGCTGCTTTGCCAAGCTGCCTTGTCTTCTAGGGTCTCCGTGATTGATTTCATCTTAAAAAGTAATTGCACTTCCCCTCCCAGATGTGTGGTGGAGATTAAACCGGAAAGGCCTGATGGAGTGCCTGCTTCGTGTCTGTCAGGCCATCCACAGTCTTGTAACAGCTGGTTCCATGTTCTTCTTTCCACAGTGTGTCAGGTCCACGCAGGGGTGAAAGGACATGGTCTGCAGTTGGGGTCTCAGGAGCTGAGTGTGAACAGCTGGAGCAGGGGTGGAGTGGCAGGAGAGCCCCATCCGCCACCCGGAGGCCCGGGCTTTCAGGCACTGACATGACAGCCTCTGCCCTCGCCACCTGAGCGTGGAAGGCCTGGAAGGAGCAGTGGGGGAGGCAGTGAGACTATTTTCATAGTAAGATGAGGACTCTGTTTCAGTTTGCGTTTGAAAACAGGCCCCAAATTTGGAAAACACAAAGTTAAAAAACCACAGAAACAGCTTTCTCTTCATTGGTGTGGCAGTCAACTGTGTGCTTAGTTAATGAAAGAAATGTGGATATGGATGGAAAATCCGTCACAGGGTGGTCACGGATAAAATGATGGCGCTTGATTCACTCATCCCTCCCGTTGTTACCACCCCTGTTAGGTGTGTCTGGATGGCCTGCTCCCCTTCCTTGAAGAGCACAGCGTCTGTGAGAGCTGAGGAGAATGGAGGCCTTCGTCTCTGTAGCCAGAGCCTCAGTCCTCCCCACGAAGGAGTGCGAGTCGGTAAGGCCTTTGAAAGGAGCACTGGTGTCAGAGCCCACTCACAGGGGCTCCCCTGGGCTGGTGTCCAGCAAAGTCCACACGTGCTGAGTTCATCCCCACCCACACCCTCTAAAGAGGGACTCCTAGCTCAGTTTCCAGATGCGGAAATAGAGAATAAAAGAGGCCAGACAGCTTGCCCCACGCTCCCTAGAAGGTGACAGCACTGGGATTAGGAACCCCTGTCTGAACTCAAAGCCTGCTTCCTTACCCTCTTCTCCTGGGATTCCCAAACTCAAGAGAGTCCTCAACTCAGGCTTCACGTCTGATAGATCCGAGGAACTAAAAAATACTACAGAGACGGATTTAAATGGTGTACGTGGGGGCCCTGGCATCAGTGTTCAAAACAATGCAGAACAACTCTTTTGGGATTCTTATGTGTACAGCATGTGGAATTAATTTCATTCATTTAGTTCATTTATCTTCAGTGATTTATTTTTATGTAACTTATGATTTTATGTTTTTATGATTTTTAATGTAATTTTCCTGTTCAGGGATATTTTAGCATGTTTTAAGGAATCAGACGTTTTTTCTTCAGATAATTTGGCCACAGTAACTCTGATAATTGATTGGTTTCAGAGAAACAGAAGTCACTTTTTATTGTTCACAAAAATTTTCTAAATATTTCTTCTTCATGGACACATCCAGTTGGGGAAATTACTTTATACCTAAGTTGGTATATTAGCCTGTGGTTGGCAGCTCAATTACGCTCGTAACACACTTTATTTTATTTTTCCTTTTTCTCCCCAAAGCCCCCGGGTACACAGTTGTATATTTTTAGTTGTGGGTCCTTCTAGTTGTGGCATGTGGGACGCCGCCTCAGCATGGCTTGATGAGCTGTGTCATGTCCACACCCAGGATCTGAACTGGCGAAACCCTGGGCCGCTGAAGAGGAGCTCGCGAACTCAACCACTCGGCCACAGGGCTGGCCCCTGTAACGTACTTTAGACAATGCTCAGGAACATGGCCTTAGACTAATTTTCTTCAGCTTTTATTAGCAGAAGATATTAATATACTGGACTCTTTCTTTTTGTTTTAATTTATTTTTTTATTCTTTTTGTTTTTTGAGGAAGATTAACCCTGAGCTAACATCTGCTGCCAGTCCTCCTCTTTTTGCTGAGGAAGACTGGCCCTGAGCTAACATCTGTGCTCATCTTCCTCTACTTTATATGTGGGACGCCTGCCACAGTATGGCTTGCCAAGCAGCAGTGCCATGTCCGTTCCCGGGATCTGAACTGGCGAACCCCAGGTCACCAAAGTGGAACATGCAAACTTAACGGCTGCGCCGCCAGGCCAGCCCCTTAATACACTGGACTCTTGAGAGTAAATAGTGGCATTGAATCAAAATATTTAATTTGAATTCCATATTGTCCTGGAAAATTGGGGGGAGTCAAAGGCCCATATTCCTGCTTGGGTGGTGCTGGTGTTGATTGAATAAAGTCTGAGACACATCCTCTGTTAGACGGCCCAGCCCACTGCTGCTCTTGGCTGCCGGCAGGCCTCCCGCTGGGAGTGAAGCTGGCTGAAACCAGAGACTGGGTGTTGAAGGAGCTTAGACAGAAGCGGCTTCACGTCAGACAGAAAACCAGTGCACACACCTCTGTTCCATCGTGGCAGTGCCCCCGCTCTGGGGATTAGGGACTTTCCACGAAGGGGCCCTGCCAGCTGCAGGTGCTTTGGGTAGAGGGTGGGGCTGCAGCAAAGGGGCTCTTGTGCCAAAGGCAGCTGCTCAGCTTGTTGCTCTCACGGCTCTGTGCAGGGCCAGGGCTCAGTGGAAGTATTTTCATTAACTTTTGATTACAGACATTTTCAAATGTCTACACGAGTAGAAAGAATGGCGTCGTGAATACCCTTGAACCTGTCATCAGCTTCAACAGTCTTCACCCGTGCGCAATTCTTATTTCATCTGCTCCCCTCAGATGTGTGCAGAGGGGATGTGGCCTCTCTGGGCCTCAGAGATGGGGAGGGGGCTTCCTCTGGGAGTGTCTAGATGGCCCGTTCAGGACATCCTAGCTTTTAAACTTTGAGGTGTCTGTTCATCGTGATGTTTGCCCAGCAAATCCCCAGCTGGCCCTTTGGACTGTGGTTCCTTCCCCGCTCACACACATTTCCCTGACTTGGGACCTGAGCCTTCATCATTTCAGCACCGCCGCTGGTGAGGGCCAGAGTGTGCCTCTCCGGAGTGTAGACCCCGGTTGCATGAGTTCCTGACATTGCCTGGTATATGCTTATATCCAGGACACTGGAGGAAGCAAGGGAAAAAAGAAAAGGTGTGATGCAGGACACAGCAGCGCCCCGGAGGCGCAGGGCTCCGTAACTGGCCTGTTAGAAGCCAGGTGGCCTTAGCCTCGTGGGCTGGTGTCTTCGTGTTCTGTTGATAAGCATGCAGAGTCGAGCCTCTTCTCTGCGCCCCCCATTGCACTCCTCAGACCTTGTTTCTCTTTTCTCTAGAGGTCCGCGTTGATCATGCGCGTTTTGTGAGTGACTGGACATTGAGCTGTCCTCCAGGCATTGCGACAGGGACGGAAGACGACGTGGAAGTAGAGAACCCGACCTCGTCAGCTTCATGGGGGAAGGTATTCCTGAGTGCGAGTACTTCCATGTCGGGGAAATCAAGTTTTTCCTCCCAAAACAGCGCACATACGTGTCCAGCGCAGTGCAGGAAAGCCTCCAGGGTTCTGCAGTGGTGGATCAGACATGGTTTCCTATTACGTGTGTTGTGTCAGTGAAGCAAGGTTAAGCTGTAAAACCTTGATTTTGTTGTGACAAACCTGGATACTGTCCGGAGACAGGGCGCGCTGATAGGGAGCACCCCAGAGGGCTCCGCCTCAGCAAGGCTTCCTGCAGCTGCCCGAAGGACAGAAACCCTGTTATTTTTCCATGAGGGGCTCTTTGTAGGCCTCTGTGCATAAGACTGGGCTACTCAGAGGTATGAGCACTTGCATCTGGTTATCAGAATGGCCAACGGAGGGAGGTGGGGCTGTGAAGGGCTGGGAAGGGGGCAGGGATCTCCGTGGTGCAAGAAGAGAAGCAAGGAAGTGTCTTAGCAAGTAAGTGCGGTGCGGTGCCTGCAGCACAAAACGACCCATGTGTGACGTGCTTTTTGCTGAGAGTGAGCTCTGACTCCAAACAGACAAATGCAGTCAGCCCAGAGTCTTGCATTTGATGTTCTACTTCAAAGGAGCCTGTTCTCCAGAAGCTCCTGGAACCTCCACAACCTTGGCAGAGGTCATCCTGCAGTTCAATTGCAGTGTTCCTCAAGGAGGTGACATCGCATGCCCTTCCCCAGGCTCACAGTGCCTCAGACGGCCTTTGTGTCTGAAAGCTAATGTCCTCTCAGCCCATCGTGTTTCTGTCTGGAGCTTCCACGCTCAGCTGCCGCTTTGGGAAAGGAGAGTTCAAAGGGGTGTGTTCAGGTTAACAAGAAACGATGTTGGCAAAGATGGACTTCTGATAATCTAAGAGCAGGAGGTCAGGACAGGTTTGATTTTAGGTGAGATTACTTGTTCCCCATATTACACAGGGTCCATAGCCACACACAGACTTGCCCAAGGTTCTCAGCCACCTTCCCCTCCTGCCTCCAGACACAAGTGGCCTCAGCTTCTTGCACCGCTGCAGAGCTGCCACACAAAATCACTAAACGAACAAACGGTGCCCCAGGCCTGCCTCTGAGGATGCTAATAAAGTCAGCCTGGCTTGTCCCGAGAGGTGTGCTCATTACCTACCTCTCCCTACTCCCCGCACCTGCCCAGGTGACTCTCCTGTGTGGCCAGCCCAGAAGCTCTGCTTTCTTCACAACAGATGCCATAAGAGTTCAGCCGTCGTGTCCCAAAAGGCTTGGTCCTGCTGATTGTGCCATGGGGATCTCCGTGGTTCTGTGCTTCCAGTCAACCTTGAGCTCACTGCTACATGCACCTGACAACTTTGCCCCCAAGAACCCCGGTGGAGTAGGACCAAGCCAGGGTCAAATACGGTCAAGTGATGGCCACTTGGGCCTGTGAACCAAGGCCCTGGACCCATTTGATAGTTAGGTGTTGTCGTACCATAGGGTTGTGCAAGGTTGAGATTCTGCATGGAGTTTGTAAACTGCTTCTGCTGCAAGGGGAAATACAGAGATGGCTCTCTAACTTCAGCAGGATACAAAGAGTATTTTCTATTGGTGGAGTTGATTATAACAAGATTAGGTAAAAGTCATAGTAGGTTAAATGTTACATATAGGGTTAATAATAAAATTCAGCTTTCTAGAACAAACATAAAATGAGTAAGTGAAGTTTCTTTTTTCTTTTTATTATTTATTTATTTATTTATTTTTTGAGGAAGATTAACCCTGAGCTAACATCTGCTGCCAGTGCTCCTCTTTTTGCTGAGGAAGCCTGGCCCTGAGCTAGCGTCTGTGCTCATCTTCCTCTACTTTATATGTGGGACGCCTGCCACAGCATGGCATGCCAAGCAGTACCATGTCCTCACCCGGGATCTGAACCGGAGAACCCTGGGCCGCTGAAGTATAATGTGCACACTTAACTGCTATGCCACAGGGCCAGCTCCCCTTTTTTATTTTTAAATTTGAAGATTATATTTATTTTCCAATAAGGAGAAGTCTGATACTAAACACATTTCTTACTGCAAGTAAGTATCCTGGTTCAGGCTATAGAACAAACTGCCGTGGTTTGGGTAGAAGAGGAGGGGCAACTCCCTGGAAACAGGTCTTGGGCTTAGGATGACAGGACAGAGAGCACAGGCGTGCCTGAGCCGGCCCTCACCCGCGCTGACTCTCACTACATTCCAGGGTCTTTCGGGTAGTGATGGCTAACACACCCCTGGCCTTCTTTCTCGTCTTCCGGACAAAATGATATGGGCTGGGTTAGTGCTTTCCATTCTCAGAGTTTGCTGTTCTCTTAAAAACTGTTTCTCCCATTGAAGCTTGTGGCCCCTGATCTGAATTGAATTTTCGTTAATACTGGATCAAAAATATTTGGTACCTTTAATAACATTTCCACAGTAGTCATCACTGCCCCCTGCAGCCACGGGGCCTGTGGTTCAGGCGTGCGAGTGTTGCAATGTCAAAGAGGAGCGTGGACGGCCACCCCTCCCCGCACAGTGCCGTCTCGAGGACCAGCCTGAATGCGTCCTCCCCCCTTGTCTGTTGTTCTCTTGGGGTTCTCTGTTTTGGGCTTCTTCAAGTTTGCCTTTAGCACAACTGTTCCAACAACCTAGTCTGCTAACAACTCTTTAGTCCTAGTCGGAAAACCCTTCCTATCCAGGGAGAGCGTGCTGTGTAAACTATTGCTGGGCCCGCACGCTTCAGAGAGCGGGAGGCGCGCGGTCAGGGCTTTCCCAGGTGAGCTGGGATGTGTGGCCCCTGCTGACAACCAGAAGGTGTCTAGACATTTCAAGCTTTTCAAAGACAAACAGTTTTTTAAAGTTGCACTTGCTGAATTATTTTGTGATATATTGGTATAATTTGATGGGTGCTGTAAATATAAAAGGTGTATAAATGTAGAATTCAACCTTTGTAAGTATACTTTTATACCTTTGTAGCTACCTAGACAAATTTTTCTGAGGTTCTTCTTGAGAGTTCCTTGACCTAATGTCCCTCCCTGGAGAGAGGCTCGCATCCTGAGGCGGGTTGTGCTGTGTAACACAAAGCACACGCACTGTCACTCCCCCCCCAAATTCCACCCTTTACCCAGTTACCCAAATGCATACCTTTAGCAAGTCTGACAAACTCTCTAGAATGTTACTTCCTGAGTTTCATCAAGTGGAGCTCCATTTTCCTGGATGCACTATATTACTCTTTTCTCAGAAGTATGAGCTGCACATGGAAGACCAAAAGAAAAAGAAAAAGTGGAATTCTCCCTTTGTCTGTGTGTTTGAAGGCTGACAGTGTTATTTCCTATGGCGGCTCCCTGTGGTCAGACGTTAGGGACACTCAGCCCTCGCTTCCTGAGTGGTCTTAATGCTGCAGACTCTTGACGGCGGTCTGAGGAGCCCGGCCCCATCCACCTGGGCCTGTGCAGCGCAGCATTGCCTATGGGCCTCCACTTTCTGAGTTCTGTTTCTGTTGAAAACACAAGCATCCTTATTGTATCCTGAAGGTAAGAAACTCACTAGTTCTGAGCTTGAGCACCAGCTGATGCGGAGCACTGGCTTTCTGTGTATTGATTCAGAAACCAGCACATATGCACGTACACTCTGTACAATGGAGGCCCACAGATCCTGAGAGTGACAATGACAAGGGTCTGCCCTCCAGGAGCTCATGGCCTAGGGAGGGAGGAAAGCACAGAGCTCATGGTGAATGCTGTCCTGTCAGGGCCTCTGCCCTGGGGCTGCACAGTGCCCGGCTGCGTGCCTGAGGGTATGAAGCCTGGCTGGGTGGCATGGAGCACCTTTCCAGGAGCCACTGTGCTGATCCAGGGTTAGGTCACAGAAGAACTCAGAAAAGGCATTATGTGCAAAAAATAGCATGATGTTTTGGAGGATCTACAAGTAGTAAATAAATGGTGTTAGTGAAATGTGTGGTGGGTGAAGGACGGAAGTGAAGTTGAAAGATAGGCGGGGATAGATTAAAAGACTTCTTGTGCTAAATTTACGAGGCTGTAATCTTGCTTAGATGTAATAAGAACTGTATAATTCTCAGAGGGTTTATAAAGATTCCCATAGCCAGTGTTCTTATTTAATATGAAACATGGCTTTTTTCCTGTTCTTTTTCCCTTTTTTTTTTTTTACCATTTAAACCGTTTTAAAGTGTGCAATTCAGTGGCATTTAGTACATTCACAGTGTTGTGCTATCGTTACCACTATCTAGTTCCAGAGCTTTTTTGTCCCCCCAAAAGGAAACACCAATCCCATTAAGCGTGTTTCTTCCAAACCCCACCCTTGGCAACAGCTAATCTGCTGTCTCTATGGACTTGCTTACTCTGGATATTTCATGTAAGTAACTAGAGTTGGAAAAGAAATCCTTGGCTTTTAAATTGTATTATTAGAGACGGACTTCAGCTCAAGAGTAGAATTTCTGGAAAGGACTCTGGACTCTGGGAACTGCAGACGGAGCTTTAAGGGGAGGCCCAGGAGCTGGTGGCAGCAGGGATTCCATCGTGGCCAGGACTCCTGGCTCCATCCCCGCTCCCTTTCCCTCTGGCTGCTCACAGCCCCTTCCAGGGCTCTATGGAGGGGAAGCTGCCTCAATCTGGGGTTTAATATCCTCAAGAAAGGGCAGGACCCTCCCCTAGTCATGAGCAGACTGGCGAGTGGCATGGGCTCCCCTGTGCCGCCCACACTGGGGGGCGGGTGGGGGTGCAGAGGGCCAGAGTTCCCCGTATCTGTCAGCTTTTGCCTTGGCCTTCTCTACAGCTTGGTATGGTTTTCTCTGGGGAGCTGAAGCATCTGGTGTCCTGCAGTCACAGTGCAAGAGGCCTGCAGGTAGAGAGCAATGCAGATAGTTCAGGGAGCATGTCCCAGAGAGGGGAGGGGCCTTTGGTCCCAGAGAGGGGGAAGGGCTGTTGGTTATTAGGTCCCAACTTATTAATCGATTGAAACTACTTCCCGTGAAAATTATGTCAAGAATCAAAACGAAGCTTAGGCCCCTAATCTGAGGATGGTGGCTGCTTTTTTATACATATCTATAGGGGATCACTGTCTGAGGGCCAGGGCTTTGTGTGTGGGGGAAAGTGAGGTGGCAAGTCTGGGAAAGGTCTAAGACACCCCTCCCCCTTCCTCCTGCTCCTCCTTGCTGTTTTGGCCTGGGAATTGTTTTTTTTCGCAGGAAGCTGCTCAATAAAGCATCATGGCACTGGTCTGCTCCAGGTGCCTGGTGCCTGCCCCTCAACGCCCCTACCCCTACCCAAGCCTTGAACCTGCCCAGGCCAACCCTTGGTTTATCTTTGAGTTCCTTCTACTCAATCCTGCTTCCAGTCCAGCAGCCTATCCTAGCTTTTGGCTTCTACAGGTGTCCAGAACTGACCCCTCCTCATTGGCTCCGCCACTACCCCCTCATCGTGGCCACCATGTCTGATCCAGTGGCCCTGGTCTGGCTTCCCAGGGCTGCTGTAACAAATCACTACAATCCAGGTGGTTTAATGCCGCAGAAATGTATTCAGTATGATCAGTTTCCCTGGGCCGAAATCAGGATGGGCCGGGTCACCCCTGGGATGCTCCAGGGGGAAATTTGTGCCTCCCCCAGCTTCCAGTGCCCGCATTCTTTCCCTCATGGCTGCGTACCCCAAGGATGAGCCTCTGGGTTTGATTTTCAGCAGTCTCAGCCCTGCAGCTACAGGAGAGAGGATTTCATTGGGGCAGACATAGATCATTTACGCAGCGCCTGAGCTGGGAATCCCATCCCTGAGCTCCCCCTTTCCTTACCTGCTTTGTCCAGTGCTGTTACGGACAACCAGCCAGTCTCACTGTACTCGCTGGTTTGACAGAAGTGTTCTGAGGTGCCTTGCCTCTAGTAAGTATTTGATTAGGGGTATCCAGTGGTGATGTTTTGCACATCTCTATTGCCACATCGCATCATGGACCATCAGTGCTCTCTTGCTACCAGAAATAGAGCCATTAGTGTCTTTAACTCCAATCAGATTGGAGAACCAATTCAGAAAAGGCTTCCTTGAGACTCTTGCCTCCCACAATCATTTTTCAACATAGCAGTCAGACTAATGCCTCCAAAACATAGGTCAGATTATGCCACTTTTGTGCTCAAACCTCCATCTCACTCAGAATGAAATTCAGAGTCCCTGTGGTCTGAAGACCCCATCTGACCTCCCTAACTCGCACATCACCTCCCTGCTTTTTTGGTGCCCACGCGTGCAGCTGCAGCCAACAGGCCTCCCCGACATCCCCAAGAACATGAGAAGAGGGGCTTGTCTGCTGTCTTCGCTGCTGGTTCTCTGGAGCCCAGCGCAGAGCCTGGCACGTAGTAGGGGCCAACTGTGATTTTCTGAATGAAATAATGTTACTTTGCCAAATTTTTGAGGTCTTTATAAGCAGCGCTCAAATTTTTTTTTCCCCCACAGAACATTTTGGAAACAACTAGTGAAGCCGTGTTAAGTGTTGTTAATGGGAGAACACAAGCAGCTCTGGATCGGGGTAACCATGCCCACAGGTATGTTAATAAACCACAATTGAGACCCTGCTGTTTTGGACGTGCACACGGGCTTGCAAAGACACCTACCCAGGCCAGGGTGAGTTGGAAAGTGCACCTCAGGGGTACATAAGATTAAAAAGAACATGCAGAACACAACCGTGATGGAAAAATGAGTGGTATTTGAAGTTAGTTGATAGAACTACGTCAGGCAATATGACCAACTTAACCCGAAATGTTGGAAGCCATACAAGATGACGCCATATAACATTTTGTCATCTCACAGTTGTGAAATCTGGGAGCATAGTGAGCCTTACCAGGGTACAAGTACTACATACTATAAGAATTGGTTATTTCATGGTGGGAAACACATAGACTTTAAATCAGTAGCATTAGATGGACCTTGAGCACGCGATGCTTAGTGAAATAAGCCAGTCACAAAAAGACAAACACCGTGTGATCCCACTCACATGAGGCACCTGGAGTAGTCGAGTCCCCAGGGAGAGAAAGTAGAAAAGTAAATGTCAGAGACTGGGGAGGGTGAGGAGGAGTTGGTGGTTAATGGGGACAGAGTTTCAGATTTGCAAGACAAAAACGTCCTGGGGACGTTTCACAACATGTGAATACACTTAACGCTGCTGAACTGTACACAGAATGATCGAGATGGTAGATTCTATGTTATGTGTTATTACTGGTCACTAGTAATAGTAAATAAGATCCAGTCCCCCTTCAGGGACCCCAAATTTGGGGCAAGAGACAGCTGTCATCCACAAGGTGAATGAAGCTGTGCCAGGGCCTCCAAACCGTTGGGGGTCCATTCGGGGGCATTGGGCTGTCGCCGAGGCATGGAGAGCTTGGAATTGGGCCGCAGAGTTAGGTGGGGGTCAGTTAGGTGGAGCAGGGAGGGAGTCATCCCAGCAAACGCGAGGACAGCAGGCCTGTGGAAGCCAGTGGCCAGTTGGGGAAAGCGGCTAAATTGCTGTGTGTATCAGCCACCTCCACTGGGTTGTGCTGCAGGGACAAAGCCCTCGGTCCCAGTGGTTTATAACACCAGATAACAAAGGCTTATACAACAGAAGCAGAGGCTCATTTCCACGTCCGCGGGGCCCAGATGTGGCTCTGCGCATGACCACTTCCTTCTGGGACCCAGCTGAAGGAGCGCGCTGGGTGCAGATGTGCCCCACCTGTCTTGGGCAGAGAAAAAGCAAGGGCGGCACCTCATGATGGCCCTTGAATCCTTAAATCAGCCTCTCCTAGGAATGCCACGAGTCACTGCAGAGGCTGGGGCCCATGACTCAGTCTACCTGTCGGGTGGGGGAGACTGGACAGGGAGGGAAGCTAGGCAGGAGAGATGGGGCGGGCGTGTTTTCTGGAGCTGGGAGCCGTGCTGCAGTTTCTGCTCTGCACTTGTAGGCATGCAGGCTTCAGAGGTGACAGGGTCAGGTTTATGTTTTGTTCTTGCACAGCAAGCACGGAAGAGGGAGTAAAGCACAAAGCAGAGGCACATGTCCTTCTCTGCTCCCCTAACAGTGCAGAGAGCAGACTGGGGTACAGGGGTGGAGGAGGGGAGCAAATCTAGCAGAACACAAACACGGCAGCACATGTGCTCAGAGACCAAGGCCTGGTCTCACTTGTGACCATGGGAACAAACCCGCTCAGTCACTGCAAGGAAATTCAGGAAAAGAAACATGAATGAGGGCCACCCACTCCGCATACCTGCCCCCATCCCCTGCTCTTCCAGCCTCCTCATCTTTGCTCACAACAATGTTGGGGAGAATGAGACCCCACGAGGTGACCTTGTGGGCCAGTGCCCTGGACATGTGGGCCCAGGGCTGTTGTTTCTGGAGTCTACATGCTAGCGATAGCCTTCCTTTCATGCCTCGGGGGTTTGATAGCTCAGGCCTTTCTGGGTGTCTGTCCTCTTTGCAGCATACATTTCAGGGTGGTGCCTCAGTGTGAAATCCCTGCCCCTCTCTGATCCTACTGGGTAGATTGTGGCGTCCTCTGGTGCCCCAACTGAAAACTCACTCTTTCTCCACCGCTAGGGCAAATCAGTGAAGAATTCCCTGGTTTATTTTTGAGAAATGATTTAGAAACTTAGCCAATGTGTAAGTAAATGTGTTCAGTTAAAGAGAAAAGCCCAACTGGAATTAACATTACTTGTGTACCACCATGGAAAATGTAATTATTTTCTCTCTGCCCTGGCCTGTGAGCTAAATCAGGGCCTGCGAATGAACAAGGTAGATGAGAGTAGGTCTGGGGTTCTGCCCGTGCTGGAGCTCGTCTGCCCCATGGCCCACGCTGCCCCGCTGGTGCCGTCCATCCTTGGTCCTCAGCTGCAGCAAAGCAGAGGTTGTTGAGGGGGCAACCATAGGCTGATGTGCTTGGGTTGAGGGGGGCCTTCCTCCCCGAAAACACGGGAAACTGAGGCTTGAATAAAACCATTGGAGGAGGTTCTCCTTGTCTGTCCCCGGAAGTTTGCAGTGTAACCCCACCCCCCTCCCGTGCCAGCTCCTTGCTGAGTCCTTTATGTTTTAACCTGGCGGGCACACATGGCCCCTCCCTTTCCTCCTGGAGCTCAGCGAAGACCCGTGGGATCCTTTTTGAGAACATTACTGAATTAAGAACTAAAGGAAGATAAAGAAAAAAGCAGGAAGCAAGCAAGTCTGGATGATGAACAGATCCTTAGGAAACATGTCACATTAGGAATGGCTACAGTAACTGAGGCTGTCACTTCTGGGGGACACGGCCGTTGAAAGCAACTGGAGCTGGTTTGGTTGATAGAATATGGAGATGGGGTGTCCCTGTGCCAAGAGCTCCAGAATGGGGAAGTGAGGCCATGGTGGAGACAGAGCCTGGGGACGGACCCGGGGAGGGCTTGGCCCGGGCAGCTGTCCGGGGACAGTGAGCTCACAGGGCCTGTGGCATTTGTGCTGCATTCTGAAGCTAACCGAGCATTTTCCACATTTAGTATTTCATCCTCTTCACGAGGGCAAGCTTCTTGTCTTCAGAGCTTCCAGCACGTTTCAGACACTGGTAGTAGATGTTAGCTAGGCTGAAATCCAGACAGCAGGCAATAGAACCATCACTGTTATGTGGATGGGGCTCTGAGGCACCAGGCAGCCCACCTGAGGCCTCTGAGCCTCTTCAGGGCCTGCGTCCACCCCCTCTGACTCATGACCACACCCTGAAGGCCAAGTGAGCCTGCCCAGGGTTAGAACAGCCTGGGGTGAGATGCTCAGCTTCACCTGCCTGAGTGAGGGGTAGGGAGTGAGGCTGGTCTTGCCAAAGGAGGGACCCTGAGGACACAGCACCTAGAATCGCCACCCGGTCAGGGGGCGACATCTGAGTGCCTTAGGCCTGATGGGCCTTGGCGCATCCCTCGTGTAGGGCCCACCTCGGCTCTTTAGCCTATGACATTGGCTGTCATTCAGGGTCCTATGACAATGGGACACGTAGGGGACCCTCTAAGTGGTCCTCATCCTTGCTGGCTGTGGTCATGCCCATTGCATCCCATTCCCAGCCAGACTTTGAACCTTTAAATGCACCAGACTGGCAAGCAGTTTCCACGACCTGGGAGCAGCTGCCAGGCCTCCCTCTGCAACCCTAGTCACAGATCGATTCTGTGAAGACCCCCTCTGCCACAGGGAGCATGCATGGCTCAGTGTGGCCTGAGCCCAGGCTGCAGCCCCTGGATGGCAGAGCATGTTCAGTGACCTGCTCTTTGGGTGAACACTCTGAAGCAGGGTCCGAGTTGGGCACAGATTTTGCTAAATAGCTTTAAAAATGCCCCACTCCTCAGTGAAACTTCTCACCAAATGCTTGGGCAGCACTTGCTGGTTCAGTTTCTAAGTGCATCACACCCCTGAGCATCACCCGGCCCATCCATGCACAGGCGCCTGGCACAGTGCTAGCCTTTCCAGGAAAGCTGGGGTGGAAGTAGTAATCAGATGTGCCAAGTGAGTGAGTGAGGCGCTGCCAGCTTTCCTGCTCTTTTTGCCTTTTCCCTTCATATTCAGAAGCCCCCAGGAAACTTCTGTTAGAATCATGAGCTTCTGGAACAGCAGTGGCTGCAGGCCCCATGGCCGATGGATGTGTGCAGTTGGGAAAGCAAACAGTGCGTTCTGTGATCTGCTCCAGGTTGGTGTCTGACCCACGAGGTTGAGTCTCATCAGAGAGCTGCGGGTGGGTGCAGGCAGCCCTCAGGGTTTGTTGGTAACAATATTTTGAACTTCTAGTCCTTTGGATACTGCTCAGGCAGTTTGAAAGCATAACTAAAATTTGTCTCTGCAATAAGGGAAAATATATGTCACATTTTTTCTGTTTGCAAGAGCACCATCTCTCAGCTGTCCACTTCAATTTTAGCTGACCCTATAAAATAGGTCGTTTTCTATTAGCTTAGCTGGGGGAGCAGCGTGAACTTCTGATAATAATCTTTCCCTAGAATCCTTGCCAGATAAAACATGCCTTGTAGTTCCAGCTGGCACCAGCTGGGTGCTCTCTTGGCTGATCTGCTGGAAAGTAGGAATTGTCTCCTCCTCAATGTCTTACCAATGCATGGGGCCGGTTTGTAGTAACCCACTCAAATAAGGGAGCCCTCAGCTTCACTGAGGCTCCTTATTAGTTGGTTTTCTGACCGTGGAGAAACACTAGTACTGATGGCAAACTTGGGCATGTCCTAACCCCTCACTGTCATCAAATTTTTAAATTCCTGTGTACCTGTCCTGCGGCGGGCCCCTGTAGCTTGAAAGTGGAAATTCCCTCCTGTGCCATGGGACCACTGCACTCTGCAGAGGACGTGGCTGCAGAGCTGCTTCCTGGGACTGACGTCACATCGACCACTGTCACGATGGGTGACATCAGAGTGGCTGCATCTGCTCAGATCAGCCCCCAGATTTCACCTTCTCTCACCTTGCCCAGCAGGTAGGGTCAGTGTGGTATGAAGGCCAGTGTCCCCTCCAGACCCAGATCTAGGAGCCCTGCTCAATCAGCTATGAAGATAGTAATATCTTACTTGTTCTTTTCAGTGGCAGTTGCCTTTGTAGCGAGTGACCACGCAGTTGGCCAATGTTTCCCATTGGAGCCCATGTTACTTGGTTTCTTTTATTTTTCGAATCAGTTGTAGGGGAGGAAGACATTTCCTCTACCCACTGTGGGTTCTTCTGGCTGGAGAACAAATTAAATTCACATGAGACAGAATAATAGGAGAAAATTAAATAAGCTTTATAACATGTATACATGGGAGAGGCTCAGGCAAGCTGAGCAACTCACCAAAATGGCTGAAGCCCCCACTTTAAATATCATCTTCAGCTAACGACAAAGGAGGATGTTGGGGGTGGAGGTGTAGTCGATCATGGGAGATTACCACACAAGTACAGTAAACAAATGCAGATTTAAGTCCTTGCCTTTGGCATTGATTAAGAGTTTCTAGAGATAAGGTCATTCCCCCCTTCTTCCTGGTACAGAGAGGGAGGCACCTTTACAGATGGAGATTTCCTTTACAATGTAAATGTCTCCTAACAAAGGGCAAGCAAGTTTCACTCCTCAGAGCCTCCTTCCAGTCTGCAGTTTATTAAAAGTAACCAGCCCCAAATAATCCTCATGCCAAAGAGACATATCTTGGGGTGGCCAATGCCAGTCCCCCACACAGTCACATATCCAGACTAAAGACTTGTGTGTATTTTTTTAGTGAGATATAATCAACATATAACGTTGTATTAGTTTTAGATGCACAACGTGATTTGATAAGTCTAGTTAACATCTGTCACCACACATAGTTATAAATTTTTTCTCTAGTGATGAGAAGTTTTAAGATCTATTCTCTTAGCAGCTTTCGAATATGCAACAGAGCATTAATAACTATAATTGCCATGCTGTACATTATATCCCAGGACTGACTTATATTATAACTGGAAGTTTGTCCCCTTTGACCCCCTTCACCCATTTCATCCCTCCTCAACCCCACCTCTGGCAACTACCAATCTATTCTCTGGATCTATGAGCTTGAGTTTTTTTAGATTCTACCTCTAAGTGAGATCATACAGTGTATATGTGTATTTCTAATGGGACATGCACCGCACGTGCAGAGGAGGGACATCCCAGGGAGCATGGAGATTGGTCATTAAGATACTTAAATCATTCCCAATTCCGTGAAAGTTTTCTCTCTATGTTAAGCTTTTTCTATTCTCTAGTTTATGCTATTGGCTACCTGACTGTGCCAACACCACAGGCGTCACCCTGAACAGATTTTAACAAATAATGGAGGATCACAGAAGTCCTATATTATTGGAAGCTGAAGGTGGAGTCATCTAGACTATTCCTGACTCCTCAACTTATTCACAGCACAAAGAGCTGCATGTAGAAATGATGGCACCTAACCCACATAGAGCGTTTTTACAAAAACATCAAAGGTAGTGACTCTTGGGGGAAATACTTTTCATGTCCATTACTTCAGTGATGAGGGGAAATATTTACATTATTGCTGCGATTAATGCAGCTAGAACAGTGGTTCTCAGATTTTAGTGTCCTGGGAGCTTGCTGGCCCACCCCAGGCTTCTGAATCTGGGCTGGGGTGACTCAGTGGGCTGGGGTGCAGCATGAGAACTAGCATCACTCACAAGTGCCAGGTGATGCTGGTGCTGCTGGCCCTGGGACCCCACTTTGAGAACCAGCAAAAGTAATCTTTGTCATCAGGTTCCACAAACCTCACTTTCAGCTGAATGGCCTCCAGAGTGGCTGCTCTCTCCTGCTACCTGTCCCTCCTGGTGACATGTTCCAGGGATTTGTCAGACTGCTGTGATGTCTGAAGTGCTCTGCCTCTCTCCCCACAGCTCCGACGGCCTTCCTCCTGGAGCTCACTGCACCGGCAGCCTCTCAGCATCCCAACCTGGTCCCAAGCAGCCCTGTCCCCTCACTCAGTGTCATCCTGAAGTCATCCCAGTGCAAGGTCCTGCTGACCAAGTGGATCCTGTCATCCATCGCTCACCAGAAACTGACACTCAGGCACCTCAGAGTCTGGGGTTCCGGGTTCAAATGGCTTCCAAAGGGGCTCTGTGTCTCGTGGTGGATTTTGGAGACAGTTCTGGGGTTCGAATGAGGACCTGCAATGTGTCTGAGGAAATGGCGGTTACTGCCTCCCACCAGTACGGGAAAGGTAGGGTTCATGGGGTCAGTCTCAGGAGCACGGGAAGGAAATGCTGAATATGGTGAGACCTCAGTGCTGGGAGCCTTCTGCTGCTCTAGACCCATCTGCACCTTCCCTGTTCTGATAACAAAGGCTCGAGGAACTTGCCCTGTGCCTGCTGTTCATGTACTTTCATTTAGTCCTCCCGTCAACCCTGGGGGTAGATCAGGGTCTCCATTTAGAGGAGCACACGAAGGCTGGAAGGGGCAAGGGGTTTGTCCTGAGGTCACACAGCTAATGCAGCCGAGTTACTTCCCCTACAGAGAGAAACTTCTAAGCTACTGTTGTCGATCACTTATATTGTCCTTCAAGTGCAACACACACGGGCACACAACATTGCGCACTAAATCTTTTATGTTAAAATTTTGAATACTTTGCATTTAGACCACAGTGAGGAAAAAAAGTCCTAATACAAACATTTCAGCATTGGAACCATTCTGCTTAGACAACTGCTAAGTCCACAGAGCTGATGGTGTGGAACATGTGGAGAATTCAGATGCTTTCCTGCCTACCAGCAGAATTTAACTTTTTTCTTTCTTTTTGTTTTTTTGAATCATTCTTTGAACGTGGCACATTCTCAAGGTTCAAATCCCCACATTATAGAAAGAGACGTGGTAAAAGGTCCTCTTCCTGCTAACTGTCCAGGTCCCTCGCCACACGCAACACTGCTTCTGTTTCTTATATCTTTAATATATTTATAAGCGAGTACGAATGTGATCTTTCCCTCTTGGACAGAGATGGAAGTCTCCTGCATACAGATTCCTGCTCCCTGCTCACTTAGATGCGCTTCCACATCCTAGAGGTATTTCTATATCTGCACAGAAGGAGCTTCCCTGTTCTTTTGTGTAGTTGCAGAATATTCCATCAATTTAATGGGCCAAATCTCCTTAACATTTTCTTTTATTGGCAGACATTGAGATTTTTTTCGAAACTTCCGATGTTACAAACAACATTGTGGTGAATAATCGCATGTATATACCATTTCATAGAAAAGAGGGATTATTGCCTCAAATGCTATGTACGTTTGTAACTTGATAGTCGTTGCTAAGCCGCTCTCAATGAGGATCGTCTAGTTTAGACTCCCGTGGGGAGTGCCAACGTCAATATGAAAGGTGAAAACTTATCTTTCCCCGGTTTTAATTTGCGTCTTACTAGGTTCAACTATGTGAAATTGCCAACATTTGACCATACTTTACCAGGAAAAAGAGCACTTTCGTGGTTCAACGTGATATAGTGTTTGTATGAGCGCTTTTAGTAATTACGAAAGTTAGTCCTCTTACTACTATATAGTTGCAAATATTGTATTCTTTTCTCAAGTTGTCGTTTGTGTTTTGGCTTTGTTTCTAGTTTTTTCCTTTTCATGGAAAAATTTTAATTTTTATTAAGTGTACTTTGTCAATCCTTTCTTCTATGATTTTTGAGTTTTATGTCATAGGTTGGAATGCTGTTTTTACTCCAAGTTTATAAAATAATTCTCTCCTCTTTTCTCCTAGTATTTTTATAATTCCATTTTGCACATTTCAATATTTGATACACTTAAATGTATATTCTGGCATAAAGTCTGAGGTGTAGATTCTATTTATTTTTCTGAGTGTCCACCCACTGCCCCCTGCCCCCTCATTGCTTCGGAGGGCGCCCCTGTCATCGCTTAATTTCCTTGAGCTTTCTGGCAATTTTGATCTAAGGTTCTGTTCTGCTCCATCTAGGGTTCCTTCCCCTTTGTTACTCATCTTTTCTAAAATTATCCTGGTTATTTTCACTTCTTCATTTTTCCATGTGGCGTTTAGACTCACACTGACTAGTATAAAAATATCTTATTGGCATTTTAATTTGGATAATGTTAAATTTCTAAATTAATTTATACAGAATATTTATGCTGAAGCGTCTCCCCCTTCATGAAAATGCCCTCTCTTTTCATTTCTTCCTTGTGTCTTTAGAAGCATTTAAAAATTTCTCCATGTGGAATTTATATATTTTCTGTAAGATATTTTATTTCTGTGCTGTTGTAAGGAGATCTTTTCTTTCATTTTATCTTCAAATTGGTTGTCATTGGGGTGTAGAAAAGTTGACGATATTTGCTATTAATTTTTTACCCTCCAATTGTACTGAATTCTCATATTGTTTTAGTCATCGTGAAGTTTATTCTTTAGTGTTTCAGTTACGTAAACATATTTACACATGGTAATTTGTCAGCCTCACACTGCCAATGTTGCAGCTTTAGTGTCTTTCTCTTATTTAATTGCATTGGCTGGTACTTCCAAAACAAGGTTAAATAGGAGAGATGATAGTGGGCATCTTTGTCTTGAGATATTTCTAGTCTTTTCCCATTAAAATTGATACAGGATTTGGGGTGGATGTAATTTATCAGATTAAGGAAGATTTCATCTTTCCTCCTTTATTGAGGACTTTTTTAAAAATCAAAAGTTGCTGAATTTGTTAAATCCTTTTCAACATCTGTGGAGCTGATCTTATGATCTTTTTTCCTCTTTAGAGCTACAAATATTAACTAATATCTTAATATTGAATCATCTTTGAAGTCCTAGGAGGGAAATACTCACTTGATTTTGGTGTATTCTTCTATGAATGTGCTACTGAGTTCATTTTTCTAACATTTTACTATGATTCTTCACTGGTAATCATAAACGGGACCGGTCTCAATGTTATTTAGAGATTGTCTTTATTTTTCATTTGTCCTGAAATAGTTTAAATAGCGTTGGAAATAGTTGTTCTATTTTGGAGAATTTGCTTATAACCATCTGAGACTGGTACATTTTTCTTGTTAACTCTATTTCTTCTATGATATCTTCTTCTATTTCTTCTATAGAAATTCATCTGTTGAGATCTTCTGTTTCTCTTGTAGTTAGTTCTTTAAAGTCATAGTTTCTTAGAAAAGTATCCATTTAGTCCAGGTTTTCACATTTATTTGCATGGAAGTGAACAAAACAGGCTCCTATGTTTCTTTAAATTAGGTCAGTCTCTATGTTATTTCCTTTCTGTCATTTCTTATTTTCTGTTTTATGTGTTCTCCTCTTCTCTTTTTCTTGATTAAATTGGATAAATTTTCACTAGTTTATTTAAAGAACAAGCTTTTGAATTTTGTTAATTACATTTTTTCCCATAAGTTTATTAATTTCTGCTTTGTTTTTTTAAAAGGAAGATTGACTCCCTGAACTAACACCTGCCTCCAATCTTCCTCTTTTTACTTGAGGAAGATTTGCCCTCAGCTAACATCTGTGCCAGTCTTCCTTTATTTTGTATATGGATCGCTGCCACAGCATGGCTGACCAGTGGTGTAGGTCCATGCCTGGGTTCCAAACTCACAAATCTGGGCTGCCGATGCGGAGCGTGCTGAACCTAACCATTCTGCCATGGGGCAGGCCCCATTAATTTCTGCTTTTATCTTTACTTTTTTCTTCCTGCTTTTATAAACTGTTTTTGTTCTTGTTTGCCATTTTGAGTTAGATACTTAAATTATTTACTATTGTTTAAATTTTAAAATTTCTGCATGTCATATGGGCTTTTTTGTGTGCTAGTTTCACTATTACAGTACTATTCTATCATGATAAGCAAATATTTTCTCCACTCTTGTGCCCTCTTTAATTTTTTAAGTTCTGACGTTGTCTTTGTGGCTTAAAATGTGGTCAGTGTTAGAAATGAAAATCATGACAGACAGCGGGTTATAGGAGAGTCCCAGCCCTGTGTCCCCCAACCCCAAGGCTGTTGGCTCCGGGCACCTTCCATCTGCTGAGCCCTGTGCTCACCCTCAGCTCTGATCCCGGGAAGGCATGTGTGAGTGTGTGTGTGTGAGAGAGAGAGAGAGGTAATAGAGAGAGACAGAGACAGAGGGAGAGGGAGAGGGGAGGACCTTGCCTAAGGCAGGGTTCAGGGCGATCCTCCCATGAGGTAGCACCCTGCCCTAAGTAGATAACCCTGCCCTCTTTGCCCTTCCTTTGACTGTGCCCCCAGTTTCTTTAATAAGCGTGTGATGAAAGCAGTGTGTTGTGTTCCGTTCTCAGGCTCCTGCAGCCTCGGGCACATTCTGCACTCCTCACAGCAGCCTGTTACAGTTTTGGTCATTCTTTCATTTCCCACCTTTTAGAATCACTGTTTTCAGTATTTCTTTCGTCTACGGGGGAGTTGACTTTGCTGTGTGTGATCCATTCTGGTAGTCTTATTTTAATAGATGAGTTTAGTGAATTTGTCTTGACTGAAATGACAGATATCTGGTCTTAGCTCTGTTATTCTTTACGTTATGGGCTCTGTACACATTTTAAGATATATTTCATTAAATATTTGTCTGAGTTAGTGTTCTGAAATTCGGGAGGCTTGCACCCTTGTTTTAGTTGATGCTTTTATTTATAACTCCATCAAGGTCCTCATCCTTCTGTTTCACAGTATCTATTCTTTACCCACTCCACGCAATGATGAAATTCGTGGGTTCTCTCTTTCTTCCCCTCCCTGCCCCTGACTTCTTCATCACCCAAGTTTAATCATTTAAATCATCTTTATTAGTATTTTCCTTTGTACTCTTAAATATGCTTATAGCTTTGTTAATTGTTTTGTTAAGTGTGTGGACAATGCCTTCTACTTTCCAGCATTACATATGAGGCAGTCTGCATTTCCACAACCTCCCACCTCTTGCTGGCTTTCCCTTCCCATTTGGGTTTGTTGTATAATTTCTCCATGGTCAGACACATACCTACATTCTTTGTCAACTACTTCCCCACATTTGTTTTAGTTCTATTTCTATAGTTAAATTGATTCAGTTCTCACCCTTAGTCCTTTTGCCATAGTTTTCCCATTTGAAGTTTGCCCACTAGTAGATTTTTTTTTAATATAAAGTCTTTATTTTTTAGAACAGTTTTAGGTTCACAGCAAAATTGAGAGGAAAGTGCACAAATTACCCACATACCCTGCTCCCCACGTGCCCAGCCTCCCCCATTGTCAATATCCCCCTCCCCAGGAGAGGATGTCTGTCAACAACTGATGAACCTGCATTGACACATATCATCCCCCGCAGGCTGTAATTGATGTTAGGGTTCACGCTTGGTGTTTTACATTCTGTGGGTTTGGACAAATACGCATCCATTATTATGATATCTTACAGAGTGCTTTCACTGTCCTAAAAATGCTCTCTGCTTTGCCTATTTATCCCTCCCCTCTCCCCACAACTCCTGGCAACCACAGATCTTCTTACTGTCTTTATAGTTTTGCCTTTCTCAGAATATTGTATCATTGGAATTTTATGCAGGCTTTTCAGATGGGCTTCTTTCCCTTAGTAATATACATTTAGGCTTCCTCCATGTCTTTTCATGATTTGATAGCTCATTTCTTCTTAACATTGAATAATATTTTGTTGTCTGGATGTACAACAGTTTATTTATCCACTCACCTACTGAAGGACATCTCAGTTGCTTCCAAGTTTTGGCAATTATGAATAAAGCGGCTCTGACTATCCATGTGCAGCTTTGTGTGTGGACATACATTTTCAACTCATTTGGGTAAATACTGTGAAGCGTGGTTGCTGGATCATGGAGTATATTTAGTTGTGTAAGAAACCATCCAACTGTCTTCCAAAGCGGCGTACCCTTTTGCATCCCCGCCAGCTGTGAAGGAGTGTTCCTGTTGCTCCACATCCTCACAGCATTTGGTATGGTCAGGATTCAAATTTTGACCATTCTAATAGGTATGTAATGAAATCTCATAGTTGTTCTAATTTGCCTTTCCCTGGTGACATGTGATGTGGAGCATCTTTTCATAGCCTTACTTGACATCTGTATATCTTCCTTAGTGAGGTATCTGTTAAGGTCTTTGGTCCATTTTTTAATTGGGTTGTGTGATTTCCTGTTGTTGAGTTTGAAGAGTTCTTTGTATATTTTGGATAAAAGTCCTTTAGCAGTATCAAAATTTTATTATATTTGAATGACAATTTGCTGGCTTTTCAATCCTTGGTCTCACGTTCTTTTCTTGAGGAAGTGTGTTGTTTCTTTGCTCTATTCTGGCATATAGCAGTGGTTGTTCAAGTGTGGTCCTTGGACCAGCATCGTCAGTATCGCCTGAGATGTGTGTGAAACACAGATTCTCGGACTCCACCCTACACGTCCTGAAGCAGAAACCCAGGGGGTGGGTCCTAGGAATCTGTGCTTTCAGAAGCTCTCAGTGTAACTCTCCGTGCATCCCCACGCTGTGAGGATTCTAAGGCCAGCTTCTGTTTTTCCCTTGGTAGATGACTTGATGCCTCTGTCTGGCTCAAAATAATTATTTGTTTATATTTGAAGTCCTGTAGCTTTGCCAGAACATGTCTCAGTGTTGACCATTCTGGGTCAGCTTTCTCTGGCACGCAGTATACATTTCCTATGTAGATATGTATTGTTTTCTTTTGTTTCAGAGATGATTTCTTTAGTTATATCTTATTACTATAGAATATTTTTCTGTTCCAGTATTTCAGCTTTCTTTTTTGGAAGGTTCTGGTCATGCATGTGTTAGATCTTTTGTCTTTTGTAATCCTTTTTGTTCTGTGTTTTTATTTCATCTTGCTTGCACCTCTCATTTTTTCCCTATACCTCTTCTTTTGTGGTCTTTAGTTTCTATTTTCCATTATTCTCTGAAATGTTGCCTTCATTTCTTGCATTTCTGCTCTATGGTCTTGCAGCATAGAAGCTACTAATTCCTTAAGTTAAATCCCTTTATCTTCCCATGGGCAATGTTTTGGGATAAATGGATAAATGATCTTAACCTATTATGAATATCTCCTAAATTTCCCATATTGACTCTTATAGTATCTTGTGTATCCTAAATGTTCTTCCTCCCTCTCTCACTCTTTCTTTTCTTTTTTTGTTTTTCTTTTTTAAAGATTGGCACCTGCGCTAACATCTGTTGCCAGTCTCTTTATTTTTCTTCTTCTCCCCAAAGCCCCCCTGGTACGTAGTGGTATATTCTAGTTGTGAGTGCCTCTGGTTGTGCTATATGGGACGCCGCCTCAACATGACCTGATGAGTGGTGCCATGTCCGCCCCCAGGATCTGAACCAGCGAAACCCTGGGCTGCTGAAGCGGAGTGCGCAAACTTAACAACTCGGCCACAGGGCCGGCCCCTCTCTCTCTTTCTTTTTTTCCTTCCTTCTTTCTTTCCTCTTTTCTTTCTTCCTGTTTCCCTCCATCTTTCCCTTCCTTCCTTCCTAGTATTGTTCATAATTAAAAGAGTTGCTTTTTTCTCGAACTAGCTATTTGCAGGTGGCATGTGTGTATGTGTGTGTAAGCACATGTGTGTGTCAAGGCTGTGTTACAGACTAATTGAGACTTTTGATAAAACAGGGATTTGTGTTTACATAACCTGTCTTTCCTCTAGCTAATGGAGGTAGGCAGTAGGTGGTTTTTCTGCCATGCAGACTCTCCTCCCCTCTTCTCCCACAGAAGCAGAGTGCTTCTCCCAAATATGGTTCGTCTGTACGATTCTTCCCTCCCCTCCCCTCCTCTCAGAACCAGACCAAGTCCAGAGAGACTCTTCATCTCAGCCAGCTCAGCTCCACCCCCGCTGTGCCCCAAATGGTGTGCCGCTCACTTTACAGAAGGGCAGTGTGAGTGTGCACATGTGTGTGTGCTTGTGCATGTATGTGTTCTGATATTCACAGCCACTGAGTCCTCTTGCTACTGAGCTCTCACTCCAGGGCTTCCTCTCTTCTCTCCCTCCTGCAGGATTCCTGTTCATCATGCTTGATTTTTGCTGCTTGTAGCAGCTCTTACATCTATTTTGGATTCTGAACATGCTAGTTACCTCCTAGTTTCACCAAAAAAAAAAAAAAAAATTGCATTTTGTTTGCTGTTTTCTGTTTTGCTTCGGGATTAATTCCCAGAAGATGCAGTGGAATGCTGACTATACTTCCACATTCAAATCAAAATGTCCGATTAATTTTAAGCATCTACAACTTTAATGCATATTAATTATTTTCTTTGTTGCTTTAAAATAAGGAATTGGTGTCACAACTCCCAGTAGCAGTTAAGTCTAAAGTCAACCTGTGGTTCAAGAATGCCCAAGATTTGGTTGCAATGTAGAGATGAGGTTCCAATGCCAAATTCATCTGAGCCCACAGAGTTCTCTCAGCTGGTCCATAAATTGCCTTTCCTAACTCACAGTCATGAACTCTGTCTTTTAAAATGAACCGTGAGCAATTTATTGATTTACACAGAGCACAGCTCTTTATTAAGTGCTGATCCCCATGAGCATGGTGAACTGCATGGTGTCCATTTCACTTTCTCCTTATCATCAAAATCCATGTGCAGAATTTGTCTGGACGCAACTATGAGAAGCGGCGTTATAAGACAGCTGGGATAATTCTATAAATGATGTCTTGGCATTTAAGATGTAGCTTCCAAGAGAGATTACATTTTGGGAAAGTGTCCCCACTTCTCATGTATGTTCTCTTGACCCATGCGTAGTATGGGATGCCCTTCTATCTGGCCTTGGCTCGTCACAGTGTGTAGTACAAAATCTTCTGTATATCGTCACATTTATTGCTCTTCCTCATTGATATGCTTTGCTCTTTAAAGTCATTCCCTCTTTTCAGCTTCTTAGTACACTAGTACTTGCAGCTTTCCCTAGATCTATATATTAACTCCATATAATTTAGATGCAGAAAGTGAACAGAGGAAAGACTATCTTAATTCCTAAGAAATAATTGCATACTCCATGCCTTGGACAAATTATTTAACCTCTTTGAGCTTCAGTTTTCCATTCTGAAAAACTTGATTGGTCATTTGGTCAACATTCATTGTTTGTCTACTAAGTGCTTTGTGCTGAGGTTGTGGGACAAAGAAGACAGACAGTGTGGGGAGTCCTGAGAGGGAAGCACAACCCAAGTTCTGTGGTCAAATGCCGGGTGGAGCCACTCCTTCTGCCTGGGTCATCCAACAAGGCTCAAGGTAGGTGCAAGTTGGCCAAATAGAGGTGTGAAGAGGAACATTGTAAGCAGAGAGAAAGGTTGCGCATGGGTGCAGATGAGTGATAGAGAATGGGGCCTAGCTCTGCAGGGGTGAAGAGTCAGGTGTGTACATGAGGGAGCCAGAGAGGACAAGTGGGACCAGCTCAGCTAAGGGTGAAGGGCCCAGCTGAGGATTTTATCCTGGGATACATTAGGAATCTCCTAACATTTTAAAGTTTGGGGATCAAATGACCAATGGAAAAATACTGTGTGGGCAATTAGGATTAAAGAATTGCTAAAGGCCTTTTCAGTCCAGTGGAGCTGTGTCAGTAATCTATTGGTATGTAGCAAACCACCCCAAACTTAGTCCCTTAGAGCACAACTGAGTGTTTAACCCAAGGTTCTGCTGGGAGTCCTTCGAGCCTGGGCTGGTCTCAGACAGGCGCATCTGTGGATCTGCAGCCAGCTGCCAGTCAGCTCAGTAGCTTGAAGGGGGTGACTCCTGGGTATGCCATCATTCAGCGGCCTCCCCAGCCTTGTTCACGTGGGGCGATAACAGGAGTCCCGAGACAAGCAAGTGAGAGCATATGCACGAGCGCTTTTCAAATCCATTGGCCACAAGACCAATGCCAGTTCTAGAGGTGGAGAAGTAGGCCCCACCACTTATTGGAAGGAGCTGCAAAATCACGTCGTAGTTGTATTATAAGAACGTGAAAACAGGGTGAGAATTTGGGGCCATTTTTGTAATCTGCCATAATACTTCTTTGATGTATTTCCATTTGACTATTTAAGTGTTTTTTTGTCTAGCTGTGGGATGACCAATATCTATTTTCATTCTTGCGAATATTTGCTGTTGCACAGGATTGCCTGCATAATTCTCAGGGCCCAGGGCAAAATGAAATGCAGCACATTTTATTGAAAAAATTCTTAAGAATTTCAAGACAACAGATCATTACACCACATGCTGAGCCCTGTTGACTGTGGGGCCCTGTGCGTCTGCAGGGGTCTCACGCCCATGAAATGGCCCTACTGCTACAAGGAGAAGAAAAGTCACCTTTGCTTTGTCAGTTCCAGCATTAGTCACCCATCATCACCATTTTACAAATGTCAAATTGTGCATGCTTTTAACAAGTCATTAAACGGCCATTCTTCTTTTTCCAGAAGGAGTCTATATGCTCAGGGCGGTTATTTACAGTGAGTTTTACGGAACTGAAGTGGAGCTTGGGCCTTATTATGTGGAAGTTGGCCACGAGGCCATGTCCGTGTTCATGAATTCCAGCAGTGTCCACAAGGATGAACTTCTGGTCTTTGCCAGCTCCCACATGGATCAGAAAAGTAAGACCGACATTGGAGGCTGAGCCCCCAACCTCAGCTCCGGATGAGGCATGACTCTGCCGGAGCTGCACGTTCAAGTTATAACAGTGCCCCAGTCAGACACAATATTCTTCACTTACTCTTCCCTCATTCAGAAGATATTTATGCACAAATCTGTGCTCTGAGGGGACATGAAGATGAAGTCATATGTGTCCTGGTCTTGAGGGATTTATAATCTAGTAAAGGCATTAAGATATGCCTATGAAAATATAAGCTAGGACTTAAACATGCCTTAAGAAGGACACGGCTAAGGGCTGGGAGATTTCCCAGAGGGGAGTTGTGTGTAACTGGGGGTGGGGCAGGGAGTTGGTATCCATGATGAGCCTTGAACGAGCCGTGAAGAAATGGGTGTGGGAGAGCATTTTGGGCCAACAACGTGGCAATAAGTCAAAGCACAGAGATGAGACCCAGCAGCCGCTGGAGTTCACTGCGCGCTCGCAGGGTGCCAGGCGCTCTGCTAACGCTCCACCTACATCACCTTGCTGTATCCCCACGGCTACTTGTGAGGTGGGCTCCCTTTCATCTCAGTTTTATAGAAGAGGAACCCGAAGCTGGGAGGCCAGTGGGGTGGGAATGGAGGATTCCACCAAATGTCAGTAATATGTGGAAGGAAGCGTCCCACCATGTTTAGCAGGGCCAGTGTGGCTGCCAGTCAAAGATAACCCCAGAGCGTTCAGCCTAAGTAGGTGGAGTTACAGGTTAAATTTCCCAGAAAAAGGAAAAGAGAGAAGCCAGTAGGGGACGTGTCTCAATGAAGTCATTCTTATGATAGTCTTTATAACTCGTTCCACACACTGACTGTATGTTATCCAGACATTTAGCCTTGTGAGAAACTCTGTCCAAGAAATTACATTACACCTAGGGGAGGGTTTTAGTCATTCGTACTGACCAGTCTTGTCTAAACTTTATTAAATAAATAAGCAGCCTGTATAGCTGGTGTGAAACTACAATCCTGACAAGCCCTTCATCAGTTCCATGCCAGGAACCTATCCTTCGAGTTAGGATGGAAGTGCTGGCACAGATCGCTAACCGGGTGATCTGGTGCTTTCCTCGCACTGCTGACTACCAGACTCTGCTCAGAATTAAGTTTCAGCCGTTGTTAATGAGTTGATGTCACTCTTAGTCATGGGATAGTTTTTTTTCAGAAATTCTAATGCACTGATGAAGAACGAAATATCCATTTCACTGTATCACTATTATAAATAAGCATTTTCTCTTTATAAAGAGAAATACTATACAGAACAACAATAATGTTTTTAAAAATATCCACCTCCTTTCTTAACATCCCTTTCTGATAAATGAGTTGTTCTAAATCTTCCTAGACATCATGGTCCTCTTTTAGAACCTGACAAGACGTTTGGTATCTGTCCTCCTAGTACTTACACACGTGTGTGTGTGTTTATGTGTGTGTGGGTGACGTATACACATGTAAGCAACAGTTTGCATTCATCTCAGAGGGTTTGAAAGCCCAAGACTTCCCTGTGGACCCCGTTTAAGAACTACTGTGAAGTGAAAGACTGCTTAGTGTACACATTGGAGAAATGCTTTAAAAACAACCATCTAGAGAAGTAATTAACTTATTTCAAAGGAATTAATGTAGTTACTTCTATGTAAGGCATTCTCAGGAGAGATAGAGAAAACACTTAAAGAAAATTTTAATGAGAGAAATTTTGTGACAAAGTTCATGTTTCTCAGGTCTGTCTCATTCCAAACACATGCTTTGAATTTTGAAATTTATTGGAATTCAAAGGAAGAAAGTAAAAAAGTGAAAATATTGACCATGTGTTGTGTGAGATGAGTGAATTAATTTTAAGACTGTTTTCCCCTTACCTCTTTCTTTCTCATTCCAGGCACTGTGGTTAGGCATTGTTTTCCATCCTTTTCCTCATATAATGTGTCCTTTACTTCTCGGACCCACGTGGGAGACAACCAGGCTTGGCCCAGCATCTCTGTTTGGTATCAGATGCAACGTACGTTTTGATTCTGATTCTAGATTCAACACAACCTTCCTCATGCAATCAGTGGTGATCACAGAGGCCACAGATAGCACGGGTTCTGTGATTAGTGCTGCTGAGGTCCCCATTTGCCCTTGAACGAGCTCTGTTCACCTGCAGTTTGTTCTATGACTTTTCTAGAAACCACAGACACTAAGGCTTCAATCTAGAGGTATGAGAAGGTGGGTTATCATGCAGAATCATCTGCTAACTTCCCCGTACCACACCCTTTCCAGTAGAATTCCACAGGAATTGGCCATATCATTTTATGAGCTATTACTTTGATGGCCTTGAACTCGGGCTCATATTGCCTGCTGGGTTCCTCCTGCTGCGTCCCTGTGCTCAGTCCTACATTCATACCTGCAGGCTCCTTTCCCATCAGTCATGGCCATGATTACGTGGGAAGGTGAGGATGCTAACTTCTCTGGACAGACTCCAGCCCTTCCGTGATGAAGCATCTGCACCTCCCTTTCCTTTGTCACAGCTGTCTCTGTCTACACAAATGGAACTGTGTTCGCCACAGACACCGATATCACTTTTGTAGCTGTTACCAAGGAAACAACTCCCCTGGAGTTTGTGTGGTATTTTGGAGAAGATCCACCCATGAGGACAACTTCCAGAAGCGTTAAGAAAAGACTCAGCCTTCCCCAGTGGTCTGTAAAAATGGTCATCACAATTGGTGGCTGCTCATGATGCAGCCTTAACTCAGTCTGGAGATTATTGTCTTGCTACTAAAATGACTAAAATATTATTAAGAGTGTGACATTCGCACTTAGTGCCACTTAAGCACTTCTATGAATTGAGCCAAATGTAAATTTAAAGGAAACAGGACTTCCTTTCCTTCAGTCTGAACTAGGAGGAAAGGGGTGGGGCTTTGAAATCAGACCATTCTAGGTTCAGATCCCGTCTCCACATCCAACCAGTGAGACCTAAGCAAATTCCTCATCTAAGAAAAGGTAACAGTGTTACTCCATCCCTTGGAAAGGTGAATTAATTAATGAAGAATGAGAGGTCAAAAAGTGTCACTCCCCCTTTTCCCCAGTAAGATGGAAATCATGGGGGCTGTGATCATTCCTACAAATTAAATGCCACGCTTCTGCCTTTCTCTTGAAGTAATGTGGAGATTCTCTCTACCTCTGACCTTGTTCTTGTCTTCCCATCTGTCTTTCCTGCCCGCCTGGCCCCACCTCACAGGTATCACGTGATGGTTACAGCTTCCAACGGGATCAGCAGCTTGGCCTCAGAGCCCCACTGCATCAGGCTGCAGAGGAGAATTGTCGCCAATCGGCTCACATCCACTAGCTCAGCTCTGGTGAATGCCAGTGTGACCTTTGAGTGCAGAATCAACTTTGGCACCGATGTTGCTTACCTGTGGAACTTTGGGGATGGTGCCGTCGGCCTGGGGAACAGCTCTGCCAGTCACATCTACAGTAGGTAAGCCGCCCCGGCACAGGGCATTTCAAGGCACCAGCCACTGGGGTCTCCACAACCAACCTGCCTTTCAGTCAATGCAGTGGACCGATTTTGAAGAGAGACAAATTAAAACCCAGCTATTGCCTCCAACGGGCTCATGGCCCATGGGAAGACAAGAGGAGAATGGACACTTTGAGCACAGGAGTTGAGTGCTACAAAGGGGGCCCGAGGAGGTGTGGGGGCAGCTCATTCTTCTTTGGAAAACTGGAGAACCGGCTCACAGTTGTGTTTGCCGGCTCACAGTCATGTTTGTATATGATCTGAACGTTAAATCTTGAGCAGATATTTGCCAAAGGGACAAGTGAAAGCCTGGGGAGAGGGACAAGGGGAGGACCCTGGGGCAGCCAGGTCAGGACATGGAGAGGCATGCAGTGCTGGCAGGATCTCAGATGGGACGTGGGGAAGTGGGCAGATAAAGATAGCAAATCCTCAGAAAGGACTGTAAAGGGCCTCACTGTCATCCAGAAGAGCCTGGGCAATATCTTTTGATTCCGTGTTTACTGGGCATCCCCTGTTTACCTGGAACAAAGCATTGTGGACATCCAGGAAAGAGGTGTGCCTGCCTTTGTCCAAGATAGACAGAGCGTTTCTTGGGGGAGGTGGGCATGCCCACATGAAACCACAGGGGCAGACTGCAGGATTGCCACGTCTCAAGGTTAAGAGAGTGATGAAGTGCAGACCAACCAGGGCCACTCATCCCCAGTCCAGCCTCTTGGCTCTTGTTCCCTGATGAAGGGTCAGGATTATCCTGGACCCAGAGTGGGCAAGGTCTACCAGTGGGTGCCCATTGCCACAGCTGTGGAGATGTAAGTGTGGCAGAACTGAGCCTCAGGCTGGCATGGAGCCTTTTGCGCTGGTGTAATAAAATCTCAAAATGTGTAGACGTATCCAGAAAACTAAGCGTGTGTGGGCCGGTGGCATCAGGGGAAGATTGCAGACCTCCTTCAGTGCAGGGCTTCCATGAGAACCCACCCTGTGGCCTCTCCTTGCTTTAGGGGACACCTGGATGGCCCCATCACTAGCTTCCGATTTTTGACTTCTCCACTGGAAATCGATTTTCCCATAAGAAAGGAATTGAGCAATAGTGCCCAGGTAGACCCAGGTGGGCACCTGGGGGCCCTGGGTGCCCGGGAATGGGCTCTGCAGCCCAGGAGCATTTTCTTGCCTATAGAAATGGACATAGGCAGCTCCGGGCCTCCACCGTCCTCTCTAGAGTTGTGGGGGCTCTCCATCCACCTGGAACCTGAGAGGGATCTCACAGCCTTCACTCTGGTCAGTAGGACCTGCCTTTTTTCCTGAAGCTCCAGGATCGCAAGCGACACTCTTGTCCTTGCATGCTCAAATTTTGGTCCTCTGATGGAGACTATTCTGCTTCAAATTGAGAAGTCTTGAATGGTGGTCCATCCTGCATCATTTGTAAAACCTGTGTGCATTTCTTTAGTAAAACACGGCCTGCTGGTCAGGAACTGCCTGGCACATTCCTTCCCTGTCTTGCATCTCCCCGCAGCCAGACCCTCTGGACCTCCTTGGGCTGGCCTCATCTCCAGACTGTGGGGTGCATCCTGGGCCTCCGGGGTTTGCAGGAAGACTGATCCATGGGGTAGGGAACAGAACAGGAAGCTTGTACCCAAAGATCCCCAGTCACGGGTCTGGGGTGCCCATCATGCAGGGACCCCGAGAATTACCCCGTGCTGGACAGAGGGGCAGGTTATGGCTGCTGGGAGAGTTCAGGGAGGGAGGCAGCGGGTGCTTAAGTGGATGATTGTCTCTCGTACAACAGATGGCATCAGTCTGGGTGTTGGGCGCCTGTCCTGCCCTGCGCTGGGTGGGCAGCCAGTCTATTCACTGGACAACACATGGCCTCTTTGGAAATCAACCTCATGACCTGAGTCTCCTCTGTTCCCGTTCGTGGGCTGTCTGACCATCAAATCCTGTAATTACACAGTTGTAGGATGGCTATGGGGAATTCAGGAAAGACTGACACGTGGCAGAATCAATGTCTTTGTTTCTGTGCCTTGTCGCCCTTCCAGTGAAGGAGAGTTTACCGTGCAGGTCCTTGCCTTCAATAACGTCAGCTCTGCCTCCCTCAAAAAGCAACTTTTCATCGTGCGCCAGCCCTGCCAGCCACCCCCAGTGAAGAACATGGGGCCCGGGAAGGTGCAGGTAGGGCTCGTTTACCAGGCTCATTCCAGCGTTTCCTCCTAGTTGGCACCAATGCTAGGAAAAGTTAGGAAGGGCAGAGGTTTGGGGAATGAAGCGCGGCTTTGTCGCGTTTATACAGCTGCATTTGACACAAAGGAGCTCCTGTGAGGGCTCCTGAACGTCCTGGAGCAGAGAGAGCCCCACCCAGCCTGAGACCGGAGGGAAAGCCTGCTTTCCGGCTTGAATCGGTTCTTTATTCGCCTCTGTTACTCTGCCGTTCAGCACAGCCCTCTTCGAGGAGCTTTTTGAAAATTGCTTGTGCAAAGAACTATAGCATTTTCGGGAGAAAGGAGTATTTGAATATATGTGATATAAAAATCAAAGGAAATAATCAGTTACTTGTTTAGCACCTACTATGGGTTAGGAAAAATGGAATTGCTTTTTTATCTCTTTTATTCCTTTGAGGCCTCTGATTTAGAGCAATTTCCCTTTTCAAGGCAAAAGTGCTCAAATGACACATGGAAATTAAAATCTGTGACTTAGCTGCTTTGCCAGAATGCTTTCTGTGGCTTTATAGCCGCAGAGGTCAGTTGCTGGGCCCCTGTGAGTCTCAGGCTGGGGCACCTCCCCGCCCAGATGTGGCAGTGGGGATCAGGGGCACACAACAAGTCTCTAGGGCAAGGCCCGGTGCTCCCTGGGAAGCCCACGTCCAGGGCCGGCCAGCAGGCCAGCGGGCACCCATGCTGTCAGGCAGTTCTGTGCGCCGGGGCAGTGGGCTATCTGGGGCTGGGAGAAGGGCAACAGTCAAGAATACCAGAGCCAACGGGGGAGGCTGAGAGAAGCACGGACCTCGGGGAGAGGGGTCTGGGCTTCAGTCCTGACTCTGCTCTCTGTTGAACCATGGGACACAGCCTCTTCCTAGGTTAACAATACTGTATTTCCTGTGTTTTTCTAAGGTTTTCTATGTGTGGTACATATATGTGTGTGTGCGCCTGTGTGCTTGTGCATGCATGTACATGTTCATGTCTGTGAGTTGCATGTGTGCATGTATGTGCATGTGTGTGCGTGTGGATGTGTGCTATCACAGAATCGGTATCACTGGGTTATAGTGTGACCATTTTCTCTTGTTGTTAAGTAGTCTTTGATTACATGAGTTTAATGGTGGCGTAACGTTAAACCATACGTACAAATTATTCATCCTTTAACAGTGTCCTTGTTATTGAATATCTGCTGTCTCCAATTTTGCAGCACTACAAATAACTGGAGACGGTCTGTATACACATCTTTCTGCTTGTCTATGGCATTTCTATAGGATTAATTTCTACAAATCACTGAACCACAGGACATAACACATTTTAGGACTTGGATGAGCTTTGCCAGAAATCCTCCTGTGGCAACACACGTGTCAGCATCCTAGAACCAGGGCTCATCCCCCAGGCATTTCATAATTTTGTGTGTTTGTTATTATTAATGGGTTAAAAGTTGGCACCTCAGTGTTACCATTTGCTATAACTGATATAAATCTGGGCAGTTTTGTGACAAATTCTAGACTGGTATCATATTCAGAGTAGAAACAATAAAGATAGTTAAAACACAATTTAAATCATGACTAAAGTCATTTAAAGAAAGCCAAAAATGAAATTCCGTTTATAACAAATACCAGTGTGTCTTCAAATCTCACCTCCCAGCTCCTACATGTCTTTTCCCTTTCCAGTTTTTATGGGAGACCTTCATCAAACTGTCCTCCAGAGGGAGCCCGGGCACCATCATCTGCCCCAGAGTAGGAGGTGGCCGGGCAGAATATCCACCCCGGTCCCTGAGCCGTCCTCGCTCCTCCGTCCTCACAGATTGCCATCCGGCTCGCAGTGTGGGATGGGCAGGCGCCTTCTCAGAGGACGGGGGAGAGTGGAGAGGGCTTGGAAAAGGCAAAGTGGCTGGGAGGGGTGGGGCTGTGGACTCGTAGGCACTAATATTTCCACCTGCATCATTGCCCTTTTTGGCTTATTAATGTTAGCAAATATGTTTTTGTATATTTATGAACTACATGTAAAAGATTTTATTATGGAGATTTTCAAGTATGAATAAAAGGAGAAATAATAGTGTGATGAGCTCATCACTTATGTTGAACAATCATTAAAATGTCACCATATTTGTTTTCTCTATTTTTTTCTTTGCTGAAATATTCTGAAATTCTTCTTAGATATGACATTTAACCCCTAAATGCTTCAATATATATCTCTAGAAACTTAAGGGCATTTTCTTACATAAACATAATGCTATCTCAACAATTAGCAATGATTTCTTAATATAATCTAAATCTAACTCATAATCAAATTTCTCTGTCTCCAAAATATTTTTATGCAGTTGTTTGACTTGGGATTCATAAACTACTTTTGTTTAAAAAAAGAGAGAGAAAGAAAAGAGAAAAAACTTAAAAAGCTTTTCCTCTTCAACTAGATCTGTAACGTTTTCTAAAATACGATTGTTCAGGACAGCAAGAATAAATGCTAGGTTTTTTCCCTTTATTCCCAGTGTTCATAGTACAACGTCGGGGCACCAGCTGCTTCCGATGCTGACTGATGAGTTGTGTGTGTTGTGTGGAGGGACAGGGGAAGCTTCTCTCTCTTCTAGCATTGTCGATATGTTGTTAATTTTAGTCAATCAATTATAGAGATGATCTTTAGATGCTCCAAGTGATCCGTTTGGGGCCTGGGTCTGGGGCCTTCTGCCACACCCCTCCGCTAGTCTTAGAAAGCTTCCTTCCCTTCTGGCTGACAACTGCTTCAGCTCTGGAAGCGGCCTCTCACCGTGCAGCCCTGGGCCTTCGGAGGGGTGATTAGACACAGAAATCTGGCACTGAGGGCACTCACTGCTCCTGGGCTGTCGTTGCATGGAAGCTACTGGTGGGACATGCAAATTAGAGTAAAATAATGATTTCACCTGATGTTTCACATTCAAAAACATTACTTATATACAATTTACAATAAGAAAGTTTTATACTTGAATTCTCTCATATTAAAATCTTAGTTTATATTGACATTAACATCATTATTTATTAGCATTTTTCCTAATAAATACATGAAATACTTTCAAAGTAAGTATTTTAGTATTACCACCAGAAATGAAATTTCTTAGTAAGTTTTCAGATTTATCTGTAGTTCTTTTTGCCCTTAGAATATATCCTCAAAATACTGTATATTAAAGTCATTTTAAATACATCTTTCTTCTATTAACTTGCTTGAAATATTGTTATATTCCTTTCTTTCAGTTTGTTTCCAGTTATCAGATTGGAGTTTTTTTGTTTTAATTTAATTTTCTGATATATGAAACATTTGCATGATTTCGTAGTCCAAATCCTATAGTAAAGTATTAATTTATATTTTATTTTCTAATTCATTTATTCATGTCTTTGTTCATTTTCCTGTTGGAGACTTTGAAAATTTCTTGTTGATTTTAAATGACATTAATTCTATTGTATATTTTGCAAATAATTCTCTTTTTTCTCTGATTTTTTAAAATTGCTTTTTAAAATTATTTATGTTGTTGACATTTAGAAGTTAAAAATTTTTATGTTATCAAATCTATTAATCTTTTCCTTTCATATTTCCCCATCAATTTTATGCTTAGAAGGGTTTCTTTTCTCATTATGAGTATATAAGTATAAATACTTGTTCTTTCTTCTCATTATTTTTATATTTTGACTTTTTATTTTTGTCTATAAAATAGATGTAGTATTTGTGTGTGTGTGTGTCTGTGTGAGGAAGATTGGCCCTGAGCTAACATCTGTGTCAGTCTTCCCCTTTTTGCTTGAGGAAGACTGTTGCTGAGCTAACATCTATGCCAGTCTTCCTCTATCTTGTATGTGGGATGCCGCCACAGCATGGCTTGACAAGCAGTATGTAGGTCCACACCCGGGATTCAAACCTGCAAACCCCAGGCTGCTGATGCGAAGCACGCAAACTTAACCACTATGTCACTAAGCTGGCCCCTGTACTATTTCTTATTGGTGCTTTAAATTCCAGCTCTGAGAATCCCATCCTGTGATTACACAGACAATCATTGGAGTTCTATGCCGAGAGTGAATTTTTCATGATTTCCTCTGGTATTAGGCGTAATGAGAGTGTTAATGAGGCATCTTTGCCCTTTCATATGCAGGTGTGGAGGTCTCAGCCTGTGAAACTGGGAGTGACCTTTGAAGCTGCCATTCTCTGTGACATCTCCCAAGGCCTTTCCTACACCTGGAGCTTCACAAACTCTGCAGGATCGCAGGTGCCCCTGCCCCCTGCTGTGAACACTCATGAACAGACCGTCACTGTCCCCAGCTACTTTCTGGAACCCGGGAACTACACTGCACTTGCCAAGGTGGGCTGGCCAGCTTACACTTCCACTTGCACAACGAAACTGTTCCTTTCCACCCGCCTTTGAGCAGGAGATGAACACCTATAGCTCCAAACCTGTTCTGTCTCAGAGAGGGGGGTTCTCGAAAAAACTGTGGCTAGGAATTCAAGAGAAATGTTTAATTTCTTTGAGAGAACAGATTTTATGTTCAAATGCTGGCAAAGTAATCAATTAAAAACTCCTTCTTATTTATTTAACAAAACTTTCCTGTGCACCTGCTTTGATATATCACTGCAATGGTCCCAGGATCTCAGAGGAATATTTGTGTCATCAAGGAGCTCATTGCCTGGAAAGGAAACGGGATGTTCGTCAGAGAGCGGGGCCAGGAGAGGGCATCCCTGGTGACCCTCTGCACGTGCTCAGTGCATTAGTGCTGGAAAAATAGTGAAAATATGTGGGTTAGACGATCAAGAAGTTCATTTTAGAAGCCGGCTTCCTGCAGGAGAGTCTGTTCATAGGCATATAAAGTGTGTGGAGGGGGCAGCAGCTTGGCCAAGGCCGGGAAGGAGACCACGACTCTGTGCAGGGGTGTGAGCTCAGCGGAGCAGGTAGGGAGTGGACCCTGAAGGGAGAATCTGAGATCAGATTGCCAGGTGGTAAAGGCCAGGCTGGGGAGGTGGACCTGAGACCAGACCAGTGCAGTGCCGCCCAAACGCTCCAGCGAGGGAGCTTTGTTCTTTAATCCATGGACACGTGGGCCTACAGTGTGCACCAGTGCCAGCTCCCAGTCACATGGCTCACACAGGAGTTCATCAACACCCAGGCTGGCCCAGACCTTGCTCCAGGAAGCACTGATGAGGTACTTGGATGTCGCAGCAGTGCTGAACTGTGGTAAGGGTTTCCAAATGCTTCCTCTCAATTTCTGTTCTTATCTCATTGTGCTCCAGGCCTGTAACAATGGGCCAGGTGACAGAGGGCTGCAGACCATGCTTTGAGTAGCACTGTTTCGGATGAAGGTAATAGAAAAATTCAGAGGCAACAGAGCATGATCCATACTCTCCTTTGGAAATAATAATTGGGAAAGAGTTGGAAACAGATTGAAGCATGGGACTTCACCATTAAAATGCTCTCTAGAGTACTTACTGTTAAAGTATGCGGTTACTAATACTCTAGAGTGTTCACTGTTACTCTAGAATCTGTTCATAGTGATACTCTAGAATAATCATGGTTACTCTAGAGTCTGCTAATACTAATGCACTAGAGTGCTCATGTTGCTCTGGAGTCTGCTAATGCTAATACTCTAGAGTGCTCTCTATTACTCTATAGAATCTGCTAATACTAAACTCCAGAGTACTCACTATTACTCTCGAACCTGCTAATACTAATACTCTAGAGTACTCACTTTTACTCTGTTAATGCTAAAACTCTAGAGTATTCTAATAGTGAAGTCAAGAGACAATTAGAGACTGAAACAGGATAGAGGCAGTGGGAATAAAGCACAGAGCAGGTAAATATAGGGTGGATTTCAGGATGGGTGGGAGCAATTGACCTGCCATGGTGACTAATTGTAAGGATGAAATGGGAAAATCAGAGAAAAGTCTGTAAGACTGCAGGAGTAGAGGAGAGTGAGGCCGCTCTTCATTTTCCTAATGAAAATAAGCATCTATCTGTGTCTGGTTCTGTGCCAGGGAGGGGTGCAAAGATAAATAAGACCTTTGCACAGGTGAGCCCATCATCCAGTGGGGGAGGTAGGTGGAACCCAACAAACTATAGACGATGTGAGACAGGCCACATGACAAGGGAGCTCCGAGGAAGGGTTAGCCATGCCTTTGGTAATTGGAGTGTTGAAGGTTGGGGGAAGTGTTCCATGATGGCGGGGGCAGTAGTCCCATCAGGCTGAAGCAGGTACCATTTGTGGGGGTGACTGGTGGGACATGAGGCTGACAACATGCTGGGGGTTTCTTCTGAAGACGATAGGAAGGCAGACTGTTGGGAGATAATGTACGGTCATGGCTTCAGTGTTCAGTGAGTCATGTTGGAGTTGTTAGGAGGATGTTCAGGTGGCGTGTCCAGCAAAGAGGTGGGGTCAAGGGCGGGAGCTGGGCGGAGCTGTTTGGAGCTGTCTGTGCAGAGTGGAGAAGCAAAGGAGGCGAAGCAAGGCAGGGAGCGCAGCCTCCTGCTGGGGCCTGGGGAGGGAACGTGAGGAGTGCCCGGCCAGCAGCCAGTGTCCTCAGGGGATGGGGAAAGAGCTTGAAAAGGAGGCAAGGTTTTGGCATCTCTGTAATAAGCATCATAAGGATCCCTTCTACCAGAGTTACTTAAGTTTAATTTTAAAATAGTAGAAATGTGTTATTAGTTATATTCTTTAAAAAAATCACTTGTTCCTGATTCAGTCTGTATTCTTTCTTGGTTCATCTCAATTTATAATTTTTACTGCCCACTATCACATTGATAAGGGCAAGTAGGTGTTCTGTTTCTATGATTAATCGTGGAGTCACTTTGGCACCGAGGTTCCTGGGAAGCAATTCCTATGACGGTAGATTTAAGCCACACTGAAGTGGTCCGGGAACAGACCCTGTGAGGTCATCGTATGGGGTGTATTCCACAGACCTTACCTTCTTGGTGTCCAGTTGAAGGTGAATGGGGTGGAGGATGGTCCCAAGACAGGCTGTCTGGCCAGCCTCCCAGGAGGCCTCACGCGGGCATCCAACCACCTGTGGTCTGGCCCTCAACTCTGAAGACCACAAATACTGCTTTCACGTTAGGAAAAAATGGTCATTCTTGCAGGGGCTGGTTTACACTGTATAAGGTCACAAGAGAGTGCTACATGACCTGGCAAGAAGAGAAAGGGACAGAACAGTGGAGCCAAGGGAGCTCCTCTCCAGCCACCAGCTCTGAGAGCATGTGTGCTGTTGGATAAGGTGCATAAGATGGGCATTGCAATGGTTGTAAGACCGAGCACTGGGAGCCTGGTGCGTCCAGCTGGTGATAGTTCATTTTCCCTAGACCGTAGATAGTAGGTTTGCAGGCACCCCTCCCCTGGCCATGTGAGAAAGGTTCAAGTTGAGATTGAAGCTTCTGTGCTCAATGGCTCTGTTGGTTGGCACACTTCCTCATTAGCCACATCACTGCCCTTGAGTGGGCCCAGGCTGTGTCTTTCTCCAGGTCTTGGAGATCAGATTTGGTAAGGCGCCTTTGCTGCTATCTGAGCTCGCCGCCACATATTGCATTCAGTGGTCACAGCTGCAGATGTCCAGAGCTCCCACCGTGCTGCCATCCTGACACGTAGCTCATGCCCTCACTTCCTCCGTCCTTCACAGACTTGGATGTTCTCAATGGTTCCTTGGGCTGGAGGAGCTGAGCAAGCAGAGGTTGGAGGCATATGGGAGTTTTATCACGCAGTCTTTAGACGGCCATGGCGCCCACGCAGGGGAACCACCAGCAGGGAACCATGAGGATCTTCATGAAGGAAATCACGAAGGAGCAAGGCCGAGACCAGTGAAAGATAGCATGTGCTAGACTGTAGTTTTTCAAATTGCATCAAACTTTTAAAAGAATACTTTTGAATGCAGTATTTATAAAAGGTTCCACTATTCCTGAGCTTAAACATATTTGTCTTAAATTTCATCTATATTTCTTTAAGTCCATAATATGTTTGGGGGTTGAAAAGGCAGCTTAAAGAAAGTAAATAAATGAAATCTGAGACCATGGGAAAATTTACCGCTGGCGGAGCAGGTTTGAAATCTGAAATATGTGCACACTTGGGGAGTTGTTATCTAAGGTGTTGTTACGGTCACAAACCTAGGGAAACCCCAGCTTTGTGTGTTGATACAGGCTTGGTTAGGAAAATGTTCCTACTCTCATTGGCTCCAGCCACTTTGTCTCCAATGGGCACACAGTGGGATGTTTAGTTTGATTGGGAGTTGAAAATAATTGTCTTTCTGTGCAGTGCTCGAAGCCTCTAGTTGGAGCTGATGCTGCATTTAGACTCACCAGTTTCCTTCTAATTTTAAGACAAGCATGTGCCTCCTGTGGGCATCCTGCCCGAGCCCGATCCCCTGAGTGACGTCCCTGTCATTGGTGTTCCAGGTTCAGGTGGAAGGCAGTGCCGTGCACAGTAACTACTGCGTGGGGGTGGAGGTGCGAGCCCGGGCCCCTGTCAGCGTGATCTCCGAGGGCACACACCTGTTTGTCTCGAGGACCCCCTCGACCACCATCATCCTCAGGGGATTCCTGTCCTACGACCCGGACAAGCCTGGGGCACCTCTCAGGTGAGCACTAAAGGACTGGGTGCAATTGCTCACTCTCCTCACGGCCTTTCTCTTCCTCCTCTGCCCTCTCCAAACTTGGGCACCAGAATGTTGGGAGAGCTGGGCTTAGAATTCTGCCATAATAATTAAAAATTTCAAGTACCTCAAATTTTATTAGCTGAACTGATGTTTCACGTACTGTCAAAATATCAGGGAATTTAGGAAAGGGGTGGAAATAAACAGGAGTAGCTTTGTAAGTTGGTATTTTGGGATGTGAGATTTAAATATTGTCTTAGTTCAGGCTGCTGTAACAAAATACCATAGACTGGGATGCTTATAAACAACAGATATTTATTTCTTACAATTCTGGAGGCTAAAAGTCTAAGATCAAGGTGCCGGAAGGTTCAGTATCTGATGAGACCTGCTTCCTGGTTCATAGATGACCATCCTCCCTCTGTGCAGGGGTGAGAGGGTCTCTGGTCTCTTTTGTAAAAGCACAAATCCCATTCATGGGGGCGCAACCCTCACAACCTAAGCACCGCCCAAAGGCCCACCTCGTAAGACCATCACCTTGGGAAGTAGGACTTCAGCAGATGAACTTTGAGCGAGTACAAACATTTAGTCCATAGCAAATAGGTTATTATTAAAAATTTTGGTTTGTAAGGTGCATTTGGTGCATAGGAAGCTTGATTTCTAAGTGTTGCACCTCTCTAAATGGGTGAGTCCCTTGATGTTAGAGGCCCATGGCTCAGGTGCTGGTCTTCTCCAGCCACACCCCTCCCCAGGTGGCCTCTTCCAGTGTCCTGCTGTAGCTATATCCACTCACCAGTAACCTCGAGCGCACATCCTCCATGGACACCATGCATGTGCAGATAACCTGGAACACACATCCGCCATGGACACCATCCATGCACCAATTACCTCGAGCACACTCCCTCCTTCCAGAGCACTCCCCACTCTCCAGGCTGGAGATCCCATCATCTCTTCGGCATCCTCTCCCGTGTGCCTAGAGAGAAATATCAGCCACAAGACCCGCTTTCTCCCCTGCAGCCTTCCTGTCTCTGCTGAGGGAAGGATCTTTCTAGTTGCTCAGGACAGAAACCTGAGCAGCATTGTTGGCTTCTCTTTTTCTCTCCTGTTTCGTCCAGTCTGTCAGGAAATCTTGTTGGTTCCTCCCTGGTCTGAGCCGTCACCACCTTGGGCTTATTTCCATAAGGTCTCCTCACCAGTCTCCATGCTTCCACCCACCCCTTTCAGTCCATTCTCCACAGAGCAGGTGGGCAGAGTCTTTTATGGGCCAGCCCAGTGGCCTAGTGGTTAAGTTTAACGTACTCCACTTTGGCAGCCCTGGTTCGGCTCCTGGGCATGGACCTATGCTGTTCCGTCAGCCATGCTGTGGTGGTGACACACATACAAAACAGAATAAGGTTGGCACAGATGTTAGCTCAGGGCCAATCTTCCTCAGCCAAAAAAAAAAAGTCAATAAATAAAAAATAAAACACATCAGAAAATGTCATTTCACTGCTCCAAACCCTCCAGTGCTGCCCTTTCACTCAGTGAAATCCAAGTCTTTGCGACGCCTGTGAAGCCCACGGTGATCTGCCCCCACCTCTTACCCTTGGACTTTCTCTCCTCCTGCTCCTGCTTTCTCTCTCTCTGAGACAGCTGGTGCCCCTGCCCACCTCTGACATCCGGGGGCCTGCTTCTCCCTCAGCACCTCTGCAGGGAGGTGCCTTCTGCATCTCCTCCTTCAGTGCACTGACATCTGTTACCACTTTGCTTCCTTGCATTTGAGCTCAGTCACCTTCCCAGTGAGCCCCACCATGACCCCATTTAAAGTGACAAGAGGAGGCTGGCCCCTTGGCCCAGTGGTTAAGTTTGCATGCCCTGCTATGGCAGCCTGGGGTTCACCAGTTCAGATCCTGGGCATGGACCTAGCATTGCTCATCAAACCATGCTGTGGCAGCATCCCACATAGAAGAACTACAAGAACCTACAACTAGGATATACAACTATGTACTAGGGGACTTTGGGGAGAAAAAAAAAGAGGAAGATTGGCAACAGATGTTAGTTCAGGGCCAATCTTCCTCACCAAAAAAAGTGATATATTTAAAAAAAAATTGACAAGAATCCTATCCTGATTCTGCTGTTTCTTTTTCCATAAGCAATCTTCTCCTCTAACATCTGATCATTTGCTCACTTTTTATGATCACTGTTAATTTTCTGTCCCCACTGGAATATTAGCTCCAGGAGGACAGGGCTCCGGTTTGCTATATCCCCTCTGCCTGGCACATGGCAGGTACTCAATGAACATTCATAAATAAATAGAGAAGCCTCTTTATTCCCTTAACTCCTATAACCACACACACATTTGCTACATTCCAACTGGGGGCTTTGGTGTGTTGTAAGCCTGGTGGAGGTGAGAGGCATCCTCTTGGACTGGCCAATTCCGTCCCCTAGCTGTTCTCAAGCACGTGTTTCGGACCAAGCACACAGCTGGCTGTGTACCTCCCCTCCCCCAGCCTCAGGAGACAGAGCTGGGTCTTGTTCATCTCTGCACCCCTCCCCCTAGAACCCAGTAGGGTGCCCGAAGACAAGAGCTCAGCGTGTGTCTACTGCAATGAGCTGAATCTGCTCCCTGGGAGTGAAGAATACTCCAGCTGAACCCTGGAGGACCATGCTCCGCAGTGCGTGTGAGCTGGACCCGCCAGCTGAGCGGGGCTGAGCTCCTGCCAGCTGAGGGATGAACGGAACTTTGCGATGCTGCCGCCTCGTGCAGGCGTTGGAAAGAGAGGTGTAGAACTAGTTCCAGGTTCAGATCACTTACAGTCCACATGAGGAAATGGCACTTTGACAGATGAACAGCACTTCAGAGACTCAGGGAGCACCTGTGCGGGGCTCACTGCTGTGGGGTCGTACAGACCTCCCCTCCGGGCACGCACGTCCATTCTTGCCTCTCTCCCTAGGTGGGGCTCTTTGTTTCAGTGTGTGTCCCCTGCTAGAGTAAGACCCGCTGAAGGGTGGGGATGATGCTGTCTTTCTGATTGTTGAACTCAGCAATGTCACATTGCAGAGGATGGTGAGATTGGGAGGTGAGGCGTCTGCAGTCTCCTGGCCCGCCCACTAGTACTTCTGGGACTGGGCTATTCCCCTGAGGCCCTCGGAACGCATTTTCTCCCAAAAGCTGGGAGGATGTGGCCTGCCTGTCTGCCCTGTGGAGCTGTGGGCTCAGAGGCAGTTTGTGAAGCGCGGCTTGGTGGGGTGCAGAGATGTGATGGAGGTGGGAGGCAGCCTCTGTGCAGGGCAGGGTGGAAGGAGGGGATGACCAGGGCACATGGCTGCCCAGGGGATGGGAAGCACTCAGGGACTGGGGAGCAGGGCCACATGCGAGGTCTCCAGGGCCCTGAGCAAGTGAGCTGGGTGAGGCTGGGCCGGGACCCCTGACTTGGTGGTTCTGCTCCCACTTTTGGAACCTCCCACCCCGCTTACACCAGACAGTAAGGGAAACATCCTATCTCCCCAGCCCACATGCTCCCTTTTGCAGCCCCAGGGAAAGCCCACTTGGCAACAACATTGTCCTCTGACTGGCCAGAGCAGTCGCCTTCAGCCCATCAATGCCTCTCCCACAGGTATCACTGGAAATGCACCGCAGCCAGCGCCCCTGGGCGCCTCTGCTTCCCGTCCTCCTCTCCACATGGCCTGCACGCCTCGGCTCCCACGCTTTCCTTTGCAGCCAACTCTCTCAGCGACACCTATGACCAGTTTCTAGTGACGCTGACAGTGTCCAGCCACGGCCGGAACTCTTCAGAGGCACAGGTGTTCCTGTCCACACGCCCCGACTCAGCACTCAGGTACCACCTGCACTGCAACCCCCACAGTGCGTCTCCGCGGAGTTTGCCCTCCTGTGCCCTGCACCCGGCTGGTGTTGAGAGTGACCACAGAAACCTGCTGTGCATACAGGGGTTGCGCTTGGAGCCACGCAGCATCCCTGCTGCTCAGGAGGGAGGAGACTGGTCAGAAGGGGCAAGGAGTGACCCTGCTCTCGGGCTGGCCTCTGGGTGGAGCTCGCTAGGCTAACGCTGACATTAGGGGCTCCGAGTAGGAGGTGCCCCTCCCATCGTAGCAGCTCACAAAATAATTACGGAATTTATTTTAAAATGTTCATTTACCATGTATAAAGTTGTTGGGTGAACATCTGTCAGTCCCATCAGAAATTATCTGGCCCCTGTTGACAATGTCCCTGGGGGGATCTCAGGCCAGCTGGGCCTCTCCTTGGCCGTGTCCACCTCATCCCCTCCCTACCCTACCCCACCACACCCGCACACACCATGCATGAAGAGAGACATGCACACGCACACACAGAGACACACACACATACATGCACACACACGGACTCACACAGAGAAACACACACCTGCACAGAGACACATACACGGACAGGCTGGCCCAGGGCCAGGCGATGACATGTGTGCCCTCCCTGGTCTTCTGGCTGGGAGCTACATGTGCAGGCAGCAGTCTGAGACGCGTCCAGGGCCTGGTACCTTCACTTGGGAGATGCCTGCACCACACACCCTCTCAGAGGGTCCCTCCCTGCCTTGGCCTTCTAAAGGCTCCCCACATTCCGCAGGAAAGAAGTCCCTTGAATCAACCCAACACAACAATCCCAGACCCCATGTGATGTCCTAAAGAGCCATATTCCTCACAGTGCACTTTGGAGAGGGCTGGGTCAGCCAAAGAGACTAGAGGAGGAGTTAGGAGGAGCCGCAGGGATGCAGGCCCGAGGGAAGTGGACGTGGGGCTTTGTGTGTGGGGTGTGGGGCACCGCATGACCAAGGGCCCGTGAAGGGAGGAGGCAGGGCCTTGTGGCAAGATGGTATCTTTCCCTCTGAGCTCCCAAGGCCCAGTGGGAATGACAAATGTGCACAGCCGTGGGGGTGTCCAGGTGAGGCTGGGTTTGTGGCCGAGTCCCGCCTCACTCGGAGTGGTAGAAGCAAGCCCGAGGTGAGGTGAGGAGACAACGCAGGCTGCCTTGTGTGGAGAGCTTGGCCAGAGCCAGGCCTGGAGCTACTTGGTACTGGCTCTCCCCTGAGCTCTGTGTGACCTGGAGGAAGTGGCAAAGCCTCTCTGAGCTCAGTGCATAGCCTCCTAGGACCTGGCCAGTGTCGCGTGAGGTATGGCTGGGTCAAGTTTGGCGCAGGCGTGGCTACATGTGGATGCTCGGTCGTGTTGGCTGTGATACTGCTATTGCATTCATGAAATACAGGCTCAATGGGTAGCGATTTGAACATGCCAGACATGAATGAACGCGGCCAAAGAAACTTCAGTTAATTTCCTAAAATCTCAAACCCGATTTGCATGTTCCAGATTTGTCCACATTTCCTGGGTCAACTTTAGAGACATCTTTGTTAATTGGAATGAAGAACTTTCTCTTCAAGCTGAGTGTGAAGGGTGTGGTGCGATATCCACTCTCTCTTACTCCTGGGAGCTCTTTTTAGTCAACGCAACAGAAAAGCACAGTGTAGAAGGTAAAGATGATTGTTGGCTTTATTTTGCTATCTGAGGAAAAAACTCAGAGTTACTTTGAGATTGCTAAAACTTTGCAAAATCTGATTCATTTGAAGCAGTGTTGTGGTCTTGCTCACCCTTCATTGCGTCCGTGTTTCCTCTTCTTTTACACTCGTGTGGATGCTGTGACAGCACAGAAGAGAAGCGTTCAAATGCTGCTTCTCAGCCTTGTGGCCGGAAGGAGACTGGACTCCATACTCATGGAGGCAGTCGTGGCTATTTGAAATGACTCATGACATGCTCACCCCTCCAGGGCCTCTGTCCTTCCAGCCCTCACTTGTCCCCTGGGGCGGCCACACTGGGATTGAGCAGAGGAGTGGCAGGAAAGCCTGGGGCCGCTCCTCGCTCCAGCACCGCTAGCTGAGACTTCAAGCACTTCTCCAAGACCCGATTTTCTTGGGTGAAAAATGTGGATCATAACTCTAAACAGGGCGGGGGCAAGGTTGAATAAAATCGTGTGTGAAGACACCCGGGCCCTGGTGCCGGATGTGGACCTCTAGGTGTGTCAGCTCCTGGGTTAGAACCAGGAGTGAAGTGAGTTCTCACTGGTGGTATTTGTGAACGGCAAACAGAGGAGCTTTTATTTCTGAGCTGGACACGGCTGGCTCCTACAACCGAAGCTTGTGCCAAGCCCTCAGAGACCCACATTTATTTATTTTTTATCCGTTCAATGGGGCCGTACAAAGCGCCCGTATGTAGAGCTCTGAGCAGAGCTGACCTCAGCGGCTGAAGGGACCTGAAGACATAGAGGCGATTGTGCCCTTCTTTGCAGGGGGGCCTTCCCACATTCTTTAGGTAAATTGAATTTCTGAATCAGAGCCTGTGCTGAATGTGCTAGAAGAGCTTGCAGTGGAAATGCAGCCAGTGGTTAAACTTTGCAGCAAAGCAAAGGATTGTCCCTAGACTGGCGTATCTCAACCTTTATTGCCAAAGAATCTTGCTTTCTCATGGGAAAGTGAATGCTTACTTTATTGAGACATTGTTTTTTACATCCTTGGAAATTTTTTCTTTATTATTGATCCTTTACAGATAACTTTTAGAATTGTTATACTAGACACTGACAGGTGATAAAGGATTAGGAGAGACTCCATGTGCCCAGAGTGCTTCTAGAACATGCACGAATAACCCATGCTGGAGCACACGGATGGGGCAGGCCCCTCTCAGTTCACATAGGGACTGAGGGAGAGCAGGTCCCAGGCGCAATGGTCGTGCGAGCCAGTGTCCTGCTCTGTATGTCTGCTTCCTACTGTTGTTCTGCACGCCACCAGGTGAAAACAGCTGTTCCATGGCGTTTGTGTCAGATTTGTTTAAAACAAGCCTTCTGATATAATCTGCAGACCTTTTTAAGCCAAGTGGGTTTTTTGTCTCCATTTTTAACACTGTTAAATGTTTTTTTAAGTTCCCTTTTGTCGAACAGTGGGGCTCCTTGGATCCTCAAGATTTGGAGACATTTCGAAGTTGTCAGGGTCTGATCTGCTGTCCCCGGAGCCACGCAGGGCAGCTCCCTATGTAACAACCACCCCATCCTCATGGAAGCCATGGCCCAAGACCCCGAGCCGGCCTGCCCTTTCAGCCTTGAGGAGAACTTCCACGGAGTCCCTGGTCAGCGTGTATCGGGGCTCCACTGCTGGTGGCCCTGCAGCCCCACGGGGGACTCCTCAGCATGAGGGGTCCCCGAGGCCCAGCCCCTCTGGGAGAAGTTCGCCCCCACAGAGCCCAGCCCCTCACCTCCCTGGTAAGTGCCTGTGCCTGGTGGTCTAGGTGTGAAATCACACCCACATGGGCCTTGACCTCACACGCACAACTTGTGTGTAATGCTCGTGGAGTCTGTTTCCTCCTCTCCAACCTGGAAAACACGTAGAGTCTGGGCTGCAGTAGGTGATCCATCCACGTCAGCTTGCTCACCTTTCACTTCTCCCCTAGTGATCGACTGGTTCACTTTACCATTGGTTTTCAGGTTGGAAAGAAACTATCTTTGTGCCTAAAAAATTAAGAGAAAAGTTCACTGTCAGTGAGAAAGGTTCTGGCCCAGCATCTACCATCCCCCTTATTGTCCCTCCCCAGTGACGCCATTTGATTTGGCTACTCACAGTCAGGGGATGGTGCTTTCTTTGCCCTGTGCACTTGGCCGCCACACCCCAGGGCTCCCAGCCTCAGGTTAGCTAGTGGGGGACCTCTGTGAAATCCTCAGACTTCGGAAGAGAAGAATTAGCTGGTGGGGTGACCTCTGTGAAATCTTCAGACCTCGAGAGAGTAGGGCTGAGGGGACAGAAAATTGACATTTGCAGCAGGATGCTCTTATGTCTATTTCTCTCCCTCTGAGAGAAAAGAGTACCAAGCGTTCTCTGAAAGAACAGCGGAAGCACGCTTGAAGAGAGCATCTGGGCCTTCTTCCCTACACCTACTAGCCAGGTTATCTTTGGGAAGCCACACACCTACTGGGAATGCCAGCTCCTCTTGGGGACCCTGGGGACAATGACACCTGTCTCCCCCAGCTGTCATGATGATGTGGTGAAATACTACCTTTTAGGGACTTTGTAATTCACAAAACAGTATGCAGATTCCAGAAACAGACGGGGGGCAATGTTAGTGATCCATCAGGAGAGTCAGTATTAATTTCAGGGGAGTGTGTGGTTTTAAATGAAACGTTATGATTTTGTCCTTTCATGTAGATTTTGAAGCCTATTACAGTGATATCCAAGAAGCAATGCCATCCAAAGGGAGACAGCCGGGTGACTGTAAGTCTATGACTGGTGCCTCTTTCTGGAGCCCCCTGTGTCCATGTCCCTTCACTCTAGTCCCTCCACGCCCTCTTTTGAAATCTAGGTTTACCACACCACTCCCTTACCAAGACCACAGAGAGCCCCAGAGTCAAAGGGAAAAGTTCAAGCTCCTCTGCACAGCACGATCTGACCCAAACCTTTATTTCTAACTCACATACTTCTGTACTTCGGGTCCCCTGTGCTTCTGGTACCCTACCCAAGACTAGCCCCAGGCCCAGGTAGACACTGTCTCTCTCCCATCCCTTGGTCCATGGTGGGTCATCTACCAGAAACGCCTCCCTCAGTGTCCTTCCCAGGTAGTCATCTTGAAGAGCTTCCTCCTTTCTGCTAGGCTTCCATTTCCCTCTTTCTGGGAAGTCCCCCTCCTTCTTGTCTTGTGACACTCCCCGCCAGCAGTGCAGTGTATTATTCCCACCTGTTTAAAGCAGGTGGCATGTTGTACTCATTGACTTTCTATGTCTGTCTCTCCCACTCTGAGATCGCCAAGGAAAGCTTCCATGGCAAGTTTATACTTGCGTCCCCAGACCTGTCACAGAGCCTGGCATATTAGCATGCAATGAGCGTGTTATCGAGTGAATAGACGGATGGTCAGTGAATGATTTATTATCAAATGAATAGATGGACGATCAGTGAACAATTTGTTTATCTGATGAATAATGAATGGTCAGTGAATGATTTATTTGTATCTGGAATGAATAGATGGATGATCTATGAACAGTTTATCTATTGAATGAGTAGATGGATAAGCAGTGAATAATTTGTTTATCTAATGAATAGATGATCAATGAATGATTTATTTATCTAATGAATAATGAATGATCAGTGAATGACTGATTTATCTATGGAAGGAATACATGGATGATCAGTGAATGATTGTTTGTGAAATGAACAGATGATTGAGCAGTGAGCAATTTCTTTACCTAATTTACTCAGTGTGTTCTTAGACAGTCCTCAACTGCCTCCAGAGCCATGGTCTCTGCAGCCTCTGTGCCCCTTCCTGTTTGCCATACACATCTGTTCTGGGGGCTCGCTTTTACATTCCCAGCAGGTGCTTAGTAAATAATACTAAATGAAGAAAAAACATTGCATTCATAAAATTACTCCTCCTGACAGTTGAGCGTCCATTCTAATCCCCCAACATTGATGCCCTTTGTCATTATATCTCGTTTCAATGACCTTTACTTGAAGTCTCAAATCAGCCTTCCCTAAGCAAAGTCCAGCCTCATCTCTTGCCTCGCCCGTGCAGGAATCTTTCATTGTCTCTGCTTCTATCTTGCTGCCTGTAGTCATCTGCCTGCACAGCCAGAGCACTTTTAGGACCACAAACCAGAACGTGCCTCCTGGCCAATCCCTCCTGTGGCCTTCTGCCACACTCGGGGCGGCAGCCAGGGCCTTGGCAATTTCTTCTGTCTCATTTCTGCCCTCTGCCCCTTACTCACTCCCTCCACCCATATTGCAGATCATTCCCACCGTAGTTCCTTCAAAGAGCTTATTCAAGTCTGTGTTCTGAGCCCCTCCCAGAGGGGGTTCCTCCTTGACCACCATCTCTAAAACAGCCCCTTCCCGATCCTTTCTCTCTCTCTCATCCCACATGCCCTGCTTTATCCTCACGGCGCTATCATTACCTGGCTTTGTAGTATTTTTGTGAGTATTTTCTTGGTTCTTTTTCTGACTTGCTCACCATAGAATTCCAGGGACTCTGTTCCTCTGGCTTACTGCAGCATCTCCAGTCCCTAGACTGGTACCTGGGCTTAGTAGACCAGAATAAATATTTGTTGAATAAATGAAGGGAGGAAGGAAGGAATATGTAGTTATACCACTAATCATATGATGAGGAAGTTCTTCTCTTGAATATGTTCAGTTGCTAAAGACGATTTTAGATATGCAGTATCCAGCAATAATGGAAATTGTTCTTGATACCGACTTTGAACATGAAGAGAATGAAATGAAAAGAGGATCATTACAACTTTTTTCTTCACCATCCGTTGGTTTGGTTTATCTTCTTAGGGACCAACATCAACCTCCCAGGATCAGGACCAAATGTGAATGCTGATGAGAGCCACGGTGATGGGGACAACCTGTTGGGCCCGTTCCTCCCCACTGTTAGTGCCAGGCCTGTGCTCATGGTGGACTGGCCCAAGTCCCTGGTTCGCCGAGCTGTTTTCCACGGCTACACCTCATCCGGTATGAAGACCCTCTTTGTGTCTTAGAATTTACAGCTGTTTCATAAAAGCTTGGATTCCAGCCTCTCAATTTCTTCTGCAACTTTTCCTTTTACTAGAGAAGTGTTTGGGGTCATGGTACCTTCTCAACTTGTGTTTGTACCTCTCTGGACCACAGAGCTCTTTTATCAAAGGTAGAATTGGTGCCTGCCAGGAGCCTCCTGTTTGCAGACTGAGAGGAAGAGCCTGCTAAACTGACATGAGTGGTGGGCCCAGAGAACTGGTGCCCAGACACCTTTGTGCACATATTCTGTTAGGGCATTTCATGATGGGGACGAGTGCTCCCACAGTTGAGCACAATGACGCTGTTCCTGCAGAGCAGTTGAATTTTAACCATTTGCCAGTGCAGACTTCTGGTTCTGCTCAATTTATTGCATGGATGCCTTTCATGGTAACACGTACAATGATGTCATCCCTCAGCTGAGGCTCTAGGTATCACACTATTGTGAAATGATTGCCTCCTCACCCTCCCCCTGAAGAATTTCAGGAAATGCGGATTTAAATTGTGATGTTTAAACTGTCCTTGTTCAGCTCATCAGTGTTGCATTGTGGATCTCCTGTTTTCAGGGTAGGCAGTTCAGAGTCAGCCTCTCCCTGCTAAGGAAGTCATGCAGTCACCACTGGTCCACTGTCACACCCAGATTTTCACAACCAATATCCTGCAAAGATTTAGAAATTCCTTTGAAATAACTTAATCATACTGTATGGATAAACTACATTTATAGAATAGTCAAATTAAACACAGAACCTAGTTATAAATATATAAAATAAGCTCTTACCAGCGTTCTCTTTTGCCAGGGAGGTGAGTGTCTTTCCTGAGCCAGGGCACACTGGTCCCTGCTCAGTGTTGCTTCTGTTGGGCAGGGGATGAGCTCTTCCCTCTGTAAAGAGGGCAGATGGTGAACAAACCACCGGCATGTCCAGGTAGCAAGAAGCATGTTTAACTGGTACTATTTCCCCTTCACCTCTGGAGTGAGGGTGAAACCTGTGCCAAGGGTTTTGTCTGACCTCCTGTCCTTCTGAGTCACTGATGGTTGTTTCCATGTGGCCCTTCCTTTCCCATAGGTATCACGGAGCAAACTGTGACCATAAAGCCGTACTCACTGAGCCCTGGGGAGACGTATGTCCTACAAGCCTCTGTGGGTATGTTAAGTTGTCAGCCAGATCTGGTGTGGGGGATGATAAGGCTGTGCTATATTCATATGTTTCTCCTGGGAATTGCAGTCACATCTGACAGGCCTGGGCTCTTGTTCCAGAGTGTCCTGACGCTCCCCTCCTTCCTCACTGTCACTTCACTGCTCATTGTTACTTCCTGATGTTAGAGGATGGGGGAAGGAGATCCGGGTGTGCCCCTGTAAGTTTACTCTTCCTTAAGGGATCACGTGGATGTTCAGATCACAGTAAAGGTTGAGAGGGCTGTCTTTTTTTTTATTACACATGTGTTTTATTTGTCCTAGACAGTTGCGTGAGTTCACTCCTTCCCTGCAAACTGGTTGATAACTTCTACATATATTTCAAACCCAGCCAGGTGTTGTTCCTGTCATTCTGCAGAGTCAGTGTTGATGAAATTCACCACTGCTCTATGTTCTTTCTGGCGTTTCCATGACTCAATCTGACATCTTCTTTTTGGGTAGTTTCTAGACATCTTGCCCCATTTCTAGAGGCTTCCAATTCCATATGACAAGCACAAAGCATTCAACAGATTTCATCTACAGATGAGTTTGGTTCAGTGTCCACGTTTTTGCACTAATTGAAACCCTTCATGCATTTCCAGTTTTGCATTCCACGCTGACTCTGGTTTCTCTCAAGGAAGAAACCCAAGGTTAACTTTTGATTGAAAGCATGGCAGTGGAGCTCAATAAGGCCCCCGAGGTTTGATCCTCACTGTTTTTGTTGACATCTTTATGAACATCCTCCTGCCTCCCATGGTGCATTTAGAAACTAAACCCTAGGTCCTATGTTTGCCACAAGAGGGACCACATTTCCTTTTGTTTCCACAAATGCCTTTTGCCAAAGCAAGACCTCACTCTCTTTTGCCTCTGAACTTTGTCCAAGTAACATGTGTAAACGCCTTTCTCTCGGATCCGTCATATTTGACGCTGGGGGAGGAGACTGAGAGCCCCTCTGCTGCCACCAGACCATCCCAGTGCAGCCCTGGCGCCAGCCCTTGTCTCCTTGTGCCCACCCTCACTGGCAGCGCTGTCCTCCTGTCACCCTCCTGCTCACCCCAGGCCCTCCATGGCTCCAGGTCTTCCCCGTGGTTGTTTCAATGGGAATGTCCATTCTTTCCCCACATCCCTGTCCTAATCCAGTACGACTCACATGCTAAGACTGCTCAGTGGGTCTCCTGCTGTGAGGATGTCTCTGGTCAGCTCAGAAGTAGTCACTCCTTCCTTTTTGAGCTTACACTCTTACAGGATCTGTCTTCCATGATTGAGGTGCCTATTGAATAAGATAATATATGAACAGTATCTAGCCCAGTGCCTGGTGTGGAGCAGAGGCTCAGCAAATGATTCCTCCTCCTCCTCATCATAACATCATCAGAATTTTAAACAATTTCAACATATAAATCTTACTCCTATAATTTATCTCAAGAAAAAGACATCAAAAGTAAAAACCAAAAACTTTACATATGAGAATAGTTATTATAAAGTAATTAATAATAGCAGAAATTAGAAAATAAAATGTTTAATTGTTGGGGAATGAGGGTTATGTATACTAAAGTATATCTATTTATAATAGCTATTTACGACAGTGATTTTGAACACTACTTGACAACATGGAAAATATTTACAATATTAAGGCAGTTAATAAAAACAAAATATTAAATTGTATCAGTACTATAAATTCAACTAAGCTATACTTACATGTGTTTATGGAAGAAGCTTTAGGAGAACGCAGGGAGTGGAGAGGGTTTGATTTGCTGGAGTGCTGTGTTCTTTAGTGTCTTCTGCTCTAGACTGATTTCTGTCGGTTTGGCTGGTGTCTCGCTCCCAGGTGGGAAATTGGTCTGTCTCATCCACTCCATCTCCCCCTACCTGGGCTTGTGGCTGCCCTGTGTAGTGAGCGCCCAGTGAATATGTGTATATTAGCGGATGCTTCATGGCAGTGGTCCTCACCTCCAGTGTACATCAGAGTCCCCTGGAAGATGTGTTAACATAGATCGCCGGGTGCCAACCCCTGGTTTCTGACCCAGCAGGTCTGGGGTGAGGCCCAGGGGATGCTGATGCTGCTAGTCTGCGGCCCACACCTTGACAACCTTATGAGGTTTGTGCTATAAAAATGGGATCCGGTGCTGCTGTAAATGTCCATCATGGCTTTAATCCCCATTTCATTTTTTCTGTAGCTTCGAAGGACAGTTTTCTAGGGAAAGCTCAGCTGTACTTGACCACCAACCAAGCTCCTCGAGACGTGGCCTGTCAGGTGCAGCCCCATCGTGGCCTCGAGGCACACACCATCTTTAGCGTCTTCTGCATGTCAGGGAGACGGGTAAGATTGGCAGCCCTGCATCTGTCTTAAAGGACTGGAGACAGCTGCAGCCCAGCAAAACCTCAGAGGTTGTGGCCAGTCTCTGGATGAAATGCTGTGGGATGCAGAGCTCAGCCCTGGGGTCAGAGGAGTGCAACGGCCTGGCTCCCCATCCTCTTGGTGTAGACACCTGATCTGCTCCTGCCCCGGGTCATGCCCAGGCTGCTCCTTCTCTCAGAAACCCACATGCGTCCTCACTCAAATCCCAGTTCAGATGCCCTGCTCTATCACCAAGACGTTTGGCAGAGTCCTCCCCTCCTGTGTCCTGTCTGTTAAGCTCCCAATGGAAGTCTGAGGTGTAGCCACATCCCTTTCACCTGGAGGAGGCCCAGAGGGTCTGTGCTTCCATGACTGTTGGGGGTCCCAGGCCCGGAGAGCACACAACCCTGAGTGACAGACACAGCTGTTGTTTGGAATCCTTGGGGCTTTGTGGAAAGGGGGGCCCTGGAGGTGGGAGGTCACCCCACGTGGGTGTGTATTCGGGGACACTTAGCTGTTATCTGCCCTGTGCCTGTCTAAACAACGTCCTCAGGTGGAGTGACAGATGCAGGTATGTGTTTATTGGGGCTGTAATTCAGTTTGTTGATCTCTGCTCTTTTTTGCTCTCTATGGAACGGATCGTAGGACTTTCGTTATGAATTTAGTTACCAGATAGGAAATAATGCCAAACGCACTTTGTACCATGGGAGAGACAGTCAGTATTACTTTGCGCTGCCTGCTGGTGAGCCCTTGGACGATTATAAAGGTAAGTCCTGGTGGATTTGTGTCACTGACTACGCTTACTTACAGCCCCAAACCTTTTCCCCTGGTTCCAAAAACTAAAAATGGTTAAAACTATGTCTCCAGAAAAGAAAATTCTTATTTATTCATCTTAATAAGTTTAATACTTTTTAGTTTAGGTTGATTACCTACTTTTTAGCAGAAAGAACATTAGTAATATTATAAATAAAATTAAGTTTTTATGTCTTAAATTATAACTGAAATATAATGTGAATGATAAATGCCAAAGAATGTCTTGTATATATGAATTAAATATTTGAGACCAAGCTGTCCCTCATTTACTCATGAAATTTGTCATATCTGGTGCATCTTGCGTTAGTCATAGACTAAGCCAAATCGAGGTGCTCCCACCAAGAGGAAGCTGCGGCGGGGGGGGAGTGTTGGGTTAGCATGTGCTACTCTCAGAACAAAGTGAAGTCCTTAGTGTTGACAGCTTTCTCCTCTGACCGCCATCCCTACGGCCCCTTCCAGTCCTAAACCAGCCCCAGAAACTGCCTCAACTGAGCACATTCGAGGCGCAGCCATTTAGGAAAGCATCTGGGTCTGTAGAACCCAGCCCAGAATCTCTGGAAGTGAGAGGTGTTTTCTTTTTAAACTTCTAGATGATTCCAATGTGGAGGCAAGGTTGAGAGTCACTGATCTAGAAATTTCTTTGACTTGAGCTAGTGAGATTATTTCAGCCTGAAGTCTGAACTAGTTCATCCACCTGATTTATTTAAATCTCACGTCTCCCTTAAGCCCAGCTAAGATGTTTCCTTTTTCCTGAAACCTTGCCTGACCCCCAGTTAGAAACACTTGTACCTTCTTCCGGGTGCAGATCAGTGAAATTGAGCAGAGACGTTTTGAGGAGGACACTTCGTAACTGTTTAGGGCGGGCACGTCCACTTGGTGTCACAGCGAGCACAGGACATGTTGGTTGATGGATGGAGGTGGTTTTCACAGGCCTGTCTCATAAGCTCTTCAAGATTGAAATTGCACTCACCCTCTGTCTTCTGGAAATTTCCCTCAAAGTGGGTGCTCACCCCAGGCTCCCCCACTTCTTGGTGTTGGACATGCAGCTCTGTCCTGAGAGCTGGGTCAGAAAGGACTCACCCTTAGAGGGGAGGAAGCCAAAACCACGAGGGTATCCTTCTCGAGGCAGCCGCTTCTATTCAGACCAGGGAGGGCCCTTGCCAAACTTCAGCCTGCAGGGGCGTGTGTGACCCCTGTCCACAGGATCTGCAGACCACAGGGCTGGGTGGACATCCAAATAGAAGGACCTTAGGGCAGGGCTTCAGCTCTGTATTGGAAGAAAGGATTTCTTAGAATAAACTTGTAGAACCAAATTTCAGGCCACAGTCACACAGCAGTGTCAGGGTGAGTGACGTCACTCAGATCGTTCCAAATGAGTCCACAATGAGTTGTAATCGTCAAGATCAAAATGGTCAACTTCTATGAATATCTGAATTCAAGATTTAGAAGAGGGTAAATATAAGCAAAATAAATATATTTTAATGGATACTTAATCATATCTTGTCCCATCTCTTTCATGAAGTTTACATGGACAGCTCCAACCTGAGGTGTCAGATTTGAGTCTTGCCTGAACTCTTCTCCTTCTCTTACATTCTCAATCTCAATTCAGAGGACCCACTGTTATCTGCAGTGGAATCACTGGAGTACTTTGTAAAGTTGCAGCTTTTTTTGCAGTTAAGATTGGAGCCCACACAACGTCTACTGATTCAGAATCCTGGGGAGACGGTGGAGCCCAGAATTTGCCTGTATTGGCAATTGGGACGTGAGCGTTCATGGACCACATCTTGGGAAGAACCGACCTACAAAATTACATCCCAAATCCTTGGCCTTGTGCTTCAAGTTGAGCATGCTTTACAGAGACAGAGGATGCATCTGTGTTTTGCTTTTCCTGGGTGGTTCACACAACTGGACCTGTGGCCCTTCACCATTGGCCGTCATCTACAGGTCTCCTCACCACAAACCAGCGCCCATGTCACAGGAAGGAGTTCTAGAGTCCCCAAAAAGGCCATGTCCTGCCATGCTCCTTCACACAAACTTCCCCTCAGTCAGAATTCTTCTTCAGCTTTTTCTAGACCTGTCATATTTCTGTATATCACTTAGGAGCTGTTTAAAATATTACCCCACCCCTCGACCGTCCATCCTGGAGTTGGTGTTTCTCTCTGGGCTTCCCACGGCCCCCACTTTTACCTCTGTTTCAGCAGTCATCACATTTTTGACATGTCTGTAACCCTGAACAGTCAGGGAGATACTTGAGGCAGGGACCAGTCCTGTTCACCTGTGGCCTCTTCTACTGCTGCAGATGCACGATGCTTGCAGGTCAAATGAATAGTGTGGGACAGCATGTGAATGAATGAATCATTTCCTAACTCCTCCGGTGCACGGTGGTCACTTCTGCTTCTCCGCTCTTGTCAGCACTCCTGTATTCCCTGTCTCTCTGGCACTCACTGCCCTGTGCTGTGCTTTATGTTGGAACGTTGGGCCTCCCCAGAAGGATGGAAGGGCCTCAAGTTCAGTTCCTTCTCCTTGCCTTATTTTGGTACCCCCTGGAGCACCTATCACCATCCTAGGCACATAGATCAGCCCGACAAAGATTCTGATTATTGAATTGTTGATGGCCACAGTGTCAGCAACTGGAGAGGGAAGCTAGCTTGCAATTTCATCTCCTCCTGAGCCAGCACTGAGCCCATCTTCCATCATTCAGTTGCTGTCGGCATGCGCAGAAACATCCCTGTGGCCATTGTCCAGGCTGACCCTCCTCTGTCATGTTCCATTTCAGTCATGGTGTCCACGGAGATCACAGACGGTGAAGGCTCCCAGGTACAGCCCTGCACTGTGGCAGTGACTGTGCTGCCCCGTTTCCAAGGGAATCACTGCCCCGGCGAGGACGTGTGAGTAACGCTGCGCAGTCACTCTAGTGCAGGTCCCTGTGCCCTGGGAGATGGCCTTCCCCCAAGTCGGCAACGAGCTGGAGTAAATAGTGGCTCCAGGAAACTCATCTTCTCAGGATGGGCAAAAGAAATAGCCAGAGCTCTGCCGTGACAATCCTAACTCAGATCCGAATGCTGTCTGTGCACGTGCCTCGGAGCCTGGAGAGCACTTTCTTCTGTTTTTCAAATGGTTTTATTGAGACATCATTTACACACCATAGAGTTCAGCTATTTAAAGTGTACAGTTCCACACTTACAGAGCTGTGCAACCGTCATCATGACCGAGGTTTAGAACATTTCTATCTTTCCCCCAACACCTTGTACTCATTAGTAGTTGCCTCCCTTACCCCCAACTCCCAGCCCCAGACAACCGCTAGTCTGCTTTCTATGCACAGATTTATTGACTCTGGACACTGTATGCAGATAGGTGACACCTTGTGTGGTCGTCTATGACTGGCTTTGTTTACTTCGTGTAACATTTTGGAGGTTCACCGTGTTGTTACCTGTGTCAGCACTGCATTCCTTTTTATGGCTAGATAATATTTTATTATGGATATGCCACATTTTGTTTATCCATGCATCAGTTGATGGGAATGTGGCATGTTTTCACTTTTGGCTATTAGAAATAATGCTGTTATAGGGGCCAGCCTTGTGGTGCAGAGGTTAAGTGCGCATGTTCCACTTTGGCGGCCCAGGGTTCGCCAGTTCGGATCCTGAGTGCGAACATGGCACCGCTTGGCAAGCCATGCTGTGGTAGCCGTCCCACATATAAAGTAGAGGAAGATGGGCACAGATATTAGCTCAGGGCCAGCCTTCCTCAGCAAAAAGAGGAGGATTGGCAGCAGATGTTAGCTCAGGGCTAATCTTCCTGAAAATAAAAATAAAAAGAAATAACACTGTTATGAACAGAGGTGTAGACATACGTTTTCCTTTTTCTTGAGTATATACCTAGGAGTGGAATTGCTGGGTCATGTGGTATTTCCATGTTTAGCATTTTGAGGAACTGTCACATCGCTTTGGGAGGTACTACCATCTCGACAATATGAAGTCTTCCAACACTTGAACAAAGTTTTTCCATTTATTTAGCCTTTAATTTCTTTCAGCGATGTTTTATAGTTTCCAGTGCATAAGTGCTGAACTTTTTTGTTAAATTTAATCATAAGTATTTTATTCTTTTGAATGCTATTGTAAATGGAATTGTTTCCTTCTTTTTTTTTAATTTTTCTTGCTAGCATATAGATATACAGTTGGTTTTTATACATTGATCTTTATCCTACAACCTTGCTGAACTCATTTATTAGTTCTAACAGTTTTTTAGTGCACCCCTTGGGATTTTCTGTGCATAAAATCGTGTCATCTGCGAATAGAGTTTTACTTCTTGCTTTCCAACCTGGATATCTTTTATTTCTTTTTCTTGTTTAATTGCCCTGCCTAGAACCTCCAGTTCAGTGATAAATAGACGTGGCAAACATGGAAATTCTGGTCTTGTTTCTAGTCTAGATGTGAAAGCATTCAGTGTAATGTTAGCTATAGGTTTGCTGTACATGTCCTTTGTGAGGTTGAAGAAGTTCCCTTGTATTCCTAGTTTTTTGGGTGTTTTATCATGAAAGGGTGTTGGATTTTGTCATATAATTTTGCTAGATCTATTGAGATGATCAATAGATTTGTCCTTTAGTCTATTAATATGGTATATTACGTTGATTGATTTTCGTTCTTGAATCACTCTTGTGTGATAGACCCCACTGGGCTAGACCCCACTTGGCCATGGTGTGTCATCCGAGTACTGTGCCAGTGTCCACTCCACTGTGGGTTTGGGTACTAACTGCTGACTCTACTTATTAGGATGCTCGTGAACCTACAACCAGCTCCAGCCATGTGGTGTCTTTGTCTAGCTATGCACCATATTCCTTCATTTACCAGGATATTTCTGTATCATTCTTTTTGGCATCTTGTACCTATTTCATTTCTGATAAAGGTGTTTTATAAAATCTTGATATTATGCCTCACTATGTCTTTTTAGAATTACCCCAGCACAGACAACTCTCCTTTGAGTCATTCTGTTTCTGCTCTGACCCACCCAAGAAGTGTTTCTATAACAAATGCCATTCTGCTCTAGGTAGGCAGGCTGAAGAGTTTTGCAGTGTGTTGGAACAATTGGGATAACTCTTCTGTTTCTTTCAGATATAATTCCAGCCTGAAAACCCTGTCTACTCTGCAGCTGATGGGGAGTTACACGGAAATCAGGAATTATGTCACCATGATCACCAGGGTGCTGAGTCGCTGGGCTAAGGAGGACAGAAGTCCCTCGTGTGGCCAGTGGTCACGAATACAGGATGCATTAATTTCTTCAGTGTGCAGATTAGCTTTCGCAGATCAGGTATGGCCCAGAGCAGGGCGAGTTCAGTGTGTGTAAGTCTGTTTCAGTGTAGAAGGGCCTATGACTGGTTGGCTCACCAGCAAGTAGTCCTGCTTATGAAACACAGTCAAACAACGAGACCAGGGGCACCAGGCAGCGTGGCTCTGATGCATGGCTGTGGCCTCTCTTGCCTGCTCATGTGCCACACAAATGAATGCTGCCGGTTTATAAAAGAAAGACTGATATAAGCCGATCATTACTACTGATAATTCTGTAAGTAAAAATTATGTGAATCTAATCTGATTTTGTTTTGTCGGCAATCATATACCAGAGAATTAAGTTGATGATTATGTGCAACTTTAAGGAAATGACCATATATTCATGTTACTGTCCTGGCTGACAGTGTTTCTGCAACTCCTGTCATATCATTGTCACTAAGAATGTTCGCATCTAAGAATACACCTTATTTCATGGTAATCATGACACTTTCACTTGAACTAATATATTTTCCTCCTCCATCTTTCTCTCTTATGCTTCTCCAAAGTTTCACTGGGCGCTGTCTCCCTAGTTGCTCTTCCCTCATGGTGCTTTCCTGGGCAGGGGGGACAGCGGACACCCAGAGGGGAGATGCTGCACTTGGTCACTAGGAGGAAAAACGTGGGAGCAAGGTGGTGGTCTCTCCAAAGAATGTTGGCATCTCCTGGTCTCTTAGCTCAAACATGGATCTGCTCTGTTTCTACATCAGCAACCTGAATTGTGCAGCTTTAGACCAGATGACCTAATGCCTCTTCCCTCTCCTTTTTTTTTTTTGTTTGTTCGTCTGTTCGCTTGTTTCTCCTGGTCAGGAAGAAATGAATGATTCTGTTCTTATGTTGAGGGACCTCATACACTTCCCTAACAAGGTGAGTGCTATTTCTTTCCAGGTGTGTTTTCCTACTTTTTCACATAAGTATGAGGACCTTGATCAGTTCTTCAAGAATATACTGGGTAGAGTTATTTTTGACACTTAAATTAGAAGCATGACTTTCCCTAAGAATTTATTTGAATAGCATTGCCCACCTCAAATCATTGGTGAAAAACTTCTTGCTTCCAGGTCCATCCATGTTGTTGCAAATTGGACAATTTTGTCCTTTTTTATGGCTGAGTAGTATTCCATTGTGTGTGTGTGTATACGTGTATATATATACACCACATCCTCTTTATCCATTCATGTGTAGAAGGGCACTTGGGTTGTTTCCACCTCCTGGCTATTGTGAATTGTGCTGCAGTGAACATAGGGGTGCATATATCTCTTTGAATTGTTGACTTCAAGTTCTTTGGATAAACACCCAGTAGTGGAATAGCTGGATCGTATGGTATTTCTATTTTTAATTTTTTGAGAAATCTCCATACTGATCTCCATAGTGGCTGCACCAGTTTGCATTCCCACCAGCAGTATATGAGCATTCCCTTTTCTCCACATCCTCTCCAACATTTGTTGGTTTTTGTCTTGGTGATTAGAGCCATTCTGACTGGTATAAGGTGATATCTCATTATAGTTTTGATTTGCAACAACATGGATGGACCTGGAGAGTGTGATGTTAAGTGAAATAGCCAGAGACAGAAAGACAAACACTGCATGATTTCACTCATATGTGGTAGATAACAAATACATGGATAAAGAGAACAGATTAGTGGTTACCAGAGGGGAAGAGGCTTAGGGGATAGGTGAAAGGGACAAAGAGGCACATGTGTATGGTGATGGATAAAAATTAGACTCCTGGGGGTGAGCACGATGAAGGGTATTCAGGAATTGATAAAAAATAATGTACACCTGAAATTATACAATGTTATAAACCATTACAATCCCAATAAAATTACTTTAAAAAAAACCCAAACAGAACAATCATGAAATTTGGGCTTCATTATCCTAGTAATAGAAACATCAGTGTCTTCTGGAATAGAGATTGTATAATAGAAAAAAAAAACCTTCTCTCTTAATATAGAAATTTGAAAACCCGAAATAGAAGTGGATTAAAACCAGCGTTATCCATGCCACACATACTTTGGGGAAGGAGGTTGTTATTTATTATTAATCTGCGGTGTTGGGTTTTCCCATCCTCGCCACTTCTCTTTCTCTCAAATCTCCAGCACCCTCTCCCCGCTCTCGCTGAGGTCCTCACTGCACTGACGTTGGCAGGTGAGAAGAGAGCCCATAGAATCCCTGTCTCCACCACCCTGCAAATCCAGTCACGGCCTGGCCTGTCTTCCAGGCCCCCCTTGGTCACCATGGCATGGATGTCCCTACTCCCATTAGGGGCTCACCCCGTTTTTGTGCTCAGAATCCCATCTAGGGCCACGTCATGGCCCCTCGTGTCAATCTTGGGACTGACACCCCCTGGAGTTGTTCAGGGCCCCGTGTGGCTTCAGTTGACAGTCCTGCCTCCCCTTTTGCCTTCTCTGGGATTTATCACCTTTACTTTACTGCTTTTTCCATTTCTCCTTCTCTGCTGGATGGTCCCGAATGTGCTTAGAGTCTCACTTACTTAAAAAAAAAAGTCCACCTGGGGCCGCGCCATGGCCGGGTGGTTGAAGTTCCACGTGCTCTGCTACAGCAGCCCAGGTTCACGGGTTTGGATCCCAGGTGCAGACCCACTCCACTCGTCAGCCGTGCTGTGGAGGCATCCCACATACAAAAAATAGAGGAATATTGTCCCAAAGGTTAGCTCAGGGCTAATCTTCCTCACCAAAAAAAAGTGCCTCTGGTGCAATTATACTGTCTCCCAGCCACCACGTCATTTCCATGCTCCTCCTTACAGCAGAACATGTTGAAAGTGAGTTCTGCCTTGCTGTGGTCTCTACTTGCTGTCACTCGTGGATTTTTAAGCTACCAAAATCTGGCTGCCATCTCCACTTCAACAGCGAAACAGCTCTGTGCAAGTGCCTGAAAACCTTGGTGCTGCCAAATCCATGCATGCCCTCCTTGCTTGATTTTCTTCTCTGTCAGGGACGTTCTGTGGGAAGCGCACCTCCTTTTGGGCACAGTCTCTTTGGCCACTGTTGGCTCCTCCCTGTCTACTTTACTTGTTCGGTGCCTCAGGGTTGTGTTCTGAACCCCAGACACTTCTCTGTCTCCACTTTCTCCCTGGGGGGTTCTCATCACATCCTTCTACATTAAATCCAGGTGATGATGACTCTGCACTTTATATCTCCAACCCAACCTTCTCCCAAGAGCTCCAGACTCATCCACATAACTGCCTACCATTTCCACATGGCCATGGGTGTGCACCTCACAACCAGGGTGGGCAACAGAGCTCCTTCCTCCACTCCTCGCCCCGTCTCCTTCCTGCCCCACTCATCCTGCTTTCCCCGTTCCAGAGAGAGCAGCACCTTCCACCCCCAATCTCAAGTCAAAACCCCAGGTGCCGTCAAAGACTCCCCCCTGTTCCTCATCCATCAGTTGTAGTTAAGTCTTGTCAGTTCTTCCTCAGAAACATGCCTAGAATTTTCCTACCTCTCTCATTGCCACTACTTCCCACTCTAATCTAAGCAAACGTCACTTCTCACGCTGGCTGACAGTCTCTGACTGTTCTGTCTGCTTCCTCTCCTGTCACCATACTGCTTTCTCCACACACAGCAGCCAAAGGATCATTTTAACAGCCTGAATCAGTGAATGCCACTCCCCTTCTTTAAAGCTCTGTGTGACTCTCGTTACCATGTAATCAGATCTAGACACCTCGCCTGAGCTGTTCCACTCCTTCTGACCTTTCCCTTCTCCTCTCTTAGTTTTTCTCCCCTAACCACCCATCAGGTGTGTTTAGCTCAGGGCCCGTGCAGTTGCTCCATGCCCTGTCCTTGGCCCTGAACAACAGAGAGCTTTCATTCGAGTTCTCCGCTCACATGTCACATCCCTGGAGAAGTCCTCCTTGATCTTCAACCTGAAGTCACCCTCCTCCTCTTGCCTGATTCTCCTCCCTCAGGACTTTCACAGTCGCCAGCTGTCTTATTCATTTGTCTGCTGCCTCACTGCCCTCGCTGGAGCATAAATCCCACGATGGCGGGACCTTTCATTCCCATTCACCATGACTACAGCCGTGACACTAGTGCAGCTCAGAAGACAGGTGGGGAATGAATGAATGAATGAATGATACGGATGACGCTGTCACTTCTTCCCATCCCTCCTGCCTGAGTCACAGCGTCATCATCTTGAATTGCTCAACTACAGTGACCAAGATACTGGATAGGAGGGCTGACCTTCCTGTGGCAACACAGTCTCATACTTGTGCCAGAGCTATCTTCATAAAAACACCTCAGCTCATGTCGCTCATTTGCCTTAAAACGTTGATGGCTTCCCAGTACTTTCAGGATAAAACCCAGTTCTACCACATCTCATGCCAGGACATTATGTGGCTCCAACTTACTCTCTGCCCTTCACCTTGCACATCTCTCCGGGTATCCACCCTCCAAGTTCCAGTCACTGGATGTTCCTTACATCCCTGGAATAGTGTGTTTTCCCTTAACCTGCAATGATCCTGCCCCCTTCCCCTGGGAAAGCAGTATTTTCTCCTCTAGGCTAGATTCACATACCAGCTTCTCACCTTCTCCATGAAATCTTCAGAGTCCTGAAGGCAGAGTTTGTTTTATTCTGGACAAATTTGTGCATGACTTTGTTATAGCACAATTGGAGTATACTTTGTTATAGTTTGATTTGTAATTATTTCTTGCACACCTGTCTTCCAAATCTAGACTGCTTAGCCTGCTAAGGTCACAAGCTGTATTCGGTAAAGAAGTGTTCACAGCTGTAACAGATAAGCCCTGAAATCTCAATGACTTAACCCAATGGAAGTCTATTCCCCCTCCACACACATTCCTTGGCATGTGTTGACCAGGTGGTCTTCCCGTGGTGATTCAAGGATGCCAGCTCCTTTCATCTCCTGCCACCAGCACCTCCACTCTGGCTTCCTACATCAGCAAGTAGGGCATGGAGAAGCTGCGCCACTTGATGATCTTACTTGGAGGCACCGTACCTCACTCTCCTCTCATCCCTTAGTGAGAACCCAACTCAAGGCCACACTTGGATCCCAGAGGCCTGGGAAATGGAATGACTTCCCAAAATGACCCTGCACGAGGGTCAGGGAGATGAATCTGGTGGAAACCAAACATCTCTGCACAGGCCCCTCTCTTGCCCTCTGTGCACCCAGGAGCTGCCCACAGTTCTTAGCTCAGAGTGGTGGAGAAAACTGAACATGATTATCATTCCCAAAGTAACCATTTCTGATATTTTTTGTTAAAAAAATGGCCAGTATAAAAACCACACCAGGGGGCCAGGGCCAGTGGCACAGCGGTTAAGTTCTCACGGTTCTGCTTCGGTGGCCCGGGATTCGCTGGTTCAAATCCAGGGTGCAGACATGGCACCGCTTGGCAAGCCGTTCTGTGGTAGACGTCCCACATAAAATAGAGGAAGATGGGCATGGATGTCAGCTCAGTGCCAGGCTTCCTCAGCATAAAGGAGTGGACTGGTGGCAGATGTTAGCTCAGGGCTAATCTTCCTCAAAAAAAATAAAAACCACACTGGGGTTTCTTTAACATGTGGTTTTAAAGAACATGATGTGTTCTTTATTGCAATTGTTTTAGTTTACATAAAAGATTGTTCTTTCTATTTTGAGTCTATTTTGATGATGCCATCTGGATATATGGGGCATTTAATAGTAGTTTCAATGTATTTCCAGACTAGTTTAATTTTATTATTGATGAAAGAGTTTGATTTTAGGAAGAATTTCTAAGGCATATTTTGCTTAAATAAGCATGACTATCACAAAGTAGAATCTTAATTTCAGCTCATTGGATATGCATTTATTTAGCAATTCTAGGAGCTGCTGAGGCACAAAGAAGGAAAAGCTTTAGTCCCGGCTCTCGGGCACTGATGGATGAAGCTAGATGTGGAAACAGATAGACTTCAATAATGGGCCAAGTCCTCTCATTAGGAGAATGACAAAATTCTGCAGAAACACAGGCATCGGTGCAGCCCATTTTGTCTGGTGGACATTTGAAATTGTTTTTAAAAGATAAGTAGGAAAGAATCATTAATTCTGCTCTGCATGGTGATGGCATTGTGGCCATGTGTCTAGGAAGAGTTCTTATCTATTAGCAGTGTATACTAAAGTGTTCATTGATAGAAATACCTGAGACTTGCTGTTAAATATTTTTTTAGATGTTGAGTGGATGATAGAAGAAAAAATATTGCCATTGAAGGATGCTTGTTATAGCTGAGTGATGGGCATATTGTACTACTACACTGTTCTCTCTACTTCCATGTATGTTTGAAAATGTCCATATTAGTTAGAAAAAGAGAGAGAGAAGTAAGATTTTGCTAGCAAGGACAGGGCTGAGAGCATTGCAGAGAGGGGATTGTATGGTATCAGGTAAAGGCCTAGAGTATTTGGGAGGAGGAAAAGGGTCTGTGGCTTGGGAACAGCATGTCCACAGGCAGTGGGAGGAGAGGATGCTGCAGAGAGAGATGGGACCAGTTCATCAAGGGATCTGTGAAGTGGTTGTTGGGGTTCAGACTAAATAGCATCTTAGCATAAAGGCTGTTAGAGAACATTTATTTTTCTTTGCTCATTTTATGGGTCAGAAAACAATATCAAAAAGTGAATTGTTACTTGTGAAGTTGGCCAGTAATCGGCTAGACGCCAGACCTGGACTTGCGTCCAGTTGTCTTGAGCCCTAGTTCAGTGATTTTAATTTCCAGTAGTAATGAAGGAGGCAAGAGTGTACGCGTCATGTGCCGTGAAACATTTCATTGACATCTTTTCTTTTCACATAGTTAAGCTTCACAAGCGCAGTGCTCATCATCAAGTATGCCCGGGTGCTCCGGGCTCGAAGCCCCCTCTTGGGGAGGTTTGTGGTGGACAAAGAGCAGATGCTCGAGCTCATCCTTCTCGTCTCCGGGGTCTTAGAAGCCTCGGACCGAGAAAAATCGAGGAATGCAGACTACCCACAAGACGAAGGAATTAAGGTCATCTCGGACTTATTGTTAGTAAGTCAGACTTTTTCTTCATTCGTGACAATGCAACTGTTTCCCTTCCCCAGGGTGTTAGCCTGTATTTGCAGCTGTTTCTAGAAAGCAAAAGTATAATTGGTTCCTGAGGTGCTGTGTTTATTATTCTGGGTGGTAGTTTGGTATTTGGAAAGTTTCACTTTGAATTTTAAGTGTTTCATGGGAATATGAATATTATCACGTTTCAACGACACTTTGCTTCTGTTCTATTTTTTCGGTTTTGGTTTTCATTTGGGATGTTTGGGATGGTGTTTGACTTAGAAACATCACTTCTCAGGACACTTTCTGTTCTTTGAGAAAGGAAGTGAAGTAATGCAAATGATTTCTAACATGCATTAATTTAAAAAGCGGCCCTGCTGATATATAACTGCTGAAAAAAAAACCCACCAACATTTATTTCATTTATTTCTGCCACGGTAACTATGGGAATTGTCTCAGGGATCACAGGGTTTTTTCTCTATAGGAAACCGCCAGTGCTTTCAAGAGGCAGAAGTTAATAGGCACCTTTTGTCTCTCCTCCCCTCCCCATTTATCTTTCCTCCCACACAGACCTTCTGGTTTATTTAACTGATAGTTAGTATAATATTTGGGAAATTAGAGAGTTGATAAATGCTCAGTCTAAACCTAGTAATAGCAACCATGATTAGCAATTAATACATTTGGAAATATTTGCTGCACACCCAGCACCCACCCTGCCCTAGGCCCCAAGGCACTGCACTCAAAGTTATGGTCAAGTCCATATGGTACTAAAATAATCACGGTATCCAGACTCCCTTTGGGTGGGCTAAGAGATCCCAAGGAGCATAGGAGTTGTTGCAAAATGAATAAAATGTTGAAACAAAAGGAGACAGTTGTGCTTTACTGTTCTCTGGCATTCACGTCCTTATACCCAAATCTTTGCTCAGGAAATGAATCCAAACGACCTTGAGAAGAAGGGCTACCTTTTCAGTTATTTTCCGCCTCTCCCTGGTTCTGGACTCAAGATGGCTTCCTCGAGTGCACTTTACATGTGGGACTCTGCCTGCTCTGTTTCAGGACCGCCTGTCTTCAAACAGCGAGCGTCAGCTCCACATTAGCACTGGGCAGATGGAGATCCTCACGCTTCTTCATCATGAGCCACAGAGCTCCGTGCAGAGCCTGGGCCCCATCCAGGTGCATTTACCCGGAGACCTGGCTGGGCAGAGTCCTGCTGGGCCTGGAATGCAGAGCCCATGCTACGTTAGCCAGCTCATGCTCTTCAAGAAGAATCCGTATCCAGGGGGACGAGCTGGCGAGGTACAACACGACAGCTGACTGGTCCCTTCTAATGATCACCTCACATGTGCAGTAATTGTGCTTTGATGATGAAGAGAGGGACCAGGGAGCACATTGCACCTGTTTTTCAGTTCCAAGAGAGGGGCCACTTAGAACGAGCTGCTATTTCTGCGTATCCTGGAAGATCACAGTTTCTCCAGAGAATCTTAGCCAAACTAGGTTTCTCTGGTGTGTGGGTAACTGGGCCCATGAGTAGTTCCTGTGGGGCCATTGTAACCCATTGTCAAGGAGTCAAAGGCCTGAGTGGGGTAGAGTATGCGGCACAGCGACTGTGCCAGGCATTGCAGTCAGTAACCTCCTGGTTTACTCGTTCTGAAATCAAATGAAGAGTAACCCGAATGAAACGAGAAGGGGCTAGTGTGGACCTGCTGGAACCTACCTCTTTTCTTCCATGCTCAGATGACAGATCCATCTAGGCTGGACCAGCCAGGGTGGCCGCTGGGTCCCTGGGAGGTTGGGCAGAAGAAGGGCCCAGAGTCAGAGGGGGTGTGAGAATGGGGAAGTCGGGAGGACTGTGTTCACTTGGTGATCCTGTGAACATCGGTTCACTTCCGCATGTGGAAACCACATGAATGATCCCAGATTCGCCAGGAGCTGGGAAGGCAGGGAGCCAGCATTGTGTGTATTTTCTGTACCCCTAGGTGTGCTCCAGTACCTGGCTCATCTGGGCACCTGATAAATTTTTGAGGATAAGTGTACAAATTCATGATACACATCTTATTTTGGTCAAAAATACTCATCATGGGGCCAGCCCAGTGGTGTAGTGGTTAAGTTCGTGCCCTCCGCTTTGGCAGCCTGGGGTTCACTGGTTTGGATCCTAGGCAAGGAACTACACACTGCTCATTAAGCCATACAAAATAGAGGAAGATTGGCACAGATGTTAGCTCAGGGTCAATCTTCCTCAAGCAAAAAGAAGAAGATTGGCAACAGATGTTAGCTCAGGACCAGTCTTCCTCACCGAGAAAAAAAAAATCCTCATCATATAAAGCATTTACTTTTTTTTTTTAGGGAGCTAGAAATGGCCAATCAGCATATGAAAATAATTCAAACTAACAAGGAATAAAGAAACAGAAATTAAAATGACTTTTTTAACTTACAAAAGTGTAGTTCTTTAAAAAGACTGACCTCTGTGGAGTGTAGTGAGTGAGAGAGCCAGGGTGTCCACTGTGTAAGCTTTGTGAGAAGCACTTTGTCACAGGCACCAGGAGCTTCAAATACCCGGACCCCATCATTACACTTATAGAAATCTGCACCATGGAAATGAGAAAAGATTTATTCAAAGGAAGATGTTTTGTTTTATTTATTTATTCAAAACAACATTATTTATGATAACCCGAATAAAAATATACCTAAATGTTCAATAGAGGGGTGCAGTTCACCAGTTATTTAAATGAATTATGCTAATCCATATATAGCCAGTTAGAATTATGTCAACCAGGGAATTTTAGTGACTTTGGAAGATTTTATGCAAAAAACTGTAGAGCACTAAATTGCTCAGTATGTACTCAGTGCATCGAAAAATTTCAAGTGTGACATCTCCAGACAGGATTTCTCTGAGCCGTGGTATTATAGCCAGCTACACTTTACTCTCCTATATGCCTTCCTGAGTATCTACATTGGCAGATACTTCTTTCTGTATGAGCTTTTAAGGTAAAAACTAAAAAATATTTTTAAAAACTTCAAAAATTATTAATTTTAATGAGTAGCAGTAATGAGGCATTACATTGTCCCCAGATCCTGCCATTCTAATTGGTAAAACTAGCTGTATTTTTCTGCGTTATCCCCAACATCAGGACCATAATCTCTGCTACTGTAACAGCAGCATCGCTAGACATGGTCTCCTGATTCTCTCACTGACATTGACGGCTGGCTGTCACCTCTCTGAGGCGGTCTTTGTCTCCCCAGATGGGCAGAGTCCTCCACCTCTCTCTGTACAACTGCTCCAGCAGAAGACCCTTCAGCAGACACCGGCTGAGGAAACCCGTGACCCTGGAGTTTGGGGAGGAAGGTGGCCCGGTAAGGAGAGCCTTTGCCAGTCACCTCTGCTGCATTTCAGCTGCGCTGGCTGATTTTTAACACACTTATTTTTCCAAAGGCGAATTTTCCTTACTTGTTTTTCATTTGATGACAGGATAATAGGAGAAATAGCAGCACATTTGTTTTGCTTCGGGATAAAGTGAATTTTCATCAGTTCGCTGGGCCTTCTGAAGACCCCCAGGAATCTCTACAGATAAGAATAGAATTTTCTAAGCCTGTTACAAGAGCTTTCCCGGTCATGTTGCTGGTAAGGTGCGTTGTGGCTACCGTGGTAACCAGGCTGTAGAAGGAGACGTCGCCCTTGCGAATGTCTTATGAAAAGATTAGGGAATGAAACTGCATTTTAAAGCAGTCATGAGGCTAATTATCCAAAGAAATTATGTTATATAGTCTACTGTTGAGGGAATAAGCTTCCCTACTTCTTTTTTTTTGAGATTGGCTTCCTGCCTACTAAGTTTATTGGAGTGAGAAATAACTGAATTGTCAGTGATAACACAGATGGCCTCGTTTGGGAATCTAATTCTCTCTCACAGTGTAGACCTGGGCCAGAATTCTCTTATTTTTTATTTCTTTTATTTTTTCCAAAAGAAAAAACTGTGTTCAAACTGATATTTCTGAGGAGACTTGATAAATGAGTCATCTTTCTTGGTGAGGTTGAGCCTGTGAAATTGGGTAGGCCCCATTTTATGACTGAGTTACACAGGAACACGAAAATGAGTGTTGAAAAGCTTCTTTGGAATCATGCGGTAACAACGCTAGTGGAAACCAGCAGTTTTTAGAGTTTGTAGCAGGTCCGGATGGGCAAAGGATTCTGTTGGAGAGCGTATTCTCTCCTCTGAGTCCCCACCTATTTCGGCCACATGAGAAGGATTTCAGCTTTTTGGGGGGCACGTCAGCCAGGTATATCCTAGGCGGGCAGATAGCCACACAGCACTCAGCACGGGGTTCGGTGTAAACTTGTTGGCTCGACTCTCATTCCACCATAGGAGCAAAGCCATTGAGCGTCCGAAACATGACTATTTGCTTGAAGAGTTTGGATTTTAACTTAATTCTTTAGGTCCCACACAAAAAAGATGAATTGGTTCCAACCAGTTTCTCAGTCTCACAACCCTGTGCTTGCTCTCCTCCGTCTGTCACTTCCTGACTACTAACCCTTCCCGGGAAGAGGTCACATCTGGGCTGCAGGGCATGCCTCTCCAACCACCTGGAGCCTGTGCTGTTTACTCCTGCAAACTGGGCTGGTTACGGTTTTAGTTTTGTACTGAAGTTTTTATTTTTTAGTGAAATGAGAAATGAAAGTGTCATGGAGTTCTCACTGAAAGACTCAGGGGTGCCGTGGAATAAGCATTTAGTCCCAGTCGGCCTCCTTGTAGTGAAAAGGATGTTGGCACAAAATTGTCTGATTAAAGTCTTTGAGAGGAAAAAACAACACAAAACTAGACATCGTTGCTTTGCTTTTGTCTCCTAGGTTCTCTGAGAAACCTACTCCTTCTGATTTTCTTGTGAAACAGATCTACTTCTGGGATGAGCAAATCGTGCACATTTACGTGCCTGCTGTGTCACTGAAAGGTTGGTGGACAAGCTCTCCTGTCACTCTGAAAGGAAAACACCTGCTAGGAGATACGTTTGCAGAGCGGGGCTTGATTTTGTTCATGACAAAAGTGTCAAGCTGTTTCAGAGGAAGAACACACCTGAACGCAGTCTGACCCGGCTGGTTCTGCAGCCGTGTGGGACAGGCTGCCCATCGCCAGGCCTCTTGTGGTCCCCATGAGCTGAGTTCCCTCTCGGCTACTCCTCCTCCTCACCAAGCTACATGTGCTGCTCCATCATCTGTGCCTGCAGAGCCTCCCCTTCCTCACCTCCTACTGACCTCTGCTCACCTTCAACACTCTCCTTTCACCTCTCCTGGTGGACTGTCCTTGACCCCAGGGCGTATCTGCCTGTGCTGTTCCTATGGCACCTTGAGGTTGCCTCTCCTGTTGGCTGCTCTGCCTCCCCCAGTGTCAGGGACTGTGATCCCGAGGCTCTCTCTGCAGCTTGCAGGACCCCTCTGTCAGTGCACACCAGTGGTGGGCACAGAGCATGCCCCTACACCCTGAGGTGGCTGTGTGAATTGGTTCTGGGCTCACCCCCTAATGGGTGGCCCCTGGTTTCTTCGGCTTCTGAGTCTCTGTCCTCCTCTGAAGGGCAAGAAATTGAGGCTCAAAGTGCTGAATGAATCCACACTGGACTATAAACACGCTTCAGACTGGGCCTGCACACTGTGGCCTTAGCATGGAGCATTGACAGTCAGGTGCACGGGCTGTCCCGTCCTCTCCATATGCTACGTTTTTATGGGATATGATTATTTTCCTCTCAGAACCAGTCTTCACTGCTATTTGTTTCTTTTAAAAATAGACCAAACATTGTTGTTAAGCAAATTCAAATTATCAATGGCAATTTAAAAAATTTGGCATTTGATGTTTCCTTTCCCACAGTATTTTATTGTGAGAAATCTCAAACTGACAGAAAAGTGGGGAAAAAATGAACACAAACACTTGCATCTGTTTCATCTAGATTCGCCACTTGTTGGCGTTTTGCCACGTTTGCTGTATCTGTGTGTGTGTGTGTGTGTGTGCATGTGTAAGGGGGGGTGCAGCTCTTTGGGGAGAGCCATTGGAGAGAAAGTTTTAGACACCACGTCCCTCCAGCCTTCAACATGCATCACAGAAAAAGGAAGATATTCTCCTACTTAACTCGACTCCACTCCACTAAAAGAATCAGTGTCAGTTCAAGACCCTTATCTGCTCTGCGGTCCACAGTGAAATTTTTGCAGTTGACCCCCAGTGCCTTCTATAGCTCTTTATATTTGTGATTCAGAATTAAGTCAAAATTCATCAGTGCACTTCATTGCCATGTGCTTGTGATCCTTTTAAAATCTAGAATATCTCCCCCATTTTATGTCTTTTTTTCATGACATTGACTTTTTCATGAGCCCAAGTCAGTTATGTTTTGAATGTCTCATATTCTGGACTCCTTCCTGTCTCATGATTAAATTCAGTTCCCGGCTGTTTGGTGGATAACCCATAGGCGATGCCAAGTCTCGTAATTGGGTTAAGGAGATAACCACCCATCTATCCATTGTAATAGAACATTTTCCCTTTGTGGTTAATTGGGTGGTACCTCCTTTCCCTGGAACCTTTAACCCTGTGGTTTGGGCCTCCACTCGTGATGCAACGCAGGTTGCAATGGTGATTTTCTGATTTCATCACTAATTTAGCTGGCATTCTTCAGTAAAGAACAGCTCCTGTCTCACTCTCTCACTCTTGCTTTCTTGTCTTGATGAATGCACAGATTTTTTAAAATCAGTGTATTTAGTTCATTTCCATCATTTTAGTGTCATTTTTTTTTTTTTTGGTGAGGAAGGTTTGCTCTGAGCTAACATCTGTTGCCAATCTTCCTCTTTTTTTTGGCTTGAGAAAGGTTCACCCTGAGCTAACATCTGTGCCAGTCTTCCTTTATTTTGTATATGGGTCACTGTCACAGCATGGCTTTCAAGTGGTGTAGGTCTGCGCCCAGGATCTGAACATGTGAACCTGGGCCACTGAAGGAGAGCACACTGGATGGACTTAACCGCTATGCCACGAGACCAGCCCACTACATCACTTTACTTTTTGATGCTCAGATTGTTCCAGTGGGAGCTCCCTCAAGATGCTTCCTGAATATTTTTGACATGACGTCAGGAGTTTTCAGGTGCTTCCTTGCCTTTGGGAACACCAGGGCACCCCAGGCATATCCACACCTTGCCTGCCCTTCCTGTAACCAGGCATTTCTTCACGAGCCTCAGTTTCTTGATAGGGAATGGCATTTAGGATAGAAGATATATGCACCAAATGTCATTGTTTCTAAGCCAGTTCAGCATATAGATTCAATAACTGCGTGTGCGTGCATGTGTTTCTTTTTGGGAAAATACGCCTACATTCGCACACACACATTCTTATTTCTCCTGTTTCTTACATTCTTTTGTGGTGTGCTTTTCTTACTTAAATTATTCATCTGGAAATCACTCCATACATATTCATTCATCAATCCCCCGGTTATTTCTTACTGCTGCAGCCTCTCCACTGCACATGTTTATTCAACCAGCTCCCGTGTACGCACGGGGCACGCTTGTGCAGATACTGTAATGTACTCAGGCGAGGAGTGATCTGCAAGGTACGTTCCAAGCCATGGCATTTCTGGGTCAAAGGGGGATGCGTGTGCAGTGTGGGGAAGTATTGCAAATTCCCCTTCAGCTGTGCGGGAGAGGGCCTGTTCCCCACAGCTTGGCCAACCGAGTATATTTTCAAGCTTTTGAATATTGCCAGTTGGAAAATTGAGAAATAGTAGTTTTAATATGCATTTGATATTATGAATTGCGCATTTCTCATATGTTTGAAGGCCATTATCTACCTTTTTTTGGTGAACTGTTCATATATACCCATTTTTCCACTGAGTTTGGTTTTTCTTGATTCATATAATTTTTTGGCTTTGTTTTTATTGGGATTTTTGCCTTTCAAAAGTTTTTTTTTAATGGCAAAATTTATCTTTTTTTATTACTTTTTTTTATTACTCCTAGATTTTGAGTCATGTTAGAATTCCTTCCTTATACCCAGCTTATAAAAGAAGTCCTTCATGTTTATATTTTCTTTTAGTATCTGTACAGTTCCACTCTTTTACATTTAAATCTCTGGTTGGTGATTTTTACTGTATGTGGCATGAGATAAGGATCTAATATCATATTTTTACAAATGGCTAATATCTAGTTGTCCCAACATCATTTATTAAAAAGCTTTAGGGACACATTTTAAATAGATGTAATGTTAAATATTTTTGCTTCTAAACATAAAAATTATCCAAAAATGATAGGCTAAAACCACATGGTTATTGTGTCCTCACCAGGGTGGCTGCAGACATAGGACACGCAAATATTTGGCAGGCTGGCTGATGGAGCTGAGGAGAAGCAAGGAAGGGGTCTGGGTGGGAGGTGGAGAAGCTGACTCCACTCTCTTGCGCCCCCAGGGCAGTGGCGTGACCCGTTCAGCATGTCCGGAGGGACTCAGGACATAGGGAAGCGTTCCCAACACTCTGCTCCCCCCTCTCTCGCCCTGAGATGAAAACCAGCACGCCAGAGCTTCGACTGGACGCATTTAGTTCAGGGTTTAAGTGCTGGCGAGAAGAAGCGGCCGGCACTCACCTGCTCTCCCAGGTCCCACCCAGCTCCCACTCCTTGTCCCACTGTGTTCTGCTCCATCTGTATTTGGAATGAGTAATGCCTTTTTGCAAACTTTAGCTTGTGTTTCTTAATTTATTTTTTTCTCTTTTTAGACACCAACTTGGGATATTTATCCTTACTAGATGCTGACTATGACAGAAAACCTCTGAACAAATATTTGGCCAAGTCAGTGAATTATGCCGTGCATTTCCAGTGGATCCGATGCCTGTTTTGGGACACAGGAGAGTGGAAATCTGAAAGTTTCTCTCCACAACCAGGAACTTCTCCAGAAAAAGTGAACTGCAGGTAAAGACACACTACTGAGAAAGGATTTGAGATTTTTAGTAAGCGACTGCCTTTCCTCCCGTGCTTGGCGCAGCGCCTGGAGCCCTCCCTGGCCTTGTCCACCTGTAAGGACTGGAGCAGTCTTGTTTGTCGACTCTGTCGGCACATGCCTCCTCCACCTTCCATGTCAGCCTGGGCCCTGCGATATTGCACCTCCGGAAGAGCAGGGTCTGGTTTTCCGGTTCTCTTTGTCCCCGCCCCTCCCGAAGGTGACCAGCATGGAGTAGGTGATCAGCAAATGTTGCTGGAGAGATGGTCGATGAGTGAATGGTAGTACCCATGTTGATTGGCTGTTCTGGTAGACATCCGATGGTCTCCGGGTGCTCGGTAGTGAGGCAGCCGACATCCGCTGGCGCAGCTCCCCGCCCTGTGACTTGTGCGCCCATCCCCCCGTCCACAGAAGAGTCCCTCCCAGCACAGGTGTGAAGGTGAACTTTGTGATGCAGGGAGAGTCTCCACACAGACCGGGAGCAGCCACCTCAGGAGTTTTGGGTCTGCCCGTCATGTCACTAAACTAGAAATTTTTTATCCTCTAGCTGCAGAACTGACAATTCTGTCAGAGGCTTTTGTTGTTGCCTTTTCATTAGAATAGAGAATAGGGGGCCGACCCCGTGGCCGAGTGGTTAAGTTCGCATGCTCCCCTGCGGAGGCTCAGGGTTTCGCCAGTTTGGATCCTGGGAGCGGACATGGCACTGCTCATCAGGCCACGCTGAGGCAGTGTCCCCCATGCCACAACTAGAGGGACCCACAACTACAATATGCAACTATGTACTGGGGGGATTTGGGGAGAAAAAGCAGAAAGAAAAAAAAAGAAGAAGATTGGCAACAGTTGTTAGCTCAGGTGCCAATCTTCAAATAAAAAAAAAAAAGAATAGAGAATAAACAATTATTAGGCATATTTAAAAATAGGAATAGTCATTTCCTTCTTAAGAAAATTTGTCATAAAAACTGCATTTTGTGGCTGCCTTTTAGGAGGCGAGTATGTCCAGATTTTACCACATATCAGTGCGATTCATCAGCCATTGATTGCTTTTCTTATGTCGCACTCTTTAATTTATATTATGCCATTGCTAGGAACACATCAAACTTATTGAACAACAGTGTTACGAATATTATGAATGAACAATGTTCATTCTCCGTTGCATCCTACTCGCTGCTACAGGGATGAAAATGAATACAACATGGGACCTACCTGGAAGACAATGAGGCAGAGAGATTTTATTGTTAAGAAAAGTGAGTGTTGGGGCTGGCCCCGTGGCCGAGTGGTTAAGTTCGCGCGCTCCGCTGCAGGCGGCCCAGTGTTTCGTTAGTTCGAATCCTGGGCGCGGACATGGCACTGCTCGTCAGACCACGCTGAGGCAGCGTCCCACATGCCACAACTAGAAGAACCCACAACGAAGAATACACAACTATGTACCGGGGGGGGGGGGGGGGGCTTTGGGGAGAAAAAGGAAAAAAATGAAATCTTTAAAAAAAAAAGAAAAAAAAAGAAAAGTGAGTGTTGATGATGGTTGTCATGGCCAGAGTCCCAGTGATGGGACACCTGCAACGCTAGGACTGGCGTTCAGGGACAGGCACACAGAGTCTGATGGGTTTCCCAGTTGTTGGTCCACAACTGGGCTGTGACTTGACCCTCACAGTCTCTGGCCTTGAGTTGACTGTAGGGGTCTGTCGTCATCAAGATGTCCCCAACAGACTCCCAAGTCCATAGTGAGGACAGCTCATGTCCCAGGGCTGACGCGGCGGCTGTGTGCTCAAGCCTCGGACGTGAAGGCATCTGGTGTATCCTCAGAACAGAGTCCCTCATTCTAACTTGGGTTTTAGCTGAATATGTTAAACCGGGTCTAAATCATAAAGCTGGAGTTGTTGGAGCTCGTCATCCTTTATGTCCTTCCTTTAACTCGCTCACCATCACACTGTAAACCCTGCTCTCACCACACACTTGGAGACCTAACCCCCATCTCCCCTCTAGCTATGACCGCCTCGCAGCGTTCTCTGTCACAAGAAGAAGGCTGAATGCCAGTTTTGAAACGAGTGACATTTCCAAGTTACAGGGGTAAGTTCTGTTTCCTAAATCAAGACAAAATTTTATTTACACTAATGCCCAATGCAGGATGCTCACGTATAATTCAGCAGATGCTGGAAATCCATGTTATTTAGTACCATTTTGCTTTTTGGAATCTGCATATTAGTAATACTATATAGTTATCTATGTCTGTCTGTCTATACTTACATTCACTGGGGTCAGTCTGATGGCACAAAGGTTAAGTGCGCACGTTCTGCTTCAGAGGCCCAGAGTTCGCTGGTTCGGATCCGGGGTGAGGACATGGCACCATTTGGCAAAGCCATGCTGCGGTAGGCATCCCACATATAAAGTAGAGGAAGATGGGCATGGGTGTTAGCTCAGGGCCAGTCTTCCTCAGCAAAAAGAGGAGGATTTGCAGCAGTTAGCTCAGGGCTAATCTTCCTCAAAAAACAAAAAACAAAAAAACCCCAAAAAACATTCACTGACAGGAGATGTATAAACGCAAGAAAGTCAAAACACTTTTCTTGCTTCTGAGTTTAGCTTTAGTTCAGTGTGACTCTGGTCAGTTGTGATCGAATGGGTTAGTATTTATAGTGACAATTCTGTCAGATTTGCTTGTCCTGGTTTATGCTTGTTGTCATAGTCTAATAATAGCGCCCTCTTCCTCTTCAAAGGTGTCCCATTTTAAATGATAAATTTAAAATTCACCCTATTTTTATAGCCATTGTTTTATAGAACAAATACGTTCAGGTTCTGAAATATAGGTAGGTAGAGGGTAAACTCGTTCCGGCAGGAACCTTCTCTGTCTCATTCGTCAAAGTCTCCCCACACTGAGAACAGGCTGGCCCATAGCAGGACCTGAGTAAATATTTACTGAATGAGTATTGATGGTAGAGTCTGCATTTTCTGGCAAGTGTTGGGTGTTACGTTCGTCTCCCTTATGTTTGTGTAATAGGGAATGCTACTTACTGTATTATGTAATCAATCATCAAACAGTTGATTACTTTGCAGACAAGTAGGTGGATCCGTTAGTTAGGTACGCTACAGATGCTGGTCACTGTGAGGGTCATCAGGACTCAGTGATCAGGACTCAGAGAGCAGGCTCAATTGCGGTTTCTGACAGCACTGGGGGCAGGGGGGTCCATCTGGGGAGGGGCAGCCCTGGGCGATGTCTAGAGGAAAACCACACCTGAGGCCGTGCGGGGGCAGAATCCGGGAGGTTCTGGGTGTAGTCCAGGCGTAGGAAGGACAGGCTGGACCAGAGAACCATGAGCTCCTGCCGAGCTGATGGCATAGGCTCAGAACAAGTCTCCGTTCTGGCAAGGAGGAGAGTGTCCGGCAGAGAAACCAGGAGCAGAGCCCCAACCCTCAGATGGGGTCAAAGTGCAGTGGTGGGAGTGGGAGAATGACATCTCCTGCAGCATGGACCTCGTGCTGACCCTTTGAAACCCCGTCAGGGGTCTGTAAGACTCGAGTCCAGGCAGAACACCTTATCAGGTTAGGGTCCTGCATGAGTGCCCTGATGTGGACTCCACTCCGTGGGTCTGCGGGGTTCAGTGTTCTCCCTCAGCCAGCACTGGAGCCTGGGAACAGGAGGGGAGTGTGAGGTGCAGGTGGGGAGCAAGCAGCCCCACCCACAGGGGCAGCTGGGATGGGCAGGTACAGCAGCATCTCCTCCTTGTTCTGCTGGAGGGAGGGAACATTCATCACACCTACATGTTGAAGCATTTGATATGTGTCTTATTACTTACTCTTCATGATAACAGTGAGATTGGCATTCTTACCCATATTTCATGAAGAAAATTCCTCGGAGAGAGGATGTGAGTCGCTGACGTGGTGCAGCTTTTCAGATGCAGAAGCTGGTCATCACAAGGCTTCTTTGTCCAGAGTCCATGCTCATGGGGTGCCGGTCATTGGAACACGAGGCAGCTCTGTGCCTTCAGGAGCCTCTTGATTCAGCCTCAAGCAGCTTCTCCCCTAAGGGGCTCAGACCCGTCCTAACACCCAGAGATGGCAGAAGCCACTCCACCCCTCCAACTTTCCCTTCTCGGCCACTTTCCCTAATAAAAATCTACTTTCTCCTCCCAGTAACAAAGCAAATGTTTAAAAACAAATCAGTGAAGACCAGTAGGGGCACATGTCTGCGTACATGTGTATACAGGTGTTAGTCTTATATGTGTGCGTTTGTGTCTGCGTTAACCAGTGTGGGGGGCACTCGTCAGTCTTTGTCTAAATATTTATATTCCTGAGTAACTCACTGTTTACTTCTGTCCTTTTATTTACAGACATCCGGAAAACCTACTTCCCGCTATTTTTATTGTGGTTTTTACAATTCTTTATGCACTTTTGGTTACTAAAAGCAGACGTGTAGATCGTCACGAAAAAAAGAAAACTGGTTACATTTTTCTGCAAGAAAACGCTCCGCCGGACCAACAGCTGTACGCAGTTGTCGTGGACACAGGCTTCCGGGCTCCGGCCCACTTTACCGCAAAAGTAAGCAGGTCATCCTGGGAGACACACATTGTGGTGTGGAAGGGTGTGGACGGGCATGAGTGATGGCACCAGAAACATGGTTTGATGATTTGGCCGTCCTGTCTATCACCTGTCACCCATCACAGCTGGCCCCATCTTACTTCTCGGGGGGCTCGTCTGCCCTTCCTCTGGGCTCTCCCTGGCCACGCGCATCTGTAAGAGTGAGATGCAGACTGCCCTCAACCCCTTTTCCCCTTTCCACCTTCACTGAGGAAAGCAGCGCAGAGCCACTTGTGTCTCTGAGTGGCATATCGAGACTCTGAGAACCAAACTGTGCTCTTCTAGTGGGTGTGAACCCTTAGCACCACCCAGAGGGAGATCGCAGGAGAAAGGGGGAGAACTCCGGACTGACTTTGGGGACTGGCAGGGACGAGGCTGGCTGGGAGCTTGGGGTAAAGACAGTCTCCGCAGAGTCGCTGATGGAGGAAGGGCAGGAGGGGATGGATGAGGAGCGAGGTAAAGTGCAGGAGGTGGAGGGAGACGGTCTGTCACCGGCCGCGTGGAGGCCGTGTGCCCAGGTGGGGCTGTAGAGGTGAGGCTGCAGGCAGAACCCAAGCCCATCCAGCCGGCTGTGTGAGTGCAGGTGTGTGCTTGCATGGATCCCACAGGAGGGATCCCCCTGGGCCTGGAATTCACCCGCACTTCTCCAGGGAGCCAGGCTGCTTTGTGGAACCCATAGTGAGAAAACAAGCTGGCTCAGTCTGGACAAGGTAGGGGAGGAAGAGGGAGAGGAGAGCGAGGGAGAAGGGTGCAGCAGTGTCGGAACAGATCGGGGCACGACATGTGTTTTAAAGCTTGTGTGATCCTTGCCCACTATCAGCCCTTAGTCTCTCACTATATGTTTACATAGTCTACCAGATAGATATACACTCTCACAGACAATACATAGCACGTCGAAGAGGATCCCCTTAACCTAACAGAGGCTGTCTCCCTACAGCAAACACTACATTTAATCGTGAAACTTGAGACAACGTCTGCTACCGTCTCTACCACTGGAAACTCCAGTGGAGACAATAAAATAAGAACCAAAACAAGAAAATAAGATTTGGAAGGGGAGAGAGAAGAATTGTTATTTGCTGCTGATATGATTATTAAATAGAAAATGCAAAAGAATCTTGAGTCAAAAAACTAGAAGTAATATAAAAGCAAAATTGCTGGATACATGATTAAGGAAAAACCATCAAAGGCGTCTCTAGAGAACAGCAGTACCGTTTATAACACGTACTTGAAAACACGATCTTCCTCATTACGGTCACAAAATGGTGACGTGCCTGGAAGGAAATCCACCAAACACATTCAAGACCGTCATGGAGAAATTTGCACAATATGCACAAAAGTTCTAAATAAAGAGCGATATTTGTTCATGGATGGGAAAACTCATTTTCCTTGTCATTTCTCCCAAACTAATCAATAACATTAATAATAATAACAGCAGCTTATGTGAACTGACACTTTGCAATGTGTCGTTTGTTACTTCCCTAAAACCTCAAAAAACTCTTTGAATTAAGTTCTGTCAATATACCCATTTTACAGATAAAAACTAAAACATGGAGAGGTTAAATTCAATGAAATACAATAAAAATTCCAGGAAAGTGTTTTGTGGAACTTGAAAAACTGATTCTAAAATTCCTATGGAAGAGAATGCAAGAATGTAAGAGAATTACCAGAGTCCGTCCCAGGCACCTGTTGGTCCCTCTGACAGCACTGTCTTAGCTACTCCAGCTTCAAAATGTGCCTGGATACCTGCTGGGGAGTCCCCTGCTGTGTTCTCTTCGCATTCTAGCACCTCTCCTAACTGGGGGCAGGGGGGCGTGAAGGCCACAGGCTGCGCTCCCTGGGCCCCCTGGGTCCTCGCTGGGGCGCTTGGCCTTCCAGGATGGTCTTGGAAGAATGGGGAGCTGGGAGGAGGGGTACAGAATCCCCTGCCCAGCATGTTAGTGTTGTAGGGTCCATATCATGAACTCTTACCCCTGTGTCTTTGTTTTGAGGTTTACATTGTTTTATGTGGTGAAAATGGACTTTCGGAACCCAAAGAACTCTACTGCCCAGAGAAGCCCCTGTTTGAAAGGAATTCCAGACACACCTTTATCCTGAGGTATCTGAAATATTCTGACTGCACAATTTGAGAAAAGGAGGCTGGTCAGACCTGGCGTAGGCTTCTCACAATCCGTAAAGTGGGAATACAGAACATTATCTTCTGACAGGGAGCGTCACTTTACGTAGGAACAATTTCGTAAAGGGCTTGCAGTTTGTTATCTGAAGTAGGTTAAACACTACGTGTGTGCAGGAAGGAAGGAGGAGGCAGGGGCAGACGGATTTATTGACGTTACACGCTAGTCAGCTTCACAACCACAGTGTTTCTCCATGTCACTGAACCTGTTTAAATTAATTAGATTCTTCCCAAGTTTGGAAGAGCAAGCACACCTGGCAATGCAGAGATGGTGGGGTTGGATGAAAAGGGATAATTTATCAAGCCAGGAGTACGAGCACCTGACGTTCTCAGGAAATACAAAAGAACTGAACTAAATATTTTTTCTCCTGGGAAGTTCCATTTATGATATTTGTTGGTTTGGAGTATTCTGTCTTCATTTAGAGAGAGGAGGTTAGCTTCAGACTGCTCCATGCCAGTCACTAATACATGAATGAGCTTTGAGTGCATTGAGCACAGAGAACGGGAGGCGTTGAAGAGCTCTGTGTGCTGCCACTGGGCTCCGCACGACCAGGAGCATCTGCTATTGAGCGACGAGAGGGGCCTGTGGGAATTCACCGTCCGCTCTCCTGGGTTCCCAGGGGGCTTTGTATGTTGCTCTGCATAACGCTTATTTGTTAACATGTCTCATCTACCCCCTGAGGGTGAGAACCAGGGCTGGTGCTGCACCCCGGGGCCCCACCGCCCCGCAGCCTTGCCTAATGAGCCGCTGTGTGTCCTCAGTGCTCCGGCTCCTCTGGGCCCACTCCAGAAGATCCGTCTCTGGCACGACAGCCGTGGACACTCTCCCGCCTGGTATGTGAGCCACGTGATGGTGAAGGAGCTGTGTGCAGGACAGGGACAGAGCTGGCTTTTCCCCGCCGAATGCTGGTTGGCAGTGAGCAGGTGGGACGGCCGCGTGGAGCGGGAGCTGGCCTGCCTGTGCCGGGGCCCGGGCTTCTGGAAGGTGGGTGGCATCCCTGGCCAACTGGCAGAATGCCCAGCTCTGCTTCTCTGGGCAGTTGTTTACTTAAACTCTCTAAAGTTAGGCGTGTTCGTTCTTTTCTTAGTTAATATCAAGATAACCGTGTCTTAAACGATGCATCAATTAAGTGGCCATTCAAGCCTGGATTAGTTACCTTGCCACTTATTAATTATTGTAGCAATGTTTTTCTTCTTTTAGTTGTAACTATAATAACACTTACAGACTTCATGGTTGCCTGTGGTCTGTGGTGTCCAAGGGGCCACTAAGTAAAGACTTTTGAGTGCACTGTGTATATCCTGACATCGAGATAACCGATGAACAGAATACAGGCATAATGGGGGCAGCGTGGCTGGGGATCCTGAAAAAAGACAAAATCCCCTATAATCTCACAAACCAACCGTGAAACTTGATCTTTGCATATTCCAGTCTTTCCCTATACATGAATATGTTTTCAATAGCTGTAATAATAATGCTTGTGCATTTTTCTACTAATTTAACATTTAGAGCAAATTTCATCATGAATTTTCTTTAAAATCATCACTGCGCTAGTCTTTGCTCAAGTATCCACCTATTCGACATTTACAGTTTTCTTCCGTTTATTTTCATAATAGAAAACACCTTCCCATGTGACTTTGTGTTTCTGGTGCACAGTGTCCTAGGCTGTCTCAGATAGGGATAGGCGGCCAGTGGGTGCTGACGTCCTCCCGTTTCACTGGACCTTTCTTTCTAATGTGTCCTTATCGCCACCTGCCATGGAAGAGAGGGCCAGGCTCACCACTTTGGCATTTTCAGTCTTGATGCTGCTAATTTAGTAAGAAAAATGATCACAATGAATTTGAAATAGAACTTTTAATCAGCCGCAGCATATGGAAATTCTTCAGCGCTTAACACTGAAGGCCTGATTCAACTGGGACTTTCCTTTTGACAATTATTTCTAAGTAATTATAACTAAATATTGTCACTTTGTTTGTTCTCCAGCTGTTTTGTCTGAGAACTTTCTGAGAGAAACGTAGACTTATTAGTTTAGTCATATGGATGCACATGTGGCTGTGGGCTATGAATCAATGCTGTACCTTTGTTGGCCAGTCCATTTATATAAAAATATATTCTCATCCCATTGAAGCTGTTTTGCTGATATTTGCTTCTATGTTCTGCTGCTGGTCATCCTGTTTTCTCTAGAACAGCATTGAGCACTGAGTGTTATTGGAGTTGAACTGAACCTTTTGAGCTCGGTGCAGTTCCAAAGGCAGCATGTTGCCCACTGCAGCCAACCCCGCAGGGCTACTCAGGGCACAGAGGTGGGTGAGCGCGCTCCCAGCCCGCAGTGTGCTTGAAGCCCAGCAAAGTTCACCGTGTTGCAGGGGAACATGCTAGGAATGGAGGGTTTTTAACCATCTCTTAGGAACACAAGGAAAGATGTGATCAGTTCCACCAGGTGAGGGTTTATAAACAGAGGCTCCAGAGAGAAGGGTGTGAAGGCATTCAAAGGTGACACAAGCATGGCGGCTGAGGGACAGTTTGTCTCAAAGCTCCGGGGGCCCCAGCGGAAGGTCAGAGAGAGGGGCTGCAGACAAGGCTGGAAGGCTGGAGCCAGCTGCAAAGGGCCTGGGGCTAAAGAGCTGGGATAGGAGGGCCGTGAGACTGTGGCGTCTCCATGCGGAAAATGGTTGATTGTCAACCGAGATTTCATGCTGTTTGTATGAATGCCCGATGTCGCTGAGCGTCTCTCTTGTTTGGTTGGTTTCAGCTTTGGTATTGGAAGTTCATGGAGTATCTGGAGGACTTCCACGTCTGGACCTCTGTGCTCAGCCGGCCCTCGGGCAGTGGCCTCCTGCACACCCCGCGCCTCACCGTGGCCTTCGCCGTGCTCTGCGCCTACGCAGGCCTCACTGCCCTGCTCACCACTGTGGGACAGGAGCAGGTAGGCCCCAGCCTCCCACTCCCAGACCTACAGTGTGGTGCCTTCTTGACTCAGGAATTAGCAAAATGCACAGTCCTCAGGGAAAGGCTTATGCAGGGGAAGAGACCCGTGGGCCTGGAAGGAATCAGGAGGGGTCTGCAGGGCAGTGGGCTCCGGGGGAAGCAGGCGCAAGCCTGCCTCAGCTGACTGCTCCCTGTGTGAACCTGTGACTCCCGTGCCACAGAGCATGGCTTCTCCACAGGTGTCAGCAGCCTGGAGTGTCTGATGAGAGTGCTCTTGAATCATTTTATGAGGTTGGCAATTAATTCAAATTAAACATCCTCTGACTGAAAAAGAGAACAGTTCTGATAGCCACATTTGCCCTTGGGATGCCTTTTGGTGTTTCTGGTCTAACGGACCCTCACGAGATGTGGAGATTAATTCTAAATCAGCACAAGCAGTTAGAATGGAGGCCCTGCCTCTCCTGAGGCAAAAATTACAGTATGACTGTTGGGGTGAGGGCAAACGGTCAGATTTGCTTCTTATGACAACCTCATGGCCATTCATGGGCCCCCAGTGGCTGGGAATGTGCTGAGGGGTCCATCTCAGAGGTGGGGTTCAGGAGGTGCATCCAACAGAGAGCACAAGTATTTGGAGTTCATGCAATAACAGTAATGAAATGGCAGGATTTTTTTACTAAAGTGACATACGTGTGGCATTTGTAAGAAGATGACGAAGAAATATCATCAAGTAGCAGGAAGGGAACAGCTTCCTGAAGAACGGGGCCTGCAGTCAGGAAACCTCAGGGTGCTCTGTCCTCTGAGGTCGACCAGTTGTCTTTGTGCTCATCAGTACATCGGGGGTATTGATTCTCTTTGTCCAGTTGTAGTGAGGATTAAGTCAGCTGAGCATGTGGTGTGCCTGGCATAAAGTGGGCGTTCCACAGACATTTGTTCAGTCCAAAAGATTTGTACGGGAGAAAAACCAAAGGATTTCTTTCTTTTTTTCTTTTTCTCCCCAAAGCCCCCTGGTACATAGTTGTGTATTTTTAGTTGTGGGTCCTTCTAGTTGTGGCATGTAGGATGCCGCCTCAGCAATGGCCTGATGAGCAGTGCCATGTCGGTGCCCAGGATTCGAACTGGCGAAACCCTGGGCCACTGAAGCAGAGCATGCGAACTTAACCACTCAGCCACGGGGCCGGTGCCCTCGAAAGATTTCTTATGACCTGTTTTTTTCTTCTTTTTCACTCCTGAGGTAGAAGGTCAAAGATTCAGGGAGAGTGAACTTTGGTTAAGTATAAAGTAGGTATCACATTAAATACCTTTGTGATTACAAAATGACCATATGTTTTAAGTCGGACTCATTTCGGGCGATGTGATTGCTGCCGTTGGGTTATTGCAGCTCATGTTGGATGTCGGCCCCACTGAGGTCACTCTTGGATCCTTCTGGACGGGTTTCCTGTGCACCCTTCTGGCTTCTCCGGGGGCGCAGCTCTTGTCGCTGTTCTTCAGGCTCAGCCAGGTACCAGCAACTGGTCTGCATGACCCTGTTCTCCTGGGCGGTGCCCTCATTGCCCGATGCCCTCTCTGAACAACCTCCATACCTCTGCAGGAAGCCAGAGGGCCTCCTGGAGAAGAGCCACACCTGCCCCTGAGAGCAGTGAGGACAGAGGCAGCTCAGGGTAAGTGTGCACTTAAAAAAGTTTAAAAGGTGATTTTGTTTGTTCTAAAAACACAGCAACAGGAAAATGATGAAGTCTGGAAGGCGAGAGTTAAAGACGCTTGCCCATCGCAGCTGATCTTTTTTGGCCAGTCTACTGGACAGACATTGCATGTCCTACTCGCCATTGCATTGTGCTCATTACGAGGAAAACTGAGCTTCATTTCATGTTTAAAAGCCATTTCGATGGGTTGTCCAGGCCACAGCAGGATGGCGATGTTGAAAGTCCTCCTTGCAGCCACATCTGTGTCTCAGGAAGGCCCGTCCTGGTGGAGTCGGAGGCAAGAGTATTTCCTGAAGAAAGTGCTCTCCTCAGGAACCCTTAATCCCTGGTTTCACATCATAAATTTGATTTCTTTTTAATCAGGCCCTAATTCGAGTAGAAGGATGCCAGACGCACAGAAGACATACAAGGTAAATATAATTACACACAGCAGCTAATTCTCTGGCATAAAATTCTAACAATTAGGTTTTTCTGGCATCCTCTCTTGGCTGTGGTCTGGCCATGGATGGTCAGAGTAAGGGTGGATGGAGATGAGGGAAAGATATGCAGGAACCCGTCGTGCCCGTTGGGGCCAGTGAGCAGTGGCGGGTGCTGTGAAGAGAGAAGGTCGTTTCCCAGGAGGCAGGCCATGGGGGCAGCTGTCCAGGAATCTTAGGAGAGGCCAGATGGGCAGGGGTACAGCCTGCAGAATTTGCAAAGCTATGTATGGACAGACAGTGACTTTTATTTTTTCCTGAGGAAGATTCACCCTGAAGCTAACATCTGTTACCAATCTTCCTCTCTTTTTGTATATGAGCCGTTGCCAGCATGGCCATTGATAAGTGGTATAGGTCTGTGCCTGGGAACCATACCTGGGCCACCAAAGTGGAGCACGCCACACTTAACCACTAGGCCACGGGCTGGCTTGACAGTGACATTTTAGAAGCTGGTCCTGACAGGGGCCATTGTCAGATCCAGTGGGAGAGATGCTGTGAGGCAGAGCCCCGGGTGTTGGCTCAGCTGCTCCTCAGCCCCCCATGAGGTAGGGACAGGAGAAGCTACCCCCATGCTGGGTGCACTCCATTCCAGGTCCCACATGCACAGACCCGGCCTGTGACACGGGGCGAGTTGAAGGCAGTTTCTAAGTAGTTCTCCACTTCATCTCGCTGGATCTGCAGGATGTGCCTTTAGCTTAAGTGGACTCTTCTCTGTGGAAGTGTTTCAGGATACATGTGAGTCCTATGCTTTCCGAGCTCTGACTCCCTGTTCAGAGCCATTCCTGAGGGTGGCGCTCTGTCCCCAAGCCTGCGTTCCAGGCCCGCTCTCCCCTCCGCTCTCCTTCTCGAAGCGTGTCCACTCCCTGCGCCCAGGCTGGCTCTCTGTCCTTCTGCCTTGAACCTCACCCCATCCACTGCTCAGGGCCGATTTCTGCTCTGCCAGGGTCCAGGTCGGCCTCCCAGCGGGCAGCTGCACAGTCACTCTTGGCTGCGTGGAGCCTGTTGGTACTCCATCGTTGGCTGTGCAGGGTGCGAAGGAGCTGGCACCCGGCACTGCCTATGCTTCCTCCCCAGAACCCATCTCCAGGCCTGAGGCTTGACAAAGTCGGCTGGGCTGTGCTCAAATCCTGAGGAGGCTCACAAATTGCATTACTATATGGAAAACCCTGTGTATTGAGACATTAACCTCATCCTCACCTTGCCTTTTCTAGCATAACGTTCTTTCTGAGAATGGCGGGGCCCCGAGGAGGGCAGCAAGCAGTGATGGTGCAGGCTGTTCACCCCCTGAACCAGAGGCCGACAGGGCTGACCTCAGCCAGCCTGCTCCGAGGGAGGAGAGTGACCCCTGCACTCTCAGTTTACAGGGTGAGTCAGTGGTAGGTATGGAGCCCAACCTGCAGCTCGTCCGGAGAAGCAGGGTGTGCGGAGCGGGAGTCGGGTCAAGTGTGACTGAATGTTCTGGTCACATCTACCCCAGGCGCATCTGAAACTGAGGCTGCAGCTTTGCTCTAAAGTCCTGGTGATTTCTGCCATATACTTACATGAGTTTGGTCATATCTTAAAAACTCAGTAGTAGTATCTTAGCTTTTCTTTAAGTTAAGAAATTTGAAGCTTGGCATTTTTTTGATGCAAATTAGAGTGAATAATGACCATAGCTGAAAGCTCAGCAATGAGCCAGTGGAAGTGGAACTGCAGGATCAAAAGGGGCTGTGTGCACAGAAGCTGACCCTCTGCAAGCTGGGTCCCAGGAGGGCAGCCACATACCTGCTCAGTACTGTCCAAAGGGGTCTGTGTCAGGGATGGCCTGGCAGGGGCACGTGGCTACAGGACATGGCTGCAGGGCCCAGGGTGGTGTGGTGAAAGAACAGGGAATTCTTGCGGTTCCTGGTCACCCAGGTCCTCGAGCACTGGGTTCGGGCGCTAGCTGTGAATGCTGCTCTATGGCACAGGGTTGGCAAGGCCCGCGCCTGCAGCCCAAGGAGGCCTGGTCTGGTTGGGCCCACACGCACATCACCCTTCACTCTGAGGAGGCATAAAAACTTTGGTTTCCACAAGTGGCTGGGCCCTCAGGTAGGTGGGTGAGCCGTTGGTGCAGGCGCCAGTACCAGCTGGGAATTGGAGGGCAAACTCAGCCCAAGGACACTAGCCTTACACGACAGCTCGACATGCGCACAGGGCCAGGAGGGCAGGTGCAGGAGTACAAAGACTCACGCCTGACAGACCAGATACAGATGAGGTATCTAGAAAGTACGTACACACGTACTGCTCAGGACTGCTCTGCCTTCCAGCTGTTAAAAAACAAAATTCAACAGAGTAAATCGTAAAGATCTTGTTGGCTTTATTCAATGCTTCATGAACCAGGCAGCATCCCATCCAGCAGGTAGAAAGCAGTTGTGCCAAATGAAAGACAGACAGGCAGAAGGGAGCGGGAATGGGGAAGTCGTATCAGGCAAAAGGTAGATTGGTTGTGGCAAAGTTGCTTTCCTTAGGGGCGACAGGGGCTGTGGGGCAGATGACCTCACTAGTGCTGACCAGGCGATTCCTGACTGACTGGTTTAAGATTCCACTTCTGGGAGAGCCGGAACTGTAATTAAGTCGAGTCTCTGTTTGGTGACGTGGAGCTTAGCATAAGCGACTCCATCTGGGGCCTCTTGTCTTGTTTTCAACATGTCTTGTTTTATGTGCAGTGAGTGTCGCTCGTCTGCCTAACGCCAGCTTCCCAACGGGCGAGCGCTCCTCAGTCCCCCTAAACTCTCTGTGTCGGGTTGCCCTGGAGTAACACTGCCTCTGCCTCTGGCTGTGCCCTGATTGGGGTTACCTGTAAGCAATCACCTGAGAAAATGGGGCTCCAGACACCTCCACTCAGAGACAAGGAAATGTATAGGGGCAACTCTGATTACGTGCTCAGCTCCTGAGAAATTACTCAATCGTGAGCGGGAGTCGCTGCTCGCCCGGGACAGGCCCCCTCCTCTGCCCTGGCCCCTGCCCTCCTTCCTGCCCCTTCCCCCGCCTCCTTGCTACGCATAGTGAAAAATACAAATTGTGGGGCAGATAGAGCAACAGAGAATAGCCCAGACAGTGGCATAATCTGGATGGACGATGCTGATTGTACACAGCACTTGGCTCTGAGAATGATCACATGTTTTCACCCAGGCTGGAGAGGATGGTTACTAAATGCAGTGGTCTACCATGTAGACCCAGCAACTCTAGGCAGAAATGCAAATTCCATAAACTATGAAACTTGTGAAGACAATGTTAAAAGTACAGGAGGCCTGTTATCTGTGAAGAAGGCAGAGGGATGGCGGAATGTTGGGCTTGTCAGATGAGACAGAAATGGGAAGAGAGTAAAGACCCCACTGCAGTAAAATTAGGAATCTCTGGGTGTTAGTCAGGGTCCCCCAGAGAGTGAGAACCAATAGGATATGTGTATGTCTGTATAGAAAGGGATTTACTGTAAGGAACAGGCTCACGTAATCATGGAGGCTGACAAGTCCCAAGGTGTGCAGTCGGCAGCCTGGAGACCCAGGAGAAGTGATGTTCTAGTTCACATCCTACAACTGGAAAAAGCCGATGTCCCACTCTGAAGGCAGTCAGGCCCACGAATTCTCTCTTACTCAGGGAAGGTCAGCCTTTTTGTTCTATTCAGGCCTTCACCTGATTGGATGGGGCCCACCCACATTGGGGAGAGCCATCTGCTTTACTCAGTCAGACGTTAATCTCATCCAGAAAAACACAGAATAATGTTTGACAACATGTCTGGGCACCCCCATGGCCTAGTCTAGTTGACACATAAAATTAGCGACTGCCCTTGGGTGCATGGAAATGATGAGATCTGTTAACGTGTGTGCCTCTGCCTATTCTTTCTTAGGCCCTGGCGGTGGGTTTGAAGAACTCACCGTTCCCCGGTGGCCAAGGGCACCTCTGCCTTGGTCTGGCTCTGCAGCGTGGGTCCTTTGCGGGATGGTGTCTGTGGCCTGTGGCTTGGGGACAGGATTTCTAGGATACAGGTGAGCCATAGAGGTTTTCAAATATCCTCAGGTCTTTGGGTGGAAAGTCTGGCATTTATAAGGAAATCCCTGTGTTTCTGGCAACTCAGAAAATGCAAGCCCAGATGTGGCTGTTGCCGATGTAGGCTTCATTTCTCTCTCCTCCCCGCTCCACCGCCCTGGGGGTGAAGAGAAACATATGCGCCTGGCCCACTCTAGGATGGCAGCCCGGCCTGGATGGAGTCTCAGATGTTGCAAGAAGCTGCAGGACCCTCACTCAGGAAGTAGGGAACCCAGCTACGGAGCTCCCTAGAGGGCCGGCTTTGAGCCGGGTACACAGGCAAAGAGCATGTCCTTAATGGTCCCCGTCACTTGAAAAAGCAGACCCTGCGAGGCAGAGATTGTGGCGCGTATTTCATAGATTCCATTTCTGTCCCACCACAGCCGCTGCCTCTTGATCTGGTTCCTGGGCTGCTGGGTCCACTGTCAGGACCCCAGGATATTCAGTGTGGCTCCCGTGGACCCACACCGACCTAAACTGTGAAGAGTAACCACAAAACCAAGAAGCTTTCCTCCCAACTCTCCTTTCTCCCAATTGCATGTACTGAATCACTGTGATGATGGGCAACTTACTTAAAACCCCCTCAGTTTGCTCATCTGTGAAACAGGAATATTCCTAGCGCCCAGTTCACAGGGTCTTAGGGGGAGCAGATGAAGCCCTCAGTGCAATGCTGTTAGCACAGCGCCTGCCCCGCTCAGTGCTCAGCAGGTGCGAAGTTCACTGTTATTAGCATCCGCCCATTCTCCTCCGCGTCCCCTCTCTGCGCTCTGTGTGTGGGATTTCTCCTTCCCACTCAGCAGCTTCAGGGCAGGTGACGTCCCCTCTCGGCAGGAAGAGACTCCCCTCTGTTGGGCAGAACAGCACGATGCCCACCCGCACTGCCCCTTCCCCACTGCAGCCCCACTCCTGCCCCCGTCACACTGTCACGAGGGTGTGGGCCCTCCAGCCTGTGTCCCTGTGCTTAGATAGGGTGCTGACGGCGGCTCTCTTCCTGGGGACAGGTTTAGCCCCACGCAGTGTCTGCAGTGGCTGCGCCTGCTGGCCCTCTCGGTGGTGTGCTGTGTTTTCGTCACCCAGCCGCTTATGGTGAGCAGCGCCCTCCAGATTAGAGTCACTTTCCATCAACTGGGACCTGGAAGGGGGATGGCGGCTCCGTTTTGGTGACGTATTGCTTTTCTTCACAGCTTGACTAAGGTGTGTTGAGGAAAAACTGGGAGCCAGGCCTCGTGCGGAGCCGCATGTGGGCCTCTCAGCTAGTCCTCAGACAGATCCCAGCGGGAGGGAGCCTCTTCACCCCCCGTCTTTCATTGGGACCCTGAGACTTGGGGAGCAGAGTCTCTGGCCCAAGGCCTCGCCTGGGGAGTGAGTGGGCCAGAACCAACGCAAGTGACACACTAGTGTGTGTTTAAGCTAGGCCCAGAGTCCCGTCCCACCAGGAAACAAGGGCAGCTCTGGGGCGCACAGACGTGGTGCGGTGACTCCGTGTGTCGCTGTCTCCTTCCAGATCGGCCTCGCGGCATTGGGCTTTGCTTGGAGAAGGAAAGACGACAAGCACTTCTTCACTGAGTCTTTACGTGAAGCTACCAAGGGTCTGGACTCTGAACTGGAAGAACTTTCCAGGACCCGCATGCCCCTTTCTTCAGGCTGCAGCATTCCTGACAGTGCAAGTGAGGTGGAAAAAGTGAGGATACAGTCCGTGCACGTTAACCGGGCTTTACTGAACTGCCTTATGTCCCCATCGTGCGAATCTGAACTCACTCTTGAATTCAAATTCGGTTGTGTTCTGGGAGATGCGTGGATACATTTTAATTCCTTATGCTGCTTTGCATATTCTATGTGATAGCAAGCACGTGGGATCTATTTCCTTACCCTTACCCTAATCCCAGAGAAATCGGAGCACCCAGAACATGAGCTTACTTTAAAGTATTGAAGCAAATGGGACATGTAATTCTTGGCCATGATTTTGGAGAATTTTTAAGTCATATGCATTTCGGTGGACACAGGGAAAAGTTACTCCTTCCTCCCTCCCTCCTTCCTTACTTCTTTCTGAAAGTCAGTCTTTCCTGTTGTGTGTGTGGAGTTCTCCTGCACAGTGTGGATGCCGTGAAGGAAGTGAAAGGTCTCCGGGCCCTCACAAAGAAGTGCACGGGCTTGTTGCTAACCTAGGGCAATGACCTGCAGTAGGCATTGTGTACTTGTGTGGAATGACTAGCAGTCGGCTCCGACCAAGGACACAGTCCCAGGTCACTCACGGACAGACCTCATCCCCACGGCTCCCCATCCCTACTCCCATCCTCTCAGAGGAGACCATGAGCTCCTACTGGCCAAATGGCCACTGTGGTGACCTGTCCGAAGGCTTCCTCCCCTGTAACTCCCAGCCTTACCCGGGACGCCTGATGCTGATGATAAATGTGCGGTGAGTGTCAACTCTGCGCTCGGCTTCTCTCACACACTTTGTTTACGCTTATGGCATCATTTATTCCTTACAACACCTTACGAAGTGGGAGCAGTGTTGCACCCCCTTTTGAAGATGAGTAAAATTGAAGCCTGGAGGCATCAAGTAGCTAGACCAAGGCTCATGAGTAGTAACGTTGGGTCTGGGCTCCAAACCTCAGTCCATCTCACCCCTTTCTCCTGCACCCTCAGCCCAGTGGCATTTGAGAAGCCGCATTGTCCTGGTTTCCCTCCACCTTTCGGATCTGGACTTTCCCGTCTTCTTCAGAGACTCTCTTTCCTTTTCTGTCTCGTGTGCCGCTGCACCTACTGTGCTGCCGTCTACTCCTTCTCTGTCTATAGTCTCAGCCTCGGGGGTAGGACCTTCCCATGAATGCAGCCCTGATCCGGTGCTGGTGCCCCGCTCACCTGACTTCCCGAGGTGTCCAGCAGCCCTGCCATGTCCTTCCTCAGGACTCCGGAAGGTTCTGCACATGTAACTTCCCAATTTAACCTTCCATTGTTTATGAACTTGCCATACATTTCTGAGAGAAAAGACTGCCCCTGATTTGTGAGCTGTCCCAAGTACCCGACCCAGTGCCTGGCTCAGGAGATGTGTGTTGATTGAATGAGTGAGAAATAAACAAATGACTACCTTCCCTGGCTGCTGCCATGCCCTCACCAGACACAAATTTAATATGAAAGTAATGGTGCTTTTTAAAAAAAGGAAAACAGAGGTCATTTCTTGCTAAGACCATACTTCAAAGTGGCTTTTCCACCCTGAGCATCTCTAAGAGAACATACCGTGCAAATGCCAAAAGAATGTCCCCTGTGATTGACAGTGGCAAACAGGCCCCTCAGGTGCAGCCACTGTGTGTGATGGGGCAGTTGGGACCCCCGTCAACAGGCTGGCCCGGGACGGGAGCAGAGTTTGTAACGGATCCACTCCTTTCCCCGACCTGCTTCCCTACAACCTGGTATATGGGATCCGCACAAAGTAATGCTGTCCCCAAACCCTGGTCCCAGTGCAAAGGTAGCAATGCTGCCCTTGCTTGGCCTGGCGGGAATGCCAGGCCCTCTCTCCCTTCCCCGCAGCCCCAGGCTCAGGGCTCCCTCATCCCCACAGGTCTTGGCTGCCCGACAACGAGCACGCCGCCTGCGCTGGGCATGTCCGCCGTCCCCAGCCCAGCTCAGAGTCACCAGGGAGAGGATGAGAAGAGAAATGCGAACTCGAGAGGAGCTGAGGTAGGTGGAGGCCTGCGATGGCTGCTCTGGTCCAGCTCCCCTTTCAAGGGAGGGCCATCAGCATCTGGGAGTCGGGAGCACAGGTGGGAAGCCTTGCTGGCCCCAATGCCACCATTTCAGCTGGACCACCGAGCTCTTCAGTGCGTGGGATGCAGAGAAACTGAACTGCTTGGTTCTGCCAGTAGCAGGGCTGAGAAACTGGTTAAGAAATTTACCCCTCTGGGCCTCAGCTCCCTTATCAATGCAGATGTTCACGCACATAATCAGATTTGATCCCCACCGTATCTATACTTAGCATGCTGCTGGGGACTTCTGCTTGTCCAACTAGGGTACACACGGGTGCAGGAAGGCATAAGAAAAATTAAACACCTCTTCCTGGTGCATCAATTTAGCCCAATGACAAGTATTTATAAAATAGTTTAATGTTAAAATACAAACAGATACATTATGGTACTCAAGGCGAAATCTGCTTGATTTTTTTTTAGATAAAACACAAAACTTAAGAAATAGCACGCTCATGACAAACCTCTGCAGCTTAGACCTCAGACCCGTTTCTCTCAATGGTACCCATTCTCCCACCTCATCCATGGTGGATGTTGGGTTGAACTACTGTAAGGAGCCTTATATACACACTAGCTGAAACTTTTTCTAAATTCCAAACATTATTTGGTGTGTCTCAAATCCTTCTGATGTAGTTGGTCAAGGATTTGGGAATTCCTGATATTTTTCCAAATGTAGTTTAGTTAAAGCGTGCAATGGAACCACCTCCAGCTGTCTTCTTAAAGACTCCTTCAGTACAGTGTGGGGCACCATTAGAATGTCACGTTCAAAGGAGAGTGGGAGAGGATGGAAGAAGAGGAAGTGGAGCTGTGGCAAGGGTTTTAATCTTGCCAAATCTCCCCACAAAAATGAAGCAATTAGATAGCAGAACAAAACCCACAGAACACATGCATTTTAACAAAACGAGATGAGGAGTTGTCCTCCACAGGCCCCCAAAGGCAGGTGGGACAAACCAGTGAGCACCCGGAGACCTGTAGCTGGGCATTCTACAGAACCAGGCAGAAGGAAGTGCTGGGGTGCTGACAGCCTGAGAACTGGAGGACCCTAGGCGCCACAGGCATTATTCATGGGCAATGTGGGGGGTTCCTCTGAGACTCCCACTCCCAGGTGAGGGCAAGCCTGCAAGTCTGGAGCCAGCCAGCCAGCTGAGCCCTAGAAACTAACCAAGCCCGGCTATGCCCAGGCCCCGCCTCACACAGAGGGAGGGGAAGACACTGGGGCAGCGCCCAGACCCAGCAGGACAGGCAGGCCCAGAGAGAGCTGTGGGAGACAGCAGACTGGGAGAGAGGCAAACCAGCCTTTTTGCCTATGACAGCAATAAATTATGGAAAATCGCACAAAAACAAACAAACAAAATAATATAGACAGTAAGGAAATTTAGTAAAGAAGCAGGTTATAAAATTAAAATACAAAACCCAATATCCTTCTGTACCCAAGTGCAAGCCAGGAAAAGATGCAACAGAGACTCCATTCAACGCAGCACATAAATAAAATACAGTGAAAGCACTTAGGCATGATCTTAAGAAGAAATGTACAATACTTATATAGGAAGACCTGAAAAACACAAATATAGACAAAAGCAAAGGAAACACGCTCCATGTTCTTGACTAGGAAGACACAATGTCATGTCTTCCTAAGTTCTCTCTAAAATCCATTTATGAATTTAATACAATCCCAATAAAATGCCATCAGATTTTATTTCCTAGTTCTGCTCAATTATAAAGTTACTTTGGAAGAACAAACACAAATAGCCAGCCAGGAAACCCTGACCAGGCAGAGCAAGGAGGTGAGGCTAGCTCTGCTCCACGACGGTAAAGCGGGCTGCAGCCCTCTGCTCCAGGAGAGGGGCCTTGGGCACTTGAATAACAACAGCTCCATGCAGCAGAAGAGGAAACCCAGACACGAATGCCAAAGTGAATACGTGATAAGGTGGCATTGCAAATCTTTGTAGAAGGTGGAATTTTTCATAAGTGGAATTGGGATAACTGAATACTCATATGGAAAACAATAAAATTGGATGCTTCATCACACCATACACAGGTAAAGTCCAACTGGATAAAGCTTTAAATGTAAAAAGCAAAACCATACAAGTTCTAGAAGAAAGCATGAGTAAGTTCCTCTGTGACCTGTGAGTGAGAAAAACTTCCAGGGCCAGCTCGGTGGCCGAGTGGTTAAGTTTGCGCGCTCCGCTGCGACGGCCCAGGGTTCGGATCCTGGGCGCGGACATGGCACTGCTCGTCAGGTCACATTGAGGCGGCGTCCCACATGCCACAACTAGAAGGACCCACAACCAAGATATATAACTCTGTGCGGGGGGGTGGGGGGCGGGTTGGAGAGATAAAGCAGAAGAAGAAAAAAAAGATTGGCAACAGTTGTTAGCTCAGGTGCCAATCTTTAAAAGAAAAAAAAAAGGAAAAACTTCCATATGACTAAAAATCCAGAAACAAAAAGGGAAAAGAAAAATAAGTTGGTGACATAAAACTTGAAGAAGAAAGAAAACCAAACTGTGGCAAATGATACTGTGCAAAGTAAAGATAATGACAAGGAGAAAATATTTGTAACAAAGGTCTCATCTGAGTATATAAAAAGGTTCAAAAAATGAAAAGGACCAACAACTCTTCAGAACAAAAAATGGGCTCGAGAAGTGAATAGACAGTTCACAGAAAAAAAGAAATGCAAATGGCACCTCCACTTACAGGAAGAGAAGTGCCAATTAAAACTGAAAATCCAAAATTTGACTGCGTTCTCTGGTTGGTGAGCTTGTGGAAAACAGGTGCCATCCCGCAGTGCTGGTGTGAAGGTAAAATGGTAGCGCCCCTGTGGGCGAATTTGGAAATCTCCAACACAGTTATAGGAGCATTCACCCTTCACCCAGCATGCCCACTTCTAGGGATCACTCTTAAATTAGCAAAAACACGAGAGGACCCAGGCACAAGACAAGTGGTGCAGGACCTGTTATAATAGGAATAGCCTAGAAATAACCCAGATCTCTTCTGAGGGGACCAGAACGCAGTGGAGCAGTGCTCGGCTACAAAAACACACGAGGACCATCTGTGCACACTTGGGGAGAACTCTCCGGAGTCTGCTCCAGGAGAGAGGCAGGGTGGAGAGGAAGGTGCAGGTGCTGCCAACCCTTAGTGGAAGAAGATAGACATCTAATTCATGTGCATCCACTTATCCTAAATAAAACAAACAAGGAGAGAGAGCCCGTACCACTTTAGAAAATAGTTACTTATGGGGGAGGGAAGGAATATAATTTTCAAAACTTTGTGTTAAAATTTAAAAATTTGACTTTACAAGTCTAGTCCCTAAGGACGTAAAAAAAAACACCTAGGGAAAAAAGTTGTACAGGTATTATTTACTAGCTGTATTGTTAGGGGAGAGTTGGTATCTTTATTCCGATTATTGATTCATAGTGAGATAAAACAAATGAGGAATTCCATGACTTTCTAATTCTGCCGTTCCTGGTAACCTTGAAAGTGGGATTCTTGGTGTGGGAGAAAGGAGATACAGACTTGAGTTCAAAAGAGTTAAAACCCTGTAGTCCTGAATTTGAACTGAAATTATAAGTACAAAATAATATTATTTTTTTTAAGGAAAAAAATGTTTTTCCAGGTGTGTCTGCTAAGAAAAGGTCTAAAAACAACTCAGGAGCAGTGGGCACCCCCTAGCACCTACATCCTGGTCTACAAATACCATTTTCCACCAAAAAGAACTAGGAATCATTGGAATTCCTGATTTCAAGTCTGTGATAGAAAATGTAGAAGATAAGTCTGGAATATTTCTTAAGCAAGGAAGCAGTTAATGACTACTGGAGTCAGAAGCCAATTTGTAGAGGTTCACTTGGGTCAAAGATGGGGTAATTTGACATCCAATCAGGAACAGTAACTGTAACGAATTGGAACTGTAACGAACATCAAATGTACATAAAGCCATGAGTTTGTGATGATGCCAAAAATGTAATTGATCAGTGTTGGCGGATGTTCAGGAACCAACTTTAAAAAAACTGGTGATGAAGTATCAACCCCGTCTTTCCTATGCAAATACGCCCCCCGGGAAATCGCATAAAGGAGAGGGGGTATTTCTCATTATAGAGATATTCCAGCTAATGGACGAAGCCAAAATGATCGAATTAGAACCTGACCATTTTTGTAACCTTTAATGAATGAATGAGTCTAAGCATTAATTTATCAACAACAGCCAATACAAAAAAGAGAGGCAATCAGGCATTGTGTGTCTCCTGATCGAAAACATACATCACCTATGGGGTAACCTGCTCAAAACAGCCCAGTCTTCATCCGATCGAGCTTTTGTGCCCACTGGCAGTTTTCAGTGAGAGCACACTCAGCAGGTCCCCACGGGAAGCAAGCCTGTGAGAGATCTACAGCACAAAGAGCCAGTTTTCTCAACAAATAAACTGCAAAAAAACCAAAAAGAGATGGAAATGCTACCTATAGATTAAAAGAGACATGAGAAGAAAATAGTTAATGTAATCCACCATGTTAACAGATGAAGTTTAAAAAATCGTATGATCATCTCAAGAGATGCAGAAAAAAAGCAATTGACAAAATTGGACATTCGGTCATGAAAAAAGAAACCTCAGCTCTCAGCAAAGTAGGAATAGAAGGGAGCTCCCCTAAACTAATAAAAGGTGTCTATGAAAACCCTACACCTCGCCTCAGACTGAATGGCGAGACAGCGAGTGCTTTTTAAGATCAGAAACAAGGCAAGCTTGTCCTCTCTCACCACTCCTACTAAACCTCATAGTGGAAGTCCTAAGCAGCGCACCAGGCAAGGAAAAGAAATTAAAAGCTTACAGATTTGAAAGGAAAAAATAAAGAAGTTCATTGGCAGATGACGTGAATAGTCTATGCAGAAAATCCCAAATAATCTATGAAAAAGGCTCCAAGAACTAAAAGGTAAATTTAGAAAGGTTGCAGGATAAAAGTCAACGTAAAGTCAATCATGTTCCTATATACCAGCAATGAATGATTGGAATTTAAAATTTGAAAAGCAATGTCATTTACAATAGCACCAAAGACATGAAGTACATAGATATAAACCTAAGAAAACATGCAGAATGTGTATGCTGAAAACCACAAAGCGCTAACAAAATAAATCTAAGAAGATCCTATTAAATGGAGAGAGATACGGTGTTCATTGATTGGAACACTCAATACATCCAGTAACTCTTTCCTTAACAGGGCTCCATTCTGAGAAATGTGTCCTTAGGCAACTTTGTCATTGTGCAAACATCATAGAGCATGTCTACACAAACCTACATAGTATAGCCTACTACAGACCTAGGCTATATGGGACTAATTTTATGGTCCGTGTTTGATGGAACATCATTATGCGGTGCATGGCTGTAGTGTCAAGGTGTCAGTTCTTTCCAATTTGATCTGCAGATTCAATGCAATCCTAACAAAAATCCTGCAAGCTTTTTTATAGGTATTGACAAGCTGATTCTAAAATTTACGTGGGAAACAAAGGAACTAGACTAACCAAGCAATTTTGAAAAAGAAGAACAAAGTGGAAGGACTGACACTACCCGACTACAGGACTTACTACAAAGCGACAGTAACGAAGACAGTATGGAATTAGTGACACAACAGACACGTAGATCAGGAACAGAATAGAGAGCCAGAAATGGACCACACAAATTTGCTCGTTCTAAAAGGCACAGAGGCAACCCAATGGAGAAAGAAGAGGCTTCTTCAAAAATGGTACTAGAAAATTGGATGTTATTTGCACATACACACATATCTCACACTTTATACAAAAATTTCCACCTGGGCATTTAAAAACCACTTCCATTAAAAATGTTTTGCCAGGTCTGTGAGGATGCTAACTTTAAAATTTCTTTCTTGTAGAGACATTTGCATGTACATCCTCATGCTGCTCCTGCATTTGTTTATAATTCATGGGAAATTCTCTGGGGATGAATATTCTCTCAATCGAGCCATCCAAAATGAATTTACAAGGTAAGAAGTTTCGGCAAACCTGTCTGGTCCTGGGGCCACTGCACGAGGAATGATGTGTTCACGGCGAGCATATGCCCATGGGGGCCCAGAGCTCAGGGTTCCGGAGTGAGGGTGACTCTAATCTTTGTCTGCTGATACAGACAGACTGTCAGGAAGGGACCCTGCAGACCGTGCAATCACCCCCTTGGGACAGTTTACCTTTGCGAGACGGAGGCGCAGAGAAGACCCTTCTCCACTGTCCCTCACAGGAAACATGGAAAAGGTTGTCAGACTGACTCGGGGACACTGTTTTCCCAGTGTTAATAGGAGGCCTCCATTTGCAGACTTTGGGCGTGTTCATAGCATCTCATTTTGGTAAATAGTGGAACAATGATATTTTAAAAGCACCTTAAGGTGGGGGAGCCTAGATGCTGTGCCAAAACTGGGTTTCACAATTTCTTTTTTGCTGAAGACATCTGAGTTCTTCAGTCAAAGGATGTTGTTGCAATTCACAATCAATGACAGCCAATTTCAAACAGTTGTAATACTCCCTCTAGTTCTCTACCATTTCTCAAGTGTTCATTTGTTTCTGGTTTTTAATTTTTTTTTATTTTCAGGACTTTTTAAAGTCTTTGTTTTCTTTTTTTCCAAGTAGTTTTATTGGGATTATGATGGTTTATAACATTGTGTAATTTCGGGTGTACATTATTATTTACCAATTCCTGAATATACTTCATCATGCTCACACCTAAAAGTCTAATTTTTATCCATCACCATACATATGTGCCCCTTTATCCCTTTCACACACCCTCAGCCCCCTTCCCGTCTGGTAACCACTAATCTGTTCTCTTTATCCACGTATTTGTTTATCTTCCCCATATGAGTGAAGTCATGCAGTATTTGTCTTTCTCTGTCTAGCTTATTTCGCTTAACATCATAACCTCAAGGCCCATCCATGTTCTTGCAAATGGGACAATTTTGTCTTTTTTATGGCTGAGTAGTATTCCATTGCATATGTAATACATATATACCACATCTTGGTCCCTTCATGCATCCATCTACAGAAGGGCGCTTGGGTTGCTTCCACATCTTGGCTATTGTGAATAATGCTGCAATGAGCCTAGGGGTGCATAAATCTCTTTGGATCATTGATTTCAAGTTCTTTGGATAAATACCCAGTAGTGGGATAGCTAGATGGCTATTTTTAATTTTTTGAGAAATCTCCATACTGCTTGCCATAGTGGCTGTACCAGGTTGCACTCCCACCATCAGTGTATGAGGGTTCCCTTTTCTCCTCATTGTCTCCAATATTTGCTGGGTTTTTTCTTGGTAATTATAGCCATCCGACACTTGTAAGGTGATATCTCATTGTAGTTTTGATTTGGATTTCCCTAATAATTAGACATGTTGAGCATCGTCTCATGTGTCTGTTGGTCATCTGTGTATCTTTCTTGGAAAAATGTCTGTTCATATATTCTGCCCATTTTTTGATCAGGTTGATTTGTATGAGTTCTTTATATATTTTGGAGATTAACCGCTTGTCTGATAAATGATTTGCAAATATTTTCTCCCAGTTGGTGGGTTGTCTTTCCATTTTGTTCATGGTTCCCTTTGCTTTGCAGAAGCTTTTCAGTCTGATGTAGTCCCATTTGTTAACTTTTTCTTTTGTTTCCCTTGCCTGAGTAGACACGGTATTCAAAAAGATGCTGTTAAGACCAATGTCAAAGAGTGTACTGTCTATATTTTCTTCTAGGAGTTTTATGGTTTCAGGTCTTAAATTCAAATCTTTAATACATTTTGAGGTAAATTTTGTGTATGGTGCAAGATAATGGTCTACTTTCATTCTTTTGCATGTGGCTGTCCAGTTTTCCCAACACCATTTATTGAAGAGACTTTTTTTTCTCCATTGTGCGTTCTTGGCTCCTCTGTCAAAGATAAGCTGTCCATAGATGTGTGGTTTTATTTCTGGGCTTTCAATTCTGATCCATTGATCTGTTTGTCTGTTTTTGTGCCAGTGCCATGCTGTTTTGATTACTATAGCTTTGTAGTATGTTTTGAAGTCAGGGATTGTGATGCCTCCAGGCTTGTTTTTTTGTTCTCAGGATTGCTTTGGCTATTTGAGGTCTTTTGTTGTTCCATATAAATTTTTGGATTCTTTGTTCTATTTCCGTGAAGAATGACACTGGGATTCTGATTGGGATTGCATTGACTCTGTAGATTGCTTTAGATAGTATGGACATTTTAACTATGTTTATTCTTCCAACCAGTGAAGATGGAATATCCTTCCATTTCTTTATGTCTTCTTCAATTTCTTTCAATAATGTCATAGTTTTCAGTGTACAGATCTTTCACCTCCACACGGGTGCTCATTCCCGCCACTCCTATTCAGCATAGTACTGGAGGTATTGGCCAGAGCAATTAGGCAAGAGAAAGAAATAAAAGGATTACAAATTGGAAAGGAAGAAGTGAAACTTTCACTATTTGCAGATAACATCATTCTATATACAGAAAACCCTGAAGAATCCACCAGAAACCTAATAAAAGTAATCAACCACTACAACAAAGTTGCAGGGTACAAAATCAATTTTAAAAAACTAGTTGCATTCCTATACACTAACAATGAAGTAGCAGAAATAGAAATCAAGAATACAATCCCATTTACAATAGCAACAAAAAGAATAAAATCATCTGTTTCTTCTTACTTTATAGAGTAGTAATGTTCATCGTAGGTAAACATGGAAGAACTGAAAATTAGAAAGCAGAAAAATTTTCAACATAGTAGCACCCAGAGGCAAGCACTGACAACATTGTGTTGTGTCTATTTCTTCTCCACGTCAGTGTTTCTGAAATTGGGTGGCGAGCTATGATCCATGCATACATTTAGTACAGCATTCCTTTGTTATTGAAAGTTGTTATTCAATCAATGGTCAGACTTTATTTTCACCTGCCAAAAATAGTCAGTCTGATAGTTCTTTCAAAGCAGTGAAGTGCATGATCTGAATTCATATTAACTCTTTACTATAGTTTCAGAGGTAGGAAATAAAATAATGTGTTCCAAAGTTTACTTTCTCTGGAGAATATTTAAAAACACATTCCTGCAGTTTTCCTGTGAAGATGTTGCCTTTGACTAAGTAATTTAATCTTACGTAAATTATTTTTGCTGAATTTTTTGGCATGGGTAGGTGGCCAGCAAATCTATTTAATATTATCTGTTATTTAAGGACATGTTTATTTCTATCTTCTACAAGAGAGAAGATGACTGATACCCACCCAGATAATGGTGAGCAAGTGTAGATTTCGGATCCACTAGTAAAGTAGGAGCTGTAAGTTCTTGTTCACGAGTCTGGACTCTCCATAACTCAGTAATCCAACTTTTTACTAGTGAAACTTCTGGCAGTAAAATGAAGTGGTATTTTCTGCCTCCTCATTTGCAAAAAGAGCAAGCAGCTCTTTCTGTTAATGGCCAACTTCTCACCTCTCCCACCTGTGCAGGTGCACAGTTTGTGCCGGCAGGTGGCGCTGTGTGCAAGACAAAGTGACCGTTTGGGTGGTTCTCTCCGGAAATGAGACTCTAAACCTGAAAAATTTCTGGCTTTGCCAGTTTATTTTTTATTTCACATTTTGTAAGTCAGCATTACTTGATGTATTTCTCATATGAATTTTTGCCTCTTGATACTCAAATCAGAAATATTGCAGCTGAGATAATATTTGTGTGGTGTCTCATGTGCCGAGCAGTACATTTGCTTGGGTTAATGGCTCAGAGGCTGACTCCCCGCTGGTTTGCGTAGACCAGTGTTTCCCCAGGAATCAAAATCTCACTACTTCTAGACACTCTGTCCACCGGGCAGGGATATTTATGTGTCCTGGTTTATAATGGGTTGTTCAAAGCTGACCCTCTCCCCTCCCCCAGGACCTGATCCTGAACCATGAGCAACTCCTTAGGGTTTAATACTTGCCGGCATCCTAGATAGAGCTAAAGCACAGTAGGAAATGGATTAAGTCAAATCAGGGGCTGGGCTTCTAGCTCCAATCCAGTCACCAGGAGACTTTTGGCAAGTCCTCTGACTCTGGCCTTGGTATCTTCAGCCATAAAGTGAGGCGGTTGGGCTGCTTGATTTCCTGTGTCTTAACAAAAAATTATCATGCTACTGGATTCTGTCTCTAAGTTTTACTTGAAGTCTTTCTGAACTCAATAAAGTCTTCATGAAATTCCAAGTAAAACAAAAATAAACCACCAAATAAAGCACAGATAAATGAAATAGTCACACTATCCAAGAGCCATAAACGGAAAACAACTGCTGACTTTATGATCTGCATTGTTGAGCTAGTTTTGTAGGCCTGTTTTATTGAATTGCTCTGATTAACAGAGCAGGAGAATATTCTTGGATGGTTTGGTTCACTCCTGCACTTCAAGCGTGTCATAAACGAGGTGTGAGATGCACACAGTCTGAGTGTGGGACGCCTGTCTCTGGGTCACATTCAAGTCTTTCTTGACTTCGTTTCTTTAATGTCATCCCAACAGGGAGCAAGTGTCGCAAAGCGATAATATTTCCCCCCAAATTGTGCAGAATCAACATGGCTTTAAAGGTCTATAATTCTATATTTTTTTAAAATGCAGACTATGGAGCACATTATAAATGTACAGTTTGTCTGTCAAATAGTCTTGCTTCCCAGAGCAGATCATTAAGACTGTTGAAAATCGGCCACCACCTTCACCTCTCTCTTCTCTCTTCCCTGGCTCCCACTCTCTTTGCCCCTCTGATTCGTCCATTCTTATCCTTCCCCTGAATGAGTTTGTGAATATTCACGGGGCTGTGTCTACTTCTGTCATGCCGCCCATCTCCATGTTCTCGTGTATTCTCCTTCCTGCGTGCCTCTTTCCTTACCCCACCCTCCGGATGCTCTGGCAGGTCTCCAGCTTTCTCTGAATTTGACACATAGTTAGACCAAGGTTTCTGAGCGATGTGGAAAGTGGATAACAAGCACCCAGTAAAGGAATGCGTAAAAATGTGTACACCAGTGAAAACTCAAGGTCGTGAAAGGATGGGAGATGATGCCTCTGTAAGGAAACAGAAATAAGACCAGTAAGATAAGTTAGCTCACCACACTTTTATTTCCATATGCTCTGGACAGTGTTTAATATATTTACAATATATATAAATTGGTGGTTAAGATTATTTGCTTCTCTATTAATCTATACAGTAATGACATATTGTTAATATATCACTAACATAACATTTCTTTGTCTTTGATTTCTTTCCCTTTTATATTGTCCAGTTTTGGTCATAAATATCAGGGGTTTTTTGAGCTTTACTGAGGTTTCACAGATGAATAGCATTGTGAGATATTTAAAGTGTACATCGTGATGATTTGATACAGGTAAACATTGTGAAACGACTCCTCCCATCTAGTTAACACATCCATCACCTCACTTACCTCACATATTTATCTCTTTTTTTTTGGTGAGAACATTGAAGTTCTACTCTGTTAGTAAATTTCAATTACACAATACAGTGTTATCAACTATAATGGCTATCAGGTTTTAAAACACTTCTAATTTATCTCCACAATCGGCCCTCAGTCAGCAATGAGTATCTTGAGAATCTGCTGCCCACACTTGCCCGTAACATAGTCTCCGTGGTCTGCTGGCAAAAGTTTAACAGGTGGCTCGACGGGAACAAAAGCACTGATCTGTAGCATCTGCCCGCCACTCCCTGTGGTGTAAATACTCCCACCGTGGTCTGGTTCACACCACCAGCGGGACGTCACTGAGCACAGAGCTGGGAAGAGATGCGCACAGCTGACTCTCAGGAGCCGGTTGGAGCAGGTTGGAGCCGATTGGAGCTGGTTGGAGCTGATTGGAGCTGGTTGGAGCTGGCTCCGGCACCCCACTGAGGAAAGCTCCACTTTGCTCTCCAGTCTAGTTAACCAAACCGCTGTGCCACTTGGAGAACTCACAGCCAGTTCATTCTTTGATGTGGTCTAGATTTGGGTGCTGGCACAAACAGGACAGTTAAAATCTGTACTTGGATGACTTGAGTTTATATCCTTTTCGAACTCCTTCTCACTTTCCAACAGTATTGCTTTCCCTGGGAAGTACTTTGGTCGCCTTCCTATTTAATGGAGAGAGGCCAGGATGAAAGAGCCACATCAGACCCCCTTCTCTTTGCTGTGGGGTGTTGATGAGCTCACTATCCTTGCCTTTACTTGGTGTCCCTTAGCGCAAAGCCACAAGCGAGGAAGACTTTTAGAGCTACGTGAGAAGTACTTGACTTTCTCTGAGGAAATTTATTTTTTCCTGTTCCCTTTGTCTGCAGCTTGGAGCCAAATCGCTATGCTCCGAATGCTGCTCTGTGCAGCCCCGGCCCATGCGTGCGGCTTTCTCGCACTGTCTGAGCAAGCTCAAATGATCAATCTAGTCAGTTTGAAATGATTTCAGTGCTCCTTTAGATCAGTGCCTGGTTGGCAAATGAAACCAATATTTGGCAGGCATAATAAGTAAGTTAATTGGAAAGAAACAGACTACTCTGGTTGACTCCCTACGATGAGCCAACGCAGCCCTTGGTCTGTGCCTTCTCCCCTAACACTCGCGGCCGTCTTGGGAGACAGGAGTTTGCTGTTGTTCTGGGCTTTTTTTTTGGCTGGGGAAAGGAAGGACAAATGCCATGCCCAGCAGGCAGTAGTGTAGAGAGAGGACTGTGTCCACCTGTGGGTCCCAGCTCCTGGCTCTCTGCTCCTCTCCCAGCGCTCACGATACACCGGCCTCCACCCCCTTCCTTCGCTCCCAGGCACGTGCCGTCCAGGCCTTTGCCTCACCGTCTCCTGCCCCCACACCTGGAACACCCTCTCTCAATTGTCCTTGTGGCTCACCTTTCATTGCCTTCAGGTCTTTGCTGAAACACCATCTCGTGCTAAACTGTTCCATAACCTCCTGAACTTTTAAAATTTCCGCCTGCCCACCCACCATTTCTGTCTCTCCTGCTTAGTTTTGTCTCCTTAACGTTTATTACTAACATAGCATATGTTTTGCTTGTTGTTTCTTGTTTCTTTGTCCAAAAGGAGGCAGGGATCTGATTGTCTATTTCCCCAGTGCCTAGAAGAGCGGCCGGCGCATAGTCATTGCACAATAACGTCTGTTGAGTGGATGAACTGTTAGTGGAATGAATCCCCTGTTGCATCTGCTCACCTGCTGCTAAGGAGCAAAGTGCATCCCAGGGTTTTGTACCTCACACTGCAGATGACTTTGGTTTAATTCCTGCAGAGTACCTGAAATTTATACTAGAGGAAAAGAACTATTTGTTTCTGGCCTTGCCTTAAGAAGCGCCAGGAGCTCCTCCAGTAGCCTGAGAAGCGTGGATGAGTGGTGGGACTGGAGCCTGACCACGCTGCTGGACGGCCTGTACCAGGAAAGCTCCTTCACAGCCGGCACACTGGGCGCTCAGGTGGGTTCCATCTGCTCTTCCCAGTGACGTCAAAGGAAAGCCATGTCACAGTGGGGCAAAATAATAAAAAAATACTTGACCTGCAACACTGTGTGGTTTCTTGAATGATTGCTAGGTTGCAAGGCCAGCAGCTGTCCGCTCGGGTGCACGTCACACCAGAGCTCCTGTTCCTTTCTGGGCCCCACATGCCTCTGCTCCACCCCCTTAGCTGCACAAGCTTCTCTACCTTCCTGCACCTGCCAGGCCAGAGCTGGGCGCACAGGTGTGGCGGGTCCACAGGAGCTCTTGGGCCGGTGCAGTTGGAAGGCTTGTTCACTATGCAATATGCTGTGATGCAGGGACAGCAGAGAAGGAGCAAACAGCTAAGATGGCAGCATCCAGGAAGCTTCCAGAAGGAGGCAAGTCTTTTCCCAAATTCCGAAGAAAAGTTCTCAGTGAATATGCATTTTGTGTGCTAACCCCATTCCTTGCTTATCTTTTATTATCCACTTTAAAAATCAAATAATCAAATGACTTTGTTCTGCATCCCTCAAACACTTCAGTGCTAATTCTACTTTTGTTGTATTCTCGGTAATTGCATTCGATGACACTGGAGAAACTTTAGAAAAAGATAGAAAGATGTTCTGAGTTGGTGCAAAGATTAGGGAGGAAGCTGCGTCTTCCTGAGAATGTTGTTAAGTCCTTAGAGTGTTTTGAAAGGAAAGTGAAGCCTGGCCTCTGGTCTGGGCGCTGAAGCTGGCCAGAGCACACCACTTGTTAGCGCTGCTGGTCGCGATATTCCGGGTCTACAGGACAGCCAGGCACCTTCATTTTTCTTCTTCTTCCAGCCCGGAGCCCTTGGAGGAAAGTTCTACCTAACAGGCCCTTCGGTCATTAAACAGATGAAAGTTCCTCCTGGCAGTTTATGTGAGGTGAGATGCTCTCTTCCTTTTTACTTCTAAAAATAAATTGAATTAGGAAAGTCTAGGAGACGTTGGGCAGGAGCCCAGCAGACCATTTTACTCTCCTGGGAGAGAGCCTGGCTGTGACGGGGACCGTCAGCCACGTGGGGAGAGCCGGGCCTTCTCCTTCCTTCCCTTCTCCTCTCGCCAAACTCTTCCCCAAATTGTCTTCCTGTCCTGGCTATCTGTGCAAAACCAGGACATTTCTATCTGAAATATCTAAAATAGACTATCACATACCTTTTCCAAACGGGGGTGGGGTATGTGAAGAGGGGCACTTACCTGTACCACCCGGTGACAGAAACCCTGCTGACATCCCAGCCCAAGGCTGGCGGGCGCCACAGGTGCAGCCACCATGGTGGAGCTGTGATCCTTCTGGTGCAACCTAGAGCCTGGGGACCACGAGGGGCCTCTGAGGGGAGCAGGGGGCCATGTTTCAGGACAGCATGTGTACCCGTGTGTGCCAGGGCTTGGAAACCCCAGGATGCAGGGCAGACTTTGGAATATGCATCTGATTCTTCCAATCCGTGGTTTCTCCTACAGCTTCCCAGCCCGCCATCAGCACACATCGAAGGCTCTCTTCCTACACATAACCCCACGGTTGGAAGCCCTGAATCTCCCTCTGTGATAGATCCAGAGATCCAAAGAGTGGCCCTGAGTGGCCCTGGGGGCTGCAGGGAGGACTGTGTGCTCAGCCTGGGCAGGACAAGGTCAGTGTGACTCAGAGGGTGAGCTCCATCCACACTTGCCAGTTGTCGGCTCCAGCACGGAGCTGGTGCATGGACGAGAGGCGGCACGCCACGGCCAAGGCTGGAGCAAGGCCTATTACTACTGTGAGATGATGGGAGTCGCTTGCCCGGGGCCAGGTAGTTAAGTCACAACAGAAGTAAAATGCAAACTCAGGCCTTCAGTCTCTATGTGCATGAGAAGAGACAAAGCCGAACATTCCTTCGGAATTTGCTAGAAGGTCTGAAGGTCACGAACCTAATGGACATTTGTCGTGTGCTAAGCAGGGTGTTTATAGGGCCTCATTTAGTCCTCATGGCACTCTATGAAGTAGGGCCAGCCCCGCTCCTGTCCTGCACCATGCAGATGAGGAACAGAGACCCAAGCAGAGCCGGCACCCATGGTGCAGCCACGGTCTGCGGTCAGCCAGCCTGGTCCGTCCTGCCAGTGGCACTGTCCCCCTCACCACCTCCCTGGTTAGAAGGTGCAGCACACAGCCCACATTGGTGTGGGATTGTGCTAACACCAGCAGTGACACAGATTATCAGACCGATAGGGAGCCCTACAACAGTTACAATAATGTGTGCGTCTGAGTAATACTAACAACAAAAAAGGCAAATGATTGAATTTTTACTAAATGCAGATTGGTAGAAGGCAGCTTCTTTCCAATAATGGAGTCCATCGCAAAAAAAAAAATTCTAGAGTTTGCACAGAGAGATGGGCACCTCTCCCCGTGAGGTACCCGTGGGAAACTGCCTGCCTCCTTTCTCCAGAATCCCCTCTGCCAGGGTCCCAGGCAAGGAGAGAGGGACAGAGGACTCTCGAGGGGTTGGAAGACACAGAGAGGTCCCTTGTCCAGCCCTGTGAACCCAAGGGTTGCATCAGGCGTCCCGGCGTGGGGCCTTGGGCTGGAGGCTTCTGTGAGAGGCCTTCCCTCCTCTGACTTGCACTGCTTTGCAGGCCTGCAGCCCGAGCAGCGCTGACCAGGCTCAGGGCCAGCAGATGGATCAACTGCAGCACCAGGGCCGTGTCGGTGCACTTCACCCTCTATAACCCTCCAACTCAACTCTTCTCGAGTGTGTCCTTGAACGCCAACATGCTCCCCACAGGGGGGCTCGCCCTCTCCTCCCTGGTGGAGTCCTTCCACATCTTCCGCAGCAACTCAGCGAGGTACCGCCTCATGCTTCCTGAGGTGAGTTCACCAGCCCCTCGGCCTGCTTGCACAGCACAGGGACTTCCCTCGGGTCTGAGCGCCCTCCACCAGACAGGCCTTGTGCCTACCTGCCCATCCGCCCTCCACCCACATGCCTGCTATGACCCTATCATGTGGCCAGCGGCCCACTAGGTGTGGGCACAAGAGGAAGAAGACCCTGGTGGGGACCTGACACATATACATGGCTAGTGCAGATACAGAGCTATCTCCATGTGCAAATTCACCGTAGGAGGATTGGGATCCAGAGCCTTCCCAGGGGTCTTAGCTAGGCTGCCATAAGTAAATACATGCACTGGGTATTTCTCACAGTTCTGGAGGCTGAGAGGCTGAGATTAAGGTGCCAGCATGGTGGGGTGCTGGTGAGGGCTCTCTTCCTGCCTGGCAGATGGCCGCCTTCTCATGGTGTCCTCACACGGGGAGAGAGAAAGAGCTCTGGTCTCTCTTCCTCTTCTTATAAGGACACTAATCCCACCATGGGGCCCACCCTCATGACCTCATCTAACCCCAGCCACCTCCCAAAGATGACTCCACTTCCAAATAGCATCCCACTGGGGGTTGGGGCTTCAACATATGGATTTTGGGGGCACAAACCTTCAGTAGCATGGATCTTGGTAAGATGGAATATACCCCTGTAGCTTCACTGAGAAATGAAAGTCATTTTTTCAAGAAAAGTCACTCTGAACTTTTCCTCAGCAACTTTGCTGGCTTCTGCCTATATTTCACTATTCTGCTGTGAAGAGCTAAGACCTGCTGACACTCCAGGTGGAACACAATTTGCCTTGGGAGTGGAGGGGGGATGGTGTGGGGTCTTAGACTCTAGGGCTGTTGAGTGACACAGTTGGGTTGGGGCTGTGAGCAGAGCCTCAGAGCTGGTGTGGGTGGTGGGAAGGGAGGGGGAGGTGAGGAGAGTCGGCCACTCCGCAGGGGAGGCACTCACCTCGGGCACCGAATTTAGGGGCATCAGAACAGTCATCAAGATAAGTAACGGTGCAGTACAATACTTTTGAAAATCAGAATTCATGCAAAAGAATTCGTGATGGACAAAATATCAGAATTTTGAGCAAAGGCAGGGTCGGTGTTACTGGCATTTCCTTTTGCCCCAGGTTCCAGTGTGGCCTGGCCCAGTGCTACTACTGACACCTTCTTGTTGACCACTACCAACGGGCTTTGCTCTGACTGTGTTTGTAGCTTTTGACAGCGGGCCTATCAGGACCGTGTCTGAAGCCCGTGCTGGCGTGCTTCAGTTCCGCTTAAGTTCATGACAAATCTGAGTTTGGGCTCGTGATCGTCAAAGAGGCACAAAGCACCTTATAGTGAGCTGGGGTAGTGGGAGCAGGAAGGTTGGACGCACCCGGAGTAGTCTCGGTTGTTTAAACCTAAGATCAGTGTTTACGGCGTGGTTGTGGTTATAAAATGCTTTCCACACACGTGATCTCATTTCAGACCGTGCTCTGGGAAGTAGATCCTTCATTCTGTGCTGGGCATGGCCCGGGGAGGCAGTGCCTGACGCGTGCTGGGCTCTCAGTGCGCCCTCCTCTTTCTTTGCTTTGGGATAAATGTTAGTAGGTGCCAGCACCACTCCTGGAGGGTGGGAGGGAGGAGGATCCCGAAAGAGCCTTTTTTAGCTTTAAAGTGTTAATTTGAAGGGTCCACAGGAGCTCTGGGAGGCTGCCTTGACCTCAGACGGGTTTAGTTCCCACTATTACTGAGCGTCACTTCCCTCCTTGTTCTCAATGATGAATGAAGGCATGAATGAATGGGTAACTCATCAATGGTGAAAGAACCACAAACAGAACTTGAAGAAATTCCTTATACAGGATCTTTTAAAGGTTTTACTTGGCTGAGGAAACTGATAATATATATATTTCATATTTTGTATATTTCACAAATAGACGAAAATTCCTTCCTTCTTGCAATGCAAGGAAGGACTGGGAGGGGCTGGCATGGAGGTTAGGAGACCTGCTGGGTGGCTGTGCCATATTCCCGCTCCAAGGTTTCAGTGCCTGCGGGGCGCATTGCGAGCTCATCGGGGGTGGGGTCTCTATGAGAGCTTGCGGCCTGAAGAGGTACAGATGCCCCAGCGGCCTGCAGAAAGCAAGTTCATCAGCAGAGCTGTGTGGAGCAAGGAGTTAGCTTGCATCCTATCTACTCAGAAGGTGATTGGGGCAGGGGCGCCAGCCAGGAGTTTAGACCTTCAGAAAACAATTTATCAGTATTTGTGTTTATCTTGTTTCTTGACGTTCCCTCCATCAGCTGCTCTTCCTGGTGCTCAACCTCATTCACCTCTGTTTTCAACTCTACGGCATGACGGAGAAGGGCGTCCGCAACTATTGGCGAAAACCGAGAAACTGGCTGGAGGTAGCCTCTCGTGTTATTTTCTTCACGAAAAATAATAATAGTAAAATACTTATCTGAAAATCAAAAGAATTTTAATGGGAAATTGATTATACACTAGCTAATTCCAACCTCATTACACTTTTCTCCCTTGGTCCTGTTAAGGCCAAAATCGCACTTGAGATCAGTGTCCATTTAGAGCTTGTGCAGTTAATTTGCACTCCACATCACAGGGGAGCCCTGTGAGCCCATCCTCGGCCCCTATCTGATGGCCTCTCTCTCCAATGTTGCAGCTCTCCATAGTCGGAGCAGCTCTCACCTACTCCGCAGCCTCCGGACACCTGGGTACTCTTGCTGGGGAGGTGACCGACCAGTTCCACAGAGGACTTTTCCAAGAGTTTACAGACCTCAGTCATATGGCAGCATGGAATCAGGTATGGCAGGCTGCTCAGGGCAATACAAACAAGGGCCATGCTCTGTGATGCTTCCCAAAGGAGGCCACACACATTGTACAAGGTTCAACATGAGGGCTTTGTTGCATATTGAGCGATAATGCTCTGAGCTTGCAGACGAAGGTGACCTGGACAGAGAAGGGCCTGGAATCCTTAAGACATGTGTTGCAAGTTGGAGGCGTATGTAATCTGTGGGAGAACTCAAGAACAGGGCATCACTCCCACGACTCTGCGTGGCCCTAAGTGGCAGAAGGAAGCAGGTTTTGAGGTGACATAAAGGAAGAACTAGCATGGACTTCCTTAGATACATCATGTCTGTCCTCTCTTCAACAGTCCTAGACACAGGTGGTATTAGCGCCTCTGTACAACTGAAGATCCTGAAGCTCAGGGGAGGCCTGGGTCCCACCATGGGGACAGTTGGGCTTAAAAGTTTTGCATTTCCCTTGCCCAGGGAATGGGCCCCTGCAAGGCTGGAAGCTCCAAGAGGGATAGAGGTGGATGACCCGCTTCCTAACTGTCCGTGAGCATGGCTCTCTGAGGTGGATGGGGGGCTTCCTGCTCCACCCTTCACTCCGTGTCTGCCCTCTTCCTACTAGCTGGATTCCGCTTGGCCATGGTCTCAGGGACCTGAGTAACCACATGCCTAAGCCTCTGAGCTCTAATGCAGTGGACGTGCTCTAGGAGGACATTGTCCACTGTGTCTTGGCCCAGAGATGTACAAGGCTGAAGCCTGTGGCTTGAGCCATTCAGTTCAGCTGCTATGTTGTTGTGTGTTCAGGGCCAGCCCTCAGGAAGTGTGCCATGTAGATGGTTAGCCCCTCTCCATGCTGGCACCTTGGGCCTGCCCCACTGCAGCTCTCCCTCTTGACTCCACTTCTGCGGGCACCTCCCCCAAGGTTATCAGACTGACCCCCACAGAGGCAGTCAGAGGGACTTTAGCTCTGCCTTAAGTTCACTGAAGCTGTCTCCCAGGCAGCTCATGACAAAACCAGTGATTTTCAAACGCTAGAGTCGTACACACAGGACAGAGGCTATAAATTTGAGGCAGTTGATGGGGAAATACACAGGTTCTGGAGCCAGCCGACCTGAAACCTCACCCTAGCTCCTCTTAGCCTCATGCCCTGGGGCAAATTACTTAACCTTCTCTAGGCCTTTATAAGATGGGCTGCGATACACATCCGGCAGTGCTCTGTTAGGATCTGAGTGTGTGTGTATTTGTCCAAACGTGGACATACATACACATCCCTCAAGCACAGAGCATGGCACTGGTGAGTGTTCTGTAAATGAAAGTCATAATAATGACAATACTTAAGCAGTCTTTATGGCAGGCCTCAAATCAAGTGATGGCAGGAAAGGGAACCTTTCCACGGTGCACATGGGACTCTGCTGTCCAGCTGTCCAGTGCGGTGGCCACTAGCTACATGAGGCTCCTGGGAAATGGAAATGTGGCTGGTCCAAATGGAGGTGTGCCGAAAGTGTGAAACACTCACTGGATTCTATAAACTTAGTATGAAAATTAAGAATTTAAAATATCTCATTAATAACTGTTACATTGAATATGTTGAAATTATAATGTTTTAGAAATTACGTTTCAGAAATAAAATACATTATGAAACAAATTTCACCTGTTTACATTATTTTTTTAAATATGGCAACTGGAAAATTTCCCATTCCACCTGTAGCTCGAACGGTGTCTGTCTTGCTCAGTGCTGGCTACAGCCGGTGCATGCCAGTTTCCCAGGCTCGGCCATGCCTGCCCGCTCTGCAGGGAACCGGGGGTGCAACAGCACAGACAGCCTGTCTGGGTTTTGGTTGTCAGAGGCCGTTGTTGACCTTGCACCCATTAGTGAGAAAACAAAATAAAAAGCCTTGATCCTTTGCCCATGTAGATTTTAAAACATCCAGCTTGCATTTCTTTCTCTTTGACTTATAATCTTGGTGAGAATAGATGAGAGTATACACCCAAAAGTGCTTTTCCAGTGAGCCCACTTGTAGATAGGTAAGTGGCCTTCATAGAGGAGGCCCCGTGGGGGTGTGGAGGGGCATGTGGGACACGGAGTTGGGAGGCTGGGTGTGAACCTGGGAGGCCAGGTATCAGCCGATCTGCTGTTTCTCCAGTGAGGTGGCTTTCCTTTTATCATCTTGTTTTTCTGAGCCATAAACTCAATAGGTAGAAAATGGGAGTGCTTTTGGTTTTTATAAAGATTAAGTTAAAAATACGTGCATGAAGAGTGTTGTTAAGTGGTAACATATTCTGTGCATCTAAAGGAGGGGAAGGAACCAACAGCACTGAGTGTTTTCCACGTCCCCTCTGTGGGGGCTGTTTTTTTACAGCTTGGTAAACTGAGGCTCAGACAAAGGAAATGCAGGCCTGAGCTGTCCTGATCTTTATAGACACAGTAAGGTCAGAATTCAGAGCTGGCCTTTCTGAAAATGCATTATAACTTGTACTTACTCCTAGTTCTAACTCAGCCTCCTCTGCAGACATCCGACACTGACCTGCCCTCGGAGGTTTGTCGTCTGTAGGACTTAGTCACATCCAATGCACACCTGTGGCCCATTTCCCTCACACGTGGCCCACAGGTGTGAATACGTCTGTGTACCTTTATGGTTGGTATGATACCCTGAACTGCTATGTTCTTCTGTCTCAGAGGGCGCGATGGCTCCAGGGAATCCTTTCATTCCTCTTGATACTGAAATGCATTTATCTCCCTGGCATTCGAAACACCATGGCGTCCTGCTCATTCACTGCGCGCCGCTCGCTCTCCAGCATCTTTGCTCCGGGGGTAAGAATCCTCCCCTTTCCAAGTGCCCTCCCCAGTAAACGGATGCAACCAGTGCGTTCTCTTCACTTGGCCCCTTCTCAAGGTGAAACAGCATCTAGGATTCCAGCCTTCTACCGTTCCGGGGTGGTTTTAGGTCACTGATATCAGTCGTTATATAATGAGTTATGGCCATGACAACAGTATCCACGGTTGATTGAACACCTGTTCTGTTCTATACTTTCCCATGGCGTATTATTATTACTAATGTAAGTAGTTGTCACCTGCTGAGCTTTATCTTAGTGCCCGGAAGGGCGCGTGTGGCCTCTTTTATCACCTCAGTTAGTTACCCTAACCCCGCTGAGGGAAGTCTTGACTCTTTTTCAGAGGAAGGAGTGAGGAGCTGAGAGCAGTGACAAGGCTTGCCTTGGGCCCCAAAGCACCGGTTCTCCCTCACACACTGCGTCCCATACAGGCTCCTGCTGGCTTCCATTGCCCCTGCTCCTAATTCTGGCCCTGCACCCAAGACATCCCTACGAATACGCTGGAACTCACTTTAGTATATTTACTCCCCAAGTGGAATTGCACACCATCAGTGGGACCCAGAGGAAAGACAACGCAGTCAGGAAAAACAAAACAAAAGCAGATATACAGGTGCTTACCTGTGGGCACAGGCTCTTGGGAAGCCTAACTCCATCCCTGGGGGCCCAGGGCAGGCCAGGGCTGGCCCTTAAGTCTGCTCAGGTGGGTGAAGTCCAGAATCAGGAGGGCCAGAGTCCTGCTTGCGGCCCTGACAAAGCTCCTGGGGTGTGGCGAGTCTGACCCGGCCCCCGTGGGGAAAGAGCTTGCTTCAGCCTGGCAGGCCCCAGTGCGGCCCTGTGCCCCCTCCAGAGCGCCTGGTCATCAGGGCAGAGGGAGGGTCTGGCTGGGTGCCTGATCTGGAGGCTCTGGCTCTCACAAAGCACACGAGTACCAAGCACAGATCCCCAAACTCTGCTGGCCTTAGGCTTGGTGGGACAGACTCAGCAAACCAGAGCAGAAAGAGCAGAGCAAGGAGTCAGAGAGACCTGGGTTCGGGCCCCGGCTGTACCCACTGTCACAACCATGGGCCAGTTACGAATCTAAGGTATGTGGCTGGCAAGTTACTACGGGGCTTAGAGATTATGTGTATGTGGAATTTATCTGGCTGTTAAACTGGTCGTTATTATATCACTTAGCAATATGCAAAAATGTCTCTCTGTTAAGAAAAAAGCCTGGAATATGAATAGACTGTGTCCAAATTAAGCAGCAGCATTCCAACAGTTCAGAGATTATGCATGCGTACGGATGGGGCTAAAAGAAGGACGGGGAGCCACACAGTTTGACTAGTCTAGATGACAGACTCATGGGTTGTGTTTTCTTGCTTCTGAGTCCCATTGATGGTACGCAGTTCCACTTGGGGAATAAATAATACTAAAGTGAGTTCCAGTGTGTTTGTAGGGAGGTCTGGGGTGCAGCGCCAGAGTGGGGAGCAGGGGCAGTGGAGGCCAGCGGGCATCTCTGTGGGACTCAGCGCATGGCGGTAGCTGCAGCCTGGTGGGGGACCCTGTGATGGCTGGTCCACATGCAGTGCAGACCCATATGGACCTCTAACAACTGGCTGATGGTCTGCTGTGCAGGCGAGAAAATGCTGGTCAGCACCAGTGCTTGTTTGGGTGGATGGAGGGAGCATCATGTATATCCTGGGGCTGTGACACAGCCCTGACACTCCGAGACAAGTCCCAGTCTGTTACAACAACAGACCGCAAAGCCTCACCTGAACTCAAGTTAACTCAAAATTACCCTTTCCCGGCATTTCTTAAGTGGTTTATTTTACTGAGCCTCCAGCAACTAGGGGTTCAGAGGGCAGGGAAGAGGGGATGCTGGTGGTGGAAGGCAGAGGAGGAGAGGAGGACACTGGACTCCTGAGCACCTGAGGGGGGAGGAGCGGGAGCAGGGCTGCAGAGAGGGTGCGCCAGACAGAGACGGGCGTTTTGGGGATTAGTTCTTAAATCTGGTTGACGTGATCAACACTCCAAAAACTGCTTCTCCAAGCTTTTCGTTATTTTAGCCTCCCGTGAACCGGTGCCCAGAATGTCAGTTGTCACGGGTTTTTCTCCCTGCAGCTGGCGGGGGTCCTGATGCTGGCCGCCCACACCCACCTGCGTGGATTTCTGCTCTCGGCTTGGGCTCTCCCTTCTGGTGCCTTCTCAGACTCCTTCCACGGGCTGCTGTTTCATTTTCCAGGAAGAAGCCAAAGAGACACATTCCTTGGCCTTTCCAAGTCTGACAGGCGGGACATGGCTTGTTGCTACGGGGCCTTTTTGATAGCAGTGACCACTCTGTGGTTTGGAATGGTACGTGCTCACATTCCAGATTTCGAAGTCAGGGATTGTTAAAGGTTTCAAATGCTGTCAGGGTCAAAAGCTCTTTGGTTCACGCTGCAGGCCAGTCTTAACGGTCATGACTCCCTGCCCATCTGTCCTGCACTGGGCAGGAGCTTAACACAGTCGCCTGGACTTCTCGTGGCCTGGAACAGCTCCAGCAGGACAATCAGCCACTCTAGAGTGCCGCCTCCTCCAGGGAGCCTCCGCAGCCCCCACGGCACCGAGCCACACCCTCTCTCTCTCTGAACCTGATTTGACACAGTCTCACGCTGCTGCTGCCGCAGGCTCTCTCTGGCCTTGTTATCGCAATCTTTCCATTTTATGAAAGGTTCGCTCCATCAGTCAGCCTTCACTGGACGTGTTCTCAGCTCTGGGGGCTGAGTTAGGAATGGGGCTCCCTGGTTCCGGCCCTCCTACAGATCTGACACTTGCAGACCTAGTCATGTCTCTCACACACACACACACACACACACACACACCACCTTAAATTCCTTCAATGGAGGAAGAGGTTCTGCTTGACCTGCCCCTGTCGCCCCTTCGTGGGGATAATAGATTTAGCAAATAAAAATACAGGATATCCAGTTACAGTCAAATTTCAGTAAATGATGAATAATTTTTTAGTATTAGTATGTTCCTGCAGTAGTTCAGACATACCTATGTTTAACAGTTCTTTGTTGTTTTCCTGAAATTAAAATGTAAGTGAGCAGCCTGTATTTTATCTGGCGACCCTGCCCACCTCAGCTTTCTCCTCCTCTGCCACCTGCTCCAGTGCTCCTCAGCCACTCCTCCTCAGGTCCTACCTCGGGTTTGCTGCATCCACATCTTGGCGGTGCAGCCTGGCATCCTGATTTTCCGAAACCCCTCCAGGTGTTCCTGTTGAAGACTCTGGGTTGGAAAACCCTACTCTCTTTCCAACTAGGACACATCATGGGAACGTCCAGAGGTTGCATTGCGGGGCCATCACCAAGAAGGGGAGAAGCGCGAGGGAGATCTTGGGAGGAGGCCAGAGAGGGGTCTTACGTGTGCAGGGAACGTCTGTCACCCGGCAACACGCAGGAGGTCCTTGGGTCGGAGAGCTCCCAAGGGCAGCAGCATTTTGGGGTCTTGTAACTGCAAGGCCCTCTCTTACCAATGGGTACCAGGTGAGGTCTTGCAAGGTATGCAAAGCAGGCTCTACATGGCTAAAACTTTGATTGTTGGGGCTATTTTTTAAAAAATTGAATGCGTAGAATTTTGAGTCTGGTGCCCCCAGGCTTTTGGAGCCAACAGATCTCAGCCTGCAGTGAAGAAGCAAACAACCTGATCATTTATATAACGCACTCTCCGGGCCCACCCACAACCCTGCGGGCTTCGCCAGAGGACCCTGAAACTGAGATGCAGATTTTATGTATGGAAATGCACATCATGTTAATAATCTTCAGCCTCAACTTTTAGATATTGAAAATCTCCTTTATAATAAGATTAATTTCCTTTGCTGAATTCATCTTGCTGTAATTTAGTTCAATTCATGAAAGATACTTTCCTGATTTTTTGCTAAGCAATTACTGTCTTACTGAAAGGTCATAAAATAGCGTCATCGTACGTAATCTCCATTTTATAGTCTATCAAATTAACAAAGCTTTTTTTTTGTCTGGTAACATGAAACTTGTCTCTGTTTTTCTTCTCCCTAGCTGAGAGGTTTCCTCATGACTCTTGGCCGAAAAAGAAAATCTTTTCAAAGCAAATCTCTTGTGAGGCTTAAAGACATGACTGCCTACATGGTGGGGAAGACCCTCACCCTTCTGGGACTGGAAAGGCCAAAGTTGGACGAGACTGAGATGGTTGAGAACCATGTAAGCCCTGGATCTTGGATTACTGAGCACAGTAGCACATTCAAGATGATGGTTTCATTGCAGACTTTTGCTTTCAGTTACTGAAGCATGATTGTGATTCTGTGCCAAATATCATTGCAAAGCCATAGAATTTTTACTTGAAATTCTTTTTTTTTTTTTTAAAGATTGGCACCTGGGCTAACAACTGTTGCCAATCTTCCTTTTTTTTAAGGATTGACACCTGGGCTAACAACTGTTGCCAACCTTTTTTTTTTTTTTCTGCTTTATTTCCCGAACACCCCTGGTACATAGTTGTATATCTTAGTTGTGGGTCCTTCTAGTTGTGGGATGTGGGATGCCACCTCAACATGACCTGACGAGTGGTGCCATGTCCGCACCCAGGATCCTAACCCTGGGCCACCACAGCGGAGCACGAGAACTTAACCACTCGGCCACAGAGCCGGCACCTACTTGAAATTCTAAAGCACTTTGCGGATTACCAAGCACATTCTCTTCCAGTAACTCCTTATATCCTTAGATGCCCCTCTAACGTTGGAAAGATGGAATTTACAACAAACACACACACCCCCCCAACTCCGTCCTTATAGAGTTAGTCATTTGCTTTTGGTTTCTGCTACTAACTCCAAACTGTTACTGCCCAAGGAGGGTCGTCTGCTCACCGCAAGACATGCCAATAGTCATGAGGCAAGGTGGTAGGAGAGAAAGGACTTTATTACAGCTTGCTAGCAAGAGAGAAGATGGTTGACTCATGTCCGAAAGAACCACCTTACAAAACAAAGACTGTAGGCCAGATATATAGGGGGCTGCTCTCCAGGTGGGGGAGGCAGCTAGTCTCTGGCTGGAGTAGATATCTGGTCCCAGGTCCTGATAGTCCTTTGTTTACTGGATATACATCAGAGAATGGAACACGCCCCTATACCAGGATCTTTCTGTTGTCGTTGATGATGGCTATCAGCATAGGCTCTCTGCCCAGAGGTCATTACATTCCTAGAGAACTCAAAAGAACAAAGTTATCATCTTAAAGCAGCTGGGAGGGCCCACAAAATCTAAAGAGCATGTCTGAGCTAGTTAATCAGAGGTATTCAAAGTTATAATATGGCTTCTTTTCTACAATATGGCTTCCCTTATGTCAACCTTGTGTTGAGCTGGTATCAAAACTTCTACCAAAATGTGAAGACAGGCACAGTGTTTGAGTGTAGTCACCCCAGACATGAATGCAAATATGTAAAAGCAGGTATTGGCACACTGAATGCCCAGCTATTGTCCATGGCTGATATTCAGGCATCACCCAGTGCAGTTCTGAAGTCAGGGACATGGAATCATGATATTGTGCATTTTATAGAGCTTCACTCTTTATCATGTACTTTCCATACACTATTGCTTTGAAATCCATTTAATAGTCCTTTGTATAGGCATTCCAAACCATAACACTTATGTGCATACCTGTATATGACATCATGAATGAGGAACAAGTGTGCGTACCTGTATATGACATCGTGAATGAGGTATGAATGCCTGTATATGACATTGTGAATGAGGTATGAATACCTGTATATGACATCGTGAATGAGGTATGAATTCCTGCATATGACATTGTGAATGAGATATGAATACCTGTATGTGACATCGTGAATGAGGTATGAATGCCTGTATATGACATTGTGAATGAGGTATGAATGCCTGCATATGACATCGTGAATGAGGTATGAATGCCTGTATATGACATCGTGAATGAGGTATGAATACCTGTATATGACATCGTGAATGAGGTATGAATGTGCGTACCTATATATGACATTATGAATGAGGAAACTAAGGTGTGAAGATTCAGGTCCAGCACCAGCTTCCCTGACTCCAGGATCCAGTGTGTTTTCTAACAAAACACAATACCGTCTAAAGTTGGTACCACGAAATGCTTCAAAAAATCAGGAAAGAAGAAAAATTAGGTTGTTGAATGCACGTACTAATCTAATTTTATTCCCTTCAGAATTATTACCTCGATGAATTTGCAGATTTGTTAGATGAGCTTTTGCTGAAGATTACTGGTTTGTCCGACAGCCTACAACCCCCTTTTCTAGAACAACAATCCAGTGATACGGTGGAGGCCGGGTCAGAAGATAGTCCCTTGGCGGGTGTTTCTGCTTACCAACTTACTGGGGTAAGCAAATGAAAAATTTTTTTTATTATGTTTTTTATAGCAAAATGATTTTTAAGTCCTAAAAATTCTATTGTAAATCATGAGGCCTATTTGCATAAATATTCTCTCAGGGTAGGTAGTGGTGGTGGTGAGAAGTGCTCCGGCCAGAAGTGAAGAACTTCACAATAATGTAAAATGTATGATGTGACTTCCAGCTTGAAATGATGGCAAAACATCTGTCTGCTTCCTTACTTCTGATTACACCTGGAATCAACAAAGAGACGGAGAAACAGAAGTGGAAACTCTATCCTCCCAGCCACTAAGAAATATCTATGACTCAGAACATGACCAAGAATCCCAAGAATGGCAGCCAAACACAGTGACCATTAGAACACTGCCACTTCCAAGAGCACACAGCATTCTCTGACCTCAATAGAACACACAGAGGGCTGACCAAAGGGCCCCGGTTTGGAAGAAAAGAGAATAGGACACAAAAGAGCTAAAGGAATCTTCCTGAACCCCAACTCCACAGACTTTTGGGGACAAAGGACTGAAGGAAAGCCATCTTTGTAAGAAACGGTCTGTTGGTGTGGCCACCAGAGGAGGGTCTGTTGGTGGCCCACAGACCTGGAGTCACGCAGACCCACATACCAGGGTTAGGTACACAGTGAGAAAGGAAGAGGAGCGCCTGACTCCAGTGATAGGTGCATTCTAATGGGGCTTCCCTGAGATCCAGAAAGATCCTCTGCAGCCCAGAGCCCTCATTATCACACTTTCCAGTAGCAGTGAGACTGCTCCCTGGCGAAGATGAGAACTGGGGTGCCTCCTACTCAGGCTCACTCCCATCCTCTTCTGGTCCTACTAACAACCACCAAGGATGCTCCCCTCAGGCAAAGATGAACTCTCTCTGTAGAGGTGAGCAGTCGCTGTTGGGTATGTGCAAAGATGCTGCAGGAGAAAGTGGTAGTTAAAAATGACCAACAGAGAACCAGCCCTGAGGGCCTAGTGGTTAAAGTTTGGTGCTTTCACCACCTCAGTGGCCTGGATTTGGTTCCTGGTCACAGAACCACAGCACCCTTCTGTCAGTAGCCATGCTGTGGTGACGGCTCACATAGAAGAACTAGAAGGACTTACAACTAGGATATACAACCATGCACTGGGGCTTTAGGGAGAAAAACCAATCAAACAAAAATGACCAACAGAGAAGGAGATGAAGATCAGCCCTTTGAAAACAAATGTCATAGGTAGGTCAGACTGTCACCAAAATGTTCTCTACACACAAAAGTACACTCGTGAAAAAATGACCTCTTTGAACTAAGAGTGCAAAGCCAAGATGAAAGAGCTAAAAGATGAACTAAAAAGACAATAAATAAATTGATAGAATTGAGAAAAGAAACGGAAAATAAAAAGAAAGATGCCAGAAATACAGGCAAAGGGACAGAAACAGTAATAGATTCACAGAAAAGACAGCAAAGGAGATGGATGACAGATTTGAGAAAACTCAGCAAAATGAGATCTAAAGAAACAGAGTTAAAATTGATTTTAGGGAAAATTATACACATGAAAGTCAGATGAAGAATATGCACAAGCCAAAAAAAGATGTGCAATTAGTGTCTGCCTCCACCCCCAAAGAAAGCCCAGAGAATACGAACAGAAAAAAATACTTAAAGATATAATTTAAGAAAACTTTCCTGAATCTATATATTCAAAAAGTAGTTCTACCCCAAGAAAGAAATAGATTCAAATCTATTAAAACAAGAACAAATCCTAATAAAGTTACTGGACTTAAAAAATAAAGAATCCTATTGACATCCAGATACCCTCCATACTCAAAGAAATCATCACATCCAAGTGATTAAAAATTGCTTAAGGGTTATTTATTAATTATCACTTAAATTATTAAAAACTATTTAAATGTGCATATCAGTAGGAAATTGGGCAAATGATAGGAAAAACAATTTTTATAGAATAGGAAATATAATGTTTATTTGTGTAAAAAAGTTAGAAGAAAAAGAATCTGCATAGAGGGGAAAAAAGACAGGGTACCACTTATTATCTTTGTAATATGAAAAAAAATGAAAAACTTCAATAAACTATTTTAGAAGGAAGATTGCTATATGCATTTATATTTATACCATAAAGTTAATATTGTTATTTCTAGATTGTAGGATGAAAATAAAGGACAACGTATCTGCTAAATTGGTGCTTAGAGGAAAATGTATGGTGTATGTCATGCAGCAACAACAAACGAAATAAACTAAGTATGTATTCAACTCAAGGAGGCGTGGAAAAAATACACACGTACAATGCATGCATGCACGAATGCACACACACAAACTAAGCAATGCAGAAGAAAGGAATTTGTAAGATGAAAGTGTAATTTAAATCAGCAGCAAAAATGAATTAACCCAAGAGATGATTCTTTTAACAAACAATGAAATAGATAAGTTATTAGCTAATATATAGCTAAGTATGATGGAAAAAGTGAGTACAACAAATATACAAAATAAAAAGGAGAAAGCGAAAATAAGGAAGTTAAATGAAGAATAAAACATTTGGAAAGAGAGAACAGCTATCTATACTCCTTATACACCAAATGACTTGAGCAGAGAGAGAGATCTTAAACAGCCCACCCCTCCAGAGAGGTTCGCCCAGTTGGTTCCACAGGTGAGAAACAGCAAACTAGTAAGAAATACGTAAGTTCAAAATGCTCTTCAATCTGTTCCAGCACATAGGGACAGAGAAAACCTTCCAAATGTGTTTTTATGAAACAAAGCAGTATATTGATACCAAAACTGGACCAAAATATCCCAGATTTAAAAAGACAAAACCAAACAACTACATTCCAGTCTTGTTGATTTTGATACCAAGAAACTAAATAAATAAAACATTGGCAAGAGTTCCCACCTGACCCCCATTAATGGAACTGAGGACACCAGGGAACTGTGTATTGCCCTAAATGTGGAACCCCTCCATCCCCTATAGATGGATGACGGGAAGCTTGTGGCACCATGGTCTTCATGTTTGTCGACGGGCTCTCGTAACCCCTGTGAGGGGGAGGTGGACCTTCTCCAAAGGAGGGAGCTCTCCCCTGAGGATATGTAGATGTTGGAGTAAGCTGGAATGAACAGATTCTACTAATTTTTTCATTGAGGGAAAAGGTGCCAGGAGATCAAGGTGCTATGACCACTCCTGGATTCAATCAAAATAGTCCTTTACACTTCACATATTGGGTTACCAAAGAATTCAATAGAACAAATGGTTCTCTCCTATCAGAAAGTTACTTTGAGTCACATCTAACCTCTTTATTTTATCATCTAGGAAATTGAAAAGCAGATAATTCAAGTTTATTCCCAAAGTACATGAAGCAAGTTAAAGGCTGAATCAAGAGATTAGTCTCACAAAATAAAAAAGAAATATTGAACTAATATTTACGCTCAGTATGCTGAGCATATTGCATGGTCTGAAATACTACAGCAATGAAACACGCTTGTCCCTCCTCTCATGGAGCTAGTGGTTTATGAATGAGCAGGTCAGCCAGGTTTACATTACAACATCATGCCTTGTGCGTGTTGATCCTGATTTCTTAGAAATACGCATCTAGAAATCATGAAACAGAGCTTTAGGTATTAGTATCTTCTCAGAAGAATATTGTTATCATTGGAGGTTATGATCTCAGCTAAGCATACAGTCTTACCATTTGTGGCAACATGGGTGGACCTCGAGGGCATTAAGCTAAGTGAAGTAAATCAGACAGAGAAAGACAAACACTGTTTGATTTTACTTATATGTGGAATCTAAAAGCAAAACAACAACAACAAAAACTGAGCTCGCAGATACAGAGAACAGATTGGTGCTTGCCAGAGGCGGGGTTTGGGGGTGGGAGAAATGGGCTAAGGGAGTCAGAAGGTACAAGTTTCCAATTATAAAATAAATAATTCATGGGGGTGTAATATACACCATGGTGACTTTAGTTAGTAATACTATATTGTAGGGGCCGCCCCCATGGCTAGGTGGTTAAGTTCACACGCTCCACTTCAGCAGCCCAGGGTTTCGTGGGTCAGATCCTGGGCACAGACCTAGCACCGCTCATTAAGCCATGCTGAGGCAGCATCCCATACAGAAGAGCTAGAATGACCTACAGCTAGGATACACAACTATGTACTGGGGGCTTTGGGGAGGAAAAAAAAAAAAGATTGGCAACACATGTTAGCTCAGGGCCAATCTTTAAAAAAACATACTGCATTGTATATTTGAAAGTTGCTAAGACAGTACATCTTAAAAGTTCTCAACACCAGAAAAAAAATTTTGTAACAATGTGTGTGATGGATGTTAACTAACCTAATGTGATCATTTCACAATCTAAACAAATATTGAATCATTATGTTGTACACCTGAAACTAATATATCAATTATATCTAAATAAAAGTGTTTTTTTTCTTCCCAAAGCCCCAGCACATAGTTGTATATCCTAGTTGTAAGTCCTTCTAGGTCTTCTATATGGGATGCCAACACGCCATGGCTTGATGAGCGGTGTGTAGGCCCGCGCCCAGGATCCAAACCGGCGAACCCTGGGCTGCTGAAGCAGAGTGTGCCAACTTAACCACTACACCACCAGGCTGGCCCCTAAATAAAATTTTTTTAAAAAGAATTCAGCATCAAAAGAAAAGAACATTGGCAAATAGAATCCAGCATCAGATTAAAAGAATATGCCACAGTCATATGAGTTTTAAATCAGGAATAGCAAAGTTTTGGGGTTTTTTTCCATTTTTTTTTTAAGATTTCAGTTTTTTCCTTTTTCTCCCCAAAGCCCCACAGTGCACAATTGTATATTCTCAGTTGTGGGTCCTTCTAGTTGTGGTATATAGGATGCCGCCTCAGCATGGCCTGATGAGCAGTGCCATGTTTGTGCCCAGGATTCGAACCGGCAAAACCCTGGGCCGCCGCAGCGGAGCATGTGAACTTAACCACTCAGCCACAGGGCTGGCCCCATGTTTTAATATTAGAGAATATATTAATAACTTTCACCAAGAAATGGAGGAAACTATCATTTGATTTTCTCCATGACTGCATTTGATGAAATTCAATCCATTCCTAATTTTTAAAATGCACTCGGTGAAAATAGCACTGACATAATTTTTTTAAGACAAGAATATACCTCAAGTTAAAAGCGAGTGCCGTGTCTAATGGTACAATATGCAAAACATTCTCAGAGTTAAGGACAGGGACAGATTGTCAATGCACAAGTCCCATAACAACAACACTCTTAGGGGATTTATCTCATCTCATTCCCATAAGCACACTTATCCTGTGTATACATTTAATAACTCATAGCTGGAAGGAACTTCAATTTAAACTTATAATATGGTTGGTAGTCCTTTACGTACATGGCCCAGGCCACTGTGAGTCCATGTATAATCACAACCTATAATCATTTAGCCTCATTTCCTAAGGGTTAGAAAACAGTTTCACTCAAATGGGCATGGAGGCCGGCGGCCATTGTGTCTTTGCCCTTTCAACATACTGTTCTTATTTATGATGTGGAAAGGCTTCAGCAGCAGAGCAATCATTAATCTTAATTTTGTACCATGGGAAACACAATTCTTCCTGGGCATACCACTTTATGAGGCATTTGTCACGGGTGTAGTGCTGCCAGGGCGAGCCTCTGTCACCTGGCCCCGGTGTGTCCGGGCCTGTGGATCTCAAGTTCCTGCAGCGTTAGGTTGGCTGCCTCGAGTGGGCAGAAGCAGGAAGCCTCTTGGCCTGCAAACAGGCCAGCACACTGGACTTCACGGAACAGACCCTCTTTTGTGTGATGTGATCTGAGGAAACAAGCGTTTGAATTTCCTAACTTCAGGGCAGCTGTTTTTTCATCTTAACCATTAATAATTAAGATTTGTATCTTTATAAACTGGAAGGATTGGATGCCTGGAGGTGTCTATAACCACCTACAAGTCACAATGTGCTTTGTGTTTTCTGAGTGACTCACTGGAGTGAAATGCTGTGGGGCTGCCAGCGTCTGCCGCTCCCTTCGCCAGCTCGGCTCCCATAACGTTCCTTGGCTTTCTTTCTTTTCAGCTATGTTGATTTGGACCAGGAGAAAAGCTCCACACTAGTGGGTGCTTCTTACTGAGCAGAAGGACTGTGGCCCCTGGGCGACCCCTTCCCAGGTTCTTTTTGATACCCAGGTCTCATCACCACCCCGTGGGATGTGCTGCTTTGCTGGAGCAGGCCAGGCCACTGAGAGTGCCAATGCAATTTAGAGATGCCAGAATGGCTTTTCCTCACATATTTTCCTGTTGATCTGCTTTTATGAATATGATTGAGTAAGGCAGGAGCCTTCAGAAGGTCAGGAACATCCTGACCTCAGGTTACACAGTCTGCCTGAGCGGATTTTGGTCCTTTTAAAAAAAAGTATTCCTTAGCACCCACTTGCCAGGAGGGCAGTGGGGAATTTCTGTCTAGCTATGGAAAATCTGCATTCATTTTCAAAATCCAGAGTCCCTGTGACAGTCGCTGTGTGTCTGCAGAGAGCACTGGTGGCCCCAAACGTCCCCAGCCTTCAGTCTCAGAGAGGTTTGTGTTGTGAGCCCTGTGGGTCACTATTATTCAGGACACAGGAGGCCATCAAGAAGGTGGATTTTCTTTCAGCTTCTTCCCTTCACTTCGCCAGTTTGTGGGGTATCTTGAAGGAGATTTACAGGACTTGGCTTTCAGTAAGTCTGACAGCCCACATCATAGAAACCCGACTGTGAAGGAAATTTGCTGAGCTTCCCGCTCATTTCCAGCAGTGTTTGTAATTATAGTTGGGTTCTATAGACCCAACTTACTGAATCTTCAGTGACTCAAAATTTTTTTCTAACTGATGATGCAAGATCTCTGAACACACTACATTGAATCCTTGAAGAGAATACAGGCTGCGAAGGGTTTGTTCGACAAAAATATCAACTCGGCCTAAATATGCAGAAAGTACGGTTGCCCTAGAGAGGCAAGTGGGTCTGATGGTCGAGATTTTGCTGAGTGAGATTTGGTTTTAACCACTGGCTGGTGGACCTTGGGCAATGACCTAACCTCACAACTTAGTGTCCTCCTCTGTAAAAGGACACTTGTGGAGGCTTTCCCACCGGGCCACTGAGAGGAGTACCTGTCAGCGCCTGCACACAGGAAGAGCTCTCTATGGGTTTTGTTATATGATTATTAAAACTGAGTTTCAAGATTCATTCATTCATCACGTATTTTTGTGCCAGGCACAATTCCAGGGGCTGGGAGTCCAGTGATGAGCAACATTGACTTGAAACTAACCATATCCACCAAGAAGACACAATATTCTTGGAACTTGGTAAATACAGATCGCAGAATTACAGGCCAAGTTCTGGGCAACTTTTGTGCCAGTTTGGATCAGCAGTATGATGTGTTTCTTTGTGGGAAGCTGAGAGAGGCCCTTAATGATACAAACATTGAATTAAAATGAGGCTGCCCAGGCAGAACACATCCCTGTTAATTCCCAAGATTCACTCGCTCTGCGAGGACCAGATGATTCCTGGATTTGACTGACAGTGATGCTGACCCGCCCTTGCTGGCCGAGGTATGTCTCATTCACTCTCTCTCTGCCACAGTGCTTTCCGCAGAGCCTGGGACTCAGTAAACATGTATGTAAATATTCATGTCAATATTTACATGGTAAATTGAGTATTCAGCAAAAAGAAGCCACTAGAATATGTATATGACTAGAAAGAGGGCAAAAAATAAAGTTAATAGAGCAGAATGTTAATAGATGATTCTGAGAAAGGGGTATATTGAACTCGTTGAGCTCATTGAACAATTCTTGCAACTTTTTTGTAAGTTTGAAATTATTTCCAAATGGAAAGTTTTTTAAGAAGGAGCTATTATATTATTAAGCAAGTAGAAAGATGACAAAATGATAGCGTCACGGTTGTGGGACATGATTAGTTTTCATGGTTCTTGTTTTTTTCTAGGCCATTCTATATGTCTAAGTATATCTTGGAATTTTTCCCTAGATGGACGTCACAAGAAAAACTAATTAAATTTCATAGAACTATTTAGATATGATTTACAAATACTTAATACATTGGAAGTGGAAATAACCAGACAGAAATGTTGAAGCAGACAGGCTTCTGAGATAAATTTTCTCTGCTTCCATGGATTATGTTAAGTCTGCTCGTGATAACTTCACCAGAAGGGACATTTTTGTAGTGGCTGATTCATTCCTTCCTGGCAGACACAGCTCCGACAAAGTTGAAATATTATCGTTAATCCCTTTCTATTTAGATGTGTGCTAGAATAGCACTTGAAGCTCTGTGGATATAAACCAGGACTTCTGTGTTACTATGAAGACATAATTTATTCACTTGAATCAAATTCTCTCCTAGTGGGAGCCAAGAAAGTGGAATTCTTAACAACTAAAATGTGCTATCAGCTGGCTTCCTTTTGAAACAGTTTCTGTTTCAGCTTAGAGTCTTACAAACTATAATTATTCACCTAAAAAGGTAAAATACTGGACTCATTTGCAAGGGCTGCAGCAACAAAGCCCACCACAGGAAGGTATCGTCTCCCAGTTCTGGAGGCCCAGACTGCACGATGGTGGTGTTAGAAGCCAGGCCGTGCTTCCTCTGAAGGGGCCAGGGGAGGGGCCGTCCCGGGCCTCTCTCCCCGCTCCTCATCTTCCTTCGTTTGTGGCAGCGTGACTCCAGTTTTCACATGATGTGTCCCTGTGTGCGTGTCTCTGCATCCCAAATTCCCCTTTTAATAAGAAAACAGTCATGTTGGATGACTATCTTAATCTGACCTCATGACCTCATCTTAATTTGATCATTTGCAAAATAATGTCACCTTCACAGGTCCTGGGGGTTGGCACTTCAACATTGCTATTGTGGGCGACACGACTCAACCCTAACAACTATGTTTAAGCAACTATAGACAGCTGAAGACAAGGCTTACATGATTTATAATTAATTCCAACTTTTCAAGAAACTTAATTCCACTAACCTGACAAAAGTAAAACAAAAACTTTCCCCAACTTTCACTGTTTCACTCTGCGTAGACCTCCACTCAGGGAGGCTATCACGGAAACGACGTTTGGGTGTTAGCACATGTTGATGACCATAAAAATTAAAAACAAATGGATCATCTGAGTTCTTTGACTCTGAAAAAGATCAGGTAATGACCAAAAATGAATTCTTTTTTGCCCTTTTAAGTAGCAATTTTAAAGAGGAACACAATTGGGTGTCCCTTAAAGCCACACGGGTGTCTGTGTGCTCAGTGCCCTCCTGAGAGGTAGGACACGATGCTGTAGGAGGCTCTGAGGTCGGGGGCTCCTCCCACCTCCTCCCCACCTCCTCCCCAGTGAGTGAGCAATTCATTCCCAAGGGGAATACCACGTTAGAATCCCGTGGAGACATCCCTCACCCAGGTCAACAAGACCACACCTTCAGTGAAAGAGTGAATCCATTTCCCTAGGGCCTTGGAAGTGTCTGTCTTGGGTAAATTTTGATGCAGCAGTTCATACGTTGATGTTGCCACCTTTAGATGTATCCTGAGTAACTTATCACGCAACACGAAGTTGAAGGGCTTGGCAAATAAATGGTTTTAAGAGAGACCAAGGGGAGGGGAAGAACAGATTGAAGAGTTTCCCTGTTGGACCGCATGCTCCTTTCTTGGCCTCCCACTACATCCTTCTTGGGTAAAAGAGAAAGGGTCCAAACTACAGCTAGCACCCACGGGTGTGCCACACCCAAGAATGTCACCACTCATGCACCAGTGTGTGGATTTATTTGATGGGATCTTCAGAATTCAAGGAAATGTAGAGCGAAGCTGTGAAAATCTCTGGGGCTTGGAGAACCATATTCCAAGGTTGACCTACTTCTCCCTGATGCCTCTCACTATTACAGATTTTCCAAATAATGGAACTGGTTAAATAGCACTAAAATACTAGCCTCTGGCCTTGAAAAGGTAGGGACCTTAAAAAACCATCTCTGCAGTTGGTCTGTGTTGAATCATTTTCCAGAGGTTCATGCTTGCCAGGGCTTCCTTCTTGCAGTCTCTACTTTCATAAGTTACTGCATTGTTTTTGCCATCTTCCTGGCCCTGTTGTCAGGCAAGGAGCAAGGAAACTTGATTATCAAAGTTCAGGAATGTGAGCTGAACTTTGAAGGACCTTAGCAACGCCCAGTGCCCTGCAGAGAGTGAGCATTTTTCTTCAGAAGCTGTGGATGACAAAGTTTATCATTCTCCTAGACAGCTGGTTTCTTGGATTCTGAGTCAGAGTGCAGAGGGAGGGCCTTGATGCTTGTGCAGAAGGTGGCTATGCTGTATGACAATAGTGATCAGAGCAGTGTGGTAGTGGCAGAGGGTCAGACACAGAGATCATGGGACAGAACACAGAATCTAGAAATAGACCCACACAAATAGGCTGAACTGATTTTTGACAAAAACACAAAAGCAAGTCAATGGTGGAAGAATAGCCTTGTCAACAATGGTGCCGGCGCGACGGGACATCCAGAAGTGAAAAAAGAACTCTAACCTGCACATCAGCCTATACACAAATTAACTCAAAATGGATCACGGACTTAAATGAAAAACATAAAACTATAATATTTTGGAAAAACAAAGAAGAAAATCAGCATGATCCATAGAAGAAAAAATTGATAAACTGAACCTCATCAAAATTAAAAACTTTTGCTCTGCAAAAGCCCCTGTTAAGAGGGTGAAAGGTCAGTCTACAAACTGGAAGGAAATATTTGCAAACTACGTATTCAAAAAAGGACCAGTATTTAGAATATATAAAGAACTCTCAGAACTTACCAATAAAAATGCAAATAATCCAGTTAGAGAATGGACCAAAAAACGAATAGACATTTTACTGAAGAGAATGTACAGAAACACAGAAAAGATGTGGACGTCACTAGCCACTAGGGAAATGCAGAGCAAGACCACGATGAGATATCACTAAATTTCTATGAGGATGACCAAAATTAAAAACAGTGACACTAAATGCTGGCGAGGATACAGGGACTATATCACTCCTCCGTTACTGGTGGGAATGTAAAATGGTACAGCCACTCTGGAAAATAGTTTGGCAATTTCTTATAAAATGAAACATGAAAATTTATGACCCAGAAATGATACCCTTGATCATTTATCCCAGAGAAATGCACACAAGACCCTGTGCATGAATGCTCCTCACAGCTTTATTTGTAATACCCCTGAACTGGAAACCTCCAATATCTTTCACTGATTGGATGGTTAAACAAACTGAGGTGCCGTCACACCATGAAATACTATGCAGCAATAAAGAGGAACAGACTATGAGGCAGGCAATCCCTGGGTGAGTCTCCAGAGAATTATGCTGAGTTCAAAGAGCCAAGCTCAAAATGTTCCAAACCATGTGATTCTGTTTGTGCAACGTTCTTGAAATGACACCATCATAGACATGGAGAGCAGACTAAAGGATGGAGGGAGAGGGGGCGTGGCTATGGAAGGGCAGCAGAAGGGATTTTGGTGATGGAATGTTCTGTGTCTTGACTGTATCAGTGTCAATATCCTGGTTGAAATTTTGTCCTATAGTTTTGAAAGATGTTGCCATTGAGGAAAGACCGGTAAAGGGTACACGGGATCTTTGTATAATTTTTTTAACTGTATATGAATCTACAGTTGTCTCAAAGTAAAAAATATTTAATTTAAAAATAATTTAAAGTTTCTATTACATGCAAGATTAATGTGAATTGAAATGGTATTAACTTAAAGTTAATTAAAAATTGAATGATTTTTCTAGCAGACAAGAGAGTAACCCATCAGTAATGTGCATTAGGACATGAGCTGCTGCCTGACTCCTCCTTCCTCCAGCCCCGCCCTGGGTTTATCCTTTTTCCTGATTGTCTTTTATGGGTGAAAGTTCCAGAGCATGAAGCCATCTGAGACCCTCCAGTGGGTGGATGTCCTGAGTCGCTCTGATTTCTGCCTAATGAAATTCAGCGCGGTCTTGGGCCCCACACCATCTGTTTCCACTTTCTGTTGCACTAAGACTCAGAGAGGGTGGAGGGAGATCCTGGGCCCTGGTAGAGTCTGCAGAGGTAGAGTCATTCTTGGAAGCTCAAAAATTCTGGATTATTTGGGGTCAGGGTAACATGTTTATGTCAGTAACCCGGTATCTCCAGAGAACAGCAGGAGGAAATGCGGGGGAAGAATGATCAGAGAATCCGGCCAAGCCAGAGAGGCTCGGAAGCTCTGCCTGACGTGTGAACCACCCTTTCTGACGTTTGAGTTCAGCTAGCTGACAAGTTGCTCTTTAGAAACAACGCAATTCAGCATATTTTAGCCATGAAAGACAGCAGTATTTTGAACAGCATCATATCCCAGACCGAAATTGACAAGGAAAACTGAGTCCATCAGGGACCAAAGAATCACGCAGTCCACACGCACTGCTTCATAATTGATCTCTGCTCTAGCGTGATGGGCCCGCTTGACTGAACGTGCAGCCGTCCGAGGTACCGGCAGGACATCTGCTGTCAGCAGCATCTCATTTCTTCCACTTCTGGATCCAAGGTTGCTGCCCCAGCCAAAAACTAAATGGAAACCTTCGTGGAGCTGTGCAGCGACAATGGTGCCCTTCTGGCATTCTTTAGACCGAATAGGGTACTTAATTGAGTTAAGGTTATTAAGGAATATATTTTCAAAGACTGTCAAGATTCTCTCTACAGAACAAAAAGTCCTAATTTAGTTACTAATGTAACAACTTGTTAGTTCAGTCTCTCTTTTTCTTTTCTTTTTTTTTTTTGAGGAAGATTAGTCCTGAGCTAATATCTGTTGCCAATCTTCCTCTTTTTTTGCTTGAGGAAGATTAGCCCTGAGCTAACATCTGTGCCACTCTTCCTCCACCTTATATGTGGGATGCCTTCATAGCATGGCTTGCAAGCTGTGTAGGTCCACACCCAGGATCTGAACCCACGAATCCAGGCCACAGAAGCAGAGTGCACCAAACTTAACCACTACACTATGGATCTGGCCGGCCCCTCAGTCTCATTTTTTAAAAAGATAGGCCATCACTGTTTGTTCTATGGGCTCCTTCTAAAATCGTCTTGCCTTGCATTGCACATAGGTCTGGTTCAAGAACAGAGTTGCCTCTGAGGTTAGCAGGAGGACTGGGTTCCACCCTCCGCAGTGTGCTGTGTCGGGGAAAACAGTGACAAGGGAAGGCCAGTGCTTATGGGACTGAGAATTCTATCCTACAAGATGCGGATGACAGTGTAACTCTTTTAATCGTCCATCTCCTACATATCAGTGATACAACAATTGCATTTAAAAACCCTGGTCACTATTCCAGGTTTAACTACACTGGAAGTTGGTGAATCCTAGGGAAAGAACTGAGCAGATCCACTGGCAGAAGTTGCTTTATTATTTGTAAGAGAAATAGTTTCTTCATCTTTACCCAACCTGTAGACTATAACATTTTTGGATGACTCCCCAGGTCTGTGTCATCTCATCTGCATTTCTCATTGGTATTTCCTTACTCTGATCTTAAGTAACTTCAACTCTTAAAATTTATTTTTCCCCTCCTGATGCCGAGCCATAACCTGCTCTGCAAATTGCACCAGACACAAGTCCTTTGCCCTGGAGTCAAAACTAGTCAATTTAATCTTTTTCCACAAGATAGTCTCTGCCATATTTGAGGAAATTTTGATTTTCTCTCCTATCTTCCAGTCTTCTAGAAGACTTCTAGAGTCTTCTTTCCCCCAACTGACCACCTTCCACCTCTACTCCTATATCCCCATACGACATTGTCCCCACCCCCACCATTCCCACACGACACTGCCCCCACCCGCACCATCCCTATATAACATTATTCCCACCCCCATTATCCCACATGACGCTGCCCCCACCCCTACCATCCCTCTGTGACACTGCTTTGAGACTCTTCTCCTGCCTGGTGATTCTTCCATTTGTACTTTTTGTCCCCCTAGATTACAATCAGTAGTCCAGAAATGTGATGATTAGGAAAAGATGTGTTCTGTGGTGGATATTGTATCTGCTTTTCCTTCTCACCAGTCTGGCTAGAGGTTGATTTTATTGATCTTCTGAAAGAACCAGCTTTGCTTTCATTGACTTTCTCTCTTTGTTCAAGGCATCAATTTCTGTCTTGATCTTTATTATTTCCTTTATTCTGCTTACATCAGGTGTAATTTGATTTTTTTATAGTTCTTCAGGTAGAAGCTGAGGTTATTGATTTGAGACCTCTGCTTTTCTACCGTAGACATTTAGTGCTACAATTTTCTCTCCAGGGCTGCTTAGCAGCACCCCACAGATTTCGATAGGATGTGTTTTCTTTTTTTTTCAGTTCAAAATACTTTCTAATTTCTCTTTCAATTTCTTCTGTGACTCCATAGATTATTTAGAACCATGAGTTTTAGTTTATATGTATTTGAGGATTTTCCAAATGTTCTTATGTAACTGATTTCTAATTTTATTCTGTTGTGGTCAGAGAACATGCTTCTCATGGCTTGAATCTTACAAAAGTTACGGAGACTTGGTTTATGGCCCAGAATATGATCTAGAATGGTCGACCGCTCTTGTAAAGAAGGTTATTCTGCTGCCATCTAGGTCAAGATGTCTGACAGTGTTGTTCCAGACTCCTACAGTTGCTCGTCCCATCAAGCAGCAGACGGGGGACGGATATCAGCTACTGCAGCTGTGGGGCTGCCTGCTTCTCCCCGTTCCATCAGTTTCTGCTTCACTTTATCTTCGTTCCTCTGTGTGTCAAGTGACTTTTTTTCTAGCTGCTTTTAGAGCAGTTTGATTATAATGTGCTTTGGTGTGATTTTCTTCACGTGTATCATGCATGGCTTTTGCTTAAAGCGGGATCTGAGAGTCTGCATTTTTCATGAAGATTGGAAAATTTGGGGACATTATTTCTTCAGGTATTTTTCCTGGCACCCCTTCCTTTACTTTCATTGGCTTCAACTACCTGTCTATTAGGCTGCTTGAAATTGTCCCTCAGCTCACTGGTGTCCTTTTCACTTAAAATAATCTTTTTTTCTCTTTGTGTTTCATTTTGAATATTTCAAATTGCTGTATCCTCAAGTTCACCAATCTTTTCTTCTGCAGTGTCTAATCTTCCCTGAATCCCATCCAGCATATTTTTTAAATCTCACACATTGCAATTTTCATCTCTAGAAGTTCAATTTGTTTTTCTTTTAAACATATTCATGTGTCTAACTTAGTTTTTGAATACATGGAACATAGTTGTAATAATTCCTTTAGTGTTCTTACCTGCCAATTCTAACATCTCTGTCAGTTCTGGGTCAGCTTTAATTGAGAGACTTTTCCTCATTATGGTCATTTCTGTTTCTTTGCATACTTGATATTTTTTTATACCACACCTGTGAATTTTACCTTGTTGAGAACCAGATATTTTTGTATTCCTATACAAAATTCGTGAGCTGTGTTCTGGGATGCTGTCACGTTACTCAGGAGGAGTTTGAGCCATTTGACCGTTGCTTTAAGATGTGTTAGACGAGACATGGGCAGCTTTAATGTCAGGCTAATTATTCCCACTAGGGAGGCTAGACCCTTCTGAAGATGCTACGTGGTACCTCATGGGCGATGAGGTTTTCTATTCCAGCCTGTGTGAGTACCAGGCACTGTTCTAACCTTCCTGGTCCTCTCTTTCCCCAGTCTGGTGAAATTTCCTCTTGTGCATTCTCCAATCGGTAGCCTGATGACCACTCAAAGGGGGCCCTTGCAGATCTCTGGAGCTTTCTCTTTGGCCTTCTCTCCTGCAAACTCTAGCTGCGAGGCCTGCAGGCCCTCATCTCCATCCTCCAGCTCAGGGAGACTCCTGGGTCTGCCTGGGTGCCCCTTCCCTGAACTGCAGCCTGGAAACTCCACAAAGAACTGGACCATCCTGAGCTTATCACACTTGTTTCCTGTCTCTGAGCGATTACTGGCCTTTGTTACCAATGTCTGGTGTCTTGATAACCACTAGTTCATATATTTTTTCTGTGTTTTGTCTTTTTCAGGTGGGAGGATAAATCCAGCCTTGGTTGCTTCATCTTATCTGGAAGCAGTTTATTAGAAGTTATGAGCCAGCCATTCCACTCCTGTGTAATTACCCGAGACAAATGAAAGCATCTGCTCTTACAAAGATGTGCACACCGGTTTTCATCACAGCTTTATTTGTAATGGCACCAAAATGCCAACAACGCAATTGTCCACCAACAGGTGAATGGATAAAGAACCTGTGAGATACGATGAAATGCCTCTCAGCGATAAAAAGGGATGGACTGCTGATACACACTACAACGTGGAGGAAGAACCCCGCCATAGTTAGGCTGAGCAAAAAGAGCCAGACAAAAAAAGAGTGATTCCATTCATGCAAAATCCTAGGAAATGCAAAGAAATGTATAGTGACAGAAGCCAGATCCATGGCTGCCTGGGGCTGGGGCTGGGGCTGGGAGGCTACTAGAAGGAGGGGTCAGAGGAAGCCAGGAAACATTTGGGGGTGATGGATACACCACTTCCTTGACGGCAGTGATGGTTGTACAGGTGTATACATATCAAATAGTGCCCTCTAAACATGAACAGCTTGTTGTTTGTCAAATATACTTCAAGAAACTATTTAAAAAACAGTGATCTTGAGCGAACTTGGTGGTGTGATTCCTATTCTTAACCCAGGGACACATGTCTGTGTCTACGGAAGAAGGAAGGCTACAAGTCAAAACTGGAAGAGCGGCCGCTGAGGTGGGGGGAGCCCAAAGCTCTGCCCCGCAGTGCTCGCCATGTGCCCTCCACGTGGGCCCTGTGGTCTCCGGCCCCTCAATGGCCAGCACGGCCTCCGGGCCTGGCCCAACATCTGCAGAGCAAGTGTTGCTTACCTGTTGAATTATATTCTTAGGAAAAAACCCAAATAAAAAATTGGCGAGATCAGAGAAAATATATTTCATAGATGGAACTTTGATAGCTATGTTGAATTGTTCTCCAGAAAGATTTGTCCAATCTACTTTCCCATGATGAGAGATCTGCAATCTACCTTCCTCTCAACAGCGGCCCATGGAGGGGATTAGCTGCCTTCTACATCTCGGTCAGTCTGATGTGATAACTAGTAGCTCATTGTTGAAAATTCACATTTCTTTGATTATTTCCCTAACCACTTTTTTTCTTTTTAGTATATTGCCTGTTCATGTATTTGGCCCATTTTTCAATTGGGATATTTACCTTTTTGTCTGATTTTAAGAGATTTTTCTTTAGTAAGTGTCATAGTTTGCTAGGGCTGCCATAGCAAAGTGCCGCAGCCGGGTGCATAAAGGACAGAAGTTTATTTCCTCCTGGTTCTGGAGGCTGGCAGTCCAAGGTCAGGGTGTCACAGGGCTACTTGCTCCCGAGGCCTCTCTCCGCCTCTCCCTGCCTGTGTAGACGGCCAGCCTCTCCCTGCATCGTCCCTCTGTGTGTGTCTGTGTCTTCAGCTCATAATGACACCAGTCACATTGGATAAGGCCTCACCCTAGTGACCTCATTCTACTTTTTTCTCCTCGTCAAATACAGTCACATTCTGACGTACTGACTCAGAGGTGGCTGTAGGACATAAACATATGAATTTTGAGGGGGACGCAATTCAGCAAACAACAGTGAGAATACTAAATATTCTACCTAGTCCATTTTTTGCCTTTTAAATTTACTTCCAATGATAGCTAATACTAAGAAACTATATATATTTTTTATTGCCTGCCACATGCCAGGCACTGTTCTAAGTTCTTTACAAATATTAACTCTTGAAGCATCATGCAATAGGAAAACCTTCTGAAATAGGTTTTATTATGATTTCCATTTACAGTGAGGCGCAGAGAGGTACAATAATTATTCCTAGGTCACACAGCTATGAGGTGGTGAAGCTGGGATGTTGACCCAGGCACTTGGGTTGTGGAACCAGCATTTAACCACTGTGCTGTCCTGTCTCTCAAGAGAACCTTCCACTTTACAGACGTCTCAGACTTGAATTGCTTATGCACCTCCTGCCTTTGCTCACAGCGTCTGCCCCCGGGGCTGTGCTTCATGGAGCCTTTCCCATCCGACTAGTGTATAATATTGATTTATTTTTCCTTCCGCTACATATATCGGGTTGATTTGGAATTTGTTTCAGTGTAAGATTTTTCCATTCTTTCTTTTTAGCCATCAGGCATTGAGGACTTAGGATGGCCTGGCACTCTGCTAAGGTGCTCGCCAACACTCCTTGAGTTAACTCACACAGCAACCAATTTTAGCAAACATCCTTGTTTTACACATGAGAAAAGCCAAGTTTCCCAGAAGTTCTTAATTGTTCCAATTCACATAAGTAAGTGGGAAAGTAAGTTTCAAATCAATGTTATCTGTCATCAGACCATCACTAAAAATGGTCATTCCAGCAGTTCAGATTGGGATAGGGGTCCAGTTCTGCTGTTTTCCCAAATGGCTCGTTTCCCAGTGGCCCTAGAGCTGTGTACCGCTGTATTTGTTTGTTTGTTCATATTACTGAATCTGGCGGAGTGTCAAAAGACTCAAATCTTATTTTGTGGAATTTGTGTTCCTTCCATTGAGTCTCTGTTCCTGTAAGTTGTGGCATAAATCTAATAAATGCAATGAAATGGACCGAGATAGGATTCTGATTTTTAAATAAGGCTTCTGAAATAAACTCCTCCTGTTGTAAAGTTAGCAATTGAATCTTGCCGGATTAATAACTCTCATTTTTCCTGACTTACTAATTCAATATGAAACAGTTATTCTAACCGACCCTTTGAAGTCAGCTGGGCTGCCGTTTTGAACTCGTTTAAAAGCCTGCATGCTCAGATCAGAATCTGCTAAGGAGACTGTTGAGTTTGGAGTGCAGGGTGATGTTTTTGGATTCTAAATAGTTTCAAAATGCCTGGTTTAGAGTCCATTAAAAGGGGGGTATGGGACCAGCCTGGTGGTGTAGTGGTTAAGTTTGTGCACTCTGCTTCAGGGGCCTGGGGTTCACAGGTTCAGATCCCAGGCATGGACCTAGCACCAGTCATCAAGCCACACTGTAGTGGCATCCCACATAAAATAGAGGAAGATTGGCATAGATGTTAGCTCAGGGTCCATCTTCCTCACCAAAAAAAAAAAAGTGAGGGTGGGAGCAGGTGAATGGTGAGGATGCGCCTTTGGCATTGGGGTAGACACAGTCGCTGCTGTGGCCTCTGGGGTCTGGGCTGCAGATTGGGAGGGGCTGGGGTCAGGCTCACCCGGGGGAGACTTTCAGTGTTGTCCTTTACTACACAGAACCCTGGGCAAGGTGCACCACCTCCTTGAAGAGCGATTACCCTCTGGGCAAAGTGGGAGTGAAGTGGAACCTGCCTCAAGGAATTTTATGAGACTCAATGGTAATTCACGTAAAGCGCGTAGCACGGCGCCTGACAGCAAATGGCAACTCGATGCTGCTGGTCGGACTGAAGCTGGCACGTTGTTCTCTGTGTGTGTTTGTATATTTGAGAAAACAGAGATCTCCTCTGAGACTAAAATGTGTAATTGTTAGGCTAATTTACTTGGGGGATATTGCCCCATTTTTGCCTCTGAATTATGAGAGGGCATCCAGACTTGGGAGACCCCCGGTGCGCCAGTGTCATCTGGCATGTGGCAACATGAAGAAGTCTGTCGGTTGCCGGAGCACACCCTTCCCTCCCCCAGTGAAGTCTCGAGATGAATGAAATACATCCTCGTTAAATGACGTCTTGTTTCACTCCCCAGGCTATGGTTTGACAGACTTCTTTTCACTGACTCACTCATTCCAAAAACATTTCCTGAGCACGCCCACTTTGAAGGACACCTATTCTGGCAGGGGAGGAGGTAAGCCCACAGACAGCTTCAGATGAGGCAGCCAGGGCGGGTCCCAGAGCAGGCGAGATGGACAGGCTGTCACCTTGCCCACGATACGTATGACACAGGTTAGGACAAGTAAGCGTGCCTGGAGTGGCCCTGCTGGCTCTTCTCTGTTGCTCTGCATGGCTTGGATGAGGAGGCGATCCATACATGGGGACAGACAGAGTTAAGTGAGGGTGTGTTAGAGGCCATTAAAGCCCCACTTTAACTTCTGGATGCCTACGCCCACGATGATGCAGTGATGAAAAAGATGACGGCACCACGTGTGGAAGCTTTCTCCGGACAACACCCCTGCTAGGCATTTCCGTGAGTACATTAGTCTCCTATTGCTGCTGCAACAAATTATTGCAAACTAAGTGGCTTAAAATGGCAAAAATATAGATAAAAAATATAGATAAAAAAAGATAATAATCTTACAGTTTTGGAGGCCAGAAGTCTGAACTGGGTCTCACCAGGTGAAAATCAAGCTGCATTCCCTCCGAGGCTGTGAGCGAGAATCTGTCTTCATCTTTTCTGGCTTCTGGGGGTTGCCCTTGTGATTCCATTGGGCCCACCAGATAGTCCAGGGTCCTCTCCCCATTTTAAGGTCTCCCGGTTAACAAGCTCCACCTACAGCCCTAATCCCTCCTTGCCGTGTAAGGAGACGCACTCACAGGTTCCCCGGGATAAGGAGGTGGACGTGTTTGGGAGGAGCCATCGTTCTGCGTCCCACAGTGAGTTCTGTCCTTTAATCTGCACAGGAACCCTTCGGGGGCACTTTACTAACCCCAGCTGTTGGGAGCAGAGGGTAGAGGGGGCAAGTAGCTCCAGCAGGAGGGGAACCGCAAGCCCATTATGAGCCAGCACATCATCTAAGGGCTACAATGCAGTTCATATAATCGTCACAGCTCCATGAGGCAGCACCCAATTCACAGATGAGTATCCGGAGGCCCACGGGTGGTCAAATACCTTGCCCAAGGTCACCCAGCTAGTAAGTGGTGGGGCTGGCCCTCCAAACAACTGTCCATGTGACTCCTTAGTGGGCTTTCTATGGCTGCTGGGTGAGTGGACCTGGGGGAAGGTTCTGGTTGGTAAAATTATCAGGGAACCAAACCACTGGGGAAGGAGTTATAGGAACTTTTCAATACAACCTTGAGAAATGGCACTATTATTGCACCAGTGTGCTGCGTGTACCCCAGCTGGTCACGGTGATTTTTAGCAATGGTTGGGAATCATTGGTTGAGTCGGAAGCTTTAGAATTCTGGAATAGTGCACATTTTTGGCAGATAGAGTTGCATAGGGCCTGGAAGGTACTGAGGCTGTGGGGTCAGAGGCCCAGGTCAGGCCCTTTCTCCACACTGTATTAAACTTCAGCAACTCCTGATTTCCAGAAGACGTGGTTTCCCCATTTGTAAAATGTAGACACCTCTCCTACCTCCTGAGGTGGTGGAGGGAGCTGGATTTCTTGTTTTTATCCATTTCTGGCTCATAATTGGCACTGGAAACCTGTGAGCTAATGTAAAACTTCTCTGCTAAATAAACACGATGAAATGTTCTCGCTAGTGTTGGAGGAGAGCTACAGGAGGACGTCTGTACAAAAGGGATTTGTTAGCTGTGAAATTCTGCACGTGCAACCATTTTGTTTTTCCAGAAAGCCATCAAGGTCCCAATAGCTCCTTGGTCAGAGCTGGCTCAGAGGGGCATGGCCTGGCCTTGGTGCCAGATGCCCGGGACCTCTGAAATTCGCTGAGTGCCCCAGCTGTTTGGAAACTGCTATTCCCACGGGCACTTCCCTACTTATCTGAGAAACAGTGTTATTTCCTCAAAAGGGCCTTTCATTTCACCCCGTCCTGTAGAATATCTAATTAAATTATTTCCTTGCTGAGCTCCCAGCTGCATGGGTCCCTCTGGGGTGCTGCTTGGCAAAGCTAATCAGATTCTCTCACCTCCAGTTTTAACACGCACCCTGAGATCTGTTGTCCCTTAGACTTGGGGTCCTGTTTCCACGTCACAGGGTGGGAACCTCATGGCAGCGTCATCAGCTAGCGAGGAGAGAACGAGGAAAATGGGGCCTTTACTGTAAATCTGGTGGTGTAGTCACACGTGAGAAAACTGGAAAAATAGCTTCTAGGTTTAATTTTTCTTTTTATAAAAACAGCTTTTAAGTGAACTATGTCAGACAGAGAAAGACATATACCGTACGATCTCGCTTATATGTGGAACCTAAAAAAGAACAAACAAGCTCATGGATAAAGAGAACAGATTGGTGGTTGCCAGAGCTGGGGGTGGGAGCGACGAAACAGTCAAAACGACAAACTTCCAGCTCTGAAAGAAATAAGTCCTTGGATGTAATGTACAGCATGGTGATCATAGTTAATAATATTGTATTGCATATTTGAAAGTTGCTAAGAGAGTAGATCTTAAAAGCTCTTATCAAAAGGAAAAAGAATTGTAACTATATGTGATGATGGATGTCATTTTGGTGATCATTTCACAGTATGTACATATATCAAATCATTACCTTGTATACCTGAAACTAATATGTTATATGTCAATTATATCTCAATAAAAAACTAAATTTTAAGATGAATTTTTTTAAAAACACTTTTTTATCACATGCAGGAGGGAGCTCTGTGTTTTTCTGTTTCTCTTTATTCCTGACCTCTCCTTATTTAAAAAAAAGATATTGACATGGTGTATAGAGAAGGATGTCAATACTCTGAGGTAGTTATTAAACCAGATTGGAAATAAATATCATGGAGGGGAAAGCAAATGACAACCTGGAGGAAAATAAAATGCTGAAATTCAGCTGCTGGTGGCCACAATGAAGAGGAAGCTCTTGCAGGTACACAGCCCGTGCTGTTAGAAAGAACTTCAGAGGAAAACAGTCTCCAGGGCACTGATTTTGAAAGAAGTCTCTCAGGTGGAACCTTCTAGAAGGGGCTCTGAATGACATATGATGATGGCACCATTCTCAACTGGCCCTGTTGACTGCAGATTGACGATGGGCAGCCCTGTGCTTTCTTAGCTTCCACACCTTCATTGCTTCAGCTGTGCCCCTTAATAAAGGACAAGGGCCTAATGTAGGCAAATGTTTAAGGGATGTGTTCTTGCTCTTCTATTCAAAATGCCACGAGGCATGGGGGTTCCCCGGATGCAAGCACCTCTGCTCCAGATACAGCACTGACAGACAAGTGTAAGGAGGGTAAACCAAACTACAGGTCAGGACCAGCCAGGGGTCAGAAGGGCAGAAGGGGAGCAGGCTCGTTGGGCTCCACATCCCGCAGCAGGCCACTTCCTGCAGGATGCTGGGACACAAGTGCAACTGGAGAGACAGGGCCTGGGGCCAGCCAGCATGACAGCTGCACACCCACCTAGCAACCCGGCTCCCCACAGCTCCAGCCCCTTCGTGCAAGGAGGCATGAGTAGCAGTATAGCCCTGTGGGCCCAGGGAGGACGGGGGCTGCACCACCGGATCCATGGCCAGCAAGGGGGCCGGCTCTGAGATCCAGCAATGACCCCAAGGGCAGCCTTCCCGAAACAGCATGAGAAGAACTGCTTCTTCCCTGCCCGGGGGACCCGGGGGGAACCCCAAAATCACCAGAAAGAGAGCAGTAGGTAAGAGAGGGAAACATAATGAAAAAAATCAAAACAAAAACTTCCCGCTCAAAATGAGATGATACCAAAAATTCAAAGCGCCTGAAGCTAAGAAAGAAAGACAATGAAATCCACAATCAATATAGGAACTCGTTACAGATAATATTTTTTTAAAAAACAAGGTATTATGAAATGGAACTGTCAGAAGAAAATTAAACATATGTGATTAAAAAAATTAGGAATCTAAGAAATTGAAAGTATAGTGCTGCCATTACAATAAAAAAAGACACAAGAAAGATAAACTCTAAACTAGATACCACTGGACAGAAGAAAAGTGAATCAAATGCTAGCATTTCCCCAGCATTTCTCTAGCAGAGAGCAGAGAGAATAAAACACATCAACAAGAGGCCCCAGGCATATTGTGGACTTCCAGAAAAAGGGAACAAAGAGAATGGAATCTATTTTGAAGATAAAAATAGCTGAGAAATTTTAGGCACTGAAGAAATACATGAGTCCTCAGGTCAAAAGTGCACTGAGCATCAAGCAGCCTGAATGACAGTGAGTCCAAACCTAGACACCTGGTACAGGAGCTTCAGGTGTCACAGGTAAAGAGAAATGCTAAAAGCTACCGGAGGAAGGAGAAAAGGTAAGATACAACAGATGTCAGCCAGACCACAGCAGACTTCTCATGAGGAAGACTAGAGGCCAGAGGCACTCGAGTGATAATTTCAAAGTACTGAGGGAAAATATCAATTATTTAGAATCCAATACCATCTAAACTAGCATTCTAGGATGTGGTCAAGAGGAAGACATTTCAGACACATAAGGACTATGTTAATTTCCTACCCGCAGACACTCACTAAGAGAATTACGAAAAGTTGTGCATTGGTGAGAAGAAAAGCAAACCCAGAGAGAAGTCATGGTATGTAAGACCAAAGGTGAGGGCAGGACTGACAAATTATATTAAATTAAACTGTCGCTTATAAATACTTTTTGTTAAAAAGATAAATTAAAAATCTAAACAAAAATAATCACGTGAGGTGGATGATGTTCAACAGGTGGTAGCAGATGCTGTGTTCTGTTGGGCGTAGGGGAGGAATGTAGTACTGAATCACAGTTAAGTTATATGTATATACACACATATATATTGTATAATGAATTAATGAAATATCGTATATGTAAGGATATACTATATACCTAGCGTATATACTATATTACATATTAAGTAAGGATAGCTACCAACAGATCGTGTGTGTGCTTAGAAACCAGTAAAAGGGGGAAAGAAGAGACAAACATGTTCAGTACAACAGAGGCACAAAGGAAGTTTTAAAAAGAAAAACAGAGAAGTGATAAAGTGAAAAACAAAAGATAAAATTTGTAAAAAAGTCCAAATATGTGACCTATAACAAGAAATATGATTAATTAAACTTGTTGTTAATAGAAACTATCAGATTGGATTTTAAAATAACAAAATTCAATTGTGTGCTGTATATAAAGGGCACATCTAAAACAAAACAACATAGAAATGTTGAAAGTAGTAAAAAAAAAAAAAAAGCTGTACAGATGTTAACCAAAAGAAAGCAATAATAATACCAAACAAAATAGAATTTGAGGCAAAAAATATTAAAAGGGAGAAATATAAAAAGAATAGTCAATAACGAACTTATTTGCACCCAACAAATGTCTTGAATTATATGAAGCAAAAGTCAGAAGAATCACAATGATATAATGACAACTTTACCTCCATTTTAAAAAGAAGGACCAAGTATACAAAATAGTAGTAAAATAGAAAAGATTTGGATAAACATATTAATCTCGATCTGATAGGACTTTATGAAACTGTATACTCAACAAAAGGAAGTATACATTATTTTTGAGGTCACGTGAATCCTTTACAAAAGTTTACTGTGCAAATGCTGCAAAAGAAGTCCCAACAAATTTCTAAATAGTTGATATTGTCCAGAGCTCATTCTCAGATCATAATGCAGCCATTTAGTTGTATTAAAAAATAAAAAGATAAACTATTTGAAAATAACCATATGACTGAAAACTTAAAATAACTTACATAACTCATGACTAAAGAGGAAATCATAATGCAAATTAACTTCTATGATGCATCTCAAGCAGTATTTGGAAGAAAAATTATATTTTAAATACATTTATTACAAAGCAGGAAAATTTTTAAGTAAATAATTTTAATGTTCAACTCAAGAACCTACAGAAAGATAAATAGAATAAAAATAAAGAATGTAAAATACAAAAATAAAAAAGACAAGCACAGAAGTTAATGAAGTAGAAAACAAAGAAACAGTAAAGAAACACAACAAAGTCAAAAGATTTTTTTTAAAGATTTTTTTTTCCTTTTTATCCCCAAAGCCCCCAGTACATAGTTGTATATTTTTAGTTGTGGGTGCTTCTAGTTGTGGCATGTGGGATGCCACCTCAGTGTGGTTCAATGAGCAGTGCCATGTCCGCGCCCAGGATTCGAACCAACGAAACACGGGGCCGCCTGCAGCGGAGCACGTGAACTTAACCTCTCGGCCACAGGGCAGGCCCAAAAGATGGTTTTTTGAAAACAATGCTAAAAGTAGACAAATCTCTAACAGAATTGATATAGAAATAATGAGAAAAATCACAAATAAATAAGAAGAATATAAAAAGATATAAATTCAGACACCATACAGACTCAAAAATTAGTGAGATGGTACTATGAACAACTTTATTACAATGTATTTGAAAACTTAAGTGAATTAGACATTTTCTAGAAAACTGGAATCAATTCAACTAAGAAAAAACAGGAAATCTAAATCATAGACATTAAAGAAGTAGAATTAGAAATCTAGTGGTACTCAAAACTCCAGAGCATTTTTCACAAGCAAGTTTTAGCAAACATTCAAGAAATAGATATGACTTCATACAAATTGTTGCAGAGACTTTAAAAGGAGGGAAACCTAAGCAGCTTGTTCTATGAAACTAGTATAATATGGATTTTTAAAAATCTGGGTAAAAGCATTATAAGAAGTGAGAATTTTAGATCAATCTTACTAATGAACATCATTTCAAAAATGTAAAATATTAAAAAAATCAAATTCAACAGTGTATAAATGTATTATAAAAATAATACATTTGAGAAGTAAGGTTTATCTTAAAGATGAAACAATGACTTAATCAGAGAATATATTAGTTACCCACCACATTACAGATTGAATGAGAAAGAGCAATCCATAAAATTCAACACTATTTCATCATAAAATCTGTTCAAGATAGTAGTAAGAGAACTTAGATGGCTATTCCAAACCAATAGTAAGTATCATACCTAATAGTACAAACTAGAAGCATTCCTATTAAAATACAGGACAAGACGTGGATGTCTACTTCTGTCCTGTTGACAGAACTAATGTAATAAGATAAGAAAAAATGTAGGAAGTATCAGAATAAGAGACAAAGAAAAACACTCCTCATTTTCAGGTGACATGTTTGTTTACCCCTCTCCCCAAATTAAGACATCAACTGAAAAGAATTCTCAAGTAGAAGATCAATATACAAAAATGAGTAATATCCCTATACATCAGTAATTTGCAAATGCAAAAGAGAAGAGTAACATCAGCAACATGGTGGAGTGAGCTGTTCCCTTTATCTCGCTCCCTTTGAACTACAGCTAAATGGACAGTCATTGACCAATGGAGGAAACTCACAGAGCACAACAGGATGCCTGAGAAACACATGCAGCTATACATCTGAAGGTGGATTAACTGGCCCTCCAGGAGGTGGTGGAGATGGGTGAGCATTCCTGCCCTTCCCTGGCAGGCCTGTGCACATGCACTAACACTTTCCAGCCTGCGTAAGCACCCATAGTACTGCTGTGCCACAAAAGTGGGAACGCACCCTGGGCAACTGTAGGAAGAGGCAGTGGCAGCCCTTAACCCATTCTTGATCACTTTCTCAGTGGTGGGGGAACCCACCGTGCCCCTGTGGCCCAAAGAGTAGCCCAGGCTTGGACCCCACAAGGAAGCCCTGCCCACCAAGAACAGTCTATGCATGAACCTGAACGTTCTCCAGGCCAGCATTAGTACCCCTACAACTGTCAGAAAACAGGGTGGGATCAGAAGCTCAGCTCCTGCTTCCATTTAGTGGTAGCAGATGGAATCTGCAACCTAATATTACCACAAATGCACCAACAAAAGATTAGTTCACCAAACACCATGAGAAACTATAGCAACAGTTCAGACTAGAAGGAAAATGACAACTCTCCAGAAACCAACCCTGAAAGCACAGGAATTTACAATTTAAATGGCAGAGAATTCAAAATAGCTGTTGTAAAGAAATTCAATGAGTTAGAAGAGAGCACAGAAAGACAGTTCAATGAGCTCAGAAACAAAATTAATGAGAAGGAATAGATCACCAAAGAGATTGAAACTATAAAAAACAATCAAGCAGAAATTCTGGATATGAAGAACACAATTAATGAAATAAAAAATAATCTAGAATCTTTAAAAAGTAGAGCTGAAGATATGGAGGAAAGAATTAGTGAGTCAGAGGATGGAAATATGGAAATCCTACAGGTGGAGGAGAAAGAACTAGGATTTTTAAAAAATGACGGAATTTTTCGAGAAATATCTGACTCAATTGGGAAAATCGACATGAGGATTATAGATATTCCAGAGAGAGAAGATAGGGAGAAAAGAACAGAGAGCTTGTTCAAAGAAATAATAGCTGAGAACTTCTCAAACCTGGGGAAGGAACTGGGTTTACAAATACATGAAGTTAATAGAACACCTAATTATATCAATGTTAAAAGACCTTCTCCAAGGCATATAATAGTAAAACCGGTAAAAGTCAACAATAAAGAAAAAATATTAAGGGCAGAAAGGCAGAAGAAAATAACCTACAAAGGAACCCCAACCAGTCTTTCAGCAGATTTCTTGGCAGAAACTTTACAAACTAGGAAAGAATGCACTGATATATTCAAAATACTGAAAGACAAAAACTTTCAACCAAAAATATTCTGTCCAGTGAAAACTTTCCTTCAGATATGATGGAGAAATAAAAGCTTTCCCAGATAAACAAAAGCTGAGGGAGTTCATTGCCACTAGACCTCCCCTACAGGAACTGATCAAGGATGCCCTCATACTTGAAAAAAAGGGCAAAGGGCTACAAAACTTTGAGCAAGGAGATAAATAGACAGACAGAATAAAAAAACCACAGCTGTCTTCCAGAACAGGGCAGCAATACTTAATTATAACTTAAAAGATAAAGGAAAGGAAAGCATCAAAAGTAACTATAACCACTTCAACTTAGTCAAAACTCACAACACAAAACAGAATAATTTGTGACAATAACTCAGAAAGGGAAGAGGGAAGGGATGGAACCTGCTTAGGCTAATGGAGATAAGAGGCTATGAGGAAATGGACTGTTTCATCTATGAGATCTTTTATACAAACCTCACAGTAATCACTAAATAGAAAATCAGAGCAGAGCCATGAATAGAAAACTGAGAAATTCTTCACAGAAAATCACAAAAATGAAATGGCAGTCAGAAATACAAAGGAAGAGGGGCCAGCCGTGAGGCTGAGTGGTTAAAGTTCTGTGTGCTCCACTTCAGCAGCCTGGGTTTTATGGGCTCAGATCCTGGGTGTGGACCTACTCCGCTCATCAACTGTGCTGTGGAGACATACCACATACAAAGTAGAGGAAGACTGGCACAGATGTTAGCTCAGGGCTAATCTTCCTCACACAAAAAAATTAGTTAATATGAAAAAGAGAGAAAGAAAGAAATACAAAGGAAGAGAAACAGTGGAAATATAGAAGAACTGGAAAACAAAACATGAAATGGCAGTATTAAGCCTTCATATATCAATAATCACTCTAAATGTAAATAGATTACATTCTCCAATCGAAAGACACAGAGTAGCTGGATGGATTAAAAAATAAGACCCAACAGTATGCTACCTCCAGGAAACATATCTCAACTCTAAAGACAAATATAGGCTCAGAGTGAAGGGGTGAAAGATGATACTCCAAGCTAACGGCAAACAAAAGAAAGCAGATATTGCCATTCTTATTTCAGACAAAGCCAATTTCAAGTTTAAAAAGGCAATGAGAGAGAAAGAAGTGAAGTATATAATGATAAAAGGGACATTCCACCAAGAGGACATAACATTTATGAATATATATGCACGTAACACAGGAGCACCAAAGTACATAAAGCAACTATTAACAGCCTAAAGGGAGAAATTAACAGCAACACGATAATAGTAGGGGGAACACCCCACTTACATCAGTGGATGGAGTATCCAGACAGAAAGCCAACAAGGAAATACTAGATTCAAACAAAACACTTGATCAGATGGACATAATAGATGTATATAGAGCATTCCTTCTAAAAACAGCAGAATCCACATTCTTCTCAAGTGCACATAGATCATTCTCAAAGATAGACCATATGTTTGGGAACAAGGCAAGTGTCAATAAATTTAAGATGAAATCATCTCAAGTGTCTTTTCTGACCACAATACTATGAAACTAGAAATCAACTAGAAGAAAAAAAACTTGGAAATTCAGAAATACATGGAGACTAAACAACATGCTACTGAACAACCATTGGATCAATGAAGAAATCAAAGAAGAAATTTAAAAATGCCTGGAGACCAATGAAAATAAAAATACAATATACCAACTCTTATGGGAGGCAACAAAAGCAGTTATAAGAGGAAAATTCATAGCAATATAGGCCCATCTCAACAAACAAGAAAAATATCAAATAAGTAATCTTAAACTGAACATAAGAGAACTAGAAAAAAAAGAACAAACAAAGCCCAAAGTCAGCAGAAGGAGGAAAATAATAAAAATTAGAGCAGAAATAAATGAAATAGAGACTAAAAAAAAAAGTAGAAAGTATTAATGAAACTAAGAGCTGATTCCTTGAGAAGATAAACAAAATTGACAAACCCTTAGCCAGACTCACCAAGAAAAAAAAGGAGAAGGCTCAAATAATTAACATTAGAAATGAAAGAAGAGAAATTACAACAGATATCACAGAAATACAAGTGATTATAAGAGAATACTATGAAAAACTATATGTCTACAAATTGGATAACCTAGAAGAAATGGATAAATTCTTAGACTTATATCACCTCCCCAAACTGAATCAAGAAGAAATAGAGAATCTGAATAAACCAATCACAAGAGACTGAAACAGTAGTGAAAAAATTCCCAAAAAGAGCAAGTCCAGGACCAGATGGATTCTCTGGAGAATTTTACCAAACATTCAAAGATTTAATACCTATCCTTCTCAAACTATTCCAAAAAATTGAAGAAGACAGAATGCTTGCTAACTCATTCTATGAGGCCAACATCACCCTGATACCAAAACCAGACAAGGATAACACAAAGAAGGAAAATTACAGGCCAATATCACTGATGAACATAGATGCAAAAATCCTCAACAAAATATTGGCAAACCCAATGCAGCAATACATTGAAAGGATCATACAACATGAGCAAGTGGGATTTATTCCAGGGACACAGGGATGGTTCAACATCTACAAATCAATCAATGTGATACACCACATTAACAAAATGAGAAATAAGAATCACATGATCATCTCAATAGATGAAGAGAAAGCAACTGACAAGATCCAACATCCATTGATGATTAACTCTCAATAAAATGAGTATAGAAGGAAAGTGCCTCAACATAATAAAGGCCATATATGCCAAACCCACAGCCAACATTACACTCAATGGTGAAAAATGGAAAGCCATCCCTCTGAGAACAGGAACAAGACAAGAGTGCCCACTCTTGCCACTCCTATTCAATATACTACTGGAGATTTTGGCCAGAGCAACTACGCAAGAAAAAGAAATAAAAGGAATCCAAATTGGAAAGGAAGAAGTGAAATTCCCACTATTTGCAGATGACATGATTCTGATTCTATATATAGAAAATCCTAACGAATCCATCAGAAAACTATTAGAAATAATCAACAACTACAGCAAGGTGCAGGGTACAAACTCAGCTTACAAAAATCAGTTACATTTCTATACACTGATAACAAACTAAGAAAAATAGAAGTCAAGAATATAATCCCATTGACAATCAGAAAAAAAGGAATAAATTATCTAGGAATAAATTTAATCAAAGAAGTGGAAGACTTATACACTGAAAACTATAAGACATTGTTGAAAGAAACTGAAGAAGACATGGAAAGATATTCCATGTTCATGGGTTGCAAGGACAAACATAATTAAAATGTCCATACTACCTAAAGCCACCTAGAGATTCAATGGAACACCAATCAGAATCCCAATGACATTCTTCACAGAAACAGAACAAAGAATTCTAAAATTTATATGGAACAATGAAAGAACTCCAACAGCCAAAGCAATCCTGAGAAAAAAAGAACAAAGCTGAAGACATCACAATACCTGACTTCAAAATATACTACTAAGCTATAGTAATCAAAACAGCATAGTACTGGCACGAAAGCTCACACACAGATCAATAGAACAGAATCAAGAGCCTAGAAATAAACCCACAGATCTATAGAGAGCTAATCTTTAACAAGTGAGCCAAGAACATACAATAGAGAAAGAAAAGTCTCTTCAATAGATGGTATTGGGAAAACTGGACAGCCACATGCAAAGAATGAAAGTAGACCATTATCTTGCACCATATACAAAAATTAACTCAAAATGGATTAAAGACTTGAATGTAAGGCTTGAAACCATAAAACTCCTAGAAGAAAATATAGACAGAACACTATTTGACATTGGTCTTGGCAGCATCTTTTCAAATACCATGTCTACTCAGGCAAGAGAAAGAAAAGAAAAAATTAATAAATGGGACTACATCAGACTAAAAATCTTCTGCAAAGCAAAGGGAACCATGAACAAAGTGGAAAGACAACCCACCAACTGGGAGAAAATATTTGCAAGTCATATATCCAACAAGGAATGAATTTCCAAAATACATAAAGAACTCACACAACTCAACAACAACAACAACAAAACAACCCAATAAAAAAATGGGCAGAGGCTATGAATAGACATTTTTCCAAAGAAGATTTACAGATGGCCAACAGACTCCTGAAAAGATATTCAACATCATCAATAGTTAGGGAAATGCAAATCAAAACGATAATGAGGTATCACCTTACACCAATCAAAATGGCTGTAATTACCAAAACAAAAAACAACAAATGTTGGAAAGGATGTGGAGAAAAGGAAAGCCTCATGCACTAATGGTAGGACTGCATCCTGCTGCAGCCACTGTGGAAAACAATATGGAGATTTCTCAAAATATTAAAAATCGAGATAGCATATGATCCAGCTATCCCACTACTGGGTATTTATCCAAAGAACTTGAAATCAATGATCCAAAGAGACTTATGCACCCTTATGTTCACTGCAGCATTATTCACAATAGCCAAGATGTGGAAGCAACCTAAGTGCCCTTCTACAGATGTTTGGATAAAGAGATGTGATATATATATACAATGGAATACTACTCAGCCATAAAAAAAGGATAAAATCATCCCATTTGCAACATGGGCAGTTCTCGAGGATATGATGTTGAGCAAAATAAGCCAGACAGAGAAAGACAAATATTGCATGATTTCACTCATTTGTGGAAGATAACAAATACACGGGTAAGTAGAACAGATTAGTGATTACCAGAGGGGAAGGGGGCTGGGGTGGGCAAAAGGAGTAAAGGGGCACATGTGTATGGTGACAGACAAAAATTAGACTACTGGTGGTGAGCACAGTGATGTCTGTTCAGAAACTGATAAATAATAATATATACCCGAAATTACACAATGTTATAAACCAGTATGGTCTCAATAAAACTATTTTAAAAAAGAAGAAAATGCAAAAGAAAAAGATATACTGTGTGTATGTGTGTGTGGAGGTGGGGGGGGGGGGGCATGAGTATACCAAATAACAAATTTAAGAAAATATGCACATGCCCTTTATTAAGAAAAATTTGTAATCATTATTGAAAGAAAACCTGAATAAATGGGGACATTCACTTCAAATTAATGTATAGAAAACCTGAATAAATGGGGACATTTGCCTCAAATTAATGTTTAACGCATTTCCAAAGTACCAATGCGAGTCTTTGTGGAACTTAATACATTGATCATAAAATTCCAATGGAGAAACAAGGTGAGTAATAGCTAAGGCAATTTTTATAAAGTTAATAAAATGGAGGGACTTAAATCTCGACTCGGTAAGACTATTACCAAAGAAAGGGTTGTATTTTTCCCAGCTGAAAACTTGACTCATTCATTTCCTCATTCATTGCATGTGTATGAGGCTCTGTTCTGCCCTGATCCTGGCTTCGCAAATAGATCAATGAACGAAACCAACAAAATGCCTGTCCTCGGGGTGCTTACCTCCTAGTAGGGGACATGCAATAAACAAATAAAATATGCTACAACAGTGGGTAGTGATAAATATTATGAAGAAAAACCAAGTAAGTGGATAGGAAGCAGTCTATTTTAGAGAGGGTGAACAGGCAAGGCTCGCTAGGATAAAGAGGTATTTGATCAGAACCTGAATGAGGTTAAAGCAAACTGTACAGCTCTCTGTGGAAGAAAAATGGCAGGAAGAAGAAATGGCAAGTGCAAAGGCCCTGAGGCGGGAACAGAGTGTGAGAGGAAGAACAAGTGTGTCTGCAGGAGAGAGAAAGAAGGAGGAAATGAGATGAAGAAAGCAGCCAGCATCCAGATCATGGGGAGTCCTGTGGACACAGTGAGATTGTGAATTTTATTCTGAGTGGGAGCAGGGAACAGCATGATCAAAAACGTTTTTAAAGACATAACTTTGCTGTTGTTTAGACAAGAAGCTGTAGGAGAGCAAGAGATAAAGAAGAGGATGATTAGGAGGCCATAGAGGATGCAGGTGCAAAGTGGGGTGGTTTGGCGCCAAGTGTCTGTGTTGGGGGCTTGAGGAATGGCTGCCTTGGGGAGCTCTGTTTTCAGGCAGGCTGTCAGATTTGCTAATGGATTGGATGTCAGGTACAAGAGTCAGCATGACCCCAGGGTTTTCAGCCTGAGCAACTGGTCAAGTGACATACGCACGATGGAATGGATATTCGACACATCCATGAGGAATCCACTGAATGGTGATGAGACAACTAGTTGTCTGCATGTAAAAGTAAATTAGATTCGTACCTCATACTACACAAAAGATTAAGTTCCCTATGTGTTTAAAACCTAAAAGAAAAAAAGCAAAACTTTCACACTTTTAAAAGAAAAACAGGAAAAAATAGCATGGCCTTATTTAGGAAAAGTTTCCTTAAAACAAAATTTAAAAGATTGAAAATAAACTTTATTATTTAAAACTGTTTTCCAGGTTTACTGCGGTATAATTTACACATGAAAATTATGTGTAGTTAAGGTGCAGAATGTGATGATTTGATATACATATACATTGTGAAATAAAGCTAATTAACCCACCCATCACCTCACGTAGTTACCATTTGTGTGTGTGTATATAATGAGAACACATGAGATCTATTCTCTTAGCAAATTTCACTATTATTAACTATACTCACCGTGCTGTACAGTAGACCTCCAGAAATTACTCATCTCATAGCAGGAAGTTCGGACCCTTTGACCCCGTTTACCTCACCCTCATCCTCTGGTAATCACCATTCTACCCTGTTTCTGTGAGTTCTACTTTTTCAGATTCCACAAGTAAGTGAGATCGTACAGTATTTGTCTCTCTGTGGCTGGCTTATTTCACTTTGCGTAATGTCCTCAAAGTTCTTCCATTTTGTTGCAAATGGCAGAATTACCTTCTTTTTTAAAAGTGGGTGAATAATATTCCATTGTATATATGTACCACATTTTCTTTATCCATTAATCAATTCGACAGACGCTTAGATAGTTTCCATGTCTTGGTAACTGCATGTTGCGGTAAACATGGGAGCACAGCTATGTCTTCAAAACTGTGATTTCATTTCCTTGGCTTTATACCCAGGAGCTGCTTCACGTGGTAGGTCTATTTTTAATTTTTTGAGGAACTTCCATACTGTTTTTCATAATGACTGTACCAATTTACATTCTCACCAAGAGTGCTCAAGGCTTCCCCTTTCCCCACGTCCTCACCAGTGCCTCTTGTCTGTTGTCGTCTTGATAATAGCCATCCTAACAGGTGAGAGGTGACAGTTTCATTGTGGTTTTGGATTTGAATTTCCTTCATGATTAGCGATGTTGAGCATCTTTTCATGTGTCTGTTGGGAATTTGTATGTCTTCTTTGGAAAAATGTCTATTCAGATCCTCTGCCCATTTTTTAATCAGATTTTTGTTGTTGTGGTTATTTAGTTGTAAGTGTTCTTAGATATTAACCTCTTATCAGATATAAGATTTGCAAATACTTTCTCCCTTTCTATACGTTGCTTTTTATTTTGTTGACTGTTTCCTTTGCTGTGCAATAGCTTTTTAGTTTGATATAAACCTACTTGTGTATTTTTGCTTTTGTTGCCTGTGCTTCTATCATATTCAAAAAAATCATTGCTAAGTCCTATATTTAGCTTTTTTCTAAGAGTTATAGCTTCCAGTTTTATGTTTATGTCTTTAATCCACTTTGAGCTGATTTTTATATATGATGGGTGATAAGGATCCAACTTCATTCTTCTGCCTGTGGCTGTCCAGTTTTCCCATCACGGTTTATTGAAGAGACTATCCTTTCCCCATTGTGTGTTCTTGGTGGCCTTGTCAAAGAGGAGTTGACCATAACGCATGGGTTTATTTCTGGGCTCTCTGTTCTGTTCCATTGGTCAGTGTGTCTGTTTTTATGTCAACACCATACTGTTTTGATTACTATGGCTCTGTAGCACAGTTTGAAATCAGGAAGTGTGATGCCTCCAGCTTTGTCCTTCTTTCTCAAGATTGCTGTGACTGTTTAGATCCAGGTGAATTTTGATTGTTTTTTCTATTTCTGTGAAAAATGCCATTGGATTCCATTGACTCTGCAGCTGTCTTTGGGTAGTATGGACATATCAACAGTATTAATCCTCCCAATCCATTAACACTAAATATCTTTCCATTTGTTTGTGTCTTCTTCAATTTCTTTCATCAATGTCTTTTTGTTTTCACTGTACAAATCTTTTACCTCCTTGGTTAAAGTTATTCCTAAGTATTTTATTCTTTTTGATGCTATTGTAAATTTTTTTTCTTAATTCATCTTTCATGTTCAAAACTTTAAAAATTTTCTCTGAAACAAAAACCTATAAACAAAGTAAGAAAACAAGCCACAGGGTAAGAGAGAGATTATTAATACACATGACTGACAAATAATTATATACAGGATGTACAAAGAACAACTCCAAATCAATTTGAAAAGGGCGAATCTGTAAAAATAGTCAAAAGGAATGAAAGGCAAAGGACAGAAGAGGAAAGTGAATGGTGAAGGCTACAAATGAAAAGATGCTCAAACTTGTCAGTAAACAAGGAAACACATTACAACAACCTGCGTTATCATTCTGTGCCCATCAGCTTAGTACACATTAAAGCATCTGACAACCCAGGAGTCCGTCAAGAGATGAAGAAGCAAGAAAAGCTCTGTATGCTACTGGAGAGTATCAATTCCTGCAGTCGCTGTGAAAAACAATTTGGAGAGAAGCAAATCTGCTTCTCAAATGCTTTATCAGGAGGCAGGTAGAGGTACTGTTTGCCCGTCTGTAAGAGCCAGCACTTGGAAGCTTTGGGGAGACACCATCCTCCTTGGGCTTCCTGTTACCCTGCATGCTTTACTGGCTGCGCCAAGACTGCAAAGCCCTGGCTGCCCTTTGCCCGGCCACTTTTCAGGGCTGTATTTGCCTGGAGGAACCTCAAAGGATGAGGCAACGTCTCACTCCAGGACAAAGAAGCAGCTTGCCTGCTGCTTTCTTTAAATCCGTAGGATCCACAAGCTCAGGGGTCCTCTCCTGCAACTCAACCCATACACATGCAGCTGTCATCTGGCCCTCCATGTCACCCTGTGGGCATGAGGCTGGGGAACCAGTGCAAATATGCTGGCACACTGGCTACTGCTTTGGCTGTGGACAATAAAGTCTTTCATCTCTGACCCGGGAATCTCACGGGGCAGCCTAACTTGTTAGCTGGTAAGAGCACTGAAATCTCAGACTCTTCACAGTTCTTGACAGATGCCACCTAAATATCCATCATCACCATGATTCAAGTGTACAATATGCATGAAGTAAAATGCTATACACTAGTTAAATTAAATGAATTATGCCAATTTGTCAATATTATGAAATAGCAAAAACAACACTGAATGAGAAAAAGCTTGTTACAGAGTGACGTATGCACATAAAAATGCAATACTTTGCTGTACTGTTTATGGATGCATTCGTCTATAGTAATAGTATAGTAACATTCTGGGAGTGAGAAACATCAATTTCAGGACAGCGTGGGAAGCACAGACGGGTTTCTATGGTCTCTGTGTGTTTTATTTCTTAGTGAAAACTGACGCAAATATGGCAAAATGTTAGAATTTTATGAGTGGGCATATAGGTGTTCACCATGCCATTCTTTGTACTTCTCTGTATGTTTGAAATGTTCCATATTTTTCGATGGCATCAGTCTGTCTCAGACCCAGAGCACAGCCTCACATTTTCTTTCAAATATGAATTTTGGTCCTCACAGTTGCCACGTTAATGCTTATAAACGTAAATGCATATTTTTGTGGTGGAAACTTCTCTCAGATTAAAGCATTTCCTAGAGCAGGAGCCTAGGAAAAACATCATTAATTAGCCCGACAGTGAGGAAATCAGAGACACTTCTGTTAAAAAACCAAAAACAGAAAACAAAAACCTCCATTAAAGTCCTAATGTGAAGGCACGAAAAGGGCCCATGCTGTTCCCTGTCCGCCGGCCTAATTACTCCATCTCTCCTCCTCCTGGGCCTTTGTCCTGGCCGCCTGCTCCTGACTGACTGAAGACGTACAAGGAACGAATGTGGACACAGGCTCTGTGTACACAGGCTTTGATTTGGGAGAAAAGATGAATCACTCTGAGCGGGTAATGTGATCTCTGCCCTTCTGCTGGTAAACAGTTGAAAGGCACTCAATATATCCTCTGCTTTTTAAAACCAGGGCAGCGAATAAAAGAGCCCGGAGGGGCTTGGGGGGCATTCATCACCTTCAGGGAAAGAGAATGTAAATAGGTTCAGATTTATTCTCTGCTCCTCCCATGGCCACAGCCGCCCTAGAAATACTCACCTTGTTTCGGTTAGAAGGCCAAGGGTCAGAGGTCAACAGGGCTGCTCCAGTTGGCTCTGTGTGGCTCTGCAAACAGCCCACACAATGAGATGCTGTTTAAAATCAGAATTCCTTTCACCCTGCGTAAGTTCCCAAAGCACCGGGGTCAACTGGCACATATCAGAGGGGTCCCACCTTTTGTCCTGCCTCTTGCTGCAGAGGACATCCGGTAAGTTGAGATCAGAAAAAGAAAGGCATTTGTCCAGGGTCTGCCCACTGCAAGGGGCAGACTGTCCAATGCAATGGTCGCTGGAGCTACCTCTCTGCAACAAGACTTGAGCAGGCCCGGTGAAAGATCATCAGCTGTCAGAGGAGAACACTTGGGAGAGCTCACTGGAGCGTGATATGCACACAGTGGAGGAGGCAAGAGCCGTGCCCAAGCCGTGGTCAACACCAAGATGAGGACGTGTCTGGTGGACCAGACTGCTCAGAATCCAGTGGTCGACAGCCTGGAGACTCAAGTCTGCAAGATGAGAAAACCGCACACAGGGGAGGTCCAGTCACAAAGGCTGGGCTGTGAGAGAGGAAGTGTCCTCTGTGGTTGTGAAGTCACTGCGACATCTCTCGCCACCTGCCCACCCAAGGGCCCGGCCCAGCTGTCCCGCACACTCGGGTCTGGGCCTGAGAGGAGAGACTCACCTTCAGCTCTGACTGTGAACAGAATCTAGCTCAAGGGCTGCGGGCAGTGGCAGTGTCTGGGGACAGTGATGTCCAGCAGAATGAAGTGCCAGCTGATTCAGTAAAGGAGGCCAGATAGGGAGAGAAAAACCTGATGAGAGCACTCTTGGTAGCTGATGCTCAAGCTCCTGGAGAACTTCCAGAAATAAGTCAGAGTGGAGGGGACTTTGAAATTGGCCTTCTGTAATAGCAGGTTGAAGCAAAGGCTAGCTAAATAAATAAATATGGTGTATGAATCTATGTCAATATGCATTACTCCTTAGGAGACAATCAAAGGCAAGTCTTTCTTGCATCAAATGGTATTTTTAGACTTTAATTTTAAGATTTTTTCTTAAGATTTCTCAATTTTATGATTCTCACTGTGTATTGCTGACTTGGTTTGCTGGGCTGTATGACAAAGTGCCACGACAGAGCTGTATAGTCTCACAGTTCTGAGGCTGGAAGGCCAAGATCAAGGTGTTGACAGGCTGATTCCGTCTGAGGGCTGTGAAGGAGCTGTTCCCCTCTCTCCTTGGTTTGTAGATGGCTGTCTTCTCCCCGTATCTTCACATTCTCTTCTCTCCGTGTGTCTGTGTCCTAATTTCCCCTTTGTATGTGGACACGGTCACACAGCATTAGGGGCCCATCCTGCTCCACTGTGACTTCATCTAAACTTAATTACGTCTGCAAAAACCGTGTTTCCAAAACGGTCACGTTCTGAGGACCTGGGGACTAGGACTTCGATATGAATTTTAGAGGAACATAATCTAACCCACAATAGTTGCCAAATCACTTTTTAGAAAAATTAAGGCAATTAACACTCTCATCAACATGGTTTTAAGGTGTCATTTCATTGCAATCTCTCTATCCAGGGTGTGCTATCTTTAAAAAAAAATGTGCCTACTGATGGGTTTTAAAAACTGATAATTATTCTTGAGTAAATCGACCATCTATGAATTGGCTATTTGAGTCCTTTCTCAAAACATAAGAGTATTTCTCCCCTCATACTGGCTAGAATTGTAAGAAAGGCCAGGAAGGACAATAACCAATACAAGAAGTTCAGTCAGTGGATGAACTGGTCCCAACAGAATTACTGGGTCCTTTTCTACCTCGACATAAGCATCCTTCTAGAAGTTACCATGAGTGTGGTAGAAATGACATGCAGTTTAAAGTCAGAAGTACAGGATTCACGTCCCAGCTCTGGCACTTTCTAAATGCATTATTTTTCCAACCCCATGGGGCCTTTGTTATCTCACAGGCAAATGGAAACAGTATCATCCTCCTCTCTGGGCTTTGAGGATTAAGTGGGATGTTAACCATGTCACATTCTGTGGGGTGTTGAAAGTTCTCAGTAATGTCCATGGGCCCCAAAGCCACTCTGCAAGGACCAGATTCTGCTTGTGAAGTGAACAAGCCACATGTCACTAAGGGAACCAGATGACCATGAACACCAGGCTTATTTATACGGATTAGCGGGTTTCTGCATGGAAGGAGAGGCCTTCATCCTGTCATTACTTGTTCCATGTGTCAGAATTGAATCACATGGGGGCATTCATGGACCTAAAATTCAATTACTTGTTGTATTTTTTATTCAACCATTTCCTCCTTTCCTTGGTAAATTTAATTTTTTCTCATTCTAATGAAGCTCACTGGAAAAATCAAATCATCCCTTTGTTTTAATAAGAGTAATCAACCTGTGATGGACGAGGCACAGGACGAAGATAGGATGGAGTTTGGTGGAAAGATCTTAAGGAAGCAGATGATCATGTCAGGGCTGGCTTTGCCTCCGTCCTTGGTGAAAGAGCTGGAGTTGTTTCCACACACCCCAAAAGCGGTACGGTCAGCTGTGGACACTGGTGGACCAAGAGGGCAAGCCTGTGAAAGAATACTAACTATCATACCATTTTCTCAAAAACAAAAGTCAACTTTAACTCAATCACAACCTTCTGTGTGTCTATTCCCTCAGAAATCAAGGGTAAAACTATTTATAGATCAATATATTCTATGATCAATTTATTCTCATAAAACAGATCATTTCAAATCAGCCCCATTTACAATTTGGGAGTGTCTCATCCTTTTCCAGATGAAGTCTGAATTCATCATGCACTTCCACCCCTCTGTATCCGGGTCTTGGTCACGCCCACGGACGTGCCAGGCCCAGTCCCTCCTCCCAGCTTCTATGGGGCTCCACACACGCAGTGGTGCTGTGTGATGGATCCTCCTGCTTCCCCAGCCACCTGCACCCCTGGGCATGGTACAGTGGTGGGCATTGACTCTGGCTGCTGCCAAGTATCTGACCAAAGAAGGCGCTTCCTCCTCTGTTGGTCAGTTGTCTGCACACTGAAGTTTCTGAGGTCTTGCCACCCCCTAGATCACAGCCCAGGGATCAGGAGCCAGGGGCTGGTCCCTCAGGAGACACGCCTCTGTCTCTCTCTCGCTCTCTCTCTCTCTCACACACACACACACACACACATGCCCACAACCTTTGGGCAGAGTTATGAAGAAAAAAGAGGAGTATATCCCTTTGCGTCCATGGGTTATGGAAAGAAGAGACAGATGTGAGGGCTGTGTGTACGTGTGCCCATTTTTCTCATATCTTAATTCTCTGGGTGATATGCTTTGAGAAATCAACACTGGGGCTCAGGAGTGTTGTTATTGTTGTCGTCTTTGCTTTCCAACTAGCATATCCTTTCTCAGAGGCAAGGGAGATCCAACTATTTGCTTGAACGAAGGAGAGGGAAAGAGGCACAAGGAAGGGAAATGGCAGGGAGCAAAAAGAACCTGATCCATTTCTGAAAAAAATATGAAACACTATCTCCCCACACCGTGCAATGACTGCCCTCCAACAGCAATTTACATTGGCATGAGAACGACCATGATTTATCTCCTTAATCAATATGTTAGCTGGCCAAGGGCGATCCGGTCCTCCACAAATGAACTCCTTTGATAAGGTGCAGGGGAGAAGGGAGAAAGCCTGGTTGGGAGAGAAAAGGCTTCATTCGGGCAGACAGAGCACCACTGGGCCTGGGGGCTGGAGGAGGACGTGTTGTGGAGAAAGAGAATATTTCACAAACACGGTCTATGTTCCAGGCACTTTTAGATATTTAATAGAACTTCTCGGTTTTCCTAATGCCTGTAGAATACATGATATTTTCTCCATTTTATGGAGGAAGAAACTAAGGTTTGAAAAGCTGGATAATTTTCCTCACAATGTTCCTTATTCTTGAGTTTCTTCTTACAGTGAATGGCGCAATCATCCACCCAACAGTTCAATCCAGAAACCTGGATTCCTCCTAGATTCCCCAATTCCTTCAGCTCGCCTTCTCCATCCAGTCATTCAATCAAGGAATCAGCCCCCTTGAGGTGACCTCTGGAACTGTCACACTGCTTCTCTGCCATTTATCACCATCTTGTTGCAGCCACCTCATTCTCCGCCTGGATTTTTACAGCAGCATCCTCGTGGTTTCCGCCCAGTGAGCTCTTCAGGCCAGCCGGGAAGATCTTTGGGATCCCTGTTGATGACGTGGCACACCTGCTGTCAGTTTTGCTTTCAGAGATCCCCTTCAGCTCCCTTCTTCAGAAGAAGCACGACGGTTTTATCTCTAGAATATGAGGACAGCACGAGGCACAAGTCTGAAATCTCCATTTGCTCACCATCAAAATGAAGCATGTTTTCTCATATGTGGAAGTTAGACATGTAGACAAAGAGGACAGATTAGTGGTTACCAGGGGAAAGGTGGGGTGGGGGGTGGGCACAAAGGGTGAAGGGGTGCACCTGCAACACGACTGACAAACAATAATGTACAACTGAAATTTCACAAGGTTGTAAACGATCATAATCTTAATAAAAAGTAAAAAAAAAAACCATGAAGCGTGTTTTCCTGAAATCTAAAATAATTTAAAGTTTATGACACCAGGATGGTTTTCACCCAAACATAAATCCTTAGCAACTAAGAACATTTTGCTGGGTTTTTTTTTTTTTTGTCTATTTTATTTAGCCTGGAACTTGGAAGACACATGCATAGTGATCCATTGACAAGAATTAAAGTAAGTTTCAATCCTGTTTTAACCTTCCACCTGGTCATCCCAAAACTATGTCAAATATCTTCTTGTAATGCATTTTCTGAGCCACAACCCAGGGCAGAGACTGAAGCCACCGGGAGGGCAGAGTGTGGATGAATTATGGCGTCAGCCTCCCAGGTCACATCTGGTTTTCATTCCATTTGCCCTGAATGGTGCTGTCTGTGTTCTTCAGACACTCTGCGCCTAGAAGTTAGCAGTCACCCAGGAAGGAGCAAACGCTAACATTTTCCTCCCTGGTTGGTGTTCTTAGTACATAACCAGAGGCAGGACATTGACCTTTATTTTTGGGAAGGATGTGAGAAACAGAGAGCTTTCATTAAGCAGAAAATGTTGACTGTTTCATGCTTCTATCGGATGTGACTTTTGTTCGACTCTTGCCTGCTCTCTGTTCCCTCTCATATTTTACGACTTCTCCCACTCCATCTTGTTTAAGGAGCATTTTGCCATGCACCATGCACCATCCTGGTGTTTGCAACCCTGTCTCACTTCCTTCTCCTTCGCAGCTTAGACACATACTGTTACCTCGTTACCTCCGTGAGGCCGCCGGGAGCCTGTGAGGGGTTCCACACCTTGCCCGGGGCCGTGGATGGTAGGTGGGGGAGCCAGGCTTGGAGCCCAGGATCTTAACGCGCTCCTTCCACTAAGCCATGCTGCTTTGAAGACCTAAGCCTGCCGAAGCTCCTAAATATTCTGACTTTCAGCACATCAAGAGCTGGGATGTATTTCTGAGATGAGATAGTTTAATTCCCTAATCTCCCTACGGGGAAACTAAAGTTCTAAAGGAGAGGCTGCCTCCAAGTTGAACAGACTTAGGCTTGGAATCAGAGGTCCTAATTTCAATGCCGATTTTGCCAGGTCTCAGTGGTTTGGGCAAATCTTGCAGTCGCCCTCAACACTAGGTGTTACTATATCATTCACGGAGTCGAATGAAATTATTCTACCCACAAGCAGGTCTTCAGGGTCTGCTCCTGGACATGACTCCTGTCCTGGTGGATCTCGACTAGGAAGGGAGGCAATCGGGAAGTAAATTTTAAAATATACCATTAAATTATGCCGAGCCTTGTAAAACTTCCGGCACATAGTTGATTTTCCATAAACGAGTTGACCTTGTTACTGGCTTACGGTTTGACTATTGAAAAACAAAATTATGAAATATTAAAATGTAGCGGCGACTGCTGGCTTAAAGGAGATTAAAGAGACAGGACAGTCAAATGCACTGTGAGATCCTGCATGGATCTTGGCTTTTAAAAACCTTTAAAAGACATTTTGTGGACAAAGAAAAACATTTGAATCAATATTAAATTTCTCAGGCATGATAATGGCTGTATGGCTGTACAGGAGACTATCTCTGGTGAGATATTTGCTGGTAAAGGTCATTATGTCTACTACTGTTTTACTTATTTCTTTTAAAAGGTGGACCTCTTTTATATTGGAAGGCAGGTTTTACTTATTTTTTGCGGAGGAAGATTCGCCCTGAGCTAACATCTGTTGCAAATCTTCCCCTTTTTGTATGTGAGCTGCCACAACAGTATGGCCACTGACAGTGGCATAGGTCCATGGCCGGGACCCGAACACAGGCCACGGGAGCAAAGCATGTCAAACTTAACCACTAGGCCACCAGGGCTGACCCATGTCTACCACTGTTTTAAATGGTTATGTACATACATAAATATATACACATATATAAAAGAGAGGGTGAGGGGGGAGGGGGGAGGTGAACCTACTTCCCCAGGAAACTCTAAAATGACAGGCACCCATCAACAAAACCTCGGGAAAATTTTAAATGGACCTTCCTTTTGATTCAGTAATTATACTTGTCAAAACACATCATAAAGAAATAATCATAGATCCAGTAGAACTTCTTTGCCATTGGGTAGAAATGAGTGAACTACATGAGGGGTGAGGACACCCCCAGATAGATACAGCATCCCCAAAACATGAATCTTGAGCAGCAGTACAAAGAGACTGAAAACGATTGGAGTTTCACTCCCAGAAAGGATGCAGAGCCGATGGGCCTCGCCCATCCAGCCCAGTATCACAGCCTCCTGCCAAAGTTGTTCTGTGAGCCCATTTCCCTGGAGGTGGCCAGGGTGGGCTACCATCACAGCCAAACAAATACAACAGATACAACAAAGAAACGCACTATTCAGTTGTATTGGATAAACCTTCTCACCCCTTTCAACAGTTCCATTACCCAGCATTCTAAGTATAGGCTCATCTGAGTTTTACTAAGCAATTAAACCAAAGTATCCCTATATATGTTGATCTAAAGCCACCATCCTGTCACTGTCTCAAAGTTACATAGTAATGGCCAGCAACATCCCTGATGCGTCTCCAGCCACTGCTCCTAGTGATAAAACCAAAGGATAAAAGGATACTCATCCCCACACCCAAGGATAAAAATGCTCATCCAGATTTGCCCTACCCAAGGCACAGCCCTATCTCCAGAATACCTCCTGGACCACCAACTCTGAGTAATGCCTCTCCCGTGGTCTACTTCCCCACCAAAGCCAGGAATGATGCCACATGTGTTTAATGGTCTCCTACAGTCTAATGTTAGGTCCACCAGCCAGCAACGTTTCCTGCCATTACCCCTGGTTCCCAGCGCCCGAACACAGCATACATAAATAGTTATTAAATAAATGAACAAACGAATGCGTAGCACCTGCAAAGAAAGAACAAAACTAGTGACATAATTCTAAAAATGTTATAACCCATGACCTTTAAGGATAATAGTAGAATATTATGGACAACTGCTGACAAACTCGATAACTCAGATGGACCAATTTCTTGAAACACACAATCCACAAATCTCATTTAAAAAAGAGATAGATAACACAATATCTATTAAAGAATTTCATCATAATTAATACCCTTCCAAAACAGAAAGCATCAGGCCCAGATGGTTTCACTGGTGAATTCTACCAGACATTTAAGGAAGAAATTATACCAATTCTCTACAATCTGCTCCAGAAAATAGAAGCCGAGATAATGCTTCCTAACACATCCAGTGAGGCCAACATTATCCTAATAACAAAACCAGACAAAGACATTACAAGAAAGGAAAACTACAGACCAATATCTCTCATAAACATAGATGTGAAAATCCTCAACAAGATATTAACAAATCCAATCCAACAACATATTAAAAGAATTATACACCACGACCAAGTGGGATTTATTCTAGATAGGCAAGGCTGGTTCAACATTCAAACATCAGTTAATACAATCCATTACATCAATAGGCTAAAGAAAAAAATCAGTCTGCTGCTTAAAAATAAAGATTGTGAAAGAAGGCTGTTTCTAAGGAATTTATTCTTCCCCCTAAGAAAACTGGTTCATTATAATTCCCCTGTACATACAAGATTTAATATCCTACAAGCTAGATCAAATATACAAACTATCTGTTGCCCAGAGGAGCCCTCCTGGTCATGGGCTGCTGGCAGAGATGCCTCTGATGGTTCAGGCCCCATGGGCCCACTGGGCATCTTCCCATGCCTCCCTTGCTGTTCTCCACCTGGTCCAGTCTTCACCCATCCTCTTCCTCTTCCAACCATCCCCTCTCGGGGATTGACACCGGGACGTTATCTTTGACTTCTCAGGTCTCATCTAAAATAGCCTAGGGATTTACTTTCCTTGTTAGCTCTTGACCTCACTCCCTGATCAGGGTCTTTATTTCCAATACCACAATTAGAACATCACAGTCTTTCTTCTGGATCCTCCTATCTTGTCTCCCTTGCTCAGGTATTTCCACTCTCCAATCCATTTTCCAGTCAAAGCTCAGAGTTAATTTTCAGGAATGAAAATCTGACTGTTCAAAGTCTGCTTGAAGCCCTCTACCTGCAGGACCTGGCTTTGCTCTCTTTCTTCTTTATTTCCCTGGATCCAGCCATACTAATCTACTGGTGACTCGCCAGCGTCATACTCTCTCCCCACAAGGTGCACCGAGCACCTACCATGCGTGTGGTCTGGTGCTAGCAGCCGGGGTGCAGCATGAGCAAAGCAGAGCTCCTACCTTCTCAGGGCAGACACTCCAGGAGGGACAGTCAAACAGCAGACACATAGCAAACAACAGGATGTTTCAGAAACGTGTGAGTTTTGTGAAGATAAAATGGATAATATGATGGAGAGTTCCTGAAGGGTAGCCATAATATCAGGATGAGGAAACACTCAAGAGAAAACTGAGCGATGAGAAGGCAGCTGCGCAGAGATCTTGGGGACAGGAGAAGGAAGGATAAGAGGGAGGAGAGCTACTGAGGCCAGAACAGGCAGGTCCCTAGATGGAGACGATCTCAGCCCACGAGGGTGGAAGCCGTGGTTTGATTCAGGATACGCTTTGGAAATGGAACTCACAGGATGAATTAGATACGCATGTGAAGGGAAGACAGAAGCCCATGTGATCCTAAGATTATGGCACGTTGGGGAAGGCTGGACAGGAAAAACTGAGAGTTCTCTGCCACAGTTGTCATCCTATTCCACGTTGAAGCAGAGATTCAGAGAGGCGATTGGGTAATTGTGTATTTGAAGACAGAGTTCTTGTTGAGATGACCTAGAGGTGAGAAAGAGAGTAGAAATGGGAGGTGAGGAGGTGGAAAGCAAGTACAGACAACTGTGTGAGAAGTCTGGCTCGCTCCTTCCACCTTTCAAAAATCAGCTCAGAAACCTTCACCTGGAAAGCCACGCCTGACCACCCAGGGCTGGACAAGGTGCCGTCCTGCCTGCTCCCAAAGCCCTTCCTCCACTCAGTGGTGAAGACTCACTGGCCTGCCCACCTCCCGCCGCCTGGAGGCCCCTGGGGGCGGTCTTGACGTCGGCTGTGGCTTCAGCACCCCGTACTTGTCAGGCACCTGTCAACCATCAATCAACATCTATCTTTCAAATCAGACAAAAGACTACAAAATATGTAAAGAACTCTCAAAACTCAACAGTAAAAAAAAGAAACAACCCAATTAAAGATTAGTGGAAAGACCTGAACACTTCACCAAAGAGAACAGACAGTTGGCAAATGAGCATGAGAAAGATGCTCAAAGTAATTAGCCATTAGAGAATTGCAAATTAAAAGCATGAGGGCGTACTACTACCTACGTATTGGAATGGCTGTGATAATACTGACGATACCAGTGCTGGTGAGGACGCGGAATCACAGGTCTCTCCATGTTGGTAGTGGGAACGCCAAATGGGAAAGCCACTCCGCAAAACAGTTGGGCGCATTCTGATAAAGTTAAACACACTCTTACCACGTGCTCTAGCAATCCCACTACTGGGTATTTACCAGAAAGAAGTGAAAACTTACGTTTATTCAAAAGCCCGTAGACAAATATTTGTAACTGCTTTATTCATAATCACCAAAAACTGGAAACAAGCTCTTCAATAGTTGAATGGATGGTGCATCTGTAGAACTGGGAAACTATCAACAGCAAAAGACATGGACTATTGATCATGCAGCAGGAAGAATCTCAAAGACATTATGCAAAGTCAAGGAAGCCCGTTCCAACAGGTGTGATTCCACTTATATGACATTTTGGATGAGACAAAATTATAGTGACAGAACAGACCAACATTGCCAAGGGTTGGGTAGAGGATGGGGTGACAATAAAGGGGTAGTGTAAGGGAGTTTGGGGGATGATGGGATGGCTCTGTATCCTGATTGTCATGATGGTGACATAAATCTATACACGTATAAAATTCATAGAATTACACACAAAAAAGTCAATATTATTGTGTGTTAATTTAAGATATGTCATTTAAAAATCACCATTTGCTGCACAGATGAATCTCTGAATTTATCTGCAATCAGACCAGCTTCCAGCATTTCTTAGTCATTCTGTTTCATTCTAATCAAAATGAGCGAATCTGTTGGGCTAGAAAGGAGAAATTTCCCCCAGGACACTTTAGGGTCTGATTGCTACAGCATCAATGTCTTCCTCTGACGTTAAAACTATAAGATGGGGGGCTGGCCTCGTGGCCGAGTGGTTAAATTCGCGCGCTCCGCTGCAGGCGGCCCAGTGTTTCGTTAGTTCGAATCCTGGGCGTGGACATGGCACTGCTCATCAGACCACGCTGAGGCAGCGTCCCACATGCCACAACTAGAAGGACCCACAACGAAGAATATACAACTATGTACCGGGGGGCTTTGGGGAGAAAAAGGAAAAAAATAAAATCTTCAAAAAAAAAAAAAACTATAAGATGGTTTCATGTGTTGATGGGTCCAGAAATGCAGGATCTTCTCAGGTACATGAGCATCTACTGGATGCAGGTTTGTCTCTTCTGCTGGAAGACCTGAGGGACCGGAACATCATGGTAACTGAAGAAGGCAGAGCTGGATCGAATCCCCTCTAGGCACATCTCTGGTTCTGATATGGTGGCCAGAGCACTCCAGTTCCCTGAGACTCGGCTTCTCTGTCTACGCAATGGATCAAACGATTCCTACCTTGCGTGGTGGTTGTATGTGGCCTGCATACAAAGTGTGGCACGGCACATCCCATAACCACACGTCTCTCGTCAACCCTTCCGTCAGCTCCCCGACAAGAGTGGACAGGCCTCTCCTCCATTCGACTTGCCCGCGGAGGCTGCCCTTGCCATCGCTGTAACCTGATTCTGTCTGTAGGAAAAGGCCAAGTCAGGGCCGGTGCGCTTCATTTGGGTTTGATTAACGAGGCTGCGGAGGGTCTTCGGGGCGCAGCCGCCCTGGTGCACGCTTCTTTCCAGCACCAGATACGCCAATTATCTGTGTTTTCCTTGGGGGAAGAAGGAGGAAGTGGGCAGTTAGGAAAAACAGAGACTCACTTATTCTAATAAATTGTAGTGAAAAGTAAAATAAACATGACCCTGCTCATAAAGGGTGAATCTGATCCAGAGGGAGCCCCAGGAAAGAGAAGACAGCAAAGAAATAAGACCAAGACACTTCTCCTTGGTTCAGCCAGGGGTGCGTGCAGCAGCATTAACCACATTTGTAGGGGCGCACAGGCTGCTGTGGAACAATAACATTGGCATTCAGGCCAGGGAAATGCCACAGAGGCTGGATATTTTTGTTACACAAAGAGCTCATACGAGTTGTGAAAATCAACTCCCTATAGGCAAGTGAGCGACAGACTAATTCACAACAGAAGAAAAGGAATCTGGGAACACACACATTGGGGAAATGTTCGCCCTACTGGCAATCAAAGAAATGAAAATGAAAATAAGGAGATGCCTTTCATTGCCTTTCCAATTATCACAAACTTTTAAAATACTATAATACCTCATGCTGGTAAAGTCAAGGAACTTCACGTGATGCTGGCAGACGGATAAATTGTACAACTATTTTCAAAAGCAGTTTGGCAATAGGCATTCAGAACCATAAAATATATCCATACATTTCAACCTGATGTTTATATCATTTAACCAATGATCCATGTCAGTAAATCTGACCAAAAGAAAAACACTTAGTGTATAAAAAAATGACCGAAAGAAACAACTCTAAATATACCGCCAAAAATCTATGTACAAAGTTATTCACTTTGGAATGTTTGTTTGGAAATATGTTTGTATGTTTGGAAATAACCTAAATATCCCTGAACTGTTTTGCATACATTTAAAAAAGGGTTGCAAAGAGTTTTAAATACATCATGGAAATATTTATGATATGATGTTGGATTATAAAGCAGGTCATAAGTTGCTTATATAGCACAGCTTTGATTATACAAACAAGCCTTTACATAGACACAGATTGGAAGAAAATAGAACAGAAAACAATAGTGGTCATATTTTGATACTTGGACATATTTAATTTTTCAGTTCTAACTTGACCTTTCTGATTTTTTTTAATGAAAATGTATTTTTAATGGAAAAAGCAAACAAAGGCTTAAAGATGAGCTCAGATCTTCCTAATGACCCACTGCTCATCTATCATTCGGGAAAGGATCTTAATCTTTCTTGAGCTATTTACGTTGTCAACCCACGTGACCTCGGACTAAGGAGTTCCTTACGTTTGTCACTGCTGTGCAGAGGATTACTTCCTTTCCTTCCGGGGCCGCCTTTAAGAGCCTGAGCATGCCTCTGGATCACGTCGGTATTTCTGTGTTAGCTGAATCCACAGTATCCATGATCACAGGTCCTTGAAACTCCTCCAGACCCCAGCATTGCTGGTGGATTGTCAATCAAGGGGACCACTGCACAGGGCCGTTTGGCAACATCCAGGGAAACTGAGGATGCTCACGCCCTACAGCCAGCTGTTGTCTGCCGAGGAGTATTCCATGCAGCCCACCCGGGATGCAGCAGGTCTCTCGGTGCTGGCCTGGCACATTCACAGTGGAGAGGAACAAAGCTAAGAACCGAGACAGGGGCACTTGTCAGAGCAGCAGCCAGAGGAGGGGCCTAGGTCGGCCCCAGCTCAGGTAGGGGGCACAGGCACAGGAACGCCTCTCCGCTTGATTCTGGAGGGTGGAGGAGGAGGAACAATTGACCGCAGTCAGGAGAGGGGCTGTGGTTAGGGTCAGGGCAGGGCGTGGTGATGGCTCATGGCTCATCCTTTCTCAGTGGAAGAAGCTCATCCGCTGAGGCTGGGGGTGGTCAGTGGCAGGTGGGAGACCTGGAATTGGCCTAGGTGCTTGAAGAAGAAGAGAATTTTTCTTACCTGCATTAGAGACTTTGAAAGATATCTGAAAGGTAGCTCCATACAGATGAAAGGATGGCCTCAGAGCAGCCCAGGGGCCTTCCGGGGAGTGGGGGCATATGTTCATAGAACCCCAGACACAACCAGGCCAGGGAGCTGGAATAGGGAGATGGGGGCTGGGAAGCATCCTGGAAGCACTCGATGGTTTCCAAGGTGCTGCCGCGAGATGCCATGAGCCACCAGTGAGAGGTCAGAAGCTTTAACAGGTCTTGCAAAGAGCTACTTACATGGCTTGAATTTGATCCTAAAAGATTGTTAAAATTCATCCAAAATCTTTTCTGTAAGGAAGCTTGATTCTCCTGGAAAATTCCCTGGTGGAACACACCGTAGGGGCCATTCTGAAGGCACGTGATCAGGCAGACCCTGGGGAGAAGGCTGGAGAAGTGGAGGGTCAGACAGAAATCCTCACGTGAAAGTTCCCAGTGAGTTCTGAGACGTGGGACGCGCGGGGTCCCCAGGAGCCCTGCACCTACACCGTCATGTCCTGTCGATGGCAGGGCTCCCATCCGCACTCCTGTGTGACAGACAGACAGGTCTAGGTAGTTCCCCCAGAAAACAGCGCCCAAAGCAACAGATCCCAGATTCAAATACGTTTACTGCAAATCCACTGTCTTTCCGTGAAACAATACCACAGCTCACCCAGCAACAAACTGAGGTTAATTTGTTTTCATACGCACTTGAGAAAGAAGAGGTTATACAATGCCTTTTTCATTTAATAAAACAAAGACTTGGTCCCTTTGCCCTGGTGCCGCCACAAGTATTCATTGCAAGGAGAAGGTACCCTTTCCGGGAGGCTGGAGGACAGCAGAGGGGTAGGCACTCGAGTGCGTGCAGACACCCCTGGCCTGTCCTCCTTCCTGCTATTGTCCCACAACTTCACAGATAGATAGAACCGGGCTGATCAAACTGCATGGGCACAAAGCTGCGTGGACCGCACAGTCCGGAGGATGACACTCAGTTCTCCCCGCCGAGCGCAAGAAAAGAAGGCGCCCTCGCATCAGCAAGCATCTGACAATCAGGGGCAGGCCAGGGTCCAGCCCACCCTTGTTGGTGTCTCAGCCTCGGTGGTCTGATTCCTAAAGTTCAGATGATAATTGTTTCTACCTCCTGGAGTTTAAAAATAAATAGTACATTTCTAGCCTTGGTTGAAAAGCAAAAGCGTCACTTTGCTCTGAAAACACCTTGATTTTGCCACCTGCACTAACAACACTGGTGAACTTAACCAACATGTGGCGAGGGTCCTGTGTGGATTCTGCCCTGTGTCCAATGGTGAGGCACAGAATGCCATCTCTGTACTGTTTTGTCCAGAGATGCGCGAAGACCTGGCTGAAGGTGGCAGATGTCATCTAGGTTCCCCAAACCCCTACGGTCTGCTCTCGCTGGGCCTCACCACCAAAACCATCCTCTTCCTTCCTTTCTTTTTTTCTCTTGACTTTTGGCCCCAGTGTTTATTATATAAAATTGTTTTCAGCAATGGGATATAAGACAAAAATACAAACGAAATAAACAACACAAAAGTTTATTCCATAGAAACACTGAAAACATTCCACGGCTCAGAAAAACATATAAACATTGTCAGAAACACCCACTTGGTTCAAATTTTAGATTCCATTCATTTGATAATTGTTTTCTGAGCACCTTCTGTGTGTAAGGAGCTGCACTGTCGTAAATGCTGGGGGTACAGAAATGAGTAAAAGCAAGTCCCAACTCTCACAGAGTTTCCCTTCTAGTGGGACAGAGAGACAGCAGACAAAACACCACCTAATGTGTCGGGTAGTGAAGGGCTCCCGGGGGAGGGGGAGGCAGGGAAGCGTGCACGCTGCAAATTCTTGAGCAATGCAAGGCTGCTCTAAAGGTCATAGCTTGAGAAAAAGATACAAACTCTAAATTATACTTTTAAAACAAAAGGTTTTGTAGGTTGCAAATTTCTGCTCAGACTCTAAAGTTCATTGTTCTGAGCAGCACTTCTAATTTTCTCATTAGAACCTATGCGGATAAGTACCTTATGGCTGTCCTGATGGCATAAGGCCCCGTCACATGTGTGTGAGTTGTAGATACAAGTGTGCAGGATGTGTTTTCAGACCCTGGTCACCTTTTCCATGCATATATTTATCTATATTATATATTCATTTAACATTATTTCTGGCTGTAATGATACGAGTCTTTCCATAAACTCTTAGGCTCTATCTGCCCATGACCTTCTTGGGGCCCTAGGATATGGGCGTGCATATCTTCAAGTTTCAAGACCATCTGTGGTTTTCATTGAACAAGCATCTGAGCAGCAAACGGAAGCCCCCATTTCTGCCTTGTCTTCTAGACGCTCCATTCCGTTCTCCGTCGTGGTCTCCCTGTCACTTAGTCAGGATGTGCTTACACATAAGAGGATGAGTATATTTCCCGGAAAATAATTTATGAGGCCATACCATGTGTTGGGAGCACCATTCCTGTCCTTCCTGAGAGCCACTGGTGCCCATCCTTTCTGGTCCCTTCTCCTTGAGCTCTCGCTGGGATGTCATGATGCATCCTGTTTTCTTTCTGGAGACCTGGGTCTCCATTGCATTCCATGTCCCCAAACCAGCCCACCCTGCTCTCCCGCTTTGGTTACTTCTCTTTCTCCTCCATGCCATAGGACTGGCTTCCCCAGATATCAGCGACTGTGCTGCACAGACTGTCTGGACGCAGTTGTGGGGTGGGCAGTGGCTCCCGTGGGGGCAGCCTCTGCTGGGTACCCGCATTCGTGCAGGGCCTTTGGCCCACCCTCCTGTTGTCCAATCTTGCCTCTCCAGAGTTCGGATGCTTGATGGCCGTCCCTGACAGTGGGATGAGCTTGCTCCTTCCTGTTTCCTCTCCATGCTCGCTGCTGTGGAGCCGCCCCAGGGCCACAGGAAAGCAGGTGTCCACGGAGGGTCAGAGGGGGCAGCTTCAGAGCGGCCACGCCGTGTCTGGCCTTGCAGTTCCCAGCTCAGCCTCTTGAGGCCTATGCTTCCCATAACCAGGTTCTAGATCATTCCTTCTACTAAATCCCCTTGTTACTTAAGCTACTTTAAGTGTGTGTCTGTCCTTTGACACCAGAAATTTCCTCAGCAAGCCTCCTTTGGTTTCCTGAGTTCCTCTGACGGTGCCCGCACGTTAGCCTCTCCTCATCGAGGCTTCCAGCTCTTTAGGACGCAATGTTAACCAAAATCCATGGAAATTCCTGACTAAACCGTGATTAAAACATATTTTAAATAAAGCGTTTGCTCAGCCATGTTCTTACTGCGCCCACATAATAAATCTTGTAATCACAGGTCCCAGAGTCGGCGCCATGGGGAGTCTGGGACACCGTGATGCAGCATCCACAGCTGATCCACTCAGAGTGGCCCCTGGCCCTTCCTGTCCAGCAGCTTTGCTCCCTGTCAAACCACAGATGAGATTTAGAAGTAGACTAAAAAGTAAAATTAAATGAAACAAACCCCTCCTGGTTGACGTTCAGACACCCAAAGCACAAGCAATTTCCCAGAGTGATTGTCCATTGCACTAAGATGCCCGGTTCTTTCTTGACAGTGAAGAAAGAAAGTCAGACGGTCCTCAGGAGAACGGGAACAGAGAAAGAGCCAAGAGCAGAGAAGCAGCTCCAACAATCAGAACACCTCTCGCCCCGAACGGCTGAGGGTCAGAAGAGGGTCACAGTGAGAGCTGGGAGGGTCAGAGCCCGGCTGTGCCCGGAAAGACAGCCCCGGCACCGGCCCCTCTGCAGTCTGAGGTTCTCCGAGCCTTGGGGCCACCTCTTGTGGAGGAGGCATCTCCACACTGAAGGACTTCTTGTCCCTTTCTGCCGCCTGTGTCAGGAGGTTCGGGAGAATGTCACTCTTTTGTCCTGAGCTCCCTTCAGGCCTCATCTAGGGATATAAGAGACACTTTCAAGGCCTGGGTCCCATGGGACTTAAATGGCTGAGTCACTCATTTCTCCCAGAAATATTTAGTGTGGGTGCCTGTGCTTGGAAATGCTAGTGAACCAAACAGACAAGAACCCCAGTCCTTAAGGGGTTCCACGTGCAGTAGGGGAGACAGCAGGAATAACAATCATGGGAGGATGTCATGGATTGTCTTAGGAAGTGAGAATTCCTATGGAAAAAGGAAAACTTGGAGTGAAGGCCACCAGGAGCGGGGTGTGGGAGGCAAGGAAAGTTACAGTATTCGCTAAGGTGGGGACAGAGGCCTCTGAGACAGGGACACTTCAGAGACCCGACGGAGGTGGGACGGGGTGAGGCTGGTACTGTGGGGGCGTCTCAGTGCTAGGACAGTGCAAGCAGAGGCCTGAGGACCTGCAGAGATGGAAGGCCAGCAGGCAGGCCAAACTGGAAGTGGAGACTAGTGAGTGATGGGGCCTGGACAAGGGTGCTCAGAGGGGAGTTTCAGAGAGGGGCCTAGGGGCTCTCAGGTGGGGGCCTTGCATGGGGGTCTCAGAAGGAGGGTCTGGGGGCTGTGGATGGGGGTCTCAGATGGGAGCCTTGTATGGGGAGGTCTCAGAAGGAAGGTCTGGGGGCCTTAGATGGGGTCTCAGTTGGGGGGCTTTGGCTTTACTCAATGACCTAGGATGACTGCTCTGTCTGACATCGGCTTTAGAAGGAGCTCTGGAGGTGCTTGTTTGGGGTGGAGTAGGGCAGGGGCAGGAGACCCCTGAGGAGGCTGTTGAGATGACCGGGAAAGTGTGGCATGGGCCATCCTGGAAGGTAGTGTGGTCCCTACAGCCACCATGTGGCTCAGTCGTGATGGCACGTTGTGTAAAACAGAAATCAGGCTGACGTTTAGACGTTCAAAGTTCAACCCTCAGTGTGACTATTGCCCAGTTGTGGGTGTGTGGCTTGGCTGGTTTGGCCTGCAAAGCAGAGCCGCTTAGAAGAGCCAAAGACGTCACAGATGAGAAGAAACTGGGCGCTCGGCCCACATCTTTCTCACCAGATGAGGACAGTGAGAGGCGGGGAGACGAACTGGAGACGAACTGGTTTTTCCAAAGCCCTATCAGAGATTTGCAAACTTGGATTTTCGTACACATCACGTAGCGGTTTTGATAAGGTGAAGATTCAGATCCCGTCAGTCTGGGGTGGGCCTGAGACTGCGCATCTCCAGCAAGCTCCCCAGCAATGCTGAAGCTGCTGCCTGGGGCCCACACTCTGAAGCATGGTCTGGACTGGGTCAATGGGATAGAAAGTGTGGTTTACCTCTTAAAGCAGTGACCAGGGATTACGTGAGCTTCAGACACTGGTCCTGTGGGCATGGGGGATGCGGATCTTTGAGAGCAGGAGGGCAGACTCATGTGGGCTCCCATGAGGCCAGCATGGATGATGTTCACAGCTGCACCCTCAGCATCTCTCTCAGGGCCTGGAAACCAGGAGGAGCTGGGAACTGCCAGCAACTGAAGGAGGGAAACTGAGATGGCTCCAGAGGTGTCGTGTTTCCCAGGAGAAAGGAGACACCATGACCACCCTCTCTGCCCACAGTGACCTGAGCCCAGTCTGTCCTGCTGTCAAAAGATGATTGAGTCCAAGGGTGGTCCCTGCACCCCAAGCGTGCAAAGGGGAGTGGGGTGGAGCTCGAGACTGTGGTCCCCCTGCAGGGACGTCCACCAGCCTCGGGCCTGTCTGGAGACAGACACTCCTCCTGGAACCAGTGTGCTCCTCACTCCCACCCCCCATCCTCTCTCACACTCCTCGGAGCAGGACTCACGGTTGGCGTCCCCCACCCCCTGGGTCTGATAGCCCCTGCTGGGCACACATTATTTAAGTGGCTAACCTGGAGGAGTGAGGGAGAGCTCAGGAGAAATTGGGGGGAATCCTCTTGACACCTCTGTGGTCAGCAGAACAATGGCCCCAAAGATGTCCATGTCCTAACCCTGGAACTTGGGAATATGTGACCTCACTTACCTACAAAGGGGACTATGTGCTTTATCAGAAACAAATACGGATACAGATGGAGGCCATCAAATATAAAGGGCACAGGTAACCGAGATGCTGGTTGCCTTCACAGCATTTACTCGCTCTTCTTCCTTAGGAGCAGAATTACCGTGTTAAGTGGGAGCTCAAAGAGAGCAGCTGAAAACTGCATTTTGCAGCCTCCGTTACAGCTAGGGTGGCCTTGCCACTCAGTTCTGGCCACGAGATGTCAGTGGAATTTGCTAGGAGAGGTTTCTTGAATAGTTCCTTAGGACGTGGACAGAGCCCAGCCCAGGCCCCTTTGGTCTATTTCTCTTCCTCCTGCTTGCAGCCTGGAATAAGCATTTGAGAGCTGACCCTCCGGCAGCCATCTTGATCCTTGAGAAGCTGTAAACTGGGAGTCAGCCACTGAGGACAGAAAGCAGAGAGAGAGAAGGACCCAGGCCCTGAATGGTTTTGGAGTCACATAGCTCCTACCCTGCCCTCAGACTGATTTCATGAAAAAGAAAAAAATAAGCTCTTACCTTGTTTAAATTTTTTCTGGCCTCTGTTAAAAGCAGCCAATTGCCATCCTAATGGAGGTAGCACATACTGGAAATAACATTGTGTGAAAGTATCTAAATGGGGAAACACTCGAGGTAAGTCAAATGCAGTCCCTGCCCTTCTATCCTGAGGTTTGGGCCCCTGGCCACCTCTTTCGGCCGCAGCCTCCTTGTCTGTAGTTTGGGCTGTTGATGAGGTTGAGTGGGACCACAGTTGTAAAGCAACACTGGAAATAATCAGCTATTTATATCAGAAGTGGGATGATTAATTAATGCTATGCTATATTGGAAAAGATAGACCCTATACTAAGAATAGCAAAACATGACTAGAATGCACTAGAAATAACCTAGAATCTCACAGGGCGCAAATGATTTGCATGTGGATGGGCTGGCCTTGTCTCCATACACACACCGCCACCCAGCTCCACATTCCAACCGTGGTGGCTGGTGGGCGAGCTTCCTGACACAGCCAGGCTGGCTGCCAGGATCTGTGGCTGATTACCTTCTCTGCACCCTGCCCACCAGCCAGCCTGTGTCCTGGGCCCACAGGGGACGTGACAGGGAGCCAGGTCCAGTGGAAGGCACCAAGCGGATGTTTCTTTTGCCTCTAAATGTGCTGTGTACACAGACCCCCCATCACCATTCAGATGCCCAGAAGAAAGGTGACAGGTGACAAAGCTCCCTGTCTCCAGCCCAGATGTCCCTCCCTCATCTGTCATCATCATCTTCCATCATGTGACCACCTTCAGGAAGAGACTGACTGCATCTAGAGAGTTCCCTGGGTGAAACATCCACCAATGTGGCCATGGGCTCTGCTGGAGTTATGCAAGCGTTACGTGGTCCACCACTTGGTGACCGATTAGGGGTCACGCACCATGGCCCAGACACAAAGTACACTTTGGAATGGGGGCTACTTCCCTCCAGCGAGACAAAGTCAGTTTGTGGTGACCAGCCCACAGCCTCAGGTACTTTATGTGACCCCGGAACTGTAAGGTAGCTTTGCACCACACCATCAAATTAAATTCAGTTCTGCAAAGCAATGTCTCTACTGAACAGTAATTATCATAGTAATGAACTACTATTGGCTCTTTCTAGGTGCCAGGGACTGTGGTAATTATCTTACACCACGTTTTGGTTTAGAAAGAAGCTGCACAGTTTAGCTCATTCAACTTTACACAGAGATGCGGTCCCTGCTCCCGGGCGCTCAGAGTCTGGGAAGGACCCAGGCATGCAGCTTGCTTTGGCAGCAAACGGCACGACATCCAGTCATAAATGGATGAGCTGAACGTGGGTGCTGTGAGGGAGGGTGGGGCTGCCTCAGCTTGGGCGGATGGGGGACCCAGCCTTCCCTCCCCTGGACTTGGTCGTATGTTCACATCTCTGGTATGATTGATGCTATACAGTTAGTTCTTTAGGGATGAAAATTGGAGGTGGGGAGAAGAAAATGGAAGAATTGAAAGAACAATATCAGAGGAAAGGTGAGAGGGTTAAGTGGGATGGAGTTGCCATGTGCTTTGGGAACCACAGCGTGCAGGGGCGTCACAACCCCTCAGCAAGGCCTTGGGCTCCTGTGGTTGGCACTTGGTACCCACTCTCTGTGAGAAACAGCTCTGACCTGCCTTCCCGGCTGGAGGGGAGGGAGAAAGGCTATTCTCCTTTGAGGGGACGGATATCCAAGGAGGTGTAGGACACTGCCCGGCCTTGACCGACGCTGCATCTCTGTGCTTCTTTCTGCATTTGATTATTTTCCCACAAACTCCTCATTCACAGAAACTGGATTTCAGGATGAGCTGAGATCTTAAGCTTGCCTTGCCCGCCCAGCCCCTCTAGAAACTAGAGTTAATTTCTCAGTCCACATGGAAATGAGGTCTCAGGGTGTTTGTGGAAACGGCCTCCACAGAATTCTGGCACAGTGTACACAGACAGAACAAAGCCTACAGGGGCGGGTGCCAGGATCCAGGCCAGCAGTGAGGGATGGATCTTGTCCACCAACCCCAATATGTCAGGGAAGACAGTAGGTGAGAGGCAGGAGAGGGTTCCCACATTTCCAGTGGAGTGCATGGTCCCGGGTGCAAATCCCGCCCTCTACAGTGACAAGCTGTGAGAAGTGCTTAACCCTGTTGAGCTCTTTTTAATTTTATTGAGACATAATTGGCATAGAAAATTATACTAGTTTCAGATGTACAACGTGATGATTTGATGCTTGTGTACATTGTGAAATGATCACCACAATAGCTCTAGCTACCCTCTGTCACCGCGCATAGCTGTAGAATTGTTTGTTCGTATGATGAGAACTTTTCAGACCTACTCTCTTAGCAACTTTCGGATAAACAACACAGTGTTATTAACTATGGTCTCCACGCTGTACATTGCATCCCAGGACGTCTTATTTAATAACTGGAAGTTTGTACTTTTTGACCCTCTTCACTCATTTCTCCCACCCTCATCCTCCACCTCCAGGGCAACCACCAATCTGTTCTTTGCATCCATGAACTCGGTGTTTGTTTTTTAGATTCCACACGTAAGTGAGATCATATGTATTTGTCTTTCTCTGCCTGATTAATTCACTCAGGAAAATATCCTCAAGGTCCATCCATGTTGTCACAAATGGCAAGATTTCATTCTTTTTATGGCTGAGTAATAGTCCACTGTGCGTGTGTGTGTGTGTGTGTTTGTGTATCTCACATTTTCTTTATCCATTCACTCACTGAACTCTTATTTCCTCATCTCCCGCATGGGCTAACAAAGGAACCTACCTCAAAGGTAACCTTGGGGCATTCTCAGGCTCAGATTTTGGTTTGCTCACACAGATAGCCACAGCATTAGAACCCCCTCAGTCTAATGGCCTCCTTGTATAACTAATTTAAAGTCCCTTACTAAATGGTTTCCATTATCAATTAGCACCCATTTACAGAGATGCATTCCTAACATTTTGTCAGTTATGATACAGCAGAAAAATTAAAAATAGTTCAAATGTATCAAGTGCATATTTTTGTGACATACTAAACTGTGATATCTACACCATAAGTATAGGATTCTTACTAACTTTTATTTCTTATAAATTTATTTTCAAACATCACTATATCTTTCGGGGAGACATGATTTGACCCACAACAGCATCCCTCTGCACGGAGCAGTAGAGTACTCCCCAAGGAGCAGGGTGGGCACGTTAGCATCCACTCGGAAGCCCTCAGGTGTAACTTACTCAAGAGCAGAGGCTGGGAAGAGAGCTGACATCATGGGAGAAGGTCAGTTCCCATTTAGGGTGTGTCTCCTAAGAGCCAGAGCGGGTTGGCAGCCAACTACTCCTCATGTGAACATGAAATACCTTTGGCGGGGAGCCCCACTAGGTTTGTGGAAACTTCTGTGAGACCTTCTTGGAGTGGCCATCACTCAGAGGGCTGGTGGCCGGGACTCCAGGCTTTCCTTAAAAGCATCAGGGCCTGTTGGCCAAACAGAATAGGACCACCCATCACAGAGGCCAGAGAGATACGTCTAACATGTTGGGAAAGCTCCTTGGAGGGAACTGGGAGAAATCTCTGTGAATTGAGTAACGAGAGGCCACAACACAAGGGAAATGGAACAGATGCCAAAGGTATTGAAATGGAAACATGAGTAAAAAGTGGAGGAATTTTCTCATTTCATTGCTCCTGAAGAAGCAGCTGATACAGTGGGGCTGTGCACCTCACTGATTGCAGAGGGATAAGGCGGCAGGCAGTGTCGCACAGGTTTGGGAAGCAGGGGTGGGGGTGATGAAAGGACGTTTCAGAGTTGGGTAAACTCTTGATAAAACTTGCAGCAAGTATCTGCCTCCCATTTTGATATGATTCTCCTTAGAACACAAAGTACTCAATGCCTCTTGGTCCCATGATTTAGGAACTAGTTGTCGACTTTAGGTACAATAGAAAAGCCCTTCTCCTCATCCCACAACCATTATAAGAACCAGCTTCAAATCTGGTGTAATTCTGACCATCCTGCTGGTTACAAGTGAAGACTTTTAACTGGGAGTATTTCCGTTTTAAAAAGGAACGTGTTAAACCTCTCTCCCTGCAGGAAAATAAAAGAAGGAAATTGGCCTTGACTCTCTGAATTTACGGAAATTTACCAGAAAAAAATGAGTTGCAAAATAAGCGTGCACCCGCTGGGATGGCCATAATAATTATAGTAACAAAAGGACAATAACAAGCACTGGCAAGGATGTGGAGAGATTGGAACCCTTGTACACTGCTGGCAGAATTGGAAAGTGACACAGCTGCTGTGGAAACAGTCTGGTGGTTCCTCAAAAAGTTAGCCATAGACCTAGCATAGAGTTACCATATGACCTAGCAATACCACTCCTAGATGTACACCCAAGAGAATTGAAAATGTGTGTCCACGCAAAGACTTGTACATGAATGTTCAGCATTATTCATAATAGCCAAAAAGTGGAATCAACCCAAATTTGGATCAACCTGTAAATGAAAAACAAAATGTGGTACAGTCAGCCTTCTGGTATCCGTGGTTTCTGCATTTGCGGAGTCAACGAACCACGGATTGTGTATGACACTATGTTTACAATCCTCAGTTGGTTGAATCGCAGTTGCAGAACCCGTGGATACGAGATACCTACTAAGGGACTTGAGCATCTGTGGATTTTGGTATCTACGGTAGGAGGGGGTTGTCATGGAACCAATCCCCCAGAGATACTGAGGGGCGACTTTATATCCATATGATCAAATGCTATTCAGCCATAAAAAGGAATGAAGTGCTACTGCCTCTACGACCTTGAAAACATTATGCTAAGTGAATGAAGGGAGATACAAAAAGCCATATACTATATGATTCCATTTATAGGAAAAATCCAGAATAGGCAAATCCATAGAGACAGAAAGTAGATTAGTGGGTGCCAGGGTATGGGGAAAAAATGAAATGTGGACTCACTGTGAATGTGCATAAATTTTCGTTTTGGGGTGATGAAAGTATTCTGTAATTAGAGAGTGATGATGGTTGTACGACTTTATGAAAATACTAAAAACCACTGAATTGAATTGAATTTAACACATTAAATGGCGATGTTTATGGTACATGAATTATAGCTCAATAAAATAAATAAAAGTCAAGGGAAAATGAGTGTGCAGAAGTCCTATAGTTTATTGAAGAGGAATGATCATGTTCTCATCTATAGAAAAATAAGTACCTTCACCCCGGAGCTTCTTTGTGAATTGAAGCGGACACGGCTCAGGAGAAGAGTGGAGATGGTGCAATTCCAGATGTGAGCTGGGGGAAGCGCACATACACTGCTAGTGAAAATTGGCACAACCACTTGGGAAAAGTCTTGTATAGTATCCGCTAAATCTAAACATTACACATACCCAATGACCCAGAAATTTTGTTCCCAAGTAAAAGTCCAACAGAAATGAAAGCATGTGTACATCAAAAAACCTATAAAGAAATGCTTACAGTGGCTTTGTTTGTTATAACCAGAAACAAACAAAAAAAGAAAACCAGTGTACCCCAACAGCGGAATGGGTACATTGTGGTATATTCATACAATGGGACATCCTGCAGTGACAGTGAATGAATTGATGCTACATGCAATAACACAGATGTCTCACAGATGTGAGGTTGACCCAAAAAGCCCAGCCAAAGGTACATCTAATACATGATTCCCATTATAAAAAGTGTAAAGATAAGCAAAACTCATTGATGTTATTAGAAGCCAGCATAGTGGTTACCTTTGGGAAGAAGAGAGGAGGACAGAGGGTAAAAAGGAGGAGGAGTCATGAGAGGGCTCTAGGGTGCTGAATGATGACAGCCATACAGGTATATTTAGGGGCCAGGCCAGTGGTGCAGCAAAGTTCACACATTCTTCTTTGGCGGCCCAGGGTTCGCCAGTTCAGATCCTGGGTGCAGACCTACCCACTGCTTGTCAAGTCATGCTGTGGCAGGCATCCCACATATAAATAAAAGTAGAGGAAGATGGGCACAGATGTAGCTCAGGACCAGCCTTCCTCAGCAAAAAAGAGGAGGATTGGTGGCAGATGTTAGCTCAGGGCTAATCTTCCTCAAAAAAAAAATTTAATACAGGTATATTTATATGCAGTCTTGACAACTCTTCAAATGGTACACTCATGCCTGGTGTGCTTTTCTGTATGTTTATTAAAATTCCATTTTTAAACTAGAATTTAAACTCTAAAGCCAAGGAGCTTGATAATGAAATGCTTGGAATTACAGTAAAATTTTGTCAATCTGGAGTTATAATTTGAAAACAGCATAAAGTCCTATGCTGCCCACTTTCCCAAAATTCAAAAATTCCTTTTATAAAACCTTGTGTCTACCCCAACTTTGAGGACTAAAATATTCCTAGGATTATAAATAGTCTGCTTTTCATCGAAGCTACAACCACATGAACAGAATATTATGAGTCCTTTGTTTGGGCAGTCATTTTTAGTCCTAACATTTTTTAAAAGCATGAGCACATCTGGGTCTTCTAATCGTAAACAACGCCTTTATAACATGTTCTTTAAAAACCATTCTTCCGCAGGAAAGGAATTGGATCTCTTCATTGACTTTAACATTTGGAGAGAAGATGTTGAACTAGAAATTCTTGCTGTATCTTATATTTGACTTTGTTTTATGGCCTTGTAATATTCTTTACTGATTCTTGACTTCTCTTAGCGTTTAATTTTAATATGTTCACTTGTGTTAATTGTAGGTTTGTGTATGTGTATGTGTGTGTAAGCGCATATATGTGTGTTCATGTGTGTGTATGTGTGAGAGAGAGGGAAAGAGAGAGAGAGGATGTTTAGAAAGCAACAGAGAGAGTGAGAGATTAAGAGAAAGAATTGGAATGAGAGAGAGAATATATGCAGAGTACTTTGAAATCATTAGCTACAAAGGACTGCATTAACATCAGTTACTACGTTGGGGCAATTCAACACAATTTTTTAGTGTGACTGTTTGACTTTTAAATAGAAGGTCTGGCAGGATTTTATTTTTTTGTTTTTCACTACTTTCCCATGGGCATATGCTGTTTGCTTCACTCAGCACATGAGCACCTCCCACTTCCTACATTAGTCAAGGATTCCTGGGTCCTGTGTGAGGAGCTCTCCCATGTGCTCTCTGGGCAGGCTCGGATGGGCATCCAGGGCTTTTCTAAAAGGCTGGAAGAGAGGGACCATTGTTTTAGCTGGAGAATCAAAGTATTGCTTCTCTGATCACCATCCCTCCTAGAAATCCTTTCAGCTCAAATTCAGCTTAGAATCAATCAATCTTTCTTTTTTCACAGTAATTCCTCTTACACCCATGTTCCTCTTTTCTTTACTACTGCAGTTCAGCTTTTGAATATGATCTGATTAAATTTCAGTCTATTGATTTGAAGCAAGTGCACAGCTTCTTAAGAAATGCTTGGACTGAGTCCGTCATCCAGCACTCTGCTCTCTACTATCATGTTCATCTTTGTACCAAGTGTTCTTTGCACATTTTCCTTATAGCTCCATCCATTGACTAAAATATCAATACACACACACACACACGGGAAATTCTTCTGGAAAGATGGAGTAGACATGCTTTTCTCTATTTTTTCTGCTAAACACAACTAAAAGTCCTGGGCACTATATACAAAACAAAATAAGAAGACTCTGAGAGTGGAGAGAAGGCAAACCAGCTAGAAACCTCAGGACCTGAGTAACCACCCAGTGGTGAGTTCCCTGGGTTTCCTTCTTACTTCATATATTCCAGACTGGGGATTGGAGAAACCAACAGCCCAGAAATGCCAATAGGTACAGACAGAAAAAAAAAAAAAAAAGAGCTTATTCTCTATAGCCAAGGGACCTGGAATAAGGCAGATTAGCAAGACAGAAAAATAAAGACTTGAAAGCAGTCATCATGTAAATGCCTTCAATGAGCAATTATGAACACATGTGAAACAAATGAAAAAAAAATAGAAAGTCACATGGAAGAAAATAAAAGATGCAAAGACCAAATGAAAATTTTAGAACTGAAAAATATGACAAACAAAATTAAAAATTCAATGGATGGGCTTAAGAACAGAATGGAGAAGAAAGAATCAGTGAACTTGAAAATGGGACAATAGAAATTGCCCAATCTGAGGAACAGAGAAAATAGCCTCAGGGACCTGTGGGACTATAACAAAAGATCTAGCACTCGTGTCGTCAGAAATCCAGAAGGAGAGGGTAGGAGAAAGAGAGTGAGGTTGGAAGAGTATTTGAAGAAACAATGGCTGAAAATTTCCCACATTTGGCACAAAAAAAAAAACCCTGCCATAATCCTACAAATTCCAGAGGCTGAGTGAATCCCAAATAGAATATATCAAAGCAGTCCACACCAAGACACATAATCAAACCTCTAAAAACAAAAGACAAAGACAAAATCATGAAAGTAGCCCTTTACAGAGAGGGGAAAACAATTCAAATGACAGCAGATTTCTTATCACAAACTATGGAGACCAGAAGAAAGTGGCACAATATTTTTCAAGTGTTGAAAGAAATGTCAACACAGAATTCTACTTCCAGGGAATTACTATCCTTCAGAAATGAAGATGAAATAAAAATATTTTTAAATGATGGAAAGCTAAGAGACTTTGTTACCAACAGACCTACCCTAAAGGATTGGCTAAAGGAAGTTCTCTAAACAGAAAAGGAAACAACAAGAGGAAGAATATTGGAAGATCAAGAAGGAAAAAATAATAATGGAAAGAGTAAAAATATGGGTAAATACAAAAGACTGTCCTTTTTCTCTTGAGTTTTCTAGATTATGTGTGATGTTTAAAGCAAAAATTACAACAGCAGAGCTGGCCCGATGGAGCAGAGGTTAAGTTTGCATGTTCCGCTTCAGAGGCCTGGGATTCGCTGGTTCGGATCCTGGGTATGGACGTGGCACCATTGGAAGCCATGCTGTGGTAGGTGTCCCACATATAATGTGGAGGAAGATGGGTGCAGATGTTAGCTCAGGGCCAGTCTTCCTCCAAAAACAAAAAAAAATTACAACAGCAGCTGATGTGGTACTAAAAAAAAGTATGTATGTGGCCCACATTATATTTCTTTTGATCTGTGGTGCTCTGTATAATAAAGAAATTGTAACAACAATCAAAAAGTAATGGGACCAAAGAGAGGGTCCCAAGATCAAGATACATGTTTTTGGGTGTCTTTGGTCTATCAACCAGCAGTGGCTAGCAGACTCTTAGATGAGGTACAGTGTTCTCACCTCCCGGCCTGCATGTCTCCATTTTCCCCACAAAGACATCATAGGAGATGCTGTCAGGTGCTTTTATAGACTGCAGTTACATTATGCACAACATGTCCAGTTTCAACCTATCACTCAGAAAGGGGATTTTCAGATTCAGATAGACTCTAGATGGCAGTACCTAAGTCATCTTCTCCTTTATTATTCCCACAAAAGTAGTCCTGAGAAAACATCAATAGCTCAGGAAACTGAAATTTCCAACCAACAATCTATCAGAATAAAAGAGAATTTCCCCCTAACCAATGCATGCATAGAGTCTAAAAAACAGCAAGTCTAGAAGGGAGAAGGTGGGGAGGTCTCCACCCACCATTACTGCGTACCGTGCCCAGGACGCCTTGGCCACATGCGTGCAGAAGTCCTCGGAGGGTGCCTTGCACACGATGCAGGTTTAGATGCAGCTGCCATCTGATTTCCTCCCTGGCCTCTCCCTCTCAGCTCTCTTCCTCCCCCACTGCCTCAAAGAGTGAGTTTCCAGTGTATCTCATGGAGATTACCACCTAAGTAATGACCCATAGCCTCACAATAATTCCTCAATTGAAATAGCTTTTGAAAAATGTGTTTTCCACAATAAACTTTATAACTAAAGACATGTTTAGAAAGAAAGGCAAGCAGGCATAAAGAGAAATAGAGGGAAAAAGAAACAAAGAAAGTATTTTCACATTGGAGAGCCATTGGTTTGGATCATCTGTATCCCTGCATATTTGTCCCATTTTAAGACCTTTATGGCAAGTCAACCATATCCAGAAATGAGTCATTCATTGCACTAAGAAGAGAAAAACAAGTTCATTACAATGGCAATAAAAATCTGGTTTCTGTGCTTAATGTCAAACAACAGGTTGATGTTACTTGCTTGTTCTGAATATTGAGGAAATGTGAAATCTCCTAACGCTTTTGTAATAAGATTTCCTATTGCTCATCTATAACTAGTCCAGCAGAGCATTAATTTCCTCCTAATGGGACATTTAAGAATTTACCAGGTTATGGAGAGTTCAAAAACAGTCAGGCTTTCAATCAAGAATTCCTAATTCAAATCCTGTTCTCTATTGACTAACACACACTAATGGGGATCATTACATCCTTCCAAACCAGAACAGAACAGTGCAGAGTAATCGGCTTAGCCCTTCTCCATCCGGCCAGAATGCCTTCAATTGGCTCAGGGTTGCAGACACGCCTGACTGGATGTTAAATTGTGCAAGGAAGAGTAAGTCCCTGTTGGGAGCTCTGTGTTGGCTTTATGGGAGAGCTGCAGGGTTCTTCAGTAAAAATCAGAACCGGGAAGCAGTTCTGGTGCCAGTCAGTCTGGTTGGAAAGTACCAGCCTCCTCTTCACCAAGCTTCCTCCCATCCCCACCTTCTTCAGGTAGCCAGCTGGGTCCCTACCTCCCAACTAACATGCACAGAGGGGCTAACATCTGTTGGTCACCTGCTCTACGGGGCATGGTATTTACCTCCTTCATCTCATCTGATCGTTCCAACCAGCCTATGAAGTGGGTAAGAAAGCCTGTTTATGGGTGAGGAAACTGAGGCAGAGACACATAAAGGAACATGCCAGAAGACACCGGGTTTTGTCTGTCACCAACGCCCATCCATTTAACCAATGGGCGATATCATCTATGCTTTGACTCTTTCTTTTTATTTGACTCTTTTTTTGTTTGTTTTTTAAAGATTGGCACCTGGGCTAACAACTGTTGCCAATCTTTTTTTCTTTTTTTTTTCTCCTTTATCTCCCCCAACCCACCCTGTACACAGTTGTATATCTTAGTTGCAGGTCCTTCTAGTTGTGGGATGTGGGATGCAACCTCAACGTGGCCTGACGAGCGGTGCCATGTCTGCGCCCAGGATCCGAACCCTGGACCACTGCAGCGGAGCACGTGAACTTAACCACTCGGCCACGGAGCCGGCCCCTTATTTGACTCTTGATTATACCATCTCTCAACACTGCTGTTGATATAACGCCCATGTGAGTTTCAGCAACAATGCATTTGAAATACAAGCTTCCTGCCTCTGCTTTAATCCAAATTTGAAATTGAGACTGTTCAGAAGAAATGGACTTTCATGCAATTCTCCATGAATCCACACGTTATAGTGTTCAGAGCAGAACTTTTGATGACAATTGGACAGCAATGAGTTCCTGGCTCTATTCCTGGGTTCAGAGTGTTTTGCTGAGTGAGGGCAGATTCGTACGCAGATTCATCATCTAGGAGGGGTCGAGTCAACATCCCTGATAGAAATGGACACACTACAGAACAGAGAGCCTTTCCCTCTCTGCTCAGCAGGTCAAAGGGAGAACCCTTGGCACACGGGGACTCCTCATAATGGTTGCTGAATTAAGAAAAATGGTTCTGTGTCAGTTCAACATGCTGTGAGCTGTCAGGGTTCTCCAGAGAAACAGAACCAATAGGAGGCAGACATATACAGAGACAGATAGAGAGTGAGAGAAAGAGAAAAGAGATGGAGACATTTATTTTGAGAAATTGGCTCATGCAATATGAATGTGAAGGTTGGCAAGTCCAAAATCTGCAGGATAGGCCAGCAGTGTGGAGAGCCAGAGAAGAGCTGATGTTGAAGTTCAAGTCCAAAAGCTGTCTGGAGGCAGAATTCACCCTTGCTCAGGAAAGGTCTGTCTTTTCTCTTAAGTCCTTCAACTGATTTGATGAGGCCCACCCACCCTAGGGAGAGTAATCTGCTTTACCCAAAGTCTACTGGTGTAAATGCTAATCTCATCTAGAAAATACTTTCACAGCAACATCCAGAATCATGTTTGACCAAATATCTGGGTACCAGGCCCATAAAATTAACCACCACACTCTCCAATCAAATACAAATGTGTCCCCACAATGACACTGAGGTATCAGGTCCTAAGGGATTCAGGGCTTTGAGCTCCTTCAAGGGCAATTGTGTTCTTAAGGTCTCTCATTTTGTTCCTTCTTTCAGGTAGTTTGTGGTCATTCCCCAGAGGTGGGCAGGAAGGTGTGCCGCGCGCACTGGGCCTCACAGGGATTGTCCCGTTCCTGAGGGAGGGCAGCCGGGGCCTGTGAGCATCACTGAGGCTGTGAGCTTCCTGCCTGCCTGCGGGATCACCATCCCCACCCTTCCTTGTTCCCAGTGGGAATCTCAGAGCAGAATGTCCGGGTAACATCAGATTCTACGATCATATTCAGGGATTCCCCAGGGCCCTGAGAGGACCAGCAACCTCCGCCCATGGTTGTCCTGACCACCTGGATTGGCACCCAGACTCTCCCTTCTGGTGTTAACTCGTTTATTCTTGTACATTCCCAGTTTGCAGCCAGGCACTGCTGTTTAACTTTATTTCTGCAAATTCTAAAGTAAACACTGGGCAGACCCAGGACCTAAATCCCATTGCTTCCATTGGCTAACGCGTCCCTTTTGCCTGTCACTAGATCAAAGAGAAAGTAGAAAGGAAGGGTTTGGGCTTTTTTTTTTAACGTAGAAGAAACTTACTTGTGTCAAAGTTTCAAGTTACATGAAATTTAAGCTGTATTGAAAGAATCCTGATGACTTCATCTCTGAATGCTCTGAGTAGCACTCTTTAATAGGATTCCGTGGGGCCGCCCTGGATCGAGGGCCTGCAGGCTCTTTAAACAGATGGGCTCTGCTGGGTTTCAACACTGGACCTTACCAGTTGCACCGAGGTTTGAGGCGCTGTGTGCAGTGCGGATGCGTGTAGCTCGTTGTGAAGGGAGGCAGGTCATTTCTGATCATACCTGATCTTGTACTCCACCCCCCATGCTACTCCATCTGCTTCTGATCCTTTCCTCTCCCCTTCCATCCCCTCCCCTGACGCCCTGAGCAACATCATGCCACATGTCAAAGGGCCAACTCCCACATCGCACCTTCAGGAGCGCAGACTTCACCACCCCACTGCTCTGGGCTGACACAGGGTGTCCCTACGTCCTGCCAGTGCGGGTCCACCTTGTCGTAAAGGGATGAGAGTAAGCATCCTCTCACCACAGACAGCGGAGCCCTTGTGTGCAAGACTGAAGGGCCTTGAGTGTCTCCCTCATGCCTGGCCCGCGAGAGACACCAGTAAACACAGGAGAGTGGGTCCAGAAAGCAGGAGCAACTGACAGAAGGACAAGAGACCATCACCCTTGTAGGGGTCTGGCAATTTTCCAATAGCTTTTGCACCCACCAACCCATCTCCTGGATGGGTAACCCATCTCCTGGATGACACAGACAAGGCCACCTGGGCTTGACCAGGATTCACCGACCAGAAGCCAAGTGCGTGGGCTCCATGCACATGTGGAATCACAGAGTGCCTTACAGTCAGGATATCATCCTGTATCTGGGGCACAAAAAGAGATGACAGAAGTGAAGCCCAGAGCTTGGGAAGATGGACGTCCTGCCCACTCTCCTCCACGCTGCAGCCCCAGCTCCACGGCTGGGACTCCCCGTCCTTCTCAGCCCACACCAGGAAGTGCTTGCTGCAGCTATCCGGGCAGCCACATAGTGCTTCCCATTTCCATCGCAGGCTTGTCATCACCCTGCAATGGCACTGATTATTTATTTCAACTGAAACTCAAATTCTGTGTCACTCCTGTATTCCCAGCACAGAATTAATGAAAATTGGAGGAAATGAAAAATTAACTTTGGGGTTGGAAGGTTCTGGCCTGTTGAAATGTCCCCAGCCATTGAGCAGGAGAGCAGCAGTGCAGTGGGAGAGGGTTTGGAGACAGAACTTCGTGGTAAGAACAGACGGTGCAGGATGGGGTGGGCAGAGTTACGGAAAGAAACACACAGGAACCTATTTAATCATCTAATCTCATCTTGTCCAAATTCTGGGGTAAACATTATTATTGTCACTTCACAGCTGAGGAGAATGGGGCTTGGACAGGTCTCCTAAATTTCCCAGGACTCCGAATGTGGAAGGCGGGCTTGAGTTCTACCCAGCTCTGCCTGGCTCCTGAGCATCTCCTCTTCCCACCACACCAGCCTCCCGGGAGTGGGGCGTAGCACTCTTCTGAGTCCCCACAGAAAGTGTGCAGAAGAGAGGCCAGGAGGAGCGGGGAGCTGAGCAGAGAGGACAGGGAAGGAGACCGCAGTGAGGACAGACACATGCCCGGGGTGCTGTGTGCACAGGCGGCGAGAAGAGGCCACCAGAGACTCAGGGCGATCTCACCAAGAGCTGGAGGCACCTGGGGCAAGCTGAGCGGGGGAGCTCAGACCGAGGGCTCTAAGGAAAGGAGACCAGGGCAAGAGGGAAAGCATAGCCCCAACCGTGAGAGAAAATGTCCAAGGCGTGCAAGACATGGAACCGTTTCCACCATCCTGAGAGAAAATATAACAAAGGAAGAAGGCAGCTGAGCGTGTGGATTGTCTGATCCCAGGTCAAGAGTCAGCATAGCACAACACCTTGTCCTTGGTCCAGCACTGTGAGTTGCTCCCAAGCAGAAGCACAACTCCCTGTACATGGAGACCCTCTCAGGCAGGACCGCTGTGGCCAGGTCCCTTCCCAGGAAAGACTGACTGGAGCCCTGGAGACAGCGTGCCCCCCCAGCCCTTGTGAGAACGATGGGAACAAAGCCCTGCTGGGAAGGGGTGGGGGCCAGGAGACACCTGTGCTCAGGGAGCAGAAACACAGAGAGGCCATCCCTTCTCTTCTCTTGGATCCTCTCTCCTTGGAAGTTCCAGAAAATCCTATCTGTGTCTAAACAGGTCATCAGGGATGGGCTGGGACTGCGCCCCACTGAGCACCACCCTCCACCAGGCCTGGTCATTCATTCATTCCTTCATCCACCATCTCGGTCAATACCCAGAGCCTCTTTGTGCCAGCCTCAGGAATAGAACAGCCTCAGTGACATAGGAGTCAGTGCTGTGCATGTTCATGCTTGTCAAAGACATCTCCTCCTCACAGGCTCTCAGGAAGGTGGGTGCTAGGAATTCAAACTTCAAATTAGTAAAGGAATCTTTGCAAGGGTTGAGTGACTTGCCCACAGACACATAGTAGTGTGTACGCAGTGGTGTAGACATGGCTTCTCAACTGGAGGGAATTTTGCCCGCAAGGGGATGTTTGACAAGATCTGGAGTCATTTGGGGCTTCATAACTGAGTGTTGCTATGAGCACCTATGGGTAGAGGCCAGAGATGCTGATGATCCTCCCACAATGCACAGGACAGTCTCCCCAGCAAAGACTTATTCGGCCGCAGGTGTCAGCAGAGCCAAGGTGGAGACTGGACTGGCCCTCCCCCACATCCCGCTCTCCTCTCCAGCATTCAGGACACTCTGTACCTCCGGACCCCTGCAATCAGATGGGACATGTGGCTCCTTCTGGATCCTGAGCTGAGAGAAGAAGCGCGTGCATCATTTCTGGACAGGAGCATCCACGTAGGGTGGAAGATCTCCATGTGCTTCCCCGCCTTGTAGTGAGAGCAAAGGCCACCTTCCATGGAGATGGCTGAGCCAGGACACAGGAGCAGCCTGCAGGACTGGGTCCCTGCATGGGAACAGCTGCCCTGTGAAGTCACAGGCCCACACAAGATTTTGCATTCATGAAAGATAAACTGTTTCTGTGTAAAGCCACTGTGATTTGGGAGACGTTTGTTACCACAGCAGAGCCCAGCCTAGCCTAACTAATACCCATGCTGGTGAAGACTGGAGTAAAGATTCAAGGCCAGGCTGTAAGCCTCAGCTTCCTTATCTGCCACAGAGAGGCTGTGAGGACTCAGTGAGGTCACACAGGTGGAGAACTCGGCATGGCGCCTAATCCAGGGGAAGACAAACATGTGTTGGCAGCTATTTCTCCAAAGCCCCAGCTCTGAGCACTCTGACTCCAGGTGGCCCCTGGCAATGCCCACAGGCCATCGCCCTGGCCAACATTACCATCTGTGCATGTGGAGGAAGATAGAGAGAGCTCAGAGTCCAGATGAAGGCCACGTTGTAGGGGAGGCCACAGGAAGGAGGCAGCAGGCCCGAGCACTCACAGTGCATAATGAGGACAATCGGCATCTTCTTCATCTTCCTGTAAATTCTGCATGGGATGCAAGAAAGAATTTCAAATAACTTGGACCAGTATTTAATTACTGTGATTTATTAACACTAAGTACATAGAGCAGTCCCCTGGACGTGACATCCCTCATTCCCCAGCGAGTCTGAGAGTCTGGTTGGCCTCCTGCCGCAGCATGCACAAGTCTTTTCATTATCATCATCCTGATTATTTATAACAGCCCCACCACTGGGGAGCAGGGTGATCGCCGTAAAGTTCACAGCAAGTTCAAGGATTGGCCAGAGAATGGCCTGGTGGTTGGGAAAAGAAGATCTTGGTGGCCTGGGGGTTTCCAGGGGCCTTAGTCCAATGCCCAAAAGGGTCACATGAAGTTGGGGACTGAGAGGGGATCTACTGACAGAAAGGTAGGCTGGTGCAACCTCTGCACCACCTCCTCCTCCCCCTTCTTCCTCTCCAGGACCTGCTCCAATCCAGTGGGAGAGCTAGCTGCCCAGCCAGGGCCTTTTGCTGCAAGTCGTGGTCCTCACATTTCATCGAAGCAAGCTCTGCCTTCTTGTCTCAGAGATGGAAAGCCCAGAGAGTACCTTCCTGCTTCAGCAGGGAAGACAATGTTGTACATGGATCCCTTTGACACTGGAGGCTTTAGGCCCCAGGTTATGACAACTCTGGCTGAGATGAAATGGGTAGACCTCGAGAGTATAGCATGTTGAGGAAGGGTATAGGTAATGGGGTCATCAGCTGGGTCAATGACTTCTTAGTTGAATCTATGATCAAATACTTTTCAGAAATGTGTATTGCCATAAAACCTGCCCCATTCAGTTCCTCTTACATCAGAATGGCTACCCATGGTGCTTGGACAAAGTCACATTCAATGACCTCTGATTACTGCAACAATCTCCATGTGACTAAGGACAAATGGAAAAGATGAGGCTGTTCTGTAACAAACCAGGGCTGACTTTAACCAAAGACCTGGGATTGAGTCTGCTCTCACGATATTGGATGTTGGTTTGCATGGTTGTGAGGAAAGGAATCTGAAAGAGAAACCCTATAAATGGCCAGCATCAAAGACCACAGCCCCTCTCCACGGTCAATCCGTGCATTCATAGAATGGTGATGTCTTGAGAGCCCAATGGAAATGGCCCAAAATGCTGAGAGAGGTTTGGTTGTTATCGCCGTTGCTCTGTGAGGATTTATCTAAAATCTCTCACATACCTTACTTGTGAGTTATTTCTCATTCTCACAAAAACTCTACAACTCCAGTATTATTTCTCATTTTACAATTGAGAAAACTGAGACTCAGAAGCTTTGCCCAGCATCAGGAGCTTATGGGAGGCCGCACAGAATCCACGTTTTCCCACCTTCTGTACTTTATGTAGTAACCTCTTATTTTGACAGAATTGTTCTGTTTGCTTAGCTTTTGACACCTGTATTCCTCACACCTGTCTTATGTGCCTGGAGAGAAAAAAGTTTAAGGATTGCAGCTCAAACTACAGTGACTAGGGAGTAGAAAGAAGTCATGTTTTTCTCCAAGCCAGACAAGAAATCCTGCAAGAGCATGAACATCTCAGCTGTTCTCGGCCTGCAGTTGTCTTCTTTGAAGGTGAGCTGATTGGGAAGGGTTTCTTTACAGGAACATAAGCTCTTTGTAATTGGGAATTGTAGGACGATCTTAAGGCTCCCGAATTCTGAGTAACTAGGTGAAGGTTGTTTCAGAATTAATGGAACTATGTTCATCATCACCACTAATATCTAACGCTGTCTTAGAAATGTTAGGTGACTCAGGAACACAAGAAAAATGCAAGAAAAACATTGAAGGAAGGGTACAAAATATTACCTTAATACTTCCAGATAATGTGATTATCTACATGAAGCATTTAAGAGAACCAAGTAAAGATTAATTGACCAAAAAAGAGAATTCAGAGGGTGGTTGGTTAAAATGTAAATATTTGAAAATCAACAGCTTTTTCAATATCAGCCGTTATTAGCAAAAGAACATCATTTGTTAAACATTTTTGGTTCACAATAGTAAGAAAAATGTAAAATACCTAGGATTAAACTTAAGACTTGGAGAAGGATATTAAATGAACAATTTAATGACTAGAGAGTGATATCATAATCTAGGATTTTAAAAAGTCGATACTAAAAATTAAGCTGGGAAGTAAATACTTTTCAGCTTTGTGAACCATATAGTCCGTGTCACAACTGTTCACCTCTGCCACTGTAGCACAAAAGCGGCACCATAGACAACACACAGATGCAGGAGAGTGGCTGTGTTCCAGGAAAACTTGACTTCGTCTAACAGTCAGAGGGCTGATCTGGCACACGGGGCACGGTTTGCAACCCCTGTACACATGATTGTCTTTTACCCTCTGGCACAAAATAACTACAGCGAGCATTGTGTTACTTCTAAATTGTTCCCTCTTTTGAAATATTTCCCGAGGACACATTCTTGGAATTTGGATTACTGGGCCAAGGAGCATAAATATATTTATGATTTTGGACACATATTGCCACATTGCATCCCAAAATGTCTGGCACAAATTATAGTGTAACCAGTTGTTTATGAGGGTGACCCTTTCACGCTAACACCACCAGCATTAGAGAAATCGTTCTAAGATTAAGGTGATATGTTCGGAGTAGAACTTCTGCAATAATTATTGAAGGAAAACACTTTTTTAAAAATATTTTTCAGAATTGTCAGGTTATAGCCTTTGCACCCTTATCCACTGAAAGTGAAGTGGAAGCATTTTTAAGAGAAAATGTACTATGACGTTCCTATTGATATATGGAATATCATCCATTTGGGGGCCCCTTAACCTCAAATATTTTAGCTCTTGTGCTATTTAAAGATGATCTTTTTATGTTTACTTTAAAGAATTTACTTTGAAGATGTTAATTTAGCCAAGATGGAGCGTTGGTAGTTTGGGGGCTATGAAGTTTATGAACATAATTGAAATCAGGATTCCCTGAGCAATGTCTCCCAGCAGTTTCCGGTGCCCTTGGTAGACATTTTCGAACACAGCCCTTTCCAGCCCTTCTCCTTTCTTCCTCAGCCCTCGGTTGGGCAGGCCCTGCTCCAGCAGAGATTACATGAAAGGGCAGAGATGCAGCACTGAGGAATCCCCTGTCATCATTAGGCCATTTACAGCTGTTGCGTTTAATAAGGTGAATATTTTGATTGTCTCAAACTTAATTTTAAATGGAATTATTCACATTTTGCGTTGACGTAAGTCCTTAGGGAAGAAGGAATAGATTTCATTTTTTACTTGTCTGTGTCAAATGAACGAGCACCTGGAAAGGGACCATTCCAAAAATAAAGCCATAAAGTGACTCCAAGTCAGTGTTTAGCTGCCCAAAGCAGCTCATGTTTTCTTGAAACAAAAGCAAGCAGGTATTAAAACGTTAGGATTACTGCAGTAAACCTCACCTGGGCAGTGCCCATGGGAAGATCAACTTCCCCCAACAGCTGACGGTTGCTGTGGGCAACTTCTGCCAGAGGAGTTATGAATTTTCCATCTGAAGACATCTGCATCACTTCCCTGCTCACTAGGTGGCTTCTCACCGCCCTGCTCCCAAGAAAGAATGTTTAAGCCCACCGCTGGGCTTCTCTCTGTCGAACGGCGTATTTTACAGGGAATCTTGAGCTCAGATGCGGTGATGTTTTAAGCAGTCTCCAGAGCCAGATTGCCACAGAGCCTTGAGCAGACTGCACGCAGGCCGGTGTGGAGCCGCGTGGACCACTCGTACTGGCGCCTCTCAGTTCCTGCCCAGGCGCCTCTTCCCCGATCTGCTCTGTTCTTTTTTTTCTTGCAGTTCCATCTTTTCCAAGTCGTCTTTCTTCGCCCACATTCTCCCTCTCAACTCCCGTTTACTGCTCTCCCTTCTCCATCCTCCCTTTCCCCTACCCACTACTTTCATTTTTATTTTCTCTCTCTCTGCTTCCATCTGGTACCATTTTTATTCCTAGAAAGAAAACTTTGTACCCTAGTTTTATGTGTTGCCTTTTACATCTACTCCATTTTTTTCCATAAAATTTTGTTTAAAAAAAAAACTTTCCTCAGGTGCTAATCCGCAGTGGCGCTCACATTTGATGTCGCACGGCCAGAGTCCATTCCTCCCTGGAAGCCAGCAGGGTCACAGACTGCAGCTGTGCGGGCTCTCTGCTCCATGCCAGGGATCTAGGACTCCCTCCTGCACTCACCGGGGCTTCTCCTGCTGCGCAGCAAGGACAGCGATGTCTGTGCTGGTCGCAGCAGGGTTCCATCGCAAACCACATGTCAGAGAGCGCCCAAAGCTAAAGCCAGAATTACTGTGTCTTTCCTCATCTGACCTGAGATTAAATCATCTCTGCCCTCCTGGATTTTTCCAAGAGCAAAAGAATCCTTCCAGTAATGGAAACGATGAGGCTTGTTGGTGGAGAGCTCATGTTGGTGTGTCTGCAAGGGACAAGCGGAGTGAGCTGTTTCTCCCGACCTCCTGTCCCCTACGGAGACTACTCCAGGGTCAACCCTCGGCCTGCAGCTCGCTGACCTGCCAAGGAGGGGGCAGGGAGGAGCAGAGATCACAGAATCTAGAATCGAAAGGCATGCTTTGAATCTCACTTCTTCCTTTAATCACTGTGTCTTCAGGCAAGCAAGTGAGCAAGCTGACCTTGCTGGTCTCACTTCCTGAAACGATAAAGTGAGGATAATAATCTCAAAAATTTGAGTGAAGATTTTATACACATATATATACACATATATCTAAAAATAAAACATCTTTCAAAATCTTTCTCTCAAATAAATCACATTAAATCTGTATCTGCGTGTATATACACATAGCCAGTTCTGGTGGTCTCATGGTTAAGATTCAGTGCTCTCACTGCCACAGCCCGGGTTCTTTTCCCATCTTTGGGTTGTCACACTGTGGCGGCTGCTTGTTGCTGTGATGCTGAAAGCTCTGCCACTTGTATTTCAAATACCAGCAGGGTCACCCATGGTGGACAGGTTTCAGTGGAGCTTCCAGACTAAGTCAGACTAGGAAGAAGGAACTGGCTGCTCACTTCTGAAAAAACTGGCCGTGAAAACCCTGTGAACAGCAGCAGAGCATTGTCCAACACAGCTCCAGAAGGTGAGAGGGTGGCACAAAAAGACCAGGCAGGGTTCTGCTCTTCTGTCCCTAAGGTGGCTAGGACTCGGAATTGACGCAAGAGCAGTAACAACAAATATATACACACGCACATATATATATACAAAATGCATCAAGTGTAGGGTGTAGGACTTAGATGAATTTCAATTATTAAACTTTATTCTTTGGCAATTGTTATTTTTAATTTCCAAGAGGCTTTCTCCGACTTTTCCTTTACTGTAGCACCCTGCCCTTGCCTTCTAGGTGCAGTTCTGGAAGGACGGTACGTGAAGCTTGTGGTTGTTGGTAATTTTTTCTGTTTCCCTGAATTACCCTTGCTCATCTTGTCTGTCAGATTCACGCTTCGGATTTTCCCCAAGTGTCTGTTCACATCTAGGAACCAGAGGGTGGGAAAACCTGTGGATGTGAATTGCCTTTGTCAACTAGCAAGGTCCACTTTAGGTGGAGTAGGCAAAGCATTGATTAATTTAGAAGGAGCCGAAATGAGCAGGGCTTTGCTCTGCAGTGTCAACCTCCATAGCAGCTGCTCCAACCCTGCACAGAAGGTGTTCAGTTTATTTACAGAAGGGCCCTTTGATTTGCCAATGTCAAGGGGGATGTGCCTGCTAGGGGAAGGGGCAGCATCGCTCTTCTGGCCACGGGCCTGCATCAGCTCCCCTACTTGAGCTGTAGGCTTCCTTCCTTCCCACACCCTGCCCCTCTAGTGCTCTGCTGGCCAGATCCACATTGCCTCACACTCAGTAGGCAATGGCTCGACACACAGCTGACCGTGTCGTTCCCTGCTGAAAACTGTTCCCTCAAAGGCCAAACTCTCTCCCAGCATTTGAGGCTCTTCATAACCTGGCACCACTGTGTGTTTCCAGACTCACTCTCTTCAATTATCCCGAGTGTCCTACACACACTCTGTATGCATGACGTGATTCTGTCCTTGCAGAGTCAAGAACCATCTTCCAAAGTTTTCTCCTTGGCCAGTTTCTAATATTGCTGATGCCAATTCCTCCTTTAAGCTGTCATGGATGCTTTCTAGGCACCTGAAGAGTAGCACTTACCTATTTTTTGTCATCTCCTAGTTACTGATCATTGTCCCTAGCTAGTCACAGCAGCCTAAGAGTAAAAAAATTACCAAAAAAAAATGTTTTCAGCACCCAATTATGTTACATCTTGTGTGGCCTCCAACCTAAGACGATCCTCACTTCACAGTGCACCCCTCACCTTTGGCGATAGCCCATTACTATCTGTCACGCCCAAGGCTCCAGCTGGGACCTTGGCCATTCAAGCCAGTGCAGACACTTCCCAGGCTTCAGGAATATTTAAAGTAGGAGGGTGAGTGACGGGTCCAGCAGGGATATTTGGCCGAGGGAGCTGCTCGTCAAAAGTGCCTTGGGCTCCCAGGTTCCTGCTTTGCATGGTCACACAGATGGCCCCTTCCCCAGAACACACGCAGGAAGGCTGGCTGGCTCCAGTGGCGGCCTCGCCAGGTACCACTTTGACCCCGGACTCTGTCTTAGCTTCATGTTTGCCACCCACTGAGCTTGGGTAAGACCACCTGATTCATCTTATTTGGTTTCAAAATCTTTTGTACCCAATTCATGTAATAAAAAGTGTATTGGGTAGGTCCAAGCAGACAGCAATTGTGTTTTTCTCACTAACGCCCTTTTAAACAAGATCTTTAACTCATTGTTTCAGTTTCAAGATTTTAACACAGATGATAGAACCTCTGCTGTTTCCAGGTGTTGAAAAGTCTGGCCTGGTCTCCTCTCAGGCTGTGTTCTCTCATTCCTCCTCCAGCTGCGTGTGAGTTTGGCCTGAGAAAGGAGACAGGATCAACGTCTTCCCTCTCTCCCCACTATGATGGGCTAAGCTGTGTCTGCCGACGTTCACGTGTTGAAGTCCTAACTCTCAGTGTGACTGCATTTGGACATGTCGCCTTTAGGGAGATAATGAAGGTTAAATGAGGTCATCAGGGTGGCTCCTGATGTGATAGGACTGGTGTCCTTACGAGAAGAGGAAGAGACTCCAGAGGCCACTCTCTCTCTCTCTGCACACACGGAGGCAAGATCAGGTGAGGAGATCTACACGCCATCTACACGCCAAGGAGAGAGGTCTGAGGAGGAACCACCCTTGATCTTGGACTTCCAGCCTCTAGAACTGTGAGGAAATAAACATCTGCTGCTGAAGCCGCCCAGACTGTGGTACTTTGTTATGGCAGCCGAGCTGACTGAGACGCCCGCCTTGCCCTTCTCCCTGTCCTGCCTCCTTTCTACTCTTGCTTCTGGTTTCTCCAGGGAGGACAGGGGGAGGAGAAGAGACAAAGGTTGAAAAGTTTGACTTAAGTGACACGGTTGAAGCTCATACCCCTTGGCTATAGCAGGTGGCCACATGTCCGAGAGAGAGAGAGAGAGAGAGAGAGAGAGAGAGACGAGGCAGGTTTGTGGATTCTTCAGAACCCTCCACCTCTGGGCTTGCTAACCAGCCATTGCCTGAGATGGGCAAGGATCTCCTCACCTCTGGCTCCAGGCCGTCTCTCTTCACACTGTTCACTCTTTCAGGCCACCTTAACTCTAGAAATTTCATCAGTCAGAATGGGCCAAGTTAGCTGTAGAAACAAATGCCAACATCTCGGTGGCTTATTCCATGTTCCTTGACCCTTGTAGTTTGGCTGAGGGCTCTGTTCTGTGTCATCTGCATGCCAGGCCCCAGGCCGAAAGAGCAGCCACCGATACTCATTGACAGCCATCATAACAGAGAAAGAGGCAAACTGTCCCCTGGTCCTTAAAACTTTTACATGGAAGGGACTCAGATCCTTTCTGCCCATGTTTTAACAGCCAAGGCAGGTCAGGTGGCCATATCCAACCTCAGATGGTGTGAGGGCAGTGCAACCTCCCTGGTGCCCAGAAGGAGGAAAGCAATCACCCACCTTCTTTGGTCAGATCCCTGTCAAAATGGTTCAACCCTGATTACACATCTAGCCCGTGGAAACCCACATCTTTGCCCCTCGATCCGTGGGAAGGTAGGATTCTCCTACTATGACCCACTCTTCGATGCTCCAGCCAGCCTCTCACCCTTAAATCTTTCCGGGTGAGAGTCAGGTATGAGACCTCGATTGCTCTCAATTCCTCGGTCCCCAGGTCCAGCTTTCCCAGTGTCTCTCTTGAACCCTCCCTCACTCAGCAGACAGGTTGAAAGTGGGGAAGTACTCCTTGCCTCCCCAAAGAGGGAGGCAAAATTCACAGCACACCAACAATTCCCTCCAAAATAATTTACCAGCAATTTGTCCTGTCAATCCTGGAAGAAGAGAACAAGTTAGGAGTCTTAAAATAAATCACACAATACACAAAGTTTTATCTACTGTGTTCAGCCTGCAGGGGTGTCTATCTGGACGCCAAGGCAGCAGAGAAAGGCTCATTTAAACCCCTTATTATACTTAGAATCTCAGAGAGAAGGGATTGGAGTCCCCGACTCATCTCTTCCAGGAGGTTTCTAGAATCTTTGAAGAGATGATCATCACTTCCGTCACCTCCATCAGAAAATTCCAGGCTTAACATAATAGTTCTCTTCCCTAAGTATGCAACATACAAACATACATACACACATTCATACATGAATACATACATAAACTCATAAATGACAAAACCTCACTCAGCAGAGAGCTGACTTACCATATGAATTTTAGAAAGATTGCTCTCGTGGTAATTTGGAAGCTGGATTGGCAGATGAAAGTCTGGCTGCAGAGTCTGGAACAGAAGATTGCGGTTATCCTGGGCGGAAAGTATGGGGTCTGAACAAGACAGAAATAATGGGAATCAAGAAGGTCCAGAGCGAAGGTAGAACAGACAGGATTTATCGATCTTTCTCACGTTAAGTGAAAATTGCAGCTTTGTAAAAAGGTGTGGGTAAATACTGGAAGGTGACAACCAAGTTATCAGAAGCCATTATGTGTCGTAGTTCTGAGTCCTCCTCCCTAGCAGTCTCTTAGGTTGTTAGAGAACAAACCAGTCAAGAACGTCTTTCATTCAGGGGTTAAGGAAAAGAATCCGCTTAAGGGGAGCGATAGGGGTTCAGAGTCTCTGACAGCAGAGCTAAGCATTCTTGGCTAATACATCTGATTCTAAGTTTTCTGGCACACCAAAAGAGAGCCCAGGTTACGCAGATTTAAATTTCTGACAACAGAAAACAGATGCCTCCGATTGTAGAGACTAAATATTTCCTGGAATGGAACTCGTGCGGGGATTTATTGCTCCTTGTAGTAGGCAATACATTCCACCACGGTTTTACAAGAAATATTACTGAACTTCTTAGTACAAAACTCCATATGGACAGAGGATGTGCCCATGGACTCAGCTCCACGGTTGTCTTCAGTAAGGGACTCTGCTCTGTGAATTCCGACACACGAACATAAATCTCAGAGCCCAGAGGTGCAGGCAGGCAACATGCCGGTTTAACCCAGGTCTCCCAGATTCAGCATCAGAGGCCAGTCCTGCCAGATGGGAAAGGCCCAAGTCTGGTCAGGGCACTTTCTTTGATCAGCGTGTTAAGAAGCTTGGGCTTTTCTTAAATGAGATGGAGCATCATTGAACCGTTTTAATTGGAGAAAGACAGGATAGGACCTGTGTTTTAGAAGGATCTCCGATTGTGCTGTCAATTGTTGATTAGGAACGGAGAGTGAAAAAGCAGTTAAGCAGCTCTTTTAAAGATAAGGTGAGAGATAATGAGAATAGTCTGAACTAAGGAATAGGGTTGGGATAGAGAAGAAGGGATGGTTTTGAGAAGAATCTAGGCAATAAAATCAATAAAACAAAACTAGTGACTAATTGGATGAATCGATGATAGAGTCTAAGTAGACAAACAAGACTAAAGTCTTCAAGTCTAGGCCACTGGGTGAAGCATGTTGCCTGAAATTAACACGGAATGCATGTGGAGTGAGTATGAGAGCTAGGCTGCGTAGCTGGTCCAGTGAGGTGATGGGGAAATGTGGAGATGCTTCAGGGACCAAGGTTCAGGAAAGAACTTGGCCTGGGAGTAAATTTTGGGGTGCACATGAGTAGTAGGTCATGGCTGCAGCCTTCAGAGTTGATGAGATCATCCTGGGCGAGTGAGAAGAGTGAGAGCCACAGGGCTGTAGGACCAGCCTTGGGCAGCAGAGGAAAAGGCAGCAGAGGAGTGACTACAAAAGCAGGCAACAACCAAGGTGGGGCTGGTGTCCCAGAAATCAAGGAAGACTAGAGTGTTCAGAGGGAGTAAACGTATTCCAGATGGTTCAAATGAGAACTGAAAGTTGGCTGTGTGTTCTCACCAAGTACAGACACCCAGTGGGTTTCTGATCTACCCCGCGGGATAGATTTGGTGCCGTGCCTGCTTTAATCAGGTCTTTGGGTCTTCCACCAGGGCTGTCTCTTCTCCAGCACGTCTTCCCGAACTTTATGGCGTTAGGCATGACCCCTCCCAAAGACTACTTCTCTCAGCCTGCCAAGACTTAATCTTTGCATTTTTCCAAATACAAATTCCACCATAGGGGAAAGAACAAATAAGTCAAGAAACAGAGTTATATTAATTCATCAGTTCTTTGAAATGGCGAATTAAAAATATTGATGACTTTATTTTTAAGTATTTAATTAAGAAATAAAACAGTGTAATGTTAAAATCTTCAAAATTTGAAAGGAGAGAGAAAATCATATTGTAAGACACAAGGACAAAGTATTTCTTTTCTACTTACAAGCTTTTTGTAATAAAACACGCTAAAAAATAACCATGAAAGAACACCCCATCCACCAACCTTCGCCCTGTTTTTTTTTTTTTCAAATAAGGACCAGCATTGAGGATTTTCCAAAAGTTATAAATTATTTAGATATTTTTAAGTAATGCAATAACCACATGTTTAATATGAATAAAATATGACTAAAAATTGATGTTGTTCTTGGAAAAAGTTAAATTTTCTACTTGTATCTAATATAAACCAGTCTACTTTTTAATAAGATTCCAAAAAGGTCCTATTTAACTGTTCAAAATTATAAATCAAAGATATAAGAAAATAATTATATCATTTGTCTTAGAAATGTTTCATGTTATAATAGCTCTGTATAAAACAGGATTAGATTCAAGCGAAGCCAACTAATCTTCAAGCACTTTAAGATGGCGCTTGAAAAGCAAAATCCAGCTATTTCCATCTGGCCTGCAGGCCCTCAGTGCAGCTCAGGAAATCCGCACACCGGGGGCCTGCGGTCCTGGCTATTAAGAATTCTTGGGTGTCATGATCCTGGAATGTTCACACGTTTTAAAAATCAGCCCCTCCAAATGTTCAATCTAAGAAAGGATGGATGACTTATGGGTTATCCGGGAACACACATAAAAAGAAAAATGGTCTTGAAGCTAGAGTAACAAAGAGACAGGTTAATATCGCTTTCTTCAAAAAAAATAGGATTTTAATTAGATTACACAATCCCCTAGATTGCAGTGGTTTGGAGCACATGAATGTTAAGAGGGATGCCCTTATCTAAAATTGAAATAATCAGAAAATTCCGATGGGCAGACGTTTCGTGGTGTTCTACAATTATTATTTAAGAGAAAGAAAGGAGGAAGAAAATGAGCATTTGTTAACATTTTACTGTGTACCAGAGACGTGTCTGGTTGCTCATTTAATTCTCACAACTCTGCAGGCAGAGATTTTTACCCATTTTAGAATGAGAAACAGAGCACAGAGAGTTAAAGGAAGCTGTCAGTAGTAACCAAAATGCTTTCCTTACCAAAAAGATCGAATTAGGAAGCCAACACATATAACTGACAAATAACAAATATGTAGCTGATTAACAAATAGAACTACATGTAGTTAAATATAGTACATATAGATGTTCAGTTACTAATGTATAGCTCTACTATAATTACATAACATACATTTTCATGTAAGATATAAGTAAGCAATTACAGAACTAATTATATTCACAATAGAGCTGTGAGAGACCTTAAAGATCATCTGGCCCAACCTCTTTACTTCACACATTCTCTCTGCAAACATTACTGAATGCCTACCATGTGTCAGATATTTTTGCGCATGCCAGAATGAGACACTCTGAGAAGCTCCCGGCTGTCTGACACCACCACCACGTGCTGGAGACAATGTGGATCATCCAGAAGATAAATCAGCACAACCTCTTGAAAAGCAGTTTGGCCTCATCTTCTGTGGGTCCCTTATGACACCACACTTCTCGTCGGAGGCGTGGACAGCTGAGACCCAGAATCCCAGGCACGTGGTCCACTGGAAACCTGTACCAACCAGGGTGACGTTGCTTCTCAAAGTCCAGTGATGGGAAGGACCCAAATGCCCATCAACAGTAAAAGAGAGCAATAAAAAACGGCATACTATTGCAAAGGTATCCGCCACAGCCAAAAGAATGCATGAACTGTCCTCAACAATGTGGGCGAATTCATCTTCAAAACAAAACCAAGCAAAAGATGCCAGAAACAGAGATATATAAACATGAGTTTACTCATATTCGGTTCAAAAACAAGCTAACCAAACTGTGCAGGGACACACATTTAGATAGTAAACTACAAAGAAAAACAAAAAAGATGGTAACTCCCAAATCAGGACAGTAGCCACTGCTGGGGAGATGCAGGCGGCAGTCTAGACGGAACCGTCTCGGGGTCTTCTGTGGCATGGCAGGCACCTGGTAACTACTGGTCAAACTGCACGTCTTATGTGTTATGCTCTGTAAGTGTGTTGTGTTTCACAATAAAGGGTAGACAAGACACTAGGCCCACCCCACTCAAATATATGTAAAGAGAGTTGATATATGTATACGTACGTACAGATTTAAGTGTATACACACATATACATATGTTCAGTATTTGCCTGTGGCTATATAATTATATATGACTTTTTAATTTTCTGCTCTTTGATTTCAGTATTTTCCATATTTTCCACAATGAACAATCAATATTCCAGTGAACGGGAAAGTCATTTGTAAAAATGAAGGAAAATGAGCCTGCCTTGGACTCACCAGCTGGTCTTGGCTCAGGCTGGGCTGGTGGAGGGGGAGGCGGGGGCAGGCCAGCATTCCAGGGGGCGATTTATGACTTTGCCTGGATTAATAAAATGTGCGAGCGACTTGCTCCAGGCCCAGGACCCTCCTTTGTGTCCTGGGTAGCTGAGGAATGCTCCTGTGTTTTGACAACCGTGAGAGCCCAGCGGGCGGAGGGGGGCCGCGGACAGAGCCCCTCTGTGCGCCCGCCCGGCACCAGCAGACCCTTCTCGCCTCCTCCCCTTTGCTGACTGTTTGGAATCCTTTCAGGACGGTGCCTGGACCTAAACAGAGGCTCCTTCCAGCTCTAAAACCCTGTGACGCCTTTTCTGCTCTGAGGGAAACAAACCACATATGCGGGGCCTGGTATGACACGCGTTATTCCCTGCCACAATCACAGGGTGCAGCCCCTCACACCGAAGAGGACAAGTTCTCCTCCTCCTTGAACTTCCCAGCCGAGAGCAATTCTTCTGGGCAATGGCCCTGGCTCCCTGTGAAGGGCCACAGGGTCGCAGGGGGTGTTCTAACCTAGCAAGAGGTCCCACCTCTGAAACATGCCCTCTCTAGCAAACACCTGGCACCTTCTCGGCCAGCCTGTGACACTCAGGTGAGGTCCCCAAGTGATGGGGTTAGAGTATAGGACCCCCAGAGCCCAACTGTCCTCCACAAAAGCATGCATTCCGAAGAACAGTGCTAGAGAGCAAGCTGCTGCCACTTGTGGGGTTTGGGTTGGTTTGGTTTTAATTTTGAAGCACATGCATTTCCAGCAATCATTTTTTAAATCATCCCAATAAAGAGCTTAATCAAATTGTCAGTAGTTAGGCACAGATTTTACAGTGGAAGCCACTAGTCAAAACATCATGATGAATGATGGTCTCTTAAACGCATGTCTTTGTGCATTAACTGCCAAAAAGAAACAAATCTATACATCCTTTCAAGACTGGCGTTTATTTCTATGAACAGGCATAAAAGGATGGGATCAGTACATTCTTCTGCCAGAGTCTGTTAACTTTATGTTTTAAATATTCTTGGAAATTAAATCTTTAATTAAAGTGAGTTTTTTCTCTCTCTGAAAACAGCAGAGGAATAGGAAGACAGCACGCTGATGTGTGAGCAACAGCCAGCCCTTTGCTCAGAAACCTTCTGACAGGCAGGACCACAGCTGGGTAGAGGGAACAGCAAAGCTGAGATGAGAACAGCAAAGGAGATCTGGTGGGAATCTGGCAGAACCTCAGCCAGGAGGACAGAGGCTAGTGCAATCATCAGTGAGAGTTATTCATTTCCAAGGTATAGGCTAAAAGAAGATGGGAAGAACGTTTATAACCCTTTCTAAAAAGAACGAGCTAACAAAATTGAACCCAAGTTAAGTGAAAGGATTTCAAGGGAATATTTGTCCCGCACCATTTTACTTGATCATGCAGGTCATGCTCTTTAATGTGCTGACACTGGTGTGTGACACACCTTTGAACTATTAAAACATTTTAACTAGAAATTTTTAAATGTTAGTCCACTGTGTGGAAAACTGTGCATTCAGATACAGTCCCGATCCTTTCCCCAGTGTCTTCATTTGGACACCTCCCTCTCTGGAGTCAGACCCTGTCTCGGTCAGCTCAGGTCCCCATAAAAACCCCCATGGACAGGCCAGCTAAAGAGACATCATTTCTCACACTTCTGGAGGCTGGAAGTCCGAGATCAAGGTGCTGGCAGATTCGCTCCCGGTGAGAGCTCCCTCCCTGGCTTTCAGGTGGCAACCTTCTTGCTGTGTCCTCGCATGCAGAGAGAGAGCGAGCTCTGGTGTCTCTTCCTTTTCCTCTGAGGACACTAATCCCATCATGGGGGCTCCACCTTCATGACCTCAACTAACCACAATCACCTCCCAAAGGCCCCACCTCTAAACACCATCATGCTGGGGGCTAAGGCTACAACATATGGATTTGGGGGGACACACACATTCAGTCCATTACAGACACCAGCACAGCTGCCCAGGCAGGCAGCCACTCAAGGCTCTACCCACCTGTGTCCCTGAGTGTTTTCCTGGCTCTGTTGCTTCTGAAAGGGACAGAATACCTTACCTGGCCCAGGAATTGGTGGTGTTCACATTCTCAGCCATTGTGCTCCACTCCCACCCTTTCATGCTGTGTTCTGGGAGTTCCCCACAAAGCTAACAGCAATTCACCTGGCACTTCAGACAAGCTCTGTTTGGTCCTGTCACTGGGGAATGGATAGAGACGAACTGATGAGAGCTGCGAACTTCAGGACACCCAGAGTCAACAGGCCCCATTGTCCCCGGTGGGATGGGAGGGGCTGGGGTCACCCACAGTGTCTACTTCCCTCGGAAAGTGCAGAGTTGGGGTAAGAGCCAGATTGCCTCATCAGCCTGAGAGAACTGTGAGCATCTTGGAGAGGAGCCAGAAAGAACCTTCCTCTCACTGAATGAGTCCTTGCCTCGGACCCGAGTTTCCTGATCCACAAACTGGGGTAAGAAGTCCGTCCTCCAGGCTCTGCGAGACCGTCAGTTCACGCGTGTGCAAGCACTCTGAGGGTCTGAAGAAATAGTGGAAATAACCATCGTTCAACCTTTAACTAAAAATTACTTAGTCCTCTCCCAAGAGGTTTATTTTATTTGCTTCTTGGGAATTTTTTATAGACAAATACCACCTCTGAGGCATCTATGATTAATTTTCACAAGATGTTTTCAGTAACTTGTAGACTTGTGCTAGTTATCTGAAGCGCCACGGAAAGAGCAGAGGCAGGTGGATGGGCCCGGGTTTGAATCTGATTCTGCCTGTTCGCAGCATGAAGCAGAGCAAGTCACGCCACCTCTTGGGGACTCGGTTTCCTCATCTGTAACTCAGGACAGCAGAGCTTGCTCTGTGGGGTTGCTGTGGGAATCAGCAATGGCTTACACTGGGAAACTAAGACAGAACCTCGATGATGCTAAATCCATCAGTCAACTGTTCCTATTCCCCAAAACAGAAATATTAATTAAGGGAGGTCACTTTGCAGCAGAAATGATGTGGAAACATTTAAAACAGAAGTTTCTCAGGATGCCAACGGCTGCACCCTGCAGGTTTTAGGGTGGTCACAGAATCAGGCAGCTCCCAGCCTTTGGAGATGGAAGAAGTTCTGTGAAGTTGTAAGAGCCGTGGGGAGGACTTCATCAAACATTAGAGCTGGAGTCGGCGGCGCTCACAGCATGTGAGTCGTCTGGCTTCAAGAACTCCCATCTGAGGCATGAAACTCATCTTTATTCACCACAGAGTATATCAAGGAGGGCTCTGGGCTGCAAGTGACAGAAATGAACTTTGCTAAACTCAGGCAGAAAAGGTATTTATGGCACTATCACATTATGGCACTATCAGCTTGCTCACAGAACCAAAAGGAACTCTGGGGATATAGGTTCCAAAAATGTGAAGCTTCAGGGGAGATGAGGAAGCAGGCAGACCCCGGCCAGCCCACTCGCTGCCGAGGCCCCTGCCTCTCCCCAGCACCCTCCCTGACACAGCCCCGGGGGCAGGGATTTCCTCCGTGCTGGCTCTGGTCTTTGAGCATTATTTAGAGAGTCCAGCCATCCAGGGGTATTAGTTTTCAAATATTCAATTCTGTCAATATTTTTCTTTACATTTTCTGGGTTTCTTATCATAGTTACAGAACCCCTTCCACCCTACTGTCACGTTTTAGAATCCACACAAAGTACTAATCTTATGAGTTTTCGCTATTTAATTTTTCCCAGAGCATTTCCTTTTGTATGTGGCGCAAGGTGGAAGTGCACCATTACCCATCTTTTGGGTGAATCTATTACACAGAATTCCCCAAAGTGCTTGGGCGGGAAGCTTGTCATCCTCGAGGACAACCTTGTGCTGAAGTCGATGCTCTGAGAGCAGGGTCTCAACAGATACGACTCGTACCACCAGCACGCTGGGTGAAATCATGCGTTTGAGCACATGCGTCTAGCGGAGCAGAGGGAGTGCAGAGGTCCCAGCAGTCACTGGGAGACCTCCCTCCACAGCGCCTGCCTCACTTCCAGGGCGGTGGCCCTCACCATGCTCCCTAGATGAGAAGCCATATCATTTACCTCCCATCTGAGAGGCCCCAGAGGGAGAAAGGGGGCACTATGGGCAATCACGCCAGGACAGCAGGCTTCAACACAGACTCTTCCCGTCCCCTCAAACCAGGACTGTGGTGTCTCAATATTTACAGCCCTGTGTTAGAATTACCTCTTCAGATGCAGGTTTCTGGGCCTCCCCTTGAGCTTCTGCCTCAGAATATCAGAGACTGGGTCCTGAGAGGCTGCACTGACAACCTCCCTGCGGACTCTCAAATGTGGTAACATCCAGGAGCCACTGTCTTTGAGATGGCGTGTCCTCACGTGGAAATCGCGAACCCGCTGGGCTGAGCAGGCCTGCCAGGCCCCCAGCAGGGACTCTAGAGCGGGTTTATTTCAGGAAGCCCTTCCTTGCTGCCTTAAAACCACGACCATCTGGTATAAGGTTCACTTAGAAGAATGCTACTCACCCTAAAAGAAAGTTGTGTCTGATAAGCCAAAGAGCAGTGTGGCCTTTGCTGCACTGCCATTCTAAAATGATAGCGATTCTCCTTTGAGGTCTGGAATGAGAGAAAGATGAGACAAGTGTCTGTCTGCATTATCATTAGTCCTTGTGGCAGCAGCCACAGGACAGCAGTTAGGGGGCTTTTAGTGACAAGTCCCAGAAAGCTCAACTGGCCTAAAAGATGAAGGTATTTGTGAATTTTTGGACCTCATGACAGAACAGTGCAGTAGGAAGAGGCTTAAGCAATAATCAGTGACGTCACCAACGATGGTTCTTCCTTCTGACTCTCCCCGGGCTCCTGGCATCCAGGAGCCTCCTTCTGAGCCCACGTCCCTTGTGATTGCAGATGGCTCCTGGGGCCCAAGCTTCTTCATCCTGGTCCAGGAAAAGAGACTGAAGGCCCTCTCCACATTCCAGGCAAGTCTCCTGAGGCTGGCACATTTCGCTACTTGGTTCACGCACCCACCCCTGAGCCAATCAGAGCCCAGCCAGGGCCTGAAGATGGGGTCACTTTCCTCGGAGGCACTTGGCTGCATGGAAGTGGGGTGAACTCTTAAGTGAAAACTAGGGGTTCTCTTGGAAAGGAGGAGGGACCTGCGTGTGGAGTGGGCAGCCTGCAAACGTCACTGCAGAGGTAGCCAGACTCAGCCTGTTCCGTGGCCCTCTGCAACACCCTTTACATGTAGCGTCTCATTTAATTCTATGGCACACATGAGGTAGATATTACCATCCCCATTTTGTAGGTGAGAAAACTGAGGCCCCTGGGATGACATGGCTTTTCTCACATTATTGTGAGCACCCCAGCCCAGCCCTCCTCTTGACCCAACTCTCTGTCTATAAACCCTGGGTCTGTCCATCACAGCAGGATGCTAGGTTTCCATTCCCTCTGGCCTATTCATACTGAGAGGCCGACATAACAGGCATTAGAGTCATCTCAATGGCCTGCTCCCTGGCTCCGAGATGTCCTAGTCCCTGGATAAGGAGCCCTCTCCTCCTCCAAAGACAGACATACAATGTCTGCTGGGCATGGGCTCCTCCAGCTGCCAGGCCAGGTGACTTTCTCAACCAACCCACCTCTATCCCTCCTTAAAACGTTCTCCATGCACAAAGCAGAACGCTGGGAAATAGGTTGTTTTTCCTTTCTCTTTCCAGTGAGTTCTTCATCCTGCCAGGCCTCCATGAGAAGTTGTTCAAATGTGGATCTTTCACAAGTTGCCTTTGAGTTTCAAAGTTGCCTGACTTACAGACCCCAGCCTGGGGACCTGAGAAAGTTCGCTCTGCCACTTGAGGAAGGGAACCTCAAATGAACAGGGAACAGAGCCGTCCAAGGAGCACTGCAGAGATGTAGGCGAGAGGGCAGGTCTACCAGCCGTCACCTCATGACGTCAGGAAAGCTTTGGGCAGGTGCCACCTGTCCTCACAGACCTTACCCAAGCCCTGAATTTGCAGTGAGGGACGGAGGCCAGAGTCACAGCAGTGAGCCACCATAATTTTCAGGGCAGACTGGGGACTGGCTGTCCCAGGGCGACAAGCACTCGACTCCTCGTCCAAGACTGCTGTGCTGACGTGCAAACACAGAGGTCCAGAACAAGTAGTGGCCAGCTCTCCAGCTACCCCTGGGGACATGCAAAGTCTCCCTAAGACTTCCGTGCATTCATGAAAGCTTGGGGTGTTGGGAGGTGCTCTGAAATTTACCTCTGGCTCCAGGAGCCTCTGTCACCTTCAGGACTTGCAGGTGTGGAGGGGCTTGTCCCCTGGATGTTTATTTCTGCCCTACACTGCCTTGGCACAGCCTGATGCACCTCTGCACGTGCACACACACATGCACACAATCATATGCACATGTGTATACACACACAGAGTTCTCATGGATAGGAGACATACTGAAAACTACACCACGGCAACACAGTCCACCTCAAGTCACAGTTGGGTCCTTTCTGTTCTTCCGAGTCCCCTGGCAACCCCCCCACAGGGGATCCACTGTCTGCCTTGCCCCCAGCCCTCAACTGCAGCCAGGCCACTCCTTCCCACCTCCTCCTGACTGGCCTGCACACCCCAATTCTTATCCACCCACAGAGCAATCCCACCCTCTCTAGCCCTGCTCCCAAACTCATTCCAGAAGCACTCTTTAAACACCAGATGTTCTTAAAATCTTTGGCTTGGAACCCCTTTACATTCTTAAAGTTTACCACGAAGCCCAGAAAGCTTCTATTTAGGTGGATGGTATGCGTTAACATTTGCCCTAGTAGACGCGGAAACGTTAACTACTGCACCCATTGAACCACAGGGACCCAGGAAACACAGGGACACTGAAACTCAGCAAGAGTCGGATTTGAACCCAAGGCTGTTCCGGGAACCGAGGCATGAGTGCCCTTCTGTGCTACTTTAGCTCTTTAATGGGCATAAAAGACATCAACGTTTATAACAGCATCAGATTCCCATCAAATGAGGGAGAGCGCCAGGATCGGAAATTCTCAGTGGAGCCGGGAATCTTAGTATATCTGATGACCTCAATCACTGACCTTATGATCCTTGTTTTTTGGGCAATAGATTCCCTCCTATGTGATAAATTAAGTTAATTCTATATTTAAATGTTCCTGGAAAAAGACCACACCAAGCTAACAATTTCCTGTGTCATTTAAAAATTGCACTGAAAGATTGTGTATTGTCTTGTCTCTCAGCTATTCTGTCTCTGCCTGGTTGGGTGCCTTTTACATTTCTGAGTGGAAAACCTAACACATCGGGTCCTCCCTCCCTCCTCATGATGCTGTGCTTTGCTGGGTTGTCGTGGACAGACACACTGCTGGGCACCCATCACGTCCTGAGCAAAACTTTCAGCACACCCCTAACAATGCTGTCTCTCCTGTGTGACATTGTGCATGGCCACCACCCTGAGCAGTCACCACCACTGTGTGTATGTGAGAGAGAGTGTGTGAGAGTGTGTGTGTGAGAGAGTATGTGTGTGATCGTGTGTTACAGAAAAGTGTGTGTGAGTGTATATGTGTGAGAGAGTGTATGTGGGTGTTTGAGAATATGTGTATGTGAGTATATTGCGAGAGTGTGTGTGTGAGTGTCTGTGGGTATGTGAGAGTATATGTGTGAGAGTATGCGTGTGTGAGTCCGTGCTGAGACTGTGTGTGTGTTTTCTCTGCTCTACTCCAGCACTTTCTAACTGGTCTCTCCTCCCACATTTGTCCCCCAACAATGCCTTCTCCACACAGCACCCAGATGCTCCACCTTGAAGGCTGACCCTATCCTGTTGTGCCTCCACTCGAATCCTCCGTTTGCCTCTGCTGAGCCCCTCTCCTCACCATGGCCCAAGGCCTCAGCCCTCAGCCCCTCTGCCCTCCCTCCGCCCCAACCATGACAGCCCTTGTCCAGCCCAGGCTGGGCCTTGCTCTTTGGCATTGTAAGGATGTTATATTTCCTCTCTGTCTGGCTTCCAGAACACCCTTTCCTCTGGCAACTGTAAATGTCAGGAAGAGCCAACAGCCTCAGAGAGTCTCAACAAGGTCCCCAAATAATCCAAGTCCCTGCACCCTGGCATTTGTTTCCTTCTTGCAGTAACTGAAATTCTGAACTCTGCTCTTGACTTGGAAATGTCTCTCTTGTGGCCAGGTGGCTCACCCACTCCTGGATGCAAGTTTGTGAGGCCACGGCCTGGTGGGTCCTATTCTGGGTGGTGCCCCCAGGCCTGGCATGGAGCAGGCCCTCAATCTGAGCATGAGCAGTGGATGCCTCTGGCCCTCCGGAGTCTCTCTGAGCCTCTGTGCTCACTCTTCCCCCCTTCTCCCACGCCCCCTTCCTTCCACCAGGCCCTAGGAATGCCTGAGCAAACATAAGCCAGGCCCCGGCAGACATACCGGCGGGATTCCGGGCCCCCAGGGAAGTGCTGGGGCCTCCTCAGCGTCAGTGATCTCGCAGAAACAGAGCTGACCACACTGCTTTCAGGTTAGGGTTCATACTCAGGCTCCTAAGGCACTAGATCAGATTTAGGTCCGATAGATGATGGGCTGCCTAATTTTATTCTGATCCTGCTTTTACTTGGACTCTTCAGGATGTGCCCTTTTACAAGGTGCATCCGTCACCCAGCTCCTGTTTGCTGGGAGAGACGGACAGCGAGGCGTGACTCCAGGTGGGCACACACGGCCCCCTAGATCCCCCTTCACCAGTGACATCTCTTAATGGGTCTTTCCACACTGGGATGAGGCCACCACAGGCCCTTGGGCTTCCCCTAGCCTTTGTGAAAGGCCTCTTTGATGTGTCCCTTCTCATTTGTTTAAACAACACAAGATTCTCAGAGGCTGCAACCCAGAGGCCAGCTGGGTGGTCTCGCTTTTTTATGCAGAAGTGTTGAGAAACACTTTCAAACTCAGGGTAATTAGCCTTTATTGCTTCTCATTAAGACGAAATTGTCACTCAGCACAGATGTGGGACAGAGATGGAGTGGGTGGCCGCTCCCTCTGGCCTCCAGTATTTCTCAGTTACCTGGGGAGGACGTGGGGGGGATCCTACTTCCATCTTCACATTCCTCAGGTGAAATGTGACAATTGTTCCCCACATGAGAATTTTGTGTGTTTTCTTTAAGGAACACAGTCAGAGCCCTAATGTCAGATGATTTGATTTGGCTGTTTGAGGATAAACAAATAATCAAGTCGGGGGGAAAAGATGAAATAATAATTGTGAGTTTTGTGATCCTCCTACAGTTAGAATGATTGGTGCTGACTCTACTTTATAACTTTTTATTTGGGGAAAATTACAGATCCACAGGAATTTGCAAAGATAGTATGGTACACCCCTCTCCCAGTTCCCCAGCCTTCCATAAATATGATACAATATCAAGATCAGGAGACTGGCCTGTGCACCATGTGTGTAGTTCTGTGGCATCTAATCCTGTGAAGATTTGCATAGCCACCACCATGCAAATGCTCCCCGTCACTGGCTGTCGGGAAAGTACAAACTAAGACCACATGAGACATCTCTACACACCTATCAGAAAGCTGAAATAAAAAGTGAGGAACCAAATGCCGTGAGGATGTGGAGAAGCTGGATCCCTATGCACCGCTGGTGGGAATGGAAAATGGTGTCACCAACGTGAGACTGACTTTTTGCCAACTTAAATTTTATTTCTAGCTTTCGCTCTAGAGCACAGATCTCTTCAAACCAGTCCTGTTGAAAGTCTTGGGTAATTCAGCCTGGCCAGTGGTCCCTGGGAGCCGGGAGCCACCCCCTCATTCCCTGCTCCACATGCAGTGCACTCCACAGACCCTAGCCCAGCCCCAAATACCGTGGCCTCCCTCTCACCCTTCCATGACTGTCTGTATTGTTCCACTACTCCTAAGTCCCTGGCCCCCTTTCTGGTAGACTCCAGCCCACCCACCAGTGCCCAAAGCTGTGTGTCTCACACTCCCCCGGAAGCGTATCACCACTTCTACCTGCTCCCAGAACCTCACCCATCACTCCACCATCCCATGCGCCATCTTGAATTTTGGTCACAAACGGAAACGTCTCTCTTCCCCCCTAGACCTTCAAGGGTGGGGCCCACATCCAATTCCTCCATATCCCCAACCTCAGGTATGCAGAGGTGCTCAATAACATTTGTGAGCTAAGCCCAGAACAAGCCTAGTGAGGAAAGCGTTGGTCTGGGGCCACTTTTCAGATGGGCGAGCCAAGAGTGGAAGCTTGAATTCCTTGCCAACGCACTGCAAAGAATTGTCCTCCTTTAAAGACAATGCCAGCTTGTTGCGGAAAACTCAAAAATGTAATCAAGAAAGTTAACGGGCCAGCCTGGTGGCGCAGCAGTTAAGTTCACACGTTCTGCTTCAGTGACCTTGGGTTCGCAGGCCCGGAATACTGGGTGCGGACTTTTGCACCGCTTGTCAAGCCATGCTGTGGCAGGCGTCCCACATATAAAGTAGAGGAAGATGGGCACGAATGTTAGCTCAGGGCCAGTCTTCCTCGGCAAAAAGAGGAGGATTGTCAGCAGATGTTAGCTCAGGGCTAATTTTCCTCAAAAACGAAAAACCAGGAAGGTAAAAAAATTAACCCCTGGGGGCCGGCCCTGTGGCCAAGTGGTTAAGTTCCAACGCTCTACTGCAGCGGCCCAGGGTTTTGCCTGTTGGGATCCTGGGCGCAGACATGGCACCACTTGTCAGGCCATGTTGAGGCGGCATCTCACATGCCACAACTAGAGGGACCTGCAGCTAGGATATACAACTATGTACAGGGTTGGGGGTGGGGGGTGGTTGGGGAGATAAAGCTGGAAAAAAAAATTGACCCCTACTCAATCCCACTCTCACAGCCAGTGCCCTGGGGTTGTAACTTTCCAGACATCTGTGGCAGCTTGAAATTTGCATTTGCTAACAGGAAGTGTCAAGTTCAGGCTAAGAATAAAATGAACACTGAGAATGAAAGCACAAACTGGAAGGGGGTCAGCTGGGCCTCCCTGCAGGTGGACTCCTGAGGGGGTCCAGCCAGTCCCTCCTGGGAATTCCACCTCCGCCCTCCCCCAGGTCGGAAGCCCAACAAATACGCCAGACTCTCTCTCTACTTTTACATATCTTAAAAATGCACCCAATCTGTTTCAAGGGGAGAGAGGAGAAAAGAAACTGTGGGAATGTTACTGATCCAAATACAGTGGAAGCTAAAGTATTTACAGATAAGAAGGAGAAATAGCATCCAAAACAGCATCACAAACTTGTCTGTAAAGGCCTGGGAGCAAAGAGTTTACACTTCATGGACCATACGGTCTCACACTGAACTCTGCACAGCGGTGCAAAAATGGCCATGGACCAGACAAAAGCGAAGGAGTGTGACCTCGGTCCAACCCTACCTTAACCATGGGCTCTGGAAGCAGACGTGAGCAACACTCACACACCTGAGTTTGCTGCAGTGTGTAGTTCTAGACCAGCTCCCAGAGCAGAGAAACAAAAAACAAAAAACAAAAAAATTTGACTATGATGTTATTGGGACAATTGGCAACGTTTGAATATGGACTGTGGATTAGATAATAGTATTACATCAGTGTTAAATTGCCTGATTTTGATAAATGAATAACGGTTATGTAAGAGAATGTTTTTGTTCTTAGGAAATACATACCGAAACATTTATATATAAGGAGGAAAAAAAGAATGTGAAGTCTAGGACAATGTCTGACATTGGAACCCACTCACTAATAATGTTGGCTATTATTGTTTTTAGTAGGAGATTTTAACTCACTCAGCAAATATTTACTGAGCATCTACTATGCTCTCAGGACAAACAGGCAAAGACCACACTCCTCTGCCATTAGGCAGTAGGACGGACCTGCTGGCCTCCCCTGGGTTCTGGAAGCACCTTAGGCGAGGACCTGGGTGACCCCCTGCCACAGCCCAGTGTCTGCACAGTTTCAGTTACACATTAGAGGCTCAGCACCATATGCTGAGTGAAAGATGGAAAGTGGGCCATTTGTTGCGGGCAGCACTGTGGCTTTTCTGTCTTTCAGGCGGAACTGAGCTGTGGTCTCTTGAGGCCAGGCAGCGCCTGGATGGTTCTCACAAAGTCTGGGACTCCTGCCCTCCTCTTCAGCCCCCAGGGCTCAGTGGTCCCTGGAGCCCCTCTCCCAGATGCCCTCTTCTTCATGTGAACATCCTGAAAGGCAACAAGGATTATCACGGCTCAGAGGAAATGAACCCCATTCCTGGCCCTTTGCTACTATAAGGGAGGAGAAATTTTCCTCTACCCTCTAGGTTCTTCTGGCTGCTCTAAGAATTAAATTAACGTGAGACAGAATCAGAGGAGAAAATCAAACAAATTTAAAAACATGTGAACATGGAAGAAACGCAGGAAAACTGAGTAACTCACCAAATGGCCAAAGCCACCACGTTAAACACCTTATTCAGCTAAAGACAAAGGAGCATGTTGGCAGTAGTGGTTTGGGACTTCAAAGGGGAGGAAGGCAATTCACACAGAGATGGAAAAGCAAATGTTTGGTAAGCACACATTTGCCATGCCTTGCAGAGACAATGGGACGCAGAGAGGACTTTGATCAAACAGGCCTTGCTGGGTTCCTCCCTGTCTGCCACACCTGGTTCACACTATACTATAGTTCTCTATAGTGATAGCTCCTTGCTGGAACAGACTTTCTATGTCAAATTCTTTTAGGTAGTTAGAGGGAAGTTCAAAGTTTCTTCCTGAGTCTTTTGTTCTTAAAAATAATCAAGTCAAAGAGACACATTGTAGGGGGCAAATTCTGCTCCCCTACATTACATTGATTTATCCCTTTGACTCACTTTCATCTTTAAGGAGAAATAGGCCCATGCTTCCTGTAGGAACAGTTTATTCACTCAGCATGCTTCTGTTGGCAATCTTTTACGTGTGTGCACATACCCAGGGAGCAAGACATGGTCTGAGGCACACTAGCCCTGCACAACCTGAGGGCTAAATTTTACTAGGGTGGGTGCACAGTCCTGCAGGAACAGGCAGGGAGGGATAATCTCAAACAGTATTAGGAAGTATTAGGAAGTATGAGTATTAGGAAGATTTCCCCTCTACCCTGGAGGTGATGTTTGGCCTGGGTCTTGAAGAGTGTGCCCGAGTTTGACAGATGGCAAAGGTGGAGGAGAGAATTCCTCCTAGTGAGACCCGCTGAGCAAAGCCAGGGAGCCTGAGAAGGTACCGGGTGTTCTGGGGAGGGGATTGGACATGCCTGGACACCCAGTGGGCTGTGGTCAGCCAGTTTGCCAAGACTGGAAAGGTTACATTGTCTGTGCTACAGAATCTGAGAGTGCGCGGGATCTACACTCCCAGAGCAGTTAGTTGACATGTGAAGGAACCTAATCAAAGAATCCACCTTTCTCACGGTTCACGGTCTCATGTTTAGAAGGAACAAAGCAGGACCCTCCTCAGAGGCAGCTCTATAAGCCCCCAGCTCAGGGGAGGCCTTGGCTTTGCATGTTAAAGATACTTTTCCACTGGTGACACGATGGTGTTCCACACACAAGGAGTGGCTGGAGATGTGCTCAGGCACCTGACCCTTGCTGGGACAGGGAAGGAGAGCCAGGTGGGGCTGACACTCTGGAGGGGCCTGGGGTCCCCTCGGTCCTGTGTGCACCCCATCAGGGGAGGCTGACCCCAGTTCTAAACTAGAAGGTTCACCAAAATATTGCAACAGCCTTGAATCAGCCTTCATGCAAGGACAGAGTTTGATAGTCAGGCTTATAGGATCGGAGCTTGGCCATTGGGCTCCTGCTTGCCAGTGATAAAGCCTTATGTGTCAGAATTCACATCCCTAGTTCTGAGGCCCCAAAAAGGAGGTGGGAATGGCCAGGGTGCCCCAGATCCTCGTCAGCCTGTCAAGGAAGAACTGGGCCTGCAAGGCTGAGATGAATGCCCACCTTCAACCAAGCCGGACCACGGCCCCAGGTTCTAGTGTAGAAAAACCCAAGGACCAGTCCTCTGGGCTCCTCAGAACCACAATCTGGAGGACCCCAGCTGGCTGTGGCTTCCTGGTTCATCACAGTTGATCCCAGTGCCAAACCGTTCATTACTCTGCAGTCCGAGCGATAACTATAGCTTCAACCACCGACTGAGTCCTTACTATTTCCAGGAATGGCTTGTATTTTTCAAACATCGTTTTCTTTTAAGTGTGATTTTTCAAGGTTTGGGTCATTCTTATATTTGTTATGTCAATGACAAAAAGAAACGAACAAAAAGAAAAACATGATCTTTTCTTCTTTTCGAGGGAACTATACCTTCATGGTATATATGCTTCATGGAGGAGCTGGTTGAAACACTGAATTCCTGTAAAGTATGTGCCACATTTAGGGCCTTATGCCAGAATGTATAATTTACGTTCACATCGAGGCAACATTTCCACGGTTCCTCCTGGCCCCATCACTCTGTGACAGACGCTACAAAGGGCCGTTACCCAAGGGACCTGAGGCTAAGTCAGCCTGTCTGAGTCTGGCAATAGGTAAGGGGGGTTCATTCTATTTTTCTGCTGCCAACTCAGCATTTTACACTCTAAGAAAGAACACAAATTTCCAGGAAAAGGCAGAGAATCAGTTAGCTAAAGGTATCATACTTTTTCTTGTAAGCATCCTTAGTCCTGGACAAAGTGGGCATATGGACATAAATGTACATGTAAGATGCTGCAGCCAGCGAACTATCCCAGTGGATTTATCACACTTGGGTTCTAGCAGGCAAATTTAAGCATTCTCAGGAAACTGGTGATATAGGAAATTGGTTTAGTGGGAAAGATTTTTGGTTTTCTCTTTCACCATTTAGTGGGCAGCTCCTTGTAGAAGAGCCAGAGAGGAGATGGCAGAGGTGGCTTTGTGAAAATAAAGCGACACACTCAGCTACAGCCCCCATGAACCCTTTTGCTGGCCCCACTGGAGTCAGAATTTCTCTTGAGTGTAGGCTGCGTTCATCTGTATTGTATCCCCAGAGATCGTGCCATGCCTGGCCTGTAATAACAGCTCATACTGTTGATACATGAGTGAAGACATTGATGAAGGAATGAATTGGAAAACTCGGTTTCCCCAGTCCTATACAATCCCGCACTGCAGGCCTCTTCAGCGCCTGTGTAGACCAGCAGAGAGCAGGGCTTGAGCCATACATGGAGGCTCTGATTGAGGAGCCCAAGCCCTTACATGGCTCAGCTCCCACTCAGAGTTGGCCCAGGCCAAGGAGAGAAGTCCCAGAAACGTCATTCTCAAAGAATTAACCTATTTGCTGAAACATTTTTGCAGGTAATTCTCTCTTTCTTCCCTAAATAAAGGAATGTAGAGAGGAAAATGTGAGGCAGGGAGAATTGGCTCACATGCTGGTAATGTTCCTTGGGTCTCCCTGGACCACTGAGACCTCCCTCAGTGCCTAGTCCACGGTCAGAGAGTCCTCAGTCTGCCCCCCACGGCCTCCTCCATGCACAAGCATCTTGTGCCCCAGCACCTGCTCCCAGAAAGCTCTTTGCAGCTAATAAACACATCTTCAGTTTTATACCCCAGTGCCTTTGCACAACATCTGGCACAGAGTGAGGATTTAATATGGGACGTTAAATGATAGGATGAATATATAGTTGTTGGATTGTGTTGGGATGGGAGTAAAGGTCTTCATTCTCCACTGAAGTAAGAACTGTGTCTTCATTACCCTGATACTTTTAGCATCCGGTAAACTGTCTGAAGGGAGATGCAGTTCAACAGATAGTGGGTGAGTGAATGCATTCATACTAATAACCACTTTTCAGTGCCTTAAAAGTGCCAGGAACGTTATTATTGAAGTTATTCCCTTGTAATATTCTTTCAAAAGGTAATGAAAAAGGATAGACTTTAGGACCAAAAAGACTTGGGTTGAAATATCACCCGTATGTGGGGTCTTGGTCCATCGGTAAGTCCCAGACACCTGACTCAGAACTGAACAGAGAGAACTGGGAGGAGACCTAGAGGCTAGTCCTACGTGAGGTGAACTTGTGAGTATCCTGAGAAAGTTTGCAAATTTCTCTGAGCTTCAGTTTCCTCCTCTGAAAAGTAATTCCTGACTGAGTTTCCTCCTCTTCAAATTTAAAATGATTAGTTTGAGCCAGATGGTCTCTGGTTATTCCAGCTCGACATTCATTGGTTTTCTGAGAATGGAAGAGAGGAGCCTGGGGTGGGACTTGGGGCAATATCTAGCAGGACAGGGGTTGTGAGGGGAGGTCTCCAGAACATCAGATAGGGTCCTTGGGAGTGAAAGTCAGCTGTTAGTTCTATTCCTGCCCATCCTTAGACTGTCTCCCACATCTCACCATCCTCATGGCCCCCCGATTTTAATATGTTCTGTCTGATCCAAGCTACCTATCTTCAGTTTAAGAACTTTCTCTATCGCTTCTGGCAACCACTATCACCAAAATTAGATAAAATTTTAACAAAAAGCAGAAATTTGACATGGTAATAGGATCTCATCACATTTACAAAGTCCAAGAGGCTTCTTAAACTATTTCCTAAAGAGTAGAAGGGACCCTTTATTACTTTTATGGGCCCTGAAGAGTGTGGGTTTGTGACTCAGACTTTAGAAGTTCACTGACTCAGGAGGACGCAGGGCACCAGTGCCAGGAAGGATTCAGACTGAAGGGAGAGGGCAGCCCGTGTCTTTCCCCTGCCAATGCCTTCCTTGCGCCTCGATTTCTTCGTTGTGCAAACAGATCTTACAAAGCACCCCATGGAGGCTGCCCAGTGGGCGGAAGTAGCATGTAAACAACCAGCCCCACACCTGACCCGTCTCCAAGCTCTGCGGCCTCTAATTCTGTTGTTCTCTGATCATGACGAGGATTCATCGTCCTTATGGGAAATTCAGAAAATAAGTACCAAAATAAATGGGAAAACAGTCATTCCTATAATACCAGCATCCAGATTCCAACTGGGTTAATATTTTGGTTCATATGCTTTCAGCCTTAACAGAGTATTTCAAGACAGTCTGAATCGTGTTATGTGAAGAATTATTTCACGTTATATTCTATGAGGAACATCTGTCCGTATCATTAAGATCACTTATGAGCATCACTCAGATGCCAAGCTACATGGTACCTCATCCCATGCAGGTGCCGTAACTGACATGACTATCCCCCTACTGCTGAATATGCAGTTTTCACTTTCTAAAAAGCTTGGCTTTTATGAGTAACTCTACAAGAACTTCCTTATACATAAATCTTTGTCCATATTTTTTATTAATTCTTTCGTCAAGACCTGCATGAAGCTAATTATTCTGTCAGATTTAAAGCTTTGGATACTGATTGTCATGTTGCTTTTCAGAAATACAAAGTCAGTTTTCTCCTCTCTTAAGGATGTCTGACAGCTGAGATGAATGTCGTACCTTCAAAAGTCCTTGCTAAAAGTATAGGACAAAAAAATGATAGGTCGTTGTCCCTTTTAATGGGCCTCTCTGTGGGTCCTAGAGAGGAAGCCTGTCTCCCTACTTTCCTTTGCTGTGTTGAATTGTCCCTGCTCCCAACTGGTTTCACGCCACACGAGCAGGGTTGTGGTCTCTCGCTCAGCAAGGACCTTCCACGCTGAGTTGGTGGAACAACCAAAGGGCTTTCCAAACAAGTCCTGTTAAAGAAATAAAGTTGCCCGTCCTGCGCGGCTCACTTTCTGTCCACACTTGGACCCTTTCTGTGGACGAGGCCCCGCAGTCTGTAATCCACCAGCCAAGCTCAGGAAATGGTCCACCAGATTGCACAGCCATTTGACTGTTCCAGAGCTAATATTCCTGAGAGTGCAGATTATGGATCTGGCGAGTCGGCATATGCACATATGTTCTAGGGAAAGAGCAAATTTGATTAAGTGTTCAGTATTTTTGATAGGAGGATCTCATTCGAGTTCCAAGGAGTTGTGAGGGAAGTAGCATGTTATATCCTGGTGCCTTCCAAATGTAGTGGAAGTTGTTTTCACCAGGGAAGAACAGGATCAGATATGCTTTGCGGAATGATAATTCTACCAGCTGTGCTGGAGAAGAACAAGGAGGCTGGAATGAAGAAAGGGAGACCAGTTGTGGGAGGTTGTAGTAACAGAGGCAAGAGATTACAAGACCATAACTCAGACTCACGCAGGAGAACTCAGGGTAGATTTGACCAAGAGACAGAGTCTGGAGGGTCTGATGGATGACATGAGAAGGAAAGAGGGCTCTTTTTTTCTTTGTAAAGTTCTGAATTCTGTTTTTTAAAGTATGCTTTTTTTTGGTGAGGAAGATTGGCCCTCAGCTAACATCTATTGCCAATCTTCCTCTTTTTTTTCCTCCCCAAAGCCCCAGTACACAATCGTATATCCTTGTTGTAAGTAAGTCATTCTACTTCTTCTGTGTGGGATGCCACCACAGCATGGCTTGATGAATGGTGTGTAGGTCTGTGCCCAGGATCCAAACCCATGAACCCTGGGCCACTGAAGTGGAGCATGTGAGCTTAACCACTTGGCCATGGGGCCAGCCCCAGGAACGAGGGCTCTTGAGTGGTGACACCATTCACCGAGAAAGGGGATGCCAGGAAAAGAAAAGTGGTCTCTGAAGGGGGCTTTCAAGTCAGAGAGACCTGTGTAGATCATGGCTGGAAAGAAAGACTCCATAAAAAGGGAGAGGGAAGAGGAAGGAAAGAAGAAGAGAGTGAGACGGGTCATGGAGCAGGTCCTTGGGAAGGAAAGAAGGATGAAACTCAAAGTCCACGTCCTCAGGGATCATCCTTGCCTGGAACAAGTCCAGGCAAGGGCCAGGCCTGTCCCAGGAGGTACCAAGAGGAGGTATGGAGGCAGAGAGAGGCTGTGAATCTGCCTGAGGGTGGTCTCTCAAGGGAATGGTCTTCCTAGCTGAGCAAGATCCTAAAACACGATAGTGGGTGAGTGATGGTGAGCAGTTCCAGCTGAGAACAAACCGACCCCCAGGCCAGGGCGTGGGCAAGTGTTTGCATACACGTGGTAGAGCTCAGGAGTCAGGCAGACTCTAGGTGGCTGTGGGAGGCAGAGTCGAGGCCTCCCAAAGATGTCCACGTCCCCATCCCTGGATCCTGTCAACATGCCACCTCACGTGGCAAAAGGGCTTCACAAATGTGACTAAGATAAAGATTTTAAGATGAGGAGATTCTCCTGGACTATCTAGTGGGCCCAATGTAGTCATAAGGGTCCTCATATGTGCAAGAGAGAGGCAGGCGAGTTAGAGAAGGAGACGTGACAATAGAAGCAGCTTTGACGCCATTGCTGGCTGTGATGGAGGAAGGGGCCATGAGCCAATGGATGCAGTTGCCTTGAGCACCCGGAAGAGACAAGGAGCTGGATTCTCCCCTGGAGGTTCCAGCCCTGCCATCACCTTGATTTTAGCCCAGTGAGACCCATGTTGGACTTCTGACCTCCAGAACCGTAAAAAAAATAAATCTGTGGGGTTTTTTAAGCCACCAAGTTTGTGGTAATCTGTTACAGCAGCCACAGGAGACAAATACAGTGCTGGAGACCAAGACATACTGGGTAAGAGAGAGGTCAGCAAGCGGAATTTAAAACAAGGTTCAAAGATGTTTCCGACAGACCCTCCAGTTGAACTGTCGCCAGCCAAGGACTCTAACCCTCTTCTCTTGTCTTGCCTACACTCTTTTACATTTGACTAATTCTCTTATCTTCTCAAAAGGTGCAGATGTTCCTCTCTTTAACAACTTTGGGGTCTTGAGCTTATGCGGTTCCAGCTATGTTCCAAGAAGAAGCTCTAAGTGACAACCGCCCTGGACCCAACCACTCTGAACCAGACCAGACTGCTACCACAAGAATGACACCCGCGCAGACAGGCAGAGAGTTATACTAAAGTAACCTGCTCTCATTTGCATCGTAAATTCTCCTCTGGGAGGGGCAAAGCTGCCATTTTTAGATCATGCAATGTATGTAGAAGCATGTTTTCAAACCACACATGGGAAAGCTTATGCCCACCTCTACATGCAATGATGAAACTTCCGCTTTGAATATTCATTCCCTACCTGGAATAAACATACCCCCTCCCCATCCCTGGGAAGCCATAACTTTGTGAAATTATTCTCTGTGGTCTCCATTTTCTTTGTTGCATGCCGCAAATAAAATTTCTGCTTTGTGTGACAATTGCTTCTGGTGCAGTTTGATTTAACTCACCCAGAAGGGGATTCACGTTTGATCTGGTAACAGAAACCCTGGGAGCCACCGAAAGCTTTGCAAGGAGGATGTGTGCCAACAAGTGGTTGTAAAGGTCAGGCTGGTGGGGTATGCAGTCAGAGATTTCCAGGGAGCAGACAGCACTGACCGGCCCAGCTGGTGCTCTCTTGCAGGGGGAAGCCCTCTGTACATCTTCACTAATGACTGAAACGTTATTTTTGTAGCCCCATATTTTTCTTTACTATTCCCGCAATTGACTAGTACATTTTAAGTAAGAAGATAAAGGGTAAAAACCACAAGTCAGACTACCTGGTATAGAATATACCTGAGTATCAGATTTGTTGAAGGTGGGCATTACCACGAGCCCATGGGTGTGAGCTAAAATCTAACCATTTACATGCAGTTCTAACAAGGAGGGATTAACACGCTCAAAAAGAAAAAGGAGAAATTACGCTTTATCTTGAGTCTGGTGATCCTGACAGAAGCACGGAACAGGTTGTGGACCACACTGGAGGAATAATGCAACTAGAATAACCAGTTTCTGAGTAAGAACTTCCATTCTTCAGAGATGCCACCCAGCTCAATAGCAGCCTACAGATGGATGATTCTAGGCACGGATCGCAGGGGAGCAACCCTCCCCGCTGAAATCTGCCCTCCCGCTAGTCTTCAGGGAGGTGCTTGGTGGCAGTAAAGGAGGAGAGCTGTAGGGCAGGAAAGAATGTTCGTCATGTTGGGGACACCAAGACCCCAAGAAGTAAAGCACACACTGGAAGGTGCTACAGCGACTTACTGTCCATCTTTAAGTTTATTTCTTCATTGACTTAACAATTACGGAGTGCGCATCTGCTGGGTGCCAGACATCAGATGTGAGGCGCTGGAGATACGACTCCGACCCAAGCCGACCTGCTCCCAGAGCCCCTCAGGAGAGGGCGGCAAAGCAGTGCTCTCAGGCGTGGCGGTGCCATCCCCACCACCTTCCCACTCCACGCCAACTGGGAGCCGTGTGCAGAGCAGAGGCTCACCAGGCTGCATGCTCTCGGCTCCACGTACGCACTCCCAGCACCCAGCACCAGCTCAACCAACTTCAGTTGAATTAAAGACATCCCAATGCAGACAGGTTAGACGGTCGCTGTCACGGGAAGCAGTGATCTTTATTGGATAACTTCGTTACGTGCGGACGTGAGCTCACGCAGACGAGTTCCGCCATAGGAAATAATTTGGCGGGTCTTAGAGAACGGTCAAGGGGGAGAAGGGCAGGGCCAGCCTCCCCCATGGGATTGATCTTGGAGGAGACGGCCTCAAACTGAGCCTCAGGGGCCACTCGGGGACCTCCAAAGTGAAAGCTTTTTACAGGTCTCAGGAAGTTGGAATGTCAAAGTGTCACCTTCCCTATCATGATTTCATGATTGTCATTAACTGAGTGCCATTTGTGGATTTAAATTCTCTCCATAAATAAAGTAAACTTAACTAATACATTTTTTAAAAACTGAAGATGGTAGGAGAAAGCTGTCTAATAAATTCTTTGTCCTTCTAACTAAAAGGAAACAAGACTGAAAAACAAACCATGGAATTGAAACCAGCACCTTCTTCAGGGCTAATGGGGCAGGCCTGGCATGGAGGTCACACCTGACTGGGGCCCCCACCTGCCCAGCAGGGCCCACTTTAAAAGAATTCATGAATTCCTCTATTTTTGGTGGAGCTGTGGGTGGGTGGGTATACCCCTCTCTCCCCTGGGCCTCTGCATCTCTCCAAACAGATCCTGAGCTGGGGGCGCACTTCCTGCACACATCGCCCCTCCCTCACAGCCCCTCAGACCAGGGGGAGACCACCAGCCTGGAAAGCTGACAATTCTGGGCTGACAAGGGTGTCATTCTCCAAACAGACTAATGGAAGCACCTTGCTAAGAGTTGGATCTGGCACACCTGGCCGTGGGTGCTGCTGTCCTCAACTCTGCCGTGGCAGGGACAGAGAAAGGTCTCCTTCAGAGACACTGGTAACAGCCACCACCCTGAGAAGTAGTGTAAAGGACGTGACATTTGACACAAACATCAGAAGTGACTTCAATGCCTGGAATTCGCTCTGGGAAGCTGTGTCCCCTGCAGAGGGTATAGAGCAGGCAAAGATTCCCAGCAATGCTTTCTTTGCAACATTTTAGTAGTGAAACTATGGAAAAAGCTATATATCAGCAAAGGGGGAGAGAAATAATTGAGTAAATTACAGTAATTCTACCTAAGGAAACATTATGCCTTAACTAAGACTAACCACTGTGAACACCCCGGCCATGGAGGATTACCCTTGGATAAACCTGTTGACCACAGTAACATCTTTATTCCATGCTGACCCGCAGGCCGCCTGCCTCTGAGCAGGCCTGCGTGGAGAGGTGGTAAAATTCATCCCCATGTGGGACATGGGATTCTGGGGGACTTTTTCTATTATCTCAACTTTCTGTGCAATTGTTAAACTGTTTTAAATTTAATGGGGGCAGGGAGCTGGGAGAAGACAGTATAGACTCTGTTTCTATACGTGGACGTGTCAGAGGAAAAGGGAAGACATTGTTTATTAGTCTGCCACCGTTGTATATGAAAATGAGAAATGTTTTGTATGTATATTTGAGAAGATCTTTACAGACATAGTTGGTGAAGTCCCACCCAAATCAACGGCTCCTCGAGCGGGTTTCAAAGTGCGTTTCCTCCACCCCTCAAGCTTTGTCTGCAGGTGATTGCCCCTATGGCTCCAGGTACTCTGGAGGCCTGGGGAGCGGGGCGAGGGCAGTTCTGGAGGCTGCGGGCAGGGTCCAGCCAGGACTCTCCCAAGGAACGAGGGAAGGGCAAGACGCTCAGGGGCAGGAGACCTGTCAGGGCAGAGCCCTCCAGAGGCCCAGCTGTGCTCACGGGGTGCGCCTGGGCGGGGGAGGCACTGCTGAGCTGCAAGGAGGGGTGGGGGACTAGGGGGAGTATTTCGGGGGCAGGGCCCCTGGAGGAGGACGCTATCAGGCACAGGCAGGGAGTCAGGGAGAAGGGACAACATGGCCCGGCCTGGCCTGGACTGGAGCTGTGCACCGTGCCTCCAGCTCCCCACCTCCCTGCCCCCAGCAGGGGCCAGCACAGCCAGGACCCAGGTGAGCAGAAGACACCTGTGGAGAGTGGGGGCGCCCAGCCAGGTGCTGTCACCACTCTGGTGCACAGGAGCAGTCCCAACTTGGGGACTTGTCTCTGGCTGGTGGAGTTTTAAAGCCCTGCGAGAGACCAGGGCCAGCTTTTCCGCCACCTGAGCTCTGAAGGGAAGGGAAGCCTGTCAGGTGCTCCAGGCTCCTCCACCCAGGGTGCAGGTGGACTGGAGGTGGAGGGGGCCATGAGCAGCTGGAGAGGCCTGGCCCCCACCGGGATCAGGAACTGAAGGCCCAGCTGGAGCTACTGACTGTGGCCACCCTGGCCAGCTCAACCAGAGAGTTCCCCACCTACGTGCCCCTCGGGTGGCAACCTCTCACCTGGAAGGTGTGACTCCAGGTTAGACACCTGGGCTTCCGCCAGGACCATTCTGGAGAACACCACCAGCGGCTAGAGAGGATACTGACCTTTGTTCTAGTAAAGGATGTTCTGTCTTCTAGGATCAGGTGGGGACAGCAGGTGCATTGGACTCAAGACAGTTGGAACACAGTGCCACATGTCCTGCTGAGGGCTCTGCCATTATACCATGGAGACGGTGCAGTGATGGCCTGCCACAAGACCAGCTGGAACGGTGCCCGTTCGTCAGCCACATTCAGGGCAAAGCTGCTATGCGCCAAGCCCTCTGCATGGCACTGGGGATATGAAAATGCACATCATTCCAGCTCACAGTCTGAGGGTGCCCAGGGCCACAGAGAAGTAAAAACCAACCAAAACACAAAATGATAAATGCAGTAATAACAGCCAGTACTTACCTAGTACTTACCCTGTGCCAAGTATTATGTACTTTTTGTATATTGGCTCACTAAGTTATCAAACATCCCTCCATGGAACCCACAGTTATTAACCCCACTTTATAGATAAGGAGAGGGAAGCACAGAGATGTCCCAAGTTCAACAGCCAGTGAGTGGCAGAGTCAGGTACAGACCCAGGCCATCTTGCACCTGGTTCATGCCCTTAACCAATTGTTCTAGATCGACTTTACCATTCAGTGACCAAGGTCATGGGCCTCCAGAGCAAGAGGGTTCAATTCTACCTAGTAATCATCCATTGAATATAGGAGGGTGATATAACTCCTACTCACTTCATTACAGGAAAAGCAAAGGACACGCACTGGGAAATGTATGTTTCTGGGAAGCCGGTTCCCTCTTACACCAGAGATGCCAATTAAACCTGCAAGGCTCCCCACTCTCAAGCTCTGTCCGTGCTGTGGGAAGGCCAACTGCTTGCCGAGGATTCCCTTTTCCCTAAACGTATCTCAGAGCTCATGGGCTTTAATCAAGACACCCGAATTTTTTGCTGGATTCAGTTTGATGTCTATAGTTGAAATCACAGGCATCCAGCAGGTCAGAGATATGGAAGCCCAGAGAGGGAAAGCAGCTTATGCTCAGTCACACAGAAAGTTACTGGGAGGGAACAGATGCCACTCTCCTCCTGAGTGGTGGCTGGACCGTGAGCAGAGGAAGCATGGAAATGTTAGCATGATTTCTGTTCCAGCCCTCAGAGAAGTATGGCCTCAACAGTCAGCAGAGCTAAAAGTAAATAGAGCACCCAATACGAGTAGGTTTGTTTTTTTTGTTTTTTTTTTGAGGAAGATTAGCCCTGAGCTATCATCTGCTGCCAATCCTCCTCTTTTTGCCGAGGAAGACTGGCCCTGAGCTAACACCCGTGCCCATCTTCCTCTACTTTATATGTGGGACGCCTGCCAAGGCATAGCTTGCCAAGCAGTGCCATGTCCACACTGGGATCTGAACCGACGAACCCCAGGCTGCCAAAGCAGAACGTGTGAACTTAACCGCTGTGCCATCAGGCCGGCCCCCCAACATGAGTAGTTTAGACCAAATGAACCCCCTAGTGTCCAGCGGTTCTGGAGGCCAGGCGCTCTGCTTTTAATGCCAACCACCATCCTACCCAGAGTCATCCTGATGGCAGTTTTGACGCCGGGATGGAGTTGTGAGTGGTTAAGGAATGCGCTCATGGTCACCCTGCTCCTAGGGCTGAGCTGGCATTGGAAGGCAAGTCTGAGTGAGTCCTAAGCCAGGCTCTATCTAGGGCGGGGCTGCCTCTCCTAAGGAGCACCTTGTCTGCTCTCCAGAGAGATGAAATCCTCACTGTTGGTGAGCAGCCCGTGGAGCCCGGGGGGCACTCCGAAATCAGCCCAGCTCCCAGCTGCATCTCTTCTCCTCCTCCACAACACGCCCCTCCCCACACGAGGTAACCCAAAGCCAACGAGTGAGCCTTTTGTTCCCCTCCCCAAGCTGACATGTATTCCTGGACTCACTGAGCATCGTGGCTGAAGCTGAGCCTCCAAGCTCCCTGTGGGGAAGGACCAATCTCTTCTTGAATTTTCAGTCCATTGTGTATCAATACTCTTATGAAATATAATAAAATAAATTTCTAGAACAATTAAATGAATAAAAAGTATGAAATTTATGAAATACAAGTCAAAATCTTTGTATTAAATTTTTACTTTTTGAGGTAATTATATATTCATGTGTGGTTGTGAAAATAATACAGAATGATTCCATGCAGGCTTTACCCATTTTCCCTAAAAATAACATCTTTTAAAACTGTAGCACAGAGGGGCTGGCCCCGTGGCCGAGCGGTTAAGTTCGCGCGCTCCGCTGCAGGCGGCCCAGTGTTTCGTTGGTTCGAATCCTGGGCGCGGACATGGCACTGCTCATCAGACCACGCTGAGGCAGCGTCCCATATGCCACAACTAGAAGAACCCACAACAAAGAATACACAACTATGTACCAGGGGGCGTTGGGGAGAAAAAGGAAAAAAATAAAAAATCTTTAAAAAAAAAAAAAAAAAAAAAACTGTAGCACAGAGCCAGCCCTGATGGCCTAGTGGGTAAAGTTTGGAGCACTCCACTTCAGCAGCCTGGGTTCGCTTCCCAGCCATGGAACCACACCACCCATCTGTCAGTTGCCATGCTGTGGTGGTGGCTCACATTGAAGAACTAGAATGGCTTACAACTGGGGTACACAACCATGTACTGGGGCTTTGGGGAGGAAAAAAAAGAGGAAGATTGGCAACAGATCTTAGCTCAGGGCAAATATTTCTCTGTAAAAAAAAAAAAAATTTGTCATTTCAAGAATGTTTCATACTAGCCAGAACAATTATATAAGAAAAAGAAATAAAAGACATCAAAATTGGAAAGGAAGAAACAAAAAGCTCTGTTTGCAGATGACATATTATATGTAGAAAACTCTAAAGATTCCACCTAAATAAACAATTGTTAGAACTAATAAATTCAGCAAAGTTGCAGGATACAAAATCAACATACGAAAATCAGTTGAGTTTATATGCACGAACAATGAACAATCCAAAAAGGAAATTAAGAAAACAATTATATTTATCATAGCATCAAAAGAATAAAATATTTAGTTATCAACTTAACCAAAGAGGTAAAAGACTCGTACATTGAAAACTAAAAAATATCATTGAAAGAAATTAAAGAAGACATAAATACATGCAAAGACGGCCTGTGTTCATGGATTGGAGGAATTAATATTGTTAAGATGCCAGTACTACCCAAAGCCATCTGCAGATGCAGTGTAGTCCCTATCAAAATGCCAACAACATTTTGTGCAGAAATAGAATACTTGATCCTAAAATTCATATGGACTCTTGGGTACCCCAAATAGCCAAAACAATCTTGAAAAAGAAGAACAAAGTTGGAGAATTCACACTTCCTAATTTCAAAGCTTACTACAAAGCTTTAGTAATTAAAACAGTGTGGTACTGGGGTACAGAAAGACAGTTAGACCAATGGAATAGAATAGAAAGCCCAGAAATAAACTCTCACCATATGTGGTCAAATGATTCTTGACAAGGGTGCCAAGCCCTTTGACAAGGGTGCCAACCATTCAATAGGAAAAAGACAGACTTTTCAATAAATGGTGCTGGGAAAACTGGATATCCACATGCAAAGAAGTGAAGTTGGAACCTTACCGAACACCATTAAAAAAATTATATCAAAATCGATCAAAGACCTAAACAAAAGAGCTAAAACTATTAAACTATTAGAAAAAAACATAGAGGGACACTTGATGATATGGATTTGGCAAAGATTTCTTAGAGATGACACTAAAGCCACAAAAAATCAAAGAAAAAATAAACAAATTGGATTTCATCAAAATTCAAAACTTGTTCATCAAAGGACAGTATCAACAGAGTAAAGAGACAGCCCACAGACTGCAAGAAAATATTTGCAAGTCGTATATCTGATGAGAGATTAATATCCAGAATATAAAAAGAACTAACACTCAACAACAAAGAATACAGCCTGATTCAAAAACGGCAAAGGATTTAAACAGACATTTCTCCAAAGAAGATAGACAAATGGCCAACAAGTACATGAAAAGGCGCTCAACATCATTGAGCATCAGGGAAATGTAAATCAAAACTACAATGAGTTACCAACTCAAATCCATTAGGTTGGCTATTATGAAAATAACAGAAAGCAACAAGTATTGACAAGAAATTGGAACCCTTGTGCACTGCTGGTGGGATTGGAAAATGGAGCCGTGTTGGAAAACAGTATGGCAGTTCTTCGAAAAAATTAAACATAGCCTTACCATTTGACCCAGCAATTCCACTTCTGGGTATATATGCAAAAGAACTGCAAGCAGGGACTCGAGTAGGTATTTGTACAGCTATGTTCATAGCAGCAATATTCACAATAGCCAAGAGGTGGAAGCCACCCAAATGTCCGTTGATGGATGAATGGAACAAAGAGTGTTATAAAGACATACAATGGAATATTATTTAGCCTTAAAAAGGAGTGAAATTCTGATATATACTACAACATGGATGAACGTTGAAAACATTATGCTACATGAAATAAGCCAGACACAAAAGGCCAAGTATAGTATCATTCCACTTATATAAGGTACCTAAAATAGTCAAATAAGTAGAGACAGAAAGTAGAGTGGTGGTTGCTAAGGGCTGCAGGGAGGGGAGATGGGGAGCTGTTTCATGGGGACTGAGTTTCACTTTGGGAAGGTGAGAAAGTTCTGGAAATGGGTGGTGGTGACGATTGCACAACAATATGAATGTATTTAATGTCTCTGAACTGCACACTTAACAATAGTTAAAATGGTAAATTTTATGCTATGTGTATTTTGCCATAATAAAAACAATAAAATGTAAAACAGTAGTTTGTTCCTTTTTTACTGCTGAGCATTATTCCACAATATCGATGAGCCAGTTTTTCAACCGTTTACCCACTGAAGGACATCTGGGTTGTTTCCAGTTTTTGACAATTATAAATAAAACTGCTGTAAACATTCATGTACAGGTTTTTGTGTGAATGTGAATCTTTGTTTATCTGAGATAAATACCTAGGAGTACAGTTGCTGGGTCATATGGTAACTGTGCATTTAATTTTTTCTTTTAGTATTTTTTTTTAAAGACTGGCACCTGAGCTAACATCTATTGCCGAGCTTCATTTTTTTTCCTTCTCCCCAAAGTCCCCCAGTACATAGTTGTATATTCTAGTTTCAGGTCCTTCTGGTTGTGCTATGTAGGACACCACCTTAACATGGCTTGATGAGTCGTGCCATGTCCACACCCAGGATCCGAAACAGCAGAACCCTGGGCTGCCGAAGCGGAGTGCTCCAACTTAACCACTAGGCCACAGGGCCGGCCCCTGCACATTTAATTTTTAAAGAAATTGTCAAACTGTTTTCTAGAGTCACTATACCATCTACATTCTCACCAACAAAGTATGAGTGATCCGGTTTCTCCACATTCTCACGAGCATTTGCTATTGTCACTATTTTTTATTTTAGCCATTCTGATAGGTGTGTGGTGAGACCTCATTGTGGTTTTAATTTGCATGTCACTGATGGCTACTGATGTTGAACATCTCTTCTTGGGCTGGTTGCCATCTGTACGTCCTCTTCAGTGAGATGTCACTTCATGTCTTTTGCCCATTGTCTGATTGCATTGTTTGTTTCTGTACAGTTGAGTTTTGAGAATTCTTTATATATTCTATATACTAGTCCTTTTTTGGACTTGTGGTTTGCAAATATTTTCTCCCAGCCTATAGCTTCTCTTTTCATCCTCTTAACAGAGTTTTTTTGCAGAGCAAGAGTTTTTAATTTTGATGAAGCCTAATTTATCAATTTTTTTCTGTTATGGGTCTGTTTTTGGTGTCAAGTCTAAGAACTCTTTACCTAATCCTGGATCCCAAGATTTGTCCCTATTGTTTAATATGTTATAAAGTTTTACATTTAAGTCCATGACCCGTTTTGAATCCATGTTTGTCTGATGTGTGCAACTTTGAGGTTCCCATTTTCCCTACAGGAATCCAAATTCCTACAGCATCATTTGTTGAAAAGACTCTCCTCCATTGACTTACTTTTGCACTTCCATCAAACATCAGTTGGGCATATTTGTGTGGATCTATTTCTGGGTTCTCTGTTCTGTTCCACTGATTTATGTGTCTGTCCCCTCGCCAATGCCACAGTCTTGGTTGTTGTAGTGAAGTAGTAAGTTTGGAACCTGGGTAGATTGATTCCTTCCACTTTATTCTCCTTTTCAAAAATTATTTTAGCTATTCTAGTCCCTTTCCTTTTCCATGGACATTTTAGAACAATCTTGTCTATATCTGCAAAATGTCTTTCTGGGAATAGGAATTGCCATAAGCCTGTATATCAGCTTGGGGAGAATCGACATCTTTACTCTGTTGAGTCTTCCATCCATGAACACAGCATGGCTCTCTCTCCATTTATTTAACTCCTCTGATTTCTCTCATAGTTTTTTGTAGTTTTCAGCACATAAGACCTGTGTACATTTTGCTAGACTTATACCCAAGTGCTTCTCTCTTTTTTAGCAATTCTAAGTAATATTGTATGTTTAATTTCAGTTTTCCCATGTTCATTGATATTACATGGAAATACAGTAGTTACCCCTCATCCGTGATTTCACTTTCTGTGGTTTCAGTTACCAGTAGTCAACTACAGTCCAAAAATATTAGATGGAAAATTCTAGAAATAAACAGTTCATAAGTTTTAAGTTGCATGCCATTCTGAGCAGCATGATAAAATCTTGTACCATCCCACTCCATCCTGCCTGGGACGTGAATCATCTCTTTGTCCAGCGTATCCACACTGTATATACTACCCACCCATTCGTTAGTCACTTAGCTGTCTCAGTTATCAGATTGTCTGTCATAGTATCGTAATGCTTGTGTTCAAGTAACCCTTATTTTCCTTAATAATGGCCCCAAAGCCAACTTTATCATTAGTTATTGTTGTTAGTCTCTTACAGTGCCTAACGTATAAATTAAACTTTATCATAGGTATACATGTATAAGAAAAAACAAGGATTCGGCACTATGCACAATTTCAGGCATCCGCTGGGGGTCTTGGAATATATTCCCCCAAGGATAAGGGGCGACTGCTGTGCAATAAACTTCTTATATTAGTCTTGTATCCTACAAATTTGCTGAATTCACTTGTTAGTTCTAGGAGAGTTTTTTGGTGATTCCTTGGAATTTTCTACATAGACGATCACGTCATTTCTCTTCCTTCCTGATCTATACACATTTTATTCCCTTTTCCTGCCTTGTCGCACTGGCTAACATTTGCAGCACTAGGTTGAGGAGAAGCTCTTAGAGTGCACATTCTTGCCTTATTCCTCATCTGAGGGGAAAAGCATTCAGTCTTTCACCATTAAGTGTGACATTCACTGTGGGTTTTTGTATTTGTCCACCTTCCTCTTTCCTGGCATCTCCCCCTGAGAGAGTGAAATCTCAGAGACTTTCAGGAGGACCAGTCTGGAGAAGGTTCCAGAAGGTAGCCAGAGTCCTGAGTGAGGTAGAGTGTGTGGCCCGGCCTGAGAGGATGGGCTCTGGCCTCCGCTGTCTGCAAACCTACACTGAGCAGCTTCAGGTGAGTGACCCGATGGCACATTCTCAATGTTTAATAAATAATAATGTTCTATTTTATTATTATTAGAATTATTAGTTTCACTCAAAGTGCTCAGAGTCCCAGGCCTCCAAGAATGGAGGAAATGTGGCAGCCACTCTCCCACCTGATTCCCACCTGGGGGATGTGTGTACAGCAAACCCAGGGACACAGAGTGGGAGGTCACCCTCTCCCGCTTCATCTGGGTTAGGAGAGGCCCTGAGAGAGAAGTAGAATGCATTGAAATTCATGGGAAAGAGGATGAGAGACATGACAAGGAGCCAAGCGGGAAACCAAGGAGATGAAGGGAAGGGCTCTCCACCTTTGAGGGCTCTCCACAGTGAGGAGTCCATGTGACTGAGACAAGACATCTAGGCAGTGGGTGAGGGGTGAGCCAGGAGAAGTATCTGGAAAGGCAGTGGGAGGGGCCAGGAGTACGTTTATGTTGGACTTGTGGGGAGCCCTGGACACCCTCTACCAGCATCACCTGCCAAAGCCCACGCAGTCAGATGTCATGAACAAACATGCGTGCGTGGTGTATGTGTGTGTGTGTGCGCCACGGAAACTTAGAACATCTCAGTGAAAAGGGGATCCTGAGACACGTGAGCAGTTTTCTCAATACTTTTCTTAGGGCTTAAATATTTTACAAAGGATGTATCAATTTTATAATCAGAGAAAGAATAAAGTCTTTTAATTTTGCACAAAGCAAACTTCCTTGTGTGAGCTATAGCTGGGGAGGCTGTTGGCCATGGCCAGGGTCAGCGGGGATGAGGCACGGACTGGATAGGCTCCAAAGGAGGGGTGTGGCTAGACAGGCCGGGCCAGCCCATGGGCAGTCCTGAAGCTCCTGGACAGAACTGGGTTTGGGGCCACCCAGGCTGAGCCCCACGGAGCCCATGGGAACCAGGAGATGGGTCAGGAGGCAGCGGCACCAGGGACAGGCCAGGCTGCCTCTGGAGGGCCAGCCTGGTCAGATACTTTGGGATTTCCCTTTTTCTGGTCCTGACCAGATCTGAAGAAGGGAAAGGCAGCTTTCAGCCTGGGTAACTGTATAACCTGGGCCAAGTTCATAACCCACCTGGGTCCTCAGTTTTCCCATCTGTAAAATGTGGCTAATAAAAATATCTTCCTCGTAGGTTTTAGTTGTTGAGGGTTTTTTCCCTGACTTGCCACGTAGTAAATGTTCAAGGAAATTAATATCAATATCCTCCCTATGAACAGATTTGCCACCTCTCTCCTCCCTCCATGGAGTGTTTCCTGGGGGAACAGAGCTGCTTGGGCAGGCAGATGACCTTCAACAAACATTGATATACCCCAGCCGAGCCCCCGGGTGCCGGGCGGAGCGGACGGGAGACAGCTCACTCTGCAGGGGCAGCAGAACGCAGGACAACGCCACGAGTTACCAGCTCTCTGAGCACCTGTTGACCCCAGATGTTGGACAAATAACTCTTCTTTCCCTTGTACAAGATGTGTCCAGATTCTTTACTTCCTTTAAATGAACAATAGAGCTCTGAGCCCTCTTCCTTGCAGGCTGGTGGGAACTCAGTCTCGTCATTCAGGGGGGCCCCACCACCCCTCTGGGCTTTACTAAGGCTCTGGGTTTTTTTCAAATCTTTATAGGTAACAAACACACAGACAAGGGCACCAAAAGTCCTAATGAATTATCACAAAGTGGACACACCCATGTAAGCGCCTCCCAGGCCCAGGAAAAGAACGTCAACAACAGTCTAAGAGTCCAGACCACCCCTGTGGGCCTCTCAGGGTCCAACCCTCCCTGTCCCCACAGATAACCACTGTCTTGACCACGAGAGCCGCCTCCCAGAGCCACCTTCTTCTGTTGACTTGGTCAGCACCCTGCCATCCACTGACCTCAACCACCTCCTGCCAAACTCAAGAATTGAGAAGGAGGAGAGGCTAGGAGCTCCCAGCCTACACCGCACCCCAATCCCGAAACCCCGAGGTTCCTGGGTGGCCCTCCCTTGGGTGTAGCATGCTGATGTGAGGTGACAGCAGCCTGCTGCAGGAGTATGGTGATCTGTGCCTCTGCTCCCCTTGGCCTTCAAGGGGCACACGTCTGGGAAACCCCCAAATTCTCCCCCAAGTGAGGGTGCACTGGACTCTTCTCACACCCCCACATTCCAGAAGGCAAGGGCTTGGACTGTAGGAACCTCAGCAATCCTAGAATTTCACTGACATCCTGTAATTTTCAGTCCTGCTGACTATTTTAGGGGTCTGTCCTCAGAACATGGAGATGCAAATGTTTTACAGTGTTGCCATTTTAATCCTGGGTGTTGCGATGACAGAGGTAGAGAGGGGCAGGGTGGCAAACTGTGTTTAGAGTCTATTTTTGGCTTATTTACAAATCATTAACAGCATTAATAACAATCCTGTGGCTTCAAGTTCATTTTAATTATTTTTTGCACCAAAAGAAAAAGAAAAATGTGTCTTAGGACAGTTTGTGGGTGAAGTGAGAAGAAAGGAGAAATCATTTCAACGGTCAATGTGACGGGAACATCAGAGGTAATTTTAGAAAAGAATCAGAGTTCGTATTATCTCAAAGAAATGACCTGACCCCTCTCCCTCAAACTGAGGAATTTTAATATACTTATTTTTCAGTAATCCATTCAACCCGGTGATTTGGTTCCAAAAGATATAGCTTTCATTCAATGCTGGCCTAATTCGTCTTATAAGACAAAGATTTTTAAATACAATTTGCTGGAAGTCACTTGTCTGAGGTACCAGCCCAGGATTACAGGACTACAGGTGCAGCAGGATGGAAGCATCAACTCGCCATTCCCGCCATGAGCACCGGACCTCTGAGCAAAGCCAATCTGAGGCAGATCGCACCTCCTGACCCTCAGCTCCTTGTCTCCAGGTGAGGTAGGCCCCCTTGCAGGTGAGCCAAGGATATGGGGGTTGTGGAGGAGACAAGCCCCAGGAGAGGAAAGATTCCTGGAGCCTGTGGGACCTGAGGGTGACCTGAAGCTGTGCCTGTGGACTGTGCTAGAGCCTGCGGGAGGGCTGCACCAAATATGAATGTTGCCAGGTAAGAAGCTGGGTGTGTCCAGGTGGAGATGGTGGCGTGGAGGGGCCCAGTAATCGCCTGAGGGCCTAATTCCAGAGTCTAGGGCACATGTCATGAGACGGGCTGTGGGACTTAAAGGCATGAAGTTGGAAATAAGAAATTAGGTAATCAGGGAAAAGGGTGAGTAGTTTTTTCCACTGACTATGCCTCTTTATTCTTGCTCACTGTAGCCTGGCCTGTAACTGGATTCTTTATTAGGTGAAACCACAAATACGACCAACCCCAAAGGACTTAGAATTCCCATAGTGACCTCTGGAAACCTCTTAGGATTCACAGAAGGAGGAGAGTGACGTCAGCATCATGGCGGAGTGAGTTGTTCCCTTTGTCTCCCCTGCCTAAGTTACAACTAAATGGACATTCATTAACCAGCAGAAGATCCCCTGCACAGCACAACAGGATGTCTGAGAGATCCACACAGCCATGCACCTGAAGATGGATCTCTGGCATGCAGTGGAACTAACTGGGTGGATTCCCCTCCCCCATCCTGGTGGCAGTGACTCAGGTCATGGATCCTCATACAGCAGCTGGCACTGACTACAAGAGGAGGCAAGGGCAGCCTGGCCTGCCTGCCAATGCTCTCAGAGCTGTAGCTTGGCTGAGGGAGCGCCCACCATGCTGTTGGTGGGAACACTCCATACAATGCTCTATGCAGAGTGACAGCAGCCCAGTCCCCATGTAGGTGCCCCTCCTACCTAACACAGCAGCTCAGAGGGTCCCCTGTGGAGCACAGTGGGCCCCACCTATGGTGGGAGACCCTCCACCCAGTACAGAGGCCCTGCCCACGTGTGTACAACCTTCAGAGTGGCTCCGGCAAGGCCAGGCAAATATGGAGCAGCCATATCCACACAACTTCCAGCAAACAGTGCAGGATCAGAAAACACAGCTCCTCCTTCCCCATAGTGGTGGCAGGTGGAATCTACAACTGGATACCACCACAAATGTGCCAGCAAAGGATCAGTTCATCAAACACCATGAAAAACTTCAGCAACACTTCAGAGCAGAAGGAAAATGACAAGTCTCCAGGAACCAGCCCTGAAGTCTCAGAAATTTACAATCTAAATGACAGAGAATTCAAAATAGTTGTCATAAAGAAACTCAACGAGTTATAAGAAAACTCAGAAAGACAGTTCAATGAGCTCAGGAATAAAATTAATGAGCAGAAGGAATACTTTACCAAAGAGATTGATACTCTAAAGACAAAAAACGGAATTCATAGAAAACTGCATACAGAAAAAGCGATTGTATGTTTTATTTCAACTCTCAGTTGGGGGAAAATGTGAAGCTGCCTATCATGGGGAAACAGAGGAGAATCAATATTCATGTGGAGCTTTAGTGTATTTTTTAAAAGTTGAACTCTCAAAAAAAAGTCTTATTACTCCGTTTTATGGTTGAGAAAATTGAGCCTCAAGGGCCTCCTGAAGGGCACAGGGTGTGTGGATAGAGCTGGGATGGAGTCCAGGCATCTGGCATCACATCCCACGCTCAGCTGCCACCCTCCAGCCCTTCAGCTTGTTTGGTTCTCACCTTTTCCCTCTTCTTCTAACTTCTAACTTCTGCGGCATCTGGGAATAGGGCTGGGCAAACAACTCACATTTGTCCAAAGTATTTTAGATGACTCATGATTTGTTTTACAAAATTCTTGTGAACTGGGCATTCAGCACGTAAGTCTTACAGGATTATTTTGAGGTTTTGTGTTGAAATGATTATATTATGACTGGAGTTCCCTGGAGAAAAGCTGTAAGCATTTAGACGTGACATCCTGGAGCTGGCTGTCATTTGGGATATTTTGGGGTGCTGGTAAGGGCAGGTAGGGGTCATCCTAGGCCCTGTGTACCCATGGGGTTACAATGGGATTGATGAGTCATGTCACCCCTGCAGGAAGCTCACCTGGGCCAAGGGGCACAGTGGCTGAGTGCTGTGTGGTCTGGCCCCTCCTGGCTAAGTGACCATGGACAAGTTGCTCTCTGAATTTCAGTTTCTGATCTGTTAAACGGGGCTAATTACCCATGTCCCTGCCCTGCTCATGCCACAGAGTTTTTGAGAGGGTCATAACAAGATGGGTGCACTACAAGTGCCCATCGCAAAGATGATACAAACTCAGTGATGATTATGACTGAATGCGGGGAGGGGAGACTCCATCCACTCAAGGTAGGTGAGGGAGGCATCCGTCCTGATGTGAATGACCCTGCATTTCCACTGAGCCTCGGGGAGTGGGGGCAACAAGCAGAATGTGCTGCTCCAGGGTTGTCCTGGGCTCTGGGCAAGATTAATGGTACCACCCCCAACACCCACATCACTGGATGAGCGTCCTTGCCAAGGATAACCTCAGCTGAGCCTTAGCTCCTGAGGACCCTGGAGGGAAAAGGGAGATAGTCGGGGGGCCTGCACAGGAGGAACGCAGTGTCCATCAAGTGCCTACTCCACTTAGACATGGTTCCCTCTTCTGCTTCCTAGTTATCTTGGCACTCTTGAGAAAGGCACCTTTGTCACCTCTTTAAGTTGAGGACACAGAGATTCAGAGCAGCTGTTACTTGCCCAAGGTCACAAGCTGGCATGTGGCCGATGTTGGCCTCAGCTCTCCATTCCTCTCAGTTTGGAAACATGTATTGCACCTGGAGAAGGCCAGGGCCTGACTTTGTCATGGGATATGAAGTGACCAAGCTGAGTGTCCTGTTCTCCAGGGGCCTCTATCAACAGGAAGTGAGGGGCCTGACACCCAGCACTCTGGTTTTTCCAGTGTCAGTCTACTGTCCACCTCTCCTCAGAAGGGGATCAGAGCCAGGAAGATGAACCTGGTCCCCCATCCACCCTTCCCAGGTCATTCTAGGCTCAGCATGGCTCCCTCCTCAGGAAGCAAGGAATACATGGGGATCTCTTGAGATGAAGCCAGTTCAGCAAAACCAGAGAGAGGGGCTGCAGGAGACTGCGAAGGGTCGGGTAGCAGTAGGTCTGAAAATTGCAGCACATAGGGGCTGCTTATGAAGTTATGAAGTTGATAACATCCCCAGTCACCTGAGATGGGGAAGGAGGGACTCCAGCCTCAGGGCAGGGGTACCCCAGCCAACACCGTAGTTCATAAGAATGCACACCAGCCAGGCCTCCTAGTGAGAATTTGGAGCGGACACCTCCCTCAATTGGCCGAGGTAATTACGGATATGGAGGGAAGCCTTCTTTGCTAATGGAGAAATGCCTCACGCTCCTGATTTAGCTAACACTAAGCATCACAAGGCACAAGGTGGCTGCAAAGACAAGTAGAACATGGTCCATTCCTAAGGAGGGCAAAAGGCCAGCTTTTGCTCACCCAGAGGGAAGGCAGGATAAATGCATGAATCCTACTTATAATGTCTTGGTTCCCTGGCATCCTTTAAGTGACTGATGAGTTTTCATTTCTTGTTGTTGTGATGAACTCATGGATTTTAAAGTAATTGACATGCCTGGTCCAGCGAAGCCTTTTCTTTTTGGTCTTCGAATTGTTCCATCCTTGGCCGTTGGAAGCCTCTTCAAGCTGGGTTTTCCACCTTTTAACCTGCTGCTCATGGTCTCAGAGCCTCCATTTCCCTGGGAGAACCAAATGCTCTGGGCCCACCTCAGGCCAGGAATGAGCCATTGCCTCAGACGTCTTGGTGCTTGTTAGTGGGAAATAAGAATTCGAGAGCACAGCCTGGTACAGCCCAGCCACTTCGCCAACCTGGAGAGCATTTCATTAGCAATTATGAAGTATTTGGACTAAGACAGTCACCTTGGGGGAACCACTTAAAAAGACACATTACTGAGCCCCATTCTCAGAAGCTTTAATTCACAAGGTCCAAAGTAGATGTCAGAAACTGTAGTTTGAATCTGCTTCTCAGAAATTCTGATAGACTGTCATTAGAAGTTGGCTCCAGCAGGGAAGACGTGCAGGAGCCCGTCTTGGTGAGGGGGCGTGTGGGAGGTTTTCCTTCTGACCTTTCAGAGGAGCAGAGACCCCACAAGCTTACCAATAGTCACCATGTGTGGTATTTTGTGCCAGACCCTTGAGTCAGCATTTCAAGAAATTTTTTCTCTCCTTAGATAATTTTCTCATTTCAGTTTTCCCAAGGTGGTGAGAGAGGTGGATAATTTATTGCTTTCTTTCAAAACCCAATTTTGTCCTGAACTCAAACCACCCTGTATGTATTTATGAATTAGGTGACAGTCTTCAGATGTAGACACAGATATATTTTTTAAATACCAGTACAACTTTCTCAGCAAAAACAAGGGAGAAATCTTGGAATGAAACCCCATCTATCTCTTGTGGTTTGGTTTGATGAAAGGCTCACAGAAACATCGAACCCACACATCCGTCTCGGGTGAAGGGAGGAGCCAGAGCTGAGGCGCCCCCAGCCTGTCTGAGACTTTCCCATAACTCTGGTCTCCATGGGTCTGCCTGGGAAATTATGGATTTGTAGTTGTTCCTCTTTTCAGTGTTTGGGGGGGTTTTTTGGCAACTTCATAATCCAGAAACATACTAGCTATTCTTTCTTAGTGTGGTATTGCCTAGAAGATAAGTGTAGGGCCAGCTCAGACCCTCTAATTATGAAACCTCAATGGAATGAATGAGATTGTAGAGACTAAAATAGGCCAGCCAATGGAAGACAAATAGGACAGGATATACCCTCTGCTCCACTGAAATGTTTCCCAGGGCCCGGTACATCCTGGCCAAGGCAAGAGAAGGTGCGGCCTGCCAGGAAACTTTCAAGAGAAGCTTCTCTCTTGACAATAAGGGAGGGACAATTCCTCAGGGATTTGGATCATGAACTACAGAAGGCAGAATTAAAAAAATAAAATAAAAAGTAGGCTCTAAAACAAAGGCTTTCCCTGGAAATAAAGATGGTTTTGCCGTCCAGGCTATGAGGTCCTCCAGAGCAAGGATGGGGGTTGGTTTATTTTAATTATTTATCATTTGTCTATTTTGCTTTATTTTTCTGGGCTGTAAGTGCTTTGCAGAACTAACAACATAGCACGTGCTCAGTAAATGCTGAAGGAATGAACAATCGAATGAATGTCCCCTTGTTTCATCCATTATTAAATCAATAGGTGAAGCTGACCCTGGGAACTTCTCATGACACAGCGTGAGTTTGGGCTAGTCATGGACACTCATGTACCTGGGGTCCTTCTCTCTAATGCTCTGCTTGTTTTTAGCAAAGACGTCTTAACACCATATTTCCAAATTCCTCCAGATAATGAACACTCTGTTTAGACAGGGCACTTCTGATAAGGTGGCATTGTCACATTAAGAAACCAAACCTGAGAGAGTAAAGGGCACCCCCCTCCCCCAACCAAGGCCACTTGGTAGGAAGTAGCAGGCTAGGAGTGCTGTACCGGGCCCAGACCTTTCCGTCTACTGCTGACTCCAGAGAAACTGGGTCCTGGGCCAGGGAAGAGAGGCAGAAATAACAACTACTTCCTCGTTACCCCTTACACTGGTTATCAAGTCCTTTTGCACATCCCAAGAGCTTAGCTGGTCTAGAGAAAGGATATAATTCACCATTTGCCCAAATCAAAACCACTGCGGCTTGGCTAACAGCCCCCCAGGGACAGATCCCGGGTGCTTTCCTGGCAGCTCCATGCACTGTGGGTGGTTCTGGATCACGAGACTGAGCCAACAGGCCTGTGGCCAAGCAGAGGAAAGGCAGTGTTTGGCTCAGCAGGTACCCAGAGACCCTCTGTCCCCAGTCTCACCAGCCTGCTTCATACTCGGACATTCATACTCTTCTCATGTAGGATCCGGGCGCTCATGTTTCCTGCCTGGCTGACTCCCATGGGAAGAGTGCAGTGCCTGCCTCTTGTGGGAGCAGAGGACTCCCCTTTGGTCTCTCTCTGCTACTGGCTGTGGCAGCCTTCGCCCTGAAGCACCTCTTCAGTCTCTCCTGACTGAGGGACCCATAGTCCTTTGGGAGGCCATTTCCTGCTCGCCTGAGGTTGTTGCCTGGAGAGACTCTTCTGCAATAGTCACTTCAGAATGGCTGCTTCCAGGGAGCTGAGGAGGACAGCTATGGGGTAGAGACTCCAACATTTGTTATTCAAGGCACAGACCACTTAATGAGTGGTTGCTTTGGGATTTGAAGGCTTACCCTGGGATTTTGGAATGCCTTGGGAAAGTCTAGGAGTTGCATTTGAACTCAGGATACCTTCATTATTGAGGGAACAGAATCTGGAATCCCTGTGCCTCTGGTCATTTTCTTTTTTAATGGAAGCCATAGTCTTTTTTTCTCCACAGGGAAAGATTTTCCCTAAGCTGACATCTGTTGTCAATCTTCCCTTTTTCTTTCTTCCCCAAAGCCCCAGTACGTGGCTGTGTATCCTAGTTGTAAGTACTTCTAGTTCTTCTATGTGAGCTGCTGCCACAGCATGGCAACTGACCGGTGGTGTGGTTCCACTACCAGGAAGCAAACCTGAGCTGCCAAAGCAGTGAGAGTGTCAAACGATAACCACTAGGCCATCAGAGCTGGTTTGCCTCCAGTCATTTTTATCTTCCATTCAGCATCAAGTATTTTCTCCGTCTCAGACATATAACACAATAAAACAACATACAACTTCACATCCAGAAGACACTAACCAGAGAGTTTTGAATTGGTCACTTCCCTTCTTCCCTTCTCTAGGCTGCTGTTATCTCCATCATGATACACTCACATTGTGTATCATGTGTTCAGCAGCATGAACTTCACTTTAGTGCTTGTTGGAAATTTAGTATGTTAGGTCCCACCCCAAACCTTGTGAGTCAGACTTTGAATTTTAACCAGACTCCTCTGGTGATTTGTGTGCATACAAAGTTAGAGAAGCTCTGCTTCAGAGGACACAGAGGGTAAGACTTAGACACACTGGGGTTGATTCAGGTCACCCACTTTTTAGCCACGTACATTGGACTCTAGATCCTCTCTGAGTTGAATTTGCTCATCTATATAACAAAGGTGTTCCTTAGGGCTCTTTCAGTTGCAGCAACAAAAAGAAAATTCAAAGAGACGTAAGCATAGAGTGCCATAAGCTGGATGGCAGAATAGGAAAATTTAGGTCCTAGTTCTCCTAAGGAAACATTGAAAGAAAAACTAAAGACGGGCCGAAATAACTTTAGAGGAGCTCTGGAAAACATTCAAAAGCCTACAGCAATCAACCAAAAGCCCAAAAGAGAAAAAGCCTCATTCAAAATGATAGGAAATCTCATCACATTTTATTTGCCTTTGTCCCACCCCCTCCTCAGCACAGTGCAGTTGGAAGAAAGCAGAGTCCTGGCTCCCAATATCATCCCTCAAATCAGAGGGAGCAAGGCAGACCTTATTTTCAATATTCTAATATGTGTGGGGCTGCCTGGAGGACTGGTCTCCATTTCTCCTAACGTGGAGGTCAAACAGGGAAAAGCCCCACAGCTGGAATGCCAGTCTGAGGAAAGCCCGAGGAAGCAGTGAAGACTGCTCATGAAAGCTTCAGGGGGAATGTGGACCCCCTGATGCTTAGGGCGAAGGTTACAAGTAGAGGAATACAATGGAACATCTAAAGCCCCAAGGAGAAGTTGGAGTAAGATTCTCTGGGAAATTAAGACATTTAAAAGTAGCCGTGCATACAGGAGAAATCAAGAGGAAAAGCACATACACAGGCCCAAGGGAGATGCATGCCAGAACAGCCCTGAGAAGACCAGAAGCCTTCACTCCAGGCTGATCTCAAGCTCATAATGCATCCTCCTAATTAGTGAAGAGCTTTCCCAGCACAGAGACAGTCTGAAAAGACTAGGAGAGGTGACTGATTTTAAAAATGCCCAATTTTCACAGCAGCAACAAAATCACAGGGCATACAAAGAAACAGAAAAACAGAGCCTATTCAAAGGAAGAAAGTAAAGTGGCAGAAACTATCCCTAAAGAAAAATAACCATTGGACTTACTAGTCAAACAATTTTTAAAAACTGTTCTAGACATGCTGAAAGAAGTAAAAGAAAACACGGATGGGGCTATCCTGCTGGCTAGTGATTGGGTTTGAACTCTCCACTTCAGCAGCCCAGGGTTCACTGGGTCGGATCCCAGGCACTGACCTGCACACTGCTCATTGGCCCACGCTGTGGCACATATAAAATAGAGGAAGATGGGCACAGAGGTTAGCTCAGGACCAATCTTCCTCAACAAAAAAAAAAGAAAGAAAGAAAGAAAGAAAACATTGACAAAGAACTAAAGGAAATCAGGGAAACAATATAGGAACAAAATAAGAATATTAAAAAGAGATAGAAATTTTTTTAAAAAAACCAAACAGAAATTCTGGAACCAAAAAATACAATAGGTGAATTTAAAAATTCACTAGAGATGTTGAGGAGCATACTTGAACAGGTAGAAGAAAGAATCAGTGAACTTACAGACAGATGATTTGAAATTATTGTGTCTGAGGAACAAAAAGAATAAAGAACAAAGAAAGGTGAACAGAACCTAAGGGACTTACGGGACATTAAAAGGGGACAAACATATGCATTGTGGGAGTCCTAGAAGGAGAGAGAGAGAAAGGGGCAAGAAGATTATTGGAAGAAATAATGACTGAAAAGTTTGCAAATTTGAAGAAATACATGGATATATGAATTCCAAGTAGGATAACCCAAAAAGACTGTCATTGAGACACATTATAATCAAACTGTCAAAGCCAGACAAAAAGAGAATCTTGAAAGCAAAAAGAGAAAAGCAAATTGTTACATACAAGGAATCTGCAATAAAATTATCAATAGATTTCCCAGCAGAAATTGTTCTTCAAAAATGAAGGAGAGGTTTACAAAGCTTTGAGCAAGGAGATTAACAGACAGACAGAATCAGCAAATTGCAGCTCTATTTCAGAATAGATTAGTAAACACTTAATTATAACATGAAGGATAAAGGGAAAGAAAGAATCAAAAATGAGGGAGAAGTTAAAACATCCTCAAAAAAAATAAAAACTAAAGGAGTTCATTACCACTAGACCTGCCCTACAAAAATGCTAAAAGGAGTCCCTTAAGTTGAACTGAAAAGACACTGGACACTAACTTGAAACCATCTAAAGAAGTAAAGATCTCCAGTAAAAATAAGCACATGGGCAATTATAAAAGGTAGTCTTGATTGGTGTCAAGATGGCAGCATAGGCATACTCCGAACTCACCTTCTCCAACAGACACAACAAATTTACAAGTATTTTCAGAACAATTACCCCTGAGAGAGAACTGAAAACTGGATTAAAAACAAACCTTGCAGCAAGGGACAGTCCTGACTAAGGTGAAAGAGGCAGAAATTCCTTTCTAGAGAGAAAATAAGCCACCTTCATGAGCTACAGAGCTTCATGGTCAGCTGGGAGAAACCCTAAGGTATGCAGCCTTCTCTGGAGGAGCCAGGGACCTGAGCAGGGGAGCATTGTCACTATAAGCATCCTTCAGGCTCAGCACAACCGAGACAAGTCTCATAATGTCTGCCTTTGCTGGATACTGACTACAGTGAAGAATACTCCTAGAAAAGCTATCAAATATAAGCAGAAAAAAAGCCAGCTCTTAAAGGGCCCACACACAAATTCAACTGATTCAGAAAGCAACCTAAAATCACCAGAAAGGTCCGCAGTCTTTCTTGAAAAGAGACTCACCTGATAGGCTCTGGGTGTGTCTTGGTGAGAGGTGAGACCTCTCCAGGGATCGAGACATTGGCAACAATCAATGCTGTGACCTAGTACAGGCGTGCTGACACAGACACTGGCAGAGGCCATTGGAGTTTTTCCCCTGGCCTATTAGCCCATGGTCTTCCCTGCCCACTAGAGCGCAGGTTTAATCTGTCTCGGCCAGGGAAGGCAGCATAGGGACTGGCCCCACCCAACAGCAAGCCCTTGGGCAACTTGTGGGCCTGCATAGGCAGGGTGCCTGGATGCTCTCGAGGCAGACAAGTGGATCCACATCTGCCAGGCTGGGCATGAGTGAGGAAGGGTTAGAGTGTTGGGGGAGTCTGCCAGGGGGCAATGGGGCCCACTTCAGAGGTTTGGGACATGCACATGTGCCAGGGTTGTGTTAACATTCTGTGTGGACGTATGGGCCTTGGGGCTAGTCAGATACAGCAGACTTGTGCTTCTCCAACAGCCACATAGGGGACCAGCCCCACTTTATAAAGCCTGAAAAAAATGGGGCTCCCATGTCTAAGGCCAGCCCCACCCAGTTGCAATACTGAGAGAGCTGACAACAGCCTTGCAGGCTGAAGGCCTAGAGGAATTGCAAATCCCTGAGCCTAGCAACCAGCCATGATAGGGGCCTACTAACTTAACAGAAAAACTACAACAGGAATATGCTATTAGACCTTGCAGCCAACTGTTCTGGGGCTCCCCAAACCCAATAAAGTGACTGGAGGGCCCATAGCACACATGCAGCTGAGAATTACAACCAGCTGGCCAGAGGGACAGCCTAGCCTCCCTGAGCATCTGAAGCAAGAGCAACTCTGCCACAAAAGAAGGACACACATAGCCCACATATGGGTCATTCCTGGAATATTTGGAAGTGGTGACAACAGAGAAGCATACTGCTGGGTCCTCATGAGGCATCTTTTACATAAGACCATCTCTCCAAGATCAGGAGACGTAGCTGACACATCTAATACAAAGATATAAGCAACGAGAAAGAGACAAAATGAGGAGGCAAAGGAATATGTTGCAAGCAAGGGAATAGGAAAAAACTCCAGGAAAAAACACTAAATGAAACAGAAATAAACAATCTACCTGACAAAGAATTCAAACAGAAAGTCATAAGGATGCTCACTGATCTTGGGAGAAGAATGGATGACCTCAGTGAGAATGTCAACAAAGAACTGGAAAATATAAAAAAGAACCAATCAGAAATGAAGAATACAGGGGACCAGCCCAGTGGGGTAGTGGTTAAGTTCATGCACTCCCCTTTGGCGGCCTGGTGTTTGCAGGTTCAGATCCCGGATGTGGACCTAGCACTGCTTGTCAAGTCATGCTGTGGCAGCATCTCATATATAATAGAGGAAAATTGGCACAGATGTTAGCTCAGCAACAATCTTCCTTAAGCAAAAATAGAAATATTGGCAACAGATGTTAGCTCGAGGCCACGCTTCCTCACACACACACAAAAAAACATGAAGAATACAATACTGGAAAAGAAGAATTCACTAGAGGGACTCAATAGCAAAGTAGATGATACAGAAGAATGGATCAGTGACCTGGACAAAAGACTAGAGGAAATTGCCCAAGATGAACAGATAAAAGAAAAAATATTAAAAAGAATAAGAACAGTCTAAGGGAAATCTGGGACAACATCAAGTGCACTAACGTTATTATTATAGGTGTCACAGAAGGGCAAGAGAGAGACAAAGGGGCAGAGAATCTTTTTGAAGAAATAGTAGCTGAAAACATTCCTAACCTATGGAGTGAAACAGACATCCAGGTACAGGAAGTACAGAAAGCACCAAACAAGATAAACCCAAAGAGGCCCACACCAAGACATGTTATAATTAAAATGTCCAAAATTAAAGGTAAAGAGAGAATCATAAAAGCCCCAAGAGAAAGGCAAAAAGTGATATACAATGGTAATTCCATAAGGCTATCAGCTGACTTCTCAGCAGAAACCTTACAGGCTAGAAGAGAGGGGCACAATATATTGGAAGTGCTGAAAGGGAAAAACATACAGCCAAGAATACTCTACCTGGCTAGGTTATCATTCAGAATGGGAGGAGAGAGAAGAAGTTTCCCAGACAAGCAAAAATTAAAGGAGTTAAACCAGTTTTACAAGAAATGCTAAAGGGACTTGTTTAAGCAGGAAAGAGAAGATTACAAACAGGAATAAGAAAATTACTTTTTTAAAAATCAATAAAGTCACTGGTAAAGGCAAAAATACAGTAAACGTAAAAGATCAACTGCCTATGAAGATAATATGGAGGTCGAAAGACAAAAGTATAAAATTACCTATTTCAATGAGAAGAGGGTAATGGATACACACAAAGAAAAGAGGTTAGATATGATATCAAAAACATAAAATGTATGAGAAGGGGAGTAAAACAGTAGAGCTTTTAGCTTGAGGTCAAACTAAAGAGACTATCAACTCAATATAGATTACTGCATAGTAATCTAAATACATAGGTTATTATACATAAACCTCATGGTAATCGCAAACCAGAAACCTATAATAATTACACAAATAATTGAGAAAGGAACCCAAACATAATATTAAAGAAAGCTATCAAACCAAAAGAGAAGAGAACAAGAGAAGAAGAAAGGAACAGAGAAGAACTACTAAAAAACCCAGAAAAAAAGAATAAAATGACAATAAGTACATACTTATTAATAGCTAATTGAAATGTCAATGGACTAACTGCTCCGTCCAAAAGGCATAGGTGGTCGATTGGATACAAAAACAAGACCCATATATATGCTGCATACAAGCACACACTTCAGACCCAAAGACACTCACAAACTGAAAGTGAAGGGATGGAAAAACATACTCCATGCAAATGGCAAAGAAAAGAAAGCTGGGGTAGCAATACTTATATCAGACAAAACAGACTTTAAGACAAAAACTGTAACAAGAGATAAAGAAGGGCACTACATAACGATAAAAGGAACAAGTGCAAAAGAGGATAACACTTGTAAATATCTATGCACCCAACACAAGATCACCTAAATATATAAAACAATTATTAACAGACATTAAAGGAGAAATAGACAGTGACACAATAATAGTAGGGGACTTTAACACTCCACTTACACCAATGGATAGATCATCTAAACAGAAGATCAATGAGGAAACATTGGCCTTAAATGACACACTAGACCAGGTGGACATAGTAGATATAATACAGAACATTCCAACCAAAAATTGCAAAATACACATTCTTTTCAAATGCACATGGAACATTCTCCAGGATTGATCACATATTAGTCCACAAAACAAGTTTCAACAAATTTAAGAAGGGTGAAATAATACGAAGCATCTTCTCTGACCACAAAGGTATAAAACTAGAAATCAACTACAGGAAGAAAATCGGGAAAGCCATAAATATGTGGAGACTAAACAAAATGATACTGACCAACGATTGGTCAAAGAAGAAATCAGAGGAGAAATAAAAAAAATACCTGGAGAAAAATGAAAATGAAAATACAACATGCCAAAATCTATGGGATACAGCAAAAGCGGTTCTAAGAGGGAAGTTTATACCAATACAGGCCTACCTCAACAAACAAAAAAATCCCAAATAAACAATCTAACAGTGCACCTAAAGGAACTGGAAAAAGAAGAACAAACAAAAACCAAAATCAGTAGAAGGAAGGAAATAATAAAAATCAGAGCAGAAATAAATGAAATAAAGACTAAAAAAATAATAGGAAAGATCAATGAAACCATGAGCTGGTTCTTTGAAAACATAAACAAAATTGACAAACCTTTAGCTGGACTCACCAAGAATAAAAGATAGCAGGCTCAAATAAATGAAATCAGAAATGAAAGAGGAGAAATTACAACACATACCTCAGAAATACAAAAGATTATAAGAGAATACTATGAAAAGCTAAACACCAACAAATTGGATAATCTAGAAGAAGTGGATAAATTCTTAGAATCATACAACCTTCCAAAACTGAATCAAGAAGAAATAGAGACTTTTAATAGACATATCACCAGTAAGGAGATTGAAACAGCAATCAAAAACTTCCCAAAAAATAAAAGTTCAGAACAAGTCAGCATCTATGATGAAATCTGGCCATTTCTGGCAACATAGATGGACCTTGAGGATATTATGCTAAGTCAAATAAGTCAGAGGGAGAAAGTCAAATGTCATATGATTTCACCCATAAGTAGAAGATAAAAACAACAACAAACACATAGCAACAGGATTGGATTGGTGGTTACCAGAGGGGAAGTGGGGAGGGAGGAGGGCGAAAGGGGTAATTAGGCACATGTGTGTGGTGATGGATTGTAATTAGTCTTTGGGTTGTGAACATGATGTAATCTGCACAGAAATCAAAATATAATGATGTACAGCTCAAATTATCTAGTGCTATAAACCAATGTTACTGCAATAAAGAAAAGGCATTCTAAAATTTTTAAAAAGCTAGTATTAGTGTAATTTTGGTTTGTACGTGTATTTTTTATTCTTTTATAAGATTTCAAAGACAAGAATATAAAAAATAATTATAAATCTACATTAATGGGTACACAACATATAAACATTTTATTTGTGACATTAATAACACAAAGAAGACAACCAAGCTGTGAAGGAGTAGAAGTTTGTATACAGTTGAAGTTAAGTTGGTATCAATTTAAAGTAGATTGTTATAACTTTAGGATATTATATGTAATCTCTGTGCTAGCCACAAAGAAATATATATAGAATATAAACAAAAGGAAACAAGAAAAGAATCAAAATATGTTGCTACACAAAATTAAACACAAAAGAATGCAGTAAGGGAGGAAATGAGGAACAAAATACTTTTAAGAATTTAAGAAAACAAATAACAAAAGTAAATTCTTCCCTATCAGTAATTAATGTAAGTGGCTTAAACTTCACAGTCAAAAGACACAGATTAGCAGGATGGATGAAAATACAGGTACTAACTATATGCTGTCTATAACAGTCTCACTTTACATCCAAGGACATAAATAGGTTGAAAGTGAAAGGGTGGAAAAAGACGTTTCACGCAAATAGTAACAAAAAGAGAGCAGGAGTGGTTATACTGATATCAGAAAAAGAGACTGTAAGTCAAAAATGTTAAAGAAGTTACAGAAGAAAATTATATATTGATAAAAGGCTCAAATCACAAGAAGATGTAGCAATTATAAACATATATACAACAATCATCAGAGGTCCAAAATAGATGCAACAAACATTGACAGAATTGAAGGGAGAAACAGACAGCTCTACAATAATAGGAGGAGATTTCAAGACTCCATTTTCATTAATGGCTAGAACAACCAAAGAGAAAATCAAAAGGAAATAGAAGACTTAAACAGCAATATAGACCTATTGGGCCTAATAGATATACAACAGCAGGATATATATATTTCTCAAGTGCACATGGAACATCCTCCATGATAGACCATATGGTAGACCACAAAACAAATCTTAATAAATTTGAAAATATTAAAATCATGCAAAGTATTTCTTCTGATCACAATGGAATGAAACTAGAAATCAAGGCAAAAGGAAAACTGGAAAATTCACCAATATATGAAAATTAAACAACACTATTAAACAACCAGTGGATCAAAGAAGAAATCTTTGATCTAACTTCCAAGGGAAGTTAGAAAATATCTTGAGATGAATGAAAATGAAACCATAACACATCAAAATTTATCCAGTGAAAGCAGTGTTAAGAGGGAAATTTATAGCTATAAATACTTACATTAAAAAAGAAGAAAGATCTGAAATCAATAACCTAACTTTACACCTTAAGGAAATAGAAAAGAACAACAAACCAAACCTAAAGCTAGCAAAAGGAAAAAAATTAAGATTAGTACAGGGATAAATAAAATAGGGACTAGAAAAGCAATGAGGAAAATCAATGAAACAAAGAGTTTTTAAAAAATATCAACAGAATTGAAAAAAAAATTAGCTAAATTAACCAAGAAAAAAGAGGGAAGACTCAAATAACTAAAATCAGACATGAAAGAGGGACCATTACAACTGATCTAGAAGCAATAAAAAGGATTATAAGAGAATACTATGAACTATCGTATGCCAATAAATTGGATAACCCAGACAAAATGCATAAATTCCTAGAAACACACAACCTACCAAAACTGAGTCATGGAGAAATAAAAAATCTGAATAGATATATAACTGGTAAGAAGATTGAATCAGTAATCAAAAACCTCATAACAAAGAAAGACCCAGGACTAGATGACTTTGTAGGTGAATTCTACCAAACATCTAAAGAATTAACACAAATCCTTCTCAAACTCTTCCAAAAGATTGAAGAAGAGGGAGCATTTCCTAATGCATTCTATAAGCTCAACATTACCCCAACACCAAAGCCAAAGACACTACAAAAAAAGAACACTACAGACCAATATCCATTATGAATGTTGGTACAAAAATTCTCAAGAAAATACTAGCAAACATAATTCCTCAGCATATTAAAAGGATCATACACCATGACTAAGTGGGATTTATTCCTGGAATGCAAGGATGGTTCAACAAACAAAAAATCAATTAGTATAACACACAACATTAACAGGATGAAGAAGAAACAACCTGACCATTTCAACAGATCAGAAAAGCATTTGATAAAACTCATCATCTTTTCATAAGGAAGAAAAAACTCAATAAACTAGGAATGAAAGGGAACTACTTCAACATAATAACAGCCATATATGAAAAACCCCCACCTAACATGATACTCAACAGTGAAAGAATGAAATCTTTTCTTGTAAGATCAGGAAGAAGACAAGGATGGCCACTTTCGTCACTTCTACTCAATACAGTATTGGAAAGCCTAGCCAGAGCAACTAGGCAAGAAAAAAAGGTAAACAAGTTAAATAAGAAGAAATAAGATTATCTGTGTTTGCAGACAACATAATTTCATACACAGAAAACCCTAAAGATTCCATGGGAAAACTGTTAAAATTAATAAATAAATTCAGCAAAGTTGGAGGATATAAAATCAACACACAAAAATCAGTTATGTTTCCATATGCTAACAATGAATGATCCAAAAAGGAAATTACAAAAACAATTCCATTTGCAATATGGCATCAAAAAGAATAAAATACTTAGGAATGAACTTAACCAATGAGGGGAAAGACATACTAAAAACTACAAAATGTTTCTGAAAGAAATTAAAGAAGTCACAAATAAATGGAAAGACATCCTGTATTCATGGATTGGAAGATTTAATATTGTTAAGATGTCAATACGACTCAGCTTGATCTATAGATACAATACAATCCTTATCAAATTCCTAACAATGATTTTTTCAGAAATAGAATAATTCATTCTAAAATTCATATGGATTCTCAAGGAACCCTAAATAGCCAAAAATAAATCTTGAAAAATAACAACAAAGCTGGAGGTATTACACTTCTTGATTTCAAAATTTATCACAAAGCTACAAAAACCAAAACAGTTTGTTATTGGCATAAAGACAAACATATAGACCAATGGAATAGAATAGACAGTCCACAAATAAACCATCACATATATGGTCAAGTGATCTTCAACTAAGCTCCCAAGGCCATTCAATGGGGAAAAGACAGTCTTTTCAACAAATAGTGCTAGGAAAACTGGATATGCACATGCAAAAGAGTGAAGTTAGACCCTTATGTAACACCACATACAAAAATTACATCCCTTACGTAACACCACATACAAAAATTACATACAAAAATGAATCAAAGACCTACATGTAAGAGCTAAACTATAAAACTCCTAGAAGAAAACATAGAGGAAAAGCTTCATGACAATGGATTCAGGAATGACTTCTTGAATAAGACATGAAAAGCACAGGCAACAAAAGGGAAGATAAACCTGGACGTCAAAATCAAAAACTTTTGTACATCTAAGGACACCACCAACATAGTGAAAAGGCAACCCATGGAATGATAGAAAATGTTTGCAAATCATATATCCAATAAGGAATCAATGTTCATAGTAAATGATGAACTTGTGCTACTCAAAAACAATGAAAAAAGCTAATTTTAAAAAGGAGAAAGGAATTGAATAAACATTTCTGCAAAAAAGATATCAGAATGGCCAATAAGTACACTAAAACATGCTCAACATCACTAATCATTAGGGTAACACAAATCAAAACCACAGTGAAGTTCCACTTCACACCCGTTAGCATGGTTATTGTTTAAAAAAATAGAAAATAACAAGTGTTGGTGAGGATGTGGAGAAATTGGAATACTTGCTTTTCTGATGGGAAAGTAGAATGGTACAGCTGCTGTGAAAAACAGTAGGGTGGTTCCTCAAATAATTAAACATGGAATTACCATGTAATCCAGCAATTCTACTTCTTGTTATATACCTAAAAGAATTGAAAGCAGAGACTCAAACAGTAGATTGTACACCCATGTTCACAGCAGCGTTATTCGCAACAGCCAAAAGGTGGAATCAACCCAGTGACAGAGGAATGGGTAACCAAAATGTGATATATACAACAATGGCCTATTATTTAGACTCAAAAAGGAGTGAAATTCTTAAATATGCTTCCGTGTGGGTTAACCTTGAAGACATTATATTAAGTGAAATAAATAAGACACAAAAGGACAAAAAATGTATGAATCCACTTCTACAAGGTCCGTAGAGCAGTCGAGTTCATAGAGACAAAAAGTGGAATGGTGGGTGCCTGGGGCTGAGGGAGGGGGAATGGAGAGTTAGACTTTAATGGGGATGGAGTTTCAGTTTGACAAGATGAAAAAGTTCTAGAGATGGATTGTGGTGATGATTGCACAACAACGTGAATGTACTTAATTGTACACTTAAAAAAGTCTAAAATGGTAAATCTTATGTTATGTATATTTTACCATATAAATAAAATGGGTAAAAAGGGCATAAGCAAAACATGGCTGAACTTCTATCTATATAATGGCCACAGACAGCTGCCAAATTACATCATGTCAAATTAGTGACTAAATAGAGAGGACTTTTCTAGTACAGAATATGGGTATAAAATCTCAAGAAAGAATTCTAAATAGCATAACTTATTTCATATGCTCACATGGGAAACTGTGATCAGCAGCCCTTCATGGACCATATGGAATAGAAAATGGACAGTGACCTATATTTAAGGGGAAAAAAGAGGGAGGAGAAAATATAGTGGACAGGCAAAATCAGCAGCTAATAATCTCTGCCTTCGTGGGTTGTGATGAGAGTTAGAGATGCTGTATATAAAGCCCTGCAAATAGTAGGTATACAATAAATGGAGGTCATAGGTATTATGTCTCCATAATTAATCTTGAAAGATAAGTTTGAAAACCTTTCAAATCGTAGAGAACTCTCTTAGCTTCACTGAATTGAATGAACGTGGGATCCTCACTATCAACAATGTGTTCTTCATATACTAATTCCCACTAAAAGACACCAGGGCTCCTTGGAAAAACGGGTGATTCCAGGGATAAGGCATGGAAGGTACAAGATGATCCTGTAACATCTTGAGACACCACAGAGAATGGGCCAAGGCAAAAGACACAGGAGCCAGCTTGAAGGGTCTCTTCTGGCATATTATGAATCACTTAGAACATCACCAAGGATAACAACTGTAGGGAGTACATACATAGTCCTAATCATACTTTCAAAAAAATCACTGGTAGTTTCCAGAGCATCAGCTCTTTATTCTGGAAACTGTTAAAGAGAAGGCATAAAACACATAGCCAAGATGTTAGAATAACCAAATAGTTGATGAAGGGACATTCTGCTTTATAGATGAATTCTGGCTGATAGATGCAGAAAGTATGATAGATTAAAAATCCCCATTATGTAATGCCTAATAAAATGATAGATCTAGGCAATGGTTGTCACCAATAATTGCCAAAACCCATGTGTGATGTTGACAAGGAAGGGGAAGGACTGGGCTGACACCACCTGAACCTATGGTTAATCTTAGAATGTGGGACAACCAGATCCTATGTGTCCCAAAATGTCATGTGGTAGGAGGTGCATATCACTGCCTATGAAGTGGTATCTAATATATCAATTTTGAGTTGAGTAAGTCTCTAGATCCATCTGTTAGTTTGCAAGGAATATGGAAAGTAGAAGGGCAATTCAATAGCATGGGAGGATGACATTATCCAAATCTAGAATGAAAGATTTTCTATAGGACAAATTATCTTATTTTTTAAACAAATCAGTGTCAGGGAAATTAACAGGGAGAATTTTCAGGTCCAATCCACCTTAGGTAGTTCAATTGGTGAAATTTAATATGAGAACTGTTACAGAGTATGGAAAAGAAACAAGGGCTAGTCAAGAAGAGTAACACCAGGAAGTACATCCACCCCTCCCAGTGCAGTAGAGCCCAGGACAGGGCTGCCCAGGAGTGTGGAACTCCAGATGAGGGGCCACCTGGGGGCGGGGGGAGAGCCAGAAGTAAAAGGCTGCCAGGTGGGAGTTAGAACCAAGTTTACCTTCTTATTTGATGCCGGAGTGCTAGTTCTTTCCCTCAGCACTGTGAAGGCATTACACTATTGTTTTCAGGATGTTTTGTTGCTAATGAGAAGTCTTTGCTAATCTAATTATCTTATCTTTTTAGACAATCTATTCTTTCTCTCTGGTAGCTTACAAGATCTTTTCTTTGTCTTGGATGCTCTAGATATGATTTATTTATTTGGCTTGGTTATTAAATTCTGGAAAATTCTCAGGCTTTCTCCCTTTGAATATACTTCTCCTGCATTTGCTGTAGTCTCTCCTTCTGAAATTCCTCTTATATGTAAGTAGAATATTCCTATTCTATTTTTCAAGCTTTAACTGTCCTTTCATATTTTTCATCTCTTTATCTCTCTCTTTGCTACGTTTTGTGTGATTTCCTCAGATGTAGTCTCCAATTCACTAATTTTCTTATTGGTTGTGTTTAAACTGCTGTTTAGCTTTCTCATTTGATTTTTAATCAAGGAGTATATTCTTAGTTTCCAGAAACTTTATTTGGTTCTTTCTCAAATTCTACCTTTTTTTTTTTCATACTTTCTTGTTCTTTCATTATGTTTTCTCTTCCTTCCTTTCTCTTTTTTACAACTTTAAGCACACTAATTTTCATCATCACTTTCAGGTTATCCTATTATTTCCAGTTATTGGTATGCTAATCCCCCTGTTGATTTTCCTTTGTGGTGGTTCATTTCCTTAGGTGGTCTGTACTTTCTTATTTGGAAATCATCTCCAGTGAGGTTGTTTGTTCTGCAGGAGTTGTGCATGCCCTGGGTGGTAACATTGCTTCTATGTGGCAGTTTGAGGCTGACTTCTGTCCAGAGTCCCAGGGGACTTAACCATCCTGCACTAGTTTTTGTGTTAATGCCTCAGGTTTCTATACTATAATATAAATTCAAACCTACTCTGTACAATGTAGGCCAAAGTAATAACTTCTCAAGGATAATATTTTTCTAACTAAAACCCACAGAAAGTCTGCCAGCTTCTTTTCCATCCCTTCGTAGTTTGTGAGGACAGGGGACACTGTGAGCCTCCAGTGGACACATGGTGATTGCTGTCCAGGGTGGGATCGTGTCTCCTCACCTCACATGAGCATTCTAACTCCTGACGCCAACTCCTGGGCCACTACTGGATCAGATTTCTCCTATAGCTCTGGCTTTACTGTTTTATCTTTGTTTCCATCTCAAAGAGATGGACCTTTATTTTGGGGGACTTGTTTATATAACATTTGTCACAGTGTCTTATTCATTATTTCCATATAACTGTAACCAGAGAGTGGCATCAGCTCAACCCACCATACTGCTGGAAGTTTCCAGTAGTCAATGCTTTAAAATGAAGAAACGCAATGATGAGTAGCATATACATGGAAATGCACATATATTCTTAATTAATCAGATATTTGGTAGCTTTGCTATATATTCTGAGTGTTACAATAGTGCATCAGATGTGGTCTCTGCCTTTAAAGGACATCACCTTGTAATAAAAATAGATGGACATGCATACAAATAGTGAGGGAGAAATAAAGAGGAAGGAAGGAGAAAGTGCAGAGTGTGGATGTGAGACTCAGATCCTAGCCTGGCTCATGATAAAGCCTTTCCCTTCAGGAGTACAGACATGGGGAGTTGTGGGGATTCTTCTAGGAGGAAGGTGACCAACAGAGGGTTCAACCCAGGTGACAGGGATGTAAAATAACCATCATTTAATTGGTTGCCATAGTATATATGTGTCACCTCAGTCTGTGCAGCAGATAGATTTCTAAAAACGTTTCATGCAAATGATCTGTTTTCAAACCTAATCATATTTTAAGTGGCAGGGGAATTTGAGCCCCAAGGCAGCTTTCATGGTAGCTTCGGCCATGCACAGCTGTAGCATCCACTGGCCGTGAAGCTGTGGCCCATCCACGGTCACTGACGTCTGGCTCCCTGCTGCACCCCCAGAACCAGGTGATATATAATGCAGGCTCTGTAAACACTTGCCCATGGATGCAGGCGCTGCTGTCAGCCTGCGCACCCAGCTTCATGTGTCAGGGGTTCTTCATACACTATTCATTGGAAGGCCCGGTCACTTTCTGTTCTGTAGGATCCACAGGAAAATGTCTTTCGCTAGCCCAAGGCCCCAGTGGCTTCATGTAGAAGCTGCTGAAAGGCAGCAAGGCTTGGGCGCCCTGGCTTTTCTCCACTTCACCCCCGCTGTTTTCTTTTCCAATGAGAAGCTGCCAAAGAGGATTAGTTCTATTCACATCGTCCTGATGCACCATCCTGCATTCCAGAGGATGCTCAGGTTACAGTCGTGGGGGAGGGCGCTTATTTCTGGGCCAAAGTCAGCAAGTGAGCCTTCATCTGGAAGCTGCGGAGGGAGGACCTCTAAACCGGGCCGCCAATCAGGGATGGCAGGACTCAAGCAGCACAGGGACACAGACACACATACCCCAGGAAGAGAGGGGAGCTGAGTGGAAGGTTTGTTAGCCTCCTCCTCTGGATCAGACACCACTACGAGTTTTACATACATTGTCATTTCATTTTTCGGCCAGCCTGTCAAGATACGTGTTATGAATCCCTGTGAGTCAGGGTCCGGTTCCCAAAGTTGTATGTGGTGGCAGTGGGGCTCAATGCAGCTCTATCACCTAGACTTGCTCCCTCTTGCTTTTTTGGCAGTCTTTTGCTTTAGAAAGTGTTTGTTTTGCCAATATCTTGAGGCCTTCTGCCAAGTGTGTGCTGCCCATTTTTATGGAGCCACTGCCTGACATAAAGAGCATTGGTGTCAGATCAGCCCAGAGCTCATGTGTTTACAAGTCATACAGAACAATTGGCTTTACCCGGAGATGGGATTCTCACACGGGGCAAAGAGGAGAATCAAGGGATCCATCACTTCCCACCGGGGGTGCCCGGTCCTCTGCTGGGGCAAGCTGCTGCACAGCAGGGACCTGGCTCTGGCAGCTCAGTTTCCCTCTGTCCACGCATGCAGGCCCTCTGTAGTCCCACCTCAGCCTGCTTTGTCAGCTGCTGTTCCCACTAATCTCCCTGACCTGCCCCTACAATCCAGCCAAACGGAAGTACTCTGTTTCCCATGATACTCCCACCTCTTGGCCTTTGCTCCTACTTCATCTGCATGAGTGGCAACAGAGAGAGAGACAGAGAGAGGCTTCTTTCCACGTCTATCCATCCTTCAAGATCTTCAGAGACAGCCTCCTCAGCGGGTGTCTCTGACACTCATGCAGCCAGTGAGAAGTGACCTCTTCCTCTGACCATCTACTGTCTAGTCTCTAACATGAGATGCCTTACCTGTATTGATTTACAACTGTGGGTCGGGATCTCTCTACAGAATCATGTAAGCGAAAAATTCTATAAATTAAAATCATAGCCTCCTAGTAAGTGGATAGTTCTGCAGCTGCTAGACCTGGGCGTTGGACCGTCACTAGCACACACTCCTGGGCCTCCACCAGCACACATTCCCTTTACCTCCACTATCATGCTCTCCCTCGACCTCCACCATCACACACTCCCTGGACCTCTACCATCACACACTCTGGACCTCCACTATCACACACTGCCTGGACCTCCAGCATTCACACGTTCACTGAGCAAATGTGTATTGAGCTGCCACAATATTGCAGGCTCTGGACTGAAACACACTGCAAAGATAAACTACACGTGACTTTCCTCTGAAGAAGGCAAAGAGCCTGACAGAAAAATGAACAGCAGATTCTCAGAACAGGAAGCCTAAATAGCCGTGAAAATATAAGCTGTCCGGCCTCTCTGTAAATCAGGAATAGTGTATGGAAACCACAGTGTGATACCCTTTCACATCCATCCACTTGGCAAACATTAAAAGATGTGACGGTCCTGAAAGCTGACCACAAAATGGAAAGGGGCACCCTCCCACAGTGGGGAGTGCACAGCAGACCTCCCCGCAGGAGCTGCCTGCACCTTGCTGGAGCGCTAAGAGGACTCGCAGAGTCCAGCAGTTCCACTCTTATGTCTGAGCAACACTTCTGCATGTGGCCCATGGAGGTGCGTCCAAGGATGTTTACTGCAGCACTGCTCCTGAGAAAACCTGGAACCAACCTCTCCAGGAGCCCTGTGCGCTATGGGCATGCACCTGTAGAGAAGGAATTAAGTGCAGCGTGACGTGCTGTAACAGAGAGACACCGGATCTTATGGGAGGCAGAGGCACGGTTGATAACTGGGTGATAAAGGGCAGAAGGAGTTTCAAGAAGAAAAGGAAAGGAAGAGTATCCCAGCATGTGTTAACATCTGGGGGAGGAAAGAGCAGGTGTGGGTGGACGTTCTGTGAGGCTGCCTCACTGAGATATGAGGGGCGCGTAAGGGATCTGACAGAGGGTGAGGTCAGGACCACGCGAAAGCTTGAGATGCCAGCCAATGGGTTCCAGCCTTCCTTGGAGCCCCTACACAGAGCCATTGAGGTTCTAAGGTGAAATCCCCAGACTGGTGTTTAAGAGAAATAGACCTGGGGGTTGTGGATGGAGCAGCCCAGGTGGCGGAGTTGGGCACCAGTCCCAGATGGAGATGAGGGGGCCCCAAGGTGGGCAGTGGCCGTGAGAATGGGGAGCAGGAACAACTAGGATATTCGGGAAAGCGTTTGACTGCACTTGGACCTCTTTCTGAGGTACGCAAAATGTCAGCCATGACTGACCTGGTGTCTCTGAAAGAACAATGCCTCAAAAGGTCGGGGGTTGTGCCAGATTTGAAGACTCCAGAAAGACAAACAACCAAGCCAGTGCATGGATATTAATTAGATGCTGCTTCAGGGGGAAACATAACAACTAATAGACATTTTGGGCCAGGCTATCAGGGAAATGTGAATGTGACAGGATAGTAGATAATATTAGAGAATTCTCATGAATTTTTTATGCATGATAATGTCATTTTGGTTAGGTAAGAGAACGCCTTTACCCTCAGGAGAGGTGTGTTGAAATATTTAGGTCTACAGTGTCATGAACTTTGTAGTTCAGTTTTAAGTGGCTCAGAAAAAAAAGAATGAAAGGAAAAAAAATCCACTTGAAAAAGTTTTTTAGATTGAATATATGATTCCAAACGTATCAAATTAATTTTTACTTGACTTAGTTCTATAAAACAAAATTTTAAGTTCTGTACTCTTTTGAATTAAAATTACAGATAAATGTCTCAGTTTCAAAAAAAAGAAAGGAAAATACAGAGAGAGAAAGCAAATACAACAAAACATTCTGTGAAGATTCTATGTGGGGGTAGATGGTGCACATTGTACAGTTCTTAAGTTTTCTGCGTCTGGCCGTTCCTCGTAATAAAACACGGAGGAAAAATGACTGAAGACCACAGCATCCCGCGTCTAAGGATGTAAATAGATGCTGGTTGCTTGCATTCCTTCACTGGACTTGGGTCTCTGAAATTTGTTCCTAGTGTCCTTCCTGAGTAATTTTAAAAGCTCTTTTGGAATATGTTTGGGAATTGAAGAAATGGGATGAGGACGAGGAAGGAACGTGGCTGAATCAGCTGGATGGGAGCAGGCACACAGCGAGGGCTTCACCACCCCCTGCTTGGACGCCACCACACAGAACTTGTAGCTATCAACAGTTCAGTGGCATTCCCATCTCTAAACTTGGCTCCATCTATTTTTGAAACTTTTGAACATGAAAGAGTTCATTTTTATAAGGGTTTTTCAAAGTCTGCCCAGACTGCCTGGGCCCCCAATCTTCTCGCACAAATGGAGCCAGTGCCTGGAGGCAGTCAAACATCAGACGTGGTTTTCCTCTTCCTCTAAGTGACAGCCATAACTAATGCCAAAGTGGGGAGGAAAAACGCATTCCGTGCCGCGGGGCCTGGTGACTTGAAAAAAAACTTCTGCCTGGCATCGCCTTGAAAAAAATAATGGAAACGTCGTGGTGTTTAGAGAAGCAAACGGGGTGGGAGCAGTGGGCTGCTTTCTGCTTTGAAATCACTTGGCGTTGCTTTTCTCGGATGAGCGACAGAAAGCCTGACTTCCCCTCAGATGCAGGACTTTGTCACAGAGCCGGGGGGACACCAGCGACCAGCCTCGTCAGGCTCCAGGTCACCAGCCTAGGATCTGAGGCTCTGCACCCATGGCTGGCAGAATGACGTCGCTGAGCATCAGGACCAGCCCTGAGAAGTCTCAATCTAGGCAGCGCCCACGCAGGGGTCTGTCAATGGCCCTGTGACCTGTCTCTGGGCTCACTAACCCAGGTCTCTGGATGGGACGCTGGTCTGACCTCAGCCCCAGCTGTGTGTGGTGGGACGCAGAGCACCTTCAAGTTCCGGCCTCCCTTCCAATTCTCCAAGGAGAACACCGCCCACGTGGGGCCAAAACTTCAGTGCTGCAGAAGAAGCCAAGATCCCCTGGTTTTGCGTAAAGCCGCCTAATTTTTAAAAGTTGGCAATGAACTCAGCTTTAAACAAAAACACCACATGGGCCAAACAAACCCTGTGCACAGGCTGGATGGAGCCCAGGGCTGCCTGTTCGCTCCCTCTTGAGCTGGTGACTGTAGCTCAAATCCCATTTCTGCCACTTTCAGCCTCAATCTTCCCTTGAGAAAATGGTACCGTGGCTGCCTCCTCAGGCAGCTCAGTGAGGACTGAGGCAACTCCGGAGAGCGCAGCCCAGGTCTGAGGCACCCCTGCCTCCCTCCCTCTGTAACCATCATAGACCAATTCCTACCGGCCCTATTGTGTCCTATTGTATCAATCATGAAATATCAAAGTTATCTTGCAGGGGCAACAAGCAAAAACTGCAAGTCGTGTAGCTGGAGTGTGCTCAAAAATTGGCAAGCTTGTCTTCAGATGAACTCCAGCTGCCTAGGAACCAAAATTACCATGACTATGGAATTCAGTGTGAAGAAAAAGCGGTGTGGGGAACCTAGTAAGAAGTGAGGGGTCCCTTGATTTGTTGCACACCAGACTTATCAGACTCTTGCACTTCGCCCTCCAGTCAGGTTCTGCCAAGTAGTATTTTGCATAACCACTTCCATCCCAACTCCTTGAAAGTCTGTCCCTGCTCCAGCTTGGCGAGACAGATTTGAGCTTTGCCTCCTGTCTCCTTGCGAGTTGGCCATGCAATAAAGCTTTTCCTTCTCTCAAAAGCCAGTGCCATAGCGTTGGCTTCGATGCATTTTGGGCAGTGGGCCCTTGTGCAGTAACACCTCCTCCCTCCTTCTCCTTCCCTGTGTCCTCCCTGTCTAGGCCCAGAGCCTCTCCCATGGGCCCCCCATGCTCTGCTCAGTGTCCCCTCAGACTCCAGTCCACATCTCCTTAGACATAACCTGGCCAAGCTCCTGCAAACCCCCTTCCACACAGGTGATTGCCTGACTTTGTGCTCCCTGGTCAAGGGGCCGCCAGCATTTCCTGGTGGGCTCATGAGCAGCAGCACCTTGAGCTCCACTATGTCAAAAACAAACACCCTCTGCCAGGGTCTAGGCAGACCTGTGCCTCTCCTCCACCACTTTTCTCAGAGACGAGGCCCAATGTGCTTGCTGCCCACCATCCTCTCCTCACAGCTCAGAGACAGTGCCTTCCTCTCCTTCCTTGGGGGCAACTGAGACCTGGGCCCACCTGGGGCCATGGATGGGCCATACGCAGTGAGCTGGAAGTTTAAGTTCAGAAATGTACACACCACTGGCTGACAAGCAGAGCAGGTTCACTGTGGGAATTAAGCAACAGGGCGTCACACGGGCTGCAAGCTTGTCTGGGTGAGAGGAGGAAGTGGGGAATTGCCCCGGAAATATACGCAGAGCTCTGGGCTCGCATTCTGACCCTACCACTCTCCCGCTGGCCATCTGGTCATACCTCTTCACCTCCCTGGGCCACTGTCCCCTTGTGATACACATAAAGAAAGAAGTGGGTCATAAGAGCACTGTCACCGGGGAGTGGATGGGGCTCAAACGGGCATCAACAGGAAGCAACTTCTCAGAGAGGATGCAGGGTCAACGACTCCAGCTTAGAGAGCCCACACAGCCTATCCAGGGGTCAGAGTGGGTCTCAGATGGAAACTCATTCTACCTGAACAACTTCATAGACTGTTAGTTCCTGGGGAAGAGGATCCCTGTTGTGGACTGAATATTTGTGTCTTCCCAGTAAAATTCATATGTTGTAGCCCAGACCCTCAATGTGATGGCATTTGGAGGTGGGGCCTTTGGAAGTTGACTGGGGTTAGATGAGGTCATGAGGGTGGGGCCCCCAGGATGGGATTAGTGTCCTTATAAGAAGAGGAGAGACACCAGAGCTCTATCTGTCTGCCGTGTGAGGACACAGTGAGAAGGCGGCCTTCTGCCAGCCAGGAAGAGAGCCCTGACCAGAAGCCCACCGTGCTGGCACCACATCTCAGACTTCCAGCCTCCAAAACTGTGAGAAATCAATGTCTATTGTTTAAGCTGCCAGCCTGGGGCATCTTGTTATGGTGCCCAAGCCAACTAAGACAATACCAAACCCACGCATACTTTGAGCGGTAGCGGGAATAGTTGACTCACCAGGATGAGCCGATTGTACACAGCCAGAGGCCAGAGGAGGACAGCAGCGTGTGTGCTCCTATAATGGGGCTTCCTGGTACTCTTGGCATCTAGAAGACAGACCCTCCCAGCCAGCAGAGGCCCAAGGGAACTAGAAGTGCAACACAGAGCAAGAGAAACAAAAACAAAACCCTCCAACGGAAGCTCTCATGCCCCTGCCACCAGATCCTGGGGAAAGGAGGCCAGAAGGGCAATCTGGACCATCTTGAGCACATGCAAGATTGTCCAGGACCAATTTCTGCATGCGTAGCATCATCTAACAACTGGAAAGAATGATTTCAGAGTAAGGAGGCCAGCTCCAGCCCTCCTGCTACATGGCTGAGCCTACTGTCTGTTCCCCGTGGGCACCCTGTCAATTAACCTGCTAAGAATCTTGCAAATAGTTGCCCTGGATTTAACTTAAATAAAATGCTTCCTTTACTAATCACAGTGGAGTCTCTGCACTGGGGCAGCTGACACGTGCTCAGCTAGTGAAAGCCCCTTGGTGTCCAGATCCCGAGGGCAGTGGTGGGTTCCCACAGAAAGGGGACAAGTTCAAGAGTTGGATCCACTTGCTCCATCGCTTGCTAAGTGCACAATTTTGGGTGGCATCTTGGGTGGGGTGGGGGAGTCTTACATCCCCTTGGCATTAGGGGAGGGGATTTCTGGCCTCCCATTGCACCTGAGGTGAGTTGGCCCCATCCCTGTGTGTCACCTGGAAAAGGCAGGAGATCAGCAGGCAGGGGCCAGCCATGTCACAGACCTAACTCTGGGGGTCACAACATCTCCTCCTGCCACTTCAGAGAAACACATCATCATTTCTAAATACTGGTCTGTGCTGGTGTCCAGAGACGTGGGACCCACCCATTATTTCTCCTGTTGTTTAGTCTCCTCTCCAGCTTGACCTGTGCCGGCATTATTGTTCCCTAAATAAGCAACCTCTTGGTCACGGTTCCTCAAGATTCGTGTGCTCTGAAAATGGCAAGCTGACAGAAAGGACATGCTTAAAGGTTTGGGTTAAAAACAGCAGAGGATGTCTTTCTCTGTAACTGATTCGTCAAGCAGCATGACCCACGCACCAGCTACTCATGAGATTCTGGATGCACAAAATGAATACACACCAGCCCTGGGACCCCACAGACTCACAAAGTGACAACAGGTGTCTAGGAGCATGGAGGAGGGGGCCAGCTCAGGGAATGGGTTCTGGGAATGATTCAAAGAGAGGGGGTGATTTGAGCTGCGCCGTGTTGAAACCCTTGCTCAGAAAGGTCACTCCAGTGCAGTGGACAACAGGTCCAGGAGGCTGAAACCCAGAGACCAGTCAGGGGTTGTTGCCACTGTTAAGGGAGATGTTAGGAGGATGTGCCAGAGGGGGTGAGAGTGATGCTGTTCCATACGTTAGGTAGTCGTAGCATAATACAGAGAATTAGCACACGTTAGCCCAGCCCTGCGCTGAGAGCTCTACATGCATGCCCTCATCCAACCCTCTGAGTTAGAAATTGTGCCCCTATCTCACAGCTGAGAAAACTGAGGTCCCAAGTTCAAAGGTAACAAGTCACAGAGCCAGTGACATGAAAGGAGGCAGGATGCGAACGCAGGCCATCAGCCTCCAAAACTCACACAGACAACCACCACCTCCCTCTCTCCCTGTCCCTAAGACAGACCCAACTCCAATTAGCCAAAATGCCGAGAGAGGGAAGGAGTCAGAAACAGGGCCAAGGCCTTTCCCGGAAGAGCCTCAGGTCAGCTTGCCCAACGGCACACTGTATTTACAGGTATTTATGTTTATTTCTGAATGTGTTTGTACATGTGTTTATGCATATACACCTACTTGCACACACACACATATTAAACATGCCTCATGCACACTCACACTCACACATGCTCAGAAATTCTGGAGTGATACACCTGGTACAATTACAGACTGTCACCTCTGAGAAGATGGACTGGGGATTTGGGCACAAGAGAGGGGCCTGCTGATACTCACTGACAGCCCTTCAGTAACATTTGAATGTTTATCGTGTACATGCTCTACTTTTACAAAAATAAAATAAAGCAACTTAAAAATAAAGTCTTGACTCTGAATCTTAACATAAGCGAGAAGCGTGTCCCGTAGGATTGTATGAAGTGCCCCGCTTCCCTCTTCCAGGATACCTCGGGAGCACACACCGTGCATGTGTGTTGGATGGTCACACAGTAATGGGTTCTTAGCTCAGATTCATGACAGAGTTTCTGCCCCCAGAGGAGTCACAGGCGCTCAGCACTCGGATGTAAACAGTCACCGTGAAGGAACTTGATTTGCTCTATCCTGGGAAAGGAGACCGCACTACGGGGAGATCTCAGGGCTCTGAGATTCCCGCTGTGGGTCTGTGTAACTCAGCTCAATGGGTAAATAGGAGAAATAGCTGCTTTTGATTTTAGAAAATTCCCCACACTCAACTGCGACCACAGTGAACAGAGCTATTTTTGAAGTTGAAGGCGTGCTGTATCTTTTCAAACAGTCAAGAGCATGTTTGTGGCAGCTTCGTCTTCTTGCACAACTCTCACTTCCTGTTTCTGCAGAAACGGAGTGCTGAGTGTTAATCCCCACGGATCTGCTCTCAGGCACTTTGTGACCTGATTTGTTAAAAACCAAGACTCATAAACAAAAACAAACAATGCTCAGCGTTTGAGAGAAAAATCTAAAAGGGTCTGGGTCTTATGAATTCCCAGCACTGAAAAGAGTTAACATAACTTTCCTCCCATGTTCATATTTGGCACCCCGTGCAACGCTTGGACTGACAGTTTTTTAAAAGAAGAAAGAAAGAAAGAGAGAGAGTGAAGGAGAGAGGGAGGGACAAAGAAAGAGAGAGAGAGAAGGAAGGAGGGGAAAGAAGAAAGAAGCGAGCTTCAATTAGTAACTAAAGCTGAGCTCATTAAGCACCAGCTCTGTTTGAGGCAAGGACCTGCCTAGCAGCCCTCACGCCCCAATAATCTTTCTCTGTTCAACCCTGTAGCCTCTTGATGCCCCTGCCAACTGCTCATCCAGTAGGAAATAAATCTGTCCTTCTCTGGGGGACTTAAGGTGCTCTGGCCTACCCTCTGGGACCTCCTTCAAATCCTGCTTCTCTACCCTTGGCTCATTTGGGTACGCGGCTGGGCTGCCTGGGGCAGAGGCCAAGGCTCCCGGAAGTGCCCATCCAGCCCCTACAGACCTAACGGCGCCACTGTCCCGAGGCGCCAGCAGCCCTCCCCTCCGTCTTCCTTGCCAAGAGATGCCCGATTTTGTTCAGGAAACTGTGGCCCTGTGCCTCAGGGCAAGTGGAGCTTCCTCCACCCGACAAGGACTCTGGGTGAAGTTGATCATGGGTCTACATGGCAGTGGTTGATTCAGAAGGGTGTCTGCAGAATGCTGACCAGTAAAATACGAGTTAAGTCTGCTCTGGGGACTTAATGTGTGACCAAACATGGGGCATGTCACCTTCCCTTCTGCGGCCTTTGGCCATTGTTGTGAGGGGGTGCAGGCTGGAGCTGTGGCAGGCATGTCCCCGACCAGGAAGGGCCAGCCCAGAATGGGGGGACAAAGTGATAGATGACCCAGGCCCTGGGGCCACCTCATCTCGAGGGTTTCTGTAGAAATCTCCACATGGAGAGCAGTTGTGTCTGATCTCCTCTCACTTGCAGCTGAGTCTAGTTGAGAAGCCAATTAGTAAATCTGCTCTTCAGCACAGGTCAGAGGGAGCTCGGGGCTGGGCTCCCAAATCAGCCTGGGTTAGGGAAGGGAAGCCAGAGGTGGTGCTGAGAATGCTGTGGCAGGCAAGGAGTAGGCAGAAGTGGCGTGGCGTTCTTCAGGCTGAAGCAGAGGGTGAGAGCAGGGAGAAGGGTGAGGCCACTGTAAGAGACGAGGGGTCTCAGTACCCTTCCCCTTCTGATGCAGCCATCGTAGGCTCCAGAAAAGTCAATCAGCTACCAGCTCTCAGTGATCAGGCTTGCTTAAGTCTTTAAAGATGCTCACTTTAGTTTTTATTATTTGCTTTTGTTTACCCACCTGCAGACCCAGCCAGTGATGCCTGCATGCAAAATGGACGGAATACCCACAAGATAATGCTAGAGACTTCTGCAGCTGGAATAGCTTGTGTGCTCAACAGCTCCAGCTTTGTAAGCGCCTGAGGCCTCCATCAGCTGCTTGGGATGAGCTTCTAGATGGCCACGAGATTTCTCATCCATTCAACAGAGATTTAATGAGTCCGCACCTTGTGTGCTGGGCTTCAGGGATACGGGTGAATGAAGATGCCAGCCCTTTCCCTCAAGTAGCTCACTGCCTAGTGGTGGGATGTCAGCACATGGAAAAGCCCTTCCTAGAGGTTGTCTGCCATGCTGAGCACAGTCAGGTGTGTAATCACAATAGCTGCAATTTATTAGGAATCAACGTCTCTGGTACTAAGTGAAACAACTTTGCATAAATTATGTCTAATCTCCGCTACAATCCTTCCATTTTCCTGGGGATAGGTCGTGTTTCTCAAAGACGGTCACTTCAATGTATGTGTCCCATCCCACCTGCTCTTGCTCAGTGTGACCACTATCTTCTAATAAAGGATAGCCAGCGGTGCTGGTAAGTGTTCAACAGCTTGCTTTCTGGAAAAAAATTTAAAACCCTGATTTGCAGCACTGGCCAACTTCTGTGGAGTAAATACTTCCATCACGGCCAGAGTCAAGCTACCAGCATGGTGTCGTTGTACACAAAGTTGGGAAGAAATGCCCAAGAGCACACCAGTATATGGTATTTCCACATACGGATGCAAGAGATGGAAATAACCTTGGGGGCATAAATAATAGTAATATAGAGTAAAATAATTTGGAACTGATAGGTTTTGGGAATTTATTGCCTCTGTTTTTAATATGATTTATTTAATTGTAAGTTTATATAATTTAATTTTTAATGATGCCTGTGTTTACCAACTGGCTGGCAAAATTCCTGACAATTTAACAATCAGCTCTTGGGAGCTCGTCCTCTCCGGCTCCAGACACCAGACCCCGGAGACCTGAGTGAGACTTGCCCAGCCTGGCCCACTGCACCGCTACAATGAGGAGAGAGACTGTTAATAATACTGTTACTGTTACAGCCCCTAAGTGCTGGGTTGATTTTGTGATTCAGCAATAGATAACCAAGTCCATCCTGATTTTTCAGACGAGGACACAGAGTCCTAGCGTGAATGTGAACCAGCAGAGATGGCAGGCGCCGGGATTCTCACTGAGTCTGGGTCGCCTCCTGTTGCCACCGTGCTTCCTCCTCAAGGACAGCATAACGCATTCAAAATTAAGACGGTCTCAGTCACCTGTAAGTCATTTTAAGGTCGGAGGCTGAATCATCGGCTCGTGAATGGGAAGTGGGGCACCCCGTTTCTCTCTGACACCCCACTGGGTTCAGGAGACTGGCACAGCGAGAAAGTCACTACCCACAGCACAGGAGCCATTGGAATCCTGATGGAAAGCTGTTATCCTTGAACTGCTCATTAATAATTCTTCAACACTCCCATCAGCTTCTAAACTAACATCTGGAGAACTTCCTTTATAAAAGGCAAACTTCACAAAAAGAGTTCAGCCTCGTCTACAAACAGCCCCCGCTGTCTGGACCTGGCTGACTTGTCTGTATGGCTTCGGCTTGTCCTGGATGCGGCTCACCCTCTGCTGGGAATTATTCGGGGAGGTGACACTGTCAAACAGGGGACCACTTGGGAGCTGGAGGAGAGGGCCACAGTCTTCCTCGGGAGGAGCAGTGACTGAATTACCCGGAGGGCTCCTTCTTTCGAGGACTGGAAGAGGGCGGGTGAGGCGGGTGACAATGGCTACGTGTCTTCACGGCAGGGGGGCCCACTGGCAGAGCACCACTAGAGAGGACAGCTTGCAAACCTTTCCCAGATGGGTCCTCAGAACTGCAAACTTGAGGGTGGCGCACCCTCACCACCTGGGAACAGCATGTGTCCAGGACTGCCAAGACTCAGAAAGACGATATGGGTGAGCGCACGGGAACCGGGAAGAAATCGACCTGGCAGAGCAAGGCTGGTTAAGGAAATCGAGTCCACAGTGAAGTTCATCTCAATAAACAATCCCCCACTGGGAGGCTGAACCCGCTTCCCAAACAGAGCTGCTGTTTCCTACTGTTGCGTAATTACAGAGGTCACCCAGCTGTTGGGAGAGACCACACATTGTGTTTCCGGTTGTGTAAATACAAACGAGCCGGCAGCAGCCAGCAGAGCTCCTGAGGGCAAGAATGGGAGGCTGAGGGAGAGGTGTGCTCCAGGAGAGGACCGGCCGGAGCCCACCCGTCAGTGTGAAACAAGCGAGGCGGTTTCGGTTTCTGTCCTGTCTCTCTCCCCTCACTTGCAGCTTTGGAAAATTTGGATCTGTTGTGAAAGGGTAACACTTTTTCCATGTCTGATACTGGCAGCGTCAGATGGGGAGCAGCAGGATCCTCAACCTTCTTCCAGAAGGTTCAGGAAGCCCACGGGGCTGCACACATACCAAGCCATCCTCTGAAACCCTTCTTCCTGGTGGTATTTCCCCTGGATGTGTTTGAGCTCTCTCTGAGGCGGCCCTGGAAGCTCTGCTGATAATTAGAAGCTGGTGAAGCAGCCTCGGGCCTCGTCCTGGGCTCCTGCCAAGTCCACAGAGGGTTGAGAAACTGAAGGGGGAACCTCCCCTTTCTCACTCTTGGGCAAGAGGAGTGTCCGATGTGAACAACTGTGGACGCTGAAAGCTGTTTGACCTTGGCAGAGTCACTGAACTCTTGGAGGAGACGCATAGGACACGCCGTGGCTTGGTTCCCCAGGTCCCCTGCCATCAGCACAGCCCTTGGAAGAAGACTTCCGTCTCTGCATCTACAATGTGGGGTCACAATGAAAGGCTCTTCTTGGGGTGGTTGTGAGCGTTAGAGGAGCTGATGCATGCCAGTACCTGTCCAAGATGCTAATAATAATTAGCAATAATTCCTCTGGGATTCAGTCTTGTCAGCATGTAGGGTGGGTCAGAGTTCAGTGAGAGAGACCTCCTATCAAGCCTGGTAGATAAAGAACATATAAATAATGGTACTTTCTGATTATTTCTCACCACTGAGTGGTTTGCTTCTATTGAAAAAAGAGTTGTGAAGTGCCCCTTGTAGGGTCTGGCATGTGGAAAGTGCTTAATAAATATTCATTCACCCCTGCCTTTAATAGAAAGGAGGCTAAGTAACTTATTTTAGTTTATAGAGAAAATTCGTTGAAAAACATCCAATGAAGCAATTCCAAATTTCTGAATGTTACAAGTTTTAGCAACATTATAAATTGAGCTTTTTTTTCTCTTTCACTTACTGATTTTCTGACTATAGTCAATTTACCATTTTCAAATAAGGGGCATGAAAAACTCTATGAGCATGTAAATTTGTGACTTCTGGTTTTTCTGCAGACTTGAGCAATGGAGCAAAATACTCAACTTGACCTGGTGAATGCTAACCTCCTGCAGATATGCTGTTTGGATTGAATAAATTCTTGCATGATAACAGCACAGACTGACAAATTAGTAAATAGAATGTAATGTAAATGAGGAGCCTAATGATTTAGGGTTGACATTCTTACACTGGTCGTTTGAACATGCTTGGGTCCTTAGACCTGCTCACCTCTCAGGTGGCTGTTTCTTGACCAATCAGGGAGTGAGAAGCTTTTGCCCCTCCCCCAAGACCAGATCCGGCCTTTGCTCCCTGGACGCCATTGCTTTGATGGTCACAGTCTTCTGATCTCCTGGGACAGAACCCAGGTGAAGACTTTGTGCATAAGTGGGTTGATCCAGCTGTCCCACTTGGGGTAGCTCTTCTGATGACCATGGAGAAGGCGAAGGAACTGGCGACAAAGCTTTCTAAAGGGCACTTGCTGTAGGTTTCTGGTGAGATCATGGATGATGTCCTCTCTGAGGCCACATCATCAGCAAACACACCACTTGAGGTGGGTCACTTGAGGACCACGTGTACAGCAGACTGCAAATGAGGGCACCTCAGCCCTTGAACCCCAAGACAAGTGTCCCTGAAAGTCGCTCAGATGTTCAGGATCACATTTGTAAACATGCATGTGTGAGTCTCATGGTGCAGGTCCACAGGCCACTGAAAACCACCCTAGAGTAGTATATGGCAGGTATGCGTGGAGTATATGTAGAGAGTTACAAGAGCATGCTTACTTTATGCTTCACGTTTGTATCAGCTCAGGCTGCCGTAACAAAGTACCACAGGCTGGACAGCTTAAACAACAGAAATTTATTTGCTCACAATCCTGGAAGCTGGAAGTCCGAGATCAAGGTGTCAGCAGGTGTCCCGAGGCCTCTCTCCTTGGCTGTAGATGGACGTCCTCTCCCTGTGTCCTCACGTGGTCTTCCCTCTGCGCGTGTCTGCGTCCTGGATCTTCTCTTCTTACAAGGACACCAGTCAGATGGGACGAGGGTGGACCCAAATGACCTCATTTTAACTTATTTACCTCTTTAGGGAATCTATCTCCAAAGACAGTCACACTCTGAAATTCTGGGGGTTAAGACTTAAACATACAGATTTTGGGGAGACACAATTCAGCCCATAACAATGTTTCAATCTTCTTTTTCTTAATAAAATATCACTTAAAATTGTAAGAAGTTAATAAGCATATGGCAAAAGACAGGAATCTATAACTATAGGCAATAGGAATCTATAATAACACTAACACGATTGTCCCCCCCTTAATCAGAGACTCAATTCACCCACAGATGTTGACAGTCACTTTGGTCACCACCCATGGCTCAGGCTTGCCTATGTAACCACGGGCCCATTTAGAGCCAGACCCCATCTCTTATCCACAGAGTGATGAAAAACTATCTCTCAGAATATTTGCAAAGTCAGGTAGCCAGAGCATGTGCACAAGAAGAAATCTTGACCTGAAATGACCAAGGAACCGAAGATTCTCCTCCCTAAGGAACCAAAGGACAGAGAGGTGAGCAGAACTTAAAAGCTGGATTCTTATCAGAAGCGGGGGGTTCCGTCATTCAGGAAGCTCGTGTTAAAATTCCTTCCCCACCTTACCATAAACGTTTAGAACCTTACCATAAATGTTTAGAAACTTGGGATAAATGCTTGAAGCCCACCAATCAAAATCTGTCCCACCAGTGTTTCTGCTTGCCAGCCTGTTCTCCCTAACCCCTTAAATTTCTCCCCAAATCCTGAAGCAGAGAGACAGATCTGAGTGCCCTCTGTCTCCCTGCAGATCAATCTCACAGAATAAAGCTGATTTCCTTTCCCAAAAGCTTATGCCATAATTCATTGGTTTGTTTATGTGCATTGGGTAGGAGACACCTATTTTTGTGTAGTAACACCTGCATCCAGCAAGAAGACTACAGTCCAGCAGAAAAAGAAGCCTGCCAGCTGGTCACTGAACTGCTCTGATGTGTCTCCTGCTGGGTTCTGGGTCTCCCCGTGCCACACCCCGTCCCAGAGCCCCCCTCACTTTTGGCCACTTTGACAGGTCCTGCCCCACTCTCCCAGATCCCCTGATGGCACCCTGGGCTCCCCCATGCCATGCCGGTACACCCTGAACTCAGCAAATCCACCTGGCCAATGTGCCAGACATGCAGTCATCTGGTCTACCCGCTCTGCAGCTCTGAGGCCATTTTAGACAGAATGTTGAAGAGAGCAGCCTCTTTCCTTCCTCAATGTTTAATTTATTAGTTGGAGCTGTCAAACTGTCTATCCACCACAACCTGTATGAAGTATGACGGCCATACTCCCATGGGCGTACCCAGGATTATGCGCAAGTTGACCTTCAACTTCCACCCGGCACACGGATCAACATGAGTGGGAGTCAGGATGACGGATGACATTCTCGCAGAAATAACCTTGATTCTGGTGTTTCATTGCTTTCTAACTAAGTCACTCTCATCTTTAGCAGTTTATTATCGTGAAAAATGGCACTTCACAAACTCATAGTGACCACACATGAGAGGGTTGCTACACACCCCGAGCTCCTCAAGAACACAGACAGAGGCATCTGTTGACCACAGGGCCTCACACAACCTGACGCTGTGCAGTTTATAGACTGAATAGCATGAACAAATTGGAAGATTCACCCCAGAAAGGAATGTTGGCAAGTAAAATTATTTACTCAGAGGTTGACATCTAGGTTGCTTGTTGGGACTTTCCAAGCTATTTGGAAGAATTTTGGCATCCCAACTATGTGGCAAGAGCTGACCAGGGTGAAAAAGTTGCTTCATGTCGCTTTTGTTTGGAGAAGTGAAATCAGCTTGACTGAGAAAGAGCATCCACATTGAATCAAGTGGGGGTTGGAGCAGGTTACACAGCGATGGCAAACACAGAGGGAACAGCCCTTCTCGGACCTCTGCAGTGAGGTCTCAGAAACTAATGGGTCCAGTGCTACAAGGATCATCATTTTAAAATAGAGTCAAATGCCATGTTTTTTTTTCCATATTATGAAAGGAATACAAGCCTCTGGTGGAATCCTGGGAAACTAAAGAAAAGTTCATGTGAGTTAACAATTGTCAGTAATCCTGCCACCTGGAAAGAACCCAGGTTGTTACTGCCAACATCTTTCCTTCTTCCAAGCTTTCTTCTAAGCATATTTTTATATATTAAGCACGTCTTTCCTTTTCTTTTTTAAAGATTGGCACCTGAGCTAACAACTGTTGCCAATCTTCTTTTCTCTTCTTCTTCTTCTTCTTCTCCCCAAGGCCCCCGAGTACATAGTTGTGTATTCTAGTTGTGGGTCCTTCTAGTGGTGGCATGTGGGATGCCACCTCAGCATGGCCTGACCAGCGGTGCGCGCCCAGGATCCAAAGCAGTGAAACCCTGGGCCGCCAAAGTAGAGCGCGTGAACTTAACCACTTGGCCATGGGGCCGGCCCCAGAATGTCTTTTCTGCATAACTTTGGATAGTTTGAACAAATTTTCTCCTTTTGGAAAAATTCTTTGAAGCCATCCTTTTAAGTGGGCGCATCCAATGTCCATCGCTGAGACCTAATTATGCCCCATGGAGAGGCAGGGCAGCCGTGGAGCTGAGTGCAAACCCCCCTCCCTGAATTTCAGTAGTCCCTGTGTGAAATGGGGACACAATGGCCCCTCCCTCAGAAGGCTGTTGAGAGCACAAAGCGAGCTACTGTTTGGAAAGCACAGACTGCTCCCTGCCGGTGCACGTCCTCGGCAAGTGTTCACCGACCATTAGATCTCTCCTCATCGTAAGCGAGGTTTCCACCAACATCTTTGCACCTAAATCTCGGGCTGTGTCACAACTTCCTTGGGATGGAGTCCTCGCAGCAATTTGATCAAGGTCCCTCATAGGCTCCAAAGCTGGAAATGACCTTCTTCTTGGTGTCAAGTGGCAGCCAGAGGAAGTAGCTTAATTCAGGAGAGCAGGTGCCAGAGGGCCGACTGGGTCCCTGGAGGTCACTCGCTCCTCAGGGGGGCAGCGGGGCCCGGAATCGGGCTGCACTCATTTCAGTGCTCAGACTATGTACTAAACCACACTGAAATTGCAGAGAAATCTTCCAAACTTCTTGCCCTTCACCTTGAGGGTAAAAGTTGAAATCAAGACCCACTTGGGGGAAAGGTCTTGTTTTATTAGAACCACTTTCACTTTTTTCTTTCTTTGGACATTTTCAGGTTACAACTAAGGAGGCAAAGTTTGCTGAAGATCCACGGGGGTTATCAGTACGTCCCCCAGAGCTGGACACTCAGAAATCTGGCTTGGAGATGTGTGCCCACTGTTGGCGGTAACAGACGGCATGGGCCCCAGCTGGGCCAGGGAATGGGCAGAACTGAGCGGCAATGAGTCTAGAGGAGGAGGAGGGGCATGTGACATGGAGAAGGAAACTGGAGCCACATCTGGCCGGTCACCCCACCCTGTGGCGCCAGCTTTCTCAACTACAAATCATGCAATAGAATTGCAGAGTAGCGGTTTACAAACTTTTTAATAGAATCTTTTATGTAACCAAACGGATACACACAAGAGCCCCGATATCAGAAAGACAAGTCTGTCAATCAGTGTATGTAATTGTGCATGTTCTAATTCAAAACCTTTGTTCTTACATAAAGCCCATGAAGATGGGCGCTGGTGCCCAGCTGAACACACAGCGGCCACCTGGGGAAGGCTGAGAGCCCGGAGCAGCCTTGCCGGCCAACCCAGTCCTCCTTTTGGTTCTGGTAGGGAGGACCAAGGTAGTCCTGACTCCCAGGCAAACCGTAGCAGGGGTGGGGGCTGCTGTCATCATGTTCTGTGGCTTTCTTTTGCAGAACGGGGTTCTCCACTTAAAATGAATCCTGGAGCCTGAAAAGCTTGGCAGAAAGCTTTATCTTAATCATCAATAGATTATCCAGCTGCCCAAGTTTCTTGATGAGACATGTGACTTATAAGGGTCGGGTAGCAGCAGCCGGGATGCGCAGGGAGAGTAAGCTGTGGGCCGCTCTCGGCCTCCTGGGTCTGCATTCCTTTGTCTTTGCCTGGCTTCCCCTCAGAACCCTGTGGAAGGTCGGGCTTCATCTTTTGTAAGTCGTGATGGGCGCCCTCAGGGATCTGACTTCCGGGGAACTATTTGCTGCTCTTCTCGCCAGGGTCTGGGTGGGAGGGGCAGCTGGGCAGAGCCAGAGCCTGCAACCTCTGCTTCTTCCCGCTGGACTCTGGAGAAGCCACAAGTGGAAGGAAAACAGTAACGTCACTGGGTATTTGTTTATTTACTTATTTAGAAATAAAAATGAGTGTTGATAAAAAACAATGGCCCACCAGGCCTGTGGTTAGCGGCATGGCTAGGAAGGGCCAGGACCAAACTGTGAGCTCCTAGTCAGCGTCTGGCTTCCAGGGGGTGCCGAAATGTGGATGGAGACACAAGCTTTCATCTGAGGCCTGCAGAACACAGAGACTGGCAGTGGACACAGGGAGTGTGACGTTATGCTGTCTCATGAGAGTGAAAAAATAATTCGAGCCAACCTTGGGGCCAGGGGGTTCTTAGGGTGCCACCTGGGGGACCTGGGGTTCTTAGGATGCAACCCTGGGGGACCCGGTGTTTCTCAGGGTGCTGTTTGGCAACCTCTGAGCAAGCCGGCCTTGCTCGTTCCTGCAGTGGGCTGAGGGTTGCTGCAAGCACCCCAGGGGGCAAGGAAGTAACATGTGCGCGAGTGTGGGCAGCAGCGACTTCCTGGAGGGCTGGGTGGGGACACGCACTGGGCACACTCTTCGGCCCTTTGCGGGGACAGTGGGTGCTTAGTCGAGCTCCTTCAGAACCTCTCCTGTGGAAACCAAGACTGTCTCTCCTTCCGTGCTTGGTTGCTTCTCAGATTGTCAAGATCTCTTCAGTCCCCAGGCTGGCCGCCCACCCATCCTGCGGCCTGTGCGCCTGAGTCATGCAGGCCGGTTACCCGGTTATGGTTCTGAGGTGAGAGCACGGTGCTAGAGCAGTTAGCTCAGCTGAAGAATCCAGCAGGTCGGAATTCTCCCCCAGATCTGTTGGGAATACGCCCGTCTACATTCCTGCACTGGTTTAAAATCTACAGGCTTCTCCCAGCCCCCCATGAAAGACAGTCTTTACATGGAAGAGAGGAGCAGGTTAACAGAGCTGCAGGGCACAAAGCTCTCCTCTTGAATATACATATCCCTTCTTAAGTGGTAATTACAAAAACATGGAGACCTTTCTTTCTTTAAGAGCGCATTCCTGGACCCAGCCCTGGAATTCAGAGCTCTGGGTGCAGGAATCTGCCTGTTTAACGCCCCCTCCCCCAGCGTGATTTTGATGATCCGCAGGTTTGGAATCCACACCTCAGGCAGGAGGATTTCTTGGGTCTGGGTGGAGGCGCTGAGGTGGAGAAAGTTCCTTTAGATGGAAGTCCAGCCAGCTTAGCTTCCTTTGATGGGGAGGTGGAGGGTCTGTGGCAAAATGATCTTTGGTGCTATGCTCTCTCCAGTTCCCCTAACTGAGTGTCGGACATGTTCCAGGTCTCCGTCCACCCTGGGGAGCCCTGAGAGTGGCTGTGATGGCCAACATCTGCACTGCATGCTGGACACTGTCGTAAACGGAGCATAGAGCACACATTGACTGACTGGCTGAGCACTCACAACAGCGTGATAGGGTCAGTTCCACTGTCATATCCATTTTTTACATAAGAGGAAACTGAGGCACAGAGAGGTTCATTAACTACCCAAAGCCACACAGCAAATAATTGGCCACCCTAGGATTCCAAATTCAGGTGTCCTAAACTGCTCCAGGCTGTGCCCAGTGAGCTCACAGTTAGGTGGCATGGTCAAGCATGAAGACACACCGTGATCAGTTGCAGGGTTCAGGGACCCCCAGCTCTGCAGAGAGACACCTGAGCAAAAGAAGAGGGCAATCAGTTGGCCTTTATCTTTTTGGGGATATGCCCGCTCACCTGTACAGGAAGGTCCTCAAACTTCAGAACCCAGAACGACAGGAAGCACACTGCCTGAGGTCAGGGAAGCGTTAGGTAGGGTGGTCTGTGAGCAAGCCTGCCAGCGCCGCCTCTGGCGGGCACTGACTCTGAGCTGAGTTCAGCCAGGGGTGAGGCAGGCCCTTGCTTAGAGCAACAGATGCATTCCCGAGATGTTGCATGTGCGTCTTTTATAAATCATGTTTCATTTTCAAAGGAATACATGTTTAGAAGGAATCTTACGTAAACCAGTATCATTTTATAAATAATTCCTAGACTGTGTGTGTGTAAAGAAAGAGAAAGAGAGAGACAAAGACAGAGAGAGAGGGAGGGAAGGAGAGAGAGGGAGAGAAGCAGGCCACCTAGCATCCACTCTGTCCTTACCTTTCTACGCTCAGATTCCTGATTGCTAATGGCTCCCACCAGGCGGGGTCCAGGCTGAGCTGACCTGAGGACATCACCACAGGCCGACTGGCCTGGCCCCTGCAGAGATGTTTCCCGATTCCCTTCTCTGCCCAGAGAGCCCAGAGTTGGGTCTTGCTAATTTCCTTTGATGGTTCTTGAGGGATAAATCTTGATAAAGCGAAGTGATGCTGTTTACTTTGATTCACAGAGTGTCGTTAGTTCCAGGTGTTTATGAGGAAAACCTACTCGGATATAGAACGGAGGGGAGTTTAAAATTCATTATGTCGGTGTCGCACAAACATCAGGGTAGGGCCTGAAAGCCCCGTGAGCGTGGCGGGGACCCGGGCTCAGTGCCGGGCAGCTGCCACCTCAGATGCAGGACAGAGGTATGTGTGCCGCTTCTCCCTCCTACGGTTCATTTCTCAGCAGAAAGCTATGTAATTGTGGTCTAATTCTTAGAAACTGTGGAATATTGTGCAAAGGACATGAAGCATGAAGGTGGGAAGGGTGTCGTGGGACGGAAATCCTCCCGGAAACGTGTTCAGCTCTGGGTTGGTGAGGGTCTGGGCCGGGAGCAGATGCACGCTGAGGACAGAGGCCGGGCAGGCTGCCCCTCCAACCAGTCCACCAGTCGGGGCTTTCTAGACTCAGGACCCCTGAAAGGAGGAGGACAGGCCGTGCCAGGCAGTGACAGGGGTCTCTATGGGGGTCCCAGCTACATCTCCTCTGTGCAGAGTGCTTCATGGCTCTCAGTGGAAGGCTGCTGAGTGAACATAGAATAACTGAGTGATGCCTTCTGTAATTCATAATTGTTTAAATGCAAATAAACAAAGCAAAGCTGCAAAGCCCGGCCCGTGGTCTGTCTGCTCTGGTATTTCTGTGTTGCTGTCTAGAAACAGGAGGAGGAGAGTGGACCAGCCCTCCCCAAGTCCTCCCATGGCCCCTGCCCCCGGGGCCAGGGATGGCTGTCAGACCAGGCCTTTGTTCCCGGCACTCAGCTCCACCTCCAGCCAACCGCCAAGTCTCACCCAGGCCAACAGCAGTTCCCAGATGGCCGTGGTGCCTGCGGCTAGTGGAGGTCTCACTGTGTCAGGCCATGTGCAAAGGGCAGCTGGAACATGACCTCGGTTGGCCCGTGTGCAGACCCTTGGACTTCAGTTTCAGTCGCCACGTTTTACAGGTTGGAAAACTGAGGGTCTCACAGGTGGTTGTGGTGTATCTCCAAGGTTCTTACTCAAATCTCCCGGAATTGAAAGCCCCCACAACTCATGCACCCCTCCCACCCAGCTTAGCACTCCACCTCTTGCACCTCTCTGCCTTCTCTCCTGCCCTAGGCTCTCCCCTCTAGCTGTGCTCTCACCTCCTGTCCTGTCCCCTCCCCTCAGGGCCACCTCCTGAATGCTTGTTCACAGGCTCAGGAAGGCTGCCCTTCTCCCCAACCTACCAGGCTCCTTCAGGGTCCGGCTTTGTGCCTGGGTCTGGGCCCCTCCCCTTTTCCTCCAGGGGTACTCCCCCGGCGCACACCCTGATCCTCCAGGGAGCCCTCTCCGTGCGCCCCTCCTGTGCCCGCACGGCCCTCAGGGGGACATCTCTGGGAGTGCCTTCCTAGTAGCCGGAGCTGCTCCTCGGGACAGACTGATGTTTCCAAAGCTGGTTGGTCCCCACTGTGGGAAGCATTCAAGCTGAGCCCGGTGAGCATGTGTCAGGGACAGTGAAGGGGACATCCTGGCATGGAGGGTGAAGGTCACGGACTCTTCCAGCTGGAAGATTCTGGGATCCTCAGACCCCCCTGGCAGGACCTACTGCCACCTAACTCGGGCCCTGACTCTCACTGTGGTGATCCCAGAAGCCTCGGCTCTGGGGCTGCCATAGGGTGAAGGCTTGGTAAAGGTTTGCTCAGTGAACACACCGTGAGGGCCCTGGATCCAGCACAGCCGTCGGCACGTATGTGTGCTCTCAAAGGTTTTCTTGGGTGGATGTTAAGTGAAGCGTCTAACAGCCAGGTGCCTGATACATTGTGGGCATCTGGTGAACCTCTGTTGAACGCATGAATGAATGAATGAATGAATACATGCATGAATAAATGAATGAGTGAACAAATGAACGCATGTGTGAATGAATGAATCAGAGTGATCTCCAGGATGTGTTGTAAGCCAACAGTCGGGGCCACTGTATTAGTCTGCTTGGGCTGCCACAGCAAAGTACCACAGACTGGAGGGTTTAACCAACAGTTCATTTCTTCACAGTCCTGGAGGCTGGAAGTCCAAAATCAAGGTGTCGGCAGGGCTGCTTCCTCCTGAGGCCTCTCTCTGTGGCATGTTGGTGGCCACCTTCTCCCGGTGTCCTCACGTGGTTGTCCCTCTGTGAGTGTCTGTCTCCACATCTCTTTATAAGGACACCAGTCAGATTGGACCAGGGCCCACCCTAGACCTCATTTTACCTTAATTACCTCTTTAAAGACCCTGTCTCCAAATACAGTCACATTCTGGGATACTGGGAGTTAGGACTTCAACATAGGAATTTTGGGGAGCCGCAGTTCAGCCCATAGCAGCCTCTGATTAATAAGTCACAAGTAGAACGTGGCAGAGGTTGTAGCGAAGGTGCCCCCAGCACCATGAGATGCCTGTGATCCACAGGAAAGATGTGCCTGATGGGCTTCTTGCGGGTGAGCTCCCACCTGCCGTCCCTCACATGGCCTCTCCCACGCTGAGCCCCATAGCTCTCCTCCCAGGGCTCATGTCTGTGTGGATATGTACAGCTTTGGTGGTGGCCGGGACTCTCTGTGCAGTGTGCAGAGATCCAATTTCTGTTGGGTCTTCAGTCTTGGCAGGCTCCTTCCTCGGTCCTAACTCCCCCCTGAAGTGTCAGGCCCAGGATGGCAGACTGGCTTGCAAACAGGCCTTCCCTGGCTTTTCCAGGCCCCAGACAGAGGAGCTCAGTAAGAGCAGGAGCCCGCCTTCCCCTTGGAGGGTTCCTACTTGCCTGAGAACTGGATTCTGTCTCAGGCCCGGCAGGTGGGGCTGTGAGCCTTTGCCACATCTGTGGGTGTACAAAGGAGGGACTCTCCGAGTCCACCACCTTGGGCCCCTGTCCCACACAGCTTCATTCTTCTATTCTTTGGTGGGGAAATGGGTTGGTGAGTACTGTGCACTTGGCCACGAATCCAAGCTCAGCCTGGCCTCTGGTTTGTCAGCCATGGTGGGGGTGCTGACCTCAGCAGGCCAGGAAGGGGTTGGGCACATGGTCAGCTCACAGTTGGGAGTAGTCACCAGGGTCCCCTGGATCCCGAGAATGGTGGTAGGCAGCCTGGAGCGCTGACCGTGAGCTCCTCTGTCGAAGGTTCTTTTGGGGTGACCCCCAGATCTTCTGGGGGCCCCTGACCTTGACACTGTGCCTGGAATAGTGTCTTCCCGTGAGATGCAGGTCATAATCCTTGCACTGCTCATCCTGCAGTGTTTTTGGATTAGGCGCTGAATGTGAAAAGAAGCAATTGAGTCATCATGGATTGGGTTCTTACTGATTTTAGTCATTAGCAGGTTTTGCCAATTAGATACATAAACAAGACACAGGAATAGAATGGTAATACATTCGTTTGAAATTAAACTGCTGTTAGTATTATAAAACACTGCTTTATAAATTCATTCTGTCTGATTTTGTAAAATGTAATGGGTAAGATGGATTATTGTATTTTTTCTTTAACGTCCACAGGATAAAAGCCAGATGTTGTTACAGTCTAAATTTTCATTAAATATTCCTGTTATCTTAAGCAGTCATGAAATGTATATTTTATCAACTGACTGATTCATTTCTTGCTTCACAATGTATGTCCTGAACAGTACCTGTTATTAATGCTTAAATGTAGAGACGAGGGGATTTCCCAGCCATTTTTTCAGAGACACAGACTCAGAAATAGTATCACACAAATGCTTTATCCAGGAAATCTCATTTCTCTTTGGATAAATTTTGTATTTCACTTTAAAAAAACTTTTAAGAGGGGGTGACATGTGAGGGTAAAAGGGGAAACTGAAGAAAATAGCTTGACACTTAACACCTCCATGAATTCCATGAGTTTGGACAAACTCTCCTGAGCAAGCTAAGCACATTTCTTTGTAGCCAGAGGTTCAGAGGAAATTTGGGGGACTCGGCTTAGCCCAGGTCACGAAGGGGCAGCCTGTGGTGACATCTTCTCACTTGGCTATTTGGAGTCAGGGAAGCACGGCTGTGCTCTCATTTGCAAAGAAGCTGTTTTCTTCTTACAGCTCTAAGAGCGTTCTTAAAAAGAAACTTTAAATTTGAGAATTGCTTTAGATTTACAGAAAATTTGCAAGGACAGCACAGAGTTCCTGGACAGTCCCCGCAACCCCTCAATTTTTCCTGTCGTTGACACCTCACGTTACAAGCCTACAGCTAAGGAACCGCTATTGCGACGTCACTCTTTTTTTTTTTTTTTAAAGATTTTATTTTTATCCTTTTTCTCCCCAAAGCCCCCTGGTACATAGTTGTATATTCTTCGTTGTGGGTCCTTCTAGTTGTGGCATGTGGGACGCTGCCTCTGTGTGGTTTGATGAGCAGTGCCATGTCCGCGCCCAGGATTCGAACCAACGAAACACTGGGCCGCCTGCAGCGGAGTGAGCGAACTTAACCACTCAGGCATGGGGCCAGCCCCTGCCACGTCACACTTAACTAAAGCTTATATGGAGTTCATGCGTTTGCCCCTAATGCCCTTTCTCTGTCCCAGGATCCCATCCAGACACCAGGTGACATTTATTTATCAAGTCTCCTTAGGCTCCTCTTGGCCGTGACAGTTTCTTCCTTGTTTTTATGACCTTGACAGTTCTGACCAGCCCTGGTCAGGGGTTCTATAGAATGGCCCTCAGTTGGGATATGTCTGATGCTTTCTCACGGTTAAGCTGGACTTACTGGCTCTTGGGAGGAAGAGCACAGGGGTAGAGTGTCCTTCTCATCACATCCTGTTAAGGGCACATGCTCTCAACATGACTCCGATCGCCCAGCTGAGGTTGCGTCTGCCAGGTTTCTCTACCGTAAAGGTACTCCCAGACGCCTTCACACTCGACTCGTGGGAGGGAAGTCACTAAGCACAGCCCACACTCCATGGGTGGGGATCAGACCCTGTCTCCCTGAAGGGGGAGCTATCTACATAAATTGTTTGGAATCCTTCTGTAAGGGAGTTTTGCCTATTCTCCTCATGTATTCATTCATTCATTCATTTAATCAGTATGAGTATTTATTTTTATACTTTAAACTATAACTCCAAATTGTATTGTTTATTTTGTTGTTCAAATTGCTCTAGGTTTGGCCACTGGGAGCTCTTTCGAGTTGGCTGCTGTGTCTCTTTGACACCTGGTCCTAATCCTTTTGTTCTCTGACCTCAGCCTCCCTTTCTGGCACTATAATGTCATCCAAGCGCATCTTGTAGGTTTCCTGCCTGAGTCCTAGACCAGCCCCAGCTCCTTCTAGCGGCAAATGGGATTAGAAACCAGGATCCAGGTGCTAGATGTGCTCATCATCAGTGGGGGCTCTGTTTCCAGGCCTTCTCCAATGTCATTTTAAATAACAGATACGGTTCATTTCAAAGGAAGCTCGATAGAAGGCTGCTAATTTGTGTGTGACCTTGGGCAAGTGACCTGGCCGCCTGGACCTCAGTTTTGAGTGTGAAATGGGAGTGAGGCTCTCTGAGGCACTTTTCCCCTCCCCCATTTTAGGATCCCACCCTGAACATGGAAGATGGCAATCAACACAGTCTCGTGGGTATGGAGAGGATGTTTTGCTCCTTCAGGGCACTAGACTAAATCTCAGGCACTCTAACTGCTCCTGGAGTTTCCAGACCTCTCAGATTTGTTCGTTCTTCCACGGTCAGCCATTTATTCAATACTCATCTTCACTGAAGACCAACTGTGGCCTTAGCACCCAACTCGATGCTGGGGGTGCAAAGACATATCTACAGAGAAGGCAGGAGGGAGTGCCACAGATCTCTAGGGTTCTACCTCAGTCGGGGATGGCGGGAGGGCTTTCTGGACAAGGGTCCCCTTGCCGACTAGTGTGAGGTGAGGACTGGAAGGGCTCTGCACAGGCTGTGTGGGAGGAAGAGGTGCTGGAGGTCAAAGATAATGGGTGGGGAGAGGACAACAGGACTGTCCCTGACCCAAGAGTAACCTTCTCCTCGAGGTGACCAGTCATCTCCCCGTTGCTCCAGGCATCTCAGGAGGCACGTGTAGATGGATTTATGCATCCTGATTCTGTTAGGAATGCGTTTGGCTGCAGGAACAGAAAATCCCGCTAGTGGGGCTCTGACAACAGGCACCAGATGTTCATATCACCAGGAACCAGAGCTTGTCTGCTCAGGAGGGTCTGTCTTTCTTTCCCCTCTGCCGTCATCGGGTTTGGCTTCAAGCTCTTTGCCTCAGTTTTCCTGGGCTCCAGCTCTAAGCTCCACCCAGGTGGGACCAATGAGGGGAAAGTGCAGGGCTCCTGCTTTCCCCAGTGAGACGCAGCTTGTCCGCTACCTGCAGGATGGAGCCCAGCTGGATGCAGTTGGCAGGCTGCTCTCAGGACACAAACAGGGTGGGCAACCTACCGTTCTAAATATGGAGAGACAACTGGGGGCCAATCAGTCATTCCTGGGGCAGGTCCAACTCTGGGACAAAGCATCCCAGTGGGGATGTAGCGGGCCCTGTAATAGTCACCCAGGTCCTCCTTCAATGAACACTTGTTGGCCTGGCTGCTGGAGAGCAGCCCTCCGCTATCATCCTCCTTGGAGACAGCCTCAGCTGCAAAGGGTAGCCTTGTCTGACATTGTCCTCCTTCTGGAGTGGCCCACATCCAGACCTGACCCATGTGGCCCCAGGACATCTCCAGTGCTCCTGGTCAGGTGAGGTCAGCTCACAGCACTGCCTCCGCACTTTTCCCACCTTCCTTATGCTTTGCCCCGGTGTGATCCCCAGTTTTCTCCATCTTGGAGTCCACTTTCCTGGGACCTCACCAGTGGCACAGAGAGTTAATCTGCATCCAGGCAGTGGGCTCCCGGGGCCCACTTTGCAGAATTTGGTGTGCGTGTGCATTTTGAGGGAGAGGGTACCAAGGTTGTATAGATTCGTGAAAGCTTCTGGGATACAGAAAAGGTGAGGCATTGAGCTGTGAGTAAGGACTTGTGTGCCTGGGGAAAGAAGGAAAGGGAGGAGGGGGTGACATGTCCCAGGGAGGTCTCAAGGGACACGGGATCTTAAGGCACAACAGAGGCACGTGCTCACTCTCCTTCCATACCACAGTTTTCTTACAGCATTGTAGAGACAGGTAATGAATCTCGTATAACGTGACCTGCTTCCCCTTTCAGTGGCTCTTTGGACAATATTAATTTTCAGAGCAAGCAAATAAGAAATAAGAAAAATATCCAAGTCATAGTGCACATACTTCCTTTGATCTAGGGATACAAAATTATCAGACTTTGGCCATGGTCGGGACCATCTTCATGGCAGTGACAAACTTCCAGAAAGTTCTTTCAGAACTCCTGGCCAAGAGGAGAAAGAGTGAGGCTGCAGAGAGGGGCTCAGGGGAGCAGAGACGCCGGTGCTTCCGGCCCAGACCAGCCCCCTCCGCGCCAGGAGAGCTGGGAAGGGAATGGCCACTCTTGGCATAGGGCTGCTTTCCTTCATCTAAATTGGTTTGAGACTTTTGTTGTCAGATTTGAGATATTTTTGGATGGGTAAGAATGGAAAAAATGTGCCTTCCCTTTTTCAGATAATTGCTGCATGCCCTGTTTTTGTTTAAATTCTTGGGAACTCAAAGTTGTGGCTTGTGAAGTGGGGAGGCCCTGGACCTGGGAAGGCGCCGTGGGGCCTTGGCTGCCCTGCATGAGCCTCTGGGCCGGGTGTGGGCGTCTGCACTCTGGTGAACCAGGGAGCCAGGTAATCAGATTGCACAGGAACACCAGGTCCTTCTCCCTTCTGGAGCCACTTCTGGGAGTGTGAAGACAGACACTGCATGAATGGGCGTCCAAGTCACCATGGTCCCAGAAACAAGGGTGTATTTGGGGCCCACCAGCCCAGCAAGGGGCAGCAGGGTTAGTGGGACCATCTGCCTGGGGGTAGGTGCAGTTCGAGGGTAGGGATTCTAGGAGAGGCTGCCTGACAGGGAGAAGAACCCCAGCTTCCTAGCTGTGAAGTCTTGGGCAAACGCATCAGCCTGGCTCCCGCAAGTGGGTTTCCTAACAACTCATGAAGTTCAAGTTACTTAGCCATTCAACCAGCACGGACTGTGACGTGGTGGTAGATTCTGCAAAGCAAGGTGGATAGACACTGTTGGCTCTGGGTCTGAAGGTCCCTGTAGTCTAGTGGAGGAGATGCTAAGCAAAGACATTATTCAGTGCGACTGTGCTGGATGGATGGGCACAGCACAGCAGCCTGGAAGAAGGTAAGAGTAACTTGTTGGCCTGACAGTTCCGGTCCTTATCATGTTGTCGCTGACCAGCTGGGTGACCTAGGGCAAGTTCCCTAGGATTTCAGCCAGCTTCCCAGTCAGTGAAAAGAGGATAGGAACAGTATCTGCCTTTCCCAGTAACCCCCGTCTTGTCCTGTTGTCTCTTGGGCTAGAGTCTCCTAGAGGGCAGGAAAAATGTCTGCTCTGTTTCCGAGGCCTGGGGCTCAGCGCTCAGGGAGCTTTTGCCTCGAGGAATAAATGCCCAGCTCAGTCTGGGCACCAGAGTCACATGCCTCTGACTTCTCAGGAAATAACTCTACCCTTTAGAGCATCGCAGGGATTGTTCAGGTTTGTCCCAGAAGGGGTTGCGCGGTAGGAGGAGAGGTTGAGCGGGGCTGGGCCTCCCTTCTCAGGGATGAAACGAGCGGCCTGCTGTGACTCCTCCCTGGACCTCCTAGCTTTGGGTCCAGGCCTGCAGGTTTCTGATGGCTATTTTTAAAGACATCCTCTCAGGGATGGTTTTCTTGTTCTGTCTCCGAGCAGGGGCAGGACAGGGAGAGCCAGACCCTGAGGGCCAGGGCAAGTCTGGGCTTTGCATCCCTGAATCAGGGACGTTCCTGGTAACTGCCCTCCAGGAGGAGCCCAGCCCTCCTCCAGGTGGGATTCCACGACCATTCGGTCCTGGTGGCTGACACCCTCCATGTCCCTCTTCTGCAGTGCTTTCCTGGAAATGTCTTTCTTGTGTGAGGGGCTTCATGTAGTCGCGGGATAAGGTGTCGATGAAGCTGTTCTTTTGGATGGGAGGAACAGAGCTTCTAATTCTGCCTGTTTTACAAGTGGATCTTCAAGAACCTGCTGTCCGCCCCCCAGGATTTCACCAATGGGGAAACGGAGGCCGAGAGGCTGCGTGTGTGAGGGGCAGCCCACATCTTGGGGATGCTGGCATCTCTCTGCCTTTCCTCCTCTGAGCTTCCCTCTGCCTGGAACCTTTTCTCCTGTCTGCTCCTGGCTGGCCTAAATCCTGCTCATTTCTCCTGGCTCATTTTGAGACGTAACGTAACTTTTTTCTTTTTAAAGATTGGCACCTGAGCTAGCTGTTGCCAATCTTTTTTTTTTTTTTCTGCTTTTTCTCCCCAAATCCCCTGAGTTCATGGTTGTATGTTTTAGCTGTGAGTCCTTCTAGTTGTGGCACGTGGGACCCCGCCTCAGCATGGCCTGACCAGGGGTGCCATGTCCCCGCCCAGGATCTGAACCCGTGAAACCATGGCCCGCCGCAGCAGAGCGCGCGAACTTAACCACTGGGCCACCGGGCCAGCCCCCTCACGTAACTTCTAAAGTCTTCCCTGACCTCCTCCCTCCGTTGGTCGGACCTTCCAGGGCCTTCTGAAGCGTCTGGGCTTTCCCTGTCATGGCTGTACTGCTTTATGTGTGCACTATCCGGACTAGACTGTAAGCCACCAGAGGGCAGGGAGGTTTCCCTCCTTGAGAACGCAATCATTATAGCGCCAAATGAATGAATGAACCAGTTGTGCAGGAACCAGGACTCGACTCGCCGGCCCAGGACCCAGAAGCACCGTGAGCACATGGAGCCTGGGCTGCTCCATGGGTCTAATAATTCCCGGTCCCAGCTGGCCAGAGCAGGGAGGTCCCAGGGGCGCTCAGGGTCGCAGGCCTGCCTGGAACACGGGGCATTGTTAGGGCGAGGAGGCCAGGTGACCGGCCGCCCCGGGCGCGGGCGGTAGCGATTGCCCGCGCCGCCTCGAGGGGGCCCTGCGGCGGGCGCGGCCGCGAGCCAGGAGGACGGCCCGCCCGCGCGCTGCTCGCGCTGCTCGGCGCCCAGCCTGCTGCGGCCATCGCCCCGCGGGACCGCGCCGCCGCTCGCCCAGGTACCGGAGCGGGGCACGCGCCGCCGCCCTCTTTGTCTGGAGCCCAGCGCCGGCCTCTGCGCCCTGAGCGCGGGCAGGGGGCCCGGGGAGCGCGGGAACAAGAGCTGGGGGCGAGCGGGGACGAGAGCTCGGCCAGGATCTGGGACGCGGGCGCGGGGACGCGGCTGGGGCGCGGAGACGGGGCCGGGGCCGAGGGCGCGGGGACGCAGCTGGGGTGCAGGCCGCCTCGGCCGGGGACCCGCGGTGCCGGGGCTCCCTGGACGGCGGGCGCGGGCCGGAGCGGCACTGTCGCGGGCGCCGGGGAGGACTTCGGTCTCTACGACAGGTCCTGAGACTCCAGGGCGGAGAGCCGAGCCTGGGGCCGCAATGGGAAAGCTCAGGACACTTCTCCCGCTCTCTGCAAGCAGGCTGTCCGGTGCGTCTCTCTCTTTCCCTTTCCCTGTGGTGGGCGAGAGGCAGGGGGTCCCTTGGCGCTCCCTTTCTTCCTTTCGAAGGAGCGGAACGGGGCGGGGGGCGTCCGGGGCCGGGGCCACCTGTGGCACGTGCCTGCTGGCACGCCGGCGCTGACAGGAGGAGGGAGGGTCGGGGCGCGCCGGGTGCCGGCCGGGGTCTCCGCACGGTGCGGCACCCCGGCCGGATGAGCGAGCTGGGATCGTTTGCTTGGAGTGATTTGAAAATCTGTGTGTGGCTGGGAAGGGACTCAAGAGCTCCACTCGCACTCTTAAGACAGTGCAGAGGGTGACCTTCACTCTCCAATGTGGTTCAAAAAAAAAAAATCAATGCGTCCCCGGGGTGTGGGGCCAGCAGAGAGCACTGTTGAGGGTGGTCACTGCCCACTTAGGAGCCCTCGCACACTTTGATTCTCTGGTGTAGTTTTCCCTCTATTTTTCACTCTTTGCAGTGTGAAGGCATGATCTTCGAGGACTCTTAAAATATACTAAAACTATGAATGCAAAAGTTGCCGTGGCATTAATTTGCGTAGCCTTTCAGAACTACCCGTTTTGACATTTTGGTATATTTGGTCTGTGCATATTATTCTTTTCGAAGTGCTGTAGTTCTTTCCCTTTTGAAAGAAACTTGCGTGCCCTTGTAATTCTCCCCTCTGTGTCCTGGGAGGTTATGTTTGCAAATCAATCAACAAGTATTAAGAAAGGCGTTTCTGTGCAGAGGCGGGGAGGGGCGGGGGAGGGGTCAGGGAGTCGCTGCAGCTGGAGGGTGGAGGGGGCGAGGCCAGTCCTAGAGACTCAGGGGAGGGCTGTGCACCAGGAGCTGCCTGCGGGAACTGGCAGGAGGCCAGACTCCTGACCTCAAAGACCAAGTACTAGTAATCACACTTTGTAATATTACAAAGTAATACTGACCTCAGAGACAATGCAATAGCGTGGTTCACAGAGAGCGAGCCTGTTCGCGGTGTTTGTGCTAAATGCTTGCACGCATTCGTTTCATTTCCCCAAATAACAACCCTTGGAGGGAGCTGGGAATATTGCACCATTTTACAGATGTGCAAACTGAGGCAAACAAACACTTAGGAGGGTACCTGGCCCAAGTAGATGAAACACGTGCTGGCACAGCCCAGGGTTCCTGCCAGGACTGTGGGGTTCCAGGGCCCTGTTCGTCCCCGCCACCGCAGCACGTCTGACTGTGGAGAGGATGCATGTCCTGACAGCACATTTGTCAGCTGAGGTGCCAAAGCTATCAGCAGCTGTGGATGAAATGGATGAGTTATTTCTTCAAGAACCACCAAGAGAGAAACAGTAGTAGCCTTAGGGAACTGGGTGCTCCTGGATGCAAATTGGCTGGCTTTTTACAGTGTAGCTTTGGCACCTAATGGTTTTAAATGGAGCTACTTGCAAATGTGACCCTGGGAGCTAAACGTCACAGGGTCAAAGTAGGTTCCTGGGCTGCAGGAGATAGTGCGGATGGGGATAAAATTGGCCTAGGAAGAAGACAATAAGGTAAGAAAAGTGAGGGAAAAGGCTAGGAGGGGAAGATTTCTGACCTACCCTCTGGCAGTGGCAGCTCGTCCATAAGGCCCATTTTACAGATGAGTAAATCTGTGAAAGTCCAGAATGGCTAAAACTGGATCAGACCCACTGCTCTGGCTCTCTCTCCGGCCGTGTGCCTTCCCTAGGATCAGGCTGGCATAAACCACCGTGCTTGGCGGGGAGCTTTTTGTTCCCTCCAGCACCCTCCTCCCCTCAACTCTGTGAACTCCTTGGGGGGAGAGATGCAGGGCGTTCCCGCAAGAGAACGAGCCAGGTTCTGCGGACATAAGGGGCTGTTGTGTTCCCCCACCGAGGGCATGGCCCCTCCCTGGGGAGCGAGGCTTCCTTCCAGTGGCTCCCAGCGTGGCTTTCTCGGGAAGAGGCCTCGGTTTTGTGACTGGGTCTGTAAGGTCTGCTCTAGGCAGCAGGAGCTGGGCTGGGTGGGGTCCAGAGGTGCCCTGACCCAGGACCCCAGGCCCTTTTCTGTAGGACTCGGTAAGCACGGGAGTCATTGGTGAGCTAGAGCCGGCCCCGTCCACCCAGAGTCCTTTGCAGTCTTCTCTGTTAATCCAGAATAAGGGTTTCTGGTTAGTTGGTTAGTAAAGCAGGCGCTGCTGTTTGTTCCTGGCAGTTAGCAAGGGTGTTCGAAACCATCACCATCTATGCTGACATTGTCTAGGTTTTCTGTGAGCTGTTGTAGCTGCTGAAATACAATTACTTTTTTAACCCTCATGGCTGAGCAGAGGGGGATGCGAGGGGATATGGCGTGGCCTGGTCTTCTCAGGGATGTCCACATGGAACTGGTACTTAAACCCAAACTGTCCCACTGCGAGAAAGTGTTTCCACACTGCCTCACAGTTTTTAAAACCCAAGACATTAAATATTGGTTCCATCAAAATATTGCTGAACGTGAGTTAACTTCTCTTAGGTTCAGAAAACATTTTGAATCTTCTAGTGTGTTGACTCCTCAGAATGGCCGATGTGCCACTCCACATTGTGAGTGAGCTCAGGGTAGCAACAGTTATGTCTTTAATATCTGTCCGTTTCCTATAAAAGCAGAAAACCAGAATCTCCAGGTTTCTTGACCTTATTATTACACTCTGCATATCAGCAATGTGCCTGGTGAACGCCCACTGTTTCGGTGTGGGTCAGCCAGCTGTCTGCCCTGTCCACCAGGTGGGCCCTCCTGTAGGGACATCTTGCTCTCCTTCTCTGTGTGTGCTTGGGGACGTCTGGGTTCACTGTGCGCCTGGCCCTGACACAGCCCTGCCCAGTGTCCCCTACCTGGTGTCGCAGCCCCTACTGGGGGCTGCCTCTGCTTGATAGGAGGGAGGAGGCCAGGGAAGGTGAGGATGGCTGCTGCCTGGGGCCACCATTAGGAGCCATCAGAATGCCCCACTGTGTCCCTGAAGTAATGATGGTCATCACGATGACCCTTAGACATTTAAAAAGAGTTTTGTTAATTTTTTTAAAAAGAAGGCAGTGATCTGGTGTTAATATATTTTGTCCCAAATGGGAAAAATTAATAAAAAATTTATGTTTAAGGAGTCCTTATCAGTGGTCAGGAAAATCCCCTCCAGTCGAGTACTCCCTGATCATGCCGGGGAGGTGTTCCTCAGAGCCACTCCCTCTGGGAGAGAAACCTTTCTCCGTCCGTATCTCCACAGTTTTGCTACTGTGTCCTGGCAGGAGCCCTCTACAAGCATCCGTCCTGCTCACAGCCTAAGACCCTTGCAAGAATAATGCCTTCTTTTGACTGCATGGTGACCTACTTGGACCCAGGGCGCTTGCTACCTGAGGTCTGATAGTTGCCCAACCTTGCAAGACATGGTTTTTGTCTCCATTTTCTGGAATCGGATGCTGAGACTCAGCGAGGTTAAATCACTTCCCTGTGTCATGGGACTGGTGAGCCCAGGGCTGGTTGGAACCCAGGTCTTTCTAGGGGAAAGCCTGTGCCTGGTGCTCGTCTGCAGAAGGCGCATGTCCCCTTGGTTACCAGGGGCCTGAGCTTGTGAGTGGGTGGCATGGTGTGGTGCTGGGCGCAATCCCGGATTGCAACCCAGGTCCGTCTGCAGTGCTGGGACTTCTTCCCAAGACCAGGGGTCTCCACAGTCCCCCCGCCTCCCTCGCCCCTCCTCGAGGGGGGCCAGCGAAGGCACGGGGCGCCCTGCCATCCACCGCTGGGTTCTGGCCACAGCTGCTTCCTCAGACAGGGATTGCAGGTTTTTCTTTCCTCCTCTTCCTTCCTCCCTCAGCTCTAATTATGGCACGTGGTGAGCTGCCTGCCTTCCTCTTCCTCTTCTCCTTGGGAGCGATCATTGCACTCAGTACACCCTTTGCAGGCCCGGCTTTGTTTTTAAGATTTGGAAGACATCTGTAGAAATCCTTATTCCAGCTTCCCGAGGGGCTGTTGGCGCCGCTCCTGGCCAGGCTGCGCCCCATCCATCGGGGGACCCTCCATGTGGGCTCAAGGGTCTCACCTCCTTTCATTGTGTCTCTGTGGCAGCAGCAGGGTGTGACCTAGTGCCTCCAGGGTATAGATTTTCTGAAACTGGTCATGAACAACGAAAGCCAGTCCCTGAGGTTTTGAAGACACAGGAACGAAATAGTTGCAGTGGTGAAAGAAGCAAGTGGTCTTGGGAAGTGGCTCAGGCAGCGTCCCTTCTTTCTGCTTCTCTGTTTTTCTTTCTTTTCTTTTCACAGAAGAGGCGGCGGTGCTCCGGGCACTTGGGAAGCTGGTTATTTCACACCGGGGGATTCAGGAATCTGTTCTCTCCCCATTATCCTGGAACACAGCTGTAGTGTGTTGCGTCTCACTCACCGTGCAGCCGGACAGGACACGGGGAGCAGGCCCACATCTGGCCGGCCGAGTCGCCTGGGGCCAGGCTGGGCCATTAGCTGGGGCGTCTGCGTTCTGTACACATTCCTCCTGGAGCTGCGGCGCTGGCTCCAGGAACAAAGGGGCCCCATTGACTTGGTCCTGGCGTTCTTCTCCGCTCGTAATCCATCACCTTTCTCAGAGGTTTCCTGTGTGCTCACCCCCTCACCACTGGTGATTTTGGATGCAGATCAAAGGTACAGTTCAGGCAGCGTGCTAGGAGAAAGAGCTGGGCTCTGGCGGCCACAGACCTGGGGTAAAACACCCTGTGTCACCCTGACTGTCCTCACTGGTCCCCATCTGCAGCCTGGGGACGTGGCTTCCCTCCACAGGACTCACACCAGCGCTCCCTGTGGTGGTGTTTGGTATGACTTCCGTTGGCCAAGTGGCCCTGGGCAGGTGTCCCTCCTTTCTGGTGGGCTACTGCTTACTCTGGTTCTGCTAAATTTCCATAGCCTGAGGCTTCCTGCTGGAGTAGCACTTCCCCATTCTTGGAAGCGCTATCTGATCCCCCACGGGCACAAGCCTGTGCCACAACAGGAAGAGGTGGTGGGGACGTGTGAGTTTGTCCTGGTGATCCGGGACAGGCATGTTTCCAGTTCCTCTCCTCTGGAAAGGTCCGAAGCATCCAGTGGCCGGGGGTAAAGGAGAGGGAGCATGCCTATGCTTGTCACCACTGGGCTGGGCGCCGAGGGAGGCGAGAGGGGCTCTCAGCTGGTTAGAAAGGTGTTTTATCCCCTTCTGGACACAGGATGGGAGGGGGCATTTGTCTTCTATGTTGCTCAGAGCGTAGGAGAAGATTCCTAAGTAAGGGACATGTCTTGGCTTTTTGACTCTTTCTACAAAATAATTTTCATGTAATATGTCCTTGCTATAGACTTGGAAAAGAGGGGAAAATGCTAAGGAAGTTGGAAATAGTACCACCCCGGAGGCTGTGAATCCGCCTGCTTCATGCCTTGTACTCACTGTGCTTTTTGTTTACCAAGCTGAGATCATACGTATTATTTTGTGTCCTGCATTTTAGATCAGCGTGGCGGTATAAGCATTTCCCCGTTTGAAACTAACTCTGCATGTACACAAGTGGTGACGACAGTACAGGGTCCCTGTATGTGGAAGTGTGGTAAGGTGCGTGATGACCATTTGTCCTCTGGCCACACACAGCCTGTGTGCATCCTTGCACAGAGATCCTTGGGCAAGATCCTGGCTAGTCCTGTTCTTGGAAGGACTTCTAAGGCTGATTGAGGTCAAAGAACAGAAACTTTTCTTGATTGTAGTAACATATACATAACGTAACATTTACTATTTTAATCATTTTTAAGTGTGCAGTTCTGTGACACTAAGTATATTTTTGGGCAACCATCACCACCATCCATTTCCAGAACCGTTTTCATCTTGCAAATATGAAACTGTCCCATTACACATGAACTCCTCATTCTCTCTCCCCCAGCCCCTGGCACCCACCCTCCTACTTTCTGTCTCTATAAACTTGACTCCTCTAGGACCTCATGTAAGTGGAATCATACAGTATCTGTCCTTTTGTGATGGGCTTATTTCACTGAGCATCATGTCCTCAAGTTTCGTTTATGTTATAGTGTGTTAGAACTTCCTTGTAATATTCCGTTGTATGTATAGACCTCATTTTGTTTATTCATGAGTTGGTGGACACTTACACGCTGTTTCCCCCTTTGGGTTATTGTGAATAATGCTGCTGTGACATGGGTGCACAAGTGTCATCTGAGTCCCTGCTTTCCATTCTTTGGGGTATACACCCAGAAGTGGACACACACTTTTTGACGTCCCTTGATCTATATGGTCAGGTTGCAGTTGAGAAATGGTGTGCTCTCTGGCTCCTCTCAGAGTTCACTCTTGTCCCGGAACCCCGGGTGGGGCTGGCGCCCACCGGGTATAAACCAGGCCTGCAGGAAAAGGAAGAAGGAGACTTCTTACCGAGCTATTTTGACAGATTGTGTAAACTCAGTGATTAATGGAACGAGAAAGCAGGAAGAATGTCTTTCATTTAAAAAAAAAAAAAGCCTTCGGGGTTGCTTGGTTTTATTTTCAATTAAAAGGGTCTGATTTTGTTTCTGGAGAATGGTTTTAATTTGGATAAATGGTTCCATCTGGGAGCCGCATGCCAGCGCCTGTGATCTGTGAGTGCAATTACTCAGGGTTTCCTCGGCTCCTTTTCTGAGGGAACAGCACGGAGCTGGCCCTGCTTTGGTTTGGCCTTGGTGACATGGCCGTGAAGGCGCTGTGCCTCGGAGGGAGGCAGCCTTTCTGTCGGTACTTGGAGCCTGCGGGGCCCGGGCGGCCCAGAGAGCGCGGCCTGAGGCCCAGCGTGGTGGACGCTGGTTAATTTTTACCCTCTAAGAATGTGCTCACAATCTCAAGTCAGGAATGCCAACCGGCAGGCCACCCCCTTGCCCCGCCCTGGAACACGTTGCGCCAGAATCACTGGCATCTTTTCCAGTGTGGGCATTTGCAGGGTCGGTCAGGTGTGGAGGCGGTGGCAGGGGAGACACCCTTACGTTGTGCTCTATTCTTCCAGGCTCCCTGGGCCAGGCAGGCTTCAGGTCCAGGCATGGGCTCTCTGTGGGGTGGTCAGGTGGGGCTTCTTTCAAAGGGGATGTTGGGCTCAAGGAGGTGAGGGAGGAAATCCTGGGGGCTCTCTGGGAAGGAGCCATATCGGGGAGGAACAGTGAGGATGGAGGCCCTGGCAGGAACTGCCTAGTGTGTTCCTGGAGCAGTGAAGGGATTGAGGAAGGCAAAGGGAATAAGACATGAGATGGGGCGTTCCATTCTTTAAACTAGGAAAACTGGGTCAAGGCCTTAGCTTTCCATGCTGTTTAAACAGTGGAGGTTGCAGATCTGCCACTAATGCCAGTGACCTAGGGGGCTGGTGGGAGCCTGAGTGGGGTGGAGTGTCTGCACCCGGTGTCCAAGAGCACAGCCCACAGGGGCTTGCTGGACGAGGTGGTGGAAGAATTGTGGAGCCTGGAGGTCTTTTAGCCCTCTGCTGTTTGGGGCGAAGACCCCGCGGCCCAGAGTGAGAGGCACACCTAGCCTGGGAGGCGGGGCCTCGTCTTGCAGGCGAAGCGAGTGTGCCCCTAGTTCTTGGAGCAGCAAGTGGCCGGGCCCACCAGGCTGCGGGACGCCCACACCCACCCTGGGTCTGGTGGTGCCCTGCTGGCTTGTGGAGAGGCTGGGTGTGGGCACACAGCCCCTGACAAAGGGTGGTTCTTAGCATAAGGAATAGTGAAGTCTGGGTCGGGGGGCTGGTGAGGAGCAGAGAGGAGCGAGGACCGACCCTGTGCTGGGTGGGCCAGCCCAGGGGGGCTGCCCTGTTGGAGGGGTTGGGCGGGGCCTCATCCTTCGGAGGCCCAGCCTGCGCTGGGACCTCATGGAGAGATGTTGATAGCGCCTAAGCTCCGTGTTCCAAAAGGCAGAGCAGGATGTGCACCCCCATTTCTGGAGCAGCCTTTGCAGCTCCCCCTGGGCCTCTCACACACCTTTCTGCTGCCTACCTGCAAGGCTGAGATTTTCAGCAGGCTACACTGATGAAAAGTTTGGGTGAGATGATAATTGGCAACAACAGAGTGGATCTCTTTACCCCTCCCATGCTCATTGAAATGGGAATAATCCAGAGTGGAGGTCATCTTTAAGAGAATCGTGTACTTTTACAGCATTTTGTTTATTGCTAGAGACACCATCGCAACCTGGATGATGTTCGTACACGTACAAAAGGTGCCCCTTCTCACACTAACACACACATGGGCAGCTTCTGTTCCCGGCTAGGTTTTCACAAAGGCTCAGTGTAAGGAGCACAGGGGATGGTGTACTTTTCACTCTGAGTATTTTCCCAAACCTGTATCATATCTGAAGCATTTCCCATGTCTCCACACTGACTTCACAGTTGTCACCGTGGTGCCTTCTTTCAACTCTGGAGGACGAGGCCAGACTCTGCATGAGCGCTCACCGCCGGGCTGGCTCTTCGTGAGGAAGTGGTCAGAGCTGCTGCTTTCGGACAGTAACAGCTCCTCTTCAGCCCCGGCTTGTTGGGTGTCTTCCGGCCGCTTTGATTTTGTGCCTAGCCCCTGGGGAGGTCTGTGCAGCCTCCCTATGGCAGTGATACGGCCCCTCTGCAGCGGCTGGCTGTCCTGTGCGGAGGGACTGAGTTTCCTCCCCTGCTCCAGAACCTGCGGGCCGTGGCGGGCGGGAGGCCTGTGCGGCTCTTGCCGAGTTACGTCTTCGCAAGCTGGTTTAGCTCTGCTGTCTGCAGCGGCTCCCCAGGACGCGAGCGGCAGGGGCTGGCACAGCAACGGTGTCTAGCCGTGTGCTGGTGAGGCGAAGTGCCCTGGAGCCGTGATGCCGACCTTTGCTCTGTGAGTCTTTGTGACCAAGACTGCTGGCTGGTGTCCAGCTAGGACCTGTGGGAGCTGAACTCAGCTCTCCAGCCAGTAATGTTCTAGTGGGTCCAGACAGGCTCAGCTTTCAGTTTTCACGGCCACGTGGGTTGGGCGGAGGGCTGGACCAGCAAGGACTTGGCCGACCGTGATCTCTCGCCTGCTGTCCCTTGACCCTTGGGTCTACTGTCTTCCTCCCACATGTCTGCACTGGTTATTTCTGCAGCGTTCCACCTGTCATCAGACCTGGGTGCTTTGAGGACTAACATCAGTCCCGTGGTGCCAGCTGGTGTTGAGCAAAGAGGAGGCCTCGGCCGGGTGCTGCTGGGGACGGTGTGGTCCTGCCTGTTTGCTCTGGGGGTGGGGTGGGAAGGGAGCGGGCTCTGCAGTAACCGATGTGGTGCTGGTTGCTGCCTCGGCCACCGCTTCTCCACGTGACCCTGGGACAGTCACCGAGCTTCTCTGAAGGGCTGCTGAACACTGGGGTTGGTATTAAGGACCTCCCTGGGTTGCTGGTGGTACAGGGTGACATCCTGTACTGGAGGTCTTGAGTATACTCTGGGTGCCATTGTTGTTCCTTTCCTTTCGTCATTACTTTTTCACCTTTTCAAACAGCTGAATCCGAAAAAGCATTTTCCTCCATGCCAGCCCCCCTCCCTGAGACAGACCTCCTGGGAAGGAGGTGGGCTGTGGGGCCCCTGGAGCTCTCGAGGGTCGGGTGGGGCCCTTCCTGACGCCCAGTTAGCATGTCCTTTGTCTTCTGACGTATTCTGGGATCCTGTTGGGTACATTTTGTTCGTATCTCTCTCCTCACTAAAATCTGAGCTCTTCCAAGGACAAGACCCTGTCTTCCTGTATTTTTGTGTGATAAGAGCTTTGCAAGCAGCTTAGAGTTGGCTGCGTGACCTCGGGCAAGGCGTTACATCACGGAGCCTCATTCTGTCCTTGGGAAGCCGCGCTGCCTCCCTAATCTGAAGCGCATCCGGTGTGCTTCACAATGGGAGGAGACAACTCCACACCCAGATGGAAACATTCTAGAAGCTGCTTCTTTACTTGAAGAGGGAGGTGCTTGCACATTTTCCCAGGGTTGCATTAATTTTTACAGAATTTTTCAGAAAGATCCACCGTTTTCTTCTTTCTTGGAGTTTTGCTTTGCAATCTACTCCATTAGCTTTCAGAGGAGCCAATTGACAGTTATCTCACTGACTTGAGAACTAGTGCTCTGTTATTTTCTTGGAAAATAGCCACATTCCAAGTTGTCATATTATAGAAAGTTGATGGTAATTGCCCGCCAGGAGTCCACGAGGGCTCTCTGACAAGGGCTGCAGATACAAAGCTGTCACTTTACTGTTCTTGTAGCACAAAAGAATATTCTTTTTGCACAGAGTGTGTTGCAGAGTTTCCTTGAAATCCACCCTGTAATATGGCAAGAATTATTTCCTTTGTCTTCTACTCAAAATGGATTCCAGTCTTGATACAGACCCACTATTGATGTGTGATCTCTTGTCTAATGTTTAAGTGAGAGTGTTGTTGTTATAAAAATGTTGGGCATCCAGCAGACTCCTGTTGAGAAAAGAGTCGCCTCTCCCACTTATCTGCTTTCTGCTGAGGCTGCTCAGATCATGTTCACAAATTCTTTCTTTGGGACTGAATGCATTTAAAAAACTGGCCAAATTGTGGAGAGATGCTTTGATCAGCTGTATGGTACTCTTGGCGCCTGGAAGCACACAGCTCGCCATTCACATGAGGAATGGGTGAGGTGACACCAAGAGGGTGGCTTTGTTCTCCAGCCACAGTCAGGGCACAAGTTCTCTCTCCCTCTGTCCTTCCCCACAGAGGCAGCAGCCCACTCGGAGCCATGGTGTGACCAGTTGGCATCTGGCCTTGGCACTGGGTGAAACCCATGGCCCGGTGGCACACAACCCCCATCACCTACCTCAGTTTCCATTCTGTTCCAGCTGATGAATGAGATGTGGCGCAGTGTCAGTTCATAGACCTCAGGCTTGCTGCGAATAAAAGCTGCGGCCCTGCGGGTGGCAGAGGCGGCGAAGGACAGGGACTGACATTAATTATTGAGCGTTTGTGAGGCCTGTCAGGGAGTGGCTCGTTTGTTCATTGGCTCACTCTTTGCTTCCAGGCAGCGGGCGTGTACTGAGTGCCAACTGTATCCCAGGTGTGGTGCACCCTCCCCAGCTCTGGAGAGAGCGGGACTCGGGGGGCTCTGCGGCTTGCCCGCTGTCTCGGCTGGCACAGCGTGTTTCCTTAGAGCCCCTGGCGCTGCCAGCTGCTGCCCCTGCTTCTCGCAGTCCCACCAGGAGCCTTGAGCTGCCCTGCGGTCTCCCTGCCCCTGTGAGCCCGTGTGGCCTCCCAGGCCCTTTGGGGTGCCAGGCGTTGCAGAGGCCCGTGGGTGCGGACAGCCGAGGGGAGCAGGGGTCCGGAGAACCGGCCAGTGGCCCCGAACTTCTTTTACTGTTTTAGGCAGCAGCTGGCAGAGGCTGTCGTCTTAGGTCAGCACGAGACCTTACAGAGCAGAGTCGCCTGGCCCAGCGGCCAGAGGGAGCCAGTCCTCTTCTCGGTGCGCCCACGGTGTGGAAAGGCGAGACCAGCCTTAGAGAGAGTTGGCTGCCTGCTCATTCCGATGGTGACCTCCAGTGTCATCAGGACTTGAGGCTGGCATGGGGCTCTAAACAGATGCAGAGTGACTCCTTTGGCCTCTGCCCTGGTCCCACCTTGCTCTGGCCCCAAATCTGCTTTACTTCACTGTGAAGGGAGGTGGCTAGTGGTAGATGGACCAGGTAGAGATTCAGGCTGCCTGCCCAGTTTCACTCTGAGTCTCTCATGTCACTAGTTGTACAAGTCACCTGCCTTTCTGATGTCGGTTATAGGGGCCGAGAGTGTCCTGAGTAGTATAGCCAGGGTGATGAGACTGGGGTCAGGGTTGGGGGCTCCTGAGGACCGTGGGGTTGGGGACAGAGGTGGGTCCTAAGGACCATGGGGCTGAGGGTAGGAGTGGGTCTTGAGGATCATGAGGTCTGGGCGGGGGAGGGCCTGAGTACCATGGGGTCCGGGGTGGGGGTCCTGAGGACCATGGGGTTGGCTGAAGGGGGTCTCTCCGTCATAGCTCTCATCACATTTCTCTTTAGTTACTTCCTACTACCTGGTGGTGAACTCTCCCTGCATCATTTTGGGATTGAAGCCACGTCTGTTAGAAGTTCACTCTCCCGGGGCTGAGGGCTCCCCTTGGCTTGCATGTGCAAGGCTTTTTTTGCTATCATTCACAAAAGACCCAGGAACTTAGCATTGGCTGCATCTGTGCAGTGGTGTAAAATGAAAAGGAGACTGCAAATGAAGTAGAGACAAGCTCAGTGGGTCGTTGTTGAACTTAAAAGACTTTTTCACCCCACTTAAAGAAAATGTTCAACTTTTCAGGAAATTTGAAAAAATAGTATAATGAACACTTGTATACCCTCCACCTAGATTTACTGTATTTGTTTTCAGGGTTTTTTTTTGCCATTTTGTCACATTTGTTTTATCTCTCTTTATTTATGTAATCTGAAAAGTTGTACACATCGTGAGCTTCACCCGTACATACTCTAGCCTGCATTTCCTGAGAACAAGGACATTTTCCCACATCCCTCAAGACCATGATTACACTAAGAAAGTTAATATTGGTTTTGCAACATCAGCTGATGTCCTACCTTTACTGCACTGTTTCTCAATTGGCCCCCAAGTGGTTTCTTGCTGTGACTCAATCTGCCCAGAATCCCATCGTAGTTTGCACGTTGAAATGGGTGACGACTACCATCTGGGCTCAGCGAACAGGCCCCCTGCTTTCTTTGTTTTAATATCACTGTTATTTTTCCACAACTTTTTTATTTCGGAAGACTTTTTTTAAATTACATTTTTATTTTGAGAATTTTCAGGCAGTTGTAAGAAATAAGACAAAGAGAACCTGTGTACTCTTGACCCTGTCTCCCCCTGTGGAAACATCTTGAAAAACTATAGGACAGTATCACAGCCAGGATGCTGACATCGACATAGTCAAGATGCAGAACAGTCCATCCCTAAGGATCTCTCACGTGTTGCTTTACAGCCACCCCCACTTCCCTCCCATCTCCACCCCTCCGTCACCTCAGCAACCACTAATCTGTTCTCCATTTCTATAAATTTTTCATTTCAAGAATGTCCTATAAATGGAATCATGCAGTGGGTAGACTTTTGGGATTGGCTTCTTTCACTCAGCATAGTCCTTTGCAGATCCATCCAGGTTTTGCTATATCAGTGTTCCATTCCATTTCATTGCTGAGTACTGGTTTGTGGTGTGGACAGACTACCATTAGTTTAACTGTTCAGTCTTGAAGGACGTCTTCACTGAGTCTCCATGAACATGGTATGTCACTCCAGTTGTTTAGATCTTTTTTGATTTTTTTTTTTTTTTTTGGCGAGGAAGATTTGCCCCGAGCTAAACATCTTTGCCAGTCTTCCTCTAGTTTGTACATGGGATGCCTTCACAGCATGGCTGATGAGTGGTGTAGGTTCACTCCCAGGATCTGAACCCGCAAACCTGGGGTGCTGAAGCGGAGCACGTGGAACTTTACTCAGCTACAGGGCCAGCCCCTTCTTTGATTTTTTTCATTAATGTTGGGTAGATTTCAATATATAAGTCCTGTATATGTTTTGTTAGATTTACACCCAAGTATTTCACTTTTTTGGAGCAATTGTAAATGGTATTGTATTTTTAATTCTAGTATCTATGTGCTCATTGCTAGCACGTAGAAATGCACTTGACTTTTATGTGTTTATGTTATATCCTGTGATCTTGATAAATTCACTTATTAGTTCCAGGAGTTTTATTTTGTAGATTTCCTGGAATTGTCTATGTTGACAATCACGGCATCTGAAAATAGGGACAGTTTTTAAAATTTTTTCCTTGAGGAAGATCAGCGCTGAGCTAACGTCTGCTGCCAATCCTCTTTTTTTTCTGCTGAGGAAGACTGGCCCTGAGCTAACATCCATGTCTATCTTCCTCTGCTTTATATGTGGGACGCCTACCACAGCATGGCTTGCCAGGCAGTGCCGTGTCTGCACCTGGGATCTGAACTGGCAAACCCCAGGCTGCTGAAGCGGAACGTGAGAACTTAACCACTGCGTCACTGGGCTGGCCCCCAAGGGACAGTTTTATTTAGTCCTTTGCATAGACTTTTTGAAGACCCCAGGGCAGTTTTCTCACAGGATATAGCACAATCTGGATTTGTCTGGTTCTTTCCTCGTTATCAGATGCAGGATCACACAGGTGTGAGGTGGGGTACCTCCCCTTGCCTCCCGTCAACAGGTTGGAGTGTCTGTTGTCCCATTTGTGGCCGCCAAGCACGATTCCCCTGATGCAGGCTCCCGGCCGTCGTCAGTGTCACGTGCACCTTGCCCTCTGTCCCTTTGAGACTGTGAGCCTTCTGCTTCTCAGTTGCCTGTCACTCAATGGTTTAGCATCCAAGTGTGATCCTGGCCTGAATCAGTTATACTGGGGTTGTGCAGTGGTGGACCTTAACTGTTTTTACGCACTTTAGAAGCACTCATTATTTTGCGAATAGTCAGATTGTTAATAACCAATCCCTCTTACCTGGGTAAAGTAAGAATTTTATTTATTGTTTTAATTCTTTAAATGGTCTGTAAATTTGGCAAAACAAAAATGCTCTTCCATTTGTCCTCCTCAAACGTCACTTCGTGGTGGCACTCTGGGTGCTGTCCGGGAGGTCCTGTGCAACCTCGTTGGCAACGGGACTGAAGCTGTCATTGCAGCCACATGGCAGATCCGATGCAGGGTTTGCCTGCCCAGGTCAGCCAGCCGTTCAGGTGGCTCTGCTGAAAGCCCGTGTTTGTGACATTTGTCTAAGTCAGGGCTTTTCAAGGTGAGGTCCTGGGACCAGCATCAGCATCGCTGGAGGCCTGTTAGAAATGCCAGTTCTGGGCTCCACTCTGGCGGAGCGTTGCTGCCTCAAACCTCTGGACTGGGGATGGCAGTTGGAGGTGGAGTCCGATGCTGCTCCTGTCTGAGAACCCCTAGTTGTTTATCTGTTTTCCAGGATGTCTAGCTCTGGAACCCCGGTGAAGGTGTGCAGTCCGGTGTCTTTAAGACCCATTGTGGGTTTGCAACCATCCACACGTGTCATCGTGTCAGACTGTGGTGGGGAGCCGTTGCTAAGCCTCCCCGGGGCCTATGCCTGGAAAGAGATGCATTTACCATTCTTGGACTTAGGGGAGCTCCTTTGAGCAACCTGGACCCCAATTCGTGTTCCTGCCCAAGACGAGGACGCCGGCAGAGTGTGGGCTTGGAGAGTGAGGTAGCAGGGACAAGTGTGAAGTCGTGCGTGTTTTCAGCCTCTGCTCCTATTTAGCTTTGACTGGCTTCCTGCCGTAAGGGGTGATAATCGGCATTTCTGGAGGTCGGTGCCTCGGGAGTGGGCTCTGCTGTTGGGGATTAGCTTTTATTTTTCACTAAACAGAGGTAGACTGAGCTGCTTCTGTGTGCAAGGCTGCGTGCTTCTCATACAAAGAGAATCGAGGTCTTAGAGCTCGGGAGCTGTGGCTGGCCCTGTGCTCCTTTGAGCTTGCTGTAGGAAGGGGGCATGTCCATAGCACAAAAGAGGGTGCTGTGGGAACTGAGAGATGACTAGGAGGGAGGTAGCAAAGAGCCTAGGGGTGAAAAGTGGGTGTATTAGCCAGGTTCTCTGGAGAAACAGAACCAGTTGGAGACATATCCATATGAATTTGTGGGGCTGGCAAGTTGGAAGTTTGCAGGGCAGACTGGAAATTGTAGAAGGTCTTGATGTTATAGTCTTGAGTCTGAAGCAGAATTCCTCCTCCATCTCTTCCCTCTAGTCTTTTATCTTCAGGCTTTCAACTGATTGGATGAGGCCCACCCATTTTGTGGAGGACAGTCTGCTTTACTTGATATCTACTGATTTAAATGTGAATCATATCTAAAAAATACTTTTACAGCCACGTCTAGACTGACATCTGGTGCTATAGCTTAGCCATGAGGACACATAAAATTAACCGTTATGGATGGGAATCTGGACTAGATATAGTCAGATTCAAATAGCGGCATTGCCTCATATTATCTTTGGAACCCTGGACAATGTGAGCCTCAGTGATGTTAAGGGCTCCTTAGAGCCAATGGATATTTATTGATTTATGTAACTAGAATAATCAGAGGTAATGTGGACATCAGGCTTGGTTTGATTAAGCAGTTCAACCATGTGACTGCCCATAAACCTCTCTCTTCTCTGCCTTTTTAGTTATCACCTCCTTTCCCAGGTGGACCTCCTTATGACTACAAGACAGCTGCCAATTGCTCATTGCTTACTTCCAGAGAAAGGGTGTCTCTCTATAGTCATTCAACAAATGTCTCAGACCAATCTGGTGGCCATAGAAGGCTTGCACTGACTGGCTTAGCCTTAGTTGTAGGTTTTTCCTGGAGTCAGTGATTGGTGGAAGAGGGGGAGGTTTATGCTGGTTGATGAAGGTGTGTCAGAAAAACAATGTCCCCATTGCTCGGTGGCCTCACCCTAAGGCCGTGAGGAGATGCCTGGCATGTGGCTAGTGCTGAACAAGGAGGGCTGTTATTATATTTTCCCCTCCCTGGAGAAGCAGAGCAGGGCTTCTGTAAGTGGGCTTTGAGGGGACCCTGATGAGGAGGAAGGGTTTCCTCAGGAAAGGGTCCATGTCCTCTAGAGAAAGGGGACTTGCTGGCAGCAGGGCAGATCTCTCCGTCTTGCCTGAGTCCTGTTCTATCGCTTACTGGCTTGTGACCCTCACTTTCCTGTGTTTGTCTTGAATAATAGGTGATAAGTCCTCCCTAAAGGGGCGTGTCCCCGCAGGAGAGTCGAGTGAGATGCTAGTGGAAGTGAGTTTCCATCCCTTTGCTTACAGAATGCCTCTCAGCATAGGAGCCAGTTTTGCGTATTTCATCTCACTCTGTCCAGTTGGCATGACTACTGGTTTTAGAACCATTGTCGTTGGCTTAGAGTTCCTGAGCTCTTGAAGGGTGAGTCCTAGGCAAGAGGGGGTTCCGGGTTTCCAGCTGGTCCCCGTGCTGCTCCTGCATGCTTGATCTGGACTCTGTAGCCCCGAGGTGACCCCCGTGCACTGGGCAGAGGGCCTGGCCTTGGTATTGTCGGCTGTCACTGACTCAGCTGCCACATGGGGGTGTGAGCAGTAATAGGCTTGGCCATCATGGGCACCCGGAACTGGAGTCCTGGGTGCACGTCTTGACTCCACCGCCCCACTGGTGGCTTGGCGTGAGGCTGGCCGCTGAGTAGAGCTGTCTCCTGGCGCTGTTAGAGTTGGCCAGTCCTGACATCTACTTCCCTGTGTGAAGTATCGATCAAGTGACAGGCCTTCAACTTATCAATGCTATTCTTCCTCATCTTGAGGCAAATTTAAAAGAAAAGTCTCCTTCCTTGCACATAGGCTTCCACACACACACCTGCCTCCGGCTCTGTGGGTCAGGAAGTTTTACCAAATGATCCCCTTCAGTAGAAGTCCCGTCGCTGGGATGAAGGGTGTGGTTATTTGTCCTGTGCTCCATGGACCAAATAATTCTAGTTCCATTTCTCAGACTCTACTTAAAATAATTATAAATGTTGCTGATAAAGATATCCTTTGCAGAACCCCACTGAGGAAAAGTGAGCTGGCCTTTCCATTTCTAGAGTGCTCACTGGGCTCAAGACACTGGCTGGGGCCTGCGTGTGCGCCGTCCTGTCGGACGTGAGGGCATTCAGAGAATGTTCGCATTGCTGCTAAAATGGAGACGCATCCACGGATCACACTGTTGCAACCGGGCCTTGGTTCCCTGTCAGCCTTGAGCTGTCACCAGCGATGACGTCTGCGGGCCACTCACGGTTTGGCATTGGTGACTGTGCCAGTTATCTGTTGTGATGCAAACCACCCCAAACTTAGTGGTTTAAAGCAGTAGGATTTCTTTCCTGCGGTGCGGGGGTGGGGGGGGTGGGCGGGGCGCCGGCAGGCGTCGCCACTCATTTGCTGCGTCGTGTGGATTTCTCTGATTGCCCCAAAATAACTTTGGGAGCTAGTGTGTTAGGATCCTAAAAGGGCACACGCAGCACTGGCCTCTCTCTCAAGTCCTTTTTCCTCCATCCACTCCGTAGCTCTCTCCTCTCTTGTGGAGGACGCTGGGCAGACGGCCTGGCGTGGCGGAGCGGGCAGAGAGAGACTGAGTGGGGAGTGGCCTTCACAGCCCGTGTGATGTGGTACTGGGGGCGGGTCAGGGGTCATGCCCTTGACCTTGATGGAGGCCTCAGGGCCAGGAGAGCTGGAATGCTGTCCTCTCTTGCTGGGCCATGGTGGTCATGCTGGCAGGTCAGCTTCCTGTGCCACCTCCTGGCCAGGAGGACACTTGTGTATCTCCCCCGTCCTTGCTTCTGGGTCTGCGTTCTTGGTGTGTGGCCCTGGGGTCTGAGCAGCCAAGTTCCCCCTGTCCCCAGAAAGTCCTTGGAGCTCATCAGTGGAACGTTGTCATACTGCTTCTGCTGTCCCTGGGCGACGTCAGCCCCCATTTTAAAAATCTGAGCGTGCGTCCCCACTGTGTGCATATTTAAGGATGCGCTGGAGGGGGACTTGAAGAGTGGAGTAAGCAGTCCCTGTGAAAGGAAGTATGCGTTTACTTCTGCCTCCCAGTGCAGTCCCTCGGGCTCCCACCGGGAGGGGCTCTGGGAGGAGTCTGGCTGGTTCTCCTGCACCCTGGTCCTTGCACAGGCTCCCAGAGGTGGTGCAAAGCCCCCTCCTGCCCCCTGTTCTTGGACATAAGCTCCGACCCTGTAAAGAGGCTTGGTCTGGTGCCAGAGCTGGGTTTTCCCGCTGGGTGTGCACAGGGGATCGCCCCTTAGGGGATGTCCTGTAGGGGACGCCCGAGTGGGCACTGAGGGATGGAGGCCAGGACCGTGAGTGAGGCCGGCACCTCTGCACAGCCCACCTGCCTGTCCTTCCCTGTGCACAGGAAGCCTGCTGAGTGGGGTTGGGGTGATTCTGTCCCGGGTTTTCCAGTGAGGAAATTTGCCGGCAGTTGAAGGCAGAGGTGGGCGTCAACCCCGAGTCCCTAGAATGAAAACCTGGCTCCCTGTCCTGCCCCTGCATCCCGCGGGGCTGCAGGGGAGGGGCGCCTGGGAGGGCTCTCTGAAGTCCGGGCTGATGGGCACTTCTGGGGAAGGTGGGGCACCCAGAGTCTGGGAGCCAGCACCTGGGGTGAGGGTGTGGGACCCTTCTCGGAGCAGCAAGTCAGGCTGAAAGGAGGGCGCAGTGGGAGCTTTGCTTTTTGCCGTTGGCTAAGAAAAGAAAAGAAAAACAGCGTGAGCAGAGGAAGCCTTCCTGGCGGGGATTACCTGGAGGTGGCCAGCCTCTTTGATCCTGGGTGACTGGGCTTGCCGCAGCTTGCTCCCATCACGGCAGCAAATCCCCTTGCCCTTTTATGTCGGAAGCCCACACAGGGCTCTGAAGTTGAAGCTCTTCTTCAGTCTTGCCTGCAGGAAGCAATGCCCTGTCTGCAGGGGAGGACAGCTGAGGGTCTGGCCTGGCCCAGCCCCAGTTGCTGAGGTCTCATCGATGGGGTGGGAGTGTCCAGAGGCTCTGAATTGATGGACCTACAGACAGACAGACAGGGGAGATGTCCTGTGGGCCTGTTCACTGCCTTCCTCCTACCTGACCTCGTGACAAAACGGCATCCTTCCAGACTGTAGACTTTCTCTGGAAAATTCCATGATACATGCCTTTAAGAGTGGATATGATCCTTTCCTGCATACTTTATGGCATTTTGGGTGGAATAATTCTTTCTTGGAGGGTTTTCCCAGGAATTGGGTAGCATCCTTATGTCATCCCGCTAGAAGCTAGTGGCCACCCCAGTTGTGGCTGTGATGATAAGAGAGATGCGTTTTACGAATTTCCACATGCCCCAGACACCTGCGGTTATCAGTGGGCAGAGAAAGCAGTCAGCACCTGAAAAAATGAACACGGATGAAGAAATACCAGAGAGCATTCTATGAGTCGTCATGGTATCTTTTGTAAAAACTTCCAGTTATTTATATATGTATGTGTTTTATTGGGTTTCTATTTAAATTGTATTTCTTACTGTATGTTGCCATCAAAAAGATTTGAAAAACATGGAAACTGACAAGGACATTTTGGTCATTGTACATTGTGGCTATTCTTTTCCTGTATTTGAACGATCAAAAGACAGACGACTTTGGAAGAGGGTGGGCAGAGGATTGGGTTAAAACAGCACGTGTTTGGGTAAAAGATCCTTTTGTGTGCTGGGCACTGGCAGAAGTGATAGTCGTGGTCGAGGTAGTGGTGGCCCCTGCTTGTCGAGGGCCCTTCAGCTGTGGCGTGCACATCCTGCGCGCCTGTAGATGGTTATGAAGAAGACCACAGGGAGAAAAATCAACCCATCCTTTGAATAAGATGCTTAAGAGCTTTCCCAAACACATGAGGCCATGGTTGGTCAAGTATCATCCGATTGTGGACATTGTCAGGAGGGTCAGGGCCTCTGGATCAGGGATCCACCCGGCTCTGACTCCCCTTCCCACTCACTCTCCTGCTCTTGAGTAGCCTTCCTAGGGGGAGTCTGCATGGGGATGGGGGACACAGGGCAGGAGACAGCCCCTCTGAACTGCAGTCTGCCCCTGTCAAGGGTGGATCCTCCATGCTGAAACTCACAGGTGCCATTCATGCTGTGGGAACTGAGCCCCCACCAGACCACTCGTGGGAGGAGCCTCACCACCTGAGGCTGAAGGAGGTGGCATTCATGCCAGGCCTGCGAGGAGGTGTGTGAGGGTCTGCGGGGCGTCTGCACTGCACCCCACCTCGGAAGTCTCATCCTGTCCCCCTCTGGTTTTATCTGGGAAGCATGACTTAGAGGTGCTCCCATTGGCGAAGAAGCTCTTCTGCGGCAGGGCCCAATTGTTGGGTTGAAAAAAAGAGAAAAATAGCTAGCAAAGAAAACAATAGTCGCGCTCTCAGGGGTTGCACAGAGCATTGTGTGACGACCCCCAACGCTCCAGGGTGGGCTCTGAGCCTGGACACCAGCATCCATGACAGCACAGAGCTACTGGGGCAGCCAGGAGAGAGGCTGTGTGGGATCTCAGCCCTTGGTGTCCAGGACAGGGAGCTACGAACAGCCTGCGGACCTCCTCAGGGTGTTAAATATTATTATTTAATATTAATATATATTATACAATATATAATAATTTATTAATATTAATTTGTTAAATAAAGAGGATTCTTAAAAACATCGTATTTGATTTAGAAGCTTCTCCAAAATCTCCTGCAGTTTGTGGCATTTTGAGCAGAACCTCACACTGCCCAACACTTAGTGGAGTTTATTTTACAAAAGAGGGTTCAGGAGGCTCTGAACATACACTCGCACACAGAATCCTGCCTGCTTGCCTCCCTGTTTGCATGTGTGCACACACACCTACATGCATGTGTCTGGGTACACAGGTGTATGCAATACACAGTGTTTGTATGTGTGTATACATGTCGATATGTGCGCTCACGTGTACCATGCATATACACATGTATGTATGTGTGGGTGTATATACACCTGCATGTGTACGCGTGTTTTTGTGTATGTATGTATACATGTGTGCGTATGTGCGTGTCACTGTTGATTTCTGAAATGGAGGCAGAGAAAGCCTTTTGTTGTTGTTGCTGTTTTTTGCTTCCCCAGGCAAATTGTTTCTCCCACTCACTCATGAGCTAAAAGCCCAGACTGCTTCCTGGCCCGGCAAGATTAACGTGAGCGCATCTTTAAGCAGTCCTTTTATTTGTCAAATCCCTGTTATTTTGTTAGAATCTATCTTGCAGCCAAAATAGCCTCAGGGAAAAATAATGAAAAAAGGAATGAATTAGGTGTGTCAGCAAAATGTGGTGGGGATGGGAGCGTATGCAAATAAATAAGCATGCTGCTCCTTTTCTGTGTGTATCGAAATGTTGAAATGTTCCCTTTTAAATTATAAAGACACCACTCCAGCCCCTTAGAGTGGGCTTGCAGAGGGCGAAAGGAACGCTCCAGGCCCACCAGAAATGCCACCGTCAGTCGTTCTGACACATTGTTGAATCTCTTTGCATAACAGGGACATACCATTTTGTGTTTTTTCTCTTAACGTACCTTGGCAGAAATCATTCTCTGTTGTTGCTTTGTCTCTGCAATGTGAGGATTAATGGTTATTTAATATTTCCATTTATGGATTTGCCCACTCATTCTTTCATGTCTGTGGGATGCGTCCTGTGCTGTGGACACTGCGTCCCTTTGCCTGTTTATGTAACCTCCCCTGGTTGGCTGACTATGTTTCCCTTACGCTGTTAATGAAGACGGTGTGGTCACCCCTGCGTGCCTGGCGCCTGTCTTTGGTCACCTCCTTAGCTGAGCTTCACGGGGTGGGGGGAGCAGGGCCAGGAGCATCAACTTTTCTGTAGTTCTGGATATGTGTGGTCAGATCACCTTCCAAAGAGCTTCCCGCATTAACGAACTGTCTCTCACAGGGTGTCTCCCCGTAGTTTTGGACACTGATACAGCCAAAGGTCCCCTGCTGCCCCTGCAGCTCTGCAGGAGCCCCCTCCCTCCCTTTCTCCCCTCCCAAGTTGGCCTCACCCAGCCCCACCCACACTGGGCTTCATGCTTTCATCGCCCCTGTGGTCTCCTGGGCACTGAAGTTAACACCCCAGTAAGACAGAACCATCCCGTCCATCGCCGAGCCCCACTGACCTCCACCTCAGATCGTGTTCAGGGTGTGGTCACCTCGCCCCCGCCCCTGCCACCACCTGGTGCCAGCCTCCAGGCACCAGCCACTGTCGTCCCTTGCCGGGCTGCACTGTGTTTGCAAGATGTTAACTGGGCTTTCTGTCCCGCTACTGCCGCCTCTCCCACCCCTCAGTCTCTGTCACAGGGCAGCCAGAGGCAGCGTTTTAAAACGTTTCAAACCACATCATGGCACTCCTTTGCTGAAAGCTTTCTGGCCATTTCCATTTCTCTCCGAGTCAGAAGCCAAGTCCTTACCTTGGCCACAAGGCTGGTCCCCGCCCTGCCGCAGAACCCCGACTGTCCCCCTGGAGCATGGCCTGCAGTGGCTCATCCCTACCCACGGCCTCAGTGTTCTCTATGCTTCGGCTCCAATGTCCCCCTCTTGGTCCTGTATATACAAATAGCAGGGGCTCGCCTGGTGGCATAGTGTTAAGTTGGCACGCTCTGCTTTGGTGGCCTGGGGTTTGCTGGTTCGGATCCAAGGTGAGGACCTACACACTGCTCCTCAAGGCCTGCTGTGGCGGCGTCCCACATAGAGGAACTAGAAGGACTTACGACTATGACATAAAACTATGTAGTGGGGCTTTGGGGAGGAAAAACAAAAGAGGATGATTGGCAACAAATATTAGCTCAGGGCCAGTCTTCCTTACCAAAAAGCATACCTTAAAAAAAAATGATCAAATTGCTCTTGATAAAGGATCGCTCCGCCCCATGTCCCTGGCATGATTTTCTGTCCTTTTCACTTGCTTTGTTTCCCTCTGGAGCGGTTGGCACATCGCATGTGCTGTCTTTGTTTCCTGGCTGGCTCGCCCACTGGAAGGTAGGCTCTGTGCAGACAGGCTCCTTGTCCTGTTCATGCTGAGTGCTGTGGTCCAGGGGCAGCACACGGACACGCGGCCAGCATCCTGCCAGGAATGTGCACTCCGAGAGGGTGCTGAGCCCAGCCGAGCATGGGAGAGGGGTGGCAGGGAGGCTGCTGGCCCATCGAGACAGGCCAGCACGGCAGAGAGGTGCTCCCTTCGGGACCAGGCGTGTGAGGGGCTGTTCCTGGTGCCTGGAGCTGGGCTGGTTCCTGGTGTTCACGTGGTGGCCCAGGAAGCCGAGCCCTGGCCTGCCCCTTTGCGGAGTGAGTTGACGATCCCAGGCTGGGAATAGATCTGGGAGATGATCTCAGTCACCCCAGAACCAAGCTCTTCCCCTTTTGGGGTGCCATGATGCCTCGGGAGTGGGGAAGGACTGAGTGGGAATGATCAAAACTTAGATCTGTTTTGTCCTGTAACTTTGCTAATTTATTCTGGGTCTTTCCATGTCCATGAACATGATCTGAGCACTGTTTTGTGGTGCAGAGTCCTATAAATCCCTCTGTGTGTGAGTGCGGTTCAGGCACCGGAGACAAGTTGCTGGATGTTAAAACGGCGTCCGTTTCTCCCGCTGTGCACACTCCTGCAATGAACATCGTTCCATCTAAATCTTTATCTACATGTGTGCTTCCTGCCCCAGAAATGCACTTCTTGACGTGGAGTTGGACATGAAGAACCGTGGATTTTGTTTGCATGCCTTGCCCGCTGAGAGGCTGCTTGTGTATGCCTGTGCCTCTCACTCACGGCCCCGGCTGTCCTGTTTTGGGACCGGGGTCCCTGTGGCCTGGCTGCCGCCCACTTGCTCTGCGTGTTTAACTTTGCAAAGGGCAGTGCAGAGCACCCAGCCCTGCCCAGGCACCAGGCCTTCCTGGGGGCACTGCTGGCCGGGAGCCCGGGGCGGCGTCCCCGTTCCCACTTTCTGCGTTTGTTCACCTGTTCATTCAGCAAACAGGTGCTGGCCTTCCACAGAAGGGGTGGGCGGGGTGAGGCTGCGAGCTCAGGGGCACCTGAGAGTACTTCATGGGCTCCGAGCTGCACGGGCCCATGGTCCTCACCCACGTCAACCTTCAGAGGGCTCCACAGAGGAGACCTGTGTTGGCATTTTGAGGGTGAAGTGCTTCCGAGTGGAAGGCAGGAGGAGAGAGGGGAGAGTAAGGCTCAGGGTGGGTGCCCTCCCAGAAGGAGCGAGACACAGCGACTGGGCCGTGGTGGGGGAGGGGTGGTTCGTACTGAGGTGGGCAGTGAGGCGTCAGGAGCGTCATTCAGTCTTCACTCAGCCCACCCTTAGTGCTGCTCCAGGCGTGGGGAAAACCGTGTGAGCCAGAGGGACAGGTTCTCTGCCCTCTTGGAGGGGACTTTCCAGGGCAGGGGCCTGGCAGTCAACCCCTACACAGTGACCCCAGGGTATGCTGTTAGGTAGCAGTAAGGACCCAGAAGGAAAACAAGGCACCCTAGGGAGGAGCGAGTATGGGCAGAGGTGGGTAGGCTGGTTTTGATAAGGCCTCTGAGGGGGCAATGCTTCAGCAGAACTTTGAAAGAAGAGAGGAGTAAGCCACATGAGTGAGTTACAGGTGGAAGGAACAGCACGTGCAAGTGTCCTGAGGCAGCAGCTAGTGCAGCAGGTTAGAGAAGAGCAGGGAGGTGAACAGGTCCAAGGGGAGCAGCAGCAGACTCTGGTGTTCTGTGGGCCCAGCATCAGAAGTTTAGGCTTTTTTTTTTTTCTTTTTGAGGAAGATTAGCCCTGAGCTAACATCCATGCCCATCTTCTTCTACTTTATATGTAGGACGCCTGCCACAGCATGGCTTGACAAGCAGTGCATAGGTCCACGCCCAGGATCTGAACTGGTGACCCCTGGGCTGCCGAAGTGGAATGCATGAACACTGCGCCACTGGGCCGGCCCCTAGGCTTTCTTTCTTTTTAAATTAAGGGCCTAATTATAAAAGCTGGGGAGAGCCCTGTGCTTGAGCGTTGTCATGTCTGATTCCTGTTTAAGATGGTGCCTTAAACAGCTGGATGCAGGGGAGGGTCAGCTTGCTGGTGCATGCGTGGACCAGGCTGGTGGGAACGGAGACGGGCGCTGGGTCTCTTGGGGGATTTGTTTTGCAGGGCTTGCTGATGTGTTGCCTGTGTGCCTCTTGTGGAGAGACGGGGAGCATGTTTGGGAAGAAAATCTGGAGTTCTGACTTGGAAGGCTGAGGTTGGTGGTGCCTCGGGGCAGCCTGGTGGAGGTGTGGAGTAGGCGACAGGGATCCCAGGACTTAGCAGGTCAGGAGGGGACAGGGGAGGCCGTCAGCTGATGGATGGGGTGGGCTGGAGGCGACAGCTGGAGGACTGTGCACAGAGGAGAGTCCAGGACACCCACAGGTGCTCAGGGGCCAAGGACCCTCCAAAGGAGGGCCAGCGAGATAAGACATACTCAGGACATGGGGTCATGGAAGCCAGGGGAGGACAGTGTGGCAGGTGGGGGACAGTCAGGGGCAGCTGGGAGCTGGACTGGACGAGGAGCAGAGTCAGCTCTTGCGTCTGACGAGTTGCTGCTCTTTGGGGACTGGTGGCCAATTTCAGCTGACGGGATGAACAGTTCTTCGGTCTTGGAGTGAACGGGCGGTGGGTAGTGGCCATAACTACTGCCCACCCTTGAGGAAGTTTCCTAGAAGGGGAGCAGGAAGTGGGCCGGTGATGGGAGGGGTGGTGGCAGGCCAGAAGGGCTGTCTTTAAAGATGGGGTGTCTTGCGGCCTGTTGTGTCTGCTGGGGGTTAGCGTAGGGAGGAAAAGGCTGGTGAAGCTCCATAGTGGGAGACCCAGAGCCAGGGTCACTGTGGGGGCCTCAGGCCGGGGGCGGCCTGCTGTCCCTCTAGGGTTACACCTGGACACTGGCACCTGTGAGCTGGGCGGCCTGCAGCGGGTCGTGGTGATCTTCTGCATTTGGTTTGTTGGGCACGTCGAGCTCCTGTGTGTCGGTGTGCACGGAGCAGCTATCCACCCACGGGTGCCGACTCTGGAGGGTGGTGGGTGGCAGCACCCACTTAGGGAAGTTTCCTGGAGGCCACACTGAGAGCTCCTTGTGGGCGGTGACCTTGGCTGGTGTCCCTGACCTTCACCTTCCCAACTTCCTGCACAGCTGGGGCACAGTGTGGACCTGGCCAGCTGATTGAACAACAGGTGTTCCCTGTCACCCTGTGCTTGTAGCAGAGGAGACCAGAGAGCTGTGAGAAGAAGCTCCTGCACCCATATTTACGGGTGTCTCCCCCCACCCCATGATTTCAGCAGAAGCGTGCTGCGCATCTAAGATCCGAATCCCCAGTCCTCTATCGAGCGCTGATGGCCTCTGAAGGTCCCGGCCCCAAATAGGCCCCTTATTGCCTCCACCAAACCACTTCTTTCTCCCTCAATCCCAGCCCGGTCATGGTCCTCCCGAACCCTTGGAGCCGGCCTCTATCTTTCCGGCTGCCATAGCCACCAGGGTCTTGGTGGAAGCGCTCATGCCCTCTTTGCTGGCCTGTTTCACAGGAGGTCTGCAGCCTCCTGTCTGTCACCCTCAGCCTGCAGCACCCCTTTACCTGTAAGCCTCTGACCCCCCATTTTCACCAGGGTCAAGTCTAACGCTGAGCCCGGCCCCCAGTGCCTTCCCTCTTTCTTCTCTGGGGCTGCCTTCCTGTTCAGGGTCGGTCTTCTCTCTGTCCCTCCCACGCAGAGACTGTGGCAGTGAATGAATGGGGCCTGTGAGTCACTGTCAATCAGCTAATCAGAAATCAAAGGGCAGCAGATATGCAGCCACAAGTTCCAAGGCCCAGCCCAGGTGTGACCACAGGGTGTGGCCTCCAGTGACTTTTGCCTTAAAACCTGGCGTCTGTCTTTATTGATTTATAGTCATTCACTCTGTCGGGTATGTGTGTCCAGCACAGCCTGTGTCCCATGTGGACGCACAGTGAGAGGAAGCCCGCAGTCCCGGCCCACGCATGGTTTACAGTCCGAGTTGAGGCGCGGGATACAGGGACACATGGAACAAGCAGCGATGGGGTAGTGCCCGACAGTGTTGCTTCTCTGTCTCGCCTGCAGGACAGTGACGCTGCTGTTTCAGACACGGTATGAGAAGCCCCAGTGCTGAGGTGGGACCAGAAATGGAATAACTTTAAAAGAAATCCTAGAGGAGGATTAAAAGGATTGTCCATACTGTGCCTCAAATATACTTCTTAAACTTATAAGCTTTAACTTTTCTCTTAAAGCACAAGCCCAGAATGTATATGGCCTCTTTACTTTATAATGCTTTTAAAAATCTTTCTTCATGTAGGTGTTTCAGACAATCCCAGGGGAATGTCAATAAAGCAATTCAGTGACTTCTTCACGGTCTTTCCTCCTAGACTTCATATTTTTGCCTCCAGATTTTCTGCTCTCCCAACTGAACTGATTAAAAACCCTTCCCTCACCTTTATTATTTTTTTATTGAGGTTTAATTGACTTGTAACGTTAGTTTCAAGTGTACGACATAATGATTCGATATTTGTATATATTGTGAAATGATCATCACAATAGGTCTAGTTAATATCCGTCGCCATCCATCATCATCCATCCATTCCAACTGGAATTGTTTCCAGTTAGTCTGCTAGACTTACTTGTGAGATCTTATTCTTGTTTTCAAGGTATAACAGGTCTATGCTTGGTGGCATTAAATTAAATGATTTCATTAAAATGGTTTGGTGGCACTTTTGTAAATGGATTGCTTCTAGATCATTAAAAACCAAGCCTGAAATTCATTGAACTGTGACTACTCAGATTTTAGATTAATTGTGTTCTAGGTCTGCAAGTTGTGACAAAGCACTTGAACAAAAGTTATGGCATTTAAGAATTTCTTTATACATCTTAAATGTAAAAATGAAAAAGGGTTGGTTGGTTTTAAAATCTGGTAACTCCATGATGAAAAGAAATGTATGTGTTATGACTCTAGTGAGGTATTCATTTGATAATAAAAAACTTTAACTTTTAAAAATTAGAAATTATAAAAGCTTTAGTAACATTAAGTTTTTAAAATTATAAACCTTTCGGAAAGTTTGGGAATGACATAGACTTGGTCCGCAGACCCACCACCCGGCCCATCCTGGGTCGTCTGGGGAGGGGCTGATATGAGGCTGACGCTCCCCAGGCGAGGGGCCAGCAGGAGTGAGGTGGAGCAGCTGTCCTGAGTGACGTGAGTCTCAGGGGCTCGGTCCAGCTCCGGAAGGCAATGCCTCGCACGCACAGCCATGGGTGAGGCCAGAGGACCCGACGGGAACACCAGCAGCCAGGAATGCTGGGCAGCCGCCTGGCTCTGCCTCTCTGATGGTGGCTGAGATAAGAGCTGAGGATCTGAGCCTCAGGGCCTTGGCCATGCAACTGGAACCAAAGCGCCTGCTTGTGGGTTTATTCTGAGGGCTTCGAGGTTGTGGGTGTGCACCTGTGTGGTGTGTGCTGGGCACTCAGCTGTGCTTAGGCTAAGTCAACGAGTGGGCAGAGAATGGCACAAACCAGTGTGGCATCCTCTTTGCCATTCTGCTTTCTCTGCCCTCTGCTGCTCTGCGCCTGGTGGACATGGCAGTATTACGGGCAGTCAGCAGTCACAGCCCACACTCTCCGTCTGCAGTGGCCTGGGGTCCTGGAGTGTGATGCCCGGCCACCCCTGCCCAGGTTCCCTGCATCCTCATCTCCCTTCCCTCTCCCCACCATGCTGCCAGGTGGGTGGTCCGTGCGTCCTGGGGAGACCGAGGCTTACGGTCCTGGTCATGTGCGTGGCCTGGGGCTCTCCCTGTCATGTGGGATGCTCTGTTTCTCCTCTCTGGGTGTGGGTGGAGATTTTGCTGTTTCTTTTTTCTGAGTTTCAGCTAGCAGTGTTATTTACTGGAAACCTACTTTTCATGTGCTGGAAACTTCCTGGCCCAGATTTGGGTGAAGTAGGGTTACTTCAGGGCAAGAGCATTGCACTCAGGGGTGCACAGGAGTCCTGCACTGTGGGAAGGACAGCTGCCTCCTGCTGAAATTCAAATCAGAGGATTCAATTATTAGACCCTTTGAGAGCAGACTTTGATGGGGCCAGGTGCGTTCACAGCCACGTCGTGGTCTCACTGAGTTTGCAGGTGACCCGTACAAGGGTGGGCGGCATCACCCAGAGGCCCAGCCCTCTGCCTGGCTTCCCTAGAGCAGGATGGGACCCTGTTCTGCCTGCCTCACACCCGCCTGGTTAAAGTTAAACAGAAACTTTTTCTTTTTAAAAAACTTCAGGAATAAGTAGATAAAAATTGTTTAAATTGATGAAAACAGCCCAATTTCCTCAGAAACTGTAATGCTATCTTTCTATTGTCTATGAAAGGACCCCCCACCGTAGTCCCCCAAACTCTTCCGGCTGTGTAGGGTCCGCTCTTAGCAGGGGAGGAAGGAGTATTTGTGGGCATCGTACCAAAGCCCCTCCGTGCATATGGTGAGGAGTGACCCTCGCGAGACCTGCTGTTGGTTGTTGTTGGTTATTGTTGGTTGTTGTTGGTTGGTTTTTGGTTATTGTTGGTTGTTGTTGGTTATTGTTGGTTGTTGTTGGTTATTGTTGGTTGGTTTTTGGTTATTGTTGGTTGTTGTTGGTTATTGTTGGTTGGTGGTTGATTGTTGTTGGTCATTATGGGTTGTTTGTTGGTTGGTTTTTGGTTATTCTGGTTGGCTGTTGGTTGGTTGTTGGTGGTTGTTGGTTAGTTGTTGAGGTCGGTAGTGATTTTATCACCCCCATTAGCAGATGAAGAAATGGTGGCCCAGACTGATGAGTGATTAGCCTGCAGACACAGCAAATAGCAGAGCGGGTCCAGGGTGCCCCTTGGTGCTGTCTCCTCTGGAGGCTGCCTGGGCCCCTTGATTCAGCTTCCTGGGGGATCTGCAGCCCATGGGGGAGAGCAGGCATGTCCTCTGTCCTCGCGTCTCATCGCCCAGGGCTCCTGAACCCAGTCCTTGGGGAGATTTTGAAGAAATACTGGTATCTAGGGTCTCCTGAGGACTGTGGGCTGAGAACTGTTTGTTTCTAGGTGGGAACACAGTGCTGCGCTGGGTGCTTATGGGTAAAGTCCTTACCCAGAGTTCCAGATTTGGTCCAGCACTACAGTGTTTGGTCAAAGCTGGGGAATATTGGCGCATGTTCGGTCCAGAGAACTGGGAAGAATGAAAGGACGGAGGCTAATCTGAGTTTACGAGACAAGGCTTCCTGACTCAGAGGTGCTCTCTCAGTTTCTCCATCATCCTTCACCCTCGCCACGGGAGCCAGTGCCTGGGCAGACCAGGGGAGGCTGCGTTGGGGCCTTGTGAAACTGCGCTCTAGCACAAGGACAGGCAGGCGTGGTCCCTCTGTCCCCACAACCCACCTGGGAAACAGCATGGTTTCGGGGCCACCTGTGGGAGGCTGGCTCTGCTGTGGCAGGGCAGCATCTTGAGCAGGTTAAACTTCCCTGAGCCTCAGCTTGTCTCCAACAAATGTGGCTAATGTCTCCTGGGAACTGGGGTCTCTAGAGGGAGTGGAGGACACCCGCCCACTGCCAGCATTTCCAGGCCCATCCTCAGACTGGACAATAATCTAGATCTTCCTCTGTGTTAAATAAAACTCACTTTGAAATATGTCAATTTGATATCCTGGGGGAAGAGTGTAAAAGGCCAGATGAGTCCCAACAATATGTCTGTTTTCTTCAGCACCCAGAAAGGGAACATTGCTCCTTCCGTTTTTGGGGCTCCAGTGCCAAGAGCAGCGGGATGCGTCCTACAATTGTGGGTCTTGCGCTTTTGCTTATAAGTTAATTCTGCAGGTTTCTCTCTGCTTGGAGTCAAGTGATGGTGCAGAGACGCTTGGTGGGGAGTGGAGGGTCTGCCCTGGACATCGTCTCCTCTCAGTGCTAAACAAAAGGCCACAGACTGGTTTCCCATTGGCTTGTGTTCTGAGGTTAACCAGGATGGGCTGGGGCAGCTGCTTGCTTGTCCACCCTGTCCAGTCCCAGGACACTGTCAGGAGCAGGCGGAGGTCTGACAGCACACGAGCACTGGGGGCTGGGGCTCTGGGGTGCTCGGGCTCCGGGGTGCTCAGCTCTGTGACCTCAGGCGGGTCTCTGAGTGTGAGACTCAAGTGTGAGAGACAAGAAACGCTCAAGGAGGAGGAGCGCCCTCTACAGGCTTCCAGAGCCCTTCCCTGGGCCGCGGCGGCATGCGTGCGCGTGCGTAGACACTTGGTTTCCATTTACTAGTCTGGTATTTCTTGTTTCAGTCCCCACTCTTCCTGCAGCTAGTGTTCCTCGGGGGGAGGGTGACACTGAGTGCCTGGGTGGGTGTCTGTTCTTACCCTGACAAAGGGTGTGTTCCGTGCCTGCCAGGGTGGAGGGAGGAGCATGGTGTGTAAGAGGCAACGAATGGGGTTTGCTTTTTTCCTTTTTGGAGATTGGAGGCCTTGGTGTCCCCTCGGGCAGGAGACTGTGGTTTGCAGGGGTCCCCTCCCCAGGGGGCGGCCCTTCCTCTCTGCCCTCCTGCCTCCCCACCCAGCGCAGGTGAAGGAGCTAAGATGTCCTTCCTGCCCCAACCCACCCACCCCCCCCACCGAAGGCCCTTCCTCCTCCCTCTGGGGATGCGAGGAGATGAGGAGGAAAGTGGCTAGGGCAGGCACGTGACTGTGACTGCCTGGGGGGCAGCCTGTTTCTCATACCCATTTTTTCTGCTCTGCCCTGCAAGTTCATTAAGGAAACAGCTGCCGTTTTAGAGCAGGGAAGGGGAAAAAAAAGCACTTATTGGAGGTTGATTTTGTAGAGAAAGCACTTTTTCTGTACTTTTCCAGTGAAGGCAAGGGGAAGGAAATGCATGAAAGGGGAGAGTGGAGGGGGAAACGAGGACAAATGACCGTTTTCTTAGCATCGGCATAAAACATTATCATGCTAAGGATGTCAGAATTTGCCACCTTGTTCCTGAAAAAAAGCCACGAGATGTTCCTGTAAGAGAACCACGCTTGACACACACACAGTGTGAGGCCTCAGTGTGCCCACCCCACTGGGGAGGGGGCTGCCACTGTGGCCTCAGGCAAGACTCGTTGTGGGGAGGGGGCTGTGAGCTCAGAAAGAGTGTCACCTTGAACTCTGTAGCCAATTAAGACATTTGGTTAAGTTGGCAGGACTAAATGACTTCCCTTGAGGCCAGGGGACTCGTGGGTTCCTCACAGGCTTCTTAAGCACCTCTTGTGACTTTCGTGAGAAATACAGGGATGTGAAGGACAAAGCCTGGAGTCGGAACACTAAACACAAAGCACCTTTAATTCTTAAAATGAACCTGCGGGGTGGGCTCCTTGTCCCCAGGCATGACCCCAGCTTAGACGATGTGCCTAGACACTCCCCTGAGGGGACTGCACGCCAGTTCCCTGGGTCTCCAATCTTCTGGGGTCCCCACTCATCCAAGACCCCCTGGGGCCTTGGTTTCCCCTTGTGTCCAGTGCCCTGTCTCCCCCTCCTGGCTTTGTCTGACGACAGGTGGGAAGATGCTTGTGGACAGACTCTACTGCTGTCAGCGAGATGGACACAGGGGCTTCTTCAGTGTTGAGACGAAGTACTGGTTGATGGGAGCACCAGCTGGCTGAGCAGGGAAAGGAGGAGGAGGGCCTGGAGGGTGAGGATTTGCCCAAGGTCTGTGCTTGAGCAAGGCCCATGTGTGAGACCAGCCCCTGGAGATGGTTCCTGGGTCTCCAGCGCCCAGCATGGCCGGCGTCCCCGCCTCTGGACAAGGAGAGAAGGCCAGGCTCAGAGATTGCTGCAGATGAGAGCTGACAACAGCTCGCTGGTGTCGGAAACTTCTTAACTGAAGGGTCTTTTTCATTATCAGAGGCAAAGTGCTTTTCAAAGCACCTTTCAAAGTGCTTTAGGTGGCTCCTGGAAACTCCGTTACTCAGGATCACAGGGCCATGGACGAGTGTTACTGGCTTGTGGCGGATCTTATGCGTGATGGGGTGGAGGGGTGAAGACAGGAGGCATTTGCCGGAAGAGTTTGCTGACTCCACTGCAGACGCCAGGGCTGGCAGCGAGGATGCAGCTAGCAAGCGGAGGGGCCCTCTGAGCGCAGCTCCCAGGCACCAGAGATTCTGGAACCTGTGTCCCTCATTCAGGTCTGATGATACCTGGTCAAGATGAGGTTCAGGTCTGCCCCTCTGCAGGAGCACCCAGCAGGAGAGCCGTATTCTTATGGTGGACGCATTCCATCAAAGGCCAGGGTCACTCTGACCCTTGATTAAGGTGGCATGGCCAGCTATTGTACACTCAGTCTTTTCTCTTTTATAATAAATAAGGGACTGTACTTTGAGACTATGAAGATCTTCAAGGAGCGACAGGGACACAATGGTAGATTACAGCTCTCCTCTGCAAGTTCCCATGACAAGTGGGGGCTCAACCCTTTTCCATGTCTTACATCTCCACCCCGAGTTACCTCTCTGAGCCCATCTCCTGCTCCTCCCCTCCCTGACCCTCCAGGTGGGGAGGCGCCAGGAGACCACATGGGCATCTCCTCATCAGACCCTCAGTGTGTTCACTTACTTAATTCTAGCAGTAGGACTCGTGGACTCCTACTTTATTCAATGAGTTACAATCCAATATTATCACTATTTATTTTGATGTTCAAGTCGTCTCTTCAGGTGGGCTCTAGTGTCTGTGATGCAGCCGTCATTCTGTGAGCATTTTGTACTATCGCTGACTCACATCTGAGATCATCCATGTCTCAGGGGAGCCCTGGTTTCTTTTACTGGGACAGGGTGTTTCAAAGCCAAGACCTGGGTGCTGGCTGTGACACTGGTGTTGGGGGCTTCTGTGTCAGGTGCTCCCTGTGGACAGAGCTGGGCGTGTATACTGTATGCCTGTGTATGTTATGTGTGTGTGCACACGTGTGTATATGCATACGTGTGTGTGTGTGTGCATGCAGATTTACATCTATTTTCATTTCTGTCTGTATCTGTCTCTCTACGCTGGAACCAAGAGTTATATCAGCATCTCCGATCCCAGTTCCACAGTACGGCGCTTACTGTCATTTTCTCCCTTTCCATGTTAGTAACCCCTTCTCCCGCTGTGAGAGGTGGGGCTCCGTTTTTATTACTGTAGATTCCTCCCTGATCAGTCCTCCTGGAGTAACCGACCTCCATCTCCTTTCCTCTCCCCACAGACCCGCCTCATGTTGAGCAGCTTTTCCAGGCTCTCAGTCAGTGCTCTGTCTTGACTCCTGCCCGCAGTGCAGACTGTCGCCCCTGGGCTGCTAGGGGGTCCCCAGGACACAACATGTTCACGTGGCTCCTTTCTTCTTACCGCTAAAGGTTGCCCTCGACCTTGGGGTGAAGCCTTGGCTTGCTGGGAAGGCCCTCTTCTTCGTCACTACCCCAGGACTGTGCTCACCACCCCACACTTGCTCTTAGCACACGGCCTCCGCCTGTCTGCCATCCACGTCCCTAACACATGTTGGGCTTCAGTTCACCAAAACACCGTGCATTATGCACCTTGATTTGGTCCCCGGCTCTTTTCCTGTCTCGGAAATGTCTGCCTCCCCTCCTAGTCTCAGCCGACCTGTCACCTTCTTTCCTTGATGCTCCCACCAGCGGACTCAGTGCCCTCTCGTGACACTGTGTGTGGCTATTTGCACATGAGGGGTAAAGCTGAGTCATTCCTCACTGTACCTTCTCCAATGCTAGACACAGACTGCTCATCATTTCCAGATGGATGGAAGGGTGTGGGAGCAAGTGGACGTGTGGGGAGCAGCCTCCAGTGTCAGATGAGAGCCCTGGGGCAGTGAGCGGACCCGGGCCCTCCCTAGCAACTGGACCCCGTGTTAGAGTCGGTCTCACCGTGGGGCTCATGTCCCCAGTTCAGTCTGGGTTTCCAGCTCCAGGTTCGTGATGCAGCCCGGAGGCCTGGTGCTGGAGCCTGCCCTCACAGTCTGGCTCCCCACGTCCCTGAAGTCTGTCCTCATCAGGAAGAACCTTGCTTTGTTCCTAGGGACTCAGTGCAGCCAGAAGCCAGAGGTAGGTGGTCAGGCCAGCAAGAAGTAGGTAGGATTGTCGCTTTACCAGAGGCAGGCCAGGCAGTTGGCAGCACAGTTGCGGGGTGAGTCCCGTGAGGCTGGGACTGTTTGTATCTCAAGAGTTGGCTTTGCACCTGCCTTGGCTTCTGGGTTCCTGCAGGTTCCCCAGACTGAGCTGCCTCCAAACCTCAGGCATCAGCTTGCTTCCAAGGGGGTGAAAGGGGGGTCTGAGACAGGCTGCCGATAACTGGCATTGACCACATGGAAACAGAGCAAAGCAGGTATTTTTCATTCCCACCCCAGCATTTATTGCCCCTGCTCTGTTTTGTTGTGGAAAATCCCAGACAAAGGTTAGGACCTGCAGATTGGAGGCATGAAACAGATGACCACACTACAGAATCGGCCCGAGGATGAGGTTGGCTCTGGTGTGGGATGATTAACCAGTCGGAGAGGTCAGGCAGGAGGCGGATCTCGGCTGAGCCCAGGAAGGCAGCAGTTTTCAGTCAGAAAGAAGAATGGGAAGAGGCCAAGACGCCTGAGGGAGGCCCCAGCAATCCCTGGGCTCAGAGCAGGAGAGCCTGGGGTGTAAGCAGATTTTGGGGGGGGGTAGCGGGAAGGGGGCTGGGGAGGTGGCCAGCTGGCAAAGTGGGGAGTCACGGCAGGGTTCCCTGTTTTGCATTTGGGGAAGTTCCTTTGCACAGCAGTGTGTGGACTTCGGCCGAGAGACGGTGTCCTGATTGCTGATTCTCACCTCGTATTGTGACAACCCTGTTTGTTGTCATCCTCTGTGAGTCTTATCATGTGCATGTGATTTATTACTAGTAATAAAGCGCGGGAATTTTCTGAATGACGTACCTTTTAATTAAGTAACAGGAGATTCAGGGTGTCCCTATGGAAACAACCGTTTGTCTTGCAGTCTGGCAGCCACGGGCATGGGAGCGCCTGTGCTCCTGACAGTCTTTTCAAGTGACTCCATAGAGTGTGGAGCCTGGTCCTCGAGTTCAAGGAGCTTTGTCATGTTGGGGGTTACCTGCTGTTTGCTAAGGTTCAGATTCCTTCTGCTGGTTTTGTGGGTAAGGCTGGTGGCAGATCCAGCTGACTTCTGGAAAAAGTATTTGTACCATACACCCCCAAACAGCAGAATAATGTGCTTCTAGCTCAGCCTGTAGACGCTGCTCTGTGCTCTGTCTCATGTTAGATGTCAGGGAATCAGAAATGAATGTGATACTGAGGGAAGGGATGTATGCAAAAATAGGACTGAGAGATGTCTGCAAAAACTAAAGTCTGAATATGCTATAGAAAAAGTGCATAATGATGAAAGAATCTAGAAAATGAATGAATGTAGAGAAAGATGAATAATGATCTAATTTGAGGGGTTGGGGGAAACAGGAATGAATGGGTGTCTGCCAGGTGAGGAATCAGAACCCACAATGGCGTGTTCCTGGTTTTTTGTAGTTGGAAGTTGAAGAACCACTTTGCTCTTCCACTGCAGAAACGGAAAGGTGGATATTCAGTGCCAGAATCTGAGAGGTTAATGCAGGCCCTTGAATCGATGGCTGGAATTTGCACATGTGTTAACCATAAAGGCCCTGGTCTAGCCCACCCAGACTGCTCTCCAATGCTAAGACATTTGGAGTTGCAAGCAGAGTTGAAGATCTGAAGTCAGAGTGTTAGACCAACTCAGGTCTGAGCTGTGGGTGCATCACAGGTCAGTGGAGCTGCCCCGGGCTGGGCCGGAGGCAGGTCAGGTCACTAGGCACCCCGCTGCTCGGGGTCCACAGTGAACCAGCCTGAGGCCGGAAGGCTCCCTAGCACCATCTGCTCCTGTGGAGGGGTCTCCACCCCACAGAAGGGGGGAGGTGGCCTCAGCTGACCATGATTGAGGCAGCCTTTCCTTCTTCCTAGGAATTAACATGCCAGAGGTTCTCCTGGTGGAAAGCTATCTGCTGCTGCGTGATGGTAGCCCAGGGCAACTCAGTCCCATGGGGGTCTGACAAGCCTTAGAAAAGAGCTGTGCTGTCTGTGGATCATGCCCACCCTCCCCTCCGGGCTGTCCTTCAGGCTAAGTGACCCTTCCACTTTCCAGGTGTCCGGCTTGCTCTTCATGTGACACCCTGCCCCCACCATCATTGCCCCCTTCACTTCCCACACTCTAGGTTTTAAATTTCCTTCTAAAATGGCAAAGCCAGAAAGGAAAAGGAGAGGCGGTTTTCAGGGAGCTGGACGGCACTGGGGATGGTGAGGATAGGAAGGGAGCCCAGGGGCCCAGCCCCCCAGGTGTGGAGAGCTTGCTGGAACCCTCACCTGGCCCTCAGCCCTCTCTAGCAAGGCGGTTCTTTGTTTTTCTTAGTTAAGAATCAAATTGGAAAGAAAATCTTTGCGCATTAGGGGGTTCCTTCTTTCCACTCCAAACCCACCGTTTGCTAGCAGGGTAGATTACCAGTGATACTGACCAACACAGATACAGGTTTACTGGACAACACGCAAGATTTTAAGATCCCGAAAGCCAGAGAGCCTATGGATTTTGATTTTAAGCTCCTCGTCTGCGTTCTTGGAGAGGTCTGAAATCCTAGCAAAGCTGCACCCCAGCCAAAGGCGTTCGTAAGCCAGTCGGATGGCGGGGAAGGCCTGCCCCCACCCCTGCCCTGGGAGGCGTTTCTTCACCACTTTCCCTGAGTTTGGCTGAGAAGCCTTTGCCTCCTCTCTGGAGCTGCGGTCTGCGGCGGGGGAGGGAGGGCTAATTCGTGTCAGATGGAGGGGCGCCAGGGGACCGTGCGCTCACTCGCCTGGCTTTTGTTCCTGGCATCTGACTTCTGACGGCAGGGTGGATTTGGAGGTGGTGGCGGCGTCCTTTCGGGCCTCCCAGGGTCGAGCTTTTCCTGGGACTCCCAGACGCGGAGGCCCCGGAGGCATTCCTGCCCAGCACCGCCGCCGCGGAGGGGTCAGCGCTCGCCGCAGCTGTCCTCGCCTGGCCGGGCCGGGCTGTCCGCGGGCTCCTGGGGCGGCCATGCGGCTGCGCGCCCTGACCCCGGGGCCGCCTGGAGGGTGCGCGCGCGGGGCCGGGGCTCGCCGGCACCGTCGCCAGGTGAGCGGGCTCTCGGATCCAGGCCGCTAGGATCCTGGGCGTGGGGGCGCTGGGCGCTGGGGGCGCTTGGAACAGAGGTGGTCGGCGCTTTTCGACCAGTGCGCGAGTGCCGCTGTGTGTGCGCGCGCGTACCCTTGTATGGGCGCGCGTGTGCAAGAGCATACGTGTGCCCGTGCATCGTCTGCGCGTGCACGTGCGAGTTTATTCGTGCTCTTTGTGCGCGTGTCCGTGTGTGCTCATATGTCCATTAGTGCGCGTGTCCTCTGTGCGAGCGTGTGCACGTTCGTGCGTGTGTCCGCGTGTGCGCCCATGTCCGTGTGTGCTTGCAGGAGAGGGCCAGAGAAGGAAAGCGGGGCTTTCCTGGTGGGAGGCGGGCACCCCGGTGAGCCCACATGTAGTGGGAGACAGTTCAGTTCAGGCTCAAGTTTCTAATCCAACTGCCTCTTGAACATGTTTCGTTAGACAAGTCTCCCGGAATGGAAGTAGGACATTAGCCATTATGGAGACTCGCTGCCCTTCCCGTTTCTTGCAAAGGAAAAGGGCACTTAGCTCTGGCTGATGTTGGGATGCGCTGGCCTGTTGCAATAGCACAGGTTGGCCAGGGCCACATTACAATCTGTGGTCTATGGCACCGTCCTCCACAGCGTTTGAATTGAGCAGAGCAGATTCCGGAGGCAGCTCCCCTCTAGGTTTAGCCGTTTCTTTTTTGAGTCTAATAATCAGGCATTTATTGCATTCGTTTTCCTGGAAACTTTTATAAGGTTCTGAGGAGTGAGAAGTCATCAAAATGTCAGCTACTTGACATCAGTTTGAGTTGTGCTGCGTTTCTTTTTTCAGTTTAACAGTCAAACACTATTGCTGAGAAGCCTAGGGACAATGTGTGGTGTGAGGAGGGCGCCCCTGTGTCCTGGGTCCTGTGGTGGTGGTGGGTGGAAACGTCCAGGGCAGGATATCCAGGGAGGTTTGAGGTCCACTTTGTCCATGTGGGACATTTTGTGGGCGTTTAACTTCAGAGTCAAAAGTTGATTTGTGTTTTTGCTCAGCGTATGCCTCCCTAGAATGCTTCTGAAGGCTTCTCAGATACCAAAATGCATGCCTAAGTCCTCTTTCCTGAGAGGAAAATATAGCTTGGATACTTCTGGTTTCACCTTTGTGTGGGTAACTGTTGCTGCCGCAGGGTTAGCCTAGCCACAGCGTTAGCTGGGAGAACCCAGCAGAGAGGGCTGCTGTTCTGCATTTCTGCATTTCTGCAGAGCAGAGGGTTCCCCTTCTGCACTCATGTGGAGCACTTCCTTGCTCAATTTTGCAGAGATTTTTCTTTCTAAAAAAGAGACTTCACGATCAAGACCAGCACTAATTACCGTGCACCCCTCGGGGAGTCCTCATGGAAGGGCAGCCTCGCTCCCTACCCTTCCAACTGTCTGTTCCTAACAATTAAATGCAATTTAGATTCCTGAACTGAGCCTGCTAAATGCTTCAGCATTGCGGGCTCCCCCTCCCCCGCACAGTCATGGGCCCCACCTCTGTGGGAGAAGGGAAAGCACGGTATCAGGTGAAAACAAAGGCCGTCTAATCCCGTCTAGGCTCATTTCACAATGGAGATGTTATGTACAGATGGAGCGTGAGCAGCTGTTATTACACTATCTGAAATGAATTCCTCAGGGATCCAGCCACTGAAATGGCTCGAGCCTCCCAACAGCACCTCTGCTGTTTCCTTCCTACAGCCTTCTAGCTGTGGCCCTGCTGGCAAGAAAACCACAGGAATACAGTGCCTCTTTCTCCCTGGTTGGAATAAAGGTGTTTGTAAGGAATAAAAGGTTACAGTATCCCCCACTGGCCCACAGACTACGGCCAATTCATTCAGTCAACAAATATTAATTGAGGGTCCCCCGTGCACTGTCTGCCAGGCACTGTGCAGGGCCTCGGAGGAAACTGCAGTCGAGCACAGGAGAGAAGACGTATAAACAGATAACTGAAATATGAAAAAAAAGTGTGTGCCAGCAGGGAGATCGTGACAGAGGGCTGTGTTTGTGAGATGCTTGAATGCCTACTCCTGTCTGAGCATGAGACTGGGGTGGAGGCTGGTCTGAGCCCGTATCCCTCATCTGTTGGCTGCGTGGTCTTGCATCCTACCGTCCATTTGGAGAAGAGTGATGGTCATGGTTACGGCACAGAAGGGCCCTGCCAATGTTGTGAACTTTGGGATGGCAGCGCCGTCGTCCCTCCTTTGCAGGCATTAAATACAAGACCCCTGCTATCAAAAAGTATACAGGCTCTTGAGAAAACCAGAAACGAATGTATGAACAAGCACCTAGTAACAGTGCCTTCCATGTACATAGAGTAGATCCTTATAGCATAGTCATTGTAGTAGTGGCTCTCAGTCCCAGCTGCAGATTAGAATCACCTGAGGAACTTTGAAAACATTCATATTCTGACCCCACCTCCAGATAGTCTGTTTTAATTGGTCTGCAGTAGAGCTTAGGTGGGGCTTTTTAAAAAACTCTGCCCAGGCGATCCCCATAAACTGCCAGTGTTCACAGCTGGTACCTGGTATAGCATTTGGTCAGGCACAGTAGCTCTGCTAATAGGCATGGAGGGGAGAGTATCCTTTCCCTTGGAGAGAGGTTGTGACTTGCCCCCGGATCACAGAGCTTGTACTGCAGGTGGCAGAACTGGTGCGAAGCTTCTGCTTGGTGCAGGACACTTTCCCTCTTTTGATAGGCATGCTGACATCAACAAAAACACCAGGAGATAGGGGTTTAAGTGACAAGACTGCTCTAGGACTATTGAGGAACTCAAAGTGGTCAGGAAGGACTTAGGGGAGGGTGGGACTAGAAATGGTCGTGCTAGGAAACTCAAAGTTGCCAGCGTTCCAGGCAGCTTGAATTGCATGGGAAAGATGGGGTGGCCAAAGTGTGCTTTAAAGTTGGAATGGCACTTTGGCATCAGCCTCTGCCAGTTCCAGTCCATTGGTAGTGGCTTGCGGAGTTCTCCACTAAGAAGGCTTGTAAGGCCAGCTGGGGATGATAGCCATGATTGATTAGTTAGGTTTGCCATAGGTCAAGGAGTAAAGGTTGCGGACTGTGTGCTGAGTATTTGCACTTTGATTGATCTCAGGGGAGCATGTGCTTTGTTGAAAATTAGGATTCAAAGTGTTTGTTCAACATCTCATATTTGTTAGTTATATAGAATCCCAAGGGTACACTTTGGTTGAAACTCAGTTTAGTTTTTACACTGAAGACATGTTTTCAAAATATAATGGAGAACTTGTCAAATGGTACACTTCATATGTGCAGTCTTCAAAGTTGTTTTGGCAATTCTAGGTGCTTTGCATTTAAATATGAATTTTAGAATCAGTTTGCCAACTGAAAAAAAGTCCCTCCGGGGATTTTGATTGAGACTGTGTTGAATCTGTAGATTATATGGGAAGAGTTGCCTCTTAATCATATTGAGTCTTCTGATCCATGGCCATGGTATATCTCTCCATCTGTTTAAATCTTCTTTAATTTCTTTCTGCAGTGTTTTATAGCTTTAGTTTATAGGTCTTTCACATCTTTTGTCAGATTTATCTCGAAGTGTTTAGTGTTTTTGACGCTACTGTATAGGGTGATGTTTTTTGAATTCCAATTTCTGAATGTTCATTGCTACTATGTAGAAATACAATCAGTTTGTACATTCATTGATCTCCTGTCAACTTTGCTGAACTCGTTAGTTCTAGAGCTCTTTTGTAGATTTCATCACATTTCTCTACATAGACAATGGTGTCATCAGTGACTAAAGATAGTTTTCTTCCTCCTTTTCCAAATTGGATACCTTTTACTTATTTTTCTTGCCTGATTACACTGATTAGAACCTCTAGGACAAAGTTAAATAGAAGTGCTGATTGCAGACATCCTTGCCTTGTTTCAGAACTTAAAGAGAAACCCTTCAGTCTTTTATCATTAAGTATGATGTTTGCTGTAGGTTTTACTTAGATAATTTCATCAAGTTGAGGAAGTCCCTTTCTATTCCTATCTGACTGAGGGTTTTTATCAGGAAATTGATGTTGGATTTTGTCTGTTTTTTTTTTTCTTCTTTTTTTGCGATGATTGAAAGATGGTGCAGGTTTCTTTTTTAGTTTGTTGATTGATATTTAAACATTAAAGCAACTGTGCACTCCTGGGATAAACCCTGTTTCCCATCAAGTATTATTCCATGGGCTCCTTAGAATTGTGTTCTTTAGTTTCCAAATATTTGGGGGAATTTACAGAGATCTTTCTGTTTCTGATTTCTAATTTAACCCCATTGTGGTCAGAAAACACATTTAGTATGACTTGAATGCTTTTACATTTTAGACTTGTTTTATATCCCAGAATATTGTCTACCTTGGTAAACGTTCCATATGCATTGGAAAAGAATGTGTATTCTGCTGCTGTTGGGTCAAATGTTCTGTAAATGTCAATTAGATCAAGTTGTTTGATACCGTTGTTCAAATGTTATGTATCCTTGTTTATTTTCTGCAATAGTTATCAATTATTATTATTGATAGAAAAATAATTGTTAATTACTGAGGAAGGGTATATTAGTTTTCTAGGGCTGCCATAACAAAATACCACAGACTGGGGGCTTAAACAACAGAAATTTATTTTCTTACAGTTCTGGAGGCATGGAGTCCAAGATCAAGGTCTTGACAGGTTTGGATTTTCCTGAGGCCTCTTTCCTTGGTTTATAGATGGCCGCCTTCTCACTGTGTCCTCACCTAGACTTTTCTCTGTGTGCGAGCCTCCCTCGTGTCTCTTCTTCTTCTTTTAAGGACACTAGTCCTGTTGGATTAGGGCCCACTGTAGTGACCCCATTTTACCTTCATCAGCTCTTTAAAGGCCCTGTCTCCAACAGCCGCATCTGGGGTTAGGGCTTCAAGCTGTGAATTTTATGGGGACATAATTCAGTCTATAACAAGGGGTAATGAAATTTCTGACTATATTTCTACATTTGCCTTATTTCTCTTTGCCATTCTATCAGTTTTTGCTTCATGTATTTTGAGTTTTGTTATTAGGTGCATACATGTTAGGACTGTCTCTTCTCTGGGTGCATTTACCCTTTTGTCGTTGTCACATGCCTTTCTATATCATTGGTAATATTCTTTAATCTGGAATCTACCTTGTCTGATATTAATATAGCCATTTCAGCTTTCATTTGATTAATGTCATCATTATATATTTTTTCTGTCCTTTTCCTGTAAAAAATATATCATCTGAGAATTCCTGCCTTTTTATTAAGGTATTTAAGGTATTTACATTAATGTGATTATCAGTATGGTTTAAATCTGTCATCTTGCTACTTGTTTTCTATTTCTCTCACCTATTCTTCGTTCTTCTTTTCTCTTTTTTCACCATTTTTAGATTAATTGAACTTTTTAAGTAATTTTGTTTTATCTCCTTTGTTGGATTATTACCTTTAACTTATTATTTCAGCAGTTGCTATAGGGTTATCTTTAGCTTATCACAGTCTGTCTTCAAGTGACAGTCTACCACTTCATGAGTGTTATGAGAGCCTTACAATAGCATCCTTCCATTTCTCCTTTCCTGAACTTTGTACTATCTTATCGTAAAAATGACTTTTACATATGTTAAACCTCATATTACATCATTATTAGTTTTTGTTTAAACAGTTAATTATCTTTTAGTGAGTTTCAAATAATAAGAAAAAAATCTTATATATTCATCCATGTAATTGCCATTTCTGGTGCTCTTCATTCTTTTGTGTAAAGCCATTACTTCCATCTGACACCATTTTCTTTGTGCCCAGACTATCTTTAACGTGTCTTGTAGTATGTGTCAGCTGGTGATAAATTATTTCAGCTTTCAGCTTTTGTATGTCTTAAGAGTTTTCTAAGTCACTTTCATTTTTGAAAGATATTTTTGCTGGGTATAGAATTCTAGATTGGGAGATTTCTCTCAGTACTTTATGTTGTTCCACTATTTTCTCACTTGCTTTTTTTTTTTTTTATGTGAGAAATCTGCTGTTGTGCTAATGGTTGGTCCCTTGTATGTAATGTATCTTTTTTCTTCCCTCTGGGTGCTTTTATGATTTTCTCTTTATTGCTGGATTTGAGCAGTTTGGTATGTGCCTTGGTGTAGTTGCTGTCTCATTTCTTGTACTTGAGATTTGTTGAGTTACTTGGATCTATGGGTTTATAGTTTGCCTCATATTTTGGAAAAGTTTCACCCATTATTTCTTCCAACCTGTGTCCCCCCTCCCCCGCTGAGACTCCAGTTACACATGTGTTAGGCTGCTTAAAGCTGTTCCACAGCTCACTGAGGCTCTGTTTGTTTATCTATTTATTTATTTAGTTAGGTTGTCTCCTTTTCTGTGCTTTATTTTGGGAAGTTTCTACTGTGATGTCTTCAAATTCACTAATCTGTTCCTCTACAGTTCTGATCTGCCAATAATCCCATCCAGCATATTTTTCAGAGACCTCTGATTTTTACATTTTCTTCTTTAGATGTTTGATTTGTATCTTTTTATGCCTTCGAAGACTGTACTTAAGTTTTTGAACATGTGGAACATATATGTATATATTTTTAATTTTATTGAGGTCATACTGGGTTTTAACATTGTGTAAATTTCAGGTGTACATTACTATATTTCAGTTTCTGTATAGACTGAATTATGTTCACCACCAATAGTCTAGTTTTTAATCCGTCACTGTACACATGAGCCCCTTTATCCATTTCGCCCAATCCCCACCCCCTTTTCCTCTGGTAACCACTAATCTGTTCTCCTTGTCTGTATGTTTACCTTCCACATATGAGTGAAATCATATGATATTTGTCTTTCTCTGTCTGACTTATTTTGCTTAGTGTAATACCCTCAAAGTCAATCCATGTTGTGCAGATGGCACAATTTTGTCTTTTTTATGGCCGAGTAGTATTTCATTATATATATGTAAACCACATCTTCTTTAGCCAGTCATCTGTTGATGGGCATTTGTGTTGCTTCCACATCTTGGCTATTATGAATAATGCTGTGATGAACATAGGGGTACATCAATCTTTTTGTATTGTTGATTTCACATTCTTTGGATAAATACTCAGTAGTGGAATAGCTGGATCATATGGATGTTCTATTTTAGTTTTTTGAGAAATCTCCATACTGTTTTCTATAGTGGTGGCTAGATACCAGATAATTTTTTTATTGGACACCAGACATTATGAATTTTATTTTATTGGATGCTGGATCTTTTTTTTTATTTCTACAGATATTCTTGAGTGTTGTTCTGGAATGCAGTAAATTACTTGGAGATATAGTCATGCATCATTTAACATTGGGGATACATTCTGAGAGATGTGTCATTAGGTAATTTCATCATTATGCAGTTATCTAGAGTGCACTTACACAAAGCTAGATGGTAAAGCCTACCACACACCTGGGTTTTATGGTAGTAATCTTCTGGAGCTGCTCTTGTGTACGTGGTCTTTGTTTGACTAAAATGTTGTTATGTGGTCCATGACTATAGTTTGATCCTTTTGGGTCCTGCTTTTTGGATATGATAGGCAGAACAAGAGCAGTCCTCAGTCTAGAGTTAGTCATTCCCCACAGTCAAAGCAAGATCCTTCTGTGTTTTCTGTGCAATAATTCCTGAATCTTGTGGTTTTCTGATCTGGCTGTGGGAACAGCCACTGTTCTTACCTCTTTGTGAGTGTTGAGCACTATTTCCTCTAATCCTTTCTGGCAATTCTTTCCCCAGCCTTGGGTAGCTCCCTCATGCGTGCATGTGTGCGCACACACACATACACACGTGCATGTGCTCGTCAATACTTGGCTGAATACTTAGGAGGGACCTTCTGCAGATCTTAAGAATTCTATGCAGCTCTCTGTTCACTGGTACTCTGGCTCGTGAATTCATGCTGCGTTGTTCTGCCTGAACTGCTAGCTGCTTCTCTCCACTCAGGTTGTACACTGGCTCTTTCTCCCTTCTCTGCATCGTGGAAACTTTCTTGGTTACTGGAATCTGGGGCAATCGTAGAGCTCACTTCATTTTTTCCTGCCTCTGAGAAACTAGATAGATTCATTTGCCTGTTCATGAACATCCTATAAATAGAATCATTCACCGTGTGCTTTTGTGTCTGACTCTGTCACTCAACATAATAATGCTTTTGATGTTCACCCACGATGTTATGTGTATTAGTAGCTTGCTCTTGTGTATACTCAGTATTTCACTGTGTGAATATACCATGGTTCGTTTTTCCATTCTCCTTTTGATGAACATTTGGGTTATTTCTTGTTTTGGGCACTTTTAAATAAGGTGTCTATGACCATTCTTGCGCCAGTCTTTTGTGGACATATGCATTTATTTCTTTTTAGTGTCCATAGGAGTGGAATTGCTGAGTCATAGGATTGATATAGAAGTAAAAATATTTACAAGAACTTGTCAAACTGTTTTCCAAAGAAGTCGTACCATTTGTTTCACATTCTTGATAACATTTTATCTTCTCAGTGAATTTTAGCTATTCTGATGGTGAGTAATGGCCCCAGTGAGTCCATGTGGCTATCAGTTACTGATAAAATACACTGTCCCATATCAGCAAAGGGGTATAATGATTGGTATTTGGTTTCTAAGGCAAATTGAATTTTTATAAGATTATCAGGTACAGCTTGACACTGCAAACATGAATTTGGTGGGTGAGTGGTTCATTTCCTGCCAGTGTGTGTGATGGATTCGATGCTATACTAGGTTTAAGGAGGAACCACGTATCTTATTACATGGGGCTTTTGACTGCTTCTCCTTCTGCAGAGGTGCACATCGGCTCAGAGGCCCTGAGGGGCCGGGAGAATCCGTCAGTCAGCTTCCTCTGAGCATAGTCGGGCTGTTCGCTAATCATTTCTTCCTGAGGGAAAAGTGTTAAGACTCTGGGAATGCGTGTGGATTACTTTGTCACAGAAGTAGGCGGTCGTGAGCCTCCACTCTGGAAGCCAATACATGAGCAACGTTGATTCGTGTAGCGCTCCTGATGCGCTCTGCCCAGGGGATTTACAAGCCGGGCGAGTCTGAGCTTCCATCTGGGACTCTGGCATCGGGAATGCTGACAGGGTATCCAGGCGCCCCTCGGGAATCCCAGCGTTGGCACGGTGGCCTCTTGTTCTTCTCTGTTTGCTTGGTTAAAGTTCCTATTTTAGCTCTTCACAAACTCTGCTAGATTTATTATCTCCTGAAAGGGAGAAGGGAAAGCAAATGAGCCATGAATCGTAGCGCTGACAGTTTCTCCCTGTACTTTTTCAGCCAGAAGAATTAGCTTCGAGTCTGCACAGTTTTAAGAACAAGGCCTTCAAAAAAGCCAAAGTCTGTGGAGTTTGCAAACAAATTATTGACGGTCAAGGGAGTTCATGCCGAGGTGAGTCTGTGTTTGTCGCTCTCGCTGATTAAACCGAAGCAAGGCAAACAAACAAACAAAAACCAAAATGAAAACCTGCTTTTGGGAGTTTCCGAAGTTAAATCCTGGAATTCCCCTTCTTACTCTGTGTTTACCCCCGACCCTCGCGGGGCAGGGGCTGGCCGTATTTACACAGATATGTGCTCACGAGGACATTTGTCCAGGAAGAGCATAGCTGTGCCTGAGGGAGGGGGGACAGCAATGAGTAGTTCTTGGCGGTTCGTGTCCGTTCTGTCGCGTCAGTAACTTGGCTGTTCAGTTGTACTTTCTGGTCTCTTACCGGACTTTATAAACAAGATTGTTTTGCTCAAGTCAGAGCTCACTGCGTTGTGTTCCCCTCAGCCTGTCAGACATTGCTCCCATCAGTAAGAGATCCACCCCTTCGCTATCTGATGCCTAAGCACTGGCTAATCAGGGCACCTTGCTATGTTTTGTGTTCGAACGTTAATAAGTCTGTATAGTGGACAAGTGAGGATGACATCTCTTGTTTTCCTTGAACCCCTAGAATCAGGACTGGGGGTTGTGGGTCCACATCATGGAGCAGAGGAGAGTTGGGGGATGGGGCCTCTGGAGAATGCTTGGGCTGCTCTTTGGCATCTTGTCATTGATGGATTTGGGATTTTCTCCATGGAACATTCTCAGTGCAGAGTCTCACCGGTGGGCTCCTCTTGTGTTGGGACTACCTCTTGGCTCCCCTTTCTCCCTGTAGACCCCCTGGCACTTGGTCCCTGATGGCTGCTTTGGGGTAGGGCCGTGAGGGCGAGACTTACGTTGGTTGGACTTCAGTGGGGTGAGGATGTGACCGGGAACCTCAGGGTGTCTTTCAGAGGTAAAGAGCCTGCGAGTGGGCGGGAATCTGGTGTGGCCCCCTCCTGGGAAGGGCCCTTTCGCAGTCAGTGCTGACGATGCTCTGGGAGCCATCAGCATGTCATCAGCTCTGGCCACTCCTTCCCTTGCTGCTGCCTTGTGTGGGCCTCTGCCAGAAGTCTCCTTCCTCACTGCCCCCCTGGGTGTCTCTATTTCAGATGCACCTTGAGGCCGTTACCTGTTCTCTGAGTGCGTGGGTCCCTCTCACCTCCCTGGAGGCAGCCTATGTGATGGGACCTGGGAGCTCCCCTTCACCTAGACTGGAGGAGCTGTGGCCCTGGGATGGAGAAGTCACTATGGGTGTGTGCCCTGGGCGTGGACCACGGCTAGGCCTTCTCCTACCCACCAGCACATACACACACAGACATGCACATGTAAACACGCACGTGCAAACACACACATGCAGACACACACATGCGCAAAAATTCAGAGGAGGGTGGCCTCGTGGGTGTGTCCCCTGGGGTGTTGATCTCGTTCCTTGTGACCTGGAGCTTGACTTTCCTTGACTGCACTGGGGTGATGCTGCGGCTTCCCCAGGGCTGTGTGGACATTCGTCTGTGGAATTCATTTAGGTCCACCTCCAGGGTGGAGAACAGGGTGTTTAAAATCTACCCTGAGCAAACTGGCATGACATCTGTATGGTCCAGAATGTTCTAAAGCCCGTATTTGTAAATGGCCCCTCACAGCCCATTGGTCGGCTTGGGTGGGTATCAGCCATTTCCCACCTTCTCTGAGAACTCCCTAGAGTTCCAATTTGGGGAGCTGGATCTCAGGATCCTGCCACATGCTGTCCCCAGAGGACCCTGGGCCACATGGCTGTGCAGAGGGGCAGCAGTCAGCTGGCCTCACGCAGCGCCATCTCGTGTCTTGTTTGGCTAACACCCCTCCAGGAATCCCGGTGCGGTACTGTTCTATCTCACGGGTGAGATACATTCTAGGCCCGTGGAGAAGACTTTTTTGACCCACTCACTTTTTCCCTTGAAGAAAATCATTCATTAACAGCTATCCTATAGGTGGCTTCTCTTCTCAAGCATGGTCATCCTCCACATGTCATTTCCATCCAGCAGGACACACTGCCACCGCCTCCTCGTGCAGGGTAGGAAGGCAGGGCCACCATGATGTGGCACCGATGCACCCAGCCCTGTGTCGTGCCTGGCATTTGGCCATGGTGGCTGGATGGTTGGAGGGAACATTGGCAGTAGAGAGAGATCAGGAGTTGGGCTCAGGTCCTGGTTCTGCCACCAGATCCCCTGGGTATCCTTAGACATGGCTTTTAGGAGCATCCTTCTTCTCAACCATAAAATGGATATGAAGATACTGGCTTGATGGTGGAGAGACAGAGCCAGCGAGATATGCCTGAGACGTGCTCATCCAACCGTGCCAAGATGACAGGTACAGGGCCACCCCGACTTGCCCATCAGATCACTCCTTTGTGCTGGCAAGCGGTGCGGCATTGCGCCCTCATGTGCCAGCCTGTTCAGAGGGTGTTGGTTCAGCTCTTCCGGGGGAGGAGCAGCCCCGTGTTTGCTGGCTGCAAGTCCTCCGGCAGTGGCTTTTCTCTCACGCTCACCTTCTCAGCGTGTATACGCACTAGCAGGTGTGCCCACATTCCTCGTTCACTCCTTGCCTCTCCTGATGTCATCTCCTAAGGCCACGTTCTTCTGCTTTGAGCCCTCCAATTGCGAGGACATGTATGGACTGTCCTTGTGGAGCTGGGGCCTGTCCTTGTGGCCAGGTGGTGGCATGTGCTTCCCTGGAGCACATGGCTGCTTTTAGCTGAGAGCACTCTGGTGGAGGCCACCTCCTGGGCAGGCTTGGGAAAGCTATACAGACTGTCCCGTCCGCGGCTGGAGGAAGCAGCTGCCTGGATGTGGGCTCGGGAGAAGTCCCCAGGAGCAGGTCCACGTAAAGGATGAGGCCCATGTGCTGGAGGAAAGTCAGGGAGCACCTGCACACTCAGGTCCCTGAGATGGATTCCAGGGCATGGTGGTAGGCAGCATGGGAAGGAAGGCGCAGTGGTAGGTGCTGTTGGAAGCAATGCATTCTGATTCTGGGAGACGGCTGTGCTCCTCTCGTGAAGAGCACAGGGTGGGTTCATAGTGGGGGGGAGTGTTGTCCCTCGGGCACGTATGAGTTAGGGTTGGGGACTTGCCTATATCACTATGTTAGCGACATATCTGTAGATGTTTCTAGATAGATGTTTTGTAGAGGCAAGCTACATCACTATGTCTGCTGTCTTCTACACGGAAAAAGATTTTATAGAACTCCTTGTAGGATGGAAGTGAAAAACATGTTGTGAGATTACCCAATAGGTTATCATTTTTATGTACATTACTTAATAATTCTGTTAAACGATAGTTACTCTTTTCCTTTTTTGAAATGTAAAGGCCTCTATGTGCCAGGAATCTTTTAGACATTTAAAAAAATTAAATCAGTGTGCGTGCGAGATGCCATGAAGCTGTTCCAGGGTGATCGCAACAGTCTCTTAAAGATGCCATCATCTGCTTCAGGACAGTAGGGTGTATGAGCGGAGATGCTAGGTGCAGGTGAGGTGGTGTGATATCAGTTCCCGTCCATCTGCAGAGCAGGGCCAGGCGCTAAGAGGATGCTTGCTGCATCATGGACCGTGACTGCTCACAAGGTGCATTTACAGGCAGACCCCGCCCTCCTCTGCTCTCTGGACTCGTGGCTTGTCTTTTTCCTTCCTAGTTCTTTTTTTGACGGTCTAGCGAGGAGTGCTCTGTGGATAGTTGAGGGTGAATCAAGGGTCTCAGAAATCATACGGCATGGGAGAAACCAAACCGACAGGAATTTTACTGACCTGGATTTTAATGACAAAGAGACTTAAAATATGTATACCGAACCCCTGCAGAGAAATCTGGAAATTCCATATAGAAGCAGAAACAACTCCAAAGTTTGTAGATCTCTCCCTCTGCTCAAAACTTAGGGAGAGTTGTAAACCTTTCCTTCTTACAAAAGCACAGCTGAGATGCCAGGAATGCTCAGCATGCAGTTTGTGAGGACAAAACATGATAAATTTTGTAAGATTTTAGCAGAGTGCCTAGCATGGAACAGATATGCCGTAAATTGCAATTATTATCAGTATTTTTCTGAGATTTCTTTCGAAGTGACTTCTCTGATGTAGTGGTTAAGACTCTAAGTTCTGCAGCTGTGCTGTCCAACCATGGCCACCAGCCGCACATGGTGGCTCTCGGGCATGTGACACATGGCTGGTCCACGCTGGATGTGCTGGACGTGCAGAGCACACTGGGTTCGGCAGTCATAATGTGACAAAATGATGTAAAATATCTCATTAACAATTGTTTTAACAATGATTACATGTTGAATGATAATATATCAGATATATTGGGTCAAATGAAATCTATTAATAAAATTAATTTGAAATTACTTATGTGGCTACATTACACCCCTGTCAGAAGCCAAGAGCCAGCCAGATCTGGGTCTGAATGCTGCTCAGCACGCCCGGTCAGACACCCTGGGCTTGCAGAGGGGGTTGGGACCAAGTGCTCTTAGCTCACTAATTACCTGCCACCATCTCCACCGACGAGGTCCTGGGTGCCTGTGAGGAAGTGGGCTGGGGAGGAGAAGGGATCCTGGCATCGCCGCCTTTGCCTGGGGAGGGGCAGGTGTCCTGTCCGCACTGATGCCTGGGGACCCAGATCTGTCACTAGGAGCTGACTATGTGGACAGTGTGGACGACAGAGCACAGCCTCTGCTCCCCAGCCTACCTTTGCTCTGTGCTCGTGGCCACCTCCTGAGCTGGGCCCTTCTCCGTTGGCCACCCTGTGCCTTGCCTTCCCTCCTTCCTAACCTGGATTTGACTCTTTGGCTTGGAGGTCTGCTCTCGTTCTGAGCCACCTTCTCCTGGGCACCCTGCTCCTCTTGCTGTCCCCACTGAGAGAAGGGTGTTTTTTTTTTTTTTTTTTAAAGATTTTATTTTTTCCTTTTTCTCCCCAAAGCCCCCCAGTACATAGTTGTATATTCTTGGTTGTGGGTCCTTCTAGTTGTGGCATGTGGGACGCTGCCTCAGCGTGGCTTGATGAGCAGTGCCATGTCCGCGCCCAGGATTCGAACCAACGAAACACTGGGCCGCTTGCAGCGGAGCGCGCGAACTTAACCACTCGGCCACGGGGCCAGCCCCAAGAGAGAAGGGTGTCTTAACTGTTGGTTAGCTTCGTGTGTTTCAAAACATCTGCCTTCGTGGAGAGGGCAAGGGCCCTCCAGGTAAGCCCCTTCCCCAGGCACAAGTTTCTCCCCAGCTGAGACTTACCCGTAGGAGAAGAGTTGTATTCTCTGCATGGGTTTTGCCCTTAGGATTTGCAATGACACCTTTCCTTTCAGGTTTCCTTGTTGATAGTGGGTTGTCCTACATTGCTGGCCAGCAGCCCTTGTAGGGTGAGTGCTGGGATCAGAAGAGGGACTTGCTGGAGGTCCTGGAGCAAAACAGCGCAGCGGGGGCATGTCTTCCAAGATTTGATGGTTTTGTTTTCAGGGATCGCTAGATCGGCTCCAGATGCAACTCTAGAATTGGCACAGCCCGTGCCTGTCAGGGGAAAGATGCCTTTGCAAGAGACCAGTCTAAGCGGCATAAAAACATTAGAGTTAGGTTTTTATGTGTGTTGCTGTTGTTGTCGTTGGGTATCTTCAAAGGGAGTCATTTTAGCTGTTGTTCTTGTCAGCATTCTGAGGAGCTGGCCTCTCCCCTTCCGCGCGGACATGCCTGTAGACGGGCAGGGGCAGGAGGTGGGGATGCCGCTCACAGACTGGAGCTGGGAGCCTGGCAGAGTCAGGGACTGGCTCCTCCAGAGGAAGCTATGGCCCTGGATGGGCTGCATCTCTTCCCTGGTTCTCAGTCTGATGATCTTTACAATTTGCATGTTGAGTAATTAATCTCCAGGATTGCTTCCTTTTGTCAGTAAATGTCAGTAAACATAGAGACCATAAAAAGAGACCATTTATTAGTTTCGTCTCCTTGTAATTTAAATACATGTCATATGCATTTGTGTGTTAAGCCTGTGTATGTGCCCCCTATAGACAATAAGGCGTGCCTGTTGAGTGTATTATCTAAGTAATCACATGCACCGGCTCTGTGAGGTCTTGGTAGAAGGGCCCTTTCTTTGGCTCATTTTCGGAGAAGCAACAGGGTATGGTAGAGGGGAGCATGGACTATGGAGACAGGTTGCCAGCATTCCCAATTTGTCTCCCTGTGCTTGAACTTTCTTTTAGGGTCATTGTGAGTAACAGATTAAATACCTGTGAAACACAGTGAACATTGACTGGCTCAAGAAAGTGTCCAATAGTGTTAGTGATGCTGATGATGTTGTCATTGTTAGTTATGGTGATGAGGGTGACGGTGGTGATGATGATGATGGTGATGGTGGTGATGATGCTGTTTATGCTGCTGACGATAATGGTGATTGTGATGGTGATGATAGTGATGATGCTGGTGTGGTGATGGTGGTGATGGCGGTGACGGTGTTGGTGGGGTAAGTTTAGGGGTGTATTCTGTGACTCAGGCCCATATTTTTACTGTTCCTTTTCTGGTTCATTCTTGACTTTCAAGTCCCTTACTTTCACATTTTAACCTCTTATTTTGCCACAAATTTCGTGTGTTGCTAAATTAGAAGAAAAAAACTCATTTTTAAGGAGCTGTTATGCTCGCACGTAGAGGCTCTCTTATCCCTACTTCTGGAACTTTAACTACAGGCAAAGCCAAAGATGGAAATGATGGTGAGCGATGGAGTTAAGTGTCTGGTTATAGTTCGTCTCGTGCTGCTCAAAACCCTGCTGATGTGGCTTTAGCCCTGTGCCCTCACTACGAGTTAGGGCTCTGTGGTAACTTGTTCTCCCTACTTCATTGAGTTCCCTCGGGTGGTTTAACATGGTCCAGTTTCCACTGATAATCCTTTCACAAACCCAACCTGGTCATATTTTAGATAGGCCAGTGGAGGGCACTGGTATGGGTGACTTTGGTGTTCTGGTACTGAGTGGGTGTCCAGAGTTGTGAGTTCTGGGGGATTTGGCCCCAGGGGAGATGGAGCCAGGAGAAGGCAGAGTCAGACCAAGCAGAAGTGATCTTGTTGGAGAGGTGGTTTGCCTGGATTGAATAGTGGAATAGGAGAGAACAGACTGGAATGGAAAAGAATGGCACAGACTAAAGGAATGCTGTGAAGAGGAACAACTCTAGGAAGGAGCCTGATGGAAATGAAAGTTGAGAAAGGAAGCAAAAAGGAGGCCAGAGGGAAGGTGGAATGGAGGGAGTTTTGTAAGGAAGATTCGATAATGATTTTTTTCCCTTCAGTTAATCTAACACATATTAAGCACCTGCTAGGATAAAAAGATGAGAAAGTTGTGTGTTGTCTTTGAGGAGCTCACAGTCTCTGGGGAGGAGTCCGCCCTTTGAGGAGCCCACAGTCTGGGGTGAAGTCCTGTGTTTGCAGCCATCAGGTTCTGAGGGAGAAGTCTTGTCTATGAGGAGCTCATAGTCTGAGGGGCACCTCCTGTCTTTGAGGAGCTCACAGTCTGAGGCTGGGAGTCCTTCTGTGAGGAGCTCACGATCTATGGGGTGGGGCCTGCTGTTTTGTGAGGAGCTTATGGTCTATGAGGGGAGTCCTGTCTGTGAGGAGCTCAGGGTCTAAGGCGGGTATCCTATCTGTGAGAGCTCACAGTCTACGGGGGGTATCCTGTGTTTGAGGCCATCACAGTCTATGAGGGAGTCTTTTCTGTGAGGAAATCACAGTTTGATGGGGGCATCTTATCTTTGAGGAGCTCACAGTCTGAGGGGGGTGTCTTGTCTCTGAGGTCATCACAAAGTACACACATTAGTTGATTAGAGTTAAAGGCTTGGGTGGATGGGCAGGTCGGTAGGTATATGTGATTCAGTGCTTGCTTTGTGCCAGGTGCTGTATTAGAACCCAGGACATGGTGGCAGTTAGGACCAACAAGTCAAGGAGAGAGCAGTGCGGCCAAGCGGTGAGTGTGGCATTGGGCCCTCTGCCCGGTCCCCTCCTGTCTCATGTAGCCAGTTACTGGGGACGCGGAGAGGCTGGCAAACTTGAGGGTGGATGTGCGAGAAGCAGAGGTGACGCCCAGGGCTCATCTCTCACTTGGTAAATATGTGTGGAGGGTTGTGTAAAAGGTCTGACAAGCTGTGAGACAGTGGCCTGGATTCCCAAGGCTCCTGGAGACATTCTGAAGAATAGCAGTTCCAAGACAACATGTAAAAATGTCGGGTGTTGCAGGCCAGATGCTGTGGGCAGTTGCCTCTTCAGTGGGAGCCAGGATTCTTCCCAGGACTTTGGAAACCCCGCTTGGACCAGGGAGCCGACTGTGGACGCAGACCCTCGGCGGTGCAGGCAAGCGTCCTTGTCACTGATTCCGGGAAGCCCATGAGAAAGGCGCTCGCCACACACCCCTGTCAGACGTGGGGATAAGCTAGGGGTGGAGAAAGAACAGATCCCTGATGGGAAATGCTTGGAGGAGCCGACTCTGGACCCAGTAGCATTGAACTCCACCAACTTTTTCACTTGACGTTTCCCAGCTTTGCATTTTTGCAAGTCAGTGGATGACAACTGACATCTCCTTTTATTGTATTTTTCAGTTATCTGGTTATGACTGAGGGCTGAGCATCTAAAAAGACACAGAAAACTGTACTATTTGTTTAGTAAAGTAACCTTTCAAATCCTTTGCTCAGTTAAAAAATTAAATTATTTTATTTTCTCCTTGATTTCTAAGAATCCATTATATTATAAATATTAATCTTTTAGTGTATTATATTAGGCAGAACATTTGTCAATTTTTTATGGATTTCTGACTTACAGAAATGCCTGTTTCTTCTCATTCTACCTTAATCTGTTGCAAAGGCTCCAGGCAGTTGCTTGTCTGATTTTGTTTGCGGAGCATTTATCATGTGAAAGTTTTAAGATTTGGCTTGTTCACATCTCCCATCATTTCGTTTAGTTTCTATTTTTATTCCTTATTTAGGAATGCCCTCCCTTCTCCCTGGTCATAAAGACGTTCTACAATATTTTACTACAGTATTCATTTCTGCTTTTCCAATTCTGGTCCAATTTCATGGTTGATTCCTCTGGAATGCATGTTATTTATGCTATTTTCCATGAGTGAGCCAGGTTTCCCAGCATGACTTATTACACCATTCGACGTCTCTTAACCGAGTTGTAACGACGTCCGTCTCCTCTGCTGCGTTCTCACGTGTGGATGGGCCCGTCGCACGAGTCTGTTTTTACAGAGTTTCTTTTATACTGTACAGTTTTATATCTTTTCACTTTGCCCATTATAAGCATTGTCATGTATTAGATTTTTAGAAATCATGATTTTTCAATAGCTACTTAATATTTTATTTGTGAGTATGTAACTTTTCCTTTTTTCATTGCTTCGGTAACTTCTTTTTTTCATGGCAGAAAGGAATCTTTGGTATCACTTTGTTCCACTCCTCATTACATCAGTGAGAAGAGTGGCACTGTTGTCTCTCCATGTTCTTTTTGCACTTGTTAGCTGTGACTAAATAGACAGGTCGGGTCTTGCGATCTGCTTCTTCAGTCAATCTCTTTCAACATTGTATTAGGCAGGGTTCTCCAGAGAGAGAATCAAGAGGATGTGTATAGAGAAAGAGATCTGTCATAAGGAATTGGCTCACGTGGATATGGAGGCTGAGAAGTCCCAAGACCTGCAGTCGGCAAGCTGTTGACCCGGGAGAGCTGATGTGTAGTTCCAGTCCAAGTTCAAAAGCCTGAGAAGACCTAGGTCCCAGTTTGAAGACAGTCAGGCAGAGAGATGGAACTCTTTCTTCTTCTGCCTTTTGTTCTGTTCAGGTCCTCAGTGGATTGGATGTGGCCCACCCTCAGTGGGGAGGACGATCTGATTTGCTCAGTCTGCAGACTCAAATGCTAGTCTCATCCAGAAACACACTCCCAGACACACCCAGCTGATGTTTGACCAAATATCTGGGCATCTTATGGCCCCGTGAAGTTGACACGTAAAATTAACCATCACAAACATGTTGTTTTGATTGAAGTATTTGGGAAAATCTAGCCCCATACAGATATGTATTTGGAAAAGAAAGCATTTTAATAGCCTTTTCAGATTTTTGTGGATATTCTTTTTTGATACTACACCAAAACTCTAGTGATAGATTCTTAAAGTTTGGTTTCAATGTGGAATCTGGAACTGCTTCAAGGAGCTTTTCCTACTCTGCTCTGTTAGAATCCGTTGGTCTGTCTGGCACCTTGCGTGGATCCTTTACCCGGGCATGACATGACTGTGTAACATCATGCACTGTCATTTGGAAATGACTGGCTCACTGAGTTAAGTGGATCTTCCAAATATTGACACATTTATTGTACAATATCAAGAAAATCCCCACATTTGTTTATATCACTGTCGGTTTTATCAGAAAAGTCTTAGCAGTTGTCAAGCTCATGTTAATGGACACAAGTCCTCCAAAATTCTGCTTTCCATTTAAAATATCAAATTTTATCATTGGCCAAATGCTGTCAGCTGCGTTCCTTATCGTGATAGGCACACTTCATTCATTTTTGAAGATGACCACTCAAGTCTGAATGACCATATGTTGCTATTGGGAGTTCTTTCCAGTAAGGGTGATGCTCCCTGAGAGACTGGCTAGCGTAGCTGCCAGCTCACACTCTCACTGTGTGTCTCCCCAGGCCCACTGTCCTTCGCTGTGCAGAGAAGTGCCCTGGGCCCACGTCCCGTTGGTCTCACAGAAAGCTGAAAAAGTGAGAAGTGAATACTGATTAAGCGGTGGACAGTGAGCACCATATTCCACAGCAAAGAAGCAATACTTCCTAAAATCCCTCTACTGCATACCAAGTATGTAATTGTTCTCAAGAGATGTTAGGCATCTTCTGCTAAGTGTGTTGTCTCCCTGGATAATTTGCTTGGGTGTCGAGGTGGCAAGAGGTGTGTGAACCTGTTGGCAAAATATGACTAGAGGCATAAACCTGTGGAAAATACAGAAGAGAAGGGACCCAAGCTGTATCATGGGGGCGGTTTGGGCATTCATGGGAGGAGAGCTCAGGGTGCCATGAACACAGGGTCGCTTAAGAGTTCTGTGGAGAGAGGTCTGGGGAAGCAGAAAGAACATTCCAGCAACCTGTGAGCCTGGCATTGGATGGAGGATCTGGGCCTTGAGAGTTATTGGGTGCTCAGCACACAGGAGTGAGGGAAATTGTAGTAAAAAAAACCTCACAAGAAGGAGATGTTTAAAGAACAGAGTTGGTGTAATTCCGTGGAATCTTCAGAAACTGCATGGATAACAAGAGCAGAAGTGGCAACGCAAGGTGCGTCGATGGTGCACCAGCCAGCCCTGTTCTGTACTCTGCACATGCACTGCGTGTTCTGCTCTCCTCTCAACGACCCACTTCACAGGCGAGGAAGCTGAGCTCCAGATAGTGAGGCCTCTGTCCTCCAGTTTGGAGGATGTGTTAATGATTTCAGCAGGAACAAACTGGACAAGGGAATGAAAGGAAATGGGTACCAAGGCAAGTGGGTTTTTTTAAACCAAAGGGACATATTTGCCTTTAGGGTTAATGAGATTCTTTTCATGTAAGTAAGTGAAAATAAGGAGATTCTAAGGAAATTGTAATGAACATATTGTATAATGCATACATTTACTCCGTCTAAATTTAAAACCATCAGTAATGGTTTTAGGAGGCAGAATCACGAGCTTAGAATAACTGCCTAGTGCTGGGCCCAGAAATGGTGAGAGGTACATGTCTGAGTTTCAGTTCGGAATGGGGCACAGAGTCTCTTTGTTTTAGAACCTGCACAACATTGTGCTCCTTAGACAGACTGCTAGATTTTTTAAAAATGATTTTTTGTTAACTCTGAGTAATTCAAGACTGTTCCTATGATTAAAAGTTGCCTAGGTTTATAAAAGTCCAGTATTTAAAACAAAATACAATAGAAAACCATGAAGAGTCCACCAAAAAACTGTTAGAACTATTAAATTAATTTGGTAAAGTTGTAGCATACAAAATCAACATACAATATTCAGTTGCATTTGTATACACTAAGAAGGAGCTATCTGAAAGAGAAATCAAGGAAGTAATCTAGCTTTCAATAGCATCAAAAACAATAAAATACTTAGGAGTAAATTTAACCAGCAAGGTGAAAGACCTATACACTGAAAACTATAAGATGTTGATGAAGGAAATTGAAGGCCACACAAATAAATGGAAAGATATCCTGTGTTCTTGGATTGGAAGGATTAATATTGTGAAAATGTCCATACTGTGCAAAGTGATTTACAGATTCAGTGCAATCTCTATCAAAATTCTAATGGCATTTTTCACAGAAATAGAAAAATTCCTGAAATTTGTATGGAACCACGAAAGACCCCAAATAGCCAAAGCAATCTGAGAAAGAACAGAGCTGGAGGCATCACGCTTCTGATTTCAAACTATATTACAAAGTTGTAGTAATCAAACAGTAGGGTACTGACATAAAAACAAATATATAGATCAATAGAACAGACTAGCAAGCTCAGAAATAAACCTACCCCTATTAGATCAAAGGAGTCAAGAATATATAATGGAGAAAGGACAGTCTCTTCAATAAATGGTGTTGGGAAAACTGGATAACCACATGCAAAAGAATGAACCTGGGCCACTATGTTATACTCTACACAAAAATGAACTCAAATTCGATTAAAGACTTAACTGTAAGATCTGAAACCATAAAACTCCTAGAAGAAACATAGGTGGTAAGCTCCTTGACGTAGGTCTTGGTGATGACTTTTTGGATTTGACACAAAAACCAAAGGCAAAAATCAATAAGTGGGACTACATCAAACTAAAAAGCTTCTGCACAGCAAAGGAAACCATCAACAAAATGAAAAGGCAGTCTACAGAATAGGAGATATTTGCAAATCATATATCTGAGAAAGGATTAATATCCAAAATATATAGAGAACTGAATAGCAAAGAATCCCTAACAATCCAATTAAAAATGGGCAGAGGAACTAAATAGACACTTTTCCAAAGAAGACCTACAAATGACCGACAGGTACATGAAAGGGTGTCAACATCCCTACTCATCAGGGAAATGCAAATCAAAACTACAATGAGAGATCACCTCAGGCCTGTTGGAATGGCTGTCATCAAAAAGACAAGAGTTAGCAAGTTTGTGAGGATGTGGAGAAAAGGGAACCCTTGTGCACTGTTGGTAGAAATGTAAATTGTTGAAGCCACTATGGAAACCAGAGGTTTCTCAAAAGATTAAAAATAGAACTGCCATATGATTCAGCAATTCCACTTCTGAGTATATACCCAAAGAAATAAAATGACAATGTCGAGGAGCTGTCTGCACCCCCATGTTCATTGCAGCATTATTTACAATAGCCAAGCTATGGAAGCGACCTAAGTGTCTGTTGATTGATGAATGGATAAAGAATATGTGGAATTTATATACAATGGAATATTATTCAGTCATAAAAAAGAATGAAATCTTGCCATTTGTGACAACATGGATGGGCCTTGAGGGCATTATGCTAAGTGAAATAAGTCAGAGAAAGACAACTGCAGTATGATTTCACTTATATATGGAAGACAAAATACCAAAATCAAACTTATAGAAAGAGTAGAAGGATGGTTTCCAGAGGCGGGGGCTGGGGAAATAGGGAGATGTCGGTCAATAGTGCAAACTTCTGGTTGTAAGACGAGTAAGTTCTGGGCATCTCCTGTACAGCATAGTGACCATAGTTAACAACATTCTATTGTATACTTGAAAGTTGCTAAGAGAGTACATCTTAAGCGTTCTCACCACACACATACAAAATGGTAACTGTGTGAGGTGATGGAGGTGTTAATTAACTTGATTGTGGTAAATATTTCACAGTGTAGACATCTATCAAATCATCATGTTGTGCGCTTTAAATATATACAATTTTGTTTGTCTATTATACCTCAGTAAAGCTGAAAGAAAACAACAACGAAGAATGAGCTGCCAGTGTTGGCTTCTGAGAGAGCAGTAGATGAGAGAGGCTGATGGTCAGAGTAAACGTGTACGTTTTGTCCTTTTGGGCCTGCGTGGTTTGGGGATGCATTTTTGGGGGAAAGTTCTGGTGCTTTCTGTGGCCTCCCTTCTCCCTGGGACTGCACTACACAGAGAGGTGGTCAGGTAAGGAGGTCCCCCGCTGTGTGCAGCCCTGCTGGACACCGGCTTCTGAAGGCACACCGAGAACAGGCAAGGGTTGGTACAAAGCTGCCTGGGGAGTGACGCCTCAGGTCTCACCCCAGTCCCCAGTTGCCCCTCGGTCAATAGGCAGAAGATCGGTAGCTCCTTCATGGGGCACAGTCAAAATTTGGCAATGCCTGTGCAACAAAAGCTTGTCATAGTGCCGTCTGTGCACGGGTGGGTGCTCAGCCTGTTAGCTGCCGTCCCTCCTGTTTGTGTTGCTATTCTCAGAAGCTGTTGACACACAGTGAATGAGGCTGACCCTGGATGAGCTTGGCCCGGTCAGGAGAGGTGGACACACTGAGATTACTTTGAAACGACAAGCCACTGGAGGAGTGCTGGAGAGAAGAAGGTGCCCAAGGGGCTTCTGGAACACTTTTGGGTGCTTAGCCCTGCCTGTGAGGGGCAGGCAGAGAGAGGGAGGGCTTCCTGGTGGAGGAGGCATCTCCTGCCTTCGGTCTTGAAGAAAGAACAAAGTCTGCTTGACACAGGCTGTGTGGAAAATTCTGGGCAGACAGCAGAGCAGGGAGGTGCCTGAGGATGGTGTGAGTGAGCACTGGAGTCAGGGAGGAGAGGCTGGGGTTGCTGTTGGCATCGGCCACAGAGGACGTCAGATCGGTGCTCAGGAGCCTTCACTTTCTCCTTTAGGTGAAAGGATTGGACAGTGAGTCTGAACACTGTTCACTTCAGTGTTTATAATGTGTTTTATAATGTGTTTATAATGTGGCAGGTGCGGCTGGATGAGAAGCTGGGGCCTGGGGCAGAGAGGGGCTGGAATCCCAGCCTGCATAGGCCACAGCTTGGCCCCATCACTCTCCCTGATGGGCTTGTTGTGAAGAGCGATTGCAGTAACACACGGGAAAGCATCTTGCACAGCACCAGGCGCCTTTCCCACAGGTTGACGGCTGAGTTGCTATTCTGAGGAAAAACCAAGGGACCAGCCCTGTTGCTGGCAATTGGGTGGAAAGTCCATAAAACTTTGAGGGTCACCTGCCTACATACCGGAAACAGGGGGTCCATCTCTCGGGATCTCTGCCTTAGTGCTTGGGTACTTGATGTAATTTCACATTAGTTAACCTTTGTGAATGTATTGATTTTACCCTGCAGTGGCCCATGGCTCTCTTGTGGCCAAGTTGGCCATCCACTATGACTGTCACACCATGGTCACCATGCTTCCACTGACTCTTTTGGGTTGTGTTGGCCCATTGTATTAATTAGTTGCTGCTGCATAACAAATTACCCCAAAAAGTTAACCTGATGTTAGCATCTGTTACTTCTCAGTGTTTCTTTGCATCAGGAATTTGGGAGTTATGTGGCTGGGCAATGCTGGCTCAGGGTCTCTTCAGAGGCTGTGTAATCTGAAGGCTTGAGTGGGGCTGGACCGTTTCTGAGGTGGCTCCCTCCCATGGCTGGCGAGGTGGTGCTGGCTGTTGGTGGGAGCCCTCAGTTCCTCCCACGTGGGCCTCTCCATAGGGCTGCTTCGGTGCCCTCATGACATTGCCCCTGGCTCTCCTCAGAAGAGTTGATCCTGGAGACCAGGGCAGAAGTCACAAGCACTGCCATCCGTCACACTGCCTCATCACACAGACCAGCTTGGTGTCACTGTGGGAGTGGACTTCACATGGGCACAGGTACTTTAGGGTCACTGAGGCCATCTTGGGGGTTGACCCCCGTGTGAGGTTGTGCTCCCGTCCCAGGCTGACAAGTGGCCTGCCTGTCCGATGCAGTGTGTGGGCAGAGCGTCCTGTGGGTCCAGGGGGTCCTTCACCTGCATTTCTGCTCCTTCTCACTTACGCAAAGGCCAAGGGCCTCCCACTGTGCCTCCTCTTCGTCTCAGTCCTTGCTGCTGGCCTCCGGCTCCTGGCTGTTCTCCTGTCTGGGATTTTGATCTGGTGTGGAAGTCCCTTTAATTCCAATGGCAAGTGTGTCTTGCTTAGGAAATCACTCATCACTTTTGCAGGGCACCCATTAGAAGGTGTGGAATAAATGTTTGTGATCGCAAACCTCAGAGGCATGGAAAGACAATTTAAGAAATAGATCTTGCAAAGATAATAACCCTGGCCGTTCTCCGCTCGAGTTCCAGTAACCGCCAGCCGCTGGCCTAGTTACTCTGTCTATTTTATCCTCATTCACTCCTCTCGGACCTTAATGAGTTCGGTATTTTTGTGCTCAGCTCATAGAAAGGAGGGGGACGTGGTGGGGGCTGAAATGTTTGAGCCTTAAAGTGCCGAGCCAGAGTATGGGGCCTGTCTCCTGGCCTCCAAGGTCTTGTTCTTCCAGGGTCCCCACACACTTCCAGATGTCATCGTTTCAAAGCAGGGTCCCTTGAATGGTTCCATTTTGGTATTGCAATAACCCTGGGAGAGGAAAGAGAGGCCCAGAGAGGTCGCTGGCCCTGCCCAGGGCAGCCCAGCTGGACAGGGCCAGGAAACCCCCAGGCACATGCCCCCCGCCCAGGTCCTTGTCCCACATCTCACCACTGCTCCCAGGGGTTCACCAAGGATGGGGGAGGTGAGGGAGTGTACCAGAAGAAGCCACTTGGAGCCCACACGGGAACCTGCGATGGGGTTATTCATTCCTCAGTCTCCTTGTCCTGCCCTCTCTGCCTGGAAATGTTGGTGGGGCAGGGCTGCACCCCCAGCCACCGTGGGGTGGGGGCAGCTTTCATGTCTTGTCAGCACAGCTGCAGCCTCTGGAGGGCGGGCCTGTGAAATCCGCATTGGTTCCGGCTCTAAATCTGCATTGTTGGGGCCTCCGAACCGACACATGCCACTCTCAGGACACACAATAGCCCGGTTGAAGGATTCCCCCGTAGGAATTTAGACATGGATTTATTCTGACAGTCAGTTCTTAGTTGTCGGAAGTGGAAGGAACGTGGAACTCAAATATGCGACTTTCTCGCTAATTTAAAGGCGCCAGTCCTGATTCTTATGGGCATTTTCCAGTTTCTCTTCTTTCCTTAGGGAGAGGCTATAATTTCCAGGCAAACATTACTGCTTTTTACTGCTCAGATTCACCGCCTTTCTTCTTCAGATTTGGCTGCACGCACCCCTGGAAAAGCCAGCCTGTTTGGAACTGCTCCCGAGAATTCCCCGTCTGCGCATCTGAGCCCTTGCTAACAGCGCAGTCGTAGCTGGGTTCTTGCACACCATGTCCACCCCACGCTCTGTTGAAACTCAGCATTGCGTCACAGGGGCCAAACCTCCCTCACTCCGGATCTCTTCAAGACTTGAGACAGTTTGGAGATGTAAAAACTTTCGCTGCAGAGACCGTTCAACACACACACATTCTTTCTCTTTCTTTTCCAGCCTGCAAGTATTCGTGCCACAAGAAATGTGAAGCCAAGGTAAGCCTCGCGTTGCTTTCCCATGGGGCTTTTTATGGCCGAATTGGCCTTTGTTGAATGATGTGCATGGAAGGGGGACTGCTTTGGACCGTGGCCACTGAAATGAAACTCTTAAGAAACAGCTATTAGATGCTTTCCGATAGGGTGTATACTTTTCGTCTCAGGAATAAACTGAAGAGCTATGAAATCCATGGTTTTAATTATAGAAAATAACTCTGAAGAATTTGGTTTCACCTAAGAATTCAGTAATTTTGTCCTGGCTGTGTCACAGCCCTGTCTCTGTAACAAATGATCCCTTCTTTCTCATTACACGGACAAGCTGCTTTCCAGGGCGGAGAGGGGGCAGGAAGAGGGTGCAGGGCATGCGCCTGGCCTTGAGGATTTTCTGGCTTCTTCGGAGAGTAGTTGTTTGTGGATTGGTTGGGGTTTTCAGGCTGTTGGGAGAGCCTGGGATGGTTGTCTGGCATTTGAACATCCCCTGGAGGGGTTAATTTGCTGAGTGGCCCCACGAAGCACTGGAGGCCCGGGGTGCTTGTTTGGGTTTGGGACTTTGATTGGGGCAAATCGAGGAGGCCTAGAAATGGCATATGGGAAGCTGAGGCATCGAAAGGATGGGGCCCTGGTTTTCCACCTGGATCACTGTGTCTGCACGTCTCACATTTTTCAGGCGTGATGTTGGTCGGAAGTGGAGCCAGAGCACACATATCAGCCCTGTGGAGTGGCTGGCCCCGTCTTTGTGGGAGCCCAGCAGATGTCCTGCTGGCCGCCCCCGTGGCCGGAGCTCCAGGGAGATGGGATTTTAGAGAGTCTTGGGATTTGTTGCTGCTGTGGACCTCGGGGGTCACTAGTTCCTGAGAATTTCCGAGGTGCCTTTGGGCTCTGATTGGAAGGAGCGGGCTGGAAGAGGGCTTCATGCTGTGAGCTGGCTTCTCGTTGGTGTGTCTACCTGGGAGGACTGGGGCTCTGGTGTCCTTCACTCCCCACTGCACGTGTGTGTGCATGCACACACACACATGCACACACTTCACACTCATACACACAACATGCATGCACACAAATGTATACACACGTGCACATGCACACAATGCACACTCCCACATGCACGCACATACAGGTACATACACTCACACGTGTATACACACAGACATGCACACACACACTTGGAAGAACTACAGGCGAGTCCAGCCCTATTTTTTTTTTTAAGAGAGAGATTAAATGACATTTCTTTTTAAACTTTTCATGATGGAGAATTTGGGACACATGCAGAAGTAGAGAGGCTACTACAGAGCTCTGTGCAACACTGTTACTCAGGCCTGCAACCCATCCTGTCCTCTCCAGACCCCCTCCTCTGCCTCTTCCGAGAAGTCACACGATATGTGTTTTGAGCCGGATCAGGAAAGACGCCTGCCCATGGTGGGGTTTTGGGGCACTTCTGCTGTCACTCTCGGTCTCACTCTGGAGAAGGCTTCCCCTTTCCTGCAGGGCCCGGAGTCCCGCCCTCACACTCATGGAGCGGCTGATTTCCCAGCCTGGTTTATTTTAGGTCTGCTTTGCCCACATGTATCCTCTTCTCTCGCGTGTCCCAGGTACTGTTGATGGAAATGAGTGTGCGGAGCAGAGATGCCCGTATGCAGTGGAGAGTGGGGAAAATACCACCTGGGAGAATGTTCCTGATTTCACAGAGGGTTTTTCCCCATCCCCCTCATGAGGATTTAGGTGTCCTCCACCTCCAAGGGTCTCGGTTATAGTGAGCCTCATCCTGCGTAGCTTCTGTCTCGTCACCACAGTGGGACAGATGGGGAGAGCCATGCCCAGAGGCACTGCCTGTCCTGTGTCATTCCTCCACGTGTGTGCATGTGTGTGCACGTGAGTGTGTATGAATATGTTTGTGTATGTCTGGGTGTGTGTTGTGGGAGTGTGTGTGAGTATGCACCTCCGCCTGTGACAGTGGCTATTCCTGACCTGCAGCTGCTGTGGGCACCATTTCTTCAGGGGGCCCAGTGCCAACTACTTAGGGAATTCAATTCTTTGGTTGAAAGAACATTCCAAAAGTCTTAGCTATCACTGATTATGGCATTTCTAACTGCAGTAATTGGCAGTTTGCTGAGAGGTAGATGAGCTTTTACTTTTGTTAGATCGTGGTCAGGGGAAATGTATCCATATTCATTTTTTTCACTGATGCAGCTTTGAATGCCAAGAGAGAGTGCCACCGGCAATAACAAAGCCCCTTCTTATTCCAAGGCTGTTGTGGATACGAGGGCCCTAAGTTCTCAGCTGACCCTGGAGATGAGCAGGGGGTGGCTCAGTGTCCCAGGAGCTGGGATGTGGTTCTCCTTGACAATTTGGGTCCTTGGTTACCGCATGTGTTATGTAACCATGCGGGCTCCCTAAATGCAGGCGTGCCCTGATTTCCTGGGAGACAGTGAAGCTTTGGCTGAGGACACAGGCTTTGGCCTAACGTGCGACCCTGTCTGGCCACTTACTGACTCGGGGATGGTATGTGCCGAGGGTCCCCTCTGTGATGGGAGCCCATGTGCCTATGTATGAAGGTGGGAACACCCAAGGAGTGACGGCAGCCGAGGGTGCAGCACGTGCCCCAGAGCATGTTATTGTGTTAGTGTGGGGTGAAACCCATTGTCATTGTCATTGCCCTGGTGTGCCGGGCCACCGTCACAGAGTCCCAATCAGGCCTAGGATGTCCCCTCTATAGGGTGGATGATATGGAGAGAGCCATTGGGGCTGAGCCGGGGGCTGAGGCAGGGAAACCTAGTCATGAGCTGGGTTGCTAGAGGCCCTGATGGACCGAGGTCACTCTCTTCCTGGCCATCAGGCAGTGTGTCCCCTCACGTAAGGCTGTGGGTCAGAGGGCACACTGAGGCAGAGACCTGGGCTTTAGTCCCAGCAGGAGCTTCTTGTCTGCAGGAGCAGCTCCAGTTATCCCTAGCCTCAGTTTCTTCGTGTATAAAATGGATGAATAATACTTCTACGATCCAGCTGGAAATGGCTTGCTCTTCGCTGTTAATTTTGGTAATGTTAATTATTAGGCTTTGGGGAAGTCAAATAATTTATGTATAATTACTGGAAAGTTTGGGATTCTAAATATTTTGCTCCCTTGGAGGCTGTGCTTGTTCACTGGAGCCCTTTGAGCTGTTTGGGCATCGTGACTTGGCTTTTTCCTGGCCTCTGGTTGACTCATTGGCAAGAGAAGAAAGGAAGTAGGAGAAATAAACTGGTTTTAAGAAGGCAGATGATGGTGAGGAGACACGGGGGGATAGGGTCCCTGGTGGTGCCCCTGAAGTGAGACGAAGGCAGGGTTCTGTTCAGCTTGGGCCAGTGGGCAGGAGCACCATGAAAATGGGAATCACCTCCTTGCTGCTCGAGGCCCCAGGCATTGGTCCCTGCATGTCTGCCCATCCCAATACCTGCCCACAGGTAGAGGCACGTCCAGTTCAGGCTGCTAAGTATTGTCTTGGCTCATCAGAAGGTATATAGACCTCCAGATGATTTTTGGCAAATGGAAGGACCCCACATATGGACCAAACAGTGAGTTGGTGGAGCTGGAACGTGCACACGGTGGTGTGGAGCACCACCTCCTGGAGGGTCCCCGCACCAGCCTGGCCTGAGCCACCTGCCATCTGGCTCAGAAGGTGTTGTGGGACTCTTTTGTTCTTTCCTTGGCCTGCATAGCTTGCTGTCAAGGGCCAGCTCTCTTCTTTTACTCGACACACTTTGATCGTTGGAGATAAAGACTTGGACCTTGGGTGCTGCCCACCTTGGTGAAATGGGAGCCAGCTTTCAGCACAGGAGAGGACTCCCAGGCTCTGCCCAGCCTCTGGCTCCTGCAGGGGCCTCTTCTCCCTTTGTCCTCGTTGTGGCTGTCACGTTGCCTAAGCTGGGAGCTGTCACCTCCACCTCCCACTAGAAGCAGAGCTCTTTCTGATAGACATGCTGCTCCTCTTCCTGAAGAGAGAGCGTAGGAGGCAGACGTCACTACGTGGGGATGTGGAAGGAGCCTCCCAGAAGCCCACCAGCCAGCCTTGATCTGCTAGGGAAGCGCCCGGCCTTCCTACAGCTCTGGGTCCGGGCTGCCCGCCCTATGCCCGCTCTGTGCCGTTAACAGGCTTGGGCACTGTGAGCATGTGGGCAAGGAATGCATCTGGTTGTGCTCAGTGCCACAGTATTCAAGATGGAGGGGACCACCTTCATGTCCCCATGGGATGTCGGTGGTGGCCTTTATTCATTGGGACCCCTTGGTCCCATTTGTTCACGGAGAACAAATGACCTGAATTTGTTAGTAAAAGGGCAGGACTGAGAAGTCTTCCATAGAAAGCAGCTAGCCCCGTGAGCACAGAACTTGCAAGGGTCTGTGTGTTCATCACTCCTCAGCTCCCACGTATGCGTCCTGTGGCTTCCAGCAGCGTGGTAACCTCATCTGAAACCTGGAAGGCAATTGCTGTCTGACAGGGTGGTTTTGGGGTGATGTGAGATCACAGATCTAAATATCTAGCCCAGCAGCTGGTTTATATGTGCTCGGAAGTAACAGAAATCAGCCAAATTACTGAGGGATTATCAATAGCCTGCTGAGTGCCTTGCTGTTTTATCGTTTAATTATCACAGCCTCCCTCGGAGGTAATCCTGTTCTTGACCCCGTCTTAAGGTGAAGGCTGAGACTTGAGGGGGCCACAGTGCCCGCCTGGTGGACAGGGCCGGGCCCCAGTGCCATGTCCTACCCCAGCCCGAGCTGCAGACGCTGCGCCCTGGCCTCTCTCCTGGTCTCTGTGAATGTTTACACATTCCTCCCTCCCCCTTCCTCCCCACTCCTTGCACTAAGGCAGGAGGCAGTTAATTTTTAAACTGGCCAGTTCAACAAACATTTCCTGATAGGCCAGGCACTGAGCTGGTGCCCCAAAGTAGTTCCCTAACCATGGGTCCGTTTTGGGCTAGAGAATTCCATTGATCCACCTGTGTTTGACAGACGTGTGTGTGTTTTAATATTGGACAGCTGATTTTTGTTTGTTTTTTAAAATTAATAGGTGTTTTTTAGAGTAGTTTTAGGTTCACAGCAAAATCGGGGGGAAAATACAGAGAATTCACTCTTACATAGAGCCTCTCCCACCGTCAGCATGTGCATGTTACAATCGACCAGCCAGTTTGGATACATTGTTATTAACTGAAGTCCATAGTTTTACATTAGGGTTCACTCTTGGTGTTGTGCGTTCTATGGGTTTCGACAAATGTATAATGATGTGTATCCACTATCCATTATAGTTTCACGCAGTTCACCGCCCTGAAAACCACTGTGCTTCACGGATTCATCCATCACACCCCCAACCCCTGGAAACTACTAATCTTTTTACTGTCTACATAGTTTGGCTTTTCTAGAAGGTCATAGAGTTGGAATCACACAGTATGCAGCCTTTTCTGATTGTCTTCTTTCACTTAGTATTATGCATTTAAGGTTCCATTATGTCTTTTCATGGGCTGAGAGCTCATTTCTTTTTATTGCTGTGTAATATTCCGTTGTCTGGATGTCCACAGTTTTTTTTATCCATCCACCTACTGAAGGACATCTTGGGGTTGCTTCCATGTCTTGTGTTTAACTTCTGTGAGTTGTCGCTGGAGTCAGAAGAGGCGTTAAGCATGTTTTAATTTTGTTCTTCCAAAGGGCGCTTTTCTTTCCTTTTCCATAAGATCCTTTTCCTAGTAGGCTGTCCTCACCAGTCTTTTTTTGAGTCACTCCAATGAGAAAAGTCACCTTAACCTTACTTGAGGTACGTTCGTGGCTGTGGCTGTTTTCCTACCAGGAACTGTTATTCTGAGGCTCAGCATCTGGGAAATGGCCCCCCATGTGGCTTCCTGCTGACAGAAGCCACGGCACGGGCTCTGGGTTTTCTCTTAAAGTCCACGTGTATCTGTGTCAGGAAAGGGTGTGCTACTTTATACAAGCAGGGCAGTTTCCTTTGTACAGGAATTAATGTTTTTAAACCCAAAATAATCTGGGCCCCCAACAGGAGCATTGACTGCGGGGTCTTGGAGCTGTCTTGGACTTGAAGGTGGCCAGCAGGATGGAGCCACTGTTAACTGGAGGAGCTTGTCCACTGAATGCCTCTGCCGGCAGCAGTTCTGGCATCTCCTTCCATGGGCACCATTCTGCACACTGTCTCTGGGGGGTCCCACAGGGACCTGCTAAGCGCTGCACAGGCGAGCAGCCACTGTGTCACCGTTTTACACTGGAGGAAAGAGAGGCTTCTGAAGCTGGTGGTGGCCTATGGAGGGTGACAGGACCGTGTGGCTTGTGTAGTTGTGTCATTCTGACTTCATCATTTGCTCTTTAGTGCAGCCTGGGTTTTAGCTATGGTTACGTAGGGTTTACTAGCTCTGTCTGAAAAAAGCCCAGAAGGGAATTATGATCTTCTTTTGAAATAACACATTTATTTTAAATGTCATTTAATTAAAAATCTGTCTTGTTTTCTCTAAATCGCCGCTTTTCATTGCATGTTGTGCTGTGGCTGATAAGCAGACCGCCACACATGTCTCACAGGAGGCTGCCCTTCCCCACCGCACTGTTCGGCCGAACGGCTGCTCACCTGTTAGCGGGCTCGTCCAGCCGGCTGGAGGCGGGGAGGGCAGCCGGAGAGCCTGGCCCGCCGCAAGGCCAAGTGCACTTTGCTGTTTAGATGGGGACGTTTGAAGTGCCCTTGGAGCCTACTTCGGAGCCGGATGCTTCTCCCTCCAGCACCGGTTCTAACCTGAGGAAGTGGCCTCCCGCAGCCATCCCCTCACCATGCGCTGTGTTGTGGGGGCCGCTAGGCCTGGTTGTCACAAATTCTTGGCTAGCCATGTCTCCTGTGAGGGGAGGGGACTGAGCCTGGGTGTTGCTCAAGTTTGTTAGAATTGCTTTTGCAAATGCCGTCAGAGCTGAGACCACGTGTTTCTGCGACTCCATTAGTGGTGGGCTCTAGGCTTTTGGGGAAGACTTGACTTTTGATAAATCCCACAATCGTTGGCACCAGAATGCTGTGCAGAGCCAGCTCCTGCCTTCAGGACTGGCATCTTCCCTCAAGGCTTGACTCAGACCTGAAGTCAGCTCCAAGAGAGTTTTAGTGTTGTCAGTTTTGTTTTAATTAATGACAGAATTATTGGAATATTTGCATAGTGTCATAAGGTGACTTTTGAAGAGCTGCAGTCATTTAAATGTGTACATTCTGGAAGCTTCCTTCAAAAATAGCTCTTCCTGCACAGTCATATTCAGCCAGTTCATTGTATGGTCCTTTCCAGAGAGACCACGTGAGTGAGGCCTGCATGACCAGTTAGCCAGTGCCCTGTGTCCCCCACATCAGCCGGACTCGGGGACGGGAGGAATGGTCGCAGGAATGGTTTGAAATATTTTTAGCAAATTAATTCTGGTTTATTATTGGACTCACTTGGTGCAAAGGGGACTTGGTTACACATGAGATGATCAAATGCAGTCTGTGTGAGTCTTTCCCGAGCCTGAAATACAGCATGGAGGAGGTGGAACTACAATTCAAGCAAGCGGGCTCGCTGAGGCCCCGGAGGGGCAAGTCATGGGCACCTGGCTGCAGGGCTGCAGGAGGACGGTGCCATCTGACCTCACGAGCCAGGCTTTCATGACACAATAAGGGCACCTGGGAATATGAGGCCACTCCGTTCAAAACAGACGACACTCTCAGGATGACAGTCACAAATGTGTGACCGTTTGTACTGGCCCTGTCACGCCCAGCAGGGCAGGAGCCCGGCCGTGGAGGGCGTCCGATGCAGCCTGGGGGAGGGACGTCCAGGTTGGGCTGCCCTGGGGCCAGGCTGCATGGGCACATGTTGCTCATGCATAAACAAAAACAAGAAAAAGCACTTGGCGAACATTTTCCTTCTCTCTGAGTGTTATGACCTGATTCGCCAGTTCATGAACCTCCATAAAAGGTGATTATTTGTTTCCTTGCTCCCGCCCTCTTTTTGGGAGAACAGGTGTAGAAAGTGGAAATTTCCATGCGTAGCTGCCAGAAGCAGCCCCCAAAGCCTGGGACGCACAGCAGAGGTATGAGTTCTGGCTGCCCTGCGGTAGCTGCATGACCTTGGGCCTCGGGCTCTTTCTCCACCAGATAGGAATGAAAGTGCCTCGTTCCCACCTGGGGGCTTGGCACGCTTTCCGGGTATGGCAGCAGTGTTCCTTTAACATCACCAGACCGGTCCGCTCCTTGCCCTGCTTCCGTGCTGATGCGGTCTGCTCTGGCGTCCAGCGGCCTGATCTTGGCGGACGCAAGTTTTAGGGACTTTCCTGGTGGTTTTTGGGGGTTGTGCTCCAGCTTTGGCCAGGAGACCACATTCCGGCCGTGAGAGAAGGTTCTGAGCTGGGTCTTGTTCTCTGAGGTCACCTCCCTACTGCCCATTCCATCCGTCTTCCAGGCCCCGCATTCGGGCTGGGAGTGGTGATCAGAGCCCTACACTGACTTCATTGTCCCCTTCTTCCCCTGTCAGGGAGGACATGCAGGTGGGCTTGGGGGACCCCTGTAGGCTTCGTCCTCAGGGCGGTGGCCTTGGGCCTGTTCCCACTGTACCTGCAGACACTCTGTGCCTTGTGGCAGCTCAGCCAGGGCACAGGTGTCCGGGGACAGCCATGCCACTGGTCAGAGCCCCTTGAGGACACAGGGCCAGCACTGAGGTCAGGACCATGAATGTGGCGTACCCACCTTTCTGGTGACCACTGGTGTGCATCTGGGAGTGTTTCATGGGGTCTGTGTGGGCATCTTTGTGCCTCTCATTTGAAATTTCTTGTTGTACATGGAGAAGAACATTTCTAATCTAGTTGCTGGTTTTATTTTTGGGTGGCTGCTTCTGGAACATAGATTTTTTGGTATTGAAAACCCTATTTCTCTTTCTTTCAGCTACATTATTAGCCACAGGATGAAAACAGTTAACTAATCATTCGAGTTCCCACCTCCAAATTTTCGTTTGTAAAATTAAACTCCAGTTTACCTTGTGCTTTGTTTTTTCTCTTGTAAAGCTATTTATTTTGAGCAGGAATTCAGGAAGTGCCTGCCTCCCCTTTGCCTTCAGGCACAGAAATAGCTCATGGGTGCCCTTTCCCCGCCTCCCAGGAGCCCCCACACAGTTCTTTTTTGTGTGTTTCTAGGCGTTTTTGACTCTGGCCTTCTCAGGCACCGTGTGTCTCTCCGCGCCATTCACTCCTCATTCCCCCGGGAACTTTCCTGACCCGGCAGGGGTCCCTTCTGTGCACGAGAATCCAGCCTCTTAGCCTCCCCTGCCCCTGCTCGGACCATCTTTATGATAATAAATTCATAACTGCTGCTTTTCTGGAGGGTGGGGGAGGACAGAGTGTCTGAATGACTAAAACTGGCTATGAAGTCAGAAATTCTGATTCTGGAGTCTATCTAAAACATTTTTGTCCTTTCACAGACTTCTTTACTTTGAAAAAGCATTTTGCGGGGAGTTGACTGGCCTCGAGGCCCCTTGGAAAGCTTCGTGCTGCCCAGCGAGCGTGGGGACCTCATTCCCGTGGGGGACAGGACAGCGGGAAGGAGCTCGTGGGCATTTTAAGGTGGACCCGCTGGACCTGCGTCCTGGTGGATGGGGAGGGGGCTGCAGGCACTGCTCAGGCTTTCAGTCGTGGATTCTGGGTGGAGAGTGACGCTGTCAGCAGGAGTTTGTAAACGTGGATGGAAGTTCAGCTTCATTCAGGGTGAACCGGTGTGAGTTTAGTGGCTATGTTTGTGTGGACAGTTGGAGTGAGCTAGCTGACCATATGCAGCCTAATGCTAAATTAAAAATTTTTTAAGATTTGATGATAAGTTGTGCACTATTAAAATTTCTCATTTCCTTCCCTTGTCAGCCCTTCCCTGAATCAAAGGAGAGTTGGTGGAAACCAAAGTATTCATTGTACTCTTTTTAGACACTTTCAACAAAATGATTTTGGGGAAATTCTCTCAGTATCCTCCTTGTGGAATGTACCATTTTTGTCCTTAAATACCTGTTGTTTATGTTTGTGCCTTTTCTTTCTCTTTGTAACCAGAGGGAGGTGTTAAAAAAGTCATGAGGGGCTCACATCATATCTAACCCCGCTCATAAAGAGAAACAAAAGTGCACGCTTCATTGGCACAGCTCATTGTCCCATTTGTCCTGGCTCTGTTCACCTGGCCACAGAGCTGCTCCTGTTGAGCCTGGTCTGGTTGAGGGGTAAAGTCTGAGGGAGACCCTTCTTACTCCGCGTCTCCTGGTCTGCAGAGATGTTCTTCCCACATTGTTGTCTGTGTAAAGTGTGAGAGGAGGAAGGGGCTTGGTCGGGGGTGGGGGGGGAGTTTGATGGGGAGAGGACGGTGGAGTCTGGTGGGAGGAGGAGGGGGACTTGGTGGGGGAGAGAGAGAAGGGGCTTGGTGGGGGGACAGGAGGAGGGGGCTTGGTGGGGAGAGGGTAGGGCTTGGTGGGGGGACAGGAGGTGGGGGCTTGGTGCTCCTTGGTCCACCACTGGCATTGAGAGTGCCTTCTCCATCAGCTCGTGGTGTCTTGCCACTGTGTGCTTTACAAAATGCCACTGTAGAGCTGCCCTCCCCCCTTGGGACACAGTGAAGGATGGTGCTCGTCTGCTGTGCCCAGGTTCTGTGAATCTCCTGGCACGTAGCTCTCATTCCCCTCCCTGCCCTCTATTCTGTTCCCTCTTGATGGGGTCGCGGCAAAGTCATCTTCTAAAGAGCCTCGTGAGCCTCCCGTTTTTGAAGACACACCTACTGCGCTCCTCCTTTCCAGGGAAGCATTGGAAATAGCACAGGGATTATTGGAGAGGTCATGGTCAGTCTCTTCCTGCTAATTAAGACATGAATTATTCACCAGCATCAGTACTTTCATTATTATTAATGCCCAATCACTTGTGACGCACTTCTAGGCTGCGCATGACGTAGCTGGAGAGTAATGACTGATTTTGAGACCTGGATTTTTCTCGTGGAAATGGATCCAGTAATTTGATGCAGTTAAATCTTGACCCTTGGTATTTTAAATGACCAAAAAAACAAGAAAGATTTTCAAAAGTCTTCTTAAACGTATTATTATGTCCTATCTTTCTTCAGTTAAGTTGGATTTATGAGTTGTGCTTCTGGTTCTTTAGCAAGCCATTTGCATCTTATCAATTATTCTATGTCATCTTTCTCTCTTTTCAAAAAGATAAGACACAGGGATCTGGTAAGTGCCTGTGCCGAGACGTCTATAGGCCCCGATTCTGGTCTGGTCTAATTAGCAGGGGTCCTGGACCATTTTACCTCTGAAAAGCTCAGCTTCCTCAGCTATAAAGTGAGGGCATCAGTGAGACGCCAGGCCTCCCTATCCAGCCTAATCTTGTAAGACGGACTCAGGCACAGGATCTTGAGTCAGTCGCTGAGCACGCATCCTCTCGTGGGTGCAGGTGGTTCTGAAAAGTGTCCTTCCCGGCCCCCTTGAGAAGAATTCTTGGGACATTTTTCCAGCAATGGACTCACATGAGATTTCTGATCTGGGACAAATAGTGGTAACGAGATGAATGCAGAGCAGTATTTTATTGTTTTAATTTTATGATATTTCCTGTGAGTGGTGACGGTTGTTTGCCTGAACCCAGGGAAGACGCGGCCCTGACCAGATGGGCCTTGTGCCTCACTTGGGTGAAGGAGGTGGCTTTTGAGCAGTCACACGACGTGAGTAAGTGTGTGACGAAGTGGCTCCAACGGGAGCGCATAGCGGGCTCGGCTCACTCGTCTGGGACAGGCGCGTGACTGTGTTCTCTGAAAATCGTGTGCATCTCAGAGCTGCATGGGGAGAGCAGTGTGACCCTGAGAGCTGAGCAGAGCTGAGGCTGAGAGCTGGGAAGGCCTGCGGCTTGTCTTTCTAACTTTTTAAAAACAACTGCACCAAGTGGTCTCCACGAGCTGCTTGTTAACTTTCAGGAGAAATGTAACGAGTGACTCCAGTGACTTCCTCTCTCTCTTGTGCTCCCCCGTGTGAGGCTGGCTGGCCAAGAGGCGTGATTGCGTCTGTAGGGTGGCGTGTTTTCTCATGGGGATTAGACAGGCTAAATTGGGCTTTAACGCTCAGTGGGAGAACAGAGTCTGTGAGGAATGTGAACCTAATTAGGGATTCCAGGGTCACGCCTGACAGAGGAACTCAGAAGCACGGTTAAGGAAAGTGCTTGAAGGAGGCAAATAAGTTAATACACTCTACAGTGTCAGCGTTTCATGCAGCCACTCTTTGCGTAGACTCTGGCGCTGTTTGCAGGTTTGTGTTGAAAGTCAGCCTCTCCCCGGAGCTCCCCAACCTCAGAGGAGCATTTCCAGGTAGCCTTGAATGAGGAACCAGGCTACCTGCCCATGTCACAGCCCTCCTGGGCCCTGCCTGGAGGACCCTGCTCCCAGTGGAGTAACAGGTCCTGTGTTGACTTTGGTCCTCCTCTGCGCTCTCAGACCTTTGATGGTGGGTGCTGTGGGCCGGATGTGCCCTCCGCCTCCAAATGCAGTGGTTGGATTCCTAAAGCCCAGGACCTTGGAATGGGACCGTATTTGGAGATAGGCTTTTCAAAGAGGTGATTAAGTTAAAATGAGGCCGTTAGGGTGGGTCCTGATCCAGTCTGACTGGTGTCCTTATACGAAGAGGAGATGAAGACACAGAGGGAGGACCATACGAGGACACAGGGAGAAGATAGCTGTCTACACGCCATAGAGAGAGGCCTCAGGAGCAGCCAGCCCTGTGATACCTTGACCTCGGACTTCCAGCCTCCAGAACTGGGAGAAAACAAATCTCTGCTGTTTATGCTGCCCACTCTGTGGTATTTGTTATGGCAGCCCACACTAAGACAGTTGGTACCCAAGCGGATGTGCCCCCTCTCAGAATGTCAGCGCCGGTGGGGAGGGGGGCTTCCCTCTTTTCATTATTCTGCCCCCTATTTATGGTAAATGGTAATAATGGAAGTAAAAATAGTTGAACCTTTTTTTCCTCACTTATGTAATGGATGCTTAAAAACATCTTGCTGGTTTCCTGATCAGTAACGTACAACACAAGGAGTGAAAGCTATAAGATAATAAAAGATAAAAACAGTAATAAAGATTCTGCCCCATTAGGAAAGCCCCCATCTCAGGACTGCTGCTCTGTGGGGAGATGAGCAGTGTCGCCCGCCCCCCCCCCATGCTGTGAAGCCCCTGTGGCCAGTGGACATGTCACGTCTGTGTCCGTCTCCCAGCACCTGGTTCAGAGCAGGAGAGGGAGAAGGTGGCCTGTGACTATTGTTAGGATTTGGGAAGGAAAGGGGTGCCATCCTGGTCTCATTATGAATTCCCTTCATCGAATATCACCTTTGTAAAGATAAAGCAAAGGTAAACTTCACTCCACATTTTGCACAGCTTATGTTAGTATTCAAATTATTGTGCTAAAGAGATGTTATTGAATGCTAGAACCTATGCGTAAGGTGATGCCTTTTTCTTGGGCCTGACTCAGCAAATTGCCTCCTTTCCCGTCTGCGAGGCCCAGTGGCTGGCCCGCCCTTTCGTCTCTCCCGTTGCTGGCTTTGCACATACTGTGATGGAGTCTTGATTTATTTATGGCACATGTGAGCGGTTCTTTACTGCATTTTAATAACTGTTGGCTGGTGCTGTTGAACTCATCTACCCTTCCAAAATCTTGAATACTTGCTCCTGCTGGCTCGATACCAAACTGGGGAGACTTCATTTGTGGGCCAAATTACCTGGGAAACATGTAGGAAAAATGGCAAAGGAGAGACCAGCTGCCGGCCTTCAATGGGGCGGCTGAACGTGTGCACGCGTGCCACGTGCTTGAGGGTCCGATCTCTGTGGGGTCTGTGGTCTCATTCATGTGACCCAGCACAACTGACATTCTTGATGCTTCAGAAAAGGCTGAACTCTCATTTACCTTCACTCTGCACACACAGTAATCTGCAGTGTGTCAGTTGTACACATGCATTTTTAAAGAAACTAGTGGGAAAATGTCACCCTTTATATGGCTTTATCCAAAGCAAAGTTTAATAAGAAATGACGACAATAAAAGCTGAGTTCATCGTTTCATGGTGCTGATAGAAAGAAGACACTCTCTGTGACAAGTGTGGAGAACTGAGCGGTGACCTCTCTCCAGGACTTCCGTCTAGGCTATAGGAGACCGTCTCACTCTTCCTGAGAAAGAGGCTTACCTTGGAACTGCGGTCAGCCTGGGCGTGTCAGCCCCTCGGGTCTCCACCGCGGGTGAAAGAGCCTTCCAGGACGGGAGATGCTTGTCGGCTAAAGCACCATTGCCCCTGGTGAAGTGAAGCTGTAGGGCTGGGCTTTTGTTATGTGTTCACATGGGCACACATGCACAAGCACACACGCGTGTATGCTCACAGTCACATAGAGATATACACTCAAACTCTTGCACACTAACACATATTGTCACATAGACACGTAGTCACATGGAGGCACACAAACATGCCCCCCACATACTTACACTCCTCTACACTCACACTTGCACACACTCACTCATCCACACTCCCATTCCTGGGGGCACGGGCACTCCTCGATGCGAGGCCTCCTCTGTCCTGCCTCTGTTCTGGTCCCCTGTCCACCGGCTGGCTTGTGGGCTTCAGGCATCACGCAGCCAGGTGCAGCTGGGCACAGCGTGTTTGTTTGTGGTCGTCCTTGGTAACGGATGACTCGGCCCCACATCGAGTGTGACAAGGCCATAAAGTGCTTCTGGAGCAGACCTCTTGGGGCCCTCTGGGGTTTTCTTAGTCACAAGTGGGCACCTCCCTACCCCATCCCCTGTTATCACCTCTCATCACCTCGTCTCCCGGGCGCTCCATCTGGTGAAAAAGGGGAGCCGTTCGTGTCAGGAGAGGAAGGTGGCGTTTGGGCCCAGCAGCTGTTTCTTCTCCCCATGGGGGTCTGCCCATGTGGCTGGGCCTCTTTGGGCCTCAGTGTCCAGGCATAGATGTGACACTCACTGGCTTTCCGGGCAGTGGTGAGGGCAGTGAGAAGGACCTGCAGACGCAGCCTGGCCCTGCTGGGACTGGAACAGGCATGGTGACGCAGCCGTGGGCCTCGCTGTGAGTGGGCCCTGGTGCAGGCACATGCCCTGTTCTCTTCCTGCTGTGGCTTGCTCAGCCCACTTTACAGAGCAGGGGAGTTGCTCCATGAGGGAGGACCCCGCCCAGACCCCCAGGGCGCTGCCACATCCCCCTCTATCATGCTGGCTGGGCACTCACGGGCCATGAGGTAGAGCTCAGGGGTGTGTGGGGTGTTTGCATCCATTTATAGGGCAGTCCTGAGGAATGTAGCGGCATCGGGACCCTCCTACAATCTTGAATCCTGTGGTGGCTGCCCGCTGGCTTTTCAGCTCCCTCAGTGAGATGGAATTAGCATCTGAAGAACCTGGATGCTGCTTCATGCCGAGGAAGGCCAAGGCAACCTGGAAATGATCCAGGACCACAGCATTTCCTTTTGTCAAATGAAAATAGCAGAACCAGACGGCACTGGGAGGTATATGATCAGAGGTGGCACTGGAGATGAAGAGAGAAAGCAGGCAAGCATGCTCCACCGTTACTGCCCTGACCTGAACCCTGGATGGTGGCCCTCAGTGTGGTTACCTGCTCTCTCCATCCTGAGCGGGAGGAGGGTGGGCCTGCAGGTCGGAGGGGCAGGTGCAGCTGCCCGTGAGGAGCCTGTGGCTCTGTGGGCACATTGCTTGGGTGCAGAACATCCAGAGAAACCATGCACCTCTGCCTCGAGGGTCAGGCTGAAGAGCCGGGCAAACACCCAGATCTCCAGGACATGCAAGCAGGGGCCTATTGCACGGGTGCTCAGATCCCTAATACGGGGCAGGCTGGTTCGCGTGAGAACATGTTCTCCACTTGATGGTGGTCTTTACTACATGAGGCATTTGCAGTTGTTGATGTCAATATGAGTTTTCTCTTTACCCACAAGTGGCTTCCTCCCGACCATACCCTTTTCTCTGACTTGGCGCTTCTTGTGCATGTTCATTTGCAAATTCATTCTCTCTCGAGGTCTTGCCTCAGACATTTACTGTCTGCATTTCATAAAGGTGCTCGTAAAAATGGACACTAGGGGTTATAATCGGTTCTCTCCACCAGAGGATTTTTTTCTGGCAGGAATGCAGCCATACAAGCGCAGAGTTGCTGCTTGTCATTTGACAACTCACCTGGGAGCCTGCTCACTTCCCACCTCCAACCCCTGCTCACTTTCTGATGAACAGTACAGTCTGTGCCATTTGTGTTAGTAACTGTCCCCTCCCTGAGGACTTGTTCGCTTTGTTTAACAATGTATCACCGTGAGGTGCAGCGAGAGGAGGCGCTCAGGAAAAATGGGCTGAACAAATGATGGAGTCAGACAAGGTTGGCATGCAGAGCCTTTTAGTGGTGTTGGCCACAGCTTGGCATTGTTGTGATGGACGGGGGATGGGGGGCTTGGGGAGCCCCAGGGCACAGGGCTCTCTTGTTTTCTGGAGGACGTCCTGGGGCCAGGGCAGGTGGGCAGTGTCATTGCACCCCATCTGGACGCAGGGGCAAGTGGGAGGCACAGGACACACCTGGCACATTCTGGACTGAATACGTGGTTGCCGCTGTCTTTAAAACTCAAGCTTCTGATGTAGGGAGGGCTTGTGCTTTTGTTCTCAACAAACATGCTTCCAGAGAGTGAAATAAACAAATGATTCATAGACTTTATTTTTTAGGATAGTTTTAGGTTTATTGAACAATTGAACAGATAGTACAGGGAGCTCCCCCCGCCCCTCATAATTTCCTCTATTATAAACATCTTGCATTACTGTGGTACATTTGTTATGCTTGATGAGCCAATTTGGATACGTTTTTATTAACCGAAGTCCATAGTTTACCATAGGATTCACTCTTGGTGTTGTGCATTCTGTGGATTTCGACACATGTATAATGACATGTATCCACTGTTAGAGTAATGTACAGAGTAGTTTCACTGCCCTAAAACTCCTCTGTGCTCCATCTCTTCATCCCACCCTCAACTCTTGGCAATCACAGATCTTTTCACTATCTCCATAGCTTGCCTTTTCTAGAATGTCAGAGTTTGAATCCTACAGTTCGTAGCCTTTTCTCATTGGCTTCTTTCCCTTAGTAATAGGCACTTAATATTCCTCCACGTCTCTTTGTGGCTTGTTAGCTCATTACTTTTTAATGATGAATAATGTTCCGTTGCACGGAGAGCAGAAAATGATTTTTCAAAGGCGGGAACTCCAATTGCTTGCACATTTGTCTCCAGTATGTCAAACACTTACTGAAGCACCAGGACCCGTGTGTGCTGAGTGGAGACTGTACGAGGATGAAATGAATCACAGTGCTCCATTGACCATGGGGTTTCCTTGTCTGACTGCCATCACTGTCCTGTAAGCATCGGTCTGTAACTTACTGTATTCCAAAGCCATTTTTTTATTTTGTTTTTTTTTTTTGGCTTTACGTTTATTTTCTCACATTTCCTCATCCATTCATCAGACTTTAATATGTATATGTGGAGCTGAGGACACACAAATGAAAATGATGCTTTTCTGCTTTATAGGAAGTCTCAGTGTAGGGGGAAGCCAACCATTAAGTCAGCCATTCTGGATAGAGAGAGGGGCTGCTATGTGTGTGGAAGGGGGCAGCTAGGTTGGGCAGGGTGAGAAGATAGAGGGCCAGGAGAGAGGCCCCCTGCCCCAGACGAGATCATGAGTCAGAATCCTGGCGGAGTAATAATATGTCCCAGACAGATGAATGACTGTGTGTCACGTTTCTTGAGGAACTCACTAAGATAAGCAAGAGAGTTATAAATAGTCCCAGTGGTAAGAACCAAGGTCACACTGCTGCCCACGCCAGGCCACAAGGACAATTAGTCAGATCACTGGGATTTCTCCTTCCTTTGCACATTTTCATAAAACTCTTTGAGGATGGGGGTCTAAGGGTTCCAGAGCGGGGAAAGCCAGGAGGCAGCTCATGGGGAGCTGAATCCTGCTTGCAGGTGCCGTGATCCTGGCCTTCTAGAACTGCACCAAGCAAGTGTGATCCCCTCGCCCACCCACAGCCCTTTCAGCTCAGGGAGAGCATTGTGTTCCCTGAGTATGGAGAGCCTGCCCTGTGCCAGCCCGTTCTGAGCACCGTACATTCTCATTACATCCAGTTCTCAGATGGGGAAACTGAGGCCCAGAGTGATTAAAGCCCAGTTCTGTGGCTAGTAAATGGTGGAGCAGAGGTCCCATCAAAGACAGATTCCAAAGCCGGCATCTTTATCTCGTCGTGTCAGTTGTCCTGGGTGCCTGTACCATGTCTCTTGTGACTCAGTTATAGCTGTGGTCTCATCATGTTGGTATGTGAGTCTTTCCTAATGTGCTCTTGCTTCTTCAGAGGACCATGGTAGAGTCCAGGGAGCTCCTTTCCACCGTCTCCTGCACCTGGCACTGAGCCTCGAACGAGATAACCGCCCTGACGTTGCCACATTTAGACTCTGCTTTCAGTTCCACTTGTGGAAATAGTTCTAGAAAAGGCAGTCCATTCTGTGGAGAATGTAAGCTCTGGGTATGGTTGTGAGGCATAGGGGCAGCCTGAAGACCCCAGGCAGAGTCCTCCACTTCTTTCCCCTGGCCCCGCTCCCCACACTATGTGGCGAGGAGGGGCCTGGCAGACTCGCCAAGACATCCCTGGCCTGGGAGTCCACTGGGGCTTTGAAACTGAAGAGGACTTTCTGCATCTGTGAGTGATGGGGTTGTGCTTGGGCGAAGGCTCCATGGTTCTCATGAAATTCTCTGAAAGGACCTAGACTATACAACAGTCAGCAAAAATCCGGACTCTGTTAACTTGAGTTCTTGTCTGTCTTGAGGTTCTGAAAGTTTACTACTGTGATCGTGGTCAGAGGTCTGGGAGCCTTTCTTGAGCATTCTGCCGTTTTTTCTTGAGAGCTCATCTGCTTATCTTGTCTATTCTCCCTTTAGGTGGTGATTCCCCGCTGCGTACAAGTACCCCCGGAGCAGGTAAGTCCTTGGCGTCTCTTGGGGCCGTGGTACCATCCTGCAGGATTAAGTCTGTTCATGCTGTGCCCTCTTGGGGGGTCTTCCGTTCCCTCTTGGATCCACTCCCTCTGTTTGAGCTGTCACTTTCATTCCCACAGCTCTTGTAGGGACCCTTAACCACACTGCACTGGCCATGTCCATGCTTTCCTTAAGAAGAGAGAATCACGCACTCGTTCGTAAGACCTAGGGATTCATTTCCCTGAGCCCGAGTTTCTTTTGCTGTAAAGTGAAGATGCCACATATCCATTTTCTTAGCGATAAAAATGTGGGCAGAGTATCTGCCACAGAGTGTCTGTGTAGGAGCATCATGCGATGGCTTTGGCCCAGGAAGCTCTGACAGATGACGTCTTTCTATCAGACTGAAGGTAAACACAGTGATAACACTTTCTCTCCGGCTTGCTGTTCCGTGAATATAAATTGCAGTCTGCCTTTTAAATGAAACTCCGTTGCATGTCATGATGTTTTCTTTGCTGCCCCCCATTGGAGGACAAGGTTAAGCCTGGTGTTAATGACTTGTTAGTGGCCTACAGGACACCTGCTGGCTTAGTGCACTTCCAGGACAACAGGATACTGATCATCCTCTTTTCTTATCGCAAATCGGAAGTGACTCACTGTGGGGAAGTGCGAGGGAAGGAAACAGGTGTGCCCTGCTGCCTCCTCCAGGGTCTCTCTTAGGTGTGTTCCCCACACTTCTCCGATGGGACGCAGCACCATGCCCTTGGCCCTGGTTTTGTATACAGAATCCATAGTTCTGGAGAGGATTTTGCCTGTCTTCCTGCTTCCAGTGCCTCTTTTTGGCCGAGGCCCAGTGACCCCTCGACCCAGGGCTGGGTTTTCCCTGCAGTAGCTGTGGATTCTGTGTGAGGGCCTCCACTGTATGGCAGCTGTCTTGTGCATGGCTTTCTCCCTAGGATGGGGGGAGTGTTGTCTGCCCCCTGGCTGCTGGGGGAGTAAGCTGTCAGATGGATGTGGGCAGCCTTGACTGGCTTGTCCCCTTCTGCCTCCCTGTGCTGGGCGGCCTCGTGTAATGGACTGGCTTTGTCCAGTGGGCTTTGCTGAAGGGCTTCCACCTGTATGGTGTCCGTGCAGAAAACAGAATCCTGTTTCTCTCCTGGCCTTGCATCAGCTGACAACCCTCCAGTACCATGGGCCTGGCATTTCGGATTGGCATGGATGTGCCTCCAGATAGTCTGGCATTCCAGGTGTGACCTGGGAATCACCGGCCCGTGTGGCTCCTGGCCAGGCCCCTGAGAGTCCACTCCGTTTCTGTCTTTGTTCCATTCATGGAGTGCCTGCTCTGTGTCGGACGCTTGGTTAGACACATTTGCCCAGAAGGTCACCTTTGCTCACCCACCCAAGACATGAAGAACCTGCGGCTGCAAAAAGGAGTCACCTCCCAAGGTCACGCGGACGCTGAGAGGCTGTAGCCTCTGGTCTTAGCATCTTTTGCTTGCCCCCAGCTGTACACTCTCTGCCATTAGAGATAAGACAGGTTTGTTGGCGCTGCTTCTCATATTTTGATATGCCACATTCAGGGATAACTTGTTCAGGAAAAAACCCTCGTATTCTGTCAGTAGAGTTGGAGGGAAAATTAGTGGTTATTTAGGGCCACCAGTTTTTAGACTTCTGGCGTGGTATTTCTGAGCCTCAGGTCCTCGTTCATTCTCAGAACGTCTGAGAGATGGGCATCCTGAGTACCTTCCCTATGGCAGTGCTGCTCGTGAATGAGAAGGCAACCAGCGGGGACCCGGCTGTCACATGCTCCTTTGCCAGGCCTCCCCTTACCCAGTGCCAGCGCTCCCTGAGCTGATGCACACAGGGCCCACGTGTCTCTCCCTGTCCCCTTTCCCTCCCAATCCATCCTCTTTCATTATTGGTGGTCATGGAGACTCACGAGCCTTCCAGGTTTGGGAGCAGGTCACCCGCTTCCTCGTTCACCTGAGGTTTGGTTGATGGATGGCTCTGGGGTGTGAATGTCCCCCCACACCTCAGTGTCCAGCCCTCTGACCCGCCTGCCTGTTTGCTCCCTCTGTGCTAGGGGCTTCTCCGCACGTGGCGTTCAACCGCTCTGCAGATGTCTTCTCAGTTCCGTGAGCCCTTCTGAGAGGTTCCAGAATAGCTTCATCTCAGCTTGTTCTATCGCTGTGAGCTGCCAGGTCTGCCTGAATTGCTGGGGCAGCATTGGCTTGCACCCATTGTTTGAAATATTTGGGCATAATTCACCAGTCCCGGCTGGAAAGGAGAAGGTGGTGATGGGCCCTGCCAGCAGGATCTGATGACATCCTGTGGCTGACTCTCGGGGCCCCTGCACCTGATGAGGTTATGCTCTATGAGGGTCTTTGTCTACTGGGTCGGGATGCCTTCGTGACCATCTGGGGCATTTGTGACACACAAGGGAAGAAACTTGTCTGTGGTTGTAGTGCTCTGAAGGCTGTTTGCCTTGATGCCTGTTTTTCTATGATTTTCTGGAAGCAGATCCTTATTCTGTTTATTGCAATGGCTTAAAAAGTGGGGTATGAGGTTCAGTTAACACACAGACTAAAAATGGCAGACAGTGGGGCTGAGAAAAAGATCTGAGAACCAAACCACCCTTTGTAAATGTCAACTTAGCTGATGAAACATCCAGACAGGCTCTGAGTTTCCTGGAAGCCAGTGTAAAAGGGAAACCACACTATTGGTATGCGCCTTATCAGCTAGGAGGGAAAGGGCGATCAGCGGAGAAAGTGTGCCATGTGGGGAATAACGCAGGGTGTTGATGGAAGCTGGGGACACGTTCCGAACCATAGCCGCATGGCAAATGCTCCTGCCTGTGCCCTGGGGGAGCCGAATGATTGTTTTAGAGGGAAGTCAGACACACGCTTTGAAGTGCATCGTGATCAGGATCTTCGGCTTTATGTGGCTGTGGCCGTTGATATGGCATTTAGAAATAGAAAAGGGTAACTGGTGGTTTTATCTTCTGTCTCACATTTGTGCCACTTCTGTGCAACGTGGTCTACTGGATCATAAAGCGGATGCTTCATCGTTTTTCCAGATAACAGTGATCATTAGAGATGGGAGAGGTGGTTGGCTCTTTGAGACTGAGTCACGTGTTTGTTCTAGCTGTTTCTGTAGGTCTGCATGTATGTGTACATCGACTCTGTGAGCTCACATGTACATACAAGCACGGAGTATCCCAGTGATTATGAGCTTGGGGCTCAAATCAGGTTGGGGTACCATCCAGGCTATGACACTAGGAGAGCAGCGTGACCTTGAATGGAGTCCTCTCACTTCTGGGCTCCACTCTGCTCTTCTGTAAAATGGGGATGCTGTCACCTTCCTTGTGGGGTCCCTGTAAGGATGGAATGAAAGAACATGAGAATCCTTAGCACTGGCGGAGACACAGAGGAAATGCACAAGAGTAAGAGAGGCCTTAGTTGTCATTCAGTGAACTTAAGAGGGCAGGAAAGTCTTCGGTCCCGCAGCCTTTGCAGTTTGTGTTTTGCTTTTGACCATTGTTCTCTTGCCATCTGGTGGGAAAGAACCAGTTTGATCAGTTCCTGAGCATGCCGTCTGCTGCCAGAGGGTGAAGACACCTTGACAGATGCTGGTGAAACCTTCATTCTCATAATCCCTCATTTGGAGACTTAGAAAAAGTCAAGAAGCCGAAGGAAAAGAGACCTTGGTCAGGATTCGGGCAGCGCGAGCCTCCAGCTGGTGGTCGGTGGATTGATTGCAGGAGCTTTTCACGGCTCAGCCCTCACAGGGCTCTGAACGTGCCCGACAGCTTTTTATTGATGTTCCAGGCCCCCGTGGTGTTTGCTTTCCATCTTATCTTTACCTTCATCACTGTCCGAGGGAGCTGATTCACGTCAGTGCAGCAGCGGAGCTGGAAGCTCCCTCCTGGTGCCCGTGTGGCTTTCGCTTGGACACTGTTGAGTCCACAGGTAGGAACCACCCACACGCCAGGGCTCCTGGCTGAGCACAGTGGTCTCCGTCTGGGCGGTCTGGAGCAGCCAGCCTGGCGGAAGCACCGGCTACCCTCCGCCTGAGGGGTTTGCTCTTTTCAGAGTGGCCACTGTCCTTGAAAGAGGGCATGTCCCCGTCTTCAGGTGGCTACGTGCGGGGGGTGTTCAGGGCAGTACCAGCCTCAGCTCAGGAGGCAAGTGCAAGCCCTCGCCTGGCTGCTGGCGCTCACACATGGGTTGCTTTGGCTCGGCCATTGTGGTTTCTCGTGCTGGGGGAGAGGCTGTATAAGAATAGTTTCTGAAATTTGAGTCAGCTGTTTACTGAACTCATATGGCTTCACCTCTCTTTGTTTAATTAAAGTGGAGACAATGGGCGGTTTCTGTCAAAGGTGACATTAGGAGTCAGATTATGCAGTTTGAGGCTGGAGCTTCCAAGCTGTGTTCTGTTAGCTACACCTTTTTATTTGTGGGCATATATGGGGTGTGTGTGTTTGAACATACATGCATGGTGTGTGTATGTGTGCTTACATGCATGCTCAGTATATGTGTGTGTACATGCATAGTGTGTGAGCATGTGTATTCATGTGTGTACGTGCACACATGGTGTGTGTGCTTGTGTGCACAGGCACATGTATGCACAGTGTGTGTGCCTATGCACTCCTGCCTGGTGTGTGTATGCACGTGTGCGTGTGCATGCATGCACAGGTGTATGTGTGTGTGTGTATTGTGTTGGGACTTTGTTCAGTATTCTTTGCTTAAACTCAAACAGTCAGAGGAAGTGATTCTGAGTGATGAGGTTAATGCAAGGACAGCATGATTATTTAGGACACATGCCCATGAGCAAATGCTGTCAATGTTATATTTCCCACCAGTGGCCCATGACAGATTCTTCAAAGGTACTGAAAGATTTCAGAAAGAATGGCCACCAAATTGGACAATTGGAAATTTGAGATGGACGAAAGGAATCTACTTTAATGATGTTCCCTTTATTTTATTGCAAAATTAGGTAGCAACAACAAATTTCAAGCTTTCTGTTTGTCAAATATTGAGCTGGGGGCTTTGCAAAGAAGGGTAACTGGAGCTCGCTGAATACCTCGGTCTGCTGACGGCTCTGGTGCCCAGCGTGTCTCTGTATGATTTCTGGTCCTTGTCAACAAGTGCAGGTACTAGATTGGATGCTGGTTATTTCTGCTCAGAGATTGTTTCCACTGCTGCAGTAAACTTCAGAAACACAGACACGGATCTGCACACCACCGCAGGGTCTCCATGGAAGGACAAACTCTGTTTTCTGAAAATCACAAACGTGTACACATATGCCTGCACAGATCCGTCTAGATCCACAGCTGCCCCATCAGAGTCTGTATATCACATACCAACATCTTTGACCAGAATTGCAATGAGATTAATTTGTTTCAGGCCAACAGAGACTTGTAAATATTCTTGCTTCTTAATCTCTCTGATCTTAAGGAGACAGAGAAAAGTCTCAAGAATCGCACTGGATCAAGGTCAAAGTCTTCCACTTGGTCAAGAGACCCAAACTTAATACCTATGGTTTTGGTAAAAGCTAGGTGAGACCAGAAATAAAAATATACACGATATTGCATTCCCTGAGTTTCGCTTGAAATTAAATGATTCAAGAGCTGTGCTCCAGTTCACTAGTCTACACAGTGATGGGGCATCAGAGGAGACCCGTGGAGGACCCCTGTTGGAAGGCACGTGTCGAGAGGATAGAGCCGGGGAAACTGAGAAGCACAGTTAGGTCTGGGACACGCCCAAGTTTGTACAGCATCTCTAGATAGAGGGGCAGGTGTGAGGCCAGAGTTGCGGCGCCACCTCCACTGGAGAGACCAGGTGTTCTAGCCCCGCGGGGCCACTGGAGAGTCTGTGTTTGCTCAGCGACAGCCTCAGGCCCTCTTTCCCCAGCTGGGCGCACACACTGGCTGGTTCTGTGTCTTCTCAGCAGTTATGGACCAACAGGAATGTCCTGGGATTGACAACTTGGGGGAAGAGAGGGAGTGTTTAGGAAAAGCTGAACCTGAGTTGAGATGTGGACTGGGGCTCGCTGCCCCCAAGGTTCACTGGTACCCGTGGTCCAGACGCCCAGCAACCCCCCAGGGCGCTCGGAGCAGGCTGCACTCCCGGACTGGGGTGGATGCCCTTCATGACTTAGCTTCATTTCTCTGTTACTCATTTACTCTGTTTTTCTTGGTTCTCAGAGTTCTTTGTGAAGGTTGGGGATTTGAATTAAGGTAGTTGGGACCTGATGGAGGAAAAGTTCAAAGCCACAATCCTGAACTACACTCAGATTTGCTTTTTCTTAACTCCGTACATTTCACCCCCTCTGAAGATTTCTCTTCCAAATTTTCCTGTCCTCCTGACTTTCTCTTGAGGGAGGCAAAGTATTGATGAAGAAAGGCAGGCCCATGGGCATCTCTCACAAACTCACAATGGCTTTTCAGGTAAGAAAATGATACACAGTGAAAAGGAGTGAAAAGGAGCACAGACATGGGACCAGAGAATCCCGTGCGTCTGTCCTCACTACCCCCCTGCAATGCACCTGTAGAATGGGCGTAATGGATTGAGTCGTGTTCCCTAAATCCTTATTCATCTCAAACCTCAGAAAGTGCCCATATTTGGAATGAGGATGCCGATGAGGTCATACTGGAGTAGGGTGGGTGCTAAACTCAAGGACTTGTGTCCTGATAAGCAGAGCAGAGGTTGCAGAGATACACGCAAGGGAAGCGCCATGTGACGATGGAGGCAGATTAGAGAGATGCCTGTACGACCCGAGGACGCAGCAGCCCCCAGAAGCTGGAAGAAGCAGGAAGGATCTCCCCACCAGAGCTTCCAGAGGGAGCGCGGCCCGGCTGGCCTTGATTTTGGACTTCTGGCCTCCAGAACTGTGTGAGAATAAATGTCTGTTTTAAATGCTTGGTTTGTGGCACTTAGTTCTAGTATCCCCAGGAAACCGCATGTTGGGGTACCTCCTTTCACCTCTTTCCTGTTGCTTAGTGTCCCCAGGCATTTCTGGAACCTCTTTTTGGCCACAGTCCTGTGACGGGGGCATCTTGGGGCGTAAGCCCACAGAGTGGCCAGCAGGCAGTGGGCACGGGGTTGGGAAGGCTCTCAGAGAGGCTGGCCATGGTCCTCTGTACACTGTCCCTGCCCGTGCAGGTATAACAGGTTTTGTGAATGTGCAGAGAAGCAGGGAGCATGTTTGTGGGAAGTGTTTAAGGAGGAGCCTCTGGTTATGAATAGACCTGGGCGTTGGGCAGGGTTATGCAGTCTCTGGTATCCCAGAGCTTTCCAGGGAGAGGCCAGCAGACGGACCTCTGGACCTGTATTAAGTCAGAGTGAGCCCCAGCCGGAGCAGGAAGACCCCTTCCATTCCCTCCGGGGGGCGAGCAGGAGCCAGGCTGGCCCTGGCAGAGCCCAGCCAGTTCCCAAGATGGTTGTCGTTGCCTGACCCTGGCCCGTGGCCTCCGCAGCGGCCTTCAGTGTCTCCCCCAGGTGCCGGCCGGCCGGCTCCCCGTGGGCGGAGAGCTCCCAGGGCTCGGGGTTCATGCTCCCCCGCCAACCACAGGCCAAACTTTGGTCCACACTCTGCTTAGATTTCACCATTCCCTCCCACGCCCAAAATACCATCTGAGCCTTTGGGTTTTTTCGACTTGGGAGGGTAGAAATCGTCTGGATTTCTGGATTTGGGGGAAGGCGGCGGGTTAGGAGGCCCTGGCGCACCTGCCTTTCCTTTGCAGGAACTCCTGGTCGGCAGGCAGGAGCCTTTCCTTAAGTTTCAGTTCACTGACCTCCTGGAAAGAGGGACAACCCTTCACAAATTAAGAAAAAAACCCACCCACACTGAGCCTCATGTAATAAGCCACCCCCTCTGTAGCAGGGATTTGAAAACGGGCGGGTGGGCCAGATGCTACTGATGGTGGTCGGACCACTTGTAGGTGGACGGACTGCGAGGAGAAGGCAGCAGAATGTTCACCCAGGTCAGCTTCACCCCAGGGTGAGCACAGAGCCTGGCTAATGATTAAAACCCACACAGGCTGCAGGCATCACACCACTGACGGCTTGCCTGCGTCTGTTCCTGTCCTGGGTCAGATGTCAGTGTCCCCGTTATCTCCACGACTGTGTGTGGCACTCACAGTGCCGAGTTCCCACCCCTGGCCATAGCTCCCTGGTGGGCTTGGGGCTGCTTCTGGTCCTGGGCAGCCCTTGTCCATGGGCCCCCAATGCCCTGGCCCTCTGGGGTGACGGGCAGTCAGCTCCTGAGGCACCTTCAGCTTCTCTCCCGGGGACGCCCAGAGGAAATGTTCTCCAGGGAGCGAATGTCCCCAGGTCCGAAGGCTGGAAGGCTGCAGTGGATAAGAAAACCCTGCTTGAGGATTATTTCTTTTATTTTACTGCACAGATTCTGTAGCAATCACATGTGTGAAATGTGGAGCGACCCCTGAAGGCAGTGGTTATGTGTGATGGGTGGTGGGAATAGCAGTGACTGTTGAAAGGGAAAATCGACTGCTTGTTTATTTATTTATTTTTGCTGAGGAAGATTCACCCTGAGCTAAGATCTGCACCAATCTTCCTCTGTTTTATACGTGGGTCACTGCCACAGCATGGCTGCTGACGAGTGGGGTGGTTCCGTGCCTGGGAACCGAACCAGGACTGCTGATGCCGAGCTTGTCGAACTTAACCACTAGGCCACGGGGCCGGCCCCTGCTTATTTTTTTAGTGCCCTGAATCAGGGCAAAGTTAGCATCAGGAGGAGCGTCATATTGGCGCAGCACTTAAATTACCTGAGTGTATTTTACTTGCAGGAGGGGGACTCATTAAAAAAAACACACAACAGCCCTTCCCCCAGAGAAAATCAGCATCTCTGCCTGGGAGAGACGGCATGGGCCAGGAGTGAGTTTGGGAGCCCAGGGTTCTGGAATCAGGTTCCTGCCTAGGTTCTACGTGGCCTGGGTCTCCAAACTTCTGTCTTCTTGTCTGTAAATGGGGGTGTCCGGCTGGCCGGTGTGGTATGTGATGTCCTAGTTTAGCTTGAAGAGTGTCTGTTAGAGAACCGGGGCCTGGGGCAGTTTCTTTCTGCAGGTTGCCGCAGGTGACTTTGAGCTTTCTCGGAGGTCCACTGTTCATTTGCTGTGGACCCTGCACGGCGCGGCAGGCCACCGGGCGGTGGGATGTCTCCATTCTGAGAATCGGGAGTCTCCGCAGTTGTGGCTTCCCCACTGTGGTCACACTGTCTTATTCTCTTGGGGCTTTCGTAACTGCTTTCTCAGCTTTCTTTACAACATTTTCTTTCCCTAGGGTGTTAGGACACAGTTCTATAAAAGAAGAGAGGGAGTTTTGTCCTTCCCGGAGCCCGTGTCCCGTCTGGAGGCTCATCTGTGCAGAAGGAGTGAGGAAAATCATGTGCAGCTGCCCAGGCCTCTGTGTTCCCAACTCTGGTAACGGGAACGTCCCCACTCGGGCCCTCTTCAGGGTGCCCAGGAGCGTGGGGAGCGTGGCGGCGTGTCCCCGTCCCATAAACGGGGTCTGGAGAGCAGGTAGGGGACCAGGGGCCGTGGAGTGCAGACGTGGGCCTGAATCCGGGGGGTGATAGCTGTCAGCCTGTCCCTTTGGGCTGAGATGTCATGTTCTGATCTATACAGCAGATGTTAAAAAGGGCTTACTTCAAAAGAAACAGGTTACCTTTGAGGAACGCTAGAGAACCAAGTCAGTCTGAAAATTGGGAAATAAAGAGAAGCAATCAGCATTTAACCTTCTTTTCTTGTACAAACTGCACCTGAGGGTTAAAAATAGATGAAGAGGGAAAGTTTCATTTAATAGAGGAATTCTGGCTAACAAATGTTGAGGAAGTGATTGAGTTAGAATGTTTCAGACTGCTAATAACTGAATGGCTGGCTCTAGGCCGTGACCCTCTGTAACCTCCTCAGTCACAGAAGGAAGCTGCCCAGGTCATGTGCCTCCTCACGGGAAGTTGGCGGGTACGTGGGCCTCGCGGGAAGGACAGGCTGCCTCTAGGCTGGGTCCCTGGCAGAAGTCAAACCAGTGACACCACACCCAGACCCATCCACAGCTTACAGGAAACGCCGCAAGGGATCTGAAATAATTCCAGAGGGGTCAGCAAAACCCAGAATGGGGAAATTCTGCTGGGTGAAAAGATCCCCAGTCATTTTGAAATAGATTGGAAGAGGAGGAGAAGAACCTGTGTTGTGAAAGAACTGAAGAGAAATATTAAATAAACATTGTACGACTTTATTTGGATCCTGATTCAAACAATCAGACTGTAAAAAAACAAAACCGAAACCAAACTCCTAAGACAGAGAAATTTGAACATCGATTAGATATTTGGTGGCATTAAGGAATTATTGCTAGTTTGTTGTAATTTTTTTGAGTCTTTATTTTCTAAAGATTCGCACTGAAATATCCGTAGATGAAGTGATGTGATGTCTGGGGTTAGCTGTACAAAGATCCAGTGAGGGGCTGCGGGGGGTGGGTGTGTGGATGTAGTTCTTTTGGGAAACTGTGGAAGCTGGGAGCCCCGGGAGCTCAGGACCCCAGCCTCCATTTCCCAGCGTTATTGTGCAGGATGCAGGCCATGTATGTATAGAGCTCAGGGCTGGCCGGCGACCCAGGCCCAGTGGCCAGTAGCTGTTTTTCATTATTACACGAATCGCTAACCAGTGTTTCCTGAACCACTGCGCTCACTGTCCTGCACAGTTATCTGCCATTACCTAATGGCTCGGGGCTTGCCCGTGGGTCGTCAGTGTGGCATTCCCGACTGTTGACATCTAGAAGGACATTGCGTCTGCGTGATGAAGTGTTTCACTGAAAACCTGCTGAGTTCATCAGCACATGACACAGAGTTGATACATTGTTTTCTAAATGACAACCTTGTTCTGCATAAGGGTTGTTTCAGACTAGCCAAGTGCATTCTTATTCTTTTCCCTGGGAAAATCATATACCTCCCTCCCCAGAGGGATTAACGTTAATATGATTTGCTCATGGGAAGAAATCCAGTCAAGGTGCAGATACTGAGTACGTGCGGATTTTGACTCTGTGTAATGAAGAACTTTCGAAAATTGAGTTAAAAACAGACTTGGACGTGTATGAGATAGGGAGCTGCCTGTCTTTCAAGTAAAGGCTGACAGGGCCACTGTGGTGGTCTTTCCTAAGGTGATTGGGAGAGTAGGAGACCGAGTGAAAGGGACCTTGAGGGTTACTTTAATGAAGCCAGTGTTGTATTTGGTAACAAGGTTTTTAGTACAAACCAAGCAAAGCACAAGTAGTTTAGGTTAGTGGTTCTCAAAACATGGTCCCAGACCAGCAGCATCAGTGTAAACCTGCTAACTTAGAAACAAATTCTCTGGACCCTTCCCCAGACCTGTTGAATGAGAAATTCTGGGGTGGCGCCCCCAGATCTCTCTTTTCACAAGCCTTCGCAGGCGACTGTGATGCCAGCTGAACTCTAGAAGGAGACGTCCTCCTGGGTGGGTGGGACCACTCTCAGCGATCCTGGCGGTGTGTGGGAGCCTGGTGTGGGGATGACTGAGGACGGGGCAGCCTCGGGGGTCCCTTGCTCTTAGGAACAGCCTTTCGTTTCCTGGTTCTTTTCTCCTCTCCCTCCTGAGTGGTCCTCTCGTCCATGCTCTAGAATGCAGAGCCAGAGTCTTCAGAATCTCTCTAGAAAGCGCTCCATGCTCCTCAGCGGGAGGCATCGGCAGGTGGATAGAAATGCTCAGGTGGAAAGCAGTGCTCAGGGTGAGAGAGTGCGTGTCTTTGGAAGGAACTGTTGCAGCATCTACTTCTCTGCTTCCACTTTTCTTCCAAGGAGGAAGGAGTCCTCTGAGGCGTAGCTCATGTGGAGCATGTGTCCTCGGTATAAAGAACTGGAGTCACATACGTTTGCCAGGTTATTTCTTAAGTGAGTCAAAGATTCAATGATCTACAAAGTTATGTAAATTAAATTACAGTCAGTCCTCAATATTTATGAATTTTGTATTTGCAAATTTGCCTACTTGCTAAAATTTCTTCGTAATCCCCAGATTGGCATTCCCTGTGCTTTTCTGATCATTCATGGATGTGCTCAGAACTGCAGAACATTTGAGCTGCCTGCCGCGCACGTCGCCAGCTGAGGTTGAACAACAGCAGACGCTATGGCCTTCTTGTTTCGGCTCTCATACCAAAAGTAAATAAGTGTCCTTTTCCAGGTGTATTTAGTGGCACGTTTTTCGCATTTTTGTCCATTCTGTTAGTGATTTCACTGTTTAAAGTGGTCCCCAACTATAGTGCTGAAGTGCTGTTCAGTGCGCGGAAGCACGAGAAGGCGGTCCAGTGTTCATGGTGACTTTTTAGAACCTGATGACGGCAAACAGCAAGAGTTGGCTGCAAATGATTAGTTACATATTGACTAGGGGTCCTCAAACTGCTCCACTGTCAAGTTCTCACCTGAGAACTACCTTTTCCCTGACCTGCCAGTCAGAGTAAAAAGAGCCCAGCCCACTTTCCGGCTGCCTCCCAGTGAACCTTGGTGGGCAGTGCTCGTACCAATGCCAGAGGCTGGCAGAAGGAGAGGCCAGGCTGGGAGGAATCCCGGCTGGAGGGCTCACTCATCTTGGCTTCTTGGGGTGCCAGGGAGGTGGGGAATTTGACAGTCCACCGTGGTGGAGTGTGAACTTGGGTCCTGAGTGCCAGCTCTGCCACTCAATCGCTGTGTGACTTTGGGTGTGTGGCCTCAGCTTGCCAGGCCTGGTCCTCAACTCCCTTTTGGCAAAGTGCGGATGGTAAGGGTTCCCAGCTTGGGGCTGCAGTCAGGGTCCCAAAAACCGGTGCCGGGAAAGCACTTTGCACTGCATCTGTGCTGGAGTAAGTGTGGGACGTGTGTTGCTCTGCTCTTCCCATATGGTGTCAGCAGTAATGGGGATGATTGTTGCTTGCATGTCACGTGTCATCTATTTGCTTTCACATGCAGTCAAGCCTGTCATTTAAGACGATCAGAATTTGCAGGTGGTTATCGAATTGAATGTGAGTTAACTTGCAGAATCCTAAATGTTCCTCACGTTAGCATTTGATTGTGCCTGAAACAGACAACAGTCACTGTCTGTCTTTGATGTACGGATCCGCCCTGTCTTTGAGTTCCGTCCAGGGGCTGGGGTTCCCCTGTCCTGTTTTTGCATAATTTATACCCACAAGGAGTCCTCTGAAATTCCCCATTTGGGCTTCCTCAAAGTGTTATGAAAGCTTAAAGAGATTTACGAGATAATCTGACCACATCAATGCTCTGGGTCTGCCCTGTGTCTTACAGCTGTCCCACAGCCCCTGATTAAGTTGGGAGCACTTGGTGACCCTGCCTTTTCTGAGATGTGGACACCTATGTTCACAGCAACAACAGATCTCTTCTTAGGCTCATGTTTTGCTGGTTTGCACAATATTTTGTTCAACTCTGCAGTGACATTAGCCAGTGCATCCGGCATGAATAGATGAGAGCAGACACGGTGGGCTCCCGGTAAACTTCCAAGTTGATGTAGGATGCGGTACAGGATTACAGATGCTGGCGCCGAGCGTCCAGCGAGCAGCACTGGGCAACAGGTGTTTGGCTGGTTGCTCCATTCGTTCTGGAAGACAATTAATGGTCAGGGGGAGGGCTATAGGGCAGTTTGGTGGGACCTCACATACCTGGTTCTTGGAGGGCACAGAGTTCAATTCCCATCAGCAGGCAGTGAGGACCCCAGCTTTCCTGCAGCTTTCACAGCTGCTCTGGCCAGACGCCCCTTCCATTTCCCCTCCACGTGTGTCTGTCTCTTCTTGAGTGTGATACCTTGCCATCCAGCCTTTAATTCCACACTCACAGTCTTATATGTACCTCTCTTTCTCATTGTAAGCTTCTCAAATGAGGGAAATACGCTCTCTTGTGTTTTTTCAGCTCCAACTTTGCAGTGGGCCTGTACACATAGTAAGTGCTGGGAAAAATAACCGTTGAAGTTAATTGTTCAGTAAATTAACTTTCTCATGGGGGTATGTGTGGATTATGTGACCTAATCTGTAAATATATGATATCCAAGTTATATACACAAGACTCCTGGTGCAGGGTGTTGTTTAGGGTTGATCCTTGATCAACTTTCGCTAAACTGGAGGGAATCTGACAGGGGAATTGCCGAGTGGTGGAGCATCCTGGGTCTTTGCTGCCCTAATATTTTACAGTTTCCATCAGCTCTTCCCAATCACGTGAATAATTTCCACCCACAGGGTTGGTTTTCCCCAGTGTTTTCTTTACGTCCAGTCAAGAAGGAGAGAGGACTTCTCACGGGGTGCCTGGTGCGGCTCTAGCAGGAGGCCATTTTGGCTCCACCCCTGTGCGCCTCCCCCTTGCTCTGTTCCAGGTGCACACAGTCAGCCCTCACTTCCTGGAGGGAGAAGGCCAGGCAGAGGGAGGGGACAAGGTGGGGAGCGGTGGGGGCAGCTCTTGGTCTGCAAATACGCATTCACTGAGGCCTCTGGAGCGCCAGTGCTGGACCTGCTGGCAGTTCCAATGTGGTTTCTCTCGTTATGGAATTTACCTTCTAGGTGCTGTGGGGTCAGGGCTGCACGCAGAGAAGTTCTGGGGGACAAGGACATCAGTTTCATAACTACCCGCACCCCCCAAATGCCTCTTTAATTTTGCCAGGGTACTTCCTTTTGGGGAAAGAGACTCAACCATGCTCTAATAGAAAAGAGTGGAATGAGCTCTTCCCCTTTCAGACCTCTGCTCGCTCCAGAGCCCGATGCACAGTCCTAGAAGTTATAGCACTCTTCTTTCCCAGAGACGAGCTACAGGAAGTTCTCGTGGCAAGAATCCTGAAGTAAATTACACTTATAGGAGTTTCTCCTGAGGGAATCACTAAGGATGATGAAAATTTTTAACTGCAGAATGTTTGTCACAGCATAGTTTATAAGAGTGAAAATTGAGAGACCAATAACATTCAGGTATAGGGGAAATTACGTCCCAGCTAGACATTGGATACCACATGCTATTGAAAACTACTTCGTGGAAGAAAATCTGATGATATGGACTTACAGTGCTACTCTATTTTTAAATAAGTGTGTGTGGAAAAAAGCCAGGAAGGATCTATTCTGTGTTGCTAACTGTGGTTGTCTTGGAGTGTGCGAAGGAGTGGGTAGATGGGTCCATCTCCTTCTTTGTGTGTCTCTACTTTCTGAATTTTCTACAAGAAAATAACTTGCTTTTATCGTAAGAAAGAAAATAAGTGAGCACTTGTTATTTTTAAAATAGTACAGCAGGAGGCTGGCCTCGCAGTGCTGCGGTGGGCTCTGGTCTGCAGTGAGGCGGAGGCTGAGTGGGCCCGGCAGAGGGTGCAGTGCCTGCGTGGGACTGACTCCCAGCCGCGTGTGCACCTGAGGGAAAGGCTGGGAAGACCAGTTGTTTCTCCTGTAGAATGCTCTGCCAGCCTCCTGCTTTCCATCACTCATCTCGGTGCAGACTGATTTGATTTTATTATTTTGTTTTTATTACTTTCGGATTCAATTTGTACTGGACATCTGAACTCCCTGAGTGTAGAAAGGAAAAAAAAAGAGATTGGTGGATCTAAGAGGCGTTGCCATTCTAAACCTGGTCATGGGCCCATGTGGCAGTCCTAGATTGAAGCCCCAGAGTTTAGAGGATGGATTTGAAAATATCACACTGTCACCTTTTTTTTTTTGGAGGAAGATTGGCCATGAGCTAACATCTGCCCCCAATTCTCCTCTTTTTTTTTTGCTGAGGAAGAGTGGCCCTGAGCTAACATCTGTGCCCATCTTCCTCCATTTTATACATGGGACCACAGAATGGCTTGATGTGCGGTACAGAGGTCTGCACCCGGGATCCAAACCAGCAAACCCCAGGCTGCTGAAGTGGAATGTGCAAACCAACCACTATGCCACTGGGCTGGCCCCTGTCACCATTTCTTAAATGAAGTGGGATGCCCAATGCTTAGCTATTGAAGCTGCCCTTTGGCAGAGACCCAGGTGAGTATCCTGTCTGTCTGTACATGTGGGGAGGGGCCGCTGGGCCTTGCACCCAGGGCACTGACCTTAGACAACCGTGGCTTCCATAATTTAGTCAGGTGACCTTGGGCAGGTCAGTTAGGTGGCAGGAACTTTGTTTCTTCACCTGGAAAAAGGGAGCAACGTTTCAGTGAGGAGTAAGATCATGGGCGGTTTTTGTCCAATGTATCACGTTATATACATGGTATAGATTTTGACTGATGTTAAGTTGGGATGAGACTCATTTTGTTGATAGGTTCTGTTGATAGGGTTGATCCAAGAAAACTTATTTCCTGGTGTTTATCAGCGTTCTTTGGGTCTAGTTACTATGTCATCTTCTCAAAGTCTTCTGAGTGGCTCGCTCACTTGTCAGAGAATAACTTGGAAATCAAATTTTCCTTAGTGCAGAAGCAAGTATCAGTGAGGAAAGCCATCAGGGTCAAGCTCCTCTGTTTCTGGACTGCCAGGAGCATGAGTAGGGCACGGCTCAGACAGCCCCGGGTGAATGTCACTCCCCTGGTCATAGATGAGGACTCGAGTGGACAAGGCCCACCTGACTGAGCCAAGAGTGTCTTGCCGTGGACACAAAGCTGGGATTTGAGCCCAGCTTTTGCCAGTTCTAGGTCCTTTCCTGGGGTCTGCCCACTGACATGATGGTCAGGACGATGACAGAAATGCTGGGAGGCACCATTTTGGGTGGTAGTTGGAGGAGCTGTTAAACCCTGGCGATGGAATTAATTTGAAGTTCCAGAGAAACAAGGAGCTATTTTTGGTTTCTGAGTGGCCGAAAAACATGCTGGGGAGTGGCGTTTTTGAAAGCTTGGTTTCAGGCAGTGGAAAGGAGTTAATGTGATATTGTGATGTATGATAAGAAATATATATTTGCTCTTCGTCCCTGAAAACACTTGGAATTTCCTAAGTGATGAGAGCCATAACGGTGTCCTTTGTTATGTTAATGGGGTCCCGGAAAGCACCTAAGGATGGGGCTGGTTGCCAGTGGAGCCAAGCCAGTGAGTCCAGGGTTGGGAATTTTAGTCCCACCTCCAGTCCTCAACCTGGAGGTTGAGCCAATCACCAGTGGCTAATGATGTAATCAATCACGCTTATGCAATGAAGCCTACTTAAAAACCCAAAAGGACAGGGTTCAGAGAGCTTCCTGGTTGGTGAACGCGTGGAGATTTGGGGAGAGTGGCTCCTGGCCAGAGCATGGAAGCTCCGCCCTCTTTCTCCATACCTTGCCCTTCGCATCTCCACCATCTGGCTGTTCCTGAGTTACATCCTTTTTATGATAAACCAGTAATCTAGTAATTAACCAAATCAAGTTGTTCTTTTCTCCCTTTTTTTCCTGGAGAGCCTGTTTTAAATATTTATCAGAACACTATAGGGGCCAGTCCGGTGGTATAGTGGCTAGGTTCATGTGCTGTACTTTGGCAGCCTGGGGTTTGCAGGTTCGGATCCTGGGCGTGGACCTAGCACCGCTCTTCAAACCACGCTGTGGCGGCATCCCACGTAAAATAGAGGAAGATTGGCACAGATGTTAGCTCAGCGACACTTTTCCTAACCAGAACAACAAAAAAGAGAACACTATAGGGAGAGTGAAATTGGAGGAATGAGGTCCTGTCCTGTGGGTCGTGTCCTGTGGGTCGTGTCCTGTGGATCATGTCCTGTGGGTCACGTTGGGCCCTTGGATGTGAGGTGCAGCCCTGCCCATGCAGCCCAGGGAGTCGGGGTGGGGGGGGGCGGCGCTTTCCCCTGCTGGGTGGAGAGGCTCCTGCAGAAGTGCTCCCAGGAGGAGGACCTGCCTTTTCCTCTGGACGCCTGGCGTTCACCTGCCCCTGCGGTGCCCTGGGCCTCCCTTCTCAGGAACTGCGTGCTGCTGGCATTGGCCCCAGACCCTTGGGGAGGGGTGTGGAGAGGAAGCTTCCTCTGCCGAGCGAGCAGCCTGCAGACTGGACCTCTCGCTCCTGGCCCTCCTCATGCCTGACCTCTCCTGAGGGCCCAGCCCCTTCTTATTTCCACAGATACCCTGGGCACTGCTTGGGAGGCCCCAGCTCAAGTGGATGCCCTCTGTCCACAGCAGTGGAGGCTGAAAGCCCAAAGGGGCCTGGTTTTGATTTGAGCACTGTCTGTCCAGTGCCCAGCAGGAGCAGATGCTCACTGGCACCTCGCTGGACATGTGCGTGAGAACGTGGACACAGCTTCGAGAAGGCTCTGGTCCACCTCCGAGTGGTCAAGTGCACTGGGCTGCTGGGGAAGCTCCTCTGCTTGTCTCTTCCTGGGCATCCCTCACCCTGATGGTACCAGGCCAAGTTCATCCAGCCTGCCCTGGGCTGCTTCTTCGTGCGTTGTTGGTCTGCCTGGCCAAGGCTGCCGTGGTTGAGAATGCTGCTGCTGGAAATTTGCTGGCCTTTTTGAGAGAGCTGGGTCCCCAAGCTTGGTGTGCTCTCGGTCACCACGAAGTAAGGAATACACAGCCTGTCCTCAGGGCGCCACACCTGGCCAGTCTGCTCCCCCAGCAGAGCATGTCCCTCCCTGTAGAATGCAGGTGGTGGGCTAGAACCTTCTCTCTCTTTACAAGGCCAGTGATGGTGAAGGGTGTGGGCCGTGGGCCTAGGTGCCTCTCCGACCAGTTCTCACAGCGATCCTGCGAGGCTGCCTTTGTCAGCCCATTTCACAGAGGGGAGAATCGAGGCTCAGATGAGTCAAAGTCCTCTTTGGTCTCCCAGTCTGCTGATGTGCCAGGTGAAGGGACAGGTGGCCCGCTCAGCCCGAGCCTCCCATGCTCTCCCAGAAGCCCCTGCTGGCCCGCGGGAGCTGAGTCGGCCTGAGGCAGAGCGCCCAGCCTGTCAGCTTGGGGCTCCCTTTGCATCTGGCCTGGAAGGAGACCCCTCGCCTTTTCCTCTGGAGCCATCGAGCCAGAGGCGGGGTTTGAGGGCCAAGCGGGCCCTCCCCGTTCCCCTCTCTGTGGTCCTCTTTATGGGTAGGAATGTTCCTGTTATGAAATAATTGAGAAAAGTAAGAGAATATGTGTATGTGAGGCGTAATTATAAAATGAGCCCTCGTGAATCTCCTTCTTAAGGGACATAACTGACCATTTAATACCGAAATCCGTCCGAGTGTCGCCAGTGTAGACAGTGGTGGGGGTCTGACAGCGGGACGGGCCCTGCTCCTGGGCAGCTCCTCACACGGCTGCGGCCCACCCTTGCCCTTGTGGCTCTGAGTGTCAAGTGACTGATTCAATCCAGCCTTGACAGGTCGGGTGGCCTCTGAAGCCACCGTGTCCCCAAGATCTGACCTGTGCCCAGCTGCCATCTCCCTTTCTGTTTTGTTCTCTGGGAAACTTGGAGCCCAGGAGGGCACAGAAGTTTTTGGTGCCCCTGTGTCTCTCTGGTCTGGCTACGTCGTTTGACCTGGTTTTTGTGTTTTCTTGGTTTTGGTTAATTAACAGGGACAGAAGGTGGGCACCAGGCACTTGCTAGGTTCTGGGGCACGGGCCTGAGTACCTGCCCTCCCAGGAACCCACCACAGCTTTCTCTCCTGGGGGAAGCTTGGCAGACAGGGGACCCCTGCCCTGTCTGCACCCCAGGAGGGCAGGCCTCCAATCATGGGTCCTGGGAGGACGCAGCCGGTGCAGCGCTCTGCTCTGCGCAGCCCTTCCTGCTCCCTCTCTGGTCCCTGCAGGGCCTCGGCAGACAGCGTCCAGGGCCCTGCCTGCAGGCGTGAGAACTGCACCTGGTGCCCGCCTCGGCTGCTGCCCACACCTTCCCACTCACGGCGGCGCTGTCCCACCTGCTGAACCGCTCCTGCCGCCACGTTGGCCAGTGGCAGGGAGAGGGGCGCGGAGGAGCGGCAGGGAGGAAGCCCGGTGGTCTGAGGGAGCCGCTTCAGGAAGGAGAAGTCCTGGCCACCCGCCCCTTCCAGCACAGTGAGTGCCGCCCCGCTGGCGGGCGGGTCTGCACCGGCTGCGTCTGTCTCTGGCGCCCCCGGGCTCTTTGCTCAGCTCCTGGCTCTGCAGCGAAGGGGCTGTGAAAGTTTCCTTGAGTGCCAGGCCCTGGTGCTGTCCCAGGCGCCTGCTTCCTGGGCTGTGTTTCTGAGCCCTTCGGCCCCCAGCCCCTCTGGGGACCTCAGACTTGGTCGTAAAAGCTCCCGCCTGGGGGACGCCACCCTTCCTCCCTCCGTATGGTTCAGACCAGCCTGCGCTTCTCAGAATTCCAAGCATTTGGTGACAAATAAGCACAGATATAATCTCAGTCTGAACAAAACCTTGATCTTGTAGTTCAGTGGGGGCGAAATGATATTATTTTGGTTTCCTGACTTGTGTATTTATTTATATTTTGGTGAGGCAGACTGGCCCTGAGCTAACATCTGTTGCCAATCTTCGTTTTTTTTGCCTGAGGAAGATTGTTGCTGAGCTAACATCTGTGCCAATCTTCCTTTATTTTGTATGTGGGACACCACCAGAGCATAGCTTGATGAGCGGTGTGTAGGTCCATGTCCGAGATCCGAACCCACAAAACCTGGGCCACCAAAGCGGAGTGCATAAATTTAACCACTGTGCTGCAGGGCTGGCCCCAGCTGGGTATCTTTTTTTCTGGCAATTCTTGGTAATCGCTGCCCACCTTTAAGAGCATTAAGAAGAAAATTCAGGGTGGGTAATCCTGATAATGAGTTTGTTTCTGGTGTTCTCATTCTGGAAGGGAAAAATGTCTTGCTGGCTGTCTGACTTTAGGGAAATTACTTTCCATCTCTGAGTCTTATTTCTCTGCCGGTAGAATGGTGCTGCGGTCTCAGTTGGTTACTGCATTTAGGGTGGATTTATGGGGAAATTGCTTTTGAGGGGCCAGTCTCTGCCTGGCACCCCAAACGATGATTGACTGCATAGCTGATATTTATTTAGCTCTTGTTACCTGCCAGGCGCTATTCTTAGCCCTATACACGTGTCGCCTTATTTAATCCTCCCAACACCTCCACTTTCCAGATGAGGAACCAATCGCGGACAGGTTGAATTACCAGGGTCAGGCAGCTCTGAAGGTGGCAGAGCTGGCTTCTGTCCCAGGCATTGGGACTCCAAAGCCTGTGCCTGCCTGCTTGGTGGTGAATGAATGAATGAACAAATGAATGCCTTGAAGTTTGTCCACTGCACATGGCTGGTTGTTGCCTTTGGAAAAGGTTTTAAATGTATTTTTTCTCCATGTGCCTGGGGACACAAAAACCAAAAGTGCAGGGGGTTTCAGCTGACCTCTTCAGAGGCCCCGGCCGCCGAGGTCTGTGCCCTGCCGCCAGGCCCCCTGCGCCCCCTTGTGAATCTGGCTTGCATTACGCAATGTCCGTTTTGTTCCTTTTTACGGAACCATTCACACTGCGGGTTTCAGGGCTGGTCCGCACAGCTGGGAGCAGCACATGGCCCGGAGACTCTGGGGAAGCTGGCGTCCTGGCTGCGTTTTCAGGCCTTGCCAAGATTCCTGGTGTGGCGTCCACAAAAGGTCTTTCTCTCTTTGCTCGTCATTCAAAGGCAGAGAGGGCGAGGGGAGGGGGGAAACAGAGGCCCAGTCTTTCAGCTGCTCCAGCCCAGGGACCCTGTGCTGCCCTTCCCCGCAGTGAGCAGGAGCCAGGGGGGAGCCTGGCGAGTGGCGACCAGCTCCCTGGTGGTTGGCGGTGTGCCCAGTGCCGATCTCTGCTTCATGTGCCGGTTCAGGGGCAGGGAAGCTCATGAACTGCTTCTCACAGGGTGGGCATGGGGCTTCCAGCAGAAAGCACCAGCGAGAACGAGAGTTAGGTAGCCAGTCCCGGGGTGGGCACAGCATGCTGAGTCCACCCCGGCAGTGCGCAAAAGCCACGTTCTGCAGCTCTGGAGGAGAGGACGGGGGCTGCAGAGCTTAGACGAGGATTCACACAGCTAGTTATTTCTGCACAGGTGAGGTCGGCGCAGCCAAGAAGACCGTGAGCGTTTACCGAGTTGTCTGGAGTTGATGCTTCACCACCGGCTAGTCAAAGGACAGTTTCTTCCGAAATAAGCACCCCCAGTTCCATTGATTCCAAAGTTATAACTGTGCGAAGGCGTGGAGAATTACTGCTTTTCATCTGCTCTTCTTTTAGATGCCAAGTCTGTTTAAGGCACTTGGGTACACTTATTTTTCTTAGCCTGCAGATAAAGCTGACTGGGTATTTATTACTGAAATGTAAACGCAGCTTCCCTGTGCCTCCTAACGCAGCCAGGTCATCCTGCCGACACTTTGAACTTAGCGGTGGCTTTGTTCCTTCCTTCGTCCTGCACATCCGAGTTCTGCCATTTGTAGGATGCCGCCCCAGTGCTGAGTTGCATCTGGGCACTGGGCAGCCAGCGCCTCTGCTGTGTCTTCACAGGCGGAGCTAGAGCTTAGACAAGAATTCACACAGCTAGTTATTTCTGTGCATTTGAGGTGAGTGCAGTCAAGAAGACCAAGACAGATGGACATATAAATGGAGTCGGACCAGGGGCTGCTTTGCTGGGGAGATGACATATGAGCTGAGAGCTCCAGGTAGGACTTGGATAAGTGGATGGGGAGCATTCCAAACTGTGCACAGCATGTGCAGAGGCCCTGGGGCAGGAGGGAATGGAGTGTGTGAGGGGAACTGAAAAGTGGGTTGTGATGCAGGGATGGAGAGTGAGGGAGATACCTGATGCATCAGGCAGTGGGGTACGGGCCAGCTCACCGAAAACCTGGTGGGCCAGGCTGAGTCCCCACCCTAAACCCAGCAGCAGCAGCTGCAGCAGCAGAACGTGGGAACACCACACTAGCATTACCCCGACACAGGCGTGTTTTGCTGCCTGTGAACTCTGCTCTCCAGCTCCCTTCTGCCTGCAGGATTCACACTCAGGCCAAGCCCCCTCCCCCGTCCCGTGTGTGTGTGAGTTTATGTTTACCCCATGCTGGGCCCGTTCTCGGTGTGGCACAGACCTTGGCTGCCCAGCCCCACTATGGCCTTCCAGAGTGGGTTGCTGTAGTTGTCAGCCCATTTTGTGGATGAGGAGCCTGAGCAGCTGCCCAAGGTCCCAAGGCTCGAGCCTTTGGCGATCTTGTCACCTGTACTTACAGAGACACCTTCAGCCAAAGGAGAGCAGGCCTGGCGATGCTGGGACACCCTGCAGGGCTAACCCTGTCTCCATGTCCACTGGCTGTGTGGCCCTGCAGTCACAGATGCCCAAGGGTGGGCGTGGTGAGGGGGTGTGTGTGCCCAGCTCTGGCTCCACTGCTTACCTGCTGTGTGACGGGGACGTGCTCTGAATATCTTCCCCTTGGCTTTCCCTGTTGGTGAGTTAGAGGGGTAATGCGGTACATGCCGTGTAGCCGCTGTTGTCACTGTCCCTACCAGCACCCGAGCCTGCCAGGTGGTCCTCTACGTTCTGGTTGGGCCACGAGGTGTCCGTGCTGTGTTGTTTCTGTGTTAGGTTTGTTAAGCATCACTTTTCACAGAAGTGACGGTGCTATAGGATGGGGACTGTCTGAGGTCCTGCTGGCCCTGCATGGTCCCTAACCCCCAGGTGAGGTGCAGACTGCGAGGCCTGCGCTGGAAAGACCAGGAGAGTGGCGGAGGCTGAGGCAGGTGAATGGCCTCCCCGAGGTCACAGGTGGACCCAGACAGTCTGGTGTGGAATCATGTCCTGTGACAAAAACTGGGACAGTTTCTCCCAAGAAAATTGTCTTCACGCCTGTGCCAGCCAGTCCTGCCTCTCACCCTATGGCTAACACACCGTGAGGCGTGAACCAGGCTCTCTTATTAATGCGAAGTTCGTGTTGGCACACAAATCTCGTGGTGGTCGCCATCCTCTCTTGAAAGGTGGCCTCATGAGTGTATATCCCTCACTGCAAAATTGCTATTGCTACGTCTTTTTCAGATATAAAAATAACCCATTAACAAGGAAATGAGTTTTAATAATTTCAAACATACATTGGGCGAGAGAGCCCCTGTGGGCGGGTTGGCCAATTCTTTACCTGGTGGAGCGCTCCTCTTTGCTGTTGACCAGCGACTCGTGGATTCCAGGGCTGGGCTGGGCCTTCCAAGCCCTGGGTCCCAGCTCTCATTTTATCAGAAGAGACTGATGCCCAGGGAGGCTGCTGACTCCCTCAGTCCCAGGACCACTTAGTGGTCCAGCCCGATGAGCTCCAGGCCCCGCCAGAAGCAATGCACTCAAGGAGCTGTGACGCCTGGAGCCGCGCAGTGTACCTTTTGCAGGTTTAACCTTCAGCACACATTCCACTGGTGCCTTGTCCCTTCCCCTGCTTTTTTCTTAGCGCCTTTAGAAGTTGCAGGCTGTGATAAGTGTGTGCCAAAGGGGCCACAGGTGAGGGAGGCTGGGCCAGTGAGGCGGGTGGAGAGTGCTTTGTCTCCCTGGATGCCTGGAGAGCACAGGAGGCGGTGCTGCTGTCTCCTGGGCCCGCGGCGTCGGTCATAAAATGGTGGGCGCATCCTGGAGCCCAGAGCCTCGAAGCCTTCCCGGGAAGGTGGGCCAGCAGATCGCTTTCTGCAAAACAGCAAGAGAAAAGGAGTTTGCAGCACAGTCCTAGAGGCCTGTGGCCCACAAGCAGACACTTTCTTAAACTTCTTTCACAAGGTTAGGGTGCAGGGTTCCTCGTGAGCAAGGGACCTGCTTCAGTAAACTTTTAGTAAGTTGGCCTCTCAGTCGTTCTTGGGCAGTGAAATGTGGTGTATGAGGGGGGCTTCAGTTTGTGAACTCCAAGAGTAGATATAGGCTTTGCTTTTGAGTAAGGACCGGCAGAGACATCGTATCCCTGAGTCCCCTTCCTGACAAGCACAGGGTTTGGCAAGTCGTGCCCTTTCCAGTGGGCCTGGGGCATACCTGTCGCCATCTGCTGCTCAGCAGAGCTTCCTGAGCACCGAGGGTCCTCTCCCGGTGTACCCGGGTCCCGTCACTGGCACGTCATCCACTTGGTTCTGAATGGAGGGTTTCCCCGTCGGGGGATTTCAGTGCACATCCGACCTCGGAAGCTGGCTTAGAAGTGGAGAATTGCGCATGGTTTCTCTCTCCCGCTCGGCTTAGGGCAAGACTAGCTCCCCCAGAGAAGCTCTCCTAACCTCACTGAGTTTAGTTTGATCTGGGACAGGCAGGCAGGACAGACTGTGGACAGTCGAGGGTCTGGGAATCGCAATATCGTTTGGTGTCAGAAGTGGGTACCACATCTTAACTGTGTGATTCTAGTCTTTCTGATGCTCGTTTCCCAAGCTGTGAAACGAGGATGATGATTTCTGCTTCCTGGGGCTCCCGCTGACAGCCAGGTGGCGGACCAGGTGTGGGCTGCTTCCTGACCGCAGGCACCTGTGGCCTGTTACAGGACAGTGCTGGTGGCATGGTGCTGCCTTCCATAGTGTGCACTGTTGCCTGGGCACAGCCGGCTGCTCTGAGGTTTGGGGGCAGGAGGGCGAGAAATGGTCCAGGCTGGCTTTCTCTCCAGCCGTGCGGGGCCCCTGGATTGGCAGGAGGGCCTCCCTTCATCCTGGGGACCCCCCTCCTGTCACACTTCCCTTCATGCACCAGTTCTGGCCCCAGTGGTCCTCTTGCTCCTCCCCAAGATGCAGACAGGCCTACCGCAGGGCCTTGGTGTTGGCTGTGCTCTGCCTGAGATGTGTTCCCTTTGCTGGATCTCCCTCACTGCAGGAATCCTCAGCCCCTCCCACAGCACCCCCATCTCCCCTGCAGCTGTGCCCCTCTCCCCCTCTTTGAGGGGTGGGCACCTCACCTGAGGGGTGGCCAGGAGGCCTGGCTGCCTGGCTGGGGTGGGCAGTTGGTAGGAGGTGGTTTCCGGCCCCCGTCATACAGTTAGGTGGTAGGGGGTGCTGGAAGACATAAAGGGCCCTGCCTTCAAGGAGTTCACTCTTTATTGACAGACGTCCACATATGTATCGTGTCTGATTGTTCTAAATCAGTGCAGGTTACTTCAGTCTAAAGTGCTGTAGGACACAGCTGAGCAGCTGCAGCTGCGACAAAGAAATGCTGGGAGGGTGGGCGAGGCCTGGCCTTCTGACTGTAGTTTGCGTGTGCTTGTCTGTGTGTGTTTAATTATCATCAGTCTATTTATCTCTGTATCTGTCTGTCCATCTATGTATCTGTCTACCATCTAGGTATGTATGTGTGTATCTATCATCTGTGTATTTGTGTATCTATCGTCTATGTAATTATCTGTCTATGAATCTATCTATGTGTTTGTCATCTACTTTTCTTGCATTTATGCATTCACGGGGGCATGGAGCCCAGGACTTTTTGGGGGTGAGGGCTGGCTAGGACCCTCTGGGAAGCCGTGGGGCTACGGGGCTGCTTCAGGGAGAGAGGGAGCTGCCCTTACAGGCTCAGACTTGCTGTCCACTGGAGGGTTGGCATTTCCCGGGTCCAGAAGCTGCCCGGCTCTCTGCCCTGGGCACCAGGAAGTGTCTTGTGCCCGTGTGGTAGTTCTGGGGGAAATTACGCATCAAAATTTAAATGGTTCCTATGACCTTCAAGCCAGGAGAGGAGGTGGTGCGGAGAAGCTCTGCTGCCTCCTGGAAACTCAACTGCTGCTCGTCAAGAATGCCGATGGGCTGTCCCCGCGGGTCACAGTGGACAGGCGGGGTGCGCCTATGGGCGTGTCTTCCGTAGTGAGCGCTGTCATCTGCTCCATGTGTTTCACGACCTAGTGGATCAGAGTTTGTACCTTCTTAGTGGAAATGCAGGGAAGTTTGGAAAATGTCAGACTGCCCAGTGGAACCCCTTTGTGCTGGTCAATAGCTGAGGGCAGTGGTCTCCAGACAGCTCTGACTACACACTCCTCCCGGTAAGACCTACTTACATTAGTTGTGAATATAGTGTAACGGGATGCAGTAGAACAGAATCTTACCTGTTTGTCAATGTGTTTGTGTCCCATTTTGCAAATGTATTGCATGTGTTCTACAGCCCTCACAGGATGCGACAGTAGATGGTGGATGAGCGGCAGGAATAGTGAACGGGCTGTGTGCTCCCCACTGGGAACGGTGGTTCCCAAGCACAGTGATGATTGGAATCAGCTGGTTGGCTTAAAACCCAAGTGGTCCCAGTTACCACAGCAGCGATTTTGATGATCCCCTGTGATTGGCAGTTAAGTCCAAAGGGAGATGTAGTCACTGAGGGAATCTGCCTCTGGGGTCTCTCTGGGCCTGGGAGGAAGGTGAGCTGGGCGGCCCAGTGGCAGGGGTCAGGGCCTGTGGCCTGGCTGTGCCCAGTGTGCCCAGCTGTGCACAGTGACTCGAGGTGGGCCGGGAACATTCCTGTTCCAAGATGCTCAACATCCACCCTCAGGGGTTCCCTCATCGTCTGCCTTTCAGAAGGCACTCTTCCGTGACTGCGACCCTGGGGGGAAGGCCTGAATGCCATACTGGGAGCAGAACTACTTGTGAACTGATCCTGGGGGCATTGCGGATTCTCTCTCCAGTTACAGGAGTAAACTGTCAAGGTGGAAAAGTAAAAAACGCACATAGAAGAAAAAAACCCAGAATGTGATAGAACATGCCAGAAACAAACTACTGCCGAATCAGCCTGCAGTCTGGCCAGACCTTTGTATGTGTGAGTGTGCATGTATGTGTGTGAATCATATACTCTTCTTTATACTGCGACGTGACCCTCGTGACCTTTGACCTGTTGCTGTCATGCATCCTGGTATCTCTCTGTGCCCCCACGTGCGTCACCCCCTGCAGAGCCACGTGCTTTCTTGCTGGGCACCTTTGCCTAATGTAATACAGCTGAACTCTCAGGCTCTTGTCTGTTGTGTGCTCTTGTATAAATCCGAGTGCAGTGAGCGCCCTTGTCTATACAGACTCATGCGCTTTTCCAGCAATTTCCTCAGGATATGTTCCTCACCTTCTTAAGTCCCGTGGTTTACATTTCACTAATACTTAAAAAAAACCTTACAATTTTATCTTTGCTGTTCTAATGGGCAGAAAACCATCTCGTTGTTTAGAACTGATGTCTTCTAGTCGGAGCCGTTAAAGGGCTGGGGCAGGGCCTCGGGAGGCTGGGCAGAACAGTGTGAGCCCTCCGTAGTGCAGCCAAGGGGAGCGGCAGCCCGCGGGAGGGTGGGCTCGGATGTTGGGGAGCCGCATGCGTGTGGAGGGCTGGTTCTGACGCCCGGCGCGGAAGGGCTGCCCCTGGCCCAGGTTTGTCCAGCCCATAGGGAGCCACCATCCTGTCCCAGTCAGGGTTCCAGCCATGGATGGGAATCATCTGGCAGTCCCCAGACTCCTCTGTGATTGGAGGGGATGAACTAGAGGCAAGTGGCTTGGCCAGGGGACAGCAGCTGGTGAGTGTGGATGCCCCACGGCAAGCCCTCAGCACATTCTGTGCAGGGAGGAGGGTGCCTTCCGGTCCTGCCTCTTCTGGGGCTCAGGTCATGACCTCTGCGGGGGGAGTTGGCCTAGGTGTTGTGTTGGTGTGATTGCAAGAGAACATCTGGCTTGCTTTCCTTGTCCCCAAAATAGTTTTGTATTTATTTTCGTTTCCCTTTGTTTCACACTGTGGGACCCAGGGTGAGCCAGCTGCCCGAGTGGGACACCAGGCGGAGTCCAGGGTGTCAGATCCTGTTTGAGAAGGGTTCCCGAGGGCTGGGATTGATGAGGAGCAGAAGGAGTGCCAGGGGCTCTGGCCACCAAGGCAGACTCTGGGTGTCCTGCTGCACCCTTCAGCCAATGTCACCCACCTGGGGTATGTGGGGGCTGGCCCACGGAGCGGGGCCAGGAGGCGCAGCGGGCAGAGAGGGGCTCACGGAAGGCTGGAGACAAAGGAGCTGCGTGTGGGAATGCCATTTGGGAGAGCTGTGTCAGGGGACATCTGGGTTCTTCTCCCACCTCTGCCGTCTTTGACAACATCTTACAACTCTCTGAGCCTCGGTTTCCCAACTTCTGAAATGTTGGAGATAATTCCTAGTCACAAAATTTGCTGGGTGCGTCTCCTGAAATAGTGCATATGCATATAGCCTCAGTGCATAGCATAACCCTTACACACACACACACTCACCAATGCACACACAGGCACATGTATGCACTTGTATGCACACACACACATGCACAAACACGCACACATGTGGAAAAGTTATGTAAACTATACAGTAATTCTAACCTGAAGCTTTTCTTCCTGTTGGGTAGGTTTAAAATAGAGAGTAAATATAGAATTCTCTGGAAGTCGTTAATTGTTCTTTCAAGTAAATGCTAACGATGATGATGGTGATAATGGCCAGTGCTGTCAGAGCGCCTCTGAGTGCAGAGCAAGCCTTACCTGTGCGTGCTGTCACGCTGTCGCAGGGTGGAAGCCGTCCTGCTATGGGTTAATGGGATTGTGTCACTTGGGATCTGAAGTCCTAGGGCCAAGGGATCCTGATCTCTGGAGACCCTCCCAGGAGATCAGATGGGCAATAATCACAATGTTTGACTTACCATTTATGATTAAACCGTGGAGCATCTGTCGTCCTTCCTTCTCGGGGGGTTTGTGATGTGTGGACTGACAGGACACGGAGATTCAGAGTGACCCTTGTCATTTGTCATTTGCAGGCTCCAGTGGGTTCCTCACCACCTGCATCTCTCTGCGGTGACAAGCCGTCCAGGTGAGTGTCCCTCACCGAAGCTCATCTGTGAGCATCTGGCCTTGGGTGAGACCTCGTAGAGGAAGCCTGGGCGTGGGGTGATTTTATTCTTTATTAATTTCTTTTTTGATTTTAAAAATAAATTCTCAAAGGAGGTACATACCATGGTTATGTCCTTTTTTCTGGATGTGAGCTCCCAGCATTAGAGGCCCGGGTTGTGGGGACACGTGGTTGTCTTTCAGTAAATCGTCACATTGCTGGGGCTCGATTGTGAATCTGTAACTTTGGGTGAGGTTTCAGGCTTGATTCTAGCACGTGGGATGAGCTCGCTCTTTGCCTCCATCAGGGCAGGTGCCTGGAGGGACTGCCACAGCCAGTGCTCCTGCATGGACCGTCCCTCGCAGAGGACTGTAATTCATGCAGAAGTCAAATTATTATTATTTTTTTGTGTCAGTTTTCCAAAGAAATCTGACTTGATTTTTAAAAGCAATCAGAACTCTTGCATCCATGTTTGGTGAATAAGGTAGAGAAAAAAATCTTGGGAATTATTTGGATCCTAGTCTGAATAAATCAACTGTAAAAAATAAGTTTATAATTTGGATATTTGATGATGTTTCTTTTAGGTGTGATAATGGCATTGTAGATGTTTTCAAAGTGTCTTTATCTTTTGTTTGTTTGTTTGTTTTTGGTGAGGAAGATTGACCCTGAGCTAACATCTGTTGCCCATCTCCCTCTTTTTGCTTGAGGAAGAATGACCCTGAGCTAACATCTGTGCCCATCTTCCTCTAGTTCGTATATGGGATGCGTGGCCTTGATGAGCCATGTGTAGGTCTGTGCCCAGGATCTGAACCTGCACACCCCAGGCCACCTCAGTGGAGAGCGCAAACTCAACCACTACGCCACCAGCCCAGCCCCTAAAAAAGTGTCTTTATCTTTTAAAAATGAATACCAAGAAATTTATATTCTTTTTCATTTATAAGAATTTTTTCATTCATAATTTTCATTTTTCATTTATAATTTATATTCATTTATAAGGAACTTATAAATGAAATGACATACTATCTGGGATTTCCTCAAAGCAGTCCAAGTGGTGGAGGAGATAGCAGAGGGGTTGGATGGAAGAGCTTGGCTGTGGGTTAATTTTGAAGTTTGTTAAACCATGTTTTATATTTTTGAATTTTCCAATACTAAAGAAAGGAGAGAGAAACACATATAGCAGGAGTAGGTAATAAATAACAACCGCAAGCCCCCAAAGCTGGTGGTCGTGCTATGGATGGACGGAAACCGCCACCCCGTGAATGTCCTACATCCTGCTGGTTTCACTGCGGGCTGTCTCTGTCTTCGGTTGACCCCATCACCTCTCCCCTGGACCTTTTCCTTTTCGTCCCAACACCACCCACAGCCCTAGGGGCCTCTCCTGGGAGGGGCTCTCTGGCCAGCGGTGCCCACAGCACAGCCCTGGGGAGGGAGGGGGGCAGGGCTGGGATGCTGCATGCCAGACGGTTGTCCTGGGCTCGCCTGGGCTCTGGGCTCTCCCTACACCAGCCTGTCCTCACCAGCTCCTCCGCTCTGCTTGGCCTGATGTGCTTGGCATTTCTGCCCTCCCCCCTCCTCTATGCCCCATCTTCTTGCTCCTGATGCCTACCCTCATACCCTACCCCCTAGGCAGAGCCCGCACATGGCCCGTCTCATAGATGCCAGCCATCCCCTGCCCTAGCTGAAACACCCCTTCATTATGCTGCTGCTGGAATCTCCCCCCAGGTCATCCCCTCCTCCTTGGGCTGTGGGCCCTGCACACCGGCCCTGGATGCTACGTGCAGACATAAGGAGTCCTTTGCAGATGTCTCCCAGCCTAGGCCTCTGCTCCTGTCAGGCCTGGCTGAACGTGCTTCTTCCCAGCTGCCTGGGGCTGACCTGATACCAGGGAGCGTGGATGAGGCTCCTCCTTCCAGGGCCCAGGCCTGCGACCCCACGCTCTCCTGCTGAGGCCCTCCGGCAGGCCTGTCCCTCGGGTGCCACAGCGCTGCCGTTGAACCTCTGCTCTTCCGTTTAGCCCGGCTTGGAGCTCGTGTTGTCCTGTCATGACTTTCGATTAGCGGATTTATGAGTGCCCTCCTGTCATGGGGAGATGCTAAGGGGATGTAGCCACAGTATATTCCAAGTCCAGTTCCTGTGGGAAGCAGTGAGGGGATGTCCCACATTTGCTGCTGCAGGTTCGTGGGCTGTTTCCTGACCAGCGCCCCCTCTCTTCTAGGCCTGCTGCGCTGAACCCCACCATGGAGGACGGCCGCGAGCTGGACCTCACCTACATCACCGAGCGCATCATTGCCGTGTCCTTCCCTGCGGGCTGTTCCGAGGAGTCCTACCTGCACAACCTGCAGGAGGTGACGCGCATGCTGAGGTCCAAACATGGGGACAACTACCTGGTGAGTGGGGGACAGTGAGCATGAGGACACTGAGCATGAGGGCAGTGAGGGGACAGTGAGCATGAGGGCAGGTAGGGGACAGTGAGCATGAAGGCAGTGAGGGGACAGTGAGCATGAGGACAGTGAGGGGACAGTGAGCATGAGGATAGTGAGCATGAAGGCAGTGAGAGGACAGTAAGCATGAAGGCAGTGAGGGGACAGTGAGCATGAAGGCAGTGAGGGGACAATGAGCATGAGGACAGTAGGGGACAGTGAGCATGATGACAGTGAGAAGACAGTGAGCATGAGGACAGAAGGGGACAGTGAGCATGAAGAGAGTGAGCATGAGGGCAGTGAGGGGACGGTGAGCATGAGGACAGTAGGGGACAGTGAGCATGAAGGCAGTGAGGGGACAGTGA